>NC_138343.1:49744651-51046827 GCF_046562875.1 Panthera onca
GCTTCGGTGCCGGAACGAGGGTGTCCTGTCGGCATTCTCGGGGCGCCCTCCGCAGGGCGGAGGGGAACTGAAGCCGGAGGGGAGTGCGGAGGGGAGGAAGCCCGAGGCGGGTGGGGCGGGAGGGGAGCCCCGGAAAGGGTCGGGGGGTGGGGAGACGCGTGGTTTCTCGGGGGAAAGATGGAGGGGCTTCTCCGAGAGGGGGCGCCGGGAGCAGAATTGTGGCGGGAGCCGGGGTTACGTTGTGGAGCACAGGGGGTCGGAGAGATGGAACGCCGCGGCAGAGGATCGGGGTGGCTGGAGGTGAGGGGGTGAGGGGGCAGGGAGGGACTCACGGAACGTCTCCGCCTAGGGGACACACCCTCTCGGTGGAACGGGGTCATGGAAACCTCCAGAGGGCATTCCCTCCGGGGAGCAAAACCAGTGCACCCCAGATGGGGGGCGGGAGGGACGAGGGAGAGGCATATCGATGACCTGGTGCGAGGACCTGCAGCCAGCCAAGGCACCGCAGCTTCCAGTGCATCTCTGGGCCCTGGAACACAGACCGACCGGGGGGGAGATCCGCGGGCCCGGAAGGAATCTTTGCTGCATCTCCTGTTTCTAAGTTGTGTTAGAAGTGATTTTGCCCAGGGACCCATTGAGAACAGTCTGGGCTTAAAAGAGTAGTTAAGGAGTGAGATTTCAAATGTACACGTAAGTTCTGTCTGTGTGTGCTTTTAGGCACATAATAAAGGTGTATTTAATTTCTAGATCCACTTGTGTTACTTGCTCCCCACTTTCCTATACTCTGAGAGAAGCTGTTTATGAGTAAAAACTGGAGGAAAATCAGCAACGGGGCCGGAGTGGGGAGGGGGGGACACGTGCACGCGCGCGCGCACACACACAGGGACACACGGCCCACGAATGCACTGCATTCCACGGCCGAGGAAACGAGAGAAGTGTACAGTTTTGGATTGTTTCTGTTGGTGAGGACTTCCTTTACTAACGGCAGTAGGAAGATACCTGCATGGAAGGTGGACTGTCCTTGACTGCCCTCTTACGCTGTTCACAGCCTATATTCACCTCTGAGCTGCTACACCCTTCACCGGGTCATCTGGCTGGGCACTAGGCTGTTTAGGACCTCAGTGGGTGGGTATCCAAATGTGTGTCTAGAGATAAACAAATGACCAGTACATTTTTTTCCCCTGTTGTTTATTTTGGGTATCCAACTTCCTTCAATTAGTTAAATAATGTTGTGTATTAACATATCCCTGTGGTTAATTTTGTATGGTAATTAGTTTAATTATTCAGTATAACAGCTAATTCAAGATGAGCCAGGGCCCCAGGAATCCTATTGAGTGGATTTCTCCATTGGAAGTTTTCTGGGCTTTGAGGAGCAGGGGAAGAGAGATGACCCCACTCCTTTTCCTCTCTGCCGTAGATATAGATCCATCTTCTGACACACACTGAGATTTAAGCTTCCTGGGAAGACCAAGGGCTATTTTGGCAGCTAGCTGACGTTGGGCCTCTTTTTTTTTCTTCATGAAAAGGAAATCTCTTCAATAATTGTGCAAGTTAACGGAAAAGCAATTTATTCATTTTGCAAGTATCGTTTCAGGACAAACTTTTCTTTCTTTCTTTCTTTCTTTCTTTCTTTCTTTCTTTCTTTCTTTCTTTCTTTTTCTTTCTTTCTTTTTTCATCAAGGGGGTGTTCAGAACCTTGCACCAAAATCTGCAGTATCATTATTGCACAGCATATTTATTTACTTGGACATATCTAGCTGATTCTTTCAATTCATTATCCAAATGTTAAAATAAATATGCCAGTATTTATACATTCAGATGAGTATTTCTCCCCTTCAGAAGCCTCATCTTGGCAGGCTGTGGACTAATTCTAGTGATGCTGTCATTGCTGAGCATAATTTTAGAGCTCCTGGCTTGGAGTTTCCTTCAGAGTTTGTAACACATTTACTGAATTGCCTCCATGATGGCAAACCTCCCTCAGTTGGGAAAGAGCCAAACCAAGTGGTACCAAATCTGGTTTCTGAGGTCAGGATCGAGATAGTAATAGGAAGTATGCCCATTAAAGTAATGAAAGTCCCTCTTGAAGGACTGGCAGTTTTAAAGGGGGCATCCAGTAAAGGTATGTGTATGTGTTTAGGATTGGCAAGTAATTGCTTTGAAGTACAACCTTTATTGGGGTGTATATGCTGTCATGTGTGTAAAAAAACAGTTGGTCCTGTCACCTGTTTTATACCTTAATGGTCTACTGGGCTGGAGAAAATAAGCCTTTCTTTTCTTTTCCCTTTGAAGATACTCTTTACCAGGCAGTTTCCATTACTGTGCATTTTTACAGAAAACAAAACAAACAAACAAAGACTTGTTTTCTCTGAAAAACAAAGGTACCCAGAAAGTCACTTACCCCATATATAGGTAATGCCTGGCTGGTACTTGAGTTTTTATGTGAGAGGATCTAGGTTGAAATAAGGGGAAGAGAGTGAGTTCTGCAAATCCATTTCAGTTTTGGGACTTCAGGGCACACAGTGTGAAAAATTAACATATCCTTTTTTTCTTCCATTTTTCTTCTAAATTACCGATTTTTTTAGGTTATATAATATAATGCTTCATACCCCCATGGTTTGAACCTTGATTTGCTGTGATCTGGGGCACAGCTTTCAGCTTCAGTTTTCTAACCTTAAAATGAAGATGCTAATGAGTATGTGCCTAATGAAGATGAAATGAATGTAAAACCCTGAGTCCAGGGCCCGACACATAAGTGCTCAATAGAGTCTACCTATTTTTGTTATTATTGTTGTTTATTAATAGTTTTATATTAAAAATCCTTTGGAGCCATGTATAAATTTATCATTTCCCAGGTACTGATATTCCCTTTGTTGGGCTGTGCAAATGAATATGTGAATGAGAACATTTTGTTTTTACTCTCCTATCTTCTTAGAAAATTTTTAAGTGACCTCAAAAAGCAACCGTTCCTAGCTGCTTTATTTTGAAATCAGATTTTATTTTTTAAATGAACATTCTTGGGGCGCCTGGGTAGCTCAGTCAGTTAAGCGTCCGACTTCAGCTCAGGTCATGATCTCACAGTTTATGGGTTCGAGCCCCGTGTCGGGCTCTGTGCTAACAGGTCAGAGCCTGGAGCCTGCTTCGGATTCTGTGTCTTGCTCTCTCTCTGCCCCTCCCCTGCTCACGCTCTGTCTCTCTCTGTCTCAAAAAAAAAAAAATAAAACATTTAAAAAAATTAAAAAAATAAAAATAAAATAAACGAACATTCTTATTTTAATTGTATATTAAGTATAACAGTTTGGTGAAAGTCTGAAGGAAAAAAACTTTAAAAGCTCCTCCTATAATTACTTTCCTTGATCAATCAAATACTATTCTAATGTAATAGCTACCGTTCTCTTGGCATGTATTAAAAAGGATGATTCTGGTGCACATTTGTTTTAGTTAAACTCGAATTTCGATCTGCTTTGTCAAATGGCAGGGAAGAATAACTTGGCACTAAGCTCTTGGGTCTTTCATAAATATTGACGTTAATTTTTTCTGATTTAGGAATTTTGTTAAAACATAAATTAGAAAGATGTAAAAATGTGGGAAAATAATTTTATCTTAGTTTTAATCAACCAAATAGAGGTTGCTATGAAATAGATGTTTCATGAAATGTTTGCCCTTTAGTGAGAGTTCTCTGTTCTAGGCAGGTGTGTGCAGGAGACAAGAGATGGAAACAGACTTGTCCTCCAAGAGTTCACATAACGTGTTACCTCAGGACCATTCATTAGCAAAATTTTTTTCTCCTAATGGCTTATGGGGATAAGGATTAATATGGATTTCACTACATGTTCTTTTCCCTCAATTTCTTGGAGAAGGCTAAATATACAGATCTCTTAATGGTGGTCATATTTTTGAGGTGGATTAACTCTGGGAATTAGATCGTGCTATGCAGTCATTTGCCATGAAAGGAGATAATGGCTACACAAATACATAGTGTATTGTAAGTGGTATATAAATGTAGCATAAAATGGTATTACTGTTGTACAGTACTTTCCTAGAGTGTTCTGATTATCCCTTCCATAGTAGTGTTGGTTCCAACTCTGTCTCTCTTCTGAGTCACAGTGGTTTATGTACTTATAGAGTATGAAGAAATAAGACAGCATGGCGGTTAGAGTCCTGGTTCTTAATGGGGAAGGGGATGATACCCTCTCCCCCACATTTGGTAATTTCTGGAGATATTTTTTATTATCACAACTGTTGGGGGAAAGGATGTCACTGGATGTAATGGGTAGAGGCCAAAGATCCTGTAAAGCGTAATAAAATGCAAAGTACAGCTCCCCAAAACAAAGAATTACCAACTGAAATGTCAATAGTGCTAAGAAACTCTGGACTGGAGCTTGGGATCTGGAGTGGGCATCAACCTGCACTAGCATCCTAGCACAGCCCTGGGTAAGATCCTTAAACCTTGTGTCTGAAGAGATACTGTGGAATTAAAAGAGATAATGTATATAAAGTGCTTAGTACACACAAGCTGCCCAATAAATGGTAACTCTTAGTATCATGTCTGGTTAGTAAATCTAGGGGCTACACTTCAAACAGACGGCTTTGGTTATTTAACTCATTGTACACAGAACCAATCCAGGTTTCCTGATCCCACCTGTGCGTCCAAGAATAGGACAGAGACACAGACTTATGGCCTCTAGCCCCTGTGTTTCCTTCTTCATTCTGGCCCAGGTTCTGCCCTGGTTCTGCCCTGGTTCTGCTAGGCAGCTGAATATGACTCTAGCCAGATAAACAGGACAGTCAGTCCCCAGACCTCTCTTATGTATAGGGAGGGTGAGCTGAGGATGGAAGCACTCTCTGTTTTATTGGGGCTAAACTGGGAAGGAGAGAACCAGGCTGAGAAGCTCTCTCTGACCAAGTTGATCTCCAGGGTCCTCTCAGACCCCTGTGTATGCCTGCTCAGAGCTTTCTCTGCTCTATGAGAAGGCTCTGAGCAAAGTCTGGCAGGTTCCCTTTATTTTCCTTAATCCCTCTTACTCAAGCAACAAGTTCTTGTAGAGGTCCCTTTACTTTTAAAAGAATTGTCCAAATCCACTCCAGTTTTTGTTCTGTGTGGGGTTACCAGCCATCTGGGGGGAGATAAGAGGCCTCCCCTAAGGCCCAGGCTCTGCTTTGATCCCCTTGCCTTTCTGTGTTCTCCTGGTGCACACTGAAGCCACTTGAGTGAGTAATCCACTCACTGTTACCAGTGGAGCTTCTGCAGGGTGGGGGCAGGGCAGCCATTCTGGGTGCAGAGAGCGTTTAGCAGACCAGGATGTAAATAACACAGTGGTTTTTTTAGCTGTGAGCTAGAAACCATTAGTTGTGTTGCACAATAAAATCAACTGGGGCTCTCTTAAGAATGCTGATGCCTCAGGGGCTCCTGGGTGGCTCATTCAGTGAAGCATCCAACTCCTGCTTTGGCTCAAGTCATGATCTCCAGTGAGTTCGAGCTCAGCTTGGACTCTGTTGACAGCTCAGAGCCTGGAGCCTGCTTTGGATTCTGTGCCTCCCTCTCTCTCTCTGCCCTTCCCCCCTCACTCACACTTTGTCTCTCTCTCTCTCAAAAATAAACAAACATTAAAAAAAAAAAAAAGAATGCTGATGCCTTAGCCCCACCACAAACCATTGATTCAGAATTTCAATGGGTAGGGCATGGGCATCAGATTTTTAAAATTATTTTGATGCCCAGTTAGGACCATGCCTTGTGAAATTAATGACCTATATTGAAAGAAAAGAAAAAGAAAAGAAAAGAGCAGAAGAAGAAAAGGAAGGAAGGAAGGGATAAAAAAGAATCTAATTAAAAGTATCAAAGTAACATAAGTATTATTTGTTAGGCTTTTATTTTAGTGATGAATGTGTGCCTGTTTGCAATGTAAAATATGTTTCTTCTAATAGGTTGCAGTCAAAAAGTTTGAAAAACATTGTTTTAGAGTCTTAGAGGTATTTAATTAATATTGACAAATTTACCTCTTTCAGTATTCCTGTGTGAGCCTCTGCTGGACAAATTTCAAAGTGCTTTTATGTTCCTTGTCAAATGCAACTTTTGCAGCCATCCTATGGAGGCCTAGAGAACAGACATCATCATATGGATTTTTTTTTTTCTTTACAGATGAAGGGAACTTAGGGTTGGTGAAGGTTAGACATTTATCAGTCACAATGAGAAAATGTCAAAAACAGGGACTCAGACTTCCAGGGCTTATGATTACTGCTACAGGGCTCAGTCTACCACATCTTTCCGCTTCTGATCAGACCCTATGAGAAGGAGTTATAACTAGAGCATGAGTCTGGCTTCAGCATTATAAAAATAATACTGTTGACTGAGCACTTACGAGTGTCAGGAAATGTGTTTGTGTTACTTCATTTAAATCTCAGAACAATCCTGAGATAGGTACTATTATTAGCCCCATTGTACAGATGAGGAAACAGGTTGTGACTTGCCCAAAGAGCAGAGCTGGGCCCTGATAGCAAACCCAAATTCTTTATGAGTGCTCCTTATTGCCCCAGTACTAGTTTGTTGCCATTGCTCTAACTTCTAGATTCCTGCCTCTAGGGACAGTTTAAATAACCAGGAAATGGCCCTATGTCTTAATCTGCTCAAAGTGCTATAACAAAATACCATAGACTGGTTGGCTTAAACAACAGAAGTTTATTTCTCACATTTCTGGAGACTAGGAAGTCCAAGATCAAGGTGCCAGCAGATTCAGTTCCTGGTGAGGACCTTCTTCCTGGTTTATAGATAGCCACCTTCTTGCTGTGCCTTCCCATGGCAGGGAGGGAGAGAGTAAGCTCTTTTCCTCTACTTATAAGGGCACTAATCTCATCATGAAGACCCACAGTCCTAATGATCTCATCTATACCTCATTACTTCCCAAAGACCCCACATTCAAATATCAGTCATCACACTGGAGGTTAGGGCTTCAACATAAGGATTTAGGGGGCAGGGAACACAAGCAGTCTAGTACTTGTAGCTTCCACTCAGCTTTCCTAGTGTATGTTGCTGGAACCCTATACCCCACAGTGATTAAGTGAGCAAAGCCCTCTCTGCTGCCTGATCTATTTTATGGATCATTGTCCATGCTGTTTGTGGTGTTTAGTGCCATGAATTGCTGAAAATTTATGATGGGACTTTGGTAGTACTGGCTAAGAAGGAACCTGAACACTAACTCTGTGGAGTGAGATCTTGATGGACTTCTCACTGGCCTGGGAACCAAAGGATATTTTGTTCATGCACACATTCATTCATTCATTCATTCATCCATCAAATATTAAGGACCAGGTTCTGTGCTAAACACTGGGGATAGAATGATGAGTAAGGATGTACTTCCTGCCCTTATGGAGGATACAGTTTGCAGGTAAGTTGTAGAGATGACACTCCAATTTAAAGATGGAGGGAAGGGGGCGCCTGGGTGGCTCAGTCGGTTGGGCGGCCGACTTCAGCTCAGGTCACTATCTCACAGTCCGTGAGTTCGAGCCCCGCGTCGGGCGCTGGGCTGATGGCTCAGAGCCTGGAGCCTATTTCCGATTCTGTGTCTCCCTCTCTCTCTGCCCCTCCCCCGTTCATGCTCTGTCTCTCTCTGTCTCAAAAATAAATAAACATTAAAAAAAAAAAAAAGATGGAGGGAAGGAGTATTTATTATAGCTTCCTAATACCTGTACACAGAGCTAAAATGACCAGGACAAAGCAAAATTCAGGCCAAGTGTAAATAGGAGGGGGCTGGTTGGTTACTTACTGAGAAGCTTAGAGTGTCACATTAGCCCACATGACATTCAGAAACCACCCTTGGGCAAAAGTGGGGAACTGCTCTCTGTTGTAAGGCAACTGGGTTGGATGATCAGGTTGAGTTAAGCCTGGGGCTTAAGAAAGACTTTTCTCTGCATGTCTGGCAGGGTATAAGCTTCTAAGCCATCTAGGGAGCTAATACACTATTAGTATTTTCTTATGTGAAGACAATTCAATACTCTATCAGAATGCTATTTGTCAAATGAGTGAATTAGTAATAATTATGATAAATGTTAATATATGAGAGAGGTAATTGGAGACAACATTTTTGAGATGAGTACATCCAGAGAGGTACCCAGGCTAGCTCTCCCACTTTAGGAGAACTCAGCTCCCCAGGCTGAGCTGGTCTCTGACTTTCACCAATCTCTAATTCCTAGGATTTGAAGCTCAAAGCAAAGGTTACAGATTTTAAGAGTTTTTGTTCATTTTGAGATGTAGCTAGCACTGAGGGCAGTGACATTTATCCTTCTAGGGTCGTGTACTCCAAGATTATCAACAGCAAAGAAGAAAAATTGTTTCTATTCTCAAGCAATAGAGAATTGCTTGCTTTTCCATCAGTAGCTTGAAACTATGTATTTGCTTTATCCTTGACCTGCTCTTTGGAGGCTAAGAGAATACCCAAGAGGCTACAGGTAAGTCTACAGTTGGGAAACTGGAGGAGGGCTGCACTTACCCCCAACTAATTGAAGATGGAATTAAAACACACACGTTTTGCTGAGTATGGCTTATAGATCATGGTTTTGTGAGAAATAAAACTTATGTTGGTGAAAACTATCTTCTCATTTTCCTTTTAGACTCACTCTAAAGAGGACTGGTAAAGTATAAAACATGGAAGGAAAGAAGGATGATGTAAAGTCAATGTTGGAGTGTTATGGCTCTTGAATTAGAAAATTTATGTTCTCCATGATGTCTTTAAGTCTGTCCAAAGAATTCATTCCAAGAGTTCCATCTTAGCTTTTTTTTTTTTTTTTTTTTTTTTATTCCTGCACTTAAGCAAAATAAAGGCATTGATATTGTTCTCTGGAGCTGCCAGGAACCCAGAGCACTTCAGAATGTGGAATTAGTCAGTTTGATGCATGCTCTGACGCTGAAGTTGGAATTGGCTGCAGTACTAGAATGTCACCCAGACAAGTTCAGGTAAAGCTGCAAGAATGTCATTGAAACTGGGCAGCATTTCAGGTAGAGACTGATTCATCAGATCTTGGCCTGGTAAAGGGTTCAGATTAATTCATGAGGTGCTCTAGGTGTTTCTTAGGTTTGGTGCCCCCCTTTGTTTTCTCTTTAAGATACTCTGAGTGATGACTTGTTTCTGGTTTATGTCTCTGGGTATAATGCCAGCTTCTGAGTTGCTGTTGTCACAGTCCGTGGCAATGTCCTGTCCTATCTGAGATACTAATGCTTTGGCTTTTTGCAGCTGGAAAGTCATTCTAATAGAGGAGCACTTGGAAGGATGAGGGAGCAAAAGGAAACAGATTTTTCTTGCGGGGGATGGGGGGTGTAAATGGAATCCTACCAGAGCAGCAGAGGTGGGATTCAATTTGGGAATCTGTCAGTTCACATACAGGGATTTTTTGAATGTGCAGTAAGTACCTAACACTGTGCTAGATACTTTGAGGGATTCAAGAGAATCATAAAGCATGGTTTTGTATTTCAGGAACCTATGATACACTTGGAGCTTCAAAGTTTTCTCAGGAAAGAGGAAGAAAACTTTAAATCACTTACAGTTAAGTGCAGGGCTATGAGGCACTGGTAGTGGGTGTGTGCCACTCGGTTTAGAAAAGGGCAGAGTCACTGTGAGCTCTTAAAGTCAGTATAACTCAGGAAAAACAACCTGAGTGAGAACTTGGAAGGGGGTAACATTTAGACAGAGAGGTGGGTATTTCTGATGGTAGAAGCAGCTGAAGCAGTACCACAGAGGCAGAAATCAGAATGGTACATGTATGTGGTGTATGTAAGGCCTTGAGGAAATCGCTTCATTCTGCTTAGGTTTTTTTGTCTCTCATGGTACCACTTCATATATTGTGTGCTTAGTTGTTTACACTCTGTCTACAACGGGTCACAGTGGTCGTGTATGTAAGGAATACATGGGGCAGGATTTCAGATGTAGATTCCTTCTTGTGATTGGGTGTTTGGAGAAAGGAAAAGAAAATGAAATCATTGAAATTATTTCTCAAGGGCCTCTTCTGTGCTTGGCGGTAGTTTTAGTTGTTAGAGATACAGACGTGATCAAGATCCCTGCTTTTGTGTAATATGTATTCTCTTGGGGGGAGACAGATAATAAGTAAATCAGGGAATATATACTTCTAGGATGTGAAAAATCTTATGAAGAAAAATAACTCAGGATGAGGAGAAACAGAGTGACGGTTGTAGGTAAGGTGAAGAATAGATAGGAGCGCCTGGTGGCTCAGTCGGCTATGCGTACGACTCTTGGTTTTGGCTCAGGCCGTGATCTCACAGTTCCTCAGTTAGAGCCCCACATTGGGCTCGGCACTGAGAGTGTGGAGGTTGTTTGGGATTCTCTCTCTTTCCCTCTGTCTCTCTCTCTGCCTTTCCCCTGCTCACTCTCTCTCAAAATAAATAAACTCTTAAAAATTTTTTTTAGAAAAAGAATAAGATAAAGATTTTAGATTAGCACTTAACTTCCCTAGAGAAGCCTGGATTATCACTGGATCATTACTGAAGTCTTCGCTAATGGAGTTCTGGCTTTATTGTTTATATTCATCTCATGCGTTGACTCTCCACTATCTATATATAGTGGACATTCAGCAAACATTTCACGATAGTAATAAGAATGGCCTTGCTAGGCTTGAATTGGACCACATTTTTCTCCTTCTTACTTTCTATAATTTTTTTTTAATTTAAAAGATATTGTCACAGATATTTACGGAAGGAGAAAAGGGAATCAAATAGGAGAGGACATGTAGGTATTGATGACAGTAACATATTTATACATCAGTTCTGTGGAGAAGATTGAAGTAGCCGCATCAAAATTTTGTCAAATGAAAGAGAAAGAAAATATTAAAGTATAATTATGTGGCCTCAATGTGTCTCATGGTCTGGAGAACCACTGGGTCTAAACATCAACCAAATTCCAAAGGAGGTAATAACAGTACACCCATGCATACCCACAGGCATTAGAGACATAAAATAGCTACTATGTACTGAACAATTACCGTGTGCCAGGCATTGTGCAATGCACTTTATTTACATTATTTTTAATCCCTAAAACAGCCTTATAAGGGAGATACCCCAGTTTACAAATGAGAAAACAGATGAAATGGCTAGCCCAAGGCCTTATACTTTGTTAAGTGTCAGAGCTGGGGTGGCTGATTCCTTGTTTGTGAGAGGGTATGGGGTGGGTGAGTTGGGGGTTAATTAAGGACTCCCTTAGTGTGCATACCTAGCCTGGAATTGGTCCAGGGTGGGTTTTCCATCCAGCTCATCACCCTAGCTAAGGGACCCCAGAAGCTGGGAATTTCTGGAACTGACTCTGAATTTATATATGTGGTTTCCTGAACCTAATGGAGGCATAGACTCAGGTGACAGGGGGTGGAAGATGGTGCTGGAGGTGTGCATTGAGCATTTCATTATCTCATATAATGAGATCTGAAAAACTGCATATATGTGTACTGCTCAGGCAGTGAAAACTTGAACGTGCTTTGCTTTGGGCTGGGGTGATGGCAGCTCAGTTTAATCACTAGTTTATCTAAAGCTGACTCAAACACTGACTTATGTATCTCACTAAAAGAAATGGGAAAATGAACATTTATTAGATGTGGTTGACTTAGTAAAGCATAGGGAACGAATAACAATCAATTTAAAACAGGTTTGATGGTGAAAAGGTTGGGCAATAATGGATGGCCTAGAGTGACAATGAAGTTCAGTGCTTGTCTGACTCCCCCCACCCCCATTGCTGGCCCCAGGACCCCATCCATGTCTCTAGAGAGACAGGCTGCTATCCACATGCCTCTTTGACCTAGCAACAGTGCCTTCAAGATCTTCTCTGATCTATACCGGATTACATTTTATTGAGCACATGTGTGCTAGCAGTTTTATACATATTATCTTCTCTCTCTCTCTCTCTCAAACTTCCTTTTACAGAAAATATCAAAAAGACAGAGGTGCACAGAATGGTATAATAAACCCCCATGTATCCATCCCTCAACTTCAACAATTACCAACTCATGGCCAGTTTCTTTACATACACACACACACACACACACACACACACACACACACACACCTTACCTCCAGATGATTTTAAAGCAAACCCCAGAAATCATATTATTATTTGTGATCATTTTAGAATGCATTCTAAAAGACAGGACTCTTTTAATATAATTCTTTAAAATTCACAACAACCCTATTTATTAGCCAGGTACTGTTATATCCTTATTTTATAGATGAAGACAATGAGACACAAGGAGATTAAATTACTTGCCCAAGGTCACCCAACTTGTAAGTGGCAGTCAGAATTCAAACCCAAGTTTCCTAACTCCAGAGACTGTCCTGTTAACCACTATGCTATGTGGTTGTCACTAGACCTCTCTGCTATAGCTAATCCTACAGTACGCAATTGGATCTAGGGTAGAGGAAAAGACATCCAGGGACGTGACTTGATTTCTGTGAATTCAACCACCCGACCACTGCTGCAAATTGGGTCTCTTTAAGCACACAGGGACAGAATGGCTGTGAAAGGCTTGGGATTGTCATCTCCATGAATGAAAGGACCCAGCCTGAAACATTAATGGATTCTATCTGGGCAGCAAACCTGATAAAGCAGCATTATTGCAATAGTTCTTGAGATGTTGGAGAAACCCACAAGGAGAAGAACTTGACAGAAAATATGACTGTCATTGGGCCATGGCTGCCGAGAGAAGTAAAAGGTTTCTTTTAAAATGAATTTTCCTTTGGTTTTCTCTTGGCAGAAGGAACCAGTCTTCCCACTGAGTCTTTTCAGTTTGTTTCTAGCACAGCTAATTGTGTTTATTTGTCTCCAGAATCACATGCCTGCCTACTCTCCCTTGCCTTTTCTTAAGGTCTCTTGACTGCTTTGTTGTACTTAACTGCCAAAAATGTTCTCCTCACCTGGGAGCCAGTTGGCTGACAACACGGAGTAGATATTGGGAGGCTGACTTTGTCTCTCCAGAGGGCTGACTTAGCTTCTGGCGTCCAAGCCCCCCTCAGGGGAGAGGGAGACAGATTATATAAGCTGGCTATGAAAGGGACTATGTCATTTGCCTTGTCTGCACCCACTTGGTCCATCAGTGTTCAGAGCAGAAAGCAAGTAAATACTATTGATTGAGTGAAGAAGAGAGCTTTGCTGGTTCAAGTTCAAGAAATTGATTCTCCATTTTTCCTATCAAAACAAGCATCACATTGACTTTTCTGCTTAATACACTCTTTTGTCTTTGGGATCACTGACATTTGCTTGATTCTCAAACTTCAGTCTTTTTTTTTTCTTCCTCCTTCCCCATGCAGTCCCATCACTGAAGCCACACAACCGATGGGGAACTACTCAGCTCCTATTTAACCCTTTCACCAGTGAGCACTAAAAGGTGGCACTTGTCAGGGTGCGGGTGACGAAGAGCTTAGAAATCCCACCTTTGGTTCTCTCTGGGACATGTCAGCAAGGACCTTAGCTGGGAACTAAGCTTTTTAGGGAACATGTATTTTCTTTAAATACTTATCATCGTGAATATTTTAAAATAGGTTATTATGATTGCTCAGACTTTTACTTTTTTGTTGTTTAAATTCAGGTTACTTAACATGTAGTACTGGTTTCAGGAGTAGAATTCAGTGATTCATCACTTACATACAACATCCAGTGCTCATCCCAACAAGTGCCCTCCTTAACCCCCATCGCCTATTTAACCCATCCCTCCACCCACCTCCACTTTGGTAACCCTCAGTTTGTTCTCTATATTCAAGAGTCTCTTATGATTTGTCACCCACCTCTTTTTATCTTATTTTATTTTTCCTTCCTTTCCCCTATGTTCATCTGTTTTGTTTCTTAATTCCACATACAAGTAAAATCATATATTTATCTTTCTCTGACCGACTTACTTCGCTTAGCATAATACACTTGGTTCCATCCATGTTGTTGCAAATGGCAAGATCTCATTCTTTTTGATTGCAGAGTAATATTCCATTTTGTGTGTGTGTGTGTGTGTGTGTGTGTGTGTGTGATATTTTTTTTATCCATTTATCAGTTGATGGGGATTTGGGCTCTTTCGGTGATTTGGTTATTGTAGTGCTGCTATAAACATTGGGGTGCATGTTTATAATAAGCATTTTTGTACCTTTTGGATAAATACCTAGTATGCAATTGCTGGGTCATAGGGCAGTTCTATTTATAACTTTTTGAGGAAGCTCCATGCTGGTTTCCAGAGTGGCTGCACTAGTTTGCATTCCCACCAACAGTGCAAGAGGGTTCCTGTTTCTCCACATCCTCACCAACATCTGTTGTTTCCTGAGTTGTTAATTTTAGCCACTCTGACAGGTGTGAGGTGGTATCCCATTGTGGTTTTGATTTGTACTTCCCTAATGATGAGTGATGTTGAACATCTTTTCATGTGTCTGTTAACTATCTGGATGTCTTCTTTGGAAAAGTATCTATTCATTTCTTCTGTCCATTTCTTCACTGGATTATTTGGTTTTTGGGTGTTGAGTTTGATAAGTTCTTTATAGATTTTGGATACTAACCCTTTATCTGATATGTCATTTTCAAATATCTTCTCCCATTCCATCGGTTGCATTTATTTTTGTAGATTGTTTCTTTTGCTCTGCAGAAGCTTTTTTATCTTGATGAGGTCCCAATAGTTCATTTTTGCTTTTATTTCTACTTTTTAAAACAGTCAAGTGAGAAAAACAGTGAACTGCAAGTCTCTTAGCTCTCTATTGTAGAGTCAGCTCAGGGATGACAAATACATGGCTCTGTGCCATGGCTCCCTCCTGAGTCTGGTGTCCCTTAGGAGCCCATGGCAGTAAATCAATGATAGTACCTTTCTCTCTGAGTTCATCCCAGGCCTAGAATGCCTCTCAGTACAGGAATCTAGGAAGCACTTACCAAAGAGGTTGGTGTAAGGGTTGAAATCTATTTGCTGTCTCCAAAGTAAATGGTTTTTAAAGGCCTCCCTGCAGTAAAATCTCGAGCCTTTCTGTCTGTTGTCATGTTAGGTCCTTAACAGCTAGGGACCAGCTCTCCTCTTTCAGCCCAAATCAGATCAAAGGTGGGGGAGGGGAGGGAGATGTTACCGACATCTGGAAAACAGATGATAGGGGAAAATGTTTTCAGTGTTGATGGTTCATGGAGGATTGGGAGGTGGTGACTCTCCCTTTTCAACCCATAGTAGGTTTGAGTAGATTTCCATAGTGCAAACCCATAGTAGATTTGATTTGTAGATTGTCAGTCAGTCAATAAGACTAATTTAAAGTCATTCTTTTCATGGGAGAAATGAAATGCTTAATGCTCAAGGGGAGTATAAAGGAAATGGCAGCCCAGAGCCTATCCTTGAGTTCCTAATCTGGTCTAGTAGTTGATTTAAGCTGAATTTAGATTCAGTGTAGTTGAGCGAGAAGTGACAACAAGAAACTTAGTGCTTAGTTATAATTAACTTACCATCAGCTAACTAACAATTCCTTTTACTTTTGAAGGAATTTGGAAGTTATTAAGTTAATGATTGTGAAACAACAGGACTTCCTTGACAGAAGATGTTTTAAGTACTCATGGCCACATTATAGATAATGTACTAGGCTGTAGGAATGCCGGGGCCAGTCTATAGTCACCAGAAAAAATTACTATCTAATAAAACTAACTGTGCAGACAGAGGCTGTGAGGGCTGCTACGGGGCTGACTGTCTCCAGGAAGATTGACAAAGGATGTCAGGCTGCCCTCTGGGTGGTCAAGATCAGACTGTGTGTGTTCAAATGTGTTTTTTTCTTGTTTTAACTGACAGCACATTCTTTTGCAAGCAAAAGTCAAACAAAGGCTCATTTTGGAATTCTCTGATTTACTAGCAAGGATCTGCAGAGATCCTCTTCCATTTCAGAAATCTCAACTGGATATTGGGGGTGGGGGTAGGGGGGAGGGCAGGGAAGGGAAAAACCACATAGGTCAACAAAGCATTAGATTGGCCAAGTATTTTAAAGGTTGTTTTTTTTTTGTTAATGTAAGATTTAGAGCCCTCCTTCCTACTTATATCTAGCAATGCTTATTTAAAAATCATTCTTCAGCTGAAATTATTCCTAGTTTGCTATTATTCTTTAGTTTCTCCAGCTTTTGGGATATCATATAAAATGAGGCCAAAAAACATCATTTGCTGCTGTTATTTGGGACTGTCTGAAGTAGTTGAATTCTCTGGCGGGGATGAGTGGCTGGTGAGGCTGAAACGGCGAGCTGGGGAATAATTGCAACTTCTCAGTAGATACTACCATCCTTTGTGGAAGGGAGCACTGGGGTGGTGGAAATGGAACTGCAAGTACTGACCTTGAGTTTTCTGGTAACAATCAGTGCTTGTCTCTTCCCAAGACCATATGACCTGTGGAACTTGCCTGAATAGCTTCTGGCTGGTACTGCTTCTTTTGTTTTCAAAAGGGACTCTTGGGATGTTAAAGTTCATCCTTTGGTTAAAATCATCTTATTTAAAAGCATCTTATTTGAATGTTAAATGGATGATGAACTTAAATCATGTTGGCTATTACACACTAAATAAGCTTAAAACTTGGAAAGGACGCTTTCGCTTTCTGGACCTACAGTCCTTTTGTCTTAGGTTTATAATTACATACATTTTTTGTTTGTTGTTTTTTTTTTTCAACTTTAATTCAGAAATCTCAAGTTGCTGGCCTTTATTATTCTCAGTTTACAGATGGTACTATTGGTGCCAGAAGGATTGTGGTTTATTTTTAAGTATGTGATTCATTTAATTTAAGTAGCATTTGGGCCTTCTGCCTTCCGGCTCACTTCGCCTCCAAGATCAATACAACCTCAAAGTAGAAAAAGTTGTCCATTTTTTAATAGTGTTTATATAATGGATATGCCTTATTTACATTGATGACAGTGTATCTACTACAATACAGCTTTGACTAATCAAAGTCTTCAGTGAAGCTAATTGTTACTGACACATTCCACTTCGATGAAAACACATCAAAGCACAGGAAAATAAAGTCCCATTAGAACTTATATTTAAGAGCAACTCTCCAGTAAGGCTCTAGACTTACCATAGATACTGTCCAGTCTTCTTGACCATTGGTACCTCTATTATCCAAGCTGCCTAATGATCACTGATTTCCAGAAGGAGCTGAAGGATGTGTATAGTTCTGAATTATACAATTTATTTTCACTTACAAATTTAGGAAAGTGAACTAATACATTTTGGAATGCTTTTCAATACATGAGGTTAAAACAGCATTTCCTAAAAAAAATAAAAAATTAAAAAAATTTTTTTAAAAAGTAAAAAACAAAAACAAACAAACAAAAAAAACCCCCAGCATTTCCTGAGTAGTGTAGAAGTTCAGGGCATAGCCTCTGGAACGAGACTACCTGGGTACAGATTCTGGCTCCACCACTTCTTGGCTGGGTGGTCCCTTCTCTTGGACAAGAGACTTTACTTATTGTCTCATCTGTACTCCATTTCACAGGGTGGTGAGGAATAAATGAGTTAATAACATGCAAAGAACTTAGAAGTGTGCCTAGCATTGAGTAATTGCTCAATATATGAGTCATTATAATAGTTATTATTGGCAACTGGATAAAGAGGAGTACCAGGTTAAGATGAGGGACAAATATATCTCTGGTTTCTGGCAGCCATTTACTGAGATAGGAGCAAGGAGCATGGGACAGAAGCAAGGTCAGTGGGGGAAACTCTGTTCTGTTTGGTTCACTCTGAGGTATTGTGTTACAAATGAGCAGAGATATCAAATGGATATCAGATATACTCCATGCCAGATAAGAACTAACTTTTCTGTGTACTACAGATTCTCTCCTTGGTTTTCTTATGGATTTCTTGTGAGCTCTCCAAAAACACTGAATTCCATGTGCTTCAGAGTTTCCATCTGAACAATACTGAACACAGTAATGGCACATAGTAGACACTCAGCAAATATTTGTTAAAAGAATAATTGCTTTCATAAGGTGCTGAGTAGCTTGCACAAAGGTAATGTGTGAATGGATGGATGGATAGACAGAAAGATAGCTACATTGAGATTTTGACATAAAAACAAGGAAATTAAAGACAAGTATACGGTCAGCGTGTCTTTCTTTTACCAGTTCATTTATCCACTTTTTTTTTAATGTTTATTTTTGAGAGCTAGAGAGAGAGAGAAAGAGAGAGAGAGAGAGAGACAGAGCATGAGCAGGGGAGGGGCAGAGAGAGAGGGAGACACAGAATCTGAAGCAGGCTCCAGGCTCTGAGCTGTTAGCACAGAGTCCAACACGGGGCTCGAACTCACGGACCGTGAGATCATGACTCCAGTCAAAGTCGGACGCTTAACTGACTTGAGCCCCCCCAGGCGCCCCTATTTATTCACTCTTAGAATGAATATTTTTTGAGTACGTACTGTGTGCCAAGTCCTATTCTAGATGCAAGCATACATCAGTAAACAAAATAGACAAAGATCCCTCTGCTAATTGAATTTATATTCTGGGGTAGCAGCAGGGCCAGGAAGGACAGACAATATACGTAAGTAAAGATAAAATGTTAACATCATACCCATTAAAATGGCTACAAAACAAACAAACAAACAAACAGATAATAACAAGTGTTGCCAAAGATGCAGAAGAATTGGAATTCTTGTCCACTGTTGATGGGATTATAAAATGATACAGCCAGTATGGAAAACAGTATGGGAGGTCCTCAAAAAATTTTAAAAATAGAATTACCAATGATGGAGCAGTTCCACTTCTGAGTATACAGTAGCCTCCCCCCACCTTATCTGTAGGGGATATGAGCCAGGACCCCGAGTGGATGCCTGAAACCACAGAGTGGTGAAGTCTATGTATATCCTATAAATACATACTTATGATAAAGTTTAATAATAAAATAGAACAATTATAACATGCTGTAATCAAGGTTATGTGAATGTGTCATCTCTCTCTCTCAAAATATCTTGTACTGTATTCACCCTTCTTCTGATGATGATGTGAGATGATAACATGCCCACATGATGAGATAAAGTGAGGTGAGTCATGTGGGCATTGTGATGTAGCATTAGGCTACTATTGACCTTCTGAAGTTATGTCAGAAGGATCATGTGCTTCTGAACCACGGTTGCCCGCAGGATACTGCAACTGCAGAAAACAAAACTGCCATATAAGGGGGGACTACTGTATACCCATAAGAACTGAAACAGAGTCTTGGAGAGATACTTGCAAACCCATCTCCATAGCAGCATTATTCATGATAGCCAAAAGGTGGAAGCACCCAGATGTTCGTTGACAGATGAGCAGATAACCAAAATACAGTGTATACACACGATGAAATATTATCCAGTTTTAAAAAGGAAGGAAATCCTGACACGCTACCACATGGATGAATCCAGGTGACATTATGCTAAGTGAAATAAGCCAATCACAAAAAGACAAATGCTGTAGGATTCCACTTATATGAGATACTGGAGTAGTCAAACTCATACAGAGAGAAAGTAGAAGGGTGTTCATCAGGGCCTGGAGGAAGGGGGAATGGGGAGTTGCTGTTTAATGGCTATGGAGTTTCAGTTTTGCAAGATGAAAAGAGTTCTGGATATTGGTCATACAACAACGTGGATGTACTTTACTGAACTGTAGAATTAGAAAGACTTAAGATGGGAAATTTCATTAGGTATATTTGACCACAGTTAAAACAAAACTTATGAGAAAGAAAGTAATGTATTAAGGGGGAAAGGGAAAAGTACTACAGAAAACAAGAAGCAGAGCAGAATAAGGGGCTCTAGAGGGCTCAGGAGGGTACAAACGGTATGAAATCAATTGGGGGGTGGGGATGCCTCCTAGAGAAGGAGCGATTTGAACAAGGACTGGAGGAAGTGTTTGTTTCTTGGCTGCTGTTACAGTCAGAGTCTACATCTTCCCAGGCCCACAGGTGGTGTGCAGCAATGCCAAGGCAATGCCCAAGTGGCTCAAAGTGTAAAGTTTACGTTGGCGGGCAGCTGATGCAGAAACTGTGGCCGTGGGCATTTCAACTCAATTGGAAAAACAATCCAGGCACTCAGGTGGCACTTGCACAGATTATAATCAGATGTCATCTGAGACTTGAGGTCATGTTACAGTAAAGAGAAATGGTTGTTCTCATATTTGGCCCTTTCTAAAATCAAACTCCATAAGCTAGAGACAGCAATCAGGAGTTTGGTTTTTCAGTGCCTCCTAAGTTTGCATGTTGTTGTCTAGCCCATTTCCAATATGAGTTTTAAGCTCCTGCGTAGGACTAGGATTTTCAGGGCTTCAGCTGACCTTTGTGTCAACCCATAACTAGGGAGTGTAGCTCAAGAGTACTTACTCAGTTACTGTCTCTCTGGTAGGTCATATGGCATGGAATGGTGAGCTGCTTAGAAAAATCCCATGACCTGGACATGTTTTATTACTAATTTATAAGGCTGGTATAAACAGGTATCAACTTGCCATCATTAAGCCAATACTTTGTACTCATGAGTAAAATGGAAAGAGGTCTGCAGTATTGGGTTCTTGAACTGATTTTCCCACATCTCATCTGTTAACCTTTTCCATGTCTAAAAAAAGAAAAGAAGTATAATGAGCATGTGTCTCTGCTTTGGAATCAGAAAGAAGTCCCTCATGATGCTC
This sequence comes from Panthera onca, assembly GCF_046562875.1. NCBI lineage: Eukaryota > Metazoa > Chordata > Mammalia > Carnivora > Felidae > Panthera > Panthera onca. The sequence continues at coordinate 49,765,249 of NC_138343.1, forward strand.
TCATCCCCACGCCACTGAACTTGGAGGGGAAATGAACATCTATGGATGGACAGGCACCTGTCCTGACCAAGGATTCTGAAGCTACACTGGCAGCCATTGAAAACACATAACGCTGTCTGTGCCTCTCTCCCCAGGCTACAGCTGTGCAGTGATTGGGACTAGTAGGGACTGGCTAGAAGGAGGAGGAATGGATTCCCTCTTAAGTCCTGCCTGCACTGGTGGCAGTGACCATTGGTTGACTGATTTGTAACATGCTTATCTACTCAGTGTTTGATTTCTTTGACATCTAAATATATTTGCTTTCATCTTTATACATAGGCGCTGCCTATGATCATTTAGCCCCAGGAGGTTATGAAGCTCAAGGTATCCCTTGTACCTCCCGCTTCTCCCAACATAGAGTATTGATGGTAGAGACAGGCTTTTCTTTACCCTCACAGTGAAATGGTAACACATGGGAATGTGGCAGCCATTAGGTGTATACTGCTGTCATGAGATATATATATCATTAGATGGCCATAGCAGTGGTTGGCAGCAAAAGAAGGAAAGCTCAGTGGCTTCAGCAGGCATTTCCTGTGAATCCCCTCTGGGCAGATATCTGCACTAGGCTCTAAGTGGGGGTGGAATGGGTGGAGGGAATTGAATGCCATGTGACACAGTACTTGCCCATTAGAAACTTATGAGCTGCTAGGGTATGAGAAAATTATCCAAACAACTGCAGGACAGAGACACACACTGAAAGCTACAGGTGAATGGATGGATGATATTGCTTCGCCTGGGTAATAGGAAGGCATGGAAGAGTCAGCATTTGAGAGGTGCCTTTGGGGATGGATGAAGTTTCCTGATGTAGAGATAGGGAGGAGTCCGTTCCAGGTAAAGGGAACAGCCTGGACAAAGACCTGAAGAGGAATCCACTTCAGAGAGATATACCAAAGAAGACATGTACGAACTACACTGCAGCCTCATCTGTCATAGCAAATAAATGGAAACCACCTGCAGGTCCATCCACAGGAGGATGGACAAAGAATTGTAATTTGGAAAATACTCATCAGAGAAAATGAATCAACTAGAGAATCATGTCACAATTAATGCGGAACGACACAAAACATAATAAAGAAGGAAGACTGCGGGAGGTTAGACACAAAATTTATATTAAGGTTAAAAATAATGTACAAAACTATACATTGTTTATGGATATTTAATTTCATGATTTTTTATTATATTATTGCATGTAGTTATATAATTTTATAGTGTCGGTATAAATTGTATAGTTTCACCTGGAAACATTAGTGGGAATGAAAACCACCAAATTCAGTGTATAGTGACTGCCACTGGGAGGGAAAGATGGAATGGGTGGACACAGGAGGCTTAGTCTCGGGTGTATGTGTTTTAGAGACACGTATACATATATATATGCATACATACATACACATAAACACTCATGCATACACACATAAATATACACATTTTAAAATCTGAAGTACATATGACATGTTGAATTGACAAACAGTTGTTTGTTGTATTATCCTCCAAACTAGTCTGTATACTTGAAGTATTTCATAATTTCAAAATGAAAGAACAAGTCACAAGGCATGCTTAAGAATAGCAAATGGTGTAGGTCAGTGTTTTTCAAACCTAACATGACCCTTGGTAAGAAATATATTTTATTTTAGGAACTGGGAGTTGCATGACAGTACTTATCCTTAATATGTGGGGCGCGCCCTGACGTGTTCTGTTCTATTTACTCTATTTCATTCTGCATGAAATGAAGCGGTGGGTGATGTTTGAAGATGCAGATTAAGGTTAGGGCACAGAAGGCATTGACTGCCAGACTCAGGAATGTGAGCTTTTGTTGGCAGAGAGGAGAAGACCACTAGTGGCTTTGTGGCATATCATCATCAGAGCTGAACTTTAGTCAAGTCAAGTGAAACGAGGATAGAGTTTGTAGAATGCAAGCTCAGTTGGGGAGTTATCACCATTGTACAGCTGGGACAGTATATGAGCTTATGGGGGAATGAAAAGAAGGAACAAGCAACTTAAAAAGGAAAAAGTGGTTTGATGACTGATTTGAGGGAAGGGGGAGGAAAGGAGACATCCCAGTTGGATTTCAAGGCTAGCTGATTGGGAGATCGGTCAGACCAATCACAAAACTAGCTAGATCGGGAGTTTATTTTTAAACACACAACCCAGATGGATATTGTGAAGTCTTGGTTGAGATTAAAAGGCATGGATTCATAATGGTCTCATGTTTCATGAGTTTCTCCAGCAGTACATAGTACCTGGTGAGAAAAGAGAGAAATTGGGTGTAATCAAGGTGGGGCTAGGCAGACGGACCCAGCGCAAGAGTTCAGGGTGAGGAGGGCTGGCAGCCAGGGTAGAAATGAAATGGCTGGCAGTGGGGCCAACTGAGGTGGGTGGTCTAAGGGAGGAAAAAGGTGGGGCGCCTGGGTGGCTCAGTCGGTTAAGCATCTGACTTCGGCTCAGGTCATGATCTCACAGCCCGTGAGTTCGAGCCCCGCGTCGGGCTCTGTGCTGACTGCTCAGAGCCTGGAGCCTGTTTCGGATTCTGTGTCTCCCTCTCTCTGACCCTCCCCCGTTCATGCTCTGTCTCTCTCTGTCTCAAAAATAAATAAACGTTAAAAAAAAAAAAAAATTAAAAAAAAAAAAAAGGAGGAAAAAGGTTGGGGGACCAGAGGTCACGAGGAGCCTAGTGTGTTAGAGGGTGGAAGTGAGATGTTGTGACCAGGAAGGAGGAACTTCAAAATCTGAAATCTTGGAACTAAAGCAGTCCTGACTGATAAAAATCATGACCTTGGTAGAAATTGCAGGCCAGGCAGGTGGGTAGTTGTCATATAATCGAGAGGAAAGCTGGAGCTATGTGAGATAGTTTATAGTTATTGGTCTGAACTTTTCAAACAGAAGCTCCTGTATGGAATGACTAATGATTTTCAACCAGACCAGCTATTGATTATGAATTACTACTACAAATTGTAGAAAAGGTCACACTGAGAAGTGGAGAGGGGTCTTCAGAGGTCCCCTTCAGAGAGCCCTCGCCGAATGTCCCAGGAGAGGAGGCTCTGGCTAACACACCTAGGATGTTACAGGGAGCCAGGATTCCTGGTCATCAGCAGGTCAGAGGCACACAGGTACCAACTTCTCATCCAGCTCTTCTTTTTCCATTTACGTTTGAGGGACTTTCTTTATCTAAAACACAGGTGGCTGGCTCTTGGGACACAGAAGTCAGAAGTGGTGGGGTCTGTCCATATCTTAAGGGCTAATTTGGTTTAAGGCTTTGAATAGATCATTTAAATAACTGATCTGTGCCTCAGGTATTCTCATAATCAAGTAACAGAAACTAAAAAAAAATTTTTTTAATGTCTTGAATAATGTCCTCATGCAATTCAGTGAATTTCACAATTTAGTGTAAAGGAAGACATGTATACAGTCAATTACAACATAATGCTAAGGCGGGTATGACAGGATGTGATTAAGTCTGCTTGAGGCTGTTGCTAAACTGCACAGAAGAGGCTATATCTGAGCCTGAATGTGAGAGAGAAGCAGACTTTGCTAGGCATAGACGGGTACAGCTAACACTGGGAAAGTGTGTAGCTTGTTCAGGGAACCAGGATGGACAGTCTGTTCTGTCTTCTTCTCTGCAACAAGAATAAAAAAGTAGGTCTCCCAATCTGCTAACTCCTGCTCTGATGTTATTTTACTTTATCTTTTTTCTGCCTGGTGTCTCTATTTCCTGCATCTTTGCTTAGGCATTCTTGGGCACAAAAGTGCTAATGGTAAGAGGAGATAGACCAAAAGTGAGCTGGTGACTGGAAATCAGTTAACAGTTTAAACACTGTTATGGATACCTACCACGTAGATGAACCACACACAGATAAACACATCCAACTCAAATGTTGTTTCCTTTTGAAAAATGCTCACATTTTCATTATCGAAGATCTCACTGGTTTTACCTTTAGAAGCAAATGGCCAGAGGGGAATCTTATTTCACTTTGTCCTTGAACAATTATCTATTGATGCATTCTGGGGCACCTTTAACTCTGATAGTTGCTGATAGGAGAGATAAAGGATGAGTAAGTCAGTGTTCCTGTCATAAGAAGCTTGCAACCCAATCCACAGGAGAGACAAGCCTTTCTACACACACAGTGATATGGTGCTCGAGTCTGGATGTTCTGCTTACCAAATGTGTGGAATAGGTAGGTAAGCGTTCAGGGAGAAAAGAAATCAAGGTGGCCTGGAGAAGGAAGGCTTCATGACCAATGTGGAATTGAATTAAGGGCTTGAGGATATCTGAAGAGAAACTGAGAATGAAGTGGTTTGCTTGACTCTTAGGAGCAAATAAAAAGTGCAGGTCTTGGGACTACCAGGAGAGTGTACTGCATCAGCTGCAAAAGGGTTAACTTTTCATTGCTAGGGAAACCGCATACCTTACATCTGCTCCAACCTGGGCTTAATTTGTTATCAGATTCTTCTGCTATGGAAAGTACATTTCCCAGATTGATTTCCTGCCAGTGGAATCTGCAGCTCTCTTCAGGGTTCACCTGGGTTGGCCCCAGTCCCAGCAGGACTGCAGGTGGGTGATGAAGCTTCTTGCAGGCAACAGGCTGGACCAAGCTAGAGGCTGTGTTACTGTGCCAGACCATACCTAATGAAGCCTGTAGTTACACTCTTACGGAAAGTCTCGGGGGACTCCTGTCCCTAGGCATTAATTAGCAGGCATTTCAGACAGCACAGCTTACCTTTACCCAAACAAGAAGTCTCTGAAGAAAAGCAATCATCATGCCCAGCTAACCTGTTGATTGACTTTGGACTGCTCAATGTGTTCTAAACTGTTCCCAGCGCCTCTAAATCCTGCCAGTGGAATTAAATGCAGATACTATTTATTGCCTGTGGAAGGTACATTCTGTGTCTGTAATGATGCATTTTGAAAACAGTACCTGTTCAAGTGAGACTACCTGAGATGTGGGAAGCATATGAAGTAACAATAAAGAAAATGCAGGAATCCCAGCCTGAGGGTTCCAGCTGGAGAAAGAAAGGCACTCAGAGGAAATACCCTCTGCTCATCCTTTCCCAGAGCACCACAGCAAACTAAGGTCATCTTTTCTTTCTCCTATCAATATTATGGGGATCCACAGAGGAAGAGATTCAGAATTGGAAAGGTCATTGAGCCTAGAAGGTGACATGTGTTTCTGGTGTATCTGTGACACAGGAGCACCTCACTCTTTTTATAGGCAGGGTTCAGCCATGCCAGAAGCCCAGGTGGTCAGGGATTGACTGGATTATTAAGGCCATTTGGGTTTGTATGCTGTGAGAAAAGTCTTTTGACAATATTGCATATATTGACTTTCCCAATCTAAGAGAACAGGATTGTTGCCTTAATGGCAGATGTTACATATTTTTTTTCCCCTTCACAACTCCCATGACCATTGGCTTACATTATGGCAAGTATAGATAGGTTGCTTCTAATAATAATTAGTATGATATGCTAACTAGTTGAGCTCAAAATCCATAGAATAATGCAAATAAATATGTATTTCTTCATAATGCTGGGGTGGCCTTTTTTGGTGGGGGGAGTTGAGGGAGAGTGTCTTAAAATCCATTGTACTCATTAATCATGTTTTACCAAGTTTTACATATTTATGTCAAATATTCCTATTTGTAGAGTAGCAATAACCATTTTTCAGTTACAAAAGTAGTAAATGTTTATTTTTAAAAAGTATTGTAATGATAGTATCTACCCTAGAAAAAAATAAATTCCCCACAATCCCACCATGTAACAATGTCTGTATTAATGTTTTGATTATTCACGATCCCATGCTTATTCTGTGCCACATGCATATGTTTAAAAAAATGGGACACATTCATTTAATTTGCTTCTCCCTTGTAACAATGTCTTCTGTTCATTTTAATATTCAGCAAATCCCTGTTGAGCATTCATAATGTACTAGTCAGACCCTATCTAAGTGTAGGGGAGACTACAGTGAAAACACCAACAAAAACACATATATCTTTCTATAACAATATATGTAAATATCTACATAATTATTTTAATAGGTGCATAGTATTCTATTGTATAGATTTATCATAATTTATGAAATCAGATCTCCCATTTTTGGATATTGAGATGTTATTTATATGTTAGGTTTTCTTAAATATGGAGAAAATATGCATTGACCATTGGTGAATCTGACTTCATGTCCAAATTATCTCTGCTAAATAGCAGGATTCTTCTGGTAGTCCCACTCTTTAAAATATGACTTTATAAACACTGATACGATATTTGTCAGATGTGGCTACAGAGATCAATGTGAGGGGCTCTTGGATGGCTCAGTCGGTTGAGCATCCAACTCTTGGTTTCAGATCGGGTCATATTCTCACGGTTGTGGGATCAAGACCCAAAGGAGGCTCTGCCCTGATGGTGCCAAGCCTGCTTGGGATTCTCTCTCCCTCTGCCCCTCTCCAATATGTGTGTGTGTGTGTGTGTGTGTGTGTGTGCACGCGCGCACGTGCATACTCTCCCTCTCTCAAAATAAATAAACTTAAAAAAAAAAACAACAAAAAACAAAGATCGATATAGGCCCAGCAGCCTCTCACTTGATGAATGACTGGAGATCCTGAGGTTGTTTGAGGCTGTTTGAAACTTCATGTCTGTCTCTGTTGTGCCAAAGGCTGCTCAGAGAAGGTTCCAGTCCTTGTTAATTGACCCCAAGTTGGCGTTTTGGCTGTTGTTTCTTCCCAGCCATTTATAGTTATGCAGTGATGTGTGATGCTTGGCTTCTATGGACTCTGGAAGCATTTCTTCTGCTCTCTTTGATGGAAATCGCTGCTCTTTTGTTCTCTGTCCAACAACCAGCAGGCCACCTTCCTGCCATCTGTGTGAGCCACCCCCCAACAGTGACATGAGGTGATGTCACAGGATCTGTTCTTTGGTGATTTCAGCACACTGCTTGATCTTTTATACAAAGCAAAACACAGCCCAGATGAATTGCAGAATTTTACAGCTTGTAGAGATTATACCTCCACTTTATGGACAAGGACACCAAGTATAGGGAGGTTGAGAGACTTGCCTAAGGTCCCATAAGCTGGAACTAGAAATCGGGATTTTAAATTCCTCATCTGGTGCTTTTCCAGGGAATCAGCTATTCTAAGCTTGTGGTCCATTAAACTAGGGTCCTTGTAACAGACCAGGGAATATCACTGCTTTGGAGCACTTCTATTTGGCCTCCAGATAAAATGTCATCAGTAGCAAACTATGTCCGTTTGCCAAATATGGAACTTTTCATTTAATTCTCTAATTTGCTAATCATGGAAAAGACCTTTTAGATAGCATGCTACAGATGTAGCAGAATTCAGTGACTGGTCTCAATGTTAGTATGCTTTCCCCCAACAGGCTGATAAATGACTTCAGTCATTAGGTTTGTGATTGGAATGTCTCACCACACCAGTTCTGCAAAGCCAGCCATAACAAATGACATGTCTCTAAGATGAAAGAAACCCATTGGGTTTAGGATCACTTTTATCTGGGTTACAGACCCACTTGGATCATCTGATCAATTTCAGTAAGATTTTATGGAAATCACATTTTCTTCTCTTGGACAGTATTGGAATATGATTTACAAATACACTCAATGGCAAATAACTGAGTTTTTTGATACTGATTGCTTTTGTAAGGCCAGCTACAAATTATCTTTGTTAACGGAGCAAAGCAGTTTTACAGCAGCATATCTGAAGTTGCATATCATCATATTTGGGTTTGGTTTTAGAGCACAGTTTTTGAGGGCATAGTGGTTAAGAGCCTAGGGGCAACTGCTTCGGGTTACCTGCTGGCTCTGGGACTTATTGTGTAGCTTGGGCAAGTTGCTTAACCTCTCTGTGTTTCTGTTTCATCAACTGTAAAATGGATATGATGACAATAATAATACTAATGCCAGATAGCTGTTAGGAAGTTTAAATGAGCTAATATTTGCAAAGTACCTAGAACACTGTTGGGCATGTGATAAACACCATGTGTTTGTTATTTTCGTTGTTGTTGTTATTATTATTATGACATTTTCACTCCATTCAGTCATTTATTCAACAACAACTAATAGGAACATCTCCTATGTGCTAGGCACAGTGGGAGGTGATAAAAGATTTTCAAGCCCTCAAAGGACCTTATAGTTTAGTGGACAGAGAATATATAAGCACACCTCAAAGACATTGCAGGTTCAGTTCCACACCACCAAAGTAAAGCAAGTATTATAATAAAGGGAGCCAAATGAATTTTTTGGTTACCTAGTGCATATAAAAGTTATGTTTATACTATACTATAGTCTATGAAGCGTATAATAGCATTACATCTTTAAAAAACAATGTATATACCTTAATTTAAAAATACTTTATTGCTAAAAAATGCTAACCATCATCTGAGCTTTCACTGAGTTACAATATTTTTGCTGTAAGGGGTCTTGCCTCGATGTTGATGGCTGCTGGCTGGTCGGGGTGGTAGTTGCTGAAGTTGGGGTGCCTGTGGCAATTTCTTAAAATAAGACAGTGAAGTTTGCTTCATCAGTGGACTCTTTCTTTATGAACAATTTCTCTGTAGCATGTGATACTGTTTGATAGTATTTTCCCACAGTAGAACTTCTTTCAAAATTGGGATTCCATCCTCCTCTCAAACACCACCACCGCTTTATCAACTAAGTTTATATAATATTCTAAATCCTTTATTGTCATTTCAACAGTCTTCCCAGCATCTTCACCAGGAGTAGATTCCATCTCAAGAAACGACTTTCAGTGCTCATCCATAAGAAGCAGCAGCTCTTCATCCACTTGAGTTTCATCAGAGCTTGCAGCAATTCAGGCACATCCTCAGGCTCCACTTCCAGTCCTAATTCTCTTGCTGTTTCCACCACTTCTGCACTTACTTCCTCCATGGAAGTATTGAACCCCTCAATGTCCTCCCTGAGGGTTGGAATCCACTGCTTCCAAACTTCTGTTAATGTTGGTATTTTGACCTCTGCCCATGAATGTGCTCAAGGACGTCTAGAGTCATGAATTATTGCCAGGAGGTTTTCAGTTTACTTTGCCCAGAGCCATCAGAGGAATCATTGCCTATGGCAGCTATAGCCTTATGAAATGTGAATTGAATAACATTTGACTTAATTCATATTATAAATTTTATAATTTAATTTATAAACTATAGAATTTAATTATGAATTAAATAATAAGACTTGAGAGTTGAAATTACTCCTTGATCCATGGCTGCAGAATGGATGTTGTTTTAGCAGACATGAGAACAACATCAACTTGTTGTACATCTCCATCAGAGCTCTTGGGTGATGGTACTTTGTCAATAAACAGCAATATTTTGAAAGGAATCTTTTTTTTTTTTTTTTGAGAGTAGTTCTCAACAGTGGGCTTAAAATAGTCAGTAAACTATATTCTAAACATGTGCTATCATCCAGGCTTTGTTATTGCATTTGTAGAGTACAGAGCAAGTAGATTGAGCATAATTCTTAAGGGCGTTAGGATTTTTGGAGTGGTCAGTGAGCACTGGCTTCAACTTAAAATCACCAGCTGCATTACTCTGCAATAGGAGAGTCAGCTTGTCCTTGGAAGCTTTGAAGCCAGGCAGTGACTTCTCTGTAGCTGTGAACATCCTAGATGGCATTTCCTTCCAATAGAAGGCTGTTTCATCTATACTGAAAATTTGTTATTTAGTGTAGCCACCTTCATGAATTCTCTTAGCTCGATCTTCTGGGTAACTTGCTGCAGCTTCTACATCACTTCCTGCTTCACCTTGTGCCTGTTATGGAGATGCCTTCTTTCCTGAAACCTCATGAATCAACCTCACCTGGCTTCAAACTTTTCTTCTTCAGCTTCCTCACCTCTCTCTGCCTTCACAAAATTGAAGAGAGTTAGGACCTTGCTCTGGATTAGGCTTTGGCTTATGGGAACATTGTGGCTGGTTTAATCTTCTATCCAGACTGCTAAAATTTTCTTCAGCTCAGCAATAAGGCTGTTTCACTTTCTAATAATGCGCGTGTTCACTGAAGTAGGACTTTTGATTTCCTTCAAGAACTTCCCCTTTACATTCACAACTTGGGCCTATCTTGGCTTTCAACATGTCTTCCTCACTAAGCTTAATCATTTCTAGCTTTTGATTTAAAGTGAGAGAGGTGTGACTCCTCCTTTCACTTGAATACTACTGAGACGCCATTGTAGTGTTGTTAATTGGCCTTATTTCAGTATTGTTGTGTCTCAGGGAATAGAGAGGCCTGAGGAAGGGAAGAGAGACCAGGGATTGGCTGGTCAGTGGAGCAATCAACAAACACAATGATTAAGTCTGCATTGTTAAATGGGCACAGTTCATGGCACTCCCAAACAATTACAATAGTAACAACAAAGATCACTGATCACATATCAGCATAACAAACATGATAATGAAAAAAAAACTTGAAATATTACAAGAATTAACTAAATGGGATAGAGACATGAAGAGAACAAATGCTGTTGGAAAAATGGCTCTGATAGACTTACTGTATGCAGTATTGCCACAAACTTTCAGTCTATAAAAAATGCAGTAACTGGGGGCACGTGGCTGGCTCAGTCAGTAGAGCATGTAACTCTTGATCTTGGGGTCATGAGTTCAACACCCATGTTGGGCATAGAGCATACTTTTAAAAAAATGCAGGGGTGCCCGACTGGTTGGGTTGGTGGAGCATATGACTCTTAATCTTGGGGTTGTGATTTGAGCCCCCAAGTTGGGTGTAGGGATTACTTAAAAATAAAATCTTAAAAAAATGCAATATCTGCAAAGCACAATAAAGCAAAGCACAACAAAACAAGGTATGCTTGTAATGTAAACCAGGACACTGTATTTATACAGAAAGGAGAGGCTTATAGTGGAGGGTAGTGCAGGGGTGGCAGAGGCAAAGGAGTGCCTGAAGGGAAGGCTTCACAGGGGAAATCTGAACTTGGCCGTAGGCATCAGTGCTCTGGGCACTCCATGCCTTTGTGCTTGTGTACAAAGGCCTGAAAGGATGGCAGAATTACTGGAACACAAAATAAAAGTGGCAGGGTCAGGGGACGGTTGGAACTAGTCATGGAGATACACAGGTAGGGACCAGAGGGAAGGCCTTCTATATCCCAAAGAGGTACCTGTGGGAGATAATGAGGACCCAAAGTAGGACAATGGCCATGCCACTTCTAAGCCCCTCCAGAGAGGGAACCCAGCACGTGGAAGAGGTTACAAGGAGCAGTGAGGGCATGGGCATACCTGGTATAAGTGGTTAAATTGGTTACTAGGAGACTGGAGACAGGTCCAGGCGCTGCACTACTCATCCACACGGCTTCTATCTGAAAGTTAAATAGTTATTTATGGACACTTTATTTATTTATGTTAAATGGTTATTTATGGACATTGTTTGCACTATGTTTCCAGAGGACCGCAACACAGAAACAGGTCATTTCATTGTTTTATTTAAAGTTACTGAGGGGTGCCTGGGTGGCTCAGTTGGTTGAGCGTCTGATTCTTAGTTTTGGCTCAGGTCATGATCTCATGGTTTGTGGGATCAAGGCCTGAGTTGGACCCTGTGCTAACAGCACACATCCTGCTTGGGATTCTGCTCCTACCTCGCTCTCTCTCTCTCCTCAAAATAAATAAATAAACTTAAAACAACAACAACAACGACAACTGTAAAACATCTTTCCTTTAAAAAAAAATTAAGTTACTAAAAAAAAAAAATTAAAATAAAAAAATTAAATTACTGAAAAGGAAATGCATTCTGGGTAGTTTTCATTCATCAAAACTAGGTAAACAAAACCAAACCTTAAAAATGCATACTTTGAGGGGCACCTGAGTGGCTCAGTCAGTTAAGCCTCTGACTTCTACTCTGGTCACGATCTCACGGTTCATGGGTTTGAGCCCCTCATTGGGCTCTGTGCTGATGGCTCAGAGCCTGGAGCCTGTGCAGATTCTGTGTCTCCCTCTCTCTCTCTGTCCTTCCTTTGCTCACATTGTGTGTGTGTCTCTCTCTCAAAAAAAATAAACATTTAAAAAAATGCATACTTTGTGATTTCTTTTTTAAAAGAAAATGTAAATATACAATTCTTGACTAAAATGTCAACTTATTGCTATGAACATAGCAACATATTGCTAGAAAATTCTATTCTGCCTTATAGTAATTATCTTTAATTTTTCTAAACAGTTTAAAGGAGCACCTGAAATAGAACTTTAAGACTGGACCCCTACTTAAACCAAAATGTAATGTAATATTTTTAACACTTTCTTATATAAACATTACCTGAATTCATGGCACAGGTACCATACTCATTATTAAAATAGAGTTAAATAACAGTTCATATTAAAATAGAACTTTAAGTTCCAATTCTATTATAACCTGAGTCTAATTAAAACTCTTTATAAAGCAGTTGGGGAAGGTGTTATAAGGATTCCCAGAAATGAACCAAAAACTTTAAATGTCTTGTCTTTTCAGTTTTCAAAGACTGCATTAACATCTGATATAAGGCAAAAAAAAAAAAAAAAAAAAAAAAAAAAATATATATATATATATATATATATTACAAGTTATAATCCTTTTGTGAGTTCTTTAAATATTACTAGTACTTTAATGTGCATGTTTTGTCTCTTCAAAGCACTATTCAACTACTGCACATTTTATTATTATTATCCTCTTTTTATCCTGAAAAATGGAAAGACAGGAAATTACCTCCCACCTACCTTTTTTTAATGGAGAAAGTTACACTGAATAGTTTAATGTCATAGGCATTAACACACAGCTAATTGAGTAGAGCAAATATGGAATAGCCAGATCCTCTGATTCCCAAACCATTATTTCTTTTTTCCCTTGACCTTGCTGAACAGAAGGAAATTGGTGCCATATGTCTGGGCCTAAAGTACTATTTATTCAGTAAATAATGATTAGGTGTATAATTTTATATGCTGAGTACCATTTTAGACATGGGAACTTGCACACTAACAGAGCTGGCCACAAATAGGGGAGTGAGCAGAGTAAACCAATGATAAGGACTCCAGGACAGAAGTGTGCTGGGAAGAGCCCTAAAACCCAGTCTGGGGGGTAGGAGAGGCTTCCTGGTGGAGCTGGCTCCTGGGCAGAATGTTGATGAGCTGGGTTGCTGGACTGACTGGAGGCTTGTCATCATGTGTGGAAATAAAGAGTGTGGCACTTTTGAAAAACTCCCAGTATTGTGATCCAGGCCATTAAAGTGGCCTGGAGGTGTGGATTGAGAGGAAAGTGGTCAACAGAAGTAGGACTGGTAAGGGCTTAAAGTCTGTGTTGTAAACAAGCAATGGTGAGCTCCTGGGGGCCATGGGGAGGGGAGTGGTATTCAGATTTCCGTTTTTAAACTATCACCCTGAAGTGGTTCAGAGAAGAGAGGGTGTGGCGGACATGAGGCAGGGGAACCATCACTTAAGGAAGGAAGGTCAGTTATGACACTGCTGTTTTTATCCTCTGCATCAGTTCATTTTGAAGGCTTGAGTGGAGAGCAGTAGAAATGGAAAGAATGCATGGATTCCAGAAATGGTGAGATAAAACCAACAGGCCTAGATGACTGATTAGATGTAGGGGAAGGGTCAAATCTGGGTTGAAGGACAAGTTTGAAGATGTTGAGCTTGAAGTGCCCATGGGATAGTCAGTTGGACAAATCCAGAGCCACTGGATATTTGAATCCAAATTTCAGGAAAGATCTGGCTACAGGTATATGTGTGGGAATCATCTGGTACAGGTGCTAGCTAAAGCCAAGGGTGTGGGAGAAGTACCCGCACCAGAGGGACCGTGGAGGTAGAAAAGGGGCAGATGGCAGACCCCTGGAAACACCAGAGTTGACAGGGGTGGTGGGAGAAGAAAACAGGCAAGACCAGAGAGGGTAGCATCACTAAGGCTGAGAGAGGGGCATTGGTCAGCAGCATGAATCCCCACAGCTCAGGTGAGATGAGGATCAAACAGGCTTAAAGCTTCAAGGATGAGACATGAACTCCCATCTTCTTTCTGCAACATCAAATCTAAACTCCTTTCAGTAATGCTGTGGCACCTACCCCACTCGCTTCTTGATTACTCCCCAACAGCCCCTCTGTTTATGGGCCCACAAAGAAGCCACAGCATTCCCTTCCTGGGAATTCCCTTTTGCCCCCTTCCTGAAATGCCCCACTCCTCACCCCTTTACTTGTTTAAGTCCCAGTGTGCCCCGAGTGAGCTCCGCTCTGGAGACCTGTTTGTATTTCAGTCTACTTAATAATTATATGCAGTCCAGTGATGTTGGCTATAGATTCATGAAGTTTGAATCTTCTTGTAGGCTGCTTGGGGAAAGGGGTCTTACTGTATTCTTCCTTTGTGGCCTTTGTAGTCTGCAGTATTGTTGAGCAGGTGATCAACAGAGCTCCTCCAGAGCTCTGCACATGATCAAAATATGACTTGAGTTTAGCCAGTTTATGAGGATTCTTCAGGAAGATTCCATTTCAGCTGTTTCAGCAGAGGAGCTGGAGCATACCCTGTGCCGAAGAGATCATTCTAAGGTAGCATCTTGGTCAGCCGATGGCCATATTAGCTCAGGGAGAAGTCATGGGGACGAGGCCAGGAATGAGGGAGGCACCCTTAGTCTGAGCTTTAGTCAGAGCTGGGACTGGAAAGGCTGGAGGTATGTGCCTGCACCAGTATCATGATGCCAACAGGTGATTTCCTCCAAGAAAGATTCTCAAACTTTCTAGTTGGCCCTTTGAAGACTATTTCTGGAAGTACTGCACACTCTGGAACAGTGAAGGTAAATCCTGTCTATGGGGGTAAACTATGGGGGGACTCCACTTGACAGCACTTCTGAAGTTAATGCTGATTTTAAAAATTATACTTTGTTACCATTGCTGTGGCTGCTCTCTGGTGAAGGGAGAATTTTATGGCAGGGGAAGGGGCAGTTGCTAAGCAAAGGACAAAGAAATAATCCCCTCTCTTTCTGACTGTTAGTTTAGAATTTTTCATTTTTCACTTCCAAAGTGTAAAAATTTAGATCCTCTTCACCCACACATAGATGACCTAGATCTTTGCAGCACCCTCATTACTGACAGATAAGACATCATATCTTGAGTCGGAGGCCATTGTGGTAGTGTCCCTGCAACTACCAGGTCTCTCTGTGGGTGTTGGGCTACACACTCCAGAGGATGGGGTTATTAAGGAGACCCTGAGGCTGGTGTGGCAGCACTTTAAAGATCCTTGGAGGGGCACCTGAGTGGCTCAGTCGGTTAAGCATCCAACTTCGGCTCAGGTCATGATCTCACAGTTCGTGAGTTTGAGCCCCCCATAGGGCTCTGTGCTGACAGCTCAGAGCCTGGAGCCTGCATCAGATTCTGTCTCCCTCTCTGTCTTCCCCTCACCCACTTGCTCTTTCTCTCTCTCTCTCTCTCAAAAATAAACATTAAAAATAATTAAAGATCCTTGGAAAAGAAGCTCTCATTTGCAAGGGAAATAATGATTCTGCCATTTTTTCCCCCTGTGCATCCTTTCCTTTGAAGTTAAAGTTAAAACCGTTAGGTCTTGTACTTCTTAGTTCTAAAACCTTTCCTAGTTTATTTTCTGTAAGAGAGAACTAGAAATAATTTTCTGAAAAGAACTCAACATAAAGCCATGAAGTTAGGTTAGTGGTATGAGGACTGGAGGAACACTTGGGGTCAGAGCTCTGCAGACAGGGTTTTCTAGAAACTGACAATAAAGCAGTATCATGATCTGTCAGATCATGTCCTCAGAATGGACAGATGCCAGTTGGTTCCCATGTCTAAACTGTGTTGAGTTCCAACCATTAGACAATCAAAACCTGAGTTTTCGGTCTTTAGAAATTCACTTGCTTTGTTTGGTTTATAAGAACCTATTGTCCCAGACATCCTATTTTGAGAAGACAATGATGGGCAGAAATTGTACAGACATGTGTTATTTAACTTTAGATGTGGAATTGTCTCCAATTGGTTTGGGTGCCCAGGGATGATGGAAACACCCTTGATCTTAGACAGCAATGCTAAGGTGGAGCAATTCTACAGCTCATATCCCCAGTGACTCACCTTTACTTTTCCCAACCACAAAATCAGACCAATATTTCTGATTTTTCTCTCTACTTCACAAGAGATGGAAGAAGCCTGTATCTAAAGAATAGAGCTCTTTAATTCCCCAGAGCTTCAACAAAGCCCAGGTCCCCCAGGCCACATACTTCTCAGCCAATAGCTACCAGACAACTTGAAACATTGCCCCATGTCCTAGGCCCAGCCATGCAGTGCGTCCACTTGATCCTAGGGCTGGCATACTCCATCTGTTCCCACCATTCCCTGTCCCTCTCCTTTACCTCTGCTGTGCTGTCACCAACTGCCACTGGAGTTTAGTTGAAGGAGTCTTAACTCAGGCTCTTGGATCCTCCTGCTGGCTGACAGCAGAAGCACTGCTTAGCTTTTTCTTTTGTTTTCTTTTTCTTCCTTCCTTCCTTTCTTTCTTTCTTTCTTTCTTTTTCTTTCTTTCTTTTTCTTTTTTAATTTTTTTTAACGTTTATTTATTTTTGAGACAGAGAGAGACCGAGCATGAACAGGGGAGGGTCAGAGAGAGAGGGAGACACAGAATCTGAAACAGGCTCCAGGCTCTGAGCGGTCAGCACAGAGCCTGACGCGGGGCTCGAACACGGACCACGAGATCATGACCTGAGCCAAAGTCGGACGCTCAACCAACTGAGCCACCCAGGTGCCCCTTCTTTTCTTTTTTTTTTTTTTTTTTTAATGAATTAAGGTATTCTGATGACTGTTTTTTCCCTCTCTCCCACTCTCCCTCTTTTTGTCCTTCTGACTCCATAATCCTTAGTAAGCATTTTATATTTTAGAGTTTCTCATTTAACCATCACAACTATCCATATGGTATGCAGAATTATTACTCCTATTTTACAGATGAAGACACTGAAGCCTGGACAGCTCTATAACTTGCCCTAAGTTACCCAGAAAGTAGCCCCAAACCAAGGATTGACTCCACGTCTCCCTGAGCTTTTTTTTTTTTTACATTTTATTAATTTTCATGCCCTATTTTAGATCATTATCTAATTTTTTTCTTTTTCAATATTGATTAAGAAACGTGAGTCGGAAGATTACATTTTCTTCACTAAAATTAGTAATACTTTGAGAAGCACTTGCTGTATCTCTCCCAGCAGAAGGGCTCTGAAGGAAAGGAGCCATTTCAATAAATCAATCAGATTTTGAACTGGTCTGAGGAAAAGAGGTTAGAAAATATGAAGTACAGAAGGTAGCTGTATACATGCTGAAAATCCATTTCTTTACCAAAAAAATTCACATGAAATTTTGCAGCTCTTTTGTGATATATTTTGTGAAATAATTGCTATGCTCCTCTGGCTCATCTGTCATGTAAAAAAAATTCTAAGTGTAAGTTAAACATTTTTGAGGTCTACAATTCATTGGGTACAGATTTAGGTGCCCAGGAGAGCAAATGCAAAACGACTTACTTTCCAATTTAATTTAAAAAGAAAACAAAAAAAGCATAATTTAAAAATAAAACAAAACAAACCCCCCCCCCCCCAACTTTTACAGTTAGATTTTTATGCTGAATTTAGGCCAGGTGTTAATTTTTTTTAACTGTTAAAGTATTTCCCAGAATATGTATTGGTCTTTACCAACCAAATTGATGACTCATTTGCCTATCTTTACTCTGAAGTTCAAGTTTCTACTGCTTATCTCAGATTTTCAAGTTACTGGTGAAATTAGTGAATATTTTAAGATCAGGTGGTCAAGAAATGTAAGCTGTCATTAGTAACATCAATATTTATAATTTTTAATATTTCAATATAATGTCTCATACTATTAAAGCCTGTGTGGTAACTACATTTTAATAACATCTGGGAAACTTCAAGGTACCTCTAAAGGTACCCTTACGTACCTTCCTGATATCATTAAAACAGGCTGGTTAACAGCCCTATCTTACAAGATGTGCCTTCACACCGCAGTGGGTAGTAGAGACGAAACCCCAATCTTAGGGTGGTAAGGGGGGGGGGGGGTGGTGTCTTAGTCCAACTCGATTACGTACCGATGAAACAAAAATGAGGCTCAAAGAAGCTGTCTGCCGCTCCCCGGCTCCCCTAACGCACTCGAAGCCCTAAGCAACCCCACGGCCCTCGCCGCCTCTGCCCCGTCCGCCTGTCTCTCGGTTTGCCGACTTTCCTCTGTTCTCTGCAGGTTGCCGCCCCGCTGGCCGCCATGACGACCGCCATCTTGGAGCGCCTGAGCACCCTGTCGGTGAGCGGGCAGCAGCTGCGCCGCCTGCCCAAGCTCCTGGAGGACGGCCTTCCCAAGATGCCCTGCACCGTCCCCGAGACGGACGTGCCCCAGCTCTTCCGGGAGCCCTACATCCACACCGGCTACCGCCCTACGGGCCACGAGTGGCGCTACTACTTCTTCAGCCTCTTTCAGAAGCACAACGAGGTGGTCAACGTGTGGACCCACCTGCTGGCCGCCCTGGCCGTCCTCTTGCGATTCTGGGCCTTCGCTGAGGCCGAGGCCTTGCCGTGGGCCTCCACCCGCTCGCTGCCCCTGCTCCTCTTTATCCTGTCCTCCATCACTTACCTCACGTGCAGCCTTCTGGCCCACCTGCTGCAGTCCAAGTCGGAGCTCTCGCACTACACCTTCTACTTCGTGGACTACGTGGGCGTGAGCGTCTACCAGTATGGCAGTGCCTTGGCTCACTTCTTCTACAGCTCCGACCAGGCCTGGTACGAGCTGTTCTGGCTCTTCTTCTTGCCAGCAGCTGCCTTCTGTGGCTGGTTATCTTGCGCCGGCTGTTGCTATGCCAAGTATCGCTACCGCAGGCCTTACCCAGTCATGAGGAAGATCTGTCAAGTGGTGCCGGCAGGGCTGGCCTTCGTCCTAGACATCAGCCCCGTGGCACACCGCGTGGCCCTGTGCCACCTGGCTGGCTGCCAGGAGCAGGCGGCCTGGTACCATACTCTCCAGATCCTCTTCTTCCTGGTCAGCGCCTATTTCTTCTCCTGCCCGGTTCCTGAGAAGTACTTCCCAGGTTCCTGTGACATTGTGGGCCACGGGCATCAGATCTTCCACGCCTTCCTGGCCATCTGTACGCTCTCCCAGCTGGAGGCCATCCTCCTGGACTACCAGGGGCGGCAGGAGATCTTTCAGCAGCGCCACGGCCCCCTGTCTGTCTACACGGCTTGTCTGTCTTTCTTCTTCTTGGCGGCCTGCAGCGCTGCCACTGCAGCCCTCCTGAGGCACAAAGTCAAGGACAGGCTGACAAAGAAAGATTCTTGAGGCTGGCAGGTGGAGTGAGATGTGGAGGCAGCCTGTCGTGATTTGGGGAAAAACCCAGTACAACATTAGGAGTTGACTTTTTGTCTTTTAAGAGTTGCTTTTAAATTAATACATATTTCCAAGGATATGCCGTGGCATTGGAAAGCCAAAGGATTCAAGAATTTTGTTGTTATAGTTGTTGCTAATAAAAGGAGTATTACTTTTTCCTCTGTGTCATAGCCTTACAAGATACAGGAAGGGAAGGGACCTTGGCTAAGATTCATGGGACACTAAATTAAGGGTGATCTTTCTGCCCGAAAACGTAGGGGAATTCTGACTTTGGCCTCGAGGGGCAAGTCCTGGAGCTGAAGGGATAAAAAAGTTGGGACTGGAAAGTAAGTGTGTGGCTGGTCCACACCGTATTGGAATGGCTATCCTACTATGTTGGTTTTTGGTAATTGAATAAATTGAGCCAAGAACTCGATTTCATTTGGATTTCAGATTGTCCAGGGTGGAGAAGTCAGAATCTTCAAAATGACTCAGTGAAACCCTTAGACATAATGAATTACTCTGTTCATCTGATTTCTGGTCCCTTCTCTCTTGCCCTACTCTGCCACTGACTCTTTTCTCAGGATGATGTCTGCCTGGCTGTTTTCTCTGCAGTGTTGTCACTCCCATCTGTACCTTGCATGGTAATATAGAGGAATATGAAGGAGTCATATTTCCAGGAAATGCTTGGATCCATGTGGACATTCAGAAAGCTTATTCTCATATAATAATAATAATGTAAATGGTACTAGAAAGTGCAGTGCCAAGAGCCATCAGGAGACCCAGCCAGTAAGCATGGATACTGTTTTGTGTCATAGGACACTTCTGTTTTATACCTGTAGACTGCAGTACTTGAAATCTATTAGGGCTGCCTTACAGGCCAGAAAATCTGGGGCTTGTGCTAGGGAATCTCCAGATTTGGGCCAACATGTTAAAAAAACAAAACAAAACAAAACAAAAACTAATAGAGTGAAGTAGTTCTGAGGGTCCCTGTAGGGACTCGATTATTTCAAGAGGAATCCAGGGTCTGGCCTCTTAACTAGATGCCACGACATAAAGGACCCACATAACTACCCTAGTTTAAGGTCCTCCAGCAGGTGGATAACCACCTCAACTTAGACCTGAATCCTTAAAATAATCAAGCCCCAGGACAGATGAACATGTGTGCTCACTGTGGGTTAATGCCTGAAGGTTCCTTTGGGTAAGAATGGTGAACCAGGTACTCTGTAGCTAGAATTTTCTTTTGCCCAGTAGCTTCTATGGGATAAGCGGTACTTGCGATTGATGTGTTCTGGCCGCACAGCCTTCTCTGAGGACCGATTTATGTACTAATCCTGTGAAGGGGGCTGTGTTGACAGAGGAGCCATGGGAGTATTCTCAGAGGCCATGTTTCCTATCAGGATAAGGTCTCTGTTTACTACAAAGGAAACTGCTTTGTTTTCAGGCCAGTTTGATGAAATTTTTCTGTTACTAGGTTATTTTGTTATCTTCACGTCTTTGTTTTCTTCCTTTCTCTGAGAGATTTGTGGATTTTGTGCCTTATAAATGGAAATGTATGAACACTTTACTTAATATATGGCCATGTGGAATTTTCAGTTTTGGGTTATAGGAATAAGGAAAAAAAGAATGCATTGCTTTTCAACCGGTGGATGAAAAAACGTCAGAACACCAGAATTACTTATCATTCAAAAGACTCTGTCAACCTGCATTTTGGCAAAAACCAAACAAACAAAAAACCACTCTACTGAAGCTTTCCTATAATCTTCATATCAAGAAAGCATATGTCTTGTCTGCTACATGGAGTTCCTAGATGGATTTCTTTGTTAATTCTTAAATACCTGAACTTCTGTGCTACCCAAGTGTCTTACATAAGCTTCTGGTGTCTAGTCCAAATTCATCACAAAGTTGGCAAAACTGAAGCCAGTTGAACTAAACAAGGGAATGGGGGGTTGTACAAACACATCGCAAGAGGGTCAGTTTAAAATGGGGACTAGAAAATGTTTGAAATATTCACTTTTACGGATTCAAAGACCGTATTTTAAAAGTTGGGAGGAAGGTTTAAATCAAGCTCTTGGATATGGTGGTGGTCCTGTTGGATGTAGATCTTCAGGCCAAAGGCAGGTACTTTTTAGAAGACAAAGCCGGAAAGAGAGCAGTGATCTTCAAATGCGGGTGACAGAGCAAGGCCAGCTGACACACTGTAAATGGTCTGTGACAAGTTCAGATAGACTAACCTCTTAAGGTATTGCCATGAAATTATTACTTTAATTTGCACAGGTATTGGTCCTCCAAGTGATTGGAAATTTTTAAAAAAGTATAAAATTTTTCACCAGAGATATTTGAGGAGCACTGGGGACTAGGTATCTCATTAAAATACCAGTATCTTATTCAAAATATATAAACACAGAAAATGCAGATGGTTTAAACTACTCAGACTTTTGAAGGATTAAAGACTCCTTTTAAAACATTTGCATTAAAATGAGTGTATCAGCAAGGAACAGACTTCGTTTATTTAAAAGAAGTAATTAAGTATTTGATAAAGGAAGTTATTTTACTCCACCATAGCCTCACCAACAGTTGACATCTGGAAATTGTGCCAGTTATCTCTCTGTCTCTATTAAAATGTAAATGCCTCTGGAAAACCTAAACGATCAGTCATTTACATCTTGTGAATAAAAATTTTGATGGATTTGTATGAGGCCGTACTCAAGGTAAGGAGATGGGGTATCAGGACACAGCAGATGGGGACGCATTTGCCTATTTCCCTCTTGCCTAGTACTTCCTGCCTTGTAATTACCAATGAGCTAATGTTAGTACGCTTCAGATGTTAAAGTTTCATTTCCCACCTTTGCTAAAAGTACCTCACTCATTAACAATATTCTCAGTCCTCTAATTGGAATCTTGAAACAGTAGGAGCTCAGGCTGTGGAATGAAGGTAGCTCATTCCTGATTCTGTTGCCCCCTGTCCACAAAATGGTACCTTATCTTAATGTTAAGTATATTGTGTTCTTCAGATGCTGCACTGTAGTTTCAAGCTGGCCCTCCAGATGGCGCTCATGTCTTAGCATGGCCATTGTATCCAAATCTTTGGGCTATTAATTGTGTTGGTCCTATTGTTTTGCTTGATTGCTCCGCAAAGAAAAAATGGAACTATTTTCTGTTTATATAAATCTACTTACACGAATGACCATTAAACAGATTTTGTATATGGATTGTTGTACTGTCAACAATTATCTTGTTTCTTTGACAAGGTTCTTTAAAAAAAAAAAAAAAAGTTTACTTATTTTGAAAGAGAGAGAGTACAAGCAGGGAAGAGGCAGAGAGGAGAGACAGAATCCCAAATAGGCTGCAGGCTGTCAGCACAGAGACCTTGGAAGGGCTCAAACTCACCAATGGTGAGATGATGTCCTGAGCTGAGATCAAGAGTCAAGATGCTTAACCAACTGAGCTACCCAGGCACCCCTCTTTGACAAGGCTCTTGACAAAGGCTACTTTGACAAGGCCCATCTTAAAGAAAGATTTTATCTAGACAAACATTGCCAGGAGGAGGAGGTCAGGACATTTTATATTCACCAAGAAGTAGGAAAATACAAAAGCTTAAAACATCTTCATACCCCAACCCCCAAAATACATATAACACACCTGTGAGTAGATCATATTGCCACCCCCCAAAAGCTATGGAGTTGATTTCTCTGAGGATTTCCATCTAATTCAATAAATACTTCTAGTATTATGAACAATAGTGCTAAAGATTTCAAAATTTTGAATTGATGGACTATATTTTTAAATCTAAAAATTATGAATTATAATTATACTATAACAACTATTATAATGGATGTATTGTGGAATGTGGCACCTATGAACCAAAGGATTTTGTAGCCCAACTCATATTTAAATAGCTGTGAAAACAAAGTTATTCTCCAGGCTACTCAGCTTTAGGCCATAGTACAATCACAACGATAAGAAAACACCATTTGCCTGGGTTGAGGCGCTGATGGAATTATGGATGTCCTTCTTGCCCAAACCCTTTTCATGACCAATAGGGGCCCTAGGTAGTTTGCAAATGCTTCTGTTGTCACTGCTAATAGTTTAACCACTCTTCAATTACTGATTCATCAAGTATGTATGAGCATCTGCTGGTGGCAGGCACCATGTTAGCTCTGGAGATACCACAGTAAGAAAAACAACAACAACAACCAGGGATCCTTCTGCAGAGAGTTTTCAGACTGCTAAATGAGAACCAGCATCTTCCCATGGTGGACCATCACAGGGTACCCCTCTAGGTCTTGATCCCAGTCTGAGGGCCAGATGGCAGGCCAAACCCAGGGGAGGCTGGGACTTGCTTTGTGCCAGAACATTTTCAAAAGGAATGAGCTCTTTTCCTCCCCCCCCCCCCCCACCCCAGAGGCTAGAAATATCTTCCCCACCAGCAAGGCTGTCACCTTTGGCCACCTCAAAGCTTCTTCTAACTCCCATTGCTTCTCTAGCCCTTTTCACTGTCCTGAGTACAGGTCCCTGATTTGGAAAATTGGAAACAGCATGTTGCACTCTAGCTGCCTCCTTTAAAAAAAGAATAACCACCTTATCCTTTAAGGAATTTTTATCAAAATAATATGGAAGGGAAAGCATTGCATTTAAAAGAAATTCATTTAAATATTAACTTCAAGAGCTTATCTATCTCAGGTAAAGGCTTTTCTTACCTAACATGATCTCATAGGAAGAGGTATGCACTGTATTTTAGACTCCAGGAGGCCTTGACCAACTCAAAGGCTGCAGAATAACACCTCAGATCGTATCATGCATTATGCTTTCCAAAAAATTTCCACATCCATTTGAGCTTGTACATAATTGTTTGAAGGAAGGCCAACAAGATCTCCATTAAACTAGAAAACACGCTAAGAAAGTGGAAGGATTGGTTCAAAGTCACATAACTAGTTGTAATGTTTAAACTCAAATTGATTTCTTCTTCAGACAAATACAGGGCTCAGCTAATCAGAAACATCAATACCCAAATATTTGCAGAGCCCTTTACAGTGTGTGAAGTACTTTTACCATTGTGCATACTTGAATCTCATTTTAACTTTTGACCCTAAATACCTCATGAATAGCTAGGGTTGTATGGTTTCTTTGCAGGTTAAAGTGACTTACTTTACACCTTGTCCTTGGATGCCAAATAAAGCATTCTTTGCACCTCACAGTCTTCTCAGAGCCCAAAAGGTCATTGGCTACAGGCCTTTGGTGGCCTGGAGTATAATATCAAATCTCACTCTACAGTGACAGGTTCTTGAAAATACCTTGATTTCTTGGATAAGAAATTCCTCTAGTATTGATACTCTTCCCAAGATTCTGCAAGCCCTCCCTCTCATCTTTCATTAGGATTTTCAGTTCTTCAAACAATTGGATCTCCCAGGGATTTTGACAAGTGATATGACTTTGAATATAGGATTTAAAAAAAAATACTTCTCTGCCTTATAAAAAAGTTACACAGATTTAGCAGAAAGTCCCCCATTTATCATTTTCAAGTAATATGTGCTTATTAAAGAAAATGCAAAAAAAAAAAAAATAGGGAAAAAAAGATAATCCATAGACCCATCACTAAAATAAATCTCTTCCAGGGAAAAATAAGGCTGTGGCAAAATGTTGTTAATGATAAGTAAATTAGCAGTGTCATATAAAACTCCAAGAAAAAACAGAAATTGGGATCTAGAAATTTTAAGCAACCTAATACTTCCATTCTTTTGTGCATAATCAACAGTCTCTGGCTCAGTGTACAGGAATACCAAGATAGTTATATTACAGTCCCTTCAGACATTACACTATGTAGGTAATTTGATGATACTCTGGCTGAGATACAGGCTCATGTAACAAAGCCAACGATACATTATCTTGTATTGAAAGAATTCTCTGAAATGCCTCTCCCGAATCAAGCCCTCCAAGAAAAGCCTGCTAGAAAGACTTTCCCTGGAGGGGAGGCCTAGCCTGTTGAACTGGTGATTATGTGATTCACTGACAGCCACTCCACAAACACTGAACACCACTAGGTGCCAAGCCCTGTTCTAGGCACCAGGAATACAGCAATTGCCAAAACACACAAATCCTTGCCCTTAGGGAGCTTGCATTCAGGGGTTGGAGGATGGGTAGGACAAACAATGAACCAAATAAGTAAGTTATGTAGTATGTTAGAAGGTGATAGTGCCAAGGAGAAATTGCAAGAATAAGCCAGAGGGACAGGATGGGTGTGCAATTTTAAACAGGATCAGGGAAGACTACAGAAATAGGTGAGGGAGTTGGCTCTGTTTCTCTCCCAAGCAGATGCAAAAAGTGTAAGGGCCCTGAGGCCAGAGCATGCTAGGAATAGCTGGAGGCTGGCATGAACAGAGAGAGAGAGAGAGAGAGAGAGAGAGGGCAGTAGACAATGCAGACAAGTTGTGAGAGCCCTGTAAGCACTTTGGCTTTTACTATGACTTCAGGACAGGGTACGCTGGGGAAGAATTCTGCTCAAGAAAAGTCACGGTCATTGTTTACTTACATGGACTACTTACTAGTTGCACATTACCTTGCCTGTAGAAAACAGTAAATCTTGTGCCCTGCAATCTACACTAAACCAGGTTATCATCAAGCTAATCCATCTGTGGGCTGGTCACATGGACTCTGTATTCCCGTGGACACTCTCTGGTATTCACAGGATTCTTCCCAAATTTTTCTTAGCATTTTTTTAAGTGCTCAGAATGCTGAGTTCCACTTCCCAGATAGGCTTTGAATGTTTCCTTGTTCTACTGACACTGGTTTGTACTCTGGGTAGTCCTCTGGGCAAAAATGCAATGAAACATCCAAGGCAGAGTCTATAAACTAGGAATAATAACATCAACAGTTTACATTAGCTGGTGCTCACTCCTTGCCAAGTCCTTAGCTGAGCTATTTTCTTAGATTCTTTCACTTAACCCTTCACTTACAACCCTATGAGATAGATATTATTGTCTCCATTCTCAAATGTGGAACTTGATAGATTAGGTAAGTTTGCCCAGGACTACCTGGCTAGTAAGTAATGGAATCTCACAGAAACTCAGGCCTTTGAATCCAGAATCCATATTCTTAACCAAAACAAGTAAATGTAGAAGGTTTTTCAGCCTAACTTCCCCATTGACGACTGTGTGAACTAGAAGCGTAGAATTGAGAAGAAAATGTAATGTGGGTTTTTGTTTTGTTTTGTTTTGCCCTGATAAATGAAATAAACCTGAAGATGCAATTCTTGTTTCATTTCTAGACACTTTGGCCAAGCATAATCCTTAGGCTGTTATTGATGGTGAAATTCTTAAATGTACTTCTGTGCTAGAATCCAATGCAGACCTAGTCTCATTACAAATGTCAGTCTCAGGGGCCATCTGTGACCATTCAGAAAAATTCCAAGGTATCAAACCAGCTTTAAGAACCACTGACTATCCTCAATTATTTCCCTACATTTCTCTAGTGAACCCTTCCTCATCTTCAGGACCTATTAAATATATCCTATTATTCATTAAAGTGAATTTGAGCACTATTATGAGCTAATGCAATTTCTTTTCCTTAAAGACAACTATGGAAACATGCAAAGCATCTCCACTCAGTGTTTTTTTCTTTTTACAAGAACAAATCATTTTGGAATCTTACTAATTTTACTGTGGGAAAAGGACCTTAGCACAAAGTTTGTTTTCAATAAGTACTAGTGGCAATCATCGTCATAATAATTATTATTATTTCTATCACTTTATGCAGTGCAGGGTGTTAGGGGTTCTATATATAAGTGTCCACTTTTTCCACGGGGTATAAAAGTATCTCACCAGAGTGGTAGCTCTCTGCCTTTGGGAGGGATTTCTCTCCACTCATAACAGATTAAGACATGTTTTATTTTCCCAGGATGCTGTATATGTTCTGCATAGCTTTCACTGTTTTCAAATGACCACATGACCCCAAAGCAATTAGTGACCATTAATTCTGGTTCAGGCTTCTCATTTTTGAGATGAAATACCAGAATCTCAGGTAGGTAAGTTGTCTGAGCTCAAACAAATATTTATAGTACAGTAAGGACATGAATGTGGTTCTCAAGACCCCAACCTGGTGTTTCATTTTCTGTTCCATACTACATACGTGAAAAAGGAAAAGGAAGAGTGTTTGAGATGTGCAATAGAAGTATCAACAGAAATGCAGGCATTTCCCCCTTGTTTCAAGGTTGGCACTTACCTGAGTTAATGAATTTGCCTGTTCACCTTTGGAATCTACAACTATAATGGATATTACTGCCACATTGCTCTCACATATCTCTATCTCCATACTATTAAACCCTTATTAGGTCAGAGATGTCTGACAAGCAGGATGGCAAAGTCAATGATACCTCACATGCTGAAGGAGGAAGATCTTTTCCATCTGAGAGAGGATTGAGGCAGAGTGTAAGAAATACTCAACTGGGAACTAGACTTTAACTAATGGTTTCTTAACCTCTTTTGGTCTGGGGATATCTCATCAGTAAAATGAGCAGGCTGGACTGTGTCAATCGATTCCCAGGTTTTTTATTGTGACCATGTAAAAAATACCTAGAATATGAATATGTATATATCTTGAAGACTTTTTCAGCAAATTATTCCTATCCATATAAGATTGGATACATCCTGATAATTAATATTCTATTTGTTCCTTTTTAAAAAAAAAAAAAAAAAACTCTGTTGTCACAATCCATTGAGTTGATTTTAACAGCTACTAATGGAGACTGGCATGTTTGAAAAATACTGGGTGATCTCCAAGTTATTCACTCATTCACTTGGTCATTTTACAGCTGTTCATTGAGTATTTATGAGGTGTTAGCACTGTGATGGGATCCAGGAAAATGGCAATGAACAAAACAAAGAACCTATCCTTGTGACACTTATATCCTGTGAAATCTCTGATTCTGTGAGGTAATGTTTCATAGGCTTTTTCAGAGGGAAAGGAATTCCAATTCAACCAGCTAAAGTCATAGAATGGGTTTGACTTAAGGGAGAAAAAAGCAGCTGAAACACAAATTTTTTGAAACCCCTGCAGGAACCCACCATCAGGCCAAAATCATCTGAACCCAAATTGTATACATTTGCATCAAATGAAGATTTCCTGTGGGTCCTAAATCTGCTCCTGTAACTGCTTGGAAGTCCCTGAGGATGTTTCTTTTGCCCTTTACCATATTTTGCAAAGATCAAGGTGGCTCGACTGGGCAGTCTTTTTAGCTAAGAGACTCCAGAAACCACAGAGTGAGTGGTGGAAATGAATGCTAGATAGCACTCTGACTGAGGGACACTCCCCTGCAAAGTCTTACCCCTTTGTTCACACATTAGCCACACCCCCAGCACTTTCAAACCTACAGGTTTATAATTGAATTTTCCAGAAGCCATGCTGTACCATTTTTATTCAGCAGAGGGAAGTAGAGCACCCAAAATCATTGCATAAATATCTGAGGGACACACACACACACACACACACACACACACACACACGCTTGATATATGTCCTGTAAATTTAGGCACTGAAGAATAATATCACAGGGTTGAAAACAAATTCTGGGAAAAACGCTGAAAAAGGAGACACTTATTTTAGATAACTGCTATATTTTAGCCTCTGCCAGTCTGATATCTCCCAGGAACTGCTGAGAGATAGCCAGCATGAGGCCCTCTTTTCAGTTTGGCCTGCTGGCAGTCTAATCTTTCCCTATTTTCCTTTCCCCAAGTTTTGAAACACCTGCTAAGTCATGCAATGTCTCTGTGGTCTTCTGAGTCCAGGCTTGATGCACAGCCTTCAGACCATAGCACTTTTTACTTTAGCTGCCGGGGATGGTCTGGGTCCTGCTCTCTCCTACATATTGCAAAAAGTGGAAAATAGCACAAACCGAAGTGTGATACATGCTGAGTTGTCAGTCATGTTTGGGAGAAATGAGATATAAACTTAATCACACAAAATGTCAGGGTTCAAGCAGTTTTCCAAAGCCCTATCTTTATTTTTTAATTTTCCTCCCACTTCTTTACAGACTTGTCCCCGTGCTTTTTAGCACTGATGCAACCACTGTCTGGCTTCCTCTCCTCAGAGGTGATGGCATTTTTAAGAGGCCAAGGAAGGTTTTACTCGCCATGCATTTCTAGGGTCCAAAAGGAGTTAAAACATTTAACTAGTGTGTTCTTCTGGAACAGAAAAGCATTTGAGCAGAGGCCACTCCTCAAATAGAAACAGATGCCACAATGGACAATAGGCTTAGGCATGACTTACCCTTTCCAGCCCCCATGGACTCCTTCCCTACCCAAGTGTAAGCATACAGTTAGTCTAGAAGGGCTCTTTCAAGTGTGACCATAGATTTACTTTTATTAAGATAGAGGGGAGGGCAGGATCATATAACTGGTAAGACTTTAAGGTTATCATCAAGAGTCAGCAAGGATTATAGCTCCAGTGTTTCTGGGTACTCAGCATCAGTGAGGTGGAAAGAAGTGAGAGAATAATCTTCTCTTTGAAAGTTGAACTTGCCATTTTGAAATATTCTCCCAGTAGCTGGCTTCCATCCTAGGTAAGTGACTAAGATATAATGCAATGGACAGATACTTTTAAGGCTTTCAGAAAGTTCAACAATGCTAATGCCCTGATTTTTAAAAAAGCACTAAATGCCTGCATTAAGGTAATATACTAATAGAAAATAAAAGAAAATTTTAAAGGTAAAAAAAAGGGAAGGGACAAAAACAGGAAACAAGTAGTAAGGAGAGAGGAGGGGTTAGCAAAAAAGAAACTGAGCAGGTTGTGGTAGCTAGCCACCAATAACTGCTTCAGGGGGCGCCTGGGTAGCTCAGTAAGTTAAGCCTCCGACTTTGACTTTGGCTCAGGTCATGATCTCACAGTTCATGGGTTTGAGCCCAGCGCCCTGCTCTGTGCTGACAGCTCAGAGCCTGGAGCCTGCTTTGGATTCTGTATGTGTGTGTGTGTGTGTGTGTGTGTGTGTGTGTGTGTGCCCCTCTCCTGCTCGCGCGCTCAAAAATAAAATAAAAACATTAAAAAAAAAATAACTGCTTCAGGTGCCACCAGTGGATTAATGTCATAGTCCCCCTGAGCTTCATGCCCATTACTGAAACCCAACAGGGGGATTTGCTCTGACAAGCAGCAATAAAACTAAAGCTGTTGACTGTATTAGCAGTAAACTACCCGTGACATGGAGATACGCTTTCTGGGTCAGGCTTGGCTATTCTATCATGTTCCTGAAGTGGCTCATTATCAGAAACAGCTGTTATGAAAATCAGATTCCTGGGTTCTATTTCAGACCTAAAGAATCCCATATCTGGGCGTCAGGATTTTGTTTGCTTTTTGTTTTTATCTTTAAGCTTTCCAGTGGTGATGGATAGTTGTTGTTGTTGTTTCTCTTTCCTGAAAATGTTTCAGGAACAGGATTACATTTAAGGCATAATAATTTAAACAAGTTTTACAAAAATCACCAAAGGTGAGAATACCTACTACGATCCTGACAATATTTCACCCATTTGCTTCTTTATTTAGGACTTAGTTTTCTCTTTGAAGGACATGCATTTCCCCTTGTTCAGATCTTTGCATTGCAGCTGCAGATAGGTGTAGAGATCAGAATTGAGATTAGCACTCTGTAGCCCTAAAGTTAACGTATATTGAGTCTCCTGAGGGGAACATGCAAGGCCCAGTCTTCGGAGAACCGAGAGGGAGTAGAGAGGCAGGGATCCACGCAGGTGAAGATGGTAAAAAGATAATGCGGCAGTGGGAGGATTAGGGACAAGACGGCTGCATTAGTTCTTTGGACATCCTTGGGCCAGAGACACAACCGTGAATAATCCGCAGCCCCTCTCCCAACAAGCACAGGCCCGGGGTGCCACTTTCAACCGGAACCAACCATTTACACTTCAGTGTGAACTGGGACAAGAACCCTTTTCCCAGGGCTGGGAGAGGTGAGGTCCCGAGCTCAAGGCGCTGGCGGGGAGCGTGGAGAACCCGGTGAAAGGAAAGGAAGCACCTTCCCCTCCACCGTAGCCCATCTAAGGGGACCGCTCCCCCAGCCCTGGACCTCACAGCAACGATGGCACCCTCTCTGCGGTCACGTCCTTCCACCCCGCCCCGCAACGCCCCAGTCACAGCCACTGAGTCCGTAGCCACCTCTCAAACGGAAAGCCGGATCCTGGGGGTGGCGCATGCGCTCACTCCTTGCACCCGCTCCTCAGGCCCCGCCCCCAAGCGCGGCGCTCCGGAAGTTTGGCATTACCATGGAGCTTCCAGAGGCCCACGGACGCGGCTCGTCGCCCCGGCAACTGGGGCGCCCAACACTCTACCCGGCTGGAGGCGGCAAAAGCGGCCGCCATGGTGTCCAACCCTGTGCATGGCCTGCCCTTTCTCCCGGGCTCGTCCTTTAGGGACCCCACGGTGAGGACTTCTCTGCCCAACCCCCACCTGGCCCCACGCGCAGGCGGCCTCGAGGGCTCGCTGCTTAGCGCACCTGCAGCCTCCTCCTCCCAAGATTGCCCTATGTCCCTTCAAACCCGTCCTCTGTCCCCACCTGTTCTCTGCCCGCCTCCACAATGCCGTCGTCCTCCTCCTCTCCCATCCTTTGCCCTCGGCCTCATCCTCTAGTTTTTCCACTCCACCTGGGCAAGACATTGGCCTCCTTGTTC
This sequence comes from Panthera onca, assembly GCF_046562875.1. Taxonomy (NCBI): domain Eukaryota; kingdom Metazoa; phylum Chordata; class Mammalia; order Carnivora; family Felidae; genus Panthera; species Panthera onca. The sequence continues at coordinate 49,797,256 of NC_138343.1, forward strand.
TCATCCTCCTAGCTGCGTTCTCCTCCTACCCTGTTCCTCTGGTCCCTGCCTCTTCTCCCTCCAGATCTCAGTTTGCCCCAGTTTCCTCCCTAGCTCATTGTCCCATCCCGTATCCCTCTCTGCCCAGCTCCCTTCGTAACCGCGCTCAGTTCCCCAGCCTAGCCCCTTTTCCCACTCAGCCTCCCTACAACTTCGTCCTCCTTCCCACAGCCCCATCCCACCCATCTTCCCTGGCCCATCATTCCCGCCCGCCTCCTTCCTCTTCCTTATCCTGGACCCAGCAGTCTTGCCCCCTCCCAGCTTGGTTTCCTGCCTTCTGTATATCATTTCCACTCATTCTCCTCTTTCCGCCAGGTCCTTTTCCGCAGTCTCTGCCCTCCTCGTTTATGCTTCTACCTAGCCCCGTCCCCTTTCCGTTCAGCACTCCTGCCTTGTCTACAACTTAGTCCCACCTTCTCTCCAGCCCTGTTTTATCTTCTTTCACAACTTCGGTTTCTCCAAAAGTCAGACTTTTGACACTTGCCTATCTTCCTCCCAAACCATACCTCCCCGCTTTGTAGAAGATAATTCCATCCCGTCCCTTCAACCACAGTTGATTAGTTGTTTTTTTCTTCCCCAGTTCTATTCTTTTCTCTCTAACATTTGTACAAAAGATTCCTGACTAGATTGTTTTGCTCTTTCCCTACTTTAACTGTTTTTAGTTGTGTTCTGTAGACAAAATTGCAGGGGTGGGGGGCGGGGGGAAAGCTTGTTTTTGTTTTTGTTTTTTTTTCTCCTTCTGACATAGTTTAGCCTTTGACAAGATTATTTAGTATTTGTTTCAGTTCAGACATGGTTACTGAAATATATGTTTGAAGATTAATATTGAGATTCAGTAAGCTATCATAGATGAGATGATGATAATTTGTATAGTTTAATAATTTAAGTTACAAGTTCCTTTCCATGGGTATAAAGGTAAGATAAAATATGTAGTCAACTTATTTTCTTTGGGAGACTGAATTGAAATTGAAAGTTTGGTGAAGGAGTTTGAATTCTGAGTCTCTTCTTGATAATTATTCCTGCATGAAGACACAGCATTATAGAGTTTTTGCTTCAGTGGAGTTTTCCATTTTACGTAAGTTAAAAAATATTGTAGGCACATTTCCGTCCTGTGCAGGAGGAGCCTAAGCATCTGGTGTTGGTGAATGTGGGTTACCCACAAGGCAGGGTTGAGTCAATTTGGGGGATTTACAAAGGTGTGGACTGGAGGTGCCAGGGTCTGAGAATATACATTGCTGTTCTTCGTGTAAGATGAACTGTGCATTGGACATAATTTATTTATTTTTTTAAAGTTTATTTTTATTTTGAGAGAAAGAGAAGCCCAAGCAGGGATTGGGATGTGGGGCTTGATCTCACGAACCTTGCAATCACGACCTAAGCTGAAATCAAGAGTCCGACTGAGCCACCCAGGCACCCAGACCTATTTTATATTTTAAATACACTGGCCAAGTGTCAACCTATTTGCCTTATTTGAAATTTGGGAAACATGTTCACTGTCTTTATTCAGCACGGAAGAACTATATATATGTAACACTCAAAGCATTCAGAGGGTGAACCATAATGACTAAGAGGGGTGGGAGGCTACCCAGTGTGTGGTATTTTGTTATAGCAGCCTGAACAGACTAAGATAGTTTGTAAATATTTTCTCCCATTCCTGAGGTTGTCTTGTCATTTTATTTCCTTTGCCATACAGAGCTTTTTAATTTGATCTAGTTCCATTTGTTTATTTTTGCTTCTGCTGACTGTACTTTTGGCATTATATCCAAAGTCAAGACTTTGATATGACACAAAGTGTCAAGGAGCTTTTTCCTTCGTTTTCTTTTAGGAATTTTACAATTCCAGGTCTTATGTTTAAGACTTCAGTAGTATACTTTGAGTCAATTTTTGTGAGTTCCATAAAATAGGGATCCAGTTTCATTCTTTTGCATGGGGATACCCAGTTTTCCCAGCACCAATTATTGAAGAGACTGTCCTTTCCCCATTGTGTATTCTTGGCATGCTTGTCAAAGATAGTTGGCCATATATGCATGAGTTTATTTCTGGGCTCTATTCTGTTCCATTGGCTTATGTGTTTCCTTTTTATGCCAGTACCACACAGTTTTGATTACTGTAGCTTTATTTTTTGTTTTTCATTTAAAAATTTTTTTAAATGTTTATTTTTGAGGGAGTGCAAGTGGGGGAGGGAGGGAGAGGGGGACAGAGGATCCTCAGCGGGCTCTGTGCTGAGAGCAGCGATCCCAATGTGGAGTTTGAACTCATAAACTGTGATATCATGACCTAAACTGTAGTCAAAGTTGGATGCTCAACTGACTGAGACACTCAGGTGCCCCTGATTACTATAGCTTTGTAATGATAGTTTGAAATCAGGAAGTATGATACCTCCAGGTTTGTTGTTCTTTCTCAAGATTGCTTTGGCTTTTTGGGGTCTTTTGTGGTTCTATGTGAATTTTAGGATTTTTTTTCAATTTCTGTGAAAAATGCCATTGGAATTTTGAGACAGATTGCATTGAATCTGTAGATCACTTTGTGGATGGTGTGGACCTTTAAACAATATTAATTCTTCCAATTCAAGAATATAAGATATCTTTCCATTTGTTTCTGTCTTCTTTAATTTCTTTCATCAGCGTCTTACAGTTTTCAGTGTATAGGTTTTTCATGTCCTTTGTTCAATTTATTCCTAAGTATTTTATTGTTTTTGATGCTATTATAAATGGAATTGTTTTCTTAATTTCACTTTCAGATAGTTCATTGTTAGTCTATAGAAACACAATTGATCTCTATATGTTAATTTTGTATCCTGCAACTTTACTGAATTCATTGATTAGTTCTAACAGTTTTTTGGTGGAGTCTTTAGGGTTTTCTGAGTGTAAGATCCTGTCATCTGCATACAAATAGTTTTACTTCTTCCTTTCCTATTTGGATTCCTCTTATTTCCTTTTTTGCCTGATTGCTCTGGCTAGGACTTCTAGTACTATGGTGAATAAGAGTGGTAAAAGTGGGTACCCTTATCTTGTTCCTGGTCTTAGAAGAAAAGGTTTCAATGTGTCACCATTGAGTAGGATGTTAGGTATGGGCTTGTCACATTATGGCCTTTACTACATTGAGATATGTTCCTTCTTTACCCAGTCTGTCAAATTTTTATTAGGAATGGATGTTGTATTTGGTCAAACAGTTTTTCACCCTCTATTGAGATGATCATATGATTTTTATCTTTCATTCTATTAATGTGGTATATAACATGTATTCATCTGTGTAAGTTGAACCATCCTTGCATCTCAAGCATAAATCCCACTTGATCATGATGTATGATCCTTTTAATGAGCTGTTGAATACAGTTTGCTAAATTTTTTGACTTTTGCATCTATATTTATCAAGGATATTGGTCTGTAACTTTTTTTTATATAGTAGCCTTATCTGGTTTTGGTATCAGGGAGATCTTTCTTGTTTCTTTTTTATAAATTTTTTTTTCTTTTAACGTTTATTTATTTTTGAGACAGAGAGAGACAGAGCATGAACAGGGCAGGGTCAGAGAGAGGGAGATACAGAGTCTGAAACAGGCTCCAGGCTCTGAGCTGTCAGCACAGAGCCAGACGCGGGGCTCGAACTCACCAACCGCGAGATCATGACCTGAGCTGAAGTCAGACGCTCAACCAACTGAGCCACCCAGGCGCCCCTCTTGTTTCTTAATGCATGCATTTATCACTATAAAATCCCCTATTAAACTGCTTTTGCTGGTTCCCAGACGCTCTCATATGTTATGCTACTATTTTCATTTGTTTCAAGATATTTTTTTTCTTTTTCTTTTTTTTTTTCAATATATGAAATTTATTGTCAAATTGGTTTCCATACAACACCCAGTGCTCATCCCAAAAGGTGCCCTCCTCAATACCCATCACCCACCCTCCCCTCCCTCCCACCCCCCATCAACCCTCAGTTTGTTCTCAGTTTTTAAGAGTCTCTTATGCTTGGGCTCTCTCCCACTCTAACCTCTTTTTTTTTTTTTTTTTTCCTTCCCCTCCTCCATGGGTTTCTGTTAAGTTTCTCAGGATCCACAGAAGAGTGAAAACATATGGTATCTGTCTTTCTCTGTATGGCTTATTTCACTTAGCATCACACTCTCCAGTTCCATCAAGATATTTTTTAATTTCCCTTTTGATTTCTTCTTTGACCCACTGTTGTACAGGAGTGTGTGGTTTAACTTCTACATATTTGTGAATGTTCTAGCTTTCTTCATGTTATTGATTTCTATTTTCATACCATTGTGTTGGGAGAAGATACTCGGTATGATTTCAGTCTGTTGAGATTTTTTTGTCACCTGTCATGTCACCTACCCTGGAAAATGTTTGTGTACTTTAGAAGAATGCGTGTTCTGCTATTGTTGGATGGCTTATTCTTTATATGTCTGTTAGGTCCATTTGGTCTAAAGTATTGTTCAAATCCAATGTTTCCTTGTTCATTTCCTATCTGTGAGTTATCCTTTGAAATCCCTTACTATTATTGTTTTGTCTATTTCTCCCTCAGATCTGTTAGTATTTCCTTAATATAGTTAGGTGCTTTGGTGTGGGGTACATATATATTTATGATCGTTATATCTTTTTTTCTCACTCTGTTTTAATTCCAGTATAGGTAGCACAGTGTTATATTAGTTTCAGGTGATTGTTATGTCTTCTTGATTAATTGATCCCCTTACCATTATATAATGATCACCTGTGTCTCTTGTTACCATTTTTGGCTTAAAGTCTATTTTGTCTGATAGAAATATAGCTACCCATGCTCTCTTTTGGTTTCCACTTGCATAGATTATCTTTCTCCATACCTTCACTTTCAGCCTATGTGTGTGCTTCAAGCCAAAGCGAGTCTCTTATAGTATAGACAGCATATAGTTGGATCTCGTGGGGTTTTTTTTAGTCAGCCACCTTGCCTTTTGATTGGAGAATTCAATTAATTTACATTTAGAGTAACTATTGTTAGGTACGGACTTACTAACGCCATTTTATTGTTTTCTGACTGTTTTGTGGTTCCTTTGTTCCTTTCGTCCTGTCTTGCGTCTTCCTTTGTGAAGTAATGATTTATCATAGCAGTATCTTTGCTTTCTTCTCTTTACTTTTTGTAAATCTACTGTAGATTTTTGCTTTGTGGTTACCATGAGTCTTAACATATAACATAAATATGTTATATATATCTATATCTATATCTATATTTATTTTACACTGACAGCAATTCAACTTTGATCACATACAAAAACTCTACCCTCTTCCTCTTCTTCCCTTTATGTTTTTCATGTTACCATTTACATCTTTTTATATTTTTTATCCATTAGCAAATTGTTGGAGCTAGAAAGGTTTTCAATACTTTTGTTCTCTAATCTTTATACTAGAGTTAAGAAGTGAACATATCACCATGTTACAGTTATTAGGGTATTCTGAATCCAACTATATGCTTACCTTTACCCAGGTGTTTTATTTTCATGTTACTAATTAATGCCTTTTTGTTACAGCTTGAAGAACTTCTTTCAGCCTTCCCCTAAGGCATGTTTAGTGGCAATGAATCCTCTCATCTTTCATTTATTAGGGAAAGTCTTCATCTTGCCTTTATTTCTGAAGCACATCTTTTCCAGAAAAGTATCCTGAGTTGGCAGTTTCTTTTATTTCTTTATTTTTTTTTTAATGTTTATTTTTGAGAGAGAGCAGTCACGAGTAGGAGAGGGGCAGAGAGATGGGGACAGAAGATCTGAAGTGGGTTCTGTGCTGACAGCAGAGAGGTTGATGTGGGGCTCGAACCCACAAACTGTGAGATCATGACCTGAGCCCAAGTCAGATGCTCAACCAACTGAGCCATCCAGGTGCCCTGCAGTTTCTTTCTTTTAGCACTTTGAATAGATCATCACATTCTCCCCTGACCTACAAAGTCTCTGCTGAGAAATCCAGAGGTTGCCTTGTATGTATGAGAGAGTTTTTTTTCTTTTACTGGTTTTAAAATTCTGTCTTTGATTTTAGACAGTTTTATTATTATGTGTCCTGGAGAAGATTATTTTGGAGTGAAATTTTGAGATACCTATAGCTTCATGAACTTGAATGTCCACATCTCTCCCCAGGTTTGAGAAGTTTGCAGCCGTTATTTTTTTAAATAATCTTTCTACCCCTTTCTGTCTTCTCCTAGAGAAGGATCCAGTGGTGCAAACATGATTTTTCTTGTTGGTGTCCCCATAAGTCCCATGGGCTTTTTTCATGCCTTTTCATTCTTATTTTTTTTTTTTTTTCCCCTCTGATTGGATAACTTCAATTCATTTGTCTTCTAGCATACAGATTCTTCTGCTTGTTCAACTCTTCTGTTGAAGCTATAGTTGGAATCTTCAGTTGAGTCATTGTGTTCTTCAGCCCCCAAATTCCTGTTTGGTTCTTTTTTATGTTGAACTTCTCATTTTGTTCCTTTGTTGTTTTCCTGACATCATTAATTGCTTATCTGTATTCTTTGTAGGTCTCTGAGCATCTTTAGGACAATTTTGAATTTTTTTTTATTAGGCAATTCCTGGTTCTCCATTTCTTTGAGACTATTTACTATAGATGGTGGAGTCATGTTTCCCTGATTCTTCATGATCCTTGTATCTTGCATAAGTGCCTTCACATGAAGAACCAGTCACCTCTTCCAGACTTTATGGACTGACTGTGGTAAGGGAGTGGGTGGAGGCGTGCTGAAGCTTGCTGTGATCCTGGGCCTAGTGGTGTATGTAGGGCACCAAGTGCAGGGGTGTGTGGCAGCACTGGGTTCAGGCTGGGGGACATGATGTCTCTTTGGCCCAGGCCACTGGGGTATGCAGCACTGACAACTGTTAGTCCTTTGCAGGTAGTACAGGGGGTCCATAGTGGCTTCAAGGACTATTGGGGTCTTTAGTAGTACCTCTGGGTCTAGCAGCTAGGGACCAGGGCAAGCAGCAGTGGTGGCTGGAACAGGTAGTGTACACATACTTGTCTGCAGGGTGCCAGCTGTGGGAGCCTCTGTAGGGGCAGGGGCCATCTGCAGACACACACATAGCGGTGGGAGCCAGAGCAGGCAAGGGCCAGGGCCAACTCTGGGCTCACTGGCCGCTGTAGAGGCCCTGGTTGCTGGTGTGTCCTCCTGTGGCTACACACTCTCCTCTCTGGTGTGCACACTGCTGTAGAAGCCTGTGATGACTGATGATGGTTGGGTCATGTGCAGCACAGCCGGAGGGGCTAGTTTGAAGTGCGTGAATTGGGGAGGAGTCAGCCAGGGGGTGTCTGTGTTGGCATCTTGCACTCAAGCAGCTGCAGAGGCCAGAGCTGGCTGCTGATGTGGTTCCCAGGCTCTGGAGAAAACTTGGGGAGGGGAGGGAGTGAGGAGAGTGATCGGATGGCTGGCATCGTGAATACATGTGGGGTAAAAGCTGGTGACATCTGCAGGGGGTACCCAGTGGCTGCAGCAGTACTGGCCCTTGGCTTTGGGTCAGTGGTCAGATCTGCTGGGTTTGTCTGCAGAGCAGGTGTCTGCACACCACAGTCACTCCCTCTGAGTACCTGCTGCCAGTCACCCCTCCTTTTCTTCCGTGTTCCTAACTGGCTTTTTACTCTTCAGCTTTGCCAGTCTGGGTGGGATTAAACTGAAGTGGGACCTTTGTGTAATGCCTCAAAAGACTGGAGAAGCTGCTTGCTCACCCTGCTCTTCCTTCCTGGCCAGGGAACCTCTTTCTGCCTGGGGAGTTCCTTTTGGCACTGAATAGTGCTGGTTTCGGGGATGAGATGACGCAGGCAAAATGAAGCTGTCTTCCTTCTCTCCTTGTGTAGTTATTCTCAGGTTTTTTTGTTTCACTGCATTGCTGTGACCTCCTAACTGGACTCCGAAGCTCCTCCAGAGCTGTTTTTGTCCATGGATAACTAACTGTTCAATTGTTGATCTTTGTGGAGGGATAGGGAGCCTGCGGTGTCCTATGTTACCATTTTCATCTCTCCTCTGCCCTTGAAAATATTTCCTTTCCACTTTTTTCTTTTTTATTTAATCTTTTAATTACCAAAAAAAAAGTGTTCGTTGTAATATATATATGAATGTATATTTATATATTTACATATATATCTCAACATTATTCAGAAAGAATACAGAGAACATCCAAATCCAGTTTCTTTCTTTGCACATGTTTGCATGCTTCTAATTATAGTATACATGTAATTTTATATGCTGCTTTTTTGGGCTTATTAAATCATAAACATTTTTCCCAGATTGCCATGTGGTCTTTAAAACCAATATTTTAATGGCTTCATCATAGTCCATTAAGTGACTTTTCCATCATTAACTCATATGTTTGTCTTTTATTTCCAATGTTTTACTATTGCAATTAACATTATAATGGTCAGCTTCAGTCATATTGTTCTTTCCCATAATTTTGGATTAAATTTTTAAAATGAAGGATTAAGGGTAGAATTACTGAGTTCAAGACTTCGAATATATAATACCCATTTTCATTTCAAAGAGTTGTCTGAATGCATCAGTGTTACTATAACAAGAAGAGCCTTTTATTTCAGGTAAGAATTCATGTCACAGAGTCGGATCTTCTAGGTTCCATGGTTTATGAGCACTAGATAAGATTAAAAACACAGAAAGAATTAAGTGAAGGATTAAGAGTATAGACAAGATAGGGGCGTCTGGGTGGCTCAGTCGGTTGGGCGTCCGACTTTGGCTCAGGTCATGATCTTACAGTTCGTGAGTTCAAGCCCCGCATCGGGCTCTGTCCTGACAGCTCGGAGCCTGGAGCCTGCTTCGGATTCTGTGTCTCCCTCTCTCTCTGTCTCTCTGCCCCTACCTTGCTCACACTCTCTTTCTCTCTCTCAAAAATAAATAAACATTAAAAAAAAAAATTTAAAAAAAAGAGTATAGATGAGATAATATTTTAGTTTCTCATGAAAAGTGAACTGGTAACTAAATTGGGCATTCTGGAGCAGGACTTTAAGTTTATTTTAAGCTCAGGCTGCTGCTTTTCTCCCTGTTCCTGACCAAGTGTTTTAGCTTAAAACATAAGAACCTTCTAGTCTAGGTAAACTTTTTGATATAAGGTTTGTGATGTTTGTAAGCAAAGGTTTAAGTTATGATGCTTTTGAAAGTTAGCTCTTTTGCCTAACATATTTATAAAATATTACTAATGAACCACTTCTTTCCTTCCTCAGAAAACAGCATTTCATAGAAGCCAGACACTGGGCTACAGGAATGGCTATGCAGTTGTTCGACGTCCAACAGTTGGGATAGGCGGGGACCGGCTTCCAGTCAACCAGCTGTCCCAGGCTGAGCTGGATGAGTTGGCCAACAAGGCATCAGTTCTAACTTATGGCCAACCTAAGCAGGCCCCACCTGCAGAATTTATTCCTGCACATGTGGCTCTTGACAAAAAGGTATCATCTGGGACTTCAGGGTGCCCCTTGAATTCAGATTTCTGAGTGCCAACTGTTTGCAGGAAAGTCAACAGCTAACCACAGGTTTTCCAGAGCGCACTGAGGAGAAAATTGTTCAAATGCCTCAACCTTTAGTCATAGACAGCTGAACTTAGGATTGAAAGAGGCTTTCTTTAGTCAGGAAGCCTATTACAGAAAATAATTCCCTGTAGCCTTCACTGAAATATTTTCCAAATACAGTTAAAGAAAAGTTGGATGAATTCTGAATTCTTGAGTTCATATTGCTCCATGTTTACCAGCTCTGTGCGGTCTACTTTTTGAAAGTCTTATCCGTAATGTGACAAAACCTTAGTCTCTCTGAATTGCAAAATGTCATCATGACAACAACTCCATTTTTTGCAGTTTTGTCCAGGCTGTCTCCGTAAATTTTTATTTTTCAGGGAACATTTCAGATTTGGCACAACATAACCAAAGGGTAGTGTAACATTTTTGTTTGTTTCTCACTTACCCATATGCTTTTGTAATGTAGGCTGTTTTCTTTCCATCTGTTGACGATTCCATATCCTTGATTTTCCTTGTCAGTGAGCCTCTTCTTTCAACTAAAATGAGATAGTCCTAACCTTGGCCATGCCACAGAATCCCTACTGGGACTTAAGAAACGGAAATATCTCCGTAACCCTCATTGAGTCTAATTTCCAGGTGATGTTTATGTATAACCGAGTAAGAGAACTACTGACCAGTTTTTATGTTAGCTATCCTAGCCTAATTTCTTTCTCTCTTTTTTAAATTTTTCTTTTCGCTTTATTATTTTCGTTACATGTCTATACTATGTTCATCTAGCTAGTTAACTTTTATTGAGTAGCTATTGAAACTAGAGGCTGGAAGATACAAAGTAACCTGGTGGTGAAACTATATCATTTACATTCATAATTATTTAATTTAAAAAATCTTTTTAACGTATCAGCCAGAATCCTTATAATCTCCTTTTCCCCATCTCAGTGAACTCAGCTGATAACACGTTCACGTATCCATTCACAGGGTGAACATAAACATCCAGTAAACAGTATCAATTATGTGACGGTATTTCTTTACTTTTTTCTTGTTTCTCTGTGAGTCTATGATAGTTTCAGCCCCAGCTGTGACCCTAACCCCAAGTTTGGCCTCAGGCAAGCCACTCAACCACCCTGAGTCTGTTTCCTCCTTTGTAAAATGAGGGAGATTCAATTTGCTGATCACTTCTGGCTTTCACATTTTGTGTATTTATGTATCGGTGGCTCAAATGCAGACCATTTCACGCATGGATTATTGATCATGTCCCCACTAGTAGTGATCATGTCTCCATTTCTGTTCTTTAGAGTTGGTCTAAAATGTTCCTTGAAAATGATCTTTTGTCTTTTGCTTTTACCATATTATCTTTCTCCTTCAAATGTTCCATTCCATTCAGCCATTTTGTCTTTTTATAATGAGTTTTAGGGCTTTAACTCCATTGTATGCATATTTCACCTCTGCAATTGCCCATTCTCTTTTGGTTTTTAATCTTGTTTTTCCATGGTACACTATACCTTTTTAGCAACAGCATTGTGTATAAAATTATTCATCTTCCCATTCATCAAACCATATTTGTGTTTTCACCAAAGGGTCTCCTTGGTTTGTTCCTCTAATTCCTGTAGAGGGTTAAGTTAACACTCTTGCCTACCTATAACACCATTCTAATATTTTCTCTCCCTGAGAAGAAAGATTAAAAATACAAACAGAATAAAAGAAATTTTAAAATTAATCCCAAAGCTTGTCAACACAAGCTTTTAATGTTTAAAACATTTTTTTAAATGTTTGTTTATTTCGAGAGAGAGAGAGAGAGAGAGAGAGAGAGAGAGAGAGGGAGGGGCAGAGAGAGGGAAACACAGAATCCAAACCAGGCTCCAGGCTCCGAGCTGTCAGCACAGAGCCCAACGCGGGGCTTGAACTCACGAACTGCGAGATCATGACCTGAACAGAAGTCGGACGCTTAACTGACTGAGCCACCTAGGTGCCCCAGGCTTTTAATGTTTTTTAAATGTGCAATCGGTGTGCCATTTTGACTTCCCACTGATGCTTCCTGGAGGTTTTGCTCTATCTATCCATATGTTTCTGAGTACAATGAGGGTATTTATATGCCATCCAAAGATGCTGTGGTAGATGGATGATTTGACTCTTATTCATATAAATTCTCTAAGAATGAATGTCATTAATATGCATTTACAGGGGACTCTCATTTAAAGAAACGGACTTGAGCCTTCATTTTCATTTTGAAACTAGAAGTCATAGTTGTGCCCAAATTTCTTACTCTTTCCAGAAATTCTGAGAGAGATTTTTGATATAGAAGTGAAGCTAGGAGAGTTTAAGGTCTTTAAGCCATCTCATCAAGGAACCATGACTAAATAGTCTATATGTAGTTTAAATATCTCAAGCAGAGGTCAACAAACTTTTTCTGTAAAGGACCAAATGGTAAATATTTTGGGCTTTGCAGCTGTCTTAGTCTACTCGAGCTGACATAATAAAATACCATTTACTGGTACCTTACATAATAAAAATTAATTTTCTCATGATTCTGGAGACTGGAAGTCAAAGATCAAGGGTCCTGCTGATTTGGTTTCTGGGGAGGGCTCTTTTCTTGGCTTTAGATGGCTGCCTTCTTGCTATGTCCTCACATGGCCTTTCCTCAGTGTGGGTATGCTGAGAGAGAGAGAGAGATCTTCTCTCCTTACAAAGCCATCAATTCAATTGGATTAGAGACCTTCTTTAAGCTTCCTAAAGACTCTGTCTCCAAATGCAGTCATAGGGCTTCTACATAGGAATTTTTTTGCAGGGAGACACAGCAGCAGCCCATATGGTCCTTATCACAACTATTCAATTCTGCCCTTGTAATGGGAAAACAGCCATTAGCAAATACATGTTAATTATTTACATAATTATTTGTGGATACTGAAATTTGAATTTCATATAATTTCCATGTGTTGTTAAATCTTTTTTTTTTTTAACCACTTAAGTATGTTAAAAAAAAAAACTTGCAGGTCATACAAAATCAGGTGGCAGGGATAGATGTGTCCCATGGACCATAATTCAGCAACCTTTGATTTAGAAAATAGGAGTGATGAGTATTCAGTTCTCCCTGAGTGGTTCTCTTTATAGGGGAGTACTGATATTTTTTGGATGAGAGATAAATACAATGCTATTTCTCCCTGTTTCATGTGTTATAGGTGCTGAAATTTGATGCTTATTTTCAAGAAGATGTTCCTATGTCAACTGAGGAACATTATAGGATTCGTCAAGTGAACATTTACTACTACCTGGAAGATGACAGCATGTCTGTCATGGAGCCTGTTGTGGAAAACTCTGGAATCCTTCAAGGCAAGTTAATCAAACGCCAGCGGCTCGCCAAGAATGACCAGGGAGATCATTACCATTGGAAAGACCTCAATCGAGGAATAAACATTACAATTTATGGCAAAACCTTTCGCCTTGTTGACTGTGACCGATTCACACAGGTATAGTATTTGTTTCTAGAAATTGTGATGTCTGAAGCATTATTCTAATTTACATAAGGATATGTTTTGTTTATTAGGGTAGGAGGAAGATTCTGTTCGTCTGTCCTGTTTGGATTATTATATAGGTTGAGTTGGTGTTTGTGTGTTGCTGATATGTGTCAACACTGTGTAGTGACATCACTTTTTTCACATATCCATTCAAGTAAAATTAAACTCTCATCAGAGCTGAATCATTTGATAAGGAACCAGTTCCATGCCAGTACAAATGGAAGACAGAGGAGGTAGTACCCTTGATGGAATACAAAAATAGTATTACCTTTATTAGAAGATATGAGCCTAACAGTTTTTGTGCAGTTCATATTTTTCCTGTAAATCATACTTGCTATATTCTGGAGAAACTTGCTATCTAAAGAATTCCTGAAATCATTTTTAAAAGAGAATACTTGTTTATATCGAGAAGAAGCCTCCATTTCCTCTATTTCATAAATATGGATTTTTGACAACTTAAAGTTATCGTTTCTTTATCACAAAATGTAGGTGTTAGGAAGTCAATTCTCAATTTGTCTTAGTTAAAAAAATTTCTAAAAAAAATAAAAATAAAAAAATAAAAATTTCTAGAAGCGAAGGTATAGTTTCTGAATTATTTTATGCCTTTCATTTCATGTTACCTAATGCCACATGTGATTAATCTTTACCTCACTGAGCTCCTATGAATTTATTTATTTATTTATTTATTTTTTGCATTTAGTAATTCATTTAGCAAATACTGATTGATCGCTGGCTCTGTACCAAACATGGTCCTAGGGGCGGGCCGAGGATATAGACTTGCCCTTAGGAAGGCTATTACATTTTGGCTAGAGGAGACAAACAATAAGCAAACAAATATATAACATGTCAGATGTTGCTGAGAGCTGTAGAAGAAACTAGAGCTGAGTAAAGGGGAGTGGAGTGTGAGGCGAGTGCTATGTATAGAGGCTGGTCAGGGAAGGCCTCGCTGGTAAGATGACACATGAACAGAGACCTCAGGGAAGTGAAGAGAGGAGCCTGGCATCCGTGCCATTCCAGAGCAACAGAGAAAAACAGTGTAGAAGGTAGAGGTGCTAGACCATCTCTGAAATATTGTCCCCTTTAAGCATGTTTTGGTCTCTCATGTTTTAGGTTTTTAAGGTCCTTTTTTATGGTAGGCAGTTTCAGAATTGTGTCAATAATGAAGAATTATAAAATGTTATGTAAATTTCAGGTGTTGCAGTTATTTTTATAATTGTCTCTTTATGGACAATCTGAATGTTGGCAGTTCATTTCTGAGCAGTAATCTAAGCCAGTTACAGTCAGTTCTCATTTTTCACAGTAATTCTGTTCTATAAAGTCACCATAAACCCTTAACTAGCAAATACGAATCCATTGCTCCTACGAGAAATACTGGGGTAGGTTTCTATAACCTTATTTTATGTGTGTTTCTGTTTAAAGATGCCATATTTAAAACATCTTGTTGACTCATGAACATCAAACTCACCACTGGCAGCACTGGAACTCATGCCTGAAGGAAGCTTATCTAACACATGTATTTTCTTCTTAAGGCACATCACAGCCACCTTGTGTGTGTGTGTGTGTGTGTGTGTGTGTGTGTGTGTGTGTGTGTGTGTGTGAGATAAATGTACCTAATATAAACTTTACCACCTGAACCACTTTTCAATGTACAGTTTAGTGACATTAAGTACTTATCACAGCCTCCTTGCACTTAGACTGATAATTGACTAGAGCTGTATACTTTAGGTACTAGTGATTAGATTGACTTATGTTTTCAATAATTGATCTGTTAGAAGTTGGATCCTATAACAGTTTAAAATGTATACACATCTAATTTGATGGTTTTCTTTAGGGCGGGACCCATGACTGGATAAAGAAGGTAGTTGTCTTTATGGTGTGGTTCGAACAAGGAACAACCTCGAATCAAATATAACACCATCACCTTCCCTTCTCACCTCCTCTTCACTGTTCCAAATAAATGTTGGTCCTATAGACAGAATGAACTGAATACATTAAAAAAAAAAACTAATTAAATAAAAAAAATTAAAAAACTCTAGAAATCAGAGATCTAGAATTTATCATCTTTGTTAGAGTATTACCAGTAGTATAGCAGATGTGAATCCTGTTCCACAAATGCAAGTGTGCAGGAAATATTGTTTTGTGTTTTAAAAATAACTTAAAACCTACTTGAGTCCCAATCCAACTGGGCTGGTGTTTCTATTAACCCTTAGCTTTGCCAAAAATTCGGAGCCCTAAGAACAACAAGGAAGGCACACGCAGGCCTAATGGGGTCATACAGGCAGGGTCCATAGGCTGTCAATGACCAAGGGTGCCTCCTTGATGCTTTGGTGCTAGGTAGGATACTGAGACCCCGAATGCCTGAGGCTGGTGTGCCTGACTGGCTGCACATGTGCTCCGAGCACCCTAGGAGCACATGTGGAGGCTTGCTCTTCTGAGACCCACCCACTTGTGTCTGTTCTCCAGGCTGGGAGAATTTCCCCCTTCTCTGTCCTTGCCTTCAAAAACATTCCCTTCTCTCCCCTCCTTCTGGGGCACTTTAGAATAATCTCTTCAAAGAGTTCTAAGAGACAGGAAGAATAGTCAACTTCAGGAAGCTTCTGCATTCCTGCCAGAATTCCGAAGGTAAGGTTAACAAAGGGCCTGGTTTTCTGTTGAAAACAACAGAAAGGAGTAACCACCTCCCCACCCCCCATTAAATACCTCAATCAATAATCCTGCTTCACTAATACACCATCTCAAGAGAGAGGAGAATATTGTTAGTCATTATCTCCATTTCAGCAGTTTTAATAGACATTAAGATCACAATATTTTAATATTGAAAAGATATTGGAAACTGTTTAGTGAAGCTTTGAAGACTAAAATTATAAGCTAGTTAGCAGCAGAGCTAATATTAGAACCCAAGTATCTTGGCCCTGAGTCCTGTATATTTTCTGTTGAATTGTCCAAAAGCAAATCACATAATTCCCAGAAGAAACCCAGATTTCAGATTAATTTTTAATTCCAGAATGTAAACAGATCCCCTGAGATTATTCTTTTCTTTTCTGATTATCAAAAAAAGTACAGTTTATTGTGCTTTTAAAAAGAAATGTCAAGTTGTATTAAAAGCTATAGGTACCAAAAATATTATACTTATTCATAATTAGCAAATTAAACAAGATCATATCAAGTTTAGATACCTTCCTTTTTCTGGTGAGATTTGAGTACTTGGTTTGTCTTTTCTATTTTGCTGAAATATTTTCTGGTCTAAAATAACCAGTGAGTGTGCTTTTTCTTTTCCTTTTTTGGAGAGAGATGGGCATGGGGGTTTAATCACATAGTTGTTTTTGGTGAATTGGAAAGCTGGGAATTTGATTTTAGCTTAACTTTGCCATTTTGTATCTTGCCCCCAGCCCTAAAACATGAATTACATATTGTTTGAAACTGTGGTTGGGTTTCAGATGTATGTATGTAAGCAATCCCTAGGACTTACTCTGTTTTTGGGCACCTAACTAAATTTCATTGTTCTAAATTTGTATTTGGAGGCAGTTACCTTACTATCATGTCTTCCAATTAGCTTGGCATATTGCCTAGCAGTTTTATAATATAGAATACTTAAGGTGATTATCAGTTATTATTTGCATTTTGGTGTTGGGTCAGTTGGAGGTTGGTTTTTTTTTTTTTTTTAATTTTTTTTTTCAACGTTTTTTATTTATTTTTGGGACAGAGAGAGACAGAGCATGAACGGGGGAGGGTCAGAGAGAGAGGGAGACACAGAATCAGAAACAGGCTCCAGGCTCCGAGCCATCAGCCCAGAGCCTGACACGGGGCTCGAACTCACGGACCCCGAGATCGTGACCTGGCTGAAGTCGGACGCTTAACCGACTGCGCCACCCAGGCGCCCCGGGTCAGTTGGAGGTTTAGTGCTGCTAAGATGTACCTCAAACTGCAAACTTATGGTTAATTTGGAAAATGGCATAGAAATTACACTTATCTTTATACCATCTAATACTTCAGGAAGCTTCAAGAGAGATGATCATTATTACTTTTGAATGATTTAGGTATTTTTGGAAAGTCAAGGAATTGAATTAAATCCACCAGAGAAGATGGCTCTTGATCCTTACACTGAACTCCGCAAACAGCCTCTTCGTAAGTATGTCACCCCGTCAGACTTTGACCAACTGAAGCAGTTTCTCACCTTTGACAAACAAGTAAGTGATGTAGGCACCTATGTAGGTTTACTCGTTTCCAAATGTGGTGTATGTTTATTAGCAAGCTATTCAGGTAGCTGTGTGTTTTAAAACATTACATCTGTAGTTTATCCATTTGGATACAGTGCTATCTTTTGTTTCGTCTAGAGTTAGCGGTACAGGAATGCCTAAATTTTGTATTAGAGACCCAAAGGAGGTTGTGGAGTTAAGTCTTACGAGTTCCACCAAACTTTTCAATCTTAAAGCAATTCCTGAGTTATGTCTGCTTCCCACTTTACATTTCCAATCAACTACTTCTTTTCCAAAATATGAGTTCATTTCATAGCCCCCTTTGGGAAATCCTAAGTAGAGAATTATTGGGAAATTTCAAAGCTATTGCATATAGGTAGGTTTGTAATGTTAAAATAGTTAATTCACAGGACTCTCATTGCAGATGCTTCCTTGTTAATTTTCTTTTCTTTGTTTTTTGTTTTTTGTTTTTTTAGAGAGTGCTTGCAAGCATGGAGGGGCGGGGAGAGAGGGAGAGAGAGAGAGAGAGAGAGGGAGGGAGGGAGGGAGAATATCTGAAGCAGGCTCCGCATTCAGCGTGGAGGCTGATGCAGGGCTTGATTCCATGACCCTGGGATCATGACCTGAGCTGAAATCAAGAGTCAGATGCTCAACTAACTGAACCACCCAGGCGCCTCCTCTTAAAAATTTTATATGAATGTATAAGTACAGAATGTTCTGGGTATCTTCCAGCTCTGTTCCACCCACCCTATCCTCCCTGTTGTGGGTTAGTATGTAGAGGCAGTTTTGGGCCATCTCCTTTCTGTACAAAGGGAAAGAGAAAATGAAGAGGTCATCCTCAGTGCTTCTTTGCTGCTGTTTCCCTCTCAGAAATGTAATTGCTTTTAGTTCAGAAAATTTTGCCTAGCACTAGCATGGTCTTTTAAGGACATTCTTTATATCAATCATGTATCTGTTATTATTTTGTCTTTATAGATTGTATTGTCGATACTGTTACTGGAAGATGTATGTTGATGTAACTAAAAAAAGACCGATTAATGAATGAAAATTCTTTCCATACTAATTACATATAAACCATTCACGTATACCTCTATTACTACATATGGACCCCTGTATAAAACACATTGCTCTTTTTTCTTTTGTTTTTGTTTATTGATGTATAATTGACATACAATATTATATTAGCTTTAGGTATACAACACAGTGATTTGACAATTGAATACTTTGCAAAATGGTCACCATAATAAGTCTACTTACCATTTGTTACATTACAAAGTTTTTATAATATTATTGACTATATTCCCCATCCTGTTCATTACATCCCCATGACTT
Source organism: Panthera onca (assembly GCF_046562875.1). Lineage (NCBI taxonomy): Eukaryota > Metazoa > Chordata > Mammalia > Carnivora > Felidae > Panthera > Panthera onca. The sequence continues at coordinate 49,815,787 of NC_138343.1, forward strand.
ATTTTATAACTGAGAGTTTGTACTTCTTAAACTCCTTCACCTATTTCACCCATTCCCCCTACCCTCCCACCCTGCCACCAAGCTCCGTACCCTCTGGCAATCACTAATCTGTTCTCTGTATCTATGAACTGGGTTTTGTTTTGTTTTTTAGTTTTTTAAAGTTTATTTATTTATTTTGAGAGAGAGTGTGTGTGTGCACATGCATGTGAGCAGGGGAGGGAGAGAGAGGGAGAGAGAGAGAATCCCAAGCAGACTCTGCACTGTCAACATGGAGCCCGACATGGGGCTTGAACTCACAAACATGAGTTCACAAAACATGTTTTGTTTTTCAGATTCCACATGTAAGCGATAATTATGCAGTATTTGTGTTTCTGTGTCTGACTTGTTTCACTTAGCATAATACCCACAGAGTCCATCCATGTTGTTGCAAATGGCAAGATTTCATTCTTTTATATGACTGAGTAGCATTCCATTGTATATATAAACCACATCTTCTTTATTCATTCCTCCATTGGTGGATAGGTTATTTCCAAATTTTGGCTATTTTAAACAATGCTACAATGAACATAGGGGTGCTTATATCTTTTAGAATTAGCATTTCATTTTCTTTGGGTACTACCCAGTAGTGGAATTGCTGGATCATGTGGTAGTTCTATTTTTAATTTTTTAAAATGTTTTTTAACATTTATTTATCTTAGAGAGAGAGACAGAGCACAAGCAGGGAGGGATAGAGAGAGGGGGAGACACAGAATCCAAAGTGGGCTGTAAGCTCTGAGCTGTCAGCACAGAGCCTGAGGCAGGGCTCAAACTCACAAACCATGAGATCATGACCTGAGCCGGAATCAGATGCTTAACTGACTGAGCCACCCAGACACCCCTGTTTTTAATTTTTTGAGGCACTTCTATACTGTTTTCCATAGTGGCTACACCAGTTTACATTCCCACCAACAGTGCATGGGGGTTCGTTTTTCTCTAACCAATGCTTGTTATTTCTTGTCTTTTAGATAATAGTCATTTGACAGGTGTAAGGTGATATCTCATTGGCGTTTTGATTTGCATTTCTCTGATGATTAGTGATTTTGAGCATCTTTTCATGTGCCTGTTGGCCATTTGTATGTCTTCTTTGGAAAAATATCTATTCTGATCCTCTGCCTATTTTTAAAAATCAGAATGTTGGATTTTTTGTTATTGAATTGTAGGAGTTCTTTATATATTTTGGATGTTAATCCCTTCCTTATCAGATATGATTTGTAAATATCTTCTCTCATTCAGTAGGTTGCCTTTTCATTTTGTTGATAGCTTTCTTCATCGTATAGAAGCTTTTTAGTTTGATGTGATCTCATTTGTTTTTGCCTTTGTTTCTCTTGCCTGTGGAGTCTCATCCAAAGAAACATGGCTCAGACTGATGTCAATAAGCTTATTGTCTATGTTTTCTCCTAGGGGTTTTATGATTTAGGTCTTTAATCCATTTCGAGTTTATTTTTGTGTATGGTTTGAGAAAGTCGCCCGGTTTCATTCTTTTGCATGTAGCCATCCAGTTTCCCCAGCACGATTTCTTGAAAAGACTCTTTCCCCATTGTATATTCTTGCCTCATTTGTCGTAAATTAGTTGACCATATAAGTGTGAATTTGTTTCTGGACTCTTCGTAGCATAGTTTGAAATCACGGAGCATGATATCTTCACCTTTGTTCTTTCTCAAGAGTTTTTTGGCTATTCTGGGTCTTTTGTGGTTCCTTATAAATTTTAGAATTATTCTAGTTTTGCAAAAACGCCATTGGAATTTTGATAGGGATTGGATTATATCTGTAGATTGCTTTGGGTAGTGTGGACATTTTAACAGTATTAATTATTTTAATCTGTGAGCACGAAATCTCTCTCCATTTGCTTGTGTCTTCAATTTCTTTCATCAGTATCTTATAGTTTCCATTGCTGTTTTAATTTGGCTTCTCTTTCACTAATATTTTGGATCAAAGCGAATTCTGCTTTCTCAGTGCAAACTTATAAGTCTGTTATTTAATACTTTCCAGCTGTTGACACCTGGTATATAATTTCAGATGTTTTTGTATCTTTGGTGAATTTTTTTTTTTTTTTTTTTTTTTTTTTTTACCAACTGAGATCACGTCATAGTCTTTGCAGCTAACCTTTTCATCATTGTCTGATATATAAATGCCAGAGTAGCTAAGTTAACCTCTCCTCTTGTATAATTCTTACTTAAGTCACTACTTTGTATGTCTCAAAGGTTCTTCGATTCTATGCAATCTGGGATGATACAGACAGCATGTTTGGTGAATGTCGGAACTATATCATTCATTACTATCTTATGGATGACACAGTTGAAATTCGAGAAGTCCATGAACGGAATGATGGGCGAGATCCTTTCCCACTCCTGATGAACCGCCAGCGCATGCCAAAAGTTTTGGTGGAGAACGCAAGTATGTTTGATTCAGTTTATTCTCCGTAATTGGGACATTTTTTGAATCTCAAAGGAGTTACTTAATCAGTACGGTCATTCCCTTTATGGTTGGGAGGCTCTTGCTATGTTTTCGTAGGTACTCAAAAACAGCTTTCTTGTAACTCCCCTCAATGCTTGCCCCACAGTCTAGGCTTGCCTCCAAAATGGTCTGGTGGAGATGACTGATACCTAAATCAAGGAAACACCCATAATAGCAATGGGAGATTCATTAAAAAAAATTTTTTTTTTTGATGTTTATTCATTTTTGAGAAAAAGAGATCATGAGCAGGGGAGGGGCAGAGAGAGAGGGAGACACAGAATCCGAAGCAGGCTCCAGGCTCTGAGCTGTCAGCATAGAGCCCAACTTAGAGCTCAAACCCATGAATTGCGACATCATGACCTGAGCTGAAGTCGGACACTTAACCAACTGAGCCACCCAGGTGCCCCGCATTTAAAGTGCAAAAGAGCAAGCCTTGTGAACTAAAACAGTTCAGATTTTTAATATATTTTTAAAACAAGCTGGTTTTTATTCAAACAAGCTTGTTTTCATATAGCTTACCATACCCTTATGTTCTTTCCTGACTTTGCTTCTCACTTCAATACTTCCTAAACAGGAAGTCTGTATGCGGGATAACTTAAGATTGGAGAAGGCATGTCTGTGACTCACAGAGGTGGGGCCCCATTGTGTCAGCCATGCTCTCTTTTCTGGTTCAAATAACCCAGTGGATTGGAGAGTGAAGATGCAAGAAGATGCAGCTGACATCCGCCAGCCATCAGTACTTCTCTAGGATAAGTGCACGTACTTTGGTCATTGACGTAGTGGTTTCAGAATTTTCTCTTATAAAAATGTCAGCTTGGTCACACATAATGACCTCTCTCATGCTTGAATGGCTGACAGAACTTTAAATACTTTTGTTGTTATTGTTTTTCTTTTTACTCTATTTTCTTGGAACTGGGAGATAAGAAATTTCAGGTGTTGTGCAAGAGATTTGTCTTAGAGGTTATAAGCAAGTTGAGGTTAGAGGTTATAAATAAACTGGCAGTCTGAAGGCTAAATGCAACCTACCTACATGTATTGTTTTGCCTATACAGTGTTTTTTAAAAAATGCAGTGTTATTTGGGGGCAAGGAGTTGGAGATTTCTATCACTGGGAGAGTGGATAAACAAAATGTGGTGAAGGTATATCTTAATAGTAGTAGTTAGAAACAATAGTTAAATATAAAGAAAGCAAACTGATGCATCTTAAAAGCATAGTGCTGTGTAGAAAAAAAATGAGATGTACAATGCAACAGCACTTTAATATAAAGTGAAACACAAGACAGTATACATAGTACACACATAAAAAGTTGCACATTAGAATGGTTGCATGTGAGGTAGAGGAGAATGAGATTGGGGAAAAGGATAAAGGGTAGTAAAAATTGTCATCATTTTAAAACTAAGAGAATTAATGGTAAAAATCTCTTTTAGAGAAATGAGAATAATTGCTAACATAGCTCCCATTCTCAGATAGAAGCAACTGGATTTGAGTTCAGCATAGTCTGGTTGCTGTCAACCATATTTCTATACTTAGCCTCTTGTAGAACCCTCTTAGAGTTCTAGGACCCTAGGACTGATATACTGATCTTGGCCTTCCATAATGCTTAAATGAGCCTAAAATTCCTGCCATCTAGAGCTAACAAATGTTAGATTTACAGTGGATTCAGAGAAAGAATGGGAATTTATTCAGGCATGAAAAAAATATCACTGAAAAAAAAAAACCTTGAAATCTCGAGTTCTGTGTTTGTCTCTGCCTTATCCATGTGGCCTAGTTTTAAATTTTTAAATATGTAATCATCCTTTTCTATAACTTCCCCAGCTTTTTTTTTTTTTTTTAAGTAATCTCTGCACCCAACATGGGGCTCGAAGTCATGACCTCAAGATCAAGAGTCACACATTCTACCATGCTGAGCCAGCCAGGCACCCCTATAACTTTCTAAATTTTAACAAATTTTAATCAGTGTTATATGGAGAGGCATCCTAGTAACACGTAGGGTCCTTTTAAGAGATAGGAAACATAGCTTTTTGTGAAAGTTATTGTTAGTCATGCAGAACAGAAAAGGCTAAGTTTCCATCAATTGAATAATTCCTTTAACTAGAACTGTGGTGTTAAGAGATAGCATCTAATTGGCTTTCAAAGGCATTTATGCAATGGATGATTTTAATTAAATTCATTTAAACTAGAGTTAAGTATCTGCTAAGGGAAGTATTTCATGTGCTAAGTGCTGTGGAGGATAAAATGAAAATGTAACTCCCAGACTTAGAATCTCTGTCCTTCAGTCACTTCTAGTGACTGGGGAGACAAGTCATACAAATACACAAAGCTGTTTAACAATAACACAAGTGTACCAGATTATCTGATGATGTAATTAGTTATGTCATGTAGAAAGAGCTCAGAAGAAGAGATATGACCTAGAAAGACTAAGGAAGGCTTTGTGGGAGGGCTGAGATTGAACCTAGATTTAGAATGGCAGAGAACTAAGGGAATGAATGCTTTAGAGAACAAGGGTTGGAAATTAGGAACAAGTATGTTATGTTTGGGGGCATCCAAGAGACAGTGGCCAGGCAAAGTTTGTGTTGGACAGTAATAGGCAATTATGGGAGTATCTTTCAGAAGTTCTCTCTGCCATGGCCTTCATTTAAGTAGTTAAGATGAATAAAAATTATATTTTTATGATGGATGGAGTTAAAGTTTTAGGAATTAAAAAGGTTCTTTCTTTGTCAAACATAATTGCTGGTTACCAGTACGTGGTGGGTAATGTCAAAAGAAGGATAACCAAAAGCCTTTTATTCAGCTGTTGAACCCAAGGTACTAGATTCTGAAAGTCTGTAAAATTATCCTTTAGACTGGCTTTCATACTTTGATCTTGCCTTTCTATTGTTAAATAGAAATGTTAAACAACATCAAAATTGTACACTCTACGTACAACTTATTGTAGTTGATTATACCTCAAGTAACACTGTAAAAAAAAATATAAATATATATAAATAAAAAAATATATAAAAATCCACACCTAGATATGTTATAGTCAAACTTAAGAACACCAAAGTCAAAAAGGTCATAAAAACAGCCCCACATAACAAGGTTATCCATACAGAATTACAGTTACAATGGTAGCTGACTGCTCATTAGCAACGCTAGTTACCAGAAGACAGTGTAATAATATCCTCAAAATGCTGAGAAGAAAATAGAATTTAATACCTAGAGAAACTATCTTTGAAGAACAAAGTGAAATACATTTCCAGGCAAACAAAACAGATTTTACTAACAAAAAACTCTTCCTAGAGAAATTCTAGAGTGTTTTTATGGTAGAAAGAAAATTATTCCAGAAGTAAGATCCGAGATACAAGGAGGGATTTAAAGAAGAAGAATAAGGAGGAGAAGGAGGCAGCAGCAAAGTGTGGGTAAATCTAAACATTGACTATACAAACTAAAGAAACAATGTTGAATTTGTAGGAGTTAAAAAATATCAAGGTAGAATTGAAATATATTAAAATAATGGCTTGGGAAGAGTTGATAAGATTAAAAAACAAATTTTGAAAAATGTTATTTTTAAGAACCTACTTAAGATAATAGAGGCATGGAAAGATTAAAAAAGATATATAAGCAATCGCAAAAAAAATGATGAGGCTGTATTACTAAAATACCAGTAGAGATCAGCGCAGAAAGCATTGCTAGGGATAAAAATCGTTATATATTGCAAGAGTTGTATTTACCAGGAAAATGTACTAATTCCAAACTTGAATGCAGTTAGTAACATGGCTTCAAAACATGTAAAACACAAAAATTTATAGCATTATTACGCAAAGAGAATGGACAAATTCATCAAAATAGTGGGAGTCATTAAAACATTTCTTTTTGTAATTGTGAGTTCAAAAGAGATAAGTCAATAAGGACACGTATATAAGATTTAAACAATAGAATTATCAGTATTGATATAATGAATATGTATATGCATCAATACCTGGAAAATCCCCATTTGTTTGAAGCACAAATAGAACACTTATAAAAATTCTGATTTTGGGGCGCCTGGGTGGCTCAGTCGGTTGAGCAGCCGGCTTCGGCTCAGGTCATGATCTCACAGTCCTTGAGTTCGAGCCCCGCGTCGGGCTCTGGGCTGACCGCTCAGAGCCTGGAGCCTGCTTCCGATTCTGTGTTTCCCTCTCTCTGACCCTCCCCTGTTCATGCTCTGTCTCTCTCTGTCTCAAAAATAAATAAACGTTAAAAAAAATAAAATAAAATAAAAAAATAAAAATAAAAATAAAAAAATTCTGATTTTAACACAATTTAGTTAGAATTCAATTTTGGAAATATACCTCAAAAAACTCATGTATTTGGAAATTAAAAAAACACATTTTGAAACAACCTATGAATTAAAAAAAAACTATCAAAATACTTAAAACTGAATGATTACAAAAATTCCTTAAAACTTTTAAATGCATTTAAAGTGGTACTTGGAGAAAGATTTATAGTTGTAAGTACTTATTTAAGAAAGAAGAAAGACTGAAAAAATAAGCTAGGCCTTCTTTTTAAAAAGTTAGAAAAGGAATGACAGTGTAAATAAAGAAATTAAAAGGAAGGAAATAATAACTTTGAAATAATGAAATTGAAAACAAAAGTAATAAGATTTGTCAAGTCAAAAGTTGTTTTTTTTGAAAGGACTAATGCAATCGGCAAACCATTGACAGATTTGTCAAAGAAAAGAAAAAGCACATAAACACAATATTAAAAATGAAAGAAGAGGCATACTTAATGTATTAGGGGTTAAACAGAAAATAGGGAATACCAACAACTTCATGCCAACAAATTAGGAAACTTAGGTGAAATGAACAAATTAAAAAAATTTTTTGAGAGAGAGAGAGAGTGTAAGAGGGGGAGAGGGGCAGAGGGAGGGAGGGGGGGAGGGGGGGAGGAGGGAGAGGGAGAGAGAATCTTAAAAAAGCTCCACACTCAGTGTGGAGCCCAACATGGACCTCAATCCCATAATGCTGGGATCATGACCTGAGCTGAAATCAAGAATCAGACACTTAACCTACTGAGCCACCTGGGTGCCCCGCAGATTTAAATTTAAATTTAACTCTAATTTAACTTTAATTCCGGTTATACTTAACATACAGTGTTACATTAGTCTCAGGCATACAATACAGTCATTCCACACTTCCATACAACATCTAGTGCTCATCAGGATAAGTGCATTCCTTAATCCCCATCACCCATATTACCCATCCTCCACCTATCTCTCCTCTGTGTGCTCTATAAAAAGTCTGCTTTTTGGTTTGTCTCTTCTTTGTGAAATGAGCAAATTTTTAGAAAAATGTAATTTGTCCAAGAAGAAATAGAAACCAAATGTAATTAACCATTAAGGAAATAGAATCATTTAAAAAATTCTCCACAAAGAAAACACCAGGTCTAGATAATTTTTCAGTTTTGTCAAATATTTAAAAACAGCTAATTCTAAGTTTAATACAAACTCACAGAAAAGAACTTTAATTCATTGATTGAAAAAGACCAATAACCAAAGACACCATGAGAAAGAACTACAATCTTACTCATGAATATATATATAATACATATGTATATACATATACGTGTGTGTGTGTGTATGTGTGTGTGTGTGTGTATATATATATATATATATAATCTCAGTAAATGAAATTCAGCTGTATATGAAAAAGATAATTGTTGAGCAAACAAAGACAAATGGTTATTGTATAGCACACACACACACACACTCCAGATCTCCTGGAACATTGTCAACTGAAGGAAACTCATGGAGTCACACAGGCTGTCTCCCCCACTGCCCATCACTTCCTGGGGTAATTCAAAGGGGTCTTAGGTTAGGCACTAGGCACTGGGAGAAAGAACCCTTGGTCTCTAGAGCGTTTAAGATGAATGATTAGGAAAATCATGATCTTTTGGCATGATCAAGGGTTGGAGCTCAAGCCTTTCTGTCAGATGTAATAGACCCTTAGTCTCCTTCCCTATTTTTCCATCTTAGCAATTATCAGGAGAATAGCAGCCTGCCTCTCAGGCCCTCTGTGTCAGAGTTCTAGGGTCAAGCTTTGTGGATTACAGCTATACAGTGTGGCATTTTACCAGAATGGGCTATCTTATGGTTTCTATGATGGCCAGACTGCAGGGAATCAATCTTAAACAAGTCAATCCTTAGTTCTCATAAAACAGCATGATGGGAATTAGATTTATTCCCTTAAAAATGCAAGGTTGAGGGGCGCGTGGGTGGCTCAGTCAGTTAAGCGTACAACTTTGGCTCAGGTCATGATCTCATGGTTCGTGAATTCAAGCCCTGTGTCGGGCTTTGTGCTGACAGCTCAGAGCCTGGAGCCTGCTTCAGATTCTGTGTCTCCCTCTGCCCCTCCCCCACTTGTACTCTGTCTTTTGCTCTGTCTCAAAAATAGATAAACATTAAAAAAAAAAAAAGGCAAGGTTGATTCTACATTTGAAAAGCTGTTGAGTGCCCAGATGAACAGCTTAGTATGATCATCTCACTGACTGACCCTGCCTCCTGCCAGAGGACTAGATCAGACTGTCATTGCAGCAGTGATCACAATAGAAATGAAATCATTGTTTGTATAATTATTTAGTATCTGTTGTCCCAAATAGAGTGCTCTCTCCATCAAGGTAGAAAATTCACCTACATTGTTAATTGTTATAACCTCAATGTTTAGCAGTGAACCTGGTACATGATAGATGCAGTCATTGATAATATATTGGGTAAGCGAGTAAATAGATGGAAGGTTGAACTAAATGACTTGGATCCCTCCCTCTAGATCTGGTACTCCATAGAAGGACATTTATTCTTTCTTCCTGTAAAGATTTCCTCTAAGCATGAATTCTGCTAAGATTAGTGACCTGTACTGATAGTGCAAGCTGAATATGAGAGAGAGACTTCACGGAAACCATCTAGGATGTTATTTCTGTATCCTATCAACAGATGGAAATACACAGCTTACTGTTCTGCTGGGAAAGTAGAGGAGTCCCTGATCCTTGAGCAGAGCTAGAGACCACGCTCTCTCAACTTCCCAAGAATCTCAGTCTTTCCCATCCTCATCCCTTTTCTTTCCTCTCTCCCTATTATCTTACGTTAGAGAACTTTCCTCAGTGTGTGCTGGAAATCTCCGATCAAGAGGTGTTGGAATGGTATACTGCCAAAGACTTCATCGTGGGAAAACCGATCACTATCCTTGGGAGAACCTTCTTCATTTATGACTGTGATCCTTTTACTCGGCAGTATTACAAAGAAAAGTTTGGAATCTCTGATTTACCACGAATTGACGTGAGCAAGAAGGAACCACCTCCTGTGAAACAGGTAATGGAACACTAGTTCTGAGTATAGGAAGAGAATTAAATCTTTTGATACAGAGGTTTAAGAAAAAGAAAAAAAAAGACTCGTGTGAATACCGAATAAAAAATGGACAAAACATGAGAAATAAAGTTGGTTCACAGAAGAAGAAATACAAATGGTTGGTGAACATACAAAAAGAACCTCAACTTAACTGATAATAAAAAAAAAAAAATAGAAATGAAAATAATGAGGTTTTGGGTCAATTTGATTTAAAAGTCTCAAGATATCCAGTGTTTGCCCTGGTGTGAAGAAATGGACATTTTCTTTCTTTTTTTTTTTAAATTTTATTTTTTTAAGTAATCTCTATGCCCACTGTGGGGCTCAAATCCACAACTCCAAGACCAAGAGTCGCTCCACTGACTAAGCCTGCCGGGTGCCCTGAAATGGACATTTTCATGTAGTGTTAATAGGAGAGCCAGTAGGAAAAACCTTTCTGAAGGGCAGTGTCATCATTTTAATTTTTTCAAAACAAAATACCTCTTGAACTAGAAAATCTTGTTTGGGGACTATAAAAAGATATGTGTTAGGATGTGTACTGTAGCATTATTTATAATAAAGTGTAAGGAGATTGGCAGAATAAACTAGAATACAATGAGAAGACTATAAGACTGTAAGACTGGTTAAAAAGAAAAGAAATAGTTTCTGCAGATTAACATGGAAGAATGTCCATCACATTTGTAAGTGAATGTGTTTACGTGATACAGCACTATTTGTATAAAAACCACTGTTCACAGTGGTTAGTTCAACATGTGGGAATGGAGAGGTAGGGAGGGAAGTGTGAGATGATCAGGGACCTTTCTTTTTATATTCTGTGTGCTTTTAGTTTATCTTTCTATAGCAAGCCTTGTATTACTTTCATAATTTTGTTTTCATTTTTATTTAAAAAAGACATCTTTTAAAATTCCAGACTGCTAGGGTATTTCATTGATCCTTGCCTATTTGTCAAACCCTTTTACTTAAAAACTGATTGGGAGCAAAACTGAAGCTGATTAATGGAGATACTGGAAGATGGCTTTCTTTTGTTGCAACGTAGCTTTCCTAACCCTGAAATTTAGTTCTGTGTACCAGAGTCCACTCTGATCCGAGAGTAAGGTCATGGTACTTTTACGTGCACCAAAATAGTAATCTGATAGACTTCAGCCTTCAGAGTGGTTCAGTCACATATTTTAGAAATTCAAATAAGAATTGCCTGTGTTAAAAATTACGCATTATACAGCAAGTTCAAGAAATATCTATTGTATTAAGGCAGCACAGTTTCATAGGCTGCAAAATGCTGGTGCCTGTCACACACGTTTGGGTCCAGAGTAACGCATACAACTTCTTTGGTCTAAAATAGGTATAAAATAGGGTATTAATACCTGTGACCCACCTTTATATTGCCACTCTGTGTGTAAGATAATGTCATGGCTCTTTCTTTTCAAAAGAAAGATGTGAATGGAAGGATGGAATTATTGAATTCCTGCAGCCCAGGCCTCTGCCTTCCCCTGATCAGCTGCCCTGCTGCTCTCACTGAGCCTCCAATTATACTGAATTATGTATGGTTCTGCCAGTACAGCCTTCTGTTTCGCTCTCCTGGACTTTTGCTGATGCTCTTCCACTTGCTTGAACCACTTTTCACTTTTCCATTATTTCTTTACATGGCTCTTCCTTCTCCTCCCAGACAAACAGGCTTCTCTAAAGCTCCTGGCAGGGCTAATCACCTCTCCTGTGTGTTCCTGGGGTCCTGTACCTCCCTCTGCCAGCACTGGTCTATTATATTAGAATATCTATGAATCTTTTCTACTAGACTGTAAGTTCTTTGAGGGCAGAGAGCACCTAACACGGTGCCTAGCAAATAGGACACATTTGGTATGTTTCTTGAACTGGACAAGAAGACTACCTATAAAGTATGTATTTGTTCCCCAAAGAGGCAAGTGATATCTTAGGCAAGCCTTTTAGAACCAACATTTCATACAAACAGTTACAAAGAAGGATTTGGATTTTGGTATGCTATGAGTTCCCAGGGACAATAAAACTTCTAGAAGGAAGTATGGATGATGATAGTACCTTTCTCTGTCAGTTTTTTCTCTGATAGAACTCCTTATCAATGAATGGACTCATTGATTAAGATTTACAATAAGGCCCTTTTGCCTACCCCCAAATTTTAGGGTAGCATTTGATGCAATATACAGGAAAAAGTACCGTAGGAGAGATTTAGATTTTTTAAATGTTTATTTACTTTTGAGAGAGAGTGTATGAACAGGGAGGGGCAGAGAGAATGGGGGACAGAGGATCTGCTCTTGACAGCAGTGAGCCTGATGTGGGGCTTGAACTCACAAACTGTGAGATCATGACGTGAGCCAAAGTCGGTCTAAGGTCACACCGCAAAGTACAAGGGTGACTCTGTTAAATGTCAGACATCTTTACAAGAAGGAACCTGACCTAACCAAGAGGTAGGGTGGAGAGGGATTGCAATAAAATGGAGCACTCATGAAAAGGCTATGATCCATCTTTTGACTGATCAAAGCCTTTGAGTCCAGAATACATCTGCTTCCCATCCTTTTACTATCATCTTTTTCTCCTAACCTCTCTTCTAAAGAAAGGAAAGGGAAGGAAGGCTTCGATAAAGAGCAGAGAGACCTAAAGAACCACTGTAGATTTTGGTTTGTTTTGCCCTATCTCAGTCACCCTATATAATAAAACTAATTCTGCATCCACACATATGGCACGTTAGTCATAGTAAGCTCTGTCTGCCTGTCTATGAAAGTATTTGTTGGAAATGAGTAGGAGAGAGCTACTTACCAAACAGCAAACACCTTTCAGCTCTCCTTAGTCATTACATTTCAGTCATTTAAACACTGAACAATGTAGTTGGAAAGCAGGGATGGGAAGCCATAGCTGGGTCTAGAGGGATAAAGCTAGAGCCAAGCCTATGGTCAGGGATAGAAGTGGGTATGAAGTGGACATATTCATGACGCTTAGGTCAGGCTGATCTGTTAGCTGAGGAAGAAATAAACATGAATCTGTTGGATGTGTTCTGTTTCTACTGAGAACACAGACACCTGGCTGTCATGCCAAAATCAAGAAATAAAAATATTAGAAATATGGAGATAAATAGGAAAAAAGCACAAACCAAGCCTTGGCCTCCCCTGACTCCAACACACACACACACACACACACACACACACACACACCCTTTGGGTGAACTGAGAAAACAGTTTCCAGATCGTTAGGCTGAGGCCCATACCCTAGAGCAAAGAAGTCACGGAGCCTTGGGCTTCTCCACAGTAGGATGATCACAAGGGCCAGGATTGGGAGTAGGGCCAGCTGCTGCTTTGGCAGTAAGGGGTCAGTGGACATCAGCAACACAAGAGTCACACCCCTTCCTTGTCCGTGGTTTCGCTCTTCATGGTTTCAGTTACTGGTGGTCAACTGCAGTCTGGAAGCACATGATCCCCCTCCTGATGTATCATCAGAAGGTCAATAGTAGCCAAACACTGTCACAACGCCTATGTCACTCACCTCACGTCATCTCATTACGTAGGCATTTTATCATCTCGTGTCCTCACAAGATGAAGATGAAGTGTGGGTGCAGTACAACAAGATATTTTGAGAGAAAGAGCCCACATTCACATAACTTCTATTATAGTATGTTGTTATAATTGTTCTATTTTCTAATTAGTTATTGTTGTTAATTTCTTCCTGTGCCTACTGTATAATTTCTTCATGGGTATGTATGAGAAAGAGAATAGTATATATAGGGTTAAGGCATCTACCGGGGTCTTGGGACATACCCCCCCATGGGTAAAGGGGATGACTGTACTTTCAATCTAGCCCTGATGGTTACTCTGTAGCATCATCAGCCACTCCTATGGGCAGCGATCATGGTGTAAAGTCTATATATAAAAAGGAATGGAAAATGCAATGTTACATTTTCTGAATACAGTACATTCTTATATATAGAAATTGCTTTTGAATAAGTATTTTCTAGATTTTTAAAAAATAAACTTAGTTACCTTTAATGTAATTTTAACGCAAATATCATCTGCTTTACTTCTTGTATTTCTTCAGGAATTACCTCCTTATAACGGCTATGGACTAGTTGAAGACTCTGCTCAGAATTGCTTTGTTCTCATTCCAAAAGCTCCCAAAAAAGATGTTATGAAAATGCTGATGGACGATAACAAGGTGCTTCGTTATTTGGCTGCACTGGTGAGGAGGACTTTCATGTGCTGAGATTCTGTTCTGTCTTGGTGCCCAGTTGTCCATTTTGTCTGTAAGCTGTGGAATATCAGCTCTCAGAGTTGTGTGTTACTTGAACAAGGCATGAGATCCAATCCCCAACCTTTGGGCAGGTTGGATAGTATTAGGGGTGGTGCCCTGAACCCACACCCAGCTCTAGTTCTATTTCCTATAACCATCTTTAGTAGATCATTAATCTCTCCCTACCCCTTAACTTTTGACTGACGTGTTTGCCTTTTTTATTAAGTAATTATGAAAGTCTGACACAGTCAAGTTATTTGTATACCTGTGTGCAGTCGAGGGTACTGTGTTTTCCTTGAGGATAGGGACCATATCTTACTAATTTTTATCATTACCTTTGACATCTAGGTTGATGCATTTTATATTCATTAAATGTAATAAATGGAATCATACCAGTTCAATAGATATTGCCTTTGAGAGGTCATATGGCCAGTGGTTAAGAGCATGGGTTTGGAAACAGGCATAAATTTAAATCCCTAATATTCTACTCATTGGCTGAATTACCTGAGGCAAATTCCGGATGGGAATTCAAAGGATAATGCCTTTTAAAATGGAAAATATGTAGAAATAGGAATGTAAGCATTTTATTTAGAAATATGGACATAAATAGAAATTGAAATAAGTTACTTCTGGAAATAGGAATTGGGAGTGTGGAGAGGTGGGCCAGGTGACTTTTCAAATTGTATGCATATATTTGAAAGAATAAAAATTTAATCAAATATTTTTCTAAAATATAGTTGGCTAATATATTTTAGAAAAATGTTGAACAAAGCTTTAAGTACAAAGAGTCCTAGTAAACTCTAGGCCAACTAGCACACTCCACACCATAAAAATTCTGATTGGTGAATGTTTTATATTTTTACCAAGTTCTCTGAGTTACTGTTAAAGTTCAGGATGCTTCTTGAATTATGATGTAGTAACCGTAAGCTCCGTGAGGACCAGGATCATGTCTCTCTAGACTTTGTAGGTATTTGGTAACTGTTGGTTGAATGGGTAAGTTTTTTTACACATACACTACCCATGAGTTAGGCAATATAATATTATGCATATTTTATGTTTCAAAACAAGAATCAGAGAGGCTAGTTGGTTTGTCCCAGGGGTTAATGCTGCTTAGGCAGAGGCAGCACTAGAACACAGCCTTATGAGTCCAGCCCAGCATTCTTTTTTTTTTTAAAGAGTACATTTCTATTTTATTATTTTTTAATTTTTTTAATGTTTATTTTTGGGAGAGAGAGAGACAGAGCGTGAACAGGCGAGGGGCAGAGAGAGAGGGAAACACAGAATCCAAAGCAGGCTCCAGGCTCTGAGATGTCAGCACTGAGCTGGACGTGGGGCTCGAACTCACAGACTGCAAGATCATGACCTGAGCCGAAGTTGGACACTTAACTGACTGAGCCACCCAGGCACCCTAGTACATTTCTATTTTACAGTGTAAATAATTTGGGGAATATGACAGTACCTCCAGTATAAGCAATTTTAGTGCTGCCATCTTATATGTGAGCAAGGCAGTAGAAAAGAGTATCATGGGTGTTTTTACTACAGAGAAATACCACAGCCCTGAAGAAAGTGACATGAAAAGCCATCATGAGGAAGGAAGCTAGTAAACAAATCTTATCCCTGCAGCTCTGAGAACCCTCAGCCCGGTATTCTTTTGATTAAGAACCAGTATAACACTTAGTCTGTGAGAAGGGAAAAGGGCTCACGTGAGTTTATAAATTACATAATTGTAGTTTACCTCCCATGCCTGCAAATCATGGAAAAATTACTATATTCTATAATTGATTCAAAAATTCCTATGAATAATGTTAGATATTGCTAAGTAAGGAGAAAAAAATACATTTATATTGACTGCAGTGTTCTATATTCACAAACAACCTGGGCAAATGTGATATATCACAAAAGTTTGAAGAGTCAGTAGAAGACTTCTATTTCTAGCAATGATAGACTAGATAATTTGGACTTCCCTCTTGTTGAAGGTAACTAGAAGAATTGGTGTGTGTGCCTGTGTGTGTGTGTGCGTGTGTGTGTGTGTGTGTGTGTGTGTGTGTGTGTGTATGTCTTTACTACTGTGTGAAGGTGCTGGACAATAAGATGTGAAGAATCAGTGAGCAAAAACCACGGAAATATTGAAAACCAGAGAGGTGAGCCTGGCAGGTGCAGCCATTTTTCCTCTGGGAATTGTGCTGGTTGCGGTGGAAGCACCTACGAGGGCAAATATTGGAATGTAGGGCCCATCAAATGCAGAAGTAGCTGGTAAACCCTCTGTACTTTATCCATAAGTGCATAATCCTTGAAGGGACTATTGTCTGGCTTTGAATTGTCTCAGTCCCTGAAGTGTCTCAGTTCCAGAAATCAGATTAATGTGATCCTAGACACCTAATGACCCAGGTGTCTGGCAGAAGCAAATTAAATTCTTTGAAGATAGCATCATCATAAGCTTCGAACTATTTCTACAAACAATGTGAAAAATATAATATATGGCATTTATTCAAAAAAGCAATATTAATAACACGGTGTCCAGACACAAGGCAAGATGACGTGAAGAAAAATGAACACAAACGATAGACAATAGAAATAGATCCACAGGAGCTTCAAATGCTGGTGTTACCAAACTCAAACTTAAAAAACAAACAATATTTACTGTGTTTAAGGAGAAAGAGGATAAGATTGAGGACTTCAGCAGAGAACAAGAAACAGAGTATTTCAGTTTTGAAAAATTATTGCAGGAATAAAGGGATAAAATTAAACGCAGGAAAGTATTTGATAAAATTCACCTGTTATGACTTCAAAACAAAACTCTTAGTAAGTAGGGTATAAAGGGATTTCCTTAGTCTGATGAAGAGTATTTTTCAAAAATCTACTAAGTATTCATTCAAACAGCAGACTTAGTGATGAAATGTTGAGTGTGTATTCTCTGAGACTAGGAACAAGGTAAGACTGCTATCACCCCTTCTATTCAACATTGTACTGGAGGTCCTAGCAAGAGCAGTAAAACAATAAGAGAAATAAAAGGTATGAGGATTAAAAAGGAAGATAATTATCATTATCTAAAATAAAGGATTATATATGTGGAAAATCACAAAGGATCTACATTATGTGTAGATTCTACATTAGTAGAATCCATGTATAAATGGCAACAAAAAATAAAGTTGGAAAAATGCCATTTCCAATTAAATGCCATTTCCAATTAAAGTTGGAAAAATGCCATAGCTTCAAAAATATTTCTAGGAATAAAACAAAACATGTTTAATACCAAAAAGATTATTGAGAGAAAATTAAAGAAGACCTAAATAAATGAAGGGACATACCATGTTCACCAGTTAAAAGATTCAGTATTATAAAGATAATTTGCCACAAGTTGATCTATGGTTTCAAAATAATTGCAGTCAAAATCCCAAAGTGTTTTTATTTTTGCAGAACTTGGCAAATTGATTCTATAATTTGTGTGGAGATGCAAGGCACCAAGAATAGCCAAGACACTGGAGAACAAGATCAGTGGAATTTGTTCTCCAAAATACCACAGTATATTAAAAAGTTACATAAAGTAATTAAGACAATATGGTATTGGTACAACGATAGGTATTTATAGCATGGAATCAAATAAATTAACTGAGAAACAGACCCCTACCCACTTAAGAAAAATGACAAATACCAATAAATGGTATCAGAACAATCAGATATCCATATCCATATGGGGAGTGAGAAGAAAATTTGATCTCACCTCACACCAAAAATAGGAATCAATTCTGGGTGGATTGAAGACTTAAATGTAAAAGGCAAAGCAGTCAAACATCCTGATGATAATATAATCTTTGTAGTAAGGAAAGATTTTTTTAGCAGGACACAAAGAGCAGTAATTGTTTTAAAAATGGGTAAATTTGACCCAGTAAGATGGAAAGTTTTTGTTCCTCAAAAAACACCATTAAGAGAGTAGAAAGAGCAAGGTCAGAGTGGGAGAAGATGTTACTATAGAAATCAACGGGGCACCTGGGGGGCTCAGTCAGTTAAGTGTCCAACTCTTGGTTTCAGCTCAGGTCATGATCAGTTGGTGAGATCGAGCCTCACATTGGGCTCTGGGCTGACAGAGGGGTGGCTGCTTGGGGTTCGTTCTCTCTCATCTCTCTCTCTCAAAATACATAAATAAACTTCAAAAAAGAGAAATCAACAAAGAACTTATATCCAGAACATATAATAAAGAGTCTAAAATCATTTTTTTAAATGAGCCAGAAACTACTATTTCGTGAAACAGGATATCCAAAAAGCCAACGAACCTAAGGAAAGGTGCACAGCCTCTTTAGTGATCAGTGAAGTACAAATTCTAACTGCAGTGAATTGCCTCTACTCACCTACCAGGATTATTACATTGGTGAGAACACGAAACAATACGAATTCTCTTACTTTTAGTGACTTAGTTAGGAAAACAGTTTGGCATAATCAAGTATACTAGACTGTGCCAAAATGGAACACTACACGCACACCAAAAAATAAGAATGTCCTTAGCAGCATAATTCATGATAGCCAAAAATAGACCTAAATGTCCATCTATAGGAAACTGGATAAACAAATTATGGCATATTATACAATAATTTGAATTCTGCTCAGCAATGAAAATGAATCAACTATAGCTACAAATAACAAGGATAAATCACACAAACATAACTTGGAATGTAAGAATCCAGACACAAGGGGCACCTGGGTGGCTCAGTTGGTTAAGCGTCTAACTTCAGTTCAGGTCATGCTCACAGTTCATGGGTTTGAGTCCCATGTCAGGCTCTCTGCTGTCAGGATGGAGCCCACTTTGGATCCTCTGTCCCCCTCTCTCTCTGCTTCTCCCCTGCTCATGCTCATATTCTTGCACTCTCTCTCTCAAAAAATAAACTTAAAAAAAAGTATTTAAAATAATCCAGACACAAAAGAATACATACGTATTATAAAATTTCATTTTTATGAAGATTAAAAAAAAACAGGCAAAACAGAACTGTTTAGGGATGCCAGCTTTCTAGTAAAACAAAGCAAAGAAAAATTTAGGGAGGGATAGGATGTTGATTGGAGAGGTTTTCCAGATTCCATCAATGTTCTGTTTCTTGATCTGGGTGGTGGTTACACATTGTTCATACTTTATTAAAATTCTTTGAACTGTACATTTTTGGCTTTTTTGTAGTGTTTCTCTGTATTGTATTTCACAGTAAAGTGTGTGTGTGTGTGTGTATATACAGATTTAAAAGAACACCAGCAGAACTATTAGTAAAGAAGTAGTGGTTATCTTCTCATGGGCAAGAAGAAAGAGGTGGTATTCTGGTCATGGTAATTTTCAAAGGTTTTTCCCTGACCTAGTTAGTGAAGTAGAGGGTGTATTCATTTAGTTCATCACAAAAGCTCTGGAGGATGAAAGAAGTGTGCCTGACAGTAAGAGGGGCCTCAGAATATGGGGACTCCAGAAGAAAAGACAGAAATTCAGAAGAAGGAAGTATGTTGGCACAGTGATCAGAGACAAATACAATTAAGTTCTCTTGATTTCAGACATATACTGCACATGTTCTGAAGAAATCAAGTATGCTATAAACCCAGGTAGGCAGTTGGTGCCTAAGTAAAAATATGCTAGGGAAATATCCAGGGCTCAGAGTGGAGTGCTAACTGACAAACTTTGGGAAGCTTGAGAAGAGCATAAGGACGTAACTTGAGCAGTGGTCTCCACAGCAGCAGGCTTGCCCTTCCAACGAGCCTGGGGACAGCATATAATCCATGGGGGTGTGAAGAAAATATTACAACCTCTGTTTATAATTTATTATGAGTGCATGTATTTTATAGCCTCTGATATTTTTACATGTACTTTGTAGTGCACAGAACATGTTTATATAGAAGAACATATGTTGCATTATTCATTCATTCAACAAATATTAGAGAACTACTTTGGGCTTGGCATAGTTCTGGGCATTGAGGGTACAGCGGAAAACAAGACAAACATTCTGTAAAAAGTAAAGCCGGAGACAGAGTGATGGGGGAAGGGCTCATTTATACTGGAAGATAAGGGAAGTGCTGGGGGAGGTGGGGGACCACAGAGTACAGGAGAATGACTAGAATGAATGACCGAGGGAGCTACCAGTGGCATATCTGAGGGAACTGCATCTGATGCAGAGGTGGTGTACAGGGAATGGAAGGTAGAGAGATTGCCATGAAGATGGGGTCAGGCACAAGCTCAGAGCTGTGCAACCAGTGGCCTAACAAGATCAAAGGGCTAGAGTGGTGGGAGTAGTCCCCCGTGGTGCAGGCAACAAGGGATGTAGGTAACAAACCTGCAGACGATTAAAAAATAAAACCAAAAGTTGATCTTCTTACTGTCATCACACACCTGTAATTCTAAACATCAGCAATACAATACTCATCCTCAAAGGGACAGCACCTCTGTACAGTACAATTTCAGTTAATGCAGAGAGAAGAGGGCAATAAGAAATTACCACTAAGCACACACCATCACAGCAATAACTGTCGTAGATAAGATCCTTCAGTGGATGCTAAAATTAAATTCAAATCAGAGGGAAAACCTTTGAGGAGAAACAGGATTTTCATAGTGTGTGTTACTCAAGTTATTTATCAAGTGCAGAGGGAAATGTAACTTTAGAAGGGAGAAACCCAGCAGGTATCTTCTTAACCAAGTGACCACGGTCAACATCACTAATAAGATAAGGCAATACCGTGAACTTGATATGCTGAGAAAGACATGACATTTTTTCTGTGGTATTTTTGTCAAATGTGCAAAAATGAGATGCACAAGGGATATTCACCAAAATAATTGACCATTATGGTTCAAAAGTGTCAAGGTCATGAAAGACAAAGACAGAATGAGGCACCGTCACAGTTTGGAGGAGACTGAAGAGAAACAACAGCTAAATGCAACGTGAGATCCTGTATAGGATTCTGAAACAGAAAAAGAACATAAGTGAAAAACAGGAGAAATTTGAATAAGGACAGTAATTTATTTAACAGTATTGTACATTACTGTTTACCATTACTGTGGCTTTGATCATTGTACTGTGATTATGTAAGATGCTAATATTAGGGGAAGCTTGGTGAGGGGTATGTGAAAATTCCCTTTTGTTGATACAACTTTAAGTCTAATCTTAGTTCAAAATAAAAATTAAAAAATATATTTTTTTAAGTTTTAAAATAGTCCTGCCAGAGTGAACCATTGGTGTTCTTCCTATAACCCCCTGAGTATAGCCCTGTCTGTAGCCGTGCTCAGAACTTCATATTTTATTCAATGTGATGGGAATCCTCTGGAGGTTTGAGAGCAGAGGAGTGATGTGATTTGATTTTTATTAACTATATTGTGGATATTGAAAAATTTTTTCATTGTAGGAGTATCAAAAAGGTTTGGAGACTGTTAGATTAGGGAATGGTAGGAGGAAATTATTTTACTAAGAAGAAACCCAGTGACTTTGTTTGATAAAGGAGAAATTGATATACAAGAAATTCCATGTTGTGAATGAGAAGGTATGTGCTGGAGTTAAAATTTGAGAGGATTTCAGTCAAGAATAAGCATGTCTGCATTTAGGCCTGTTCAATCTGGTATCTGTTTCTTAGGGTTCTGTGATCACTCTCAGTGATTTGATTTAGGAACAGTCTTGTCTACAAGATAGTTTCTCAGAATCAGTTTCAGCTCTATGACATTTTATTACTGATTCCCCCTTTCTTTAGTTTTATTTTTAAAAAAATATGTGTATAAATGGATTGGTTTAAAGAACTGAACTTTGCATAATCATCTTAGTGTCCATGAAGTTGAACATAATGTCAGCCAAGAGGTCTCAAACTGTGGGCAGCCTGTGACAGAATATAGCCCACATATGTTTTGTTTGGCCCGCATGGTGCTTTAAAAGAGTTAAGGTCAACATTTTTAAAATCTGGAGTTTTATTTTCTTTCCAAGTTTTTATTTAAATTCTAGTTAGTTAACATATAGTGTAACATTAGTTTCAGGTGTAGAATTTAGTGATTCATCACTTACATACAACACCCAGATTTCTGTCTTCTCATGAAAACTGGGAGAATCTAGCAACATTGGGCCTACTTTACCACAAGGCAGCAACCAGAGTTGAGCTGGAGCAGCCTCCTTTAAATGAGTCATGTCTATTCCAGGCTACCAGAGTCTCCCCTTGCCCCCCATCTCTGTTCATTTATATTATACTTTGTATATTTGGTTTATATTTTATACCTAGTCCTATAGATATTTAAGTTTAGAGCATCTGGATAGATCACGTACCTTCATAATAACTTCCTTTCTTCTCCTTTCTAGGACTCTCCCATCCCAGAAGACAAAGACCGCCGATTTGTCTTCTCTTATTTTCTAGCCAGTGACATGATCAGTATCTTTGAGCCGCCTGTTCGCAATTCTGGCATCATTGGTGGCAAGTACCTTGGCAGAACTAAAGTTGTTAAGCCGTCCTCGTCAGTGGAAAACCCCATCTACTATGGCCCTACTGACTTCTTCATTGGTGCTGTGATTGAAGGTAGGTCTAAACATGGTTTAGCTTTCCTACCCACCAAGCGAATGGATTCTTCTTAGTTGGAATTTAATTCATTTAACTCTTGTAAGAGGCAGGTAAGCTATATTCCAGCTGAAATAAAGCTTGTATGCTTATATATGTGATACAGTGTCTTAATCTGTTTCCTTATCAATTAACTAGAAGTTGGTTGCATTTGTAGGCTATGGATGTAGGCCCTGACTTCCTGAGCAAACTGAGCAAACTACTGCATATTAGTTTAGAGAACTATTGAAAATTCATTCATCTAGTTCACAAATGCCTATCTGAATTTTTCATTGGAGGATCAGTGTTATTTTACCCCTAATTGGATGATTAAAGGCATAACCAACCTAAGCGTATTTCTACCCTCTCCCCAGTGTTTGGCCACCGGTTCATCATCCTTGATACGGATGACTATGTTTTGAAGTACATGGAGAGCAATGCTGCCCAGTATTCACCAGAAGCACTCTTGTCCATTCAGAACCGTGTTCAAAAGCGAGAAGCTCCTGCACTGGAATTGGAAAAGTATGTTTGCCTGTCTAGGGTCCACTTTGGCTTTGGCACATATAAGATATTTAGGAAATACTTCTTGGTAAAATAGATGGGTAATCACATTTTAGATTTTCAGATTTCCCTCACCAAATGGGAGTTATTAGACATACGCAAAAGGCTTCCTGAGTCCATTATCGTAACTAGAAACTTAGAACTTTTTCAACTTCATTTACTTAGCAAATAATTATTGAATGCCTAGTAGGTATCAGATACTCTCACTAAGCCCTTGGGCTTTTTATCAGTCAGCAGAATAGATGAGAAGTTGCTCTTCTCATGGAGTTGACCTTTTAAGCAGTAGGAGGGAGACAGCCAATAAACAACACAGTAGGTGATGGGTGGTATGGAAAAGTGGAGGACAATAGGAGGATAAGGATATCTGGAGGGTGGTGGTAGGTTGCAGTTGATGTGGGGAGCCTGGCACACCTAGAGAACGTGACAGCGAGCAAACACTTGAAGGAAGTTAGGAGTTAGGTATGTGGATATGTGGGGGAGGAGCTATCCAGGAAGAGGGAATGGCAAGTGTGAAGGCCCAGCCTGCCTCAGGTACTGGCAAGAAGCAAGCAGATGGGAGCTGGGGAGTGAGAGGAGGGGTGGGGGGTTAGAACCTAACAGGGGACTAGATCAGGTAGGCCCCACTGGGTCTTTGGGAAAATGTTGACTTTTCTCTGAGTGACATGGAGAGCCACTGTGGGGGGTTCTGTGTCAAGGAATGGCAAGATTTGACATGTGTTTTAAAAGAACCCCCCTGGCTCTTATGCTGAGACTAGATCAGGAGGGAGATGAGTTAGGATGATATGGTAGCAATCCAGGCAAGAGGGGACGATGTGTGACCAGGTGCGTCAGTGAACGTGGGGAAAAGTGCTTTTATTCAGGATGTATTTTGAAGGTAGAGCCAATGGGACTTCAGACAGATTGTATAAAGGATTTAAGACCGCAGTTAAAAATGACTGCAAGGTTTTTGTCCTGAGCAGCTGGAAGGAAGGAGTTGCCATCAACTGAGATGGGAAAGATGTGCATTATGGGTAAAGGAGGGTTTTTTTTTTTTTTTTCTTTTTGGTTGGTGGAGGATTTCAGTTTTGGTTATTGTAGGAGTTCTGACAACACTGACTCCATCTTTGGCCCGCCATCTTGTTCATGCCCATACAAAGTCCCTGCTGGGGGCTGGTGTGTTCCTGGCCCAGTGGTGGTTAATGTCTGCCCTGACTGGACTGCAGGAAGGCTTGTTCTGATCTTTCCTAAAGTGGTACATAGAAGGCCTGCTTTCAGTAACTGGTAGAGCTGGCTGGCACACAGAAGGCCCCGCTGTAGGTAGCCGGTAGAGCTGGCTGGGGCACAGAAGGCCCCGATACAGCAGGGCGGGTGGTGGGTCACTGGTAGAGATGGCTGGGGCACAGAAGGCCTGCTTTAGGTAACCAGTAAAGATCCTTTGGTGCACAAATGGTAGCACTTTAGATAGCTACCCTGTGACCTCACCACCATACCCCTCGCTCCATGAAAGCTGGGGATTGAGGTCCCAACTGGATGGAGAATGGGGGCAGAGAATAGCTGGGTACTACCTGGATCCATCTACCCGATCCCCCTGTCAGTAACTTACCCCGAAAGAAACTATATAAATGGTATGGAGTGGCTTACTTTGTTTTTCAGCCTTAAAGTGCCTTTCTGTTCCAGGGGATACTTTACTGACCCTCCTCCACCTTCTAACAGATACCCTAGGTTTAAGGTAACTATTGGATATCTAGGTAGAAATATCAAACAGGCCTTTGGATATATAAATCTGGGTTTCAGGTCTGGGCTGGAGATGTAAATGTGGAAGCTGTTGGCATATAGATGATGTTTTAGGCCACAGGACTGGGTGAAATCTCTAAGGGAATCCATTTAAATGAAGAAAATAGCTCCAAGGACTAGGCTCTGAGTCCTTCAAAAGTAAGCATCGAGGGAGGAGACTGGGAAGGACAGCTAGTGAGGCAGGAAGAAAACGAAGTGGATGTGGTGCCCTGGAAGTCAGGTGAAGGAAGTGCAGGCCACCCTCCCTTTGCACAGAGCATGGGACCCTAAAAACAGCCATGCAAAAATAATCTTAATAATTAATGGGAAAATTTACTGTTGTTCTGTGACCTGTAAAAATTTCGGTCAAAACATGAAAAAAACATGAATGTATAGGGACATTGAATGGTTATGAATGTATAGGGACATGAAAAAAATAGTAAAACCAGTTTTTATTTGGTACACTGTGATTTAAAACATTAGCAACATTAAGAATTAAAGTGTTTTACCTCTTTGTAAAACACTTGCCAGGGTGCCTGGGTGACTCAGTCAGTTGAGAGTCCAACTCTTGATTTTGGCTCAGGTCATGATCCCAGGGTTGTGGGATCAAGCCCCGCATCGGGCTGTCTGCATTGGCGGCTCGGAACCTGCTTGGGATGGTCTCTCTCAAAACTTGCCAAGACTAGGTTGAACAGTGCTTGCCTTGTTCAGAGCGAATGAGTGTCTTTTCTATGCCCTGGCAGATTGTCATAGTCCTTTCTAATTTTGGATCAGCTTTCAACATTACATTATTTTCACTTTCAATGTGGCAAAGTATCTCCTCCTCTTCTTTTAATGACCATGAAGTACCTCTGAGAGTTCTTTTAATGGGAAGTTTCTCGCTGCATCTGGGAGATCCTTATCCTTCCTGAGCACCCAGTCTCCACATTTGGGCCTTGGGCTGCCTGTCCCGTCTGTGCACTCGTTGAGAGTCACCAATGGTGGTGGTGGCCATTTTCCTGGTCAGCTACTTCTGTACCTCCATTATGTTAGATTCCAGGTTTACTTCCAGTGTTAGAACTTTCTGTTGTCTTTGCTTCACTTCCACTTTTCTTGGCCCATTTCCTTTTCAGTGATACATTTCAGATATACATTTTGCCATCTATGTGTGAGCAGAAAAATAGATACCCAGTGGCCAGTCACTGACAGACTTTGAAAAAAGTGCAATGATGGTCACCGATCGATGTGCATGTGTTGTTTGTGTGGTGATTAGTACATTGACCAGCCTGACAGTGAGTTTGTGCTTTGTGCAGTTCCTCACAGTCAATACACTGTGGTCACTGAAATTTGAACCATGTTGTTAAGGGACTGGGTCATTTAACTCAACAGTGGCAACTGAAATTCATGCATATCTGAACCTTGCAAAGGGAGAGCCTACTATATGTCAAGGAAGACAGAATGATTCATTGTGTCAAATGGGGATGTAGCAATGTAGGGGGATCCAAGTGGGAGTTTCAGTAGAATGGGAAGGGCAGGAGAACCTGATGGGAGGGGATATAAGAGAGAATGGGAGGAGAGGAATTTGAGACCCTAGAATTATAGACAACTCTTCTGAGGAAGTTTGCTGTAAAGGGGAGGAAACCTGGGCAGTCAGAGGAACTAGAGTCAACAGGGAAGGTTTTTGTTTATTTTTAAGATAAAATAAATAACAGCCTATTTGTACATAAATGGGAATGAGTTTGCAGAAAGGGAAACTGACAAATGTGTGAGTGGGGAGCTTTGTGGAGAATGGGCCGGAGGATGGGACTTGGTACCTGGTGGAGACAGAAGCACCAAGCATTCATCTCTGGCACTTGTTCTCAAACTTTCTGGTCTCAGAGCACCTGTATGCTGCTAAAAATTAGTGAGGACCACAAAGAGTTTTTGTTCGTGTGGTTTTCATCTATTGATATTCACCATATTGAAAATTATATCTGAGAAATTTTTAAATATTTATTAGTTTTTTAAAAAAATAATAAACCCATTTCATGTTAACACAGACAACAATATTTTATTAAAAGTAACTACATTTTCCAGAGGCACCTGTCAGTCAATTAAGTGTTTGACTCTTGGTTTTGGGTCGTGAT
The DNA here is from genome assembly GCF_046562875.1 of Panthera onca. NCBI lineage: Eukaryota > Metazoa > Chordata > Mammalia > Carnivora > Felidae > Panthera > Panthera onca. The sequence continues at coordinate 49,842,820 of NC_138343.1, forward strand.
CCCATGGTTTGTGGGATCAACCCCTGCATTGGGCTCTGTGCTGATAGCACGGAACCTCCTTGGGATTCTCTCTCTTTGCCTCTCCCCTGTGCATGATTCTCTCTCTCTCTCTCTCTCTCTCTCTCTCTCAAAGTAAATAATTTTTTTAATGACTATATTTTCCAAACAGAAAAATAGAAGAGTGGCATTGTTTTACATTTCTGCAAATCTCTTTAATGTGTGACTTTATTAATAGACGACAGCTGGGTTTTCATCTGCTTCTGTATTCAGACTGCTGTGTTACCATTGGTCATGTAATCTTTGGAAAACTCCATTGTGCATTTGTGAGAAAACAAAAGTTAAAAAGCAAATAATACTGGTTTAGTAGTATTATGAGAATAGAGCTTCCAGGAGTCCTGGGATTACTCTTTGAAACCTTGATCTATGGCAGTAGGTAGGAAGACGGACAGTGTGGGTGCAGCATCTGGAAGGTGGGTGAATATGGTTGAGGGGCCCTTCTCAGTGTGCCATTTTCAGAGCAGTCATGTCACAGGAAGAGTAAGGATGGGGACATGTTGGAGGTTTCGGGAGAGAGGAGAAGCTGTGAAATGCACCATTCTATTGACTATATTGATAAAATAAATATAAAAATAAAATGAAAATAAATGCATAGCATTATTTGATCTAAGAAATGAACTGGCAATTATAATTGTTATTCACCATCAATCAAATAATGCATCTTACTTCTGGAGTTGTAAAAAATGTGAAACAAACGTCACAGGCCTAATGAAAGACAACAGCTGTCTAGGAAAGCGGGAGGGTGCATGGACTGGACAAGCACTGTTTGATGACTGGGCAGCATTAAGGGCTGAGGAGAGATTCGTGGTCATCTATCTAATTCAAGTACTTCTCAGAAGTTTTTTCTGTAATTTCCCTTTATCTGTGCAAATACCAGCAACACTGGAAGGCTTCTTGCTTTGGCATACTATCAGGAGAATCTTTTTTTTTTTTTTTTTTTCTGAGAAAAAGATAATGTGTGGCCCTTAGGATAAGATACCAATGAAAATAAAAAGAAATTCAAGTTCTGGGTTAAGAGTTCCATTGCTATCCCTGTTTTGACCCTCATCTTCCCTCTCTTCTATTGTAATGGGCCAGAAAATGCTTGAAGGTGATATGAAGCCAGGCATCGCATCTTCCCTGTCTTCTATCCGTTCTGTCTTTGGCTCCTAACTCCTCCCATCTGGGAAAGAACCCACTCTAAGGGGATACAAATCCTTTATTTGACTAATCATCACCAAGAATAATGAAAGGGGATCTCGAGTACTTGTCAGACCTGAGTACTTCTTGTGTCAAGTGTCAATCATAGCATGATAAAATTAGGAGTTAGCCTTTTTTTTTTTTTTTAAGTTTATTTTGAGAGAGCGTGAGCTGGGTAGAGGCAGAGAGAAAGGGAGAGAGAGATCCCAAGCAGGCTCTCTGTGGGGCTTGATCTCAAACTGTGAGATCATGACCTGAGTTGGTATCAAGGGCTGGACGCTCAACAGTCTGAGCCACCCAGGCACCCTTGGTTAGCCATTTGCTTTCTCAGAGCCAGAAAATTAAAAAGTGCACAGGGAATTACTGACTTTATCTGAAGCTTTTTTTGGGTTTTGGGTCCTTGCTGCAAAAACAAATGCTCATAAATCCACCCCTCTACAGGAAATCTCCATGCATTTATATATTATCAATTAGCATCCCCATTTGTGCTCTTCATTTTCAAGAGGACACTCCTCCCCTGCTCACTGTGATCTTTTTCATCCTTTTTCACTTCCAGCCACGTTTCCTATACAGACATGATCAAATATTCTCTCTCTCTCTCTTTTTTTTTCTTTCTGTTTTTTTTTGTACCCCAAGCTCTTCCATATTCACTTTGCAGTTGGTCTCAAATATGAGGCCAAATGATGCAAGGTAAGTTCAATTTTCCCATTCTTCACCTTAGAAAGTTTCCAAGCTGTCATTCATCTTCTCTTTACCTTCTTGTCAAAGATAAGTAGCTCCCATTTCTCCAAGTTTATTTCTTTTGTTTTGGGTATGTAACCACCTCCTTTCTGACTGCTTCAGAATCCATGCTTCATAAGTTGCTTTCTTGAAGGTCGTCAATTATTTCCATATCTAATGGTCTTTTCTCATTTATTCATCAACTCAACAGATATCTGAGCTTGCGTGCTGTGCCAGACCTTCATAAATGCTTAGGAAAATATATGACAGAGTAGGTAGTAAATAGATTAGGCTTTGTGGGCCATACCGTCTCTGTTGGAACCACTCAACTCTGCCCTTACAGAGTGATAGCTGTCATAGACAATGTGTAAATTAAGGTGTGGCTGTACACAAATTAGACTTTATTTAGAAGAACAGGCAGCAGGTTGGTGTTGAACTGTTGTAGTTTGCCAAGTCCCTGGTCTAGTGGTAAGCCTTGTTTGATCTACATGTAAGTTACTCTTTGCCATCACCCCTTCCTTTTTTAATTCCATTACCTTGTTTTATTTACTTAAACATTTTTTTTTACCATTTTATTTTTTTAATTTATATCCAAGTTAGCATATAGTGCAACAATGATATCAGGAGTAGATTCTTTTATGCCCCTTACCCATTTAGCCCATCCTCCCTCCCACAACTCCCCAGTAACCCTCAGTTTGTTCTCCATATTTATGAGTCTCTTCTGTTTTATCCCCCTCCCTGTTTTTATATTATTATTAGGTCCCTTCCCTTATATTCATCTGTTTTCTATCTTAAAGTCCTCATATAAGTGAAGTCAGATGATATTTGTCTTTCTCTAATTTCATTTAGCACATTACCCTCTAGTTCCATTCATGTACTTGCAAATGTCAAGATTTCCTTCTTTTTGATTGCCGAGTAATACTCCATTGTGTGTGTGTGTGTGTGTGTGTGTGTGTGTGTGTGTGTGTGTGTATACACATATATATATAGATATAGATATATGATATATATATATATATATTAAGCATTTTTTCATTTGTCAGTTGGCCATCTGGATGTCTTCTTTGGAGAAGTGTCTATTCATGTCTTCTGCCCATTTCTTCACTGGATTATTTGTTGTTTGGGTGTTGAGCTCGAGAAGTTCTTTATAGATTTTGGGTATTAACCCTTTATCTGATAGGTCATTTGCAAATATCTTCTCCCATAGTGTCGGTTGCCTTTTAGTGTTGCTGATTATTTCCTTCGCTTTTTATTTTGATGAGGTCCCAATTGTTTACTTTTGCTTTTGTTTCCCTTGCCTCCTGAGATGTGTTGAGTAAGGAATTGCTGCGGCCAAGGTCAAAGAGGTTTTTGCCTGCTTCCTCCTTGAGGATTTTTATGGCTTCCTGTCTTACATTTATTTAGGTCTTTCATCTATTTTGAGTTTATTTTTGTGTATGATATAAGAAAGTGGTCCAGGTTCATTTTACTGCATGTCACTGTCCAGTTTTTCCAGCACCATTTGCCGAAGAGACTATCTTTAAAATTTTTTAACATAGTGTTGTATTTGTTTCAAGTGTATAATAATATATTCACCTATTCTATACATTACTCAGTGTTTATCACAATAAGTGTACTCTTAATCCCCTTTACCTATTTCACCCATGCCCCCCACCTCCCCTCTGGTAACCAGTTCTCTAAATTTAAAAGTCATTTTTGGGTGTCTTTTTTTCTTTGTTCATTTGTTTTGTTAAATTCCACATATGAATGAAATAATATGGTGTTTGTCTCTTATTTCACTTAGCATTATACTCCCTAGCTCCATCCATGTTGTTGCAAATGGCAAAATTTCATTATTTTTTATGGCTGAGTAATATTCCATTGTGTGTGTGTATATGTGTGTGTATACCACACTTTCTTTATCCATTCATCTATCAATGGACACAATTTCCATGATTTGGCTGTTGTAAATAATTATGTAATAAACATAGGGGTGCATAAATCTTTTCAAATTCCTGTTTTCATATTCTTTGGGTAAATACCCAGAACTGGAGTTACTACATCATATGGTAATTCTTTTTTTAATTTTTTGAGAAAACTTCATACTGTATGTTGTCCACATGGCTGCACCAGTTTGCAGTCCCACCAACAGTGCATGAGTGTTCCTTTTTCTATACATCCTTGCCAATGCTTGTTGTTTCTTGGGTTTTTTATCTTAGCCATATTGATAGGTGTGAGGTGATATCTCATTATGGTTCTGATTTGCATTTCTCTCAAAAAAGATAATGAGTATCTTTTCATGTGTCTCTTGGACACATGGATATCTTCTTTGGACAAATGTTTGTTCATATCTTCTACCTATTTTTTTTTAACTTTTTTTTTTTTTTTTTTTACATTTTTGTTTATTTTTGAGAGACAGAGACAGAGCACATGTGGGGGAGAGGCAGAGAGAGAAAGAGACGCAGAATCAGAAGCAGGCTCCAGGCTCTGAGCTGTCAGCACAGATCCCGATGCGGGACTTGAACTCACAAACTGTGAGATCATTACCTGAGCTGAAGTTGGACACTTAACCAACTGAGCTTCCTGGGTGCCCCTCTCCTACCTATTTTTAATTAGATTATTTACTTTTTTTGGTGTTGACTTGTATAAGTTCTTTAGATGCTAACCCTTTATTGGGTGTGGCATTTACAAATCTCTTCTCCCATTTGGTAGGTTGTCTTTTAGTTTTGCCAATTGTGTGCTGTGCAGAAGCTTTTTTACTTTGATATAGTCTCAATAGTTAATTTTTGCTTTTGTTTCCCTTCCTTCAGGAGACTTATCTAGAAAAATGTTGCTATGGCTGATGTCAAAGAAATTACTGCCTATGCTCTCTTCTAGGATTTTTATGGTTTCAGGTCTCACATTTAGGTCTTTAACACATTTTGAGTTTTTTATTTTTTTTTTATTTTTCATGTAGCTATCCAGTTTTCCCAGCACCATTTATTGAAGAGATTATCTTTTTCACATTGCATATTCTTTTTTTGTAATGTTTATTTAATTTTGAGAGAGAGACATAGAGTGTGAGTGGGGGAGGGGCAGAAAGAGAGGGAGACACAGAATTTTGAAGCAGGCTCCAGGCTCTGAGCTGTCAGCACAGAGCCTGTTACGGGGCTCGAACCCATGAACCATGAGATCATGACCTGAGCTGAAGTCCGGCCCTTAACCAACTGACCCACCTAGGCACCCCCTGTGTATTCTTTTTTTTTTAAGTTATTTATTTTGAGAGAGAGAGTGAGCACAGGAGGGCAGAGAGAGGGAGAGAGAGAATCTCAAGCAGGCTCCATGCTGTCAGTGCAGAGCCTGATGCAGTGCTTGATCTCACAAACTGTGAGATCATGACCTGAGCCAAAATCAATAGTTGGATACTTAACTGACTGAACCACCCAGTTGCCCTCGTATTGTATATTCTTGTCTCCTTTGTCAAAGATTAATTGACCATGTTATTGTGGGTTTATTTCTGGGCTCTCTGTTCTGTTCCATTGATCTATGTGTCTATTTTTGTGCCAGTACCATACTGCTTTGATTATTACAGCTTTGTAGTATGTCTTGAAATCTGGGATTGTGATACCTCCAGTTTTGTTTTTCTTTTTTAAGATTTCTTTGGCTATTGGGGTCCTTTGTGGTTCCACACAGATTTTAGGAATATTCTACTTCTGTGAAAAATACTCTTGGTATTTTGATAGGGATTGCAATGTATAAATTTAGGGATAGGAATTTAAATGTATAAATTGCTTTGCGTAGTATGGACATTTTTAACAGTGTTTGTTCTCCCAGTCCACAAACATGGAATAGCTTTCCATTTGTTTGTGTCATCTTCAATTTCTTTCATCAGTGTTTTATAGTTTTTAGAGTACAGGTTCACCTCCTTGGTTAAGTTTATTCCTAGGTATTTTATTATTTTTGGTACAATTGTAAATGAACTATTTTCTTAATTTCTCTTTCAGCTACTTCATTATTAGTGTATAGAAATGCAGTGGATTTCTCTCTATTGATTTTGTATCCTGTGACCTTACCAAATTCATTTATCAGTTCTAGGGGTTTTTTGGTGGAGTCTTTGGGGTTTTCTATATCATGTCATCTGCACATAGTGACAGTTTTACTTCTTTCTTACCAATTTGGTTGCCATTTATTCTTTTCTCTTATTGCTGTGGCTAGGACTTTCAGTACTATGTTGAATAAAAGTGGTGACAGTGAACATCCTTGATCTTAGGGGAAAAGCTCTCAGTTCTTCACCATTGAGTATGATGTTAGTTGTGTGCTTTTCACATATGGCCTTTATTATGTTAAAGTATGTTCCCTCTATCTCTACTTTGTTGAGGGTTTTTGTCATGAGTTGATGTTGTATTTTATCATATGTTTTTACTGCATCTATTGAAATGATCACATAGTTTTTATCCTTTCTCTTACAGATGTAATGTATCTTGTCGATTTGTGTATATTGAATCAGCCTTGCATCCTGGGGCCTGCTTGATTGTGGTGAATTATTTTTTTAATGTATTGTTGGATTTGGTTTCCTAATACTTTGTTGAGGAATTTTGCATCTATGCTCATCAGAGATACTGGCCTGCTCTTTTTTTGTAATGTCTTTATCTGGTTTTGGTATCAGGGTAATGCTGGCCTCATAGAATGAATTTGACAGCTTTCCTTCCTGTTTTATTTCTTGGAATAGTTTGAGAACAATAGGTATTAAGTCTTTAAATATTTGGTAGAATTTACCTGTAAAGCCATCTGGCCCTCGACTTTTATTTGTTGGGAGTTTTTTTTGTAATTAAAATATTTTTTTAAACATTTATTCATTTTTGAGAGACAGAGGAGAAACAGAGCATGAGTGGGGCTGGGGCAGAAAGAGAAGGAGACACAGACTCGGAAGCAGGCTCCAGGCTCTGAGCTGTCAGCACAGAGCCCAACGCAGGGTTTGAACTCACAGACCATGCGATCATGAGCTGAGCTGCAGTCAGAACCTTAACGGACTGAATCACCCAGGCACCCGTTAGGAGTTTTTTGATTACTGATTCTATTTTATTGCTGGAAATCAGTCTGTTCAAATTTTCAGTTTCTTCCTGATTCAGTTTTGGGAGGTTATGTTTCTAGGAATTTGTCTTTTTCTTCTAGGCTGTCTAGTTTGTCAGAATATTATAAAAAACTATATACCTTTACAGTCCTTTGAATTTGTGTGGTGTCAATTATTTCTCATTTATGGTTTCAAGTTCTTTTTTTATTTTTTAAATTTTTTTATGAGTCTGGCTACAGGCTTGTCAATTTTGTTGGTCTTTTGAAAGAACCAGCTCCTGGTATCATTGTACTGTTCTATTGTTTTGGGTTTGTTTTGTTTTTTTGTTTTTTGGGTTTTTTTTTAGTTTCTATTTCGTTTATTTCTGCTCTAATCTTTATTGTTTACTTTTACTGGTTTGGGGTTTTGTTTGTTCTTCTTTTCCTAGGTATTTCTAGGTTAGTTTGATTATTTGAGGTTTCTCTTACTTCTTGAGGTAGGCCTATATTGCTATAATCTTTCCTCTTAGAACCACTTATGCTGCATCCTAAAGATATTGGACCATTGTTTTCATTCATCTCATGTATTTTTTATTTCCTCTTTGATTTCTTGGTTGACTCATTCATAGTAGCATGTTATTTAGCCTTCATGTATTTGTGTTCTTTCCAGACTTGTGTGTGTGCACGTGCATGCGCGCACACGCATGCGCAGTTGATTTCTAGCTTCATAGTGTTGTCACAAAAGATTCATGGTATGACTTCAGTCTTTTTTAATTTGTTGACACTAGTTTTGTGGCCTAATATATGGTCTATTCTGGAGAACATTCCATGTGCACTTGAAAAGAATGTGTAATCTGCTGTTTTAGGATGGAATGTTCTGAGTACTCTTAAATCATCTGGTCCAGTGTGTTATTCAAAACCACTGTTTCTTTGTTGATTTTCTGTTTGGATGATTTATCCATTGACGTAAGTGGGGTATTAAAGTCCCTTACTATTACTGCATTACTATCATTCACTTCCTCTATGTTTGTTATTAACTGCTTTATGTATTTGGGTACTCCCATATTAAGTGCACATATTTACAATTGTTATGTCTTCTTGTTGGATTGTTCCCTTTGTTTCAAAGTGTATTTTGTCTAAGTATTGTGACCCTGGCTTTCTTTTCACTGCCATTTGCATGATTAATGCTTTTCCGTCCCTTCACTTTCAATCTGCAGGTGTCTTTAGATCTGAAATGAGTCATATAGGCAACATATAGACGGTCTTGCTTTTTTATCCATTCCATAACCCTATGTCTTTTGATTGGAACATAGTCCATCTCTCTTCTCTCATAGTTTGCTGGCTTTCTTTAGTGATGTAGTTGGATTCATTTCTCTTCATTGTTTGAATATCTATTACCAGTTTTTGATTTGTGGCTACTATTAAGATTGTAACATCTTCTGCCTATAGCAGTCTATATTAAGTTGATGTTCACTTAAATTTGAAACCCATCCTAAAAGCACTAAATTTTTGCTCCTCTTCCCTTCATGACTAGATATATGGTGTCATAATTTACATCTTTTTATCTTTTTTTAATCCCTTGACTGATTTTATAGATATGCTTAATTTTACTTCTTTAGTGCTCCCTACTTTTCTTAATCCTTATGGGCTTTCACTTCCTTTCAAAGCATCCCGTGTAACATTTCTTGCAGGTCTGGTTTAGCTGCGATGAATTCTTTTCACTTTTGTTTGTCTGAAAAACTATTTATCACTCTTTCTATTATGAATGATAACCTTGCTGCATAGAGTATTCTTGACTGCAGGCTTTTTTCTTTCAGCACTTTGGCCTGCAAAATTTCTGCTAAAATATTAGCTGATAGCTTTTTAGGGGTTCCTTTGTATGTAACTAGTTTCTTTTCTCATGCTGCTTTTGAGAGTCTCTCTTTATCATTACTTTCTGCTATTTAAATTACTATGTGCCTAGGTGTGGACCTGTTTAGGTTGATTTTGTTGGGGCTCTCTGTGCCTCCTGGGTCTGGATTTCTGTTTCCTTCCCCAGATTCAGGAAGTTTTCAGCTCTTACTTCTTCAGGTACATTTTCTACCACGTTTTCTCTCTCTTCCCCTTCTGGAATCCCTATAATGTGAATGTTATTATTGTTTGATGGCGTTGTTGCATTCCCTTAATCTGTTTTTATTTTTTGTTATTCTTTTTTCTCTCTCCTGTTCAGCTTGATTGCTCTCCATTACTCTGTCCTTCAGGTCACTGATTCATTCTTCTGTTTCCTCAGGCCTAGTATTTGTTCCCTCTAAGTATATTTTTAATTTCAGTTAGTGAGTTCTTCATCTGTGATTAGTTCCTTTTTATGTTTTCTATCTCTTAGTCGAGGGTCTTACTGAAGTCATCCACTCAAGTTCAGTGAGTATCTTTATGAGCATGACTTCAGGTTCTCTCTCAGGCATATTACTTATCTCTGTTTTGTTTAGCTCTCTTGCTGTGATTTTGTCCTGTTGTTTCATTTGGAACATATTGTTCTGTCTCATTTTTTCTCTCTGTGTCTGTTTCTATGTGTTAGAAAAGTCAGCTACAACTCCTGCTCTTGAAAGTAGTGGCTTTAAGGGGGCGCCTGGGTGGCACAGTCGGTTAAGCGTCCGACTTCAGCCAGGTCACGATCTCGCGGTCCGTGAGTTCGAGCCCCGCGTCAGGCTCTGGGCTGATGGCTCGGAGCCTGGAGCCTGTTTCCGATTCTGTGTCTCCCTCTCTCTCTGCCCCTCCCCCGTTCATGCTCTGTCTCTCTCTGTCCCAAAAATAAATAAAAAAAAAAAACGTTGAAAAAAAAAAATTAAAAAAAAAAAAAAGTGGTTTGGGGCGCCTGGGTGGCGCAGTCGGTTAAGCGTCCGACTTCAGCCAGGTCACGATCTCACGGTCCGTGAGTTCGAGCCCTGCGTCAGGCTCTGGGCTGATGGCTCAGAGCCTGGAGCCTGTTTCCGATTCTGTGTCTCCCTCTCTCTCTGTCCCTCCCCCGTTCATGCTCTGTCTCTCTCTGTCGCAAAAATAAATAAACGTTGAAAAAAAAAAAAAAAAAAGAAAGTAGTGGCTTTATGAAGAAGAGGTCGTGGAGTGTCCTGCAGTGCTGTGTCCCCTGTTCACCAGAACCTGACGCTTCAGGGCTGTCTCCTATGTGGGTTGCACGGGCCCTCCTGTTATGGCTAAGCCGCATTTGCCTTCAGTCCAGTTGTCTGCAGTGGCTCTTTTTTCCCATTGTGGGCAATGGCAGTGTTTGGTCCCTGTGGTGTTAGTGAAAGTCTGGGGCCACCTGGGACTTGAGTTGAGTCAGACCAGGCATTTGCCAAGGCTGCAATAGCACTGAACTGTAGGGCACTCTTTCTGTGTTTTCCACTGAGAAGCTTTTGTTGGTGGGCAGGGTCTGCAGTCAGATTACGTGTCTGCCCCCAGTGCACTCAAATAGTGTGTGCAGTTATCTTCCCCTCTCCCTGGGGCAGAGTCACTTTGGAGTGGTGCTGGACTCTCTCAGGGCTTCTTGTGCACTGGCAGGCTGGTGGCACCACTTTGGATGGACTCCTGCCCAGGTCAGGCTGTAGGGAGCGGGTCCACAGAAGACCATGGGGGCAGGTTGTGCAGTGCCAGCAAAGTCCATGCTGGTCTTCTGTATAAGGGGACCTGCACCCAGCAGGGGGAGAACTCTCGCCTGATCCTGGATGGAGGAGGGGTATGTCATGTCCACAGGAGAACCTGCAAACAGAGTGCGCTGGTAGCAAGCTAGGTGGAGAGTCTTCATACTGCCCTGGTTCCCCCAGGTGTCCTTGTTGTCTAGGTGTGGGGGTAGGGGGGGATGGTACCTACTCTTTTGTTCTTAAAGAAGTCTGCCAAAGATCCCTGCCCCTCCAGCACACACTCTGAGATTAGTAAACAAATCTCTCTCCTCTATACCCCCAGGCTTTTTTTTTTTCTTCCCCAAACGTGCTTTTATGCTGTATCTTGGTGGGGCTGTTTGTTGTGCTGTCTCTTTAGGGACGTAGACTCAGTTTCCTATTGCCCTCCTGGCTCTCCCAGAGCCAAGCTGCTGATTTTTAAAGTTCCAGGTGTTAAGCCTTATTGATTGTTAAGCCTTTCTAGTGTTGAAAACCAAATGTTGTGGGGATTTTCATCTTCCCCACGTGAGTCCCCTTTGCCTGGGGTACCTCATGTAGGGTCTGCTTCTCTCTTCTGTCCACACTGCTGGAGTCCCTCCCTCCCATGGACAGTCTTGTGGGTCTGTTTGGCTGCTGACCATGTCTCTAACCTTCCTACCCTCTTTAATGTGGCCTCTTCTCTACATTTAGCTGTGGAGATCTATACTGCCACCCTTTGGGTCTTTTTTTGGGTTTACACTGGTGTGGGTGTTTTCTAGGTATATCCATAGGATGAGGTGAGCCCCTTTTTTTTTTTTTTTTTTTTTTTTAATTTTTTTTTTTTTCAACGTTTTTTTATTTTTATTTTTGGGACAGAGAGAGACAGAGCATGAACGGGGGAGGGGCAGAGAGAGAGGGAGACACAGAATCGGAAACAGCGGAAACAGGCTCCAGGCTCCGAGCCATCAGCCCAGAGCCTGACGCGGGGCTCGAACTCACGGACCGCGAGATCGTGACCTGGCTGAAGTCGGACGCTTAACCGACTGCGCCACCCAGGCGCCCCCTTTTTTGAAACCCTCTTATGAGTTCTAGAAAGTCAGAGTCTCTGATACCCCTGCTACTTCTGGAATTCTATTCTTTGTATCTTTTTGCTACTTTTTGTCTACTAGGTTGGTATTTCTCAAGGTCCTATTTTTGGTCCTCTTGTTTGCTTTTTCTAAAGCCTGACAATCTCCTCTCACCTCGTGGCACAGTGTCTAAACAAGTTGCTCTCCATCCCAACCACTCTCCTGACGCTAGTTCTAGATTCCTGTTGGCCTGTTCAGTGTGTCTTCATCCAGGTGAACCACAGCACCTCACAATTTGTACAACAAGAAAAAACGCCATTGTTGTTTCCAACTTTCTAGCACAACTGCTCTTCCTTCTTTCTGTGTGTGTCTCATAAAGTTGTGATAACAGTGTGTTGTAATAACATATGTAAAGTGCCAGCATAGTGTCTGCACACACAGGAGGCAAGCCATAAATGTTAATTGCCTGCTTTCTCTTAATCACATCAGTGTTCCATTTATCTTTGTTTGAAATCTTTGAGATTCTTTTGACCTCTTTTGTTTTGCACTATATTCAATAAGCTAAATTCTTTTATTCTATGATATGTCTTGCCTCTGACTTCTCCTTTTCATTCTCCCCACCATTTCCTAATCTAAAGCACTCAGTCAGTTAGGAGCTGCATTTGTCCACACATAACAACAACAAAAACAAATTTACATTAGCTTAACCTGTAACAGGACATCTGGAGGGAAGCACTCCAGAGCCCGTGTGGTGGCTTTGCAATGCCAACAGAGACTTGATGTTTTTTTCTCTCTTCTGAGACACCCTTAGCAAGTAGTAGCTTTAGTCCTCCTGCTTTTCACCCTGTGGCCACAAAATGAACGTTCTATCTCTAGCACTGCATTATAGTCCAGGCAGGAAGAAGGGGAAGGACAAAGGGTAAAAGACTGAACAGCCAATCTCACCACGTCTTTCCTGTTTTTAAAGGGCTTATCCAGGAGCCCCACCTAGCAAGTTCTGCTGACATCTCATTGTCTGGGCTGCATCACAGAGCCACTTTTTACTGCTGCTCCAAACAAAATAAAGGCTCTGTTAGGAAAGGGAGAGGGTGAATATTGAACAGGGGACCACTGATGTCTGCCATGCTCCCATCACTGCTTACCTAGGCCTCCACAGTACCTCCCAACTTATCTTCCCACATTCATTCTCTTTTTCCCTTAATCCACTTCACACACTATTACCAGACCAGTTTTCCTGGAACTAGGCTCCAAATTGATCATACTACTTCCCCCCTCCCCCAATTTTATTGAGGTATAAGTGTATATATTTAAAATCTACAACATGGTGATTTGATATACATTGTGAATGACTACCACAATCAAGTTAATTAACATATCCATCACCTTACATGGTTACCATTTATTTGTGTGTGTGTGTGTGTGTGTGTGTGTGTGTGTGTGTGTGTGGTGGGAATGTTGAAGATCTCGTAGCAAACAGCAAGTATACGGTACAGTATTATTGATAATAGTCACAATTAGACCTCCAGAACTTATTCGTCTTGTTATTGATTTTTTTTTTAACCCTTTGACCAACATCACCTTTCCCCCAGCCCCTGGTAACCACCTTCTACTCTGTTTCTATGAGTGTGACTTTTTTTAGATTCCACATATAAATGAGATTATACAGTATTTGTCTTTCTCTGGGTTATTTCACTAAGCACAATATCCTTCCAATTCATCCGTGTTGTCACCAAGGGCAGGATTTCCTTCTTTTTATGTCTGAATAATATTCTATTGGGCCATGTTTTTTATATATGTGTCACATTTTTAAAATCTATTCATCCATTGTTGGACACTTAGGTTATTTTCATATCTTGGCTATTGTGAATAATGCTGCAGTAAATATGGCACTGCAGATGTCTCCTTGAGGTCCTGATTTCTTTTCCCTCAGATACATATCCAGAAATGGGATTGCTAGATCCTGTGATAGTTCTATTTTTAATTTTTTGAGGCAATTCCATAACTTTTCCATAATGGCTGTACTAATTTACATTCCCAATGGGAATGTACAAGAGTTCCCTTTTCTCCACATCCTCTCCAAGTTGTTATCTCTTGTCTTTTCGATGATAACCATCTTAACAGGTGTTATATCTTATTGTGGTTTTGATTTACATTTCCCTCATAATTAGTGAGGTTGAGCACTTTCTCATGTGCCTCTTAGCATTTGTATATCCTTTTTGGGAAAATGTCTACCCAGGTCTTTTGCCCATGTTTTAACTGGATTGTTTGTTTATTTATTTATTTATTCATTCATTCATTTTTGCTATTGAGTTGTATGAGTTCCTTATATATTTTAGCTATCAATCCCTTATCAGATATATGGTTTGTGCCATGGTCTGAATGTTTTGTGTCCTCTCAGAATTTATATGTTGATACTAAAAAAAATTTTTTTAATGTTTATTTATTTTTGAGAGAGAAAGAGACAGACTGTGAGTGGGGAAGGGGCAGAGAGAGAGAGAGAGAGAGACAGAATCCGAAGCAAGCTCCAGACTCTGAGCTGTCAGTACAGAGCCTGATGTGGGGCTCGAATCCACAGACTGTGAGATCATGACCTGAGCCAGATCTGGAGGTTTAACCAACTGAGCCACCCAGGCGCCCCTATGTGTTGATATCTTGATCCATATTAAGAGTTCATGTGATGGTATTAAGAGGTAGGGCCTCTGGAAGGCGATTAGGTCATGAGAGTCCTATGGATGGGATTAGTGCTTATATAAAAGAGGCCCCAGAGAACTTGCTAGCCCCCTTATACCATGAGGACACAATGAGAAGATACTATCTCTGAACCAAAGAGAGAGCCTTCCCTAGCCACCATGTGGAATCTGTGGTGCCATGATCTTGGGCTTTTAGCCTCCATAATTGTGAGAAATAAATTTTGGTTGTTTATAAGCTACCTAGTCTCTGGTATTTTGTTATAGTACCCTGAGCAGACTAAGACAGCTTGTAAATATTTTCTCCCATTTCATAGATTGCCTTGTCATTTTGTTGATTATTCCTTTTGCTGTGCAAAAGCTTTTTAGTTTGAAATAGTTGTATTTGTTTTTACTTTTGTTGACTGTGCTTTTGGTGTCCTATCCAAAAAATCATTGCCAAAACCAATGTCAAAGAGCTTTCCTTTGTTTACTTCTAAGAGTTTTACAGTTCCAGGTCTTATGTTTAAGTCTTCAATCCATTTTGAATTAATTTTTGTTATCTTAAATCGAGATCCATTTTCATTCTTTTGCCTGTGGATACTCAGTTTTGCCAGCACCATTTATTAAAGAGACTGTCCTTTCTCCATTGTGTATTCTTGGCACCCTTGTCAAAGATTAGTTGACCATGTATGCGTGATTTTTATTCTTCATTCTGTTAATGTGGTATATCACATTTACTGACTTGTGTATGTTGCACCATCATTGCATAAAAAGGATAATTACCATTTGATCATGGTGTATGATCCTTTTAATGTGCTGTTTAATTTGGTTTGCTAGTGTTTTGTTGAAGATTTTTGCATCTATGTTCACCAAAGATATTGGTGTGTAATTTTCTTTAAGGGACTTTGACTGGCTTTGGTATCAGGGTAATAATGGCCTCATAAAATAAGTTTGGAAGTGTTTCCTTCTCCATATATATATATATATATATATATATATATATATATATATATATATATATATTTTTTTTTTTTTTTTTTTTTGGAGAGTTTGAGAAGGACTGGTATTAATTTTTCTTTCCTTTAATTTTCATTTAATTTTTTTAATTTACATCCTAGTTAGCATATAGTGCAACAATGATTTCAGGAGTAGATTCCTTAATGCCCCTTACCCATTTAGCCCATCCTCACTCCCATAACCCCTCCAGTAACCCTCTGTTTGTTCTCCATATTTAAGAGTCTCTTATGTTTTGGCCCCCCTCCCTGTTTTTATATTATTTTTGCTTCCCTTCCCTTATGTTCATCTGTTTTCTATCTTAAAGTCCTCATATGAGTGAAGTCAGATGATATTTATCTTTCTCCGACTAGTTTCACTTAGCATAATACCCTCTGGTTCCACCCACGTAGTTGCAAATGGCAAGATTTCATTCTTTCTGATTGCCGAGTAATACTCCATTGTATGTATGTGTATGTGTGTGTGTGTGTGTTTATATATACATATATACATATATATATATATATATATATATACACACACACATATATACATGTATACATGTATACATATATATATATACTTAAAAACAAAGTTCTAAAGTTCTTAGTCTGAACTTTCCAGGTTCCACCAAGAACCTTCATAGTGTGTCTCCAAATGACCATTGAACTTCGAGTTCCAGCTTACCTTTCCACACACACTGCACTCCAGACAAACAGGTTTATTATACCAACCTCTGGCATTCCTTTCTTCATGCCTTTTCTCAGGCTCTTCCCATTGTCTGAAGTTCCTTTATTTCGTTCAGCAGGTCCAAGCCCTCACATCCTTCAAGACCATCTCCCAGTTCAGCCCTTGGTGATCCTCTCAGGCTTTGTACCTCCCCTACATGACCCCTAATGGTCATTTTCTCCCTTCTGTGAGCGACTTTATTCATTTATTTTTTTTACATTTTATTTATTTTTTTGAGACAGAGAGAGACAGAGCATGAGCAAGGGAGGGTCAGAGAGAGAGGGAGACACAGAATCCGAAACAGGCTCCAGGCTCTGAGCTGTCAGCCCAGAGCCCGGTGCAGGTCTCGAATCCACGGACCGTGAGATCATGACCTGAGCCGAAGTCAGATGCCCAAACTACTGAGCCACCCAGGCGCCCCTGTGAGCGACTTTAAAGTCCATGTCTTAATTCCCTTCTGGAGAGCAGGGATCCTTACTAGAAACTGGTTCCTTGTCGTACTCAGCCAAACATGTTCAATAAATAGTTGTTAGATGAGTGACTATTTCTACTAGGACTGTGAAAAGAACTTTGTTCAAAGCTGACATTTGTGTGCACTTGCTATGTCAGGTACTAAGTGCTTTATATGTAATAGTTCATTTAATTCTCAAAGCAATCTTTATGAGGTGGCTTCCTTTCAAACTCCCCTATGACAGATAATGAAATTGAGGCATAGAGCAGTTAGGTAATCTACTTAAGATCATGCAGGCTTTAAGTGGTAAAACAGCTATTGAACCAGTCAGATTCTAGAGCTCATGCTCTTACTACAATTTCTTCTCTCTCACCAGAGAAAAGCACCAAAAAATCGAGGAGGTTGTTACTCAGCTCCCTGACCACTCTAAGGTCTCTAGGCAAGGGGCTGCCTGCCCTGGAAGTGAGTTTACCACTGGGGCCGAGGGGAGACATTCGATCATGGATCAAGAGCTAAAGTCAGGCTAAGGGGTTGACGCTGAACCTTTGCAGTCAAAATGGCCACACTTTAAAGTTCTGACAAATCATAGAGTTGCCCACTGCTCTCCACCCTGCCCCCAAATATAAGAAAGAACAAAACTGCAGTCTCTTTGCTGTTGAAGAAAATATGTGAATTCCATTTATTTCTTTCTTGCTAAGTAGAGGGCTTTGCCAGGTTGCCCCTAGGAAAATAGTCTAAGAGTGGAATGAAAACCATGACGTCTTTTTTTTACCTATGGGAGATTAATCGCCCCATAAAACTCATGTTTGCTTTTGTGGAAAGAAAAAGAAGGGCATCGGAGGGGTTGGCACAGAGTTTGCACCTCGTGTGCTGGGAACCCAGCCACCTCTCTCAGTCGGCGGTCCCCATTAAGGATGACCATTTGGCCCCTGTGTTCCCTTGTTAACATGTGGAACAATGTTGCAGCTGTCCTAGAGAAGGGGCCCTGTTTTGGGCCCCTCAATAATGTAGGGGCTAGAACTCTCACTAGCTCTGTCGTAAACAGCACCACCTGTGGCAAGCTCTGTTTGAATTTACTCCAGCATACTCAAAGGCAGCAGATGCCATCGACATTTTCCCTATTGTATGAAGCAGTATTAAACATCTGGCCCCTTCAGGGAAGGGAGGGTTATCTTCTCTTTCCCAAAATGAATGGATGATCACATTTCAAATATATATGCTCTATGGCTCTAACTCCTGGGAAGATATGGAAGATTGAGGTTTCACTGCTTTCTGCCACTAAAATAGTGCCCAGGCAATCATTCATAATTTAGTATATATGACTGGAGGTGTACCCACCAGGTAAATATATTCTGCTTCAATAATGCCAGACAGCATTTAGATACTAGAGATTTTCATCATTGCAATTTATATTGTTTTTGTCTTACTATAAAGGTAACACATGCCCATAATAAATAACATTCACGGAGTAAAAATTTAGGAAATAGAAATAAAAATATTCCTTAAAATCCCATAACCCAGAGATGATTACTTCCAATATTGCTTTAATATGCATATAAAGTGGAGTAATCCTGTAATATTTAATTAGCTTTTTGCATATCATGAACATTTCTGATACGAAATATTTTATGGAGCATTGATAATTTTTAGAGTAGGTATTATATTCACATGAGTTATATATCATATGATATAATGAGTTATATATAATGTAATATCTAATTGACATGAGTTATATGTTATATATAATATATATATTTGAAGGACAAATGAAAAGTTTTATTCCTGCCCCATCTTCCATCCACCTGCTTGTTACCCTCCATTCTCCATAGCTAACTACCTACTTCATTGGTTTTAAAATCTCTTCCCAGAGTTTCTTTGCACAATGTAAGCGGATTTAATTGTATGTTCTTATTCCCCTCACAACTTTGATGCAAAATGTAGCCTTCTGTATACACTTTTACACATTGATTTTCTCACCCATCTGTCTATTCTTTCTGCAACATTGTCCATGCCACATGAGTTTTATATTGCCTGATTGTTTGGGGGATATTGTTTAACCAATTCCTGATTTTTGAACAATCTTTTTAGACATTTAGGCTGTCTCAAAACTGCTTTATTAGATGTATCCTTGTATACAACTCATGATTATTTCCTTAGGATAAATTATTTGAAATTCTTTGCTGGGCTTTTGCTTCATGTTTTCTAAATTGTCCCTGAAAGGCTGTAGCACTTTATGCCTTCCCCAGCAAGGGTCGCCAGTGGTTCAAAAGGGAATGAAGTTAACAGAGGCCATTTGGAACAGTGAACCTTTTGACTATCCTATGCAGAAGGAAATAGGAACAGGAAAGCCATGGTAGACTGGTACTGTGATGGTGTGGAGGGGGAGGGTAGGTGAGAGGTGGTGGGCATCCTTGAAAGAATATGTCAGAACCCGAGTGAGATGTCTGTTCTGGTCCTGCCTCTGACATGACATCTGGGTCTTCAAGTCTGTTTTTTCATCATTGAGAAAGGGTTTCTGAGTTTATTGCGGTCTCATTTTATCCCAAAATGCCTTTATAAAGATGAAATGTCTTTTCCAGCTCTAAAAGTCTTTATTTGTGTAATGGTACCTTTGTGTTCAAAGGAAATGAATTGGGCTTCTGCTTATCCTGGTTGTGGTTTGAAAGGATAGACCGCCTTCTTTCTAATGCTCTGTGTTACTCATCTCTCATTTCAGTAAATGCTAAGCCTAAACTTCTCAATCCACTACATGTCACAAAATTCAGAATGAACTGGAGAGGGAATGTTAAAAGTACAACAGATTGCTGACTGTGTGTAATTTTTTTTAAATTCCCTTAGTTTTAGATGAGATAACAGACCATGTAGACCTGCATCAGCATTAAGCAGCAGCAGATGATTCGCGCAAACACCGAGCTTGGGGAGGCTGCCACAGTGGGAGATTTGGCTCTTTGTGGTGCAGTGATTTAACAGGTGGCAGCCAGGGAGGCTGGGCTTCAGTTCAGAAACCCCCTAATCAGGCCTTCCTGTGGGGGTCAGTCATCAGCCAGCCCCTGCAGGCAAGCATTCCGTTATTGGCCAGCTAAGTGTCCAAGCCGCTTGCCATTAGAAGCTTCCCCCACTTCGCCAAATGAGAACTTTGGTCACTGAGATGAGACCGGTCAAGTATAAATAAGATGCCAGGCATTTCCTTCCTTTGTCTACAGCAAGCAAACTAAAGAGGATCCGGGTGAGCAAGAACTGGAAGCATTAATAGACACAATTCAGAAGCAACTGAAACATCATCCATGCAAAGACAACATTCGTGA
Source organism: Panthera onca (assembly GCF_046562875.1). NCBI lineage: Eukaryota > Metazoa > Chordata > Mammalia > Carnivora > Felidae > Panthera > Panthera onca. Next base: position 49,862,608 of record NC_138343.1, read on the forward strand.
AACATTTCAAATTTATGACAAGGAAGCTTCAGGATATGTGGACAAAGAAATGTTCTTTAAAATCTGTGACTCTCTCCACCTCCCAGTTGATGATTCTTTGATTAAGGAGGTCAGTATGAATTGCTCTTCTGGGTGACTGCAGAGGCTGAACACCGTTCATTCTCTCCCAAAGGCAATTGCATGCATATTTTGTTTTAATGGGAAACTTAAAGGTGTTCAAATCAGATCTCCTATTCAGTTCTGGTTATGGTGTTTCCCCTGGATTTTTGCATTGATGTTCTTTCCTAATGGCTGCAGCAGGGACTCTGTTTAAGTGGATAGGGGCTAGACAGCACAGGGTGGCTGATGAGTCATTTCTGGGCTGAAGGAGACTCCACAGAGGTGATCCTAGAGAGGCAGCCCCGAGGGGAGACTCAAAGGTAACTGGGTTGAGCAGAATGGTGGGCAGCCTGTGACACCCTTCATGGCGATGCTTACATTAGCCCAGCAGTCTAGCCATCATGGAAGAGGGCATGATCACTGCCAGGGGCAGTGACGTCTATTGGTAAGGGGTCACGCATGGCCAGATGCAAGTGGAGGAAGGACATGGCCAGTCTCCTTCTAGAATTTTCATAAGTGAGTAAAAGAAGGTGTTTTGTGCCTTTTTTCATTATAAATTCCCAGGAAGCTTGGGTCTCCCTGGAACTCAGAACAAAGTTTCTCCCACAATTGCCAAGGACTGTGACTTTTCATGGAGACTTCTCACTGATGAAAAACACTGAAGTGCTGTAGACCTTCTTAAAGATTTTTTAGCAAAAAGTGATGTTCAGAACTGAAGACTCACTTAGGGAAGGCTGTCTGTATGGTGCTGGAGGGGCTAGATCAGAGATGAGGATTTTTCATAAATCAGGACATTAGGGAGTACAGGAGACAGGAGAGAAGGTGTTCACCTGGGCAAATGCCCCTTTGGCTTCCCAAATCTCAGAGTGATAGTGTGCCCAGCTTTTAAGTCATGTGTGCCATCCATGACCTAGCGAAGAGAGGAACTGCAGTCAGTGGGAAGGGGGGGGGGGGGAGGTGTGGGCGGCATGGGTTTGCACATTTTGTAAAGGTGACCACAGCAAATCTAGAAGTCTACCATCACCCACAGCTGCATTTCAGGGGACCTGGTTTGAGCAGTGATGTAACTGGATTCTTTTGTTAGGCGATGATAATAGCAGCTTGCTATTTTAAGAGTTTTACTCTGTGCAGGCTGGGTGGACAAAGCTCGTATTTGAATATAAAAATAATTAAAAGTGCTTTGGAAATGGCAATGTGCTTACAAATGTTAGTCCTGAAATCCCAGGCAGGCCTTTTATTCCATCTGAGCTTCAATTTCATAAAGTTTAAGATGGGCATAACATCTGAGCTACCTGGCAGGTTCGCAGGACCATTTTGGAATCCTCTGATACAAACTCTGACCTGGTTTACAAAGGCTGAGGATTGTTATTAACAAGCGTACCCCGCAGCTCTGCCTCACTTGCTCTCTGCTCTCTCCTGCAGTTGATCAGGGTGTGCTCTCACGGAGAAGACAAGATTAACTACTCTAACTTTGTTCGTGCTTTTTCAAACGGACCTGGCTGATGAGAGAATGTGGTATCGTTTGGAGGTTGGACCTACATTTTGAAACACCTTCTACTTTTCAGAGAGGCATTTACAGAACTCTTAAAATATAGGAACCAAAAAAACATAACTTTAATACTAAAGTCTAAATTAAATTGGATCTTTAAAGAGCTAAGATGGTACCTTATTTAGTGAGGTAGGGGTAGGGATATTGTGATGGTTAATTTTATGTGTCAACTTGTCTGGGCCTTGGGGTCATTTTTCTGGATGTGACTGTTTCTGGATGAGATTAACATTTGAGTTTATAGAATGAGTAAAGCAGATTGCCCTCCCTGGTGTGGGTGGGCCTCACCCACTCCCCTGAAAGCCTGAATAGGCTGTGCTTTCCCGAAGTAAGAAAGAATTCCTCCTGCTTGCCTTTGAACTAGGACAACCTTTTCCTGCCTTTGGACTCAAACTAAAACACTGGCTCATCCTGGGTCTCAAGCCTGCTGGCCTGGCCTTCAGACCAGAACTACACCATCAGCTCTCCTGGGTCTCTAGCCTGCTTGCTGCAAATCTTGGGCTTTGTCAGCCTCCGTAATCATGTGAGCCAATTCTTATAATAATCATCTTTCTCTCTATATACATTCCATTGGTTCTGTTTCTCTGGACAATCCTCATACAGGTGTGGCATGATTAAGAGCAGGAGAAAAACTAGATTTTGCCAGGAGAAGCATCACTTGGGGTGTAGACAGCACACAGACTGCTGTTGCTGCAAGCCGATGCCCCCCGCCATGTGCCTACTTACCCCAGCATTGCAGGGAAATAGACATTGGCAAACTGTGGCTATAGGCCCATTAGACCTGCATTTAAACAAAAATGGAATAGAACAGAAAATATGAGAGTGTAATACAAATAGTAGGTATATACTGTTTCATGAAACTTTTGTTTCAGCTGAGGATGTATTTACTGGGTCATAATAGAAAATGTATTTTGTGATTTGAACTATAGTTAATAATTTTATACACACACACACATATCTACACACATGCTGCTTTTAGAAAATATATATAAAATCCCTGCTTTTAGAGAACCTGGCCTTGAGATGGGAGGAAAAACAGTTACTGGTTATCTGTGAGCTCTGACTCAGTTTTTAGAACCATGGCTGCTCCAGAGTTGAGGTCAGCCACCAGCTCCAGCTCCTCCCTGCTGCCCAGCCAGTGGTGTGAATGAGTGGGAGTTGTCGATACAAGATCCGGGATACCTGGCCTCGGAAGTGCTGGGTAACTTCCCACAGTTCTTCCTCTCTTGCTGAACCAAGCCACCTCGAACTAGCTTGCTAAAAGTTCTGTAAGATAGTACATGTTGAGTTTTTCTGCTCCAGGTCAAGATTTCAAGAACCACCCAATTTAAAATTTTTTACCCCCAGTCACTCATTACTATTGAAAGTATTATTTTCAAGTATTCAGAAGTCCATTTCAGTCTAAAGTGAAAATACTAAGCTCTATCCTGCATGCCCAGGCCAAGCTTAGATACACATAGTCTGTGTGTGTGTGAGTGAGTGAGAGAGAGAGAGGAAAGAGGGAGGAAGGATGGGTAGGTGCTGGGGCAGCTATGGTGGGTTTCTCCTTCCTTCCTTTCTGCTCCTTCCCCTTCCCACCTGCCATACTACTGTTTCTGGCCTTTGTAATGTCTGGGAAGGGTTAGGGAGTAGACACCAGAGGAAAGGGGCAAGGTCTTACTTCTGTGGCCAGTAAAGCCCTAACTGGACCAGGACCTTCTGTGTGTCATGTGCCGAAAATCTGGCTCTTTCTCTCTCCCAAGGCAGCTTTTGTGAGTTCTCAGGACACTTTCCCCCAGAAAACCTCCCAGAGTGCCATTCTCAGATACAGATGGCCCAGTCTCCAACATGCCCGGTTCCAGTAGTACATTCCCTCCAGGCTCCCTCTCATCCTCTCAGGAGGCCCTACAGGTGGGGCCTCCTTGGGCTAACCCTTCCAGATCCACTCTTTCCCTCTGTATCCACTTAGATTGCTCTCAGGGCTCTGCAGTTAAGCAGCTCAGACAGTCCATCTTCTGGAGACTCGCTTTAGGGGAGAAGCAGGCACCCTAAACTTCACGCTCTCTAAACTCCAGGGGATACGTGTCAAGCCCTGAGTCTGTTAAAGCACCTCCGTCATGGAGCTTGTGGACCTACAGCACTGATGGCCCCTCTCAAGAAATCCACACTCCATCAATTTCTCCCCCGCCCCCGCAGGAGGGAGGTTCACCAGACTCTGGGCCTGCTTCAAGTCTCTGGTGGCTCTGCACCAGCTGCAGCAGAGATCCTTGCCGACTTCTGTCTTTGGCTTAAATGGAGACATTAGGAAAAAATCCTCTTATCCACCCTTTGAGATCCAAGTGCTCATAGCCCTTCTGTCCGATCCGACATTTCTTCTTCTTGGACTCCTGGCACCCTACCCACTGTTATGGGGAGCAGGATGAAAACGTCAGCCTGCTGCAGCCGTCAGAAGTGCCTCACAGCTGTGCTGAGCACAGTAGGCAGCATTCACATGTATGACTTGGGCTCACGATCCACTCACCACTCACTTTCCAAGTCTCCCCGAGATGGGAAGGTTCGATATGCCAGCACCATCACCAGGTGCAGACGACCAGAGCTAGCAGGTCACTTCTGTCATCCACACACAGAAGGGCTGTGCTCAGCCCTGCTAGTTTACATGAGATGGCCGAGTACAGGCGCCATGCAAGTCCGAGCAAATCGCTTTTCCTACTGAATCCCGAATGGCGGTGCGGCCTTTTGAGGTCACTTACACTGCGGTCACACCCGACACGCATCTGGCGTCCTGGCCTAGATGATGGAAGAGTTGAGCGTTAGCCTGCAGCAAGCAGTACTATAGGGAGAAACGACCTCCTTTGTCTCCCCTCCCTGGTGGCCGGCTAAAAGAAGCCACTACTCAGGCCCTGGGCCTGGACTCTGTCTGCACTACTAGGGGGCCTTGAAAATACCATCGAATTAACATGTATCAAACCCATATCTATAGGCACTGAGGGTATTTGGGACCACCAGGTGGAGAAGCCCTCTCGAAACAGTTTCCAGAGAATCAAGGGCCACTTGGATGAGGGACTCCTTAATGTCCTGCTGGCACAGAAGTGTGCCTCTTAAAAAAAAAAAAAAATTGAGTGCTTTACTTGTAGCATGAACAGCACTCACTATCCCTAAATCTCGCCAGCACTGCTGCCTGCAAAAACAAGCAACAAGCACACAAACCCCACATGTAAGCAAATGGGCTCAGAAAGGTTAACCACCTGGGGCCACCTAGCTGCTTCTGGCAGAGCCAGACTGAAACCCAAGTCTGAGCCAAAGCCTGACCTCTGTGAGTGCCACTCACCTTGACCTCAGGTGAACCCTTCCTGGGTAATCCTCACACCCTGTGGTGTCCATGGCTGACTGCCAGCTGTAACCACTCCTCTCCTGAGCTCTCAGAAGATGGTTCTGGAAAACACAGACCACTGCAGCCAAGAGCAGGCCTTAGAACTGGCACCAGCAGCCCCCACTGCCCTCCATTGTCACCACTACTGCTCAGCACCGGCACCAAGATTCCACACACACCTTCCGTCTTCTCCGAGCCAGTGACTTCACACCATAGTAGGCATCAAGTCCACGGCACTTCCTTGTGAGAGCTACAAACTCAAGGTCAAGAAAACTCCTTTCCGTTTTTATAGTCTACTGATACAGACTCAAAAATGCTCGTTACTATGCACACTGCATGTAACTTTCTCCATCCTTACAGTTCCCTCATTCACATGACCAAGATGAACACCGTTCAAAAAGATATATGAGAAAGAACTCCTACAGTGAAAAATGAGGCTAAAATTGACATGAAATTATTTTCCAAGTGAAAGCAAATGTAAGCATCCAGATTAAAAAGGAATAGAAGTAATTATACCAGAGACAATTAGACTGATAATTCTATGCCTTTTATTCAGTTATTTCAAAAATATTTGATTTGTTTCGAAATGTACATTAAAAAAAAATCCATACAAAACTGCAATTTGTTTTAAAACCAGACAGAAACGGTGGAAAAGGATTTTGAAAAAAGTTCACTGAAAATAAAAAGACCCCCCCCTCCAAAAAAAAAAAAAAAAAAACCCCTTTTACATGAAAGCATAAATACAGCAGGTACAAATTTTCCTTGAGTTCCTTGTTGAAATTTGGTCCATAACGTGAACAGGCTAAAGTAGAAAACAAAAAGACACTTTGTCCACATTTGCATTAGGAGTTGCTCAGGCGGCACCAGCGGCCTCAGCTTGTCCTTCAGCTGTTTGTTAAACCAGAGGGACAGACACGTGAGGTGTATGGTCTCATCACACAAACACGGGAATCCGCCCCCAAGGCAACAGTGGCACTTACGATGCCAGCCCGCTCCTACCGGGGGAGCAGGGCTGTCCCCGCGTGGCCGCATCTCCGCACAAGCTGCTTCCTCTCCACGCAAACAAGAAACTCTAGAACGCCTTTAGACAGAGTGACGGTGACATCTCAGGGGTCACAGCAGATCTACTTCCCAGACATGGACTTATTTAATGCCCCATCATGAGGATGGTTTTTTTTTTTTTTTTCCAACAGATTAAAAAAAAAAAAAACAACACGAACTTCTAAGGTGATGCTACGATGCTCTATTCGAGTGCCACAGAAACCAACCCAGGGTGAAGACAAGGGCAGCAACACAGGGGAAGTGGCGCACATTTCTTCTGTAAGGGATGTCGACCGCCCTCCCACGGGTCCCTTCCCTCCCCAACTGCAGGGTGTTTAGGGACAGCAAGGCCTGTGGAAAGACCACCGGCTGGGAGAGTTATTGCACAGCCCGGAAGAGCAAGGGGACGGCAGGCAGCCGCTGCGAACATAGGTAACACTGAGTTTGGAGCGCAAGGAGACTGCAACAGCCACACTAGACCCACTGTCAAATGGGTGTCTGTGGGCCGACACTTGTGACTAACACCTTTACCATACAAACTGTGGGTTGAATGGGAGACAAAACAGAGTGGAAGAGGTTACAGCCAGGGCGCCTTTCTTTTTAAACTAGGTGTGGGGGGTGCTGGCAGAGCAGGGTTCACAGGGCACTCAGTGTCCCTGGAGGCCACCAGGCTTCCTTCCATGGGTAGGAGGCACAGGTGACTGCAGCCACCCCTGTGGGCCAGAAAACCGACACAAAGGAGAAACCAGAAACCTAGAACTGACCACATACCCGAACACGATGGAGGGAGGGAACTGAGACGAGTGTGGCCAAACTGTCACAATCTATGTCCCTTTTACATGTGATATCCCAGGGTCTGGTGTCCTTGGCTGCACAGGACAGACCACCCTAGAGGCCTGGCAGCTGGCAGTACAAGCCAAGGCCAGAAGACCACATGGCAAGTAAGGCACTTCTACAGCGAGGAGGAGGGTCTGCTCAGGACAAACTCTCGGGGGTTGCTGAGCACAGAGTCAGAACGGAACATGGAAGTCTCGATGCTGTTGAGACATCTATAAAAACGAGTAGGGGGGAGGCAGGAGAGGAGAGACCCGGGGTAAAGACAGTGAAGCCGATGAAGGCTTGCTCATTGGGCTAGCCTCCGGCTGAAGAGGGATTCTATTTAAGTGTCTCACCATCTGACAATGGCCCTGCGCCCTTCTGAGGAGCAGGGTTGTGGGCTGGGAGGCAGTGGGAGGGAAGGAAGACCATTCTATCTTCCCACCTCCCAAGACCACAGCACACCTTCCATTATGGAACAACTCTGCTCACTTGAGTCTCCCAGGCACTCAGCAAGGGGAGTGAGTGCTGTCCAGGCCAGGGAAAACGGACAGGGAAGGCTGAAATCTGTGATGTAAATCCAACAGCTGAGCCTTCCCTAGCCACATGTGGCCTGGCAAGCCACTTCAAATTTAAAGAGGCATCCAGGGAGAAGAATTTTCTATTGTGGAATCTTGGGAGAGTGTACTCTCTGCCCCTACCTCTTATTCACCACTTAGGGGAAAAAAAAAAAAAAAAAAAATCAAAGGCCGCTAAGGAAGAAGATCCCTAAAGAAAACCGAGATGCACACCTCCTGGGAGAATACCCCACCCAAGCTTTAGGGGTTTCTAGGGTCCCAGGGATTCTAGTCAAGAGAAGCATCTGCAAAGGTGGCCAGAATACAGATGTCAATTTTGGTTTCTGAAATGTCAGTAAGTTCTGCCTGGGGACAGAAACAGAAACGTTTCTCGGCAACCATTTACATCTGTTGGCCCAGACACACACACACGGGGTTAGAATGGACTAGAATGGGGGAGAAGCAGCTCCCCTCCTGGCTCAGCCTGCTTCCCTTTCCTCTAGAACCTTCCCCTACCTTCAAAAGGAACACATGTCACTTAATTGTGCAGCTATCAGAGCCTAGATGGTAAAAATAACTTTCCCACCACTGAACCCGAGGAGCACAGGGCCCTCCTGTCCACCACACAGCCTGCCTCTCTTGCCCACTGCCACCTGCCACACCTGTGCTGGCCAGGGATGTTTAGAGAGAGAGGCGGCTGTTGGCTGAGGTAGATGAGCATCTGTTCTCCTGCTCTTGCTGAGCCAGCCTCTCAAACTCAGAGCTGTCTGGCAGGGCCTTCCCAGATGGCTTGGCACTTTGGGAACAGGAGAGCGTGTAGAAGATGGAAGACGACAGCCAAAGTGGCCAAATCAGGACAAGCCAGCACAACAAGCTCACAGGATGGAGTTATTTCGGCAACATGCTTTGAGCCAGCCTGCCAAAGCCCGGGCTCTGCTCTGAAATACATGTGGCGGGGATGCCAGTGGGGTGACAAAGCACCCTACATTTACTCTCATCCCGTCTCCTCTCAAATCATCCCAGAGGCCCTGCTAGTGACATGCTAGCCTGAGTCATAGTCTCAGGGAGCCTAGGTTGACCCAGACCCCTGGAGTGGTGGTAGCAGCTCTGAATCATACCTACCACAGAGCCAGAAGTTTGCAGGAGGCTGAGGGAGCATGAAGCCACGTAGTCTCTGACCACAAACACCTAGCACACCTACATGAGAAGGGGGCTGCCTGATGGCATGCCTGGGGCCGCTCTCCCCACCTCCCAGGCCTGCAGCCTACTGCATACCCACCGAAAATTAAATGGGGCTCACCTGAGGGAGTGGCCCCTCACAGGAGGCAGGTTGCTGCCCGAGACACAGCCAGAAGAGGACCAGGAAGGGCTGTGAGGCTGACGGGCAGGTTGGAGGCTGCTGGCCAAATGCCCCTCCATCTCCAGGCAAGGTAAGGAACCCAAACGCAGCCTCAGCAGGGTATTTGGCCGAATGGCTAAAGGGTCCTGGCTCGGGTCTGCAGGGTTGATTCCAAGTACCCTTTTAGCAACATTCTGCTCTGCAGCCTAGGAAGTGTCAGACGAGGATGGGAGAGATGCAGATCTCCAAAAGTGCCGTCCCACTTCCTAAGGGTAATCAGAAGCCCAGGGTAGCTTTTCGCATTTCTACCTTATCCTGGACAGAGGAGGGTACAACTTCCTCAGTCACTGGAAAATCCAATCTGTTGCTGATAAAAGGGACATGGAGGAGGAGTTGCCCTGATGAAAAAACCCATCTCCCCCCTTTTAGGATAATAACCCAAGGTTTGGCTTCTACTGTGGCATCAGAAAGAGGACCAGCACATCAAAGGGTACTAACATTTCTATGCCCCCCAAGAATCACTCCCCAGCACCTTAATGCAGAATTCAAGAGTTCTTAATTAGGACCTCTGAAAGCCTAACCCCTTCCCGAAGTCCAAACCAGGCCCCACATGGGCTTGGAGGCCTTGTCTTTGGGTGGAGCAGAGGGAAAGGATATGTGAGGGACAGGGCAGAGGCCCCCCAGTGGCACAGTGGTAGAGTGGCGTTTGCTCATCTACCCTGCAGACCAATTCCAAATCGGTCCTGCTCTCAGATAGTCTCAAATGCTGGAGGTGCGCTGGACAGACATCGGAGGATGACAACGACCTTGCCGAAGAACACACGACAGACGGGGCCAGAGGGGATGTGGACCAGTGACCCTCTCTGGGGCACCAGGGGACGAGTGGGGGACTCGGATGTTCCTGCAGCTAGAGAGATGAAGTCAGGTAGCGAGGCCAGCCCTGACAGGGCTGCCTGGGTCTGGGGTTGAGGACCAGCGTCCGTCAGGCTGGTCTGTTCACTGTGGTTTGGATTTGGTTTTGGATGCTGGTGAACGGTTGAAAAAGCAGCTGTAGCTGGGGCTGAAGAAAGGCTGAGGACAACAGCTCCATCACCTCTGCCGCTGTTACCTTTCCAGAGGAGCCTGCTGCTCAGTACGCTTTGTTCTTGCTTTAGAGGGTGGGGAGACTTGTCCTCCTTCAGCACCTCCCCGGCAAAGCGAGGGCAGGCTGGCCCCCGTCCATGACCAGCCACCGGTAAGCCGTCTCGAGTCACGGGACCCAACATGGTTAACACCATCTTTCTGGACCAGGTCTCCATGCCCCACAGCCAAATGCCTTGGCAATTCCAAGGAGCAGTGGCTATGCCGGGCCTCCAGCTGGTGCGTGTGGAACTGGAATCATACATCTCAGTTAATCAGCACCTAGGAGATTATGATCCAAGAGGGCTGGTCTCTCCTCTCCTCGAGCGAACATGGGGCCCGTGGGTGGGCCTGCCAGTGGCCCCAGGCAGAGGCTCCTTGGCACGAGGCTTCTGGCTTTGACAAGTCCTGGGGACTGAAGCTGGGTGGTGGATGGCCAGGACTCACTGCAACTTGAGCTCCCTCTCATTGTAAAAATCAGACACGGAAAAATTGCACAATACGGTGAGAGAAGTAAAAAGCAGCAGCCGTGAAGGAAGAGAAAGAGGAGGCAAGCAAAAAGATAACCATGAGGGCCTGGGCTTCTAGAAAACCCAACACAGGACAGAGGCAAGGACGTGAGGTGGCTTAAGGGAGAGAAAGAAGGAAGAGTTTTGGTTTTATTGAGAATGGTTTATGGAGGAGTAAGAAAAGAAAGCCAAAAAGTGAGAAAGGAAAAGCCCCATTTGAAGACAGGTTCCTGCTGCTTGAGATGGAGCATCAGGAGCAGGAGGGGGAAGGCAGTGGCGGGGGCCAGGCTCCCCAACCTCCCTGCCGTGCCCCCATGAGAGGATCCCTGTTCCAGCACTTTGGCCTCAAGGAGACTTGAGTTTCTTAGTCCGTGGGGAGGTCCCATTCTCCGCTTTCACTACTCCGTTTTCATGGTAACCTAGGAAGTGAAGGGAGACAGACACACATGGTGTTCCTGCCTGGACTGGAACAGGAGAGGGGCCCGTGAGGGCCGAGCTTGCACATGGGGACCAGCCAAGGGGATGCCTGGCTGCAGCTTCCTGCCAAGATGGGAAACCAGTAGATGCTCCCAGGAGGCCCTTGCTCCCCTCAACGTGACTCTGCTAAAGGTGGTTGGTCTCTGACTGTCCTTTAGCAGGAGGCGGCTGGGATGACATATAGTAACCCAGGAACAGGCCGGGGCCCGCCCGCCTGCTCGCCCAGGCCTCAGGCTGGAACCAGATCCTAGGTGGAATCGCACAGACGCTGCCAGGGGCCTCAGTTTCTCTCCCCCACAGTGCACCAGCCCACTTCCGCGACCACTCCCTGGGAAGGGAGAGTGGAAAGGAGGAGGTAGAGACGCTGTAGGGACAGGCATTACTCAGAGGCCTGATACTCCTCTGGCAGAAAAAAACTGTGCTTTTTACTGTTGTGGAAAACACCTCCATGTGCTTGCTCAAAGTCAATCTGGCTGCAGCCTCACGCCCCACATCCCCTCCCAGCCAGGCCTGACTCGTCACACCCAGCCCCGCACGTGTCTGGTTCAAACGCACGGGAGCCCTTGCCAAGCAGGCCACACCTGGAGCAAGGCAGGTGAGTCAGGGAACAGAGCCCGGTGCAGACAGGCCCCCGGGCTGCACAGAACGTGCAGGGCTGCCAGTGGGCCTGGGACCTGGCAGGGGCGGGCAGTTACTGGAGCGTGGCCAGGGCCAGAGGCAAAGCGGGCATCCCACCCTTTCCGCCCACCCAGCACTGTATCGCCCCTAGTCATTCTTGAAGACAGGAGAGGAGCCAGCGGCCTGGGAGGCGGGGGATGCCGAGATGCGGAGCAAGAGGGCAGGTGAGGACAGGGCTGCTGGGCCGCACAGGGAACAGGCGGCAGATCTTGGCTGGGGTTCAGAAGCCACTTCGAGGACATGCTTCCGGCCACAGCTCCCCAGCCGGTTGCTGCCCTGCCCCACCGCGGCCAGCCTCACCCACAAAGTGTCCCTGGCCCACACCCAGCCACGTGCCAGTTAGGCCCCGGCAGGGGCCGAGGACCCAGGGCCCCAGGGAAGGACAGGGGAGCGGCAGGGCTGGTCTGGGTGGAGGTGGAGGAGCCGAGCCCAGGCCCCTCCCCACCCATCCCAGACCCACTTCTGTGTCTACCTGCCCACGGGCCCAGCACTCACCAGATTCCCTCTTGACGAGCCTGGCTGGCAGTCTGGGGGCAGCTGGGACTCTCCGCTTGGCGCTCTGCTCATTCCAGTATTCCCGCCAGTGTCGCAGCTGGGAGTGGATGAAGCGCCACATGAGCCAGGCCTGGGCAGCGCACACCAGCAGCAGCACACAGAGCCTGCGGAGGGACAGGGCGGTGGGCTCGGGAGTCGCCTCAGGGCGGAGCGGGAGACCAGGGCAGGAACCCCACAGCTCCCTTGGTCATCACCCTGGGCGCCAGCACGCCCCCATCATGCCACCCGCACGAGGGAGGGCGTGTGGTTCGGTGCCGGTCTCCGCTCTAGTGCACTTTAGGGCTGGTGACAAAGAGATGGGGTCTAGGGACACCAGGGAGGAGGAGGGGACATCTGCATATCCAGCTCCAGAGTCACTGCCTCCATGGCCTGTCTTTTCTGTACCCACAACAAACAACATGACTAAGCTCCATGTACATATACTGAAAGAATTCAACTGAATTGAACTACAATACAGCAGAATAATTCTAGAAGAGTGGCTTCTCATTTAGAATGCCACTTAAAAGCTGAGCAACAATGGATCAATCACACACCCTCCCAGGCCCAAGGGTCACATGGGAACACAACGGCTTCCTCCCCACTTTCCCTGCTACTATGGGAGGCCACAGGCCGCGCTGCTGAGCACACGTGGCTGTAATGATCAGCTGAGGGGCTAGAGAGGTCACCTATCATGCACTTGAAGCACTGGACAAGGGGGAGGGGATTCCTGCTTGGGAACCTCGACTAGAGTCCCAGCAGGTGGTGGAGATGGTTTTGCTGGAGGCAGAAGGCTGGCACTCCTTCTCCCCTCAGGCCTGATGTCTACAGATCTCCAGCTAAACATCAGTGTGCGGGAGACCCCGGGGGTCTATTGCCCCCTGACCTTCTGAAGTTGTGCCAAGTTCAGGAGGCTCCTGGCAGCACTCAGGGAGCCTTGATTTATCTTTGGGGGCTTTTTCCCAACTCACCTGCAAAGTAAGGTGTTGAAGTTTCCTTTCTCGGGATCAAAGGCCTGGTTTTCTATGCGAGCGAGTCCAAAGCCGATGGCCAGCACGGCGAGTGTGAGGATGAAGAGGCGGGTGACCCCAAACACAGCAGCCCAGGCGTTAAACCTGCTCGTGGAGGTGGCAAAGGGACGTCAGCCTTTAGGGCCGGTGAGGGAGCTTTCACCCACTTCTCCAGAAGCAACGCCAAGTGGAAAGAGGGTGTGAAGGTAGCGCATCGGGGTGTTTGAGGGAGGAGATCTCTGGAGTAAGATACTCCAAAAAAACAACCCTGGGGTTCCATCTGCAGGAAGGGGCACTATCAGCCAGGCCTCATGGGAGGCTCCTGCCCACAGCACTGTGAGTGGGCCAGCCTGCTTTACACTACTTACAGCTTCTCGTTGTTCTCGTCGGCAAAGTAGAAGAGTCGAGCCATGTGGAAGAGGAACTCAGTTGAGTACTGCAGCAGCAGCAAGATCAGGCCCAGGCGGCTGAGGCTGGGAGAAACGGACAAGCCTCACAGTTCCCCCCTGGGATGCTACAGAGCGTGAGGCACCCCGCACCCTGGGCTCTGCTCTCCTCGCCAGCCTTCCCTGGCTGGCCCTCCTCACCCTACAGGATTCAGTTCTGCCATCACACCTTTAACAGAATACTGAATCCCCCAGGCCTCCGCCTGTCCTGTCTGGGTCAGGGGCCCCTCACCGCTCCCACAGTGAACCTAACTTAGGCTCCACGGCACCAGTCACCATGCATTCTTTACCGGGCCCAGGACCCAGTGCATAAAAGGTGCTCAGACCAAGTGACTGAGCTTTGTACACACTTGAGCTTTGTACACAGAAATACAAAGGATTCCCGTCTGGTTTTTCATTATCCAAGTCTTCACAGCTAAGAGGTACAAGAAGAAGCAAAACTCAACATAATGCAAAGAGATGTGCTACTGAACCCACCTCTTAAAAATCTGCACCCACTCAGACACCCCCTCCCCTCAATTCCAGGCATGGTGGCGTTACCAGCTTTCTTAGGCAGTTTGCTATGGATGTCAACTGTAGCTCAAATGGAGAAAGACCGCGAAGGGAAACCGCGGACCCTGCTGAACATGCAGGGCTTCAGGTAGTCAATAAAAAAATGTGGGAGCAGCCCCACAGGCTGTGCTAATGAAGGGCCCGGCCAATTCCACCCAACAAAACGAAAGCAGTGCAGAATCCAGTGGGGTGGTCACTGGGTCCTGAGGATGGTCAAGAGAATGATGGGAGCACTACCCAAGGTCTTCACGTGACCTAGAAAGTCCAATATGACCGTGCCCAGTGACCTCATGTCAAAACTCATTTTCTGCATTCCAGCCACGGTGGGCTTTACGAACACCTCAGGGCCTCTGCACCTGCTGTTTCTCTGCCCACACAGCTCTATCCCCAGATCTTCACATGCCTGACTCTCATCATACCTGCCTCAACCTGAGTCACCTCCCTCCCCACGACAAAGGTGCCACGTAGACAAGTCGCTGTTACAATACCCTACTTTATTGTTTTAGAGAGTACACTAGTGAGCAGGGGAGAGGAGCAGGGGGACAGGGAGAGAAAGACAAAATGAATGAATGAATATCTCAGGGGAGAGGGAAGGGGGGCAGGGAGAGGGAAGGAGAGGGGGAGAGGGGGAGAGGGAGGGAGAGAGGGACAGAGGGACAGAGGGACAGAGAGAAAATATCTCAAGCAGGCTCCATACCCAATGAGGAGCCCAATGTAGGGCTTGATCTCATGACCCTGGGACCATGACCTGAACAGAAATCAAGAGTCAGACGTTCAACCAACTAAGCCACCCAGGTGCCCCTAGTATTTTCTTCATCGCATTTACCAACACAGGAAGCTATTTTCTTGTTAATTGTCTGACTCCCTCTAGATTGGACACCCCAGGAGAACAAGGCCTTGGTCTGACTTCACCCAGGGGTAACTTCGGCTCCAAGAGCAGTGCCTGGCCCAGAGGAGGAGCTCAGGTACGTGTCAAGCAAGTGAAGGCCTCTAAAAGTCAAGCTCTTCACCAAAACAAGGCTCTGCAATCATTCAGCATTTCAAAGGTCTGCCTCCCTTGGGAAATCCTGTAGTCAGGGGGTCTCTCCTGTCCCCACACTCACTTCTGAAAACCACAGCAAGGATGGAAGCAAAGGAAGGCCAGGCCACGGTCCTTACAGGAGCAGAGAGACGGCTGCACCAGCATCGCTGGAAAGGGAATGGGCCTCGTTTTGGAGGGCCTGCTGCTCCCTGCCCTCTCACTTCTATCCTCATCCCAAAACAAGAATGACAGGACTCGCCCAAACAGGGTCTGACACCTGCCCTTCTCCTTCCGTGGGACACATCAGCTGTGGGAAAAGCAGATCTTAGAGCATCTCCTTTCTTTGGGAGGAACACTGACAATACAGCAGGGACCCGACAAGTAGCAAGAAGCTCTCTTTCCACATGGTCCTGCCTGAAGGTTCTCACCCTGGTCCTCACCACACACTGCTGGGTGCAGCACAAGAGCAAGGCTGGTCCCACCATAGAGGCTTTGGCCTCCAAGGACCCATCCAGGTGTCGATGCTATTTCACGCCTCCAGGGATAAGAGCATATTTGAGAGCTGCCATCCTCCTAATTCCATTACCCCAGGTCCGTCATCCTCACAGGAAGCCTGCTGTGAGGGCCTAGGAGATGACAGGCCCAAGGACCTCCAAGCAGCTTAGCAGAAAGTTATACATCACAAACCCTTAAAACGTCAGCCCAGAGAAAGTACAGGGTGCTCTCCTATCCTGCTCGGATAAAGCTCAGGAAAATTCCAAATTAGCAACGACATATCTACTCATCAGTAGGATTCTTTTTGTAAAAGACACTCAAGGCCAAACACCATGGCCATTCCTCTGACTTCAAAGGCACGGTTCAAGTGCCAGCATCCCTCGAAGACTTCCCTGGCTCTGTCTCAGGCTGCGTTAGTCCCTCTTCTGGATTCCCACGGCAGATGACCCATATTGTAGCACAGCCATCATCTCACTAAGCTGTCCTGACCTGTGCCTCTGCTGTCACTCCTACTAGGCTGAGCATGAACCACTAAAGACAAGGGAATCGCCGCCTTTGTATCCCCAGGTCTTAGCACGGTGCTTGGCAAACAGAAGGTGTGCAGTAACTGCCTCCTAACTGAATGTGTGGAGAGATGCATGGACATAAAAGGGCACAGAAATGTGACAGGCTCTGGGATCTCACTCACTTTAAGAGGTATGCTCCAGCTATGTGGACCAGGTACAGACAGATGTACTGGAGCTGGCGGGGAATTTCCTCCTGCAAACAAGAGAAGCAGGCAGTAAATGTGCTCATCCCCACCTCCTCTCCGCAGAGGGGAGGTACAGAGGGGCGGGGAGAGGGCAGCAGGCCAGGTTGCTCTGACACAGACAGTCCCCAGGTCACACCAGAAGCCCATGCACCAGGCTGCTGGGAAGTCAGAGGACGAGGTGCTGGCTTCAGGTCCATGTGGCAGGGCTGGGTTGAGAAAGAAGAGACAGGGACTGGGGAACAGGGCTTCTGGAAATAATTCAGAGGAAGACTATTTAAAAAAAAAAAAAAAAAAGACTGGGAAAGGCAAAAACCTCTGATCCACTACCCGGAAGACAAGAGGTAGACCTCCCCCAAAGCCACATGTCTAGTGTGGGCAGCAGGAGACCCGCTGGTGGCCTGCTCTCAGGGAGATCTTTGTGGAGACTTCACTGGCTCAGCATTTTCCTCAACCCGCCAACACGTCCCCTGTCCCCACCCAGCTCTGGGCTTCTGGAGGAAGGCTCAGGGGAAGGAGGCTGGGAAGAGCAGGAGGGGAGTGAAGGGCACGTACCTTCCAAGGGGGAAACGAGTACTCACCTTCCGTACCTTCTGGAAGTACAGCTCAGGCAGTGCATGCAGCCAGTAGGCCAGCTGGCACAGGTAGAAAAACTTCACCTGGAAGCTGGAGACAAGGAAACGAGTCACACGGGAGGGAGAAGACTATCCCTGCAGGTGCTCGCAAAACACAGGACAAGAAGGTGAGGCCCAGGACCGTGGGACGAGCTGGGCCAGGACTGCGGGAGGGAGGCCCCACACCCGGGGACCCTGCTCCACATACGGGACCACTTAATGGGACACGGAGTCCACAGAAAGAAACAAAAATGGTGAAAAGAGTACAGAGGAGGAAGGTTCTTCGGCTTGGAGAAGGGAAGGCTGAGCAAGGACAAGGAAGACGGGGCACCAATATACTGAAGAGTGAACAGATTTAAGCAAAGGAGGGTCCTCGTGCAGCTGTTAGCCCTGTGCTGTTGTGGTTCCGAAGGGTGGCCAGGAATGGCAGGGAGGGTGTCCTGTGGGAGGCAGACCTGGTGCTGCCCTTCTGGGGTCTTGGCAGCACAGAGCAGGAAGGGAAGGGGGTGCTGCCTCTGGAAGGGCACCCGCCACGCGAGGCTGGGCGGACCGTGTGTGGTGCACGAGCGCGGGTCACCAAGGACATACAAAGCCCAGAGAGCGTTACGGAGATGCTCCGCTTGCGTATCCATCTTCCGACCATTTAGGTGCCTGCTGTGGACTAAATGTGTGCGTCCCCTCAAAATTCCTATGTTGGAACCCGAATCCCAATGTGATGGTGCTAGGAGGTGGGGGCCTTTGGGAGGAGATCTAGCAGTGAGGACGGGGACCTCAGTAATGGGATTCGTGCCCTCGTCAAACAGACCCCAGAGGGCTCCTTCTCTGCTCCTCCACATGAGGATACGGCCAGAAGACAACCATCTATGAACCAGACACCAAAACTGCCGGCGTCCTCATCTTGGGCTTTTCGGCCTCCAGAACTGTGAGAAGTTTCTGTTGTTTATAAGCCACGCAGCCTACGGGGTCCTGGCACAGCAGCCTGAGCTAGGACACCCGCTCCGTGACGGGGGCTACCGCAGAAGACATTTCATTTGGGGGTTGTCCAGTCAAGCGCCCTAGGAGGAAGCAGCTCCCGGATGAGACTGCCATCTACAATACTGGGCCCCCACAGGCTCGGGGTGCAACCTGCTCCTCCTGCCAGCTGGTCTGGAGTTCTCTGGGGTGGGGAAGCCGGTGGACCAGCTTGCTCCTCCCTGGAGACCAAGTCATGAGAATACTCACGGGAGGTACACGTGTGGGTAGTCTTCCCAGAGGCTTCTTGGGTTTGTTAAATATCCTTCCTGTAGTGGGCAAGAAGAGGTAGTGTTTAGAGATGTGGATATGAGACCCGCTGGGGCCCTGGGCAGGCCTAGGGGTCAGGGGCACATCCAATCCCCAGCTGCCAGGAAGAGGAAGATACAGGAAACGTGAAAACGAAGGCCTTCTCTGAAGGGGAGCCACCCGGCCTTCAACTGGCTTTTTTATTGTGAAAATGCTCTACTCTGGGGTTTGAAGACCTGTGTCTGGACATGAATCTGGGACTTACTGGCTCTAGCCTCTGAGCAAGCTTGTCTCCCTAAGCTTCAGTTGGGTCATCTTTAAATGAGGACAAAAATACCCTCCCAGAGTTATTGTTAGAAATAAATGTGATAGCTCATGTTTATGTGTCTAGCATGATGCCTGGCATGAAGGTACTCAGGAAATGCTTGTAGAATGAGTAAGCACGTGACCTCTAGAATCACCATCCACTGGAAAAATGAAAAGCCTACTTTGGCTTTTCACAACTCTGGCAGTAAAAAGAATGCAGGACCGCACAGGCCACCCTGGGAGGCCTCACCCCAGAGGCCTTGTAAGTGTGACACATACCACACTGGGTCATCATTGCTAGAGATCTCCATTACTCTGCAAGCTCATGGGTCTCATCA
The DNA here is from genome assembly GCF_046562875.1 of Panthera onca. Lineage (NCBI taxonomy): Eukaryota > Metazoa > Chordata > Mammalia > Carnivora > Felidae > Panthera > Panthera onca. The sequence goes on from NC_138343.1 coordinate 49,881,459, forward strand.
TGCCCTTCTTTACACCTCCAGCACCTAGCCCAGGGCCTATTACAGAGTGGGCGAGGTAACCTGAAAACCCTCCCATCACGAAACATCTAGAAATGCTGAGTGAAACCTAACAACTAATTCTTTTGTATTCAAAAAGTTTTTACCAGAAAGGGAAAACCTTTGGAATTCAAAAGGGCTAGAAGGCTAAAAGCCTAAGCAGTAAGGGGAGGCTGAGGCAGCCCACAAGGCCCTATTCTTGGGCCAGGGTGGTCATGCCCATGTGGGAACAGAAGATGATGCCTCGGGAGTTGGAGCCCAAGACCTTGTATAAAATCAGGATCCCTGGGGCACCTGGGTGGCTCAGTCGGTTAAGTGTCCAACTTCGGCTCAGGTCATGATCTCACGGTCAGTGAGTCTGAGCCCCATGTCGGGCTCTGTGCTGACAGCTCAGAGCCTGGAGCCTGCCTCAGATTGTGTGTCTCCCTCTCTCTCTGCCCATCCCCCGCTTGTTCTCATTCTCTCTCCTTCCCTCTCAAAAATAAACAAACATTGAAAAAAATTTTTAAAAATATCAGGACCCCTCAATGGCTACAAACTTCAAGAGAAGGTTAGATTAGAGTCTGCATTAGTTTGGATTAGACTAGAGAAAGGGTCGACTATAGTCTGGCAACAATAAAAGGAGATAAAGAAGCTGTTTGCTCACCCTGTGCTCACGATGAAAACTAAAATATATTAGCCCTTGAAAATCTGTAACCTTGGGTTCACTTTCAGATGGGTTTGGAGTTCAAATTTATAACCACTTTTATGGTCCAGGAACCACCAAGCTAAGAAATTAGTGTTAATGCTACTGTGACACCATTGGGACATACTCTCATCCAAGGATGTACAGGATTCTCATGCATTAAAATCTTGCTAAAGAGGAGATTACAATCCAAAATTACAAAACATAAGAGGAAACAATCCACCATGAGCAAGAGTCAGCTGATGTTACAGGAATCCAATAAAAACTTGTTGGTTGAATGAATCAATGATGAACGCTTTAGGTGATTTCTCCCTTCTGAGGGAAAAAACAAGGCTCTTATTTGTCACTCAGAGATGGTTAGATCAATATGACCCCATTCCACAAACAGGCTAATAAAGGAAAAGACAGGAAGTAGCTCCTGAAATGAGATGGTTTTTCAGCAGCATAGGTGAAATCTGAGCTGGGCCACCAACCTCCTGGCCCAATAACCTCAAGCCCAGTTCCTCAGTAAGTCAGAAAATAAACTGAGCTGGCGGCTTTGATGAGGAGACTGAGACTCAAATGTCACACTGGGACTAAGATCAGGGCGTTAGCAGTGCTCAAAGCCAACGTGGTCCAGGGACAAACACTTGACTTACTGCCTCGTGGATCCACAGCTGTGTTTCCACGTGAGGCCTGACCTACCCACCCTCAAGTCACTACATTACCTTGGACATCTCAGGTATAGTCCCCAGCCCCCAGCCCACAAGCTGGGGCCCCATTAGCACAGTGACCAAAGTGACAGGTCCAGTCAGGCCACATGCACCAGTGTGGTCATGGTAACATTTCTGAAGGAAAAGGTCTCTCCCCAACCCCTCACAGCCTCACTCCCAGTCCTTTCTTCCTACCACTGCCTCCTCCCTCAGTCACACACAGATGGAAAGTTCCGGGGCCTCTGGAGGGTGACAGGAGCACTTTGCCACACCGCTGCTATCGGGCTCTGCCTTCCCTCTCTGCTGCTCATGAGGACCCAGGCACACAGTCATATATATGGTCTTCCACTCTCTACCTCAGTCCAGGGAAATCAGAGGTAAGAACGCACCATGATGGAAGAAGCAGCAATGCATTTAAGGAGGAAAATGGTACATCTGGGACTGACGTGGGAGGAAAACTTCGGCCCAAAAAGAGGCCGCCCAAGAGAAGCAGCATGGAGAAAAACCTAAAAGTCCAGATGATCTTGTGATTTTAAACATGAACCTCCTTGGCCTGGCGCCTTTTCTTAGGAGACAAGGAGGTCAGAACTTTTAAGCCAACAAGCAAAGAAAACTCCCCAGAAAAATGCTGCCTGCTTGTGAATGTCCAGTCCACAGGGAGTTCAGGGAGGGTATGCAGGGGGGAGGGTGGGGGAGTCGGAGGAAAATGACTCACCGCTCTGAGAACAGCCTTTTCCAGACCTCGGGCCAGGCAGCTGCCTGAGGGCGGCCTGGGGCCGGGTTGCCCTCAGAGCTCTGGCAGGCCATGTACCTGAGATCATGGGGAGCCAAGAGGGCTAGAGCCAGCACCTGCACCCCACCCGCCTCTGAATCCCAGGCCCCATCAGGCACTGGCAGAGGGGCCTGGGAACTTTTGAAATCCTTCGTTATCTCCTTAACCTACAAGCTAAGTGAGGCCTGAGCGAACTGGAGCAATCTCTCCCTCCCCCACCCCTGCCCTGCAGCCTTCCTTTTTGGTGAATGGACAAACAGAACCACAGAAACAGCAGAATCCAGTCATAACACAGCCACAGTTGCTACCTAGATTCAGACATACCAATAGCGTTTGTCCTTCAGAAACAATCATGTACTAAAGTTCTGCTCTGAGTAGCCAGTCTGTTAACAGGAAATCAGTCCAGGGTGAAGAGCATTCCCCATACCAGGCTCTCAAGGAGCACCAGACTTCAGGATTTAAAACATGAAGGGAAACATCCCCAGGAAGCCGGCATGGAGACCAAACACGGCCCGCCCTGCTTTCCCCTATAGAGTGCTCATGTTTTGTTGTGTTTTCTAATCAATAGGAAGTAGTCCATAGGTAGGTTAACAGTAGGAGGTTGATCTTTTCATAAATTATTGGTCGGTCCAGTCACACTCTCATCACTCTGCTTGTATAAATGCAGAGAGAAATGTCCAAACCCCACTGCCCAAAACCAGTTACTTCTAGGGGGATGGATCTGGGGCAATTTTTTTTACTTAAAAAAACAAAAAAAAACCTTTTACGTATTTCTTATGTAATAGACGGTCATCTAGAAGTTTACAAAAACAATTGACTTGTTATTTTAAAAGCAGTTAAGGGCCAGAGCAAGAAGACGTAACTGCTGCTTACCCCCTCAGTCTCACAACCACTGTTTAGTGAGCACTTAGTACCTGCCGGGCTCTGCACTAGAGACTCTGTGAGCATGCAGGCTGTTCACAAGCAGTTCGGGGTCTAGTGGGACAGACAGACAGCACGGAATATATGCATGAATGAGAAAAACGTCACAGCAATGGGTGTAGTGCATGCAGTACAAACTGGGGGAGGGGGTTCTCTGAGGAGATGGCATTTATGTGGAGACTCAGATGGGAAGGAGTCAGCCGCGGGCGGCCGTGGGATTCAGGGGGTGGAGCATGTGAGGAGAGGAACTGCCCCCGCAAAGTGCAAGAATCAGGAACAGCCAGGAAAGGTAGAGGAGCAGAGGTAATAGTGGGACCCAGATCACAGGAGCGAGGAAGATAATGGCTTAACTGGCTGCAAGAGGGACAAGGGCTTTTACACAAGGGTGCAGGACTTCATTTATGTTCTAAAAGGACCTGTCTGGGTAAGCAGAAGAAAACGGATTGTGGAGGGAGGCTACGAGAGAGGAAACGTCTCCATCTAGAAGGACGATGGTCAGTGGTCCAGGCAAGAGGTAATGGCGGTTTGGACTGTGGAGCAGGACTTCCCAACCTTGGCACTACCAACATCTGGGGCTGGGTAATTCTCGGTGGTGGGGGCTGCCCTGTGTGGTGCAGGACATTCAGCAGCACTCCTGGGCTCCACCTGCCAGCCCCATGTCCCCAGGGGCCAAAATCTCCCCTGTGGAAACTGGTGGGCCGGGCTACAGCATGTATAGAACCTCAATGACCTCTGCAGGTGGGGTTCACAGGACCTGCTGTGGACCAAGTTCCAAGAAACTGCTCAAAGCTTTTACAAACTGCAGGTGGGGTTCACAGGACCTGATGAACTGACTGCAGACAGTAGAAGACAAGAACCAAGGAAGATTTCATCCTAACAGAAAAATAGGATTTAAGAAACACTTAGCTATTTCTCACTCCTTTTACAAAACTACCCTCCCTTCTTCTTCAATCATCTTTATTCCCTGCAGGATGGTGCAGTGGGAGTAGAGGAGGGCCAGGAGCGGCATGGTGCTCTTAGGAGTTGGGGGTCACTGGAGCTTTCCAGGGTCCCCATGGCCCCCACTTTCTACTGAAGATGTTGAGTGGGGAACTGGCTGTCACCATAATAAAGGCCTGTCATGAGCTTCCCCAAGTAAAGTGCTACATGCTGTCAGACTAATGAGCATCATTTTTAAGCCCCTGAAGGCCTGAGAGAAACAAAGAGCAGTTGAGCATTTAACGCACTGGAAGAGACATCACATAACATGGCTTTTGGCCTCCAGAATCTGGTCTAAATGTGTCACAGCTCCAGGAGAATATCTGGGGCTGAAGTAGGAGGGGTAGAAGTGATTCAGAGACGAGGCAATGTTTCTTCTGAAAGACGCTGAGGCCATTCAGCCTCAAAGCAGCAGAGGGACTCCACGGGCAAACACCGAGAGGTTGGGAGAAGTCTGAAAGGCAGCATTACCTAGACCTGAAGGGGCCCGGACACACACTGTGCAACATTAAGGGACGCTCCTCATATGGGCCACACTGCACATCTTTCCCTCTGGGGACAGTATAACATGGCAGTCCTGCTCAAGAGGACAGAAGCCTCAGGTCCTACATTTAAAATTCCTAATGTTCTGTTTAGGAAACGGTTCCATGATTAAAGGATAAGAGACATACAAGCAATATACACAAGGACATGCAGACTCCTGCTCTCAGAACGTGAATTCAGCGTTGAGCTCTGGAAGCAGAGAGTTCCTTAGGATGTGAAAGTTCATCACTGTCACTGAAGGAAGAGGAAGGGGGTGAGAGGTCAGCGGAAGGCAGGGAATGAGAGGTCAGCAGAAGGCAGGGAAGGGAACTTAGAGATCACAGGGTTGCTGAATTTTCCAAGCCCTAGGCCTGTGTTTCTCACAGGACGACTCTAGCTCTAGAAAAAGGGACCAAGTTACAGACAGGAGTTATTTCACGTGGGGGTGGGGGGCTTCTAATTAAACACTTTCATGCATCACAGGCCAGGTCTTGTTACAGCGAACCCCAAAAGACTGTCCGCATTCCTTGCTAGTAAGGAATTCTGGTGTATCAAAGGCTGCTTGAAATAAGAGTCCTATTGTGTAGAAAGGAGAGGTAGATAAATTGTCTGGTCCCCCAGGCATTTGTGGGAATGGCACTGACTCTCACAGGATTTGATGTGCGGATGAGGGGATGCTTGCAGGAGGCCAGTGTGGTAAAACAGAAAGCGTACTGAACTTGGAACCAGACTCCTAGGTCCCAGTCTGGCCCTTGCCACCTCAGAACCACATGACCATGGGGACACTGCAAAATTTGATCTTGGATGCCATCAATCTATCAACATGGGGACCAGAATAAACAAACAACTCATCTCATGGGATAGCACTGGTAGGAGGACACTGTCAAATGATGCAGTGCTGTGTAGAGGTATGGTACCATTATCATAGCATCACAGAATAACTATAACAAGGGTTTATTTTTGGACAAGAGGGCTCTCTGCAGCTTTAAAAGAGCATCTATACCATCTGGCCCCTCTCTCCTACCATGAGGATACAAAAATAGTCGTAGTTCCAAGAAACTGCTCAAAGCTTTTACAAACTGCTCCTGACTCTTTTCCTTCCCTGCTTAGCCCTTCACGGTCATTTTATCAGCCATCTGAGAAGAGATACGTTGCTGGAAGCCCAGGCCCTGTGCTTCAGCGGTCCCCGGGGCCACTCACCGTCACCACCACGTAGAAGCACCATACCACAGAGCTGAGATGAAAGACGACCAGCTGTCCAGATTCGTTGAACTTGCTGTGTTTCACCTTGGAGAGGTGAAGCCGTTTGCTGATTTTCTAAAGAATAAAGAGAATCCTGCATATTAATATATGCAGGTGCATTCGTAATGGGCGGCTTCAAACTCCCATTTTCTACCCTTGAAAGGATAGCAGTCTGAAGCGGCCATGGCTCAGGCCATTCAGTGTAAGCCTGCTGTGTGCATGGAGCGCTCAGTTCAAGGCAAGCATGTTGAGAAAGCGGCCAGATTGAGGTCCTCAGCCTAGATGTAAAGAAAACACCCCACAATCAGGCCACATATGACAGACCCATAAGCACTGTGTCTTGCCATTTCGGGCAGCTGTCCCCTCATGCAGTAAACGCTGCATCCCATGCACTAAGAAGGCTGTGAGAGGGGACAGAAACCACAGTGTGTCACAATGGATGTCCAGTCAATAGGACCAATCAGGGCATGCAGATTAGGAGGGAAAGGGGCAGAGAGCTGCAGTGTCCTCTAAGGCGAGGCCCTTCTGCCCACCGCATCTCCCCGGCTTGTGATCTCAGAATCCAGACAGCATCACTCACATCTAAAATGTACTCCTGAACCACAGCGTGCAAGATGATGGTGATGAAGACGTAGAACAAGATGGTGACCAGATCCTTCGGCCCATAGTGGTAGTGCACAGTCTCACTATCTGTGGAGGTAAGAAAAGCCATGTCAGCATCCCCGGGCTGAGGAAATGCTCTGGGACCCCAAACTGAAGAGATCTCTGAAGCAGAAGGCGCCATGCCGTACCCCTAGACTTGGAAGAAACCTTTTTCCCTAGAATCCTACCCACCCTGTGGGCATCGCCCTTGGTAAGTGCCAATGGGGAGGATTAAGGAGAACCAAGCACAAACGGTGATGACTACATCTCCTGCATCTGGGCAGGAGAGCGCAGTGGTTAGCAGCCAGGATAAGAGACAAGCCATCTCGATCGCTCCCTGGCTATGCGACTATACAGAAGTGACCAACCTCTCTGAGCCACAATTTCCATCCCTGGAAGATGGGACTGTCGTCTTCAGCACGGAAGCATGGAGTAGCGGTTAGGAGCGTGGACTCAGAAGCCCGAGTTTATATCACAGCTCACTCATTACCTATGTGACTTTGGGGCACCTCTATATGTGACTTTTCTGTGCCTCAGTTTCCTCATCTGTAAAATGAGAGTAACAGCAGTTCCTGTATCGTAAGGTTTCCCTCAGAATCAGACAGCTTCAAAGCAAAGTGCAGGGAACAATATCTAGTACATAGCAAGTGCCATATGTATATTTGTTATTATTTCTGTTGTTGGGCTAGTGTGAGGATTAAGTGAAATAATTTGTATCAAGAGGATTATCACCATGCCTACACCCATGGCAAACATGCCATAAGTGGCAGTCTATTAAAATATTATTTAATAGTAATAAATTAGCATCCCAGACATGTAATAAGCCTTGTATAGCCCTGCTGTGGCGGCCTCGTTCTCCACGGACAGAGGAGGATTTATACTTTTGTTCCAGTTAGCAGGCTAGGGTTGCAAGGGCTCATGAACCCGCGCTGGGTCTCTGCTGCTCTGTAAACGCCCCCCTGGCTCCACCAAGCAGACTCGCTGGCTGCCTTTCCAGCTGTGCTGTGCTCACGCCGAGTCGCACACACATGAGTCATCTGTCTCTGCCAGGATGCGTTTACCAGAAGGTGGACCAGGGCCGGTGAGTTTCGGGGTGGCCACGGAGCGAAGCAGAGCTGACTGGGTCACCCAGGGAGTCAAACCATCCCCTCTGCCTCCCGGGACGGAGAGAACGGGATGGTCCATGGCTCTGAGTGGGGAGAAGGCAGCGAGCATGTGAACTCTGGAATCAGACAGACTTGCCTTTTTCCTCTCCCTCCTCCTTTCCACAAAAACCTACTCTGTAAGGGGCACTGGGCTAACTGCCGGAGTGTGGAGATAAGGGATACTGGCCGGACTTCAGAGCACACAGACTAGTGAGGAGACGGATAAGTAAACGTACAATTACCCTACAGACAGGCACGTGGGGCCAAGAGGCAAAGAGAGCGTCCCAGCGGGCCCCGGCAGGCCAGGGCCCAACCCCGGCTGGGTGGGCGCAGTGGGCAGCAGGTCAGGGTGAACAGGAGGACACCGGAACTTGGGGAGAAGCACGGGGGGGGGGGAGGGGGGCATCTAGGCTGAGGAGGTAGTGTCTGCACAGGCTGCAGGGAATGAGACCACAGCGCCTGTTGAGTGCCTGGGCACCGCGTGAAAGGGGGTGGGCTTTGTCCTGGGGGCAACATGGGACACATGGAAGAATTCAAATCCAACAGGCAAATGACAAAATACGGGTTTTGGAAAGTTTACTCTGGCAGCAGTGAACAGCGCCGTGCCTGGAGGTGAAGACACCAGTCAGGGAGCTGCCTCCGGATCCACAATAAGGAAGCATGGAGGCCTGAATTAAAGCAGGATGAGAGACGGAGAGGGCTGTCAGTGAGACAACGGGCAACACAGGGGGACTGGCCCACCCAGGGGCTGAGGGCTGGGAGGGGGAGTCAGGCACTGGCCGGTGGAGAAGGCACTAGAGCCAAGAGGATTGCTGCAATGACACTTTCCTAGCCTCCTTCAGAATGGAGGACCAGAGGAGACAAGTTCAATTGTAGTATATTTTGAAACTATAAAATAACTGAACACACGCAGAGTTCCATCAAGACCAGCATCACGAGTTATGGGCGCCTGGGTGGCTCAGTCGGTTAAGTGTTCGACTTCGGCTCAGGTCATGGTCTCACGGTCTATGAGTTTGAGCCCCACGTTGGGCTCTGTGCTGACAGCTCAGAGCCTGGAGACTGCTTTGGATTCTCTGTCTCCCTCTCTCTGTCCCTCCCCTGCTTGCACCCTGTCTCTCTCAAAAATAAACATTAAAAACTTTTTTAAAAAAAGACTAGCATCCCTAGGCAAAATGGGATTTAAACTCAAGTATAGTCTAACAGTAGTGAAATAACACCTGTCAAGACTTTGGGTTATCTTCTTTAAGGCCTATTCAGGATCACCTGTTATTCTTCACCCCCAAATACCATGGTTCCAAAGAGACGTGACCATAGGCTTAGACCCCTCTTGAAACAAGAATCAGTGCATGAGTTAATACATTCTTTTGTTCCTTCGCTGTTGAGAGCCACATGCATGTTTTTCATCAACAAATAAACCATGTGCAGAGCTCCATTCTGGGTGCTGGGAGAAGACCATGAAGGATGGGCACAGACCTGCTCTCTTGGAGCTTAGTGGATGTGCACAAAATTCTCATACTTAAAAACTACAGAGGCTAAAACTACAACACAGCAACAACCAAAAAACTGAAACAACCAGATTAAAAATGGGCAAAGGATGTGAACAGACATTTATCTTAAAAAGACATACAACTAGAGGCACTTGATTAAGCATCCAATTTCCGCTCAGGTCGTGATTTCACGATTCGTGAGTTTGAGCCCCACATCAGGCTTGCTGCTGTCAGCACAGAGCCTACTTCTGATTCTCTGTCCCCCTCTCTCTCTGCCCCCTCTCCCCTCCTCTCAAAAATAAATAAACTTTAAAAAAAAGAGAGATGTACAAATGGTCAACATGTATGTGACAAAGTGCTCACCATCGTTACTGTTAGGGAAATACAAATCGAAACTACCCCACATCCATCAGAATGGCTACAATTTAAAAAAAAAAATGAAAAAGAACAGAAAATAACAAGCGTTGATGAGGACGTAGATAAATTGGAACTTTTATGCACTGTAAAATGGTAGTCACTATGGAAAACAGTATGGTAGTTCCTAAAAAATTAAAAATAGTAAACTCAAAATGGATTAAAGACCTAACTGTAAGATCTGAAGCCATAAAAACTCCTAAACAAACAAAAACATAGGCAGTAATCTCTTGGACATCAGCCTTAGCAACATTTTTCTGGATATATCCCCTAAGGCAAGGGAAACAAAAGCAAAAATAAACTATTGGGCCTACGCCAAAATAAAAAGGTTTTGCACAGCAAAGGAAACCATCAACAAAACAAAAAGGCAACCTACAAACTGGAAGGAGATTATTTGCAAGTGATCTAATAAAGGGTTAATACGCAAAATATATAAAGAATTTATACAAGTCAACACACACACAATAATAATCTGATTAAAAATGAGCACAAGACCTGAATAGACAGGTTTCCAAAGAAGACATACAGATGGCCAACACACATGAAAACATGTTCAACATCACTAATCATCTGGGAAATGCAAATCAAAACTACAATGAGAGAATACCTCACACCTGTCAGAATGGCTAGAATCAGACAAGAAATAACAATTGTTGGTGAGAATGTGGAGAATAGGGAACCCCTGTGCACTGTTGGTGGGGATGTAAATTGGTCCAACCACTGTGGAAAACAGTATGGAGTTTCCCCCCAAAAAATTAAAAATAGAAATACCATACAATCCAGCAATTCTACTACTGGGTATTTACCCAAATAAAATGAAAACACTCATTCAAAAAGATGTTTACTGCACCCCTATGTTTACTGCAGCATTATTAACAATAGCCACATTATGGAAGCAACCTAAGTGTCCACTGATAAAGAAGATGTGGTATATACATGTATATAATGGGATATTATTCAGCCATAAAAACGAAGGAGATCTTGCCATTCGAGACAACATGGATGGACCTACAGGGTATTATGCCAAGTAAAGTAAGTCCGAGAAATATAAATGCCTTAAGATTTCACTTCTATGTGGCATGTAAAAAACAAAACAGAAACAGACTCCTATATAGAGAGAACAGATGGCTGGTTGCCAGACAGTGGGGGTAGGTGATGAGTGAAATAAGTGAAGGGGATTAAGAAGCCTACACTACTAGTTAAAAGTAACCCATGGAGATGACAAGTCCAGTATAGGGAGTCTAGTCAGTGATGCTATAATAATGTCATATGGTGACAGTAACTACACTTTTGGTGATGAGCACAGTGTAATGTCAACTCGCTATGTTTGTTGCACACCAGAAACTATTACAACATTGTATGTCAACTATATTCCCTTTAAAAAAATTAAAAATGGAGTCACCACGTGATTCTGCAATTCCACTTTTGAGTATATACTCAAAACAACTGAAAGCAGGATCTCAAAGAAATATTTGTACACCCATGTTCACAGCAGCATTTTTCGCAATAGCCAAAGGTGGAAATGACCCCAATGTCTATTGACGGATGGATAAACAAAATGTGGTATACACATACAACAGAACACTATTCAGCCTTAGAAAGGAAGGAAATCGTGTCACATGCTACAGCACAGATCAACCTACAGGATATCATACTAAGTGAAATAGGCCAATCACAAAAGACATACTGGATGATTCCATCCTATAAGGTAGAAGTAGTCAAAATCATAGGCACAAACCAGAATGCTAGGTGGGGGCTGTGGAGGGAATGGGGCGTTGCTGTATAATAGCTACAAAGTTGCAGTTTTGCAAGATGAATAGGATTCTGGAGATCACTTGCAGGACAATGTGAATGCATTTAACAGCTACTGAACACTTAGAAATGGTAAAGATCACAAATTTCATCTTCTATATAATTAAAAAAAAAAAAAAAAAACCACCAGTGGCCACATGTGAGAAGTGCTCTGAGGTGGACTGAAGGCTGAGGGGGAATAAGAGGGAGCAGAAGCCTCGCTCTGAGGGACCTGAGCACAGCGCCCAGTGCAGTCGGTGCCCTGCACTCGGATGGTGGCACAGCGATGGGGAGAGGACACGTCCACATAGAGGTGGGGGACGGGCCAGCCATAGGGAGTGGTTCTCAATGGGCAAGGAGAGCAGCTGACAACACGGGGTTGAGAGAGGTAAGGGATACCGGCCATCCTCAGGTCCCCCAGGGGCTTCCGCACCCCAGCCCAGCCCCCCAATGCCACCTCAGGGTCAACACAAGCCACTGACACCCTCCCCTTGCCCCACATCCTTACTGGTGATAATCTGCTCCTTTGAGGTCTTTCGCCTACAATCGTAACGGGTAGCAGCATCCACAAATACTGAGAAGACATGCTCTGGTTCATACACATGATCTCTGGTGCTTTCCCCTTATCTGCTACTTTCCTACTTTTGATCAAAGCAGGCAAGTGAACTGGTTTGGCCCTTTCTGCTCTCCACAGAGCCATGGAGGCTGGGTGGATACTTTGTGAACACAAAGTATTCTTCCAGGAGGCTATAAACAAATCCCTGTTTCCAGCAGATTTTTCTTTTTCTTTCTTTCTTTTTTTTTTTTTTTTTTTGGTTGCTCATTAATTCTAATACAAACCCTCTCAGGACCCAGGCTGGAGTTCTTGCTCTTCAAGCACTGCCCCTGTCTTGCATGAGCTCTCAAAAAGGCTGGCAATGGTTTGGCAGAAACCTAGTATAATTTTTTCTGAAAAGTAACTTGCAACACATCTCTGAGCTATTAGACCAGGGAGGCCACCCTGGTTGTGAGTTGCAGCAAAATACCGACAGGTACCAGGTGGGTAACCCAAACGAGCAAAGCAGTCTGGGTGTGGTAAGCTAAAACCTTTTGGCACAGAGGTCTGCTGGTTACCCAGGGAATATCTGCACGTCCACAGTACGCTTCCCACTGACTTCCTTCAACCATCGCACCTTCTTGGTCTATCATTCACATTTCTGCTTTGAGAGAGGGACACGTTCTTCTTTCTCCACCTTACTAAAAGAACAGTTAAAAGTGGAACACACAGTGACTGACAGGTAGTCTCGCTGTCAGGGACACCCTGGAGGGGAGTCGGTAACTGTGGGAAACTGCACAGCGTGTGTCCCCCGGGGGGAGAAGAAGGAGTGGGGAAGTCGCTCCTCAGATATGGAGGCCGTGGGAGGGATATAGCCCAGTGTGTCCAGATTCTCGATATTCCAGAAGCAAAGAAAGAGATCTTTACATGAAATCACTTGATTTAAAGACACTGTGCACAAATTCAAAATTTTAAAAAACACTTTATGGGCCAACACCAGACTGACAAGAAAAAATGGACCTGCCGGGCCATGGTGACCATGGGCCACCAGTGTGTAACCCCCAGGCAACAGGACCCCTGCAACTTTCCAATAGCAACATCCTGGGAGTCTCCTTCCTACACACCCCCATGGAGTATGTCGATATGCCCTTCTGTAGGCATTACTCTAGCTTTGGAAGAAAGTACCTTCAGTAATGATCTTCCAACTGTAGACGAGTTACTCAGCCCTCATCCAAAGTGGCATCTGCTTGGCTGATCTCTGATCACAGTTTAAAAAGAAAGCTAGAGTAATCAATAACAGCCTTGGCTGTTTTGACCAACAGCCTCAGTCAGCAGCTGCCCCTTTACGGGAGTAACATTCTTATGGACATCCTGCTTTGCTTCCTATGACTAAGAGATACATTCCTGTTTCCTCTGGTGTCACCTGTAAGCAGCTTCTCTGGTCTGCCTCACATGTTCCCATCCCGTCCGGGTACTACTGTGCGGTCTCGGCCCTCCTCCCATGACTTGAGCTGGTTGGTGGCTGTCTGTAGCCATCCCATCCACCTCTTAGATCCTTGGAGTCTGGGCACCTGCCAACGAGACTTCTAGCCTTTGTGTGAAAAACTGGTTGCTCAAAGAGCATCACTGCCCATCCTGGCTGCGTCTTTGCTCCTGGTTCCTTTCCTAATGCCTGCCCATCTGGGTTTATAAGATGTACTTTCTGTTAGTTTCTGTGCTTATGGCCAACTCTGTTTCCATGTTAGTGTGACGTTCTAAAAGAACTCAGATACAAAAAAAAAAAAAAAAAAAAAAAACCACCACAAGCAAAATCAAAAGGGAAATGATCACTTAAGGGGGAAATATTTATAATTCAGATCATAAACAAAGGACTAAGCTTGCTAATATGTAAAACACTTGATAATAAAAAGATCAAAAATCCAAAAGAAAAATGGGCAAAGGATACGAACAATTTACAGAAAAAATTTAAAAGATGCTCCTCCTTACACAGAAAGGAAATGCAAATGAAAACTACAATGAGCTGCCATTTCATACCCATCACATTGGCAAAGATCCACAGCTTGACAACATACTCTCGCTGAGGCTGTGGAGAAACAACCTCTCCTTCACACACCACTGATGGGGGTGCAAAATGGACCACCCCTTTGGAAGGGCAATTTGGCAATTTCTATTGAGATTACAAGCGCATCAACCCTTTGATGTGGCAACTCCACTTCTGGGAATTTATCTTGTGGTAATACCTGCCACGTTCACAATGACATGTGATGAGGTTATGCACGGCAGCACTGTTTTGAACAATAAACTAATGGAAGCAATCCAAGTTGTTTTCATCTATCAGGGGCAGGTTACATAGTCCATAGTTCTAATACACTGGGGCTATGCAAAGTGTGGCTGTGGACCAACAGCACTGGCATCACCTACAGGCTTGGAAACACGGGCTGTTGTGGATCTACCCCAGGCCTGCTGGATCAGAAACTCGGGATGGCCCAGGACTCCATGCTTAATGACATCTCCATGTGATTCTGATGCATGCTAACATTTAAGAAGTGCTGGTATGGGGCGCCTGGGTGGTACAGTCGGTTAAGCATCTGACCTCGGCTCAGGTCATGATCTCACGGTTCGTGAGTTCGAGTCCCGCGTCGGGCTCTGTGCTGACAGCTCAGAGCCTGGAGCCTGCTTCGGATTCTGTGTCTCCCTCTCTCTCTGTCCCTCCCTTGCTCATGCTCTGTCTCAAAAAATAAATAAAACATTAAAAAAAAAATTTTTTTTTAAAGAAGTGCTGATATAAACAATGGGTCTGTTTTTTAAAATCAGAGAGGGGACGCCTAAGTGACTCCATTGGTTAAGCGTCCGACTTCAGTTTAGGTCATTATCTCATCGTGCACGGAGTTCAAGCCCCGCATCGGGCTCTCTGCTGTCAGTGCAGAGCATGCTTTGGATCCTCTGTACCCCTTTCTCCCTGCCCCTCTCCAGCTTGTGCGTGCTCTCAAAAAGAAATAAAAATTAAAAAAAGAAAAAAAATCAGAGAGAAACAAAGATCAGAAACAGGGAAAACCAATCAGGAGATTTAGAAAGCAGACCCATGGTTGCTTTGGGAGGGGGTAATGGCTGGGAGTGCTGTATCCTGCTGTAGGTGATGGTAGCGTGGGTGCACATCTATGTACAAATTCACCGGCCGTACCCTCAAGAACACGTATGTGTCACTGCAGGTGCTATACCTCAATAAAGTTCGTGACGAAGATGATGAAGCTCTCTACCCATTGACATAAAAGGATATCCAGCATACATTACTTAGTGGGGAAAAAAGTTAGGCCCAGAATAGTACAGTATTCCACCAATTACATAAAAAAGAGAAGAAAAGAAATATGCGTATTTGTGTCTGCATAAAGCAACAGTGGAAGGCGGGGGATAAATCCAGGAAGGGCACACAGGAAACAACAGGGATTATCCACAGGGGATGCGAGTGTCAAAGGAAGAGAGTTCAGGGTGAGAACAAGACTGAATTTTTGGACATGTGAGCGTATTTCCTACTCAAAAAATAATCCTTCCGCTTTGTACAAATAAAATTAAAAAGTATCCATTTTTCCCACCTCGCTGTCCCTTCCCCCCCCCCCCTTTTTTTTTTTTTTACCACAGGGACCCAGACAAAGCATGAAAAGACCTGAAGCTCATTTCTAATGCTGCCACTCGCCCACCAGGGTGGGCATGATCCAGGGTCTCTCTGCCCTCAGTTACTCCTTTGGGACAATGAGGATAATGCCATCTACCTCTTCTCACAGAGCTCTAAGGATCAAGTAGATAACTGACTTATAAAGTGCTACACCAAAAGAGGAGATCATTCTGACCACTTCTATCAGAACCAGAAGCTAAAAGAACATAACTGTCACCGTGTACCACATACAAAGTACTCCCATCAGGGTGCTTATTTAGGATAAGGAATACAAACAACCATAAGCCACTTATTGAGCATGTGCTCTGCCTGGCAGTGTAGTGAACACATCTTGTAAGCGGCATCATTCACCTCTCCCAGGAATCCTGAGTATTATACCCATTTTACAGACAGGGCAGCTGAGGTTAAGAGGTGGGAGTTAGTTAGGAGTGGGCTAAGACCCCAAACATGCTGCCAATGACAGGGGGTGAGGCCCATCGTTTATTCCGAGGCCTCCTTGCTTTCTGACTCCCCGAAGGCCATGTTAATATAAACAATGGCACGCCGAGGTGCCAGGGGAAGAGTGGGATCGAGGACAGGCATGGGGCCCATGCCTCACAGGGCAACATTCTGATCTCCACTCTCACTCTGTGTGGCCAGGCCGCCAGGTCACACCGCCGCTGACCTCCCAAACTATAAGCATCACCATGGTTCTCACACGCACTCAGCTGGTATGGGCCGAAATGTGGCTCCCCTCACCCTCCTGCCAAAAATGATTATGTTGAAGTCCTAACCCTTACCACCTCACAATGTGACCTCATTGGGACACGGGGTCTTTACAGAGGTCATCAAGTTAAAATGAGAACGTTAGGGTGTACCCTAATCCAATGTGACTGGTGTCCTTACAAAAAGGGGAAATCCGGAGGCACCTGGGTGGCTCAGTTGGTTAAGCATCCAACTTTGGTTCAGGTCATGATCTCGCAATTCACAAGTTTGAGCCCTGCATTGGGCTCTCTGCCATCAGCACAAACCCTACTTTGGTCCTTTATCTCCCTCTCTCTCCGCCCCTCCCCTGCTTGTGCACTTTGTCTCGCTCTCAAAAATAAATAAACGTTAAAAAAAAAATCTTAAAAAAAAGGGGTGGGGGGATGGATCTGGACACAGAGACACATACAAAGAGGATGGCCGTCTACACGCCAAGGACAGAGGCCTGGAACAGATCGTGGCTCAGAGCCCTCAAGTAAGCCAACCTGCCGACACTTTGATTTTGGAACTTCTAGCCTCCGGAGCTGTGAGACAATAAATTTCTGTTCCTTAAGCCACTTGGTCTGTAGTATTTTGCCATGGCAGCACTAGAGAAATACACACCCTTATACAATCCTTCCTCACATAGACCCTAACCCCGCCCCTGCCCACAAAATTAAAGATCTGCCCGAGGATCTTCAAGGTTACCATTTTATCCCCATCTTGTATGGCTTGAGATAGATTTTCAACAATTTTCTAGTAAGATAGAAAGATAAGGAAAGGATACTTTCATGATGTAAAAAGATGCAGCCAAATGAGAGAAGCATTAAAGAGAACTTGGAAATAAAGGGCCTAACTTGTGACTCGTTTTCTTGATGTACCATTTTTTTTTTTTTTTTTTTTTTTTTTTTTTTGTAATAAAGCTATAACCCTCCCCGGGCCTTCGGGAAAGAAATAAAATAGTAAGTCCTAGGTGCCAAGCACACACTCAGCAGTTTACACACTGCAGTTTACACACATGAGGCTTCTATACACAACTCACCTGGGCAGACAACAATGCAGCACGTGGAGAATGCCTACAGGGAGGGAAAGCATGAACTTCAAGAGAAAACTTCATTGAGAGCCATAAAGGAAAAATAACTCCACAAGGATCCCATGCAAAAAAAAAAAAAAAAAAAGAAAAATCTAGAATCACTGCTTTTTTCTCCCTCTGGGTAAAAAATAACAATGTCAACAAGTTCATTGTTAAATTAGGAACAAAAATTATTTCAGTAAGAACTGAATAAGAAAACAATTATCCTAGCTAGACAGAAGAAGGGATTTGATTGGGAAGGCCAGGAATGTGCAGAAGTGAAAACGCGGGGCAGGGTCTGGATCAGAGGGTGTGTTGGAGGGAAGGGAAAGAACAAGACAACTCACGAGGAGAAGAAACTAGGAGGATGGGAGAAAAGACAGTGGGAGGCTGCAGGTCAAAGACGCCATTGCCAGGCTTCTGGCTGGTGAACAATTAGCCACAGCAACTCAGTCTCCACTTACTTAAACCTCTGGAACTGTACCCGGAAGGGGAGGAATCTTCTGGGCTGTGGCAGGGAATTGGATTAAATCAAGTTTAGGCTGGAAGGGGGTCACCTCTGAGATGCTGTTTTCCCTTTGTGAAAATTCACTGAGCTGACCACCTACGTTGTGTCCACTTTTCTACACAACTGTTATGCTGAGATAATACCTGTCCTGTTCTGAATGGATCAGCCCCAAATTCACACGTTGGGGTCCTAACGCCAAGGTGAAGGTGTTACAGGTGGGGGCCTTTGGGAGTCGCTTATTATTAGGGAATGAGGCGAAGCCTTCATGTATGGGACTGGGGCCTTAGAAGGGAACTCACATAGCTCCCTGCCCCCCACCCCCTATCAGGACACAACAAGACGTTTGTGACTGGAAGAGGGCCCTCACCCGAACATGCTGGCACTCAGATCTCAGGCTTCTAGGCTCCAGACCTGGGAGAAATAAGTTTCTCTTGTTTAGAGGCCACCTTCTATGCTATTCTGTTTGAACAGACCAAACAGAGTGAGGCAGCAAGTTTAACATGTTTCAGTTCACTGGGGAAAAAAAAAAACAAAAACAAAAAACAAAAAACAGGTTCGGGGCTGGCTATCAGTCCTGGGTCAGAGGCCCCTCACTGTCTTTCAGATGGCTGACCAATAAGGCCAGGGACACTGGGGGCTGTGGTTTATTTTCTCTTATTCATACAGACAAGACCTCAGGGCCAAAGGGAACCTTGGCAGCTGCTTTGACCATGGGGCCAGGACAGAGCTAGGTCTCTGCCTCCCTGGTTGGGTTTGCCCTCTCTCCGCTGCCCCATTTGGTAAACCCAGCCTTCCTCTGGCTTGTCTGGGCCAGTGCTGCATGGGGTGTGAGCAGCCCAGCCTTGGTGTGCCCCTGGGAATGTCTGTGTGTCTCAGCTCCCTCAGCAGGAAAAGGATGGGGCCAGGCCAGGCGAGCCTCCAGTACCCTCCAACTACGTTGGGCAGCTTTCTCTGCCCAGAGCCACTGCTTCCCACCCATCTCTTCCCTTTTGTCCCCCACAAGATTATCTTACAAAGAGGCACTCAGTCTGATATGCGATGCCAGTTTCAAGTCCATGGAACAAGCAGAAGACAAGACTAACTCCTGCCACGCAGCCCAGGGAACAAACCCCACTCCAAGCCCTGGACAAAGGCCTTCAGCTGAATGAAGCTTGCAAACCATCTGTCTGAGGTTGTTTTGATGGGGCAGAATGTCTCATCCTACCAGGGGTTGGGAGAACACAGCCAGGCTATCTTATGGGAGGTCCCTGGTCTTTGCATCTCTCCCTGCAAAAAGCTGCACAGCAACTGGTGGCAATAAAGCAGCCAGGACAAGAATGCCAGGGATGTGTCCTTGTCACCTTTGAGGACCACAAAACAAACCTTTCTCTCAAAGAAGCCCTCACCCTCGGCGATTTAGTCCTGGGGCACAGCAACAGGCTCAGGAACGTCAGAGCTACCATGACCCCTGCCCACGCAGGGGGTGCCCCAAACATGGCCATGACTTCTCAGGAAGCTACAGCCCAGCTTGAAACCAAATCCAGCCCATGATACTGTTCACCCCCCTCCACTCCTCAGACCAAAGAGTTCTAGAAAAACCAAAATTGGAAGAGAACAGAAAAATGCAAATGATTCACAGGATTTAGCAAGTTTCCCTGTCTTACCTTCAAGGATGGAAGCAAAGGGTCGTTTGAAAGTCTGCCTGGTGCTTTTTACGCAGGGCACTTAGAACAGCGCTTTTAGTCTTCACAGGAATCACCTGTGGATCTCCTTAAAAAGCAAGATCTGATGCAGGTGTGTGGCAGGGCCCGGGGAGCCTGCATGTCTAACAAGTTCTCAAGTGATGTGAACGGTGTGGGTCCGTGGATCATTTGAGTGGCAAGCACTTAAGAGGACTCTCAGGGCTTCCTGTATTCAGGAAACACTTGAGATTGAGAGCATGACCATAGCTCTCAATTTTGCAGATCAAGGATGGAGACAACAAATGTTACGTGATCCACCCAAGATAATTCAGCAGTTCAGTGGCACAACCCAAGACAACCTTATAAATGCTCAGCCCATTTGGGGTCACCTGTTCTAGACCAGCAGGAAAGCCAGCAGGCCTTGGGTCATTCAGCAAATCAGTGGCAAAGCCCAAAATAACCTTGTAAATGCTCAGCCCATTTGCGGTCACCTGTTCTAGATCAGACGGAAAGCCAGCAGGCCTTGGGTCATTCAGCAAATCAGTGGAAAAGCCCAAAATAACCTTGTAAATGCTCAACCCATTTGCGGTCACCTGTTCTAGATCAGACGGAAAGCCAGCAGGCCTTGGGTCTGCGTAAAGAATCAAACATCTTTTCCTGAGCCTTTATGTTCTGTGTATTTCTGGCCACAACATTACGCTCTGTGGTATTTTAATGAGAAAGAAGACTCAGTGTCTAATGGTACGACCAGAAACCAGACATCTTATTCCTTGCCACGGGGCACCGGCACGTAGTTGCCAGATAAAATACAAGACGACCAGTTCAACTTAAATTTCAGACAGATAAAGAATAATTTTCTAGTATAATTATGTCCCATACACAATCTGGGATATACTCATACTGAAAAAGAAAGTATTCACTGTTTATCTGAAACTCAAGTTTAACTGGCGGTCCTGGATTTTTGTTTGCTAAGTCTGGCAACCCTACCAGGGTAGCAAAATGGGAATAAGGACAGTAGGGATTTGGTAACAAGGAGCACTCTCTGCTTCACTGCTGTTGACGTTAAAGAAAAACACGAGGAAGCCAGCATGGCAGGCATTTCACCAGGATGCACAACTTACTACGGCAACAAGAATGCCCATCTCTTTAGTTCATCTCTCTGAACACGGCTTAATCTTCTCAACCAGCTCATTACAATGTGACAAAATCATACATGGAGGGCTGGTATTATTAGTTGAATTGCATCCCCTCAAACTCCTATGTTGGAAGTCCTAACCCCAGCACTTCAGAATGTGACCTTATTTGGAAATAGAATCAGTAGCAGCTGCAATTAGTTAAGATGAGGTCATAGTGGAGTAGAATGCCCTTAATCTAATATGACTGATGTCCTTATAAAAGGGGGAAATGCGGATGCAGAGACTGACATGCACGCAGAGCAAATGCCATATGAAGACTGGCGTTCTGATGCCACGAGCTTCAGGACCAAGGGCTGGAGCAGAGGGAGCGTGGCCCTCCTGATGCCTTGATCTTGGACTTCTTGCCTCCAGAACTGTGAGACAATAAATTTCTGTTGTTAAGCCACTCAGTTTGTGGCACTTTTGTGACCTCAGCCCCATGAGCAGATGCTGGCAGCTGGGAGGAAGGGAAGAGAGGACAGAGACGAGAAACCCATCAACATTACCATTAGCTATTTTCTGTCAAACTTGAAAACTTCAGCTGAGGGAAGACACTGGGATTCAGAAATAGTAGGCTGCTTTGTGTGAACACAGCCACTGCCCTACTAAAATTCAAACTTAAATGTCGAATTGAGCAAGTTACACACGATTTAAAGAAGAAACCTTAGAAATAAGAAACCCTTACCCAGGTTACACAAAAAGGATACATTCCCAAGCACCCTCAGTCTTAAAGACATTTGGGAGGAGGGTTCTAAAACTTGCAACCTCAACAGACCCGTTATTGTGAACCGCTGTTTTCCCATGAGAAGTCTGCTTTCCTCCTGTACTTACAAACCAAACATGACCACACCGAGCTGGTGACTAAAGAGGCCAATGCAAAATTAAGCAGGCTATTCTGATTTCATTGCCTCTCTTGATTATTTGCTTGTCATATTTCGTATAACCCCAAATGGCAAGATTTAAACAAAAGATACGCTATTTAACAATACTTTATCCTCTCTTTCCAAAGTAACTGAAACCTCCTCAATTCAGAATGGATTCTAATGGACCTTCACCTTTACCCAGGCCTCGTTGTGGCCCGGAGGGGCAGGCCAGGAGCAGAATTCAATAACCGCACCCAAGAAAAATGCCAAACCCAGCTGGCTCCTGCCACACTGGCCTTCGCTCAGTCACCAGAATGGGCCAAGATATTTGTTTCTCACTTGAGGCCTCTGCACATGCTAATCCCTATGTCTGGAATGTTCTTTCTTCTGCCTGGACCCTCTCCCTGTGTCCCAACACAACTGGCCACACATACTCGGCTTTAACATCAGCTTCTCAGCAGCATCTTCTGTCCTTACTTTTTCATTTTTCTTTATCACATAAGCCTGTCTATTCCCTTCACCACCCCTACCACAACCATAATTTTTTATTGTTTACTTGTTTATTATCTATCCCTCCCTAATAAATGGTGAGCTCCATGAGTCAGAAATCAGACATGTTTTGTACACAAAAATAGACACAAATATCAATGGAACAGAATAGAGAACCCAGAAATAAACCCACACTTACATGGCCAATTCATCTATGACAAAGGAGGCAAGAATACACAATTGGGGGAAAGACGGTCTCTTCAATAAATGGTGCTGGGAAAACTGGACAGCTACATGCAAAAGAATGAAATTGGACCACTTTCTTACACCACACACAAAAATAAACTTAAAATGGATTAAAGACTTAAAGGTGACACCCAAAGCCATAAAAATCCTAGAAGAGAACACAGGCAGTAATTTCTCCGCCATCAGCTATAGCAGTATTTTTCTAGATATGTCTCCTAAGGCAAGGCAAACAAAAGCAAAAGCAAACTATTGGGACTATACCAAAATAAAAAGCTTCTGCACACCAAAGGAAACAGTCAACAAAATGAAAAGGCAACCTACAGAATGGGGAAAGGTATTTGCGAGTAATAAATCTTGTAAGGGATTAATATCCAAAATATATAAAGAACTCCTACACCTCCATGCCAAAAAACCAAGTAATCCAATTAAAAATCGGTAGAGAACCTGAACAGACATGTTTCCAAAGAATATAGACAGATGCACACCAGACATGTAAAAAGTAGGTCAACATCACTATCAGAGAAATGCAAATCAAAACAATGAGAGAATACCTCACACTTGCCAGAATGGCTAGAATCAGACAAAACAATAACAAGTGTTGGTGAGAATATGGTGAATAAGGGAACACTTGTGCCTTATTGGTGGGAATGTAAATTGATGCAACCACTGTGGAAAACAGCATGGAGGTTCCTCAAAAAATTAAAAATAGAAATACTATATGGTCCAATAATTCTACCCAATTAGATATTTGCCCAAAGAAAGTGAAAACACTCATTCAAAAAGATATATGCATCCCTATGTTTATTACAGCATTATGTACAATAGCCAAAACATGGGAGCAACCAAAGTGGTCATCAATAGATGAATAGACAAGGAAGATGTCGTATATAAACACATGTATATGTACATAACCAATATACAGAGAGAACAGAATATTACACAGTCATAAAAAAAAAAAAAAAAGGATGAGATCTCAGGGGTGCCTGGGTGGCTAAGTCAGTCGAGTGTCCAACTCTTGATGTTGGCTCGGGTCATGATCTCACAGTTGTGGGATCAAGCCTCGCATCAGGCTCCGCACTGAACATGGAGGCTGCTTGGGATTCTCTCTCTTCCTCTCTCTCTGCCCCTCCCCTGCTTGTGCTCGCTCACTCTCTCTCAAAATAAACTTTTTTTTTTTTTAAAAGGATAAGATCTTGCCATTTATGACAATAAGGACGGACCTAGAGGGTACTATGCAAAGTGAAATAAGTCAGAGAGAGACAAATTTCATATGATGGTCACCAGAGTGGAGAAGGGAAGAGTATGGGCAGAATGGGTGAAGGGAAGTGGGAGATAAAGGCTTCCAGTTATTTAATGAATAAGTCACAGGAGTAAAAGGTACAGCACAGAAAATACAGTCAGTCAATGGTACTGTAATAACGTTGTACGGTGATAGATGATAGCTACACTTGTGATGGGCATAGCATAATATATAAACTTGTGGAATCACAAAGTCGTACACCTGAAACTAACGTAACATTGTGTGTCAACTATACTCAAATAAAACAATTGAAAAATTAAAAATAAAAGTAAAAACGACAACCTTTATTTCACTTCACTCTCTTCTTGCTTGTTCATAGTTTCCAAGAACTCAGATGTAATTCTTACCTCTATGTTCATCTATAAAGAAGTCGTACCCCTCCCAGACTGTTTCTTAATAAAAATTTAAAATAGCCATTTCTTAAAAGAAAGAAAGAAATCAGACACGTTTTAGAAACTCCTTAACACCCAGGGCTTGGAGCTCAGGAGGCACACAAACATTTGTGGGGATTGATCAATTAATTAATTATTTAAAACAAATGAATGAGAGCATGCTATGATCAATAGCGGCATACTTCCAAATCCTGCCGGGAAATTCTGTATGCTCAGAGGCTCCAAGTTCAGCCCTGGAGCATGCAGTCTACCTTCTCATCCCAGCTGGAGATGGATTCTTTTAGGATATCACTTGTCTGCTAATTTCTCTGGGAAAGTTTCAAACTCAAAAATCAACCCTCTGATCATGCTCGAGCTTTATAAACACAGGCATATCTCATTTTATTGCACTTTGCAGACACTGCATTTTTCACATATTGAAGGCTTATGGAAGTCCTGGGTCCAGCAAGTGAACTGGTGCCATTTTTCCAACAGCATTTGCTCACTGGTTTGTGTGTCACATTTTGGCAATTCTCAAAATACTTCAAAGGTTTTCATTATTATGTTTGCTACTGTCATCCATGATCAGTGATTGCAAGTCGCTGAAAGCTCAGATGATGGTTAGCATTTTGCAGCAATACACTATTTTTTACTTGAGGTAGGTACGCTGCTTTTTAGACATAATGCTACTGCACACTTAACAGGCTACAGTATAGTGGAAACACAACGATTATATGCACCAGGAAACCAAAAAGTTCATCTGATTTGCTTTACTGCGATACTCATTTTATGACAGTGGTCTGGAACTGAACCCGCAGTATCTCCGAGGTCTTTTCTATAATAAAAGCATACCCTGGTCACATGCACATCAGCTGTTGTAGTCCCCAGGACAATACTTTCTCATGGTAAATTAATAAAGCAGTGTTGGGTTGTGATCTGGCAGCCCATATAAATGGACTTCAGGGAGAAATGTGATGAAAATACCAACACAACATTTGATAGCTGGATCTCTCTTTATAAATTAATAAATTGGCATTCTGACATTAACAAAAAAGAAAAAGGCTGTCCATTTTATATTTGGAAAAAAAAAAGAAAAAATAGGACTTATGGGTCATTAGAATTAGATGACCGAGGGCATTTTGGCAATGCAAATACACAACCTACAACCTTTAAAATGTACATAGCACTTGGCCCAGAAATTCCAGTAATAGGAATTCATCCTGAGAAAATAATCACAAATGCATGTAAAAATTTAGTCCCAAGAATGTTTACTGTAGCTCTGTTTACAACAGAAACTAGAAGCTTAAATATTCAGTAATACGGGGTTGAATGGATAATTTGTGGTAATCCCTACTAAGAATAATTTGCGAGGGTGCCTAGGTGGGGCTCAGTTGGTTGAGCGTCCAACTTTTGATTTTGGCTCAGGTCATGATCCCAGGGTCATGGGATCGAGCCCTGTGCTGCTTTCCACACTGAGCCCCCCACTCACACTCCCTCTCGAAAGAAAAGAAAAGAAAAGAAAAGAAAAGAAAGAAAGAAAGAAAGAAAGAAAGAAAGAAAGAAAGGAGAAAGTCTCTGCAGCTTTTCAAAATATCTTATCGAATAGAATCATAATTAATTAATGGCTTGGAAAAAAGGTTCATCATATGCTGAAAGCAAAAAACTGGGTTAAGAATCAATATTCCTTAACTGTAGTGGTTGGGTAGGTGGTGGTGTCAGGTGATTTTTACCTTCCTGTGTTTATCCGCATTTTATAAATTTCCTCTGGGAGTCATTTTGAAATATGTTTCCATACAAGGAATTTTAACCAGTCACAAAAAGACAAAAACTATATGATTCCACTTACATAAGGTACCTAGAATAGTCAACTTCATAGAGACAGGAAGTAGCATGGGAGTTGCCAGGGGTTGCAGGGAAGGGGTGGGGGGTGGAGTGTGGAGTTACTGTTTAATGGGTACAGAGTTTCAGTTTTGCAAGATGGGTGGTGGTGATGGTTGCACAACAGTGTGAATGTGCTTAGTGCCCCTGAACTGTACACTTAAACAGGGTTAAGATGGTAAATTGTATGTTATGTTAAGTTTAGCACAACGTTTTTAAAAACAGAAAAAAAAGCTAAAAAATTTAAATTAGTAAATGGTAAGTACCACTGGATCTAGCAGTGTGTTAGTTATTAGGATTTTCAAGAGACAGGAATAGGTAGTGTAACATGGTGTCTCAACTATACTTCAATTAAAAAAAAAAAGCGGGAGGGACACAGGAGTAGAGAAGGCAGAACCTGACCTTGGACCACGTGGCACTGAGCAAGACAATCCACTGTGCCCACCAGGGCTGGGGTGTGCCTTGGGACGAGCGAGCGTTTGCCGTGTCTGCTGGCCACGGTGTTTCCTATCTCTTCCTTCACCAGCATTGGGTTTTCCTGCTCTCCTGCTAGTGTCTCTCACTTTGATCCTCAGGTGAAGGAATTGATTTGGCTGCCCCCGAAGCGTGATTTCCCCAGAGTCTGGCTACAGAAACTATATCCTCTGTATGCCATGGGTTAAGGGATTTGCCCCCAGAGTCCTTCAGCTAGGCAAAGAAGAGAATCTCACCTTAAAGTCAAGTCAATTCACCTCTGTATTACTGAAGAAAGAAGTAGATTCAGCAAACAAAAATTTCCCCTTTCTTCACCGAGAGGACACCCAGGGCTTTGCAACTGAAAGGGAGGTGCAATGCCTGCTTCCTGGTGGTGGGGGACCCGAGAACCCCAAGATTGCAGAGCCACAGGCCGAGGGCTGTGCGTGGCCTGCAGCTGCATCTTAACGGTCCTACAATGGTGGATGCTGAGCTTCAATATCTGAAAAGTCCAAGTCCTTCAGAGTTAACAGGGCCAGGGAGAGACAGAGACTAGTGCTTTCCTTACCTGCTGTAGGCACGCTAACGTTATACTGAGGTAAAATAAATAGGAAGGCAGTCTTGGCGGTGACCTGTAAAATAAAGGGAAAATGTTCCAATTTAGTTTCTTGGTCACATCAAAAGAAACAAGTGGATCCTGCTACCAGCCCCCAGGGCCCACCCCTTTTGCATCTCGGACCCACAGACCTGTCCAATGAAGGGTTTCACCTAAGGAGGAATTTACACTGTTTCCCCATTTACCTTTAATGACAAGCCTCCCAATACCTGCACTAAAACCCAACAAGACAGCGTGGGGCCCTGCACGGTATCTAGACTTGGACCCACTGAGGATGGAATGAAACAAGCTGTGCTTGGCAGCCGAGGGCTGTATAAATCTGCCTGCCATTCATTCAAATATGTATTAAGTTCATTCTAGGTACCCAGCATTTTGGATTGCAGAAACTAACAGGAAATGAGGACACGGACTTCAAGAAGCTTCAGACCTAGCTGGGGTTCCCCCCAGCGCACAGGCTAACGGCACACTGGACAGCAGCCCCAAAAGTCTACACCTGAGCTTCAGAAACAGAGAACTCCAGCTGCTAATTTCACATCCAGTGTGTTGCGGGACACGGGACAAGACATAATGCCCCCCACTGCTGGCTTGTTTATTTCGAAAGCTGCCTTTAAATAAAATCTTGTGTTGTGAAAAATCTATGGTTGTCACCTGGTTATTAATAACCAAATCAGTACCCTGGCAATTCAGCCTGCAGAGAAGAGATGACAAAATGTGGGGATTCAAAGCTTGGACTTTAAGGATCAACAACCTGGGTTCAAATGCTGCCTCGGCCATTTGCTAGGTGTAACCTTACACCCGAGCCTCAGTTTCCCTGTCCACAAAAATCAGGGACATTTGTAATATCCCAGCTTGTAATATCTGGGTAGCGCTGGCCCAACTGTGGGTGTGGTTGAAGGCTCCCCAGATGTTTCTGATGTGCAGCTGGGGCTCAGAAGTACCACCCACACTGTTGTGGAGCAGGGGAGGAGGCCAGGTGAGGAGGGGGGCCCTGGATACGCCTCAGCAATAAAGACTTGCTGGTTCTCCTCTAAATAGAAAGGTTTGAAGGCTGCACCATGGGTGTGGGGGAAACACACTGGGCGTGGCAGAAAGTAGCGTGGAACCAAGACCCTCCCCGGGTGGACTCCCAACACACCCAGAGGGAGGTGACTGTCCGTGGCCACTCTCCCCATCACCGAGACCCACTCCTCTGCAGCGGGGTATCATTTGCTCTTTGCACACAGCGATGCACAAGCCTTCTCATGTATTTGTGCTGTTTTCTTGGACATGTTCTGTCATGCTCACAGGGAAAAAGTCAAATGAGACTAGGGATAAGAAGGCGCTCTGGAAAACACAAAGCCCTATCCAAATCCACAGGTCTTCCCCCACGTCCATCCCCAAATCTATCTTATTACTGTGGTCCACAAAACCTTTTTCAGGATGTTCCCAACGTCCCTTCTAGTCCAATTGCCTATATTTCTTTTTGTGAAAAATGTTTTCATTATTTATTTTTGAGAGAGAGAGAGCATGAGCAGGGGAGGGGCAGAGAGAGGAGGGGACTGAGGACCCGAAGCAGGCTGCTGGCTGACAGCCCAGAGCTAGACGCGGGGCTCAAACTCACAAACTGTGAGATCGTGACCTGAGCCTAAATCAGAAGCTCAAGTGACTGAGCCACCCAGGTGCCCCCAATTGCCTGTATTTCTTTAGAACAGAGGGACACTGGTTTAGCCAAAATGTGGTACCCATTATTTTTCCTTTTGGGGGTTTTAGCCCCTCTCATTTTGTATCCTACTTCTGTTACATCCCCCCTTCCCAAATTCTATTGATCAGAATCTCATTTATCCATCATAGTCCAGCTCAACTATAGCTCTCCACCAAGCCTCCCCCCCCCCAACTGCTCAGAGTGGAATGCTTTCTTCCGCTGTGCCCCCCACCACACCACCTTTTCTGTCTATTCCTTTACCTGTCAGGTGCCACTCCCTGCACACAGGGACTAACCCAGATGCACAAGGAAGGCCTCAGTAACTGCTCACTGGACAAGATGGAAAATCAAAAGCTGAGTCTGCGCTGGCCTGCTTCACTCAACTGTTCTGTTCCCACTCTTTAGCAGGAGCTGCCCCAGTGCTGTCACGTTGGTGGTCCTCTGTCACCTCTCTGTCGCCCACAGCTTTTCTTTGACACCATCTGGCTGCTACACCAGCTGAACGCATGATGTCATGAAGCCCCCCACCACTCCAGCCACGGTGGTGTCTCACTGTAGGCAGCTGTTAGGGATGTGGCGATGAGAGTTATTAGTAGGGCTCAGGCGTCGGTGTATGACGTGTTGGTCGTGTACCTGACTCTACTCACACTGGTCATCCGTGACCCAACTGCCTGACTCTATACTGTCCGCCATGACTTCTTTTGCGAGTAAGCTTTGCCTTCTCAGGATGAAATCCCCTCAAGGGAAGATGAGGAAGCCAGAGGAAGCAGAAGGGAAGACAGAGGAGAAAGGCAGGCAGACAGGCACAAAACCAAACTACATATGTTCTAGGCACACACTACATATGTTCTAGGTAAATATGTATATTTACCAAACTACATATGTTCTAGGCACAAATCTCCTTTCAGTTTCATCCAGGAAACACACCCATCTTTTAACTTCATGGAGTGGAGTGGACCTCCATGAAGTTTTGGCTGACCGGGATCCACTCCCTGCTCCCTGAGGGCATCACCTCTCCCCAGCTGTGTGTGTTTTATGTGTGTACACGCACACATGCATGTTTGGGGATTACCCTGATGACCACCTTCCTCCTGGAGGGATGACAAGGCCAGGCCCTCTCCCCTGGACAGAATACCAGCCAATCAGATACCTTCTCCTGGACTCAGAAACTTGGGCAGGAATGTAGGAATTGCTGGTCAGTGCCGGGTGCCTGACCAGATTCTTCCTCTGCAGCTCCCACAGCCCTGCCCTGGAGTGCCCCAGACCCTCATCAACTGCATGAACCCCCAGAGAGCCTCCTTAAGTCGGCCAGAGTCCATTCCTAAGACACATTAGAGTTCCATGTATCGAGTACTGGTATTCAACTCTAGCTCACACATTTGAATTCCTAGGTAAGCTTTTAAAATGTCTATGCCTGGGCCGCCCCCAGTCCATTAAACCTCATCCTTCGTGGCATCAGCATGTCGCTAAGCTCCCCAGAGCGCTCCCACGCGTAGCCAAGTCTGCAAGGCCACTCACGCAGAGACTCGCCTTCACCACCTTGTCTAAGCAAGGCTGTCAGGCTCTCTATCTAGGAACTTTTCCTGTGCCCTTCACAGAATTTAATTAATTTATGTCTTAAGTACATTTTTATTTTAACTTCTAAAGAAACATACATACTTTTAAAAGCTGAACAATTCAGGGGCACCTAGGCAGCATAGTCAGTTAAGCATCCGACTCTTGATTTCAGCTCAGGTCACAATCTCACGATTTGTGGGCTCGAGCCCTGCATGGGGCTCCACGCTGGCAGTATGGGGCCTGCTTGGGATTCTCTCTCCCTCTCTTTCTGCCCCTCCCCTGATCTCTATCTCTCTCAAAACAAATAAACTTTAAAAAAAAAAAGGAACAATTCAGAAATATGTAAAGTAAAAACCTACCACCCTTTCTGTGTTCTTTGCTTTCCTACCTTCTGCAGCCCATATTCATGTCTCCCTCTGTATGTTCGATGCCAATTCTGTGAGAGCTTTTCCTCTGCATGTATCTTATTTGGAATTTATTACCTTTTATTTTGACATTACAACGTGAATTGTGTTTATATAACTTGATGCAAGGGATGAAAGAATGAAAAAATTTAAAAAGAGCTACAGCCTATAAATAATGTTTAAATCACATCTTAAGCTCAGTATCATATGGACCAAGATACAGATCTATTCAATGTACATCAAAGTATCTGAAGTATGGTTAGTTACATGGAGAATGTGCAGGTCAACTTTTCTTTACTAATGTCAACATATAAATAACTGGCTATTTAATAAAAATTTCCTTATACATTCTAGGGTTTTTCACTAATATTTCCCACAAGGTCAAATGATATTCGACACCAAAAAGCTCAGCAGAATAAAATGAGCTCTGACAGGAGATATAAATGTATAGAGTCCACTACTCCAGCTACTGAAGAATCATCTCACTTTTTTTTTCTTTGAAGAAGACAGACATTTGCTATATGGGCTGTACATATATATATTCTTTCCCTGGTCCTGAATATACAGTCAATTCTTGTTATTCATGGTAGTTCTGTTCAATGAAGTCACTGCGGACACTGAGTTAACAAACACTGGACCACTGCTCCCAGGAGAAATAGAGTTAGGTACCAACAGTCTGGTCACCACATTTCCATCAACCAATCACTATGTGCATTTTTGTGTAAGGATGCTGTATTTATAATATATTGCTAAAGCATGAACACTAAACTCATGGCCAACAGCACTGTAATTCATGCCTGAAGAAGCTTATCTAACACACGTACATCCTCTGTGAGGCATATCAGGGCCTTCTCATGCTTAGGAACGACAGATGGCACTTCAGCACCAGGGGTGAGGGCCATTTTAAACAGCAAAATCACCAACAAAAAGCACAAAAATGAAAAAAAAAAATGTGGCACTGGATAGATCACAAAAAAGACATTTGCTTACAACAGGAGAGCTGAAACTAGAAGGCAAAGCATGGTCTTGTTTGATGTCAGCTGGGAATGTGCTCATTGGGTGACTCAAATTTTCCATTGCTGTGTGTACGTTCACAAATGACCACACAATTGCCCAGTGTTGATGTTCAGAGTCACAAATAAATTTTAGCGAGGAGGAGCATCGGCACGCACAAAATGTGTGAAGGACAAGGATCAACTGTTGGGACAAACCCGACTGCCAACTCCACGAGGGCCAAGATTTTTTGTAACATCTCTTTGAGGTATAATTTACACACTATAAAGTTTACCCACTGTAAGTGTATAGCTTTATAGGGTTTATCTTTACTTGTTTTTACACTCTCCATTCACTGGAATACAAGTTCCAGGAAAGTGTGGATCTTACTCGTCTCGATTATCTCCAAACCATTACCTCCAATGGTGCCGAGGACACAGCCAGCACTCAGGGAGCTCTTGTTAAATGAATACAGTGATGAGGTAGGGGAGCCAGTGCTGTGCTCAGCTGGCTGCCCCTTGGCCCATCATCTGCATGTCCTCTCCCTCTCCCTGGGGTCCAGCCCAGTGCGAGGCACGTAGTAGGTATCTCATACATACCTAGTTGATGAACTAATGGTGCAAGCAGCCATAGTTAGTAACCACAGATGGTTGCTTAACAGAGGTTTTCTGGACATGGTTCTGAGAGAATAGGATCTGGGACTCTGATTAAGGCAAAAACACCAAATTCCAGTGTTTTTCCATCCCTAACCGCTGGGTCGTAGCAGCAGAAACCATTCGAGGCCCTGCATCTTTCTCTATAGGCGGCCATGCTTACCCCCCCATTTTAGTCTGTCTCAGTAAGGTGACATCAGTACCTCTGTTTCACGGATGAAGAAGATAAACGTGAGGCCCAGAGGAGTACAGTGGTCTCCTGAGACCTCACAATTGTATAAGCAGAAAAGGCACATTCAATCTGATTTTTATTTTTGTAAGTTTATTTATTTATTAATTTTGAGAGAAAGAGGTGGTGGGGGAGGGGAGTAAAGAGAGGGAGAGAAAGCAAATCCTAAGCAGGCTCTGCATTGTCGGCACAGAGCCCGATGTGGGGCTCAAACCCACAAATCATGAGATCATGGCCTGAGCTAAAACCAAGAGTCAGACACTCAACTGACTGAACCACACAGGTGCCCTTCAATGTGATTTTTTAAAAATGTGTTCCCCCCAAAAATTTAGGATATTCACAATATGGCACATAAAATAGAATGGTGACATAAAACAGAAGCAGGAAAGGAACAAAAATTATCTACTGGAGGCAAAGAGGAAGAGTGAGGAATGAGACTGCTCCACAAAAATGCAGTCCAGGAAGTCCTTCTCATAGGCTAAGGTGGCCAGAAATTTGCTCCGTGCTTTCTTGAAGGCATCTGAAGGAGGAAGGAGTGACTGGCTCCTGCATTCACCATGTTCATTAATTAAAAAAAAAAAAAAAAAAAAAACTACTCGAAAAAAGCAATTCTACTTCTCCAGCATAAAAGCCACTTTGTTCTTTAAAAGGCACCCCAAAACCTCACCCCATAACCCTCTTCCAACCTCAGAGCAAGGACAAAACAGCTAACAAGCTGCTCTCTGCAAGTTCTCACTGGGTTTGCAGAGCACACAGGGCTGAGAAACAGGAGCCTATTAAAAATGTCATTCCAATTATCTCCCATCCCTTTAAGGCTGTTTATAGGAAACATTATTGAGTTTAATAGCATTTTAAATGCCAGGTTCAGTGGGTGAAAGGTTAAAAGTGAAAATGTGCTAATACACTAAAGGGGTACACTAAATTATGGAGGGGGAGCCACATCTCCCTCGTTCCCTCCTTTCTCCCTCTCTGTCTCTCAAACACACACACACACACACACACACACACACACACACACACACAGCTTCACTGAACTTTTAACTAAAACAGGGCATCAAGCACAAACACAGTGATGTTGAGCATGCTTGTGTAGCCATAACAAATCTAAAATCATTCCGCATGCCGTGTTCTATTAGGGGCACATGAATCTGAGCTCTTGGCTGCAATGAGACCAAAGATGCCGGTGAAATAGCTGCTTTTGGCAAAGCATACTGGGCTTGGATTCCAGTCCCAGTTCTGCTCCTGGGCAGCTGGGTGACCGCAGGCAAGGTATTTTACCTCTCTGGATCCCAGGTTTCTCATCCATTAACAACAACAACAAAAAGGACAATTAGTGTTATCAAGTGCTTAGTCTGCACCTTGCACAGTTCCAAGTGCTTGACATAAATTATTTCATGTAATGCTCACAACAACCCTAAGGGTAGGTACTAATAATATCCCCATTTTACAGATAAGGTGGAAAGGATAAAGCCAACTAAGGTGGTCAGAAGGGATGTCCTTAAAGATCCTCTCCACCCTCCGCTCCAAAAGGCTATCATTTCAGGATTCCATTTATCATCAACCCCCAAAAGCACAGCCTCATGCTGACAGCTCGCTGGGAGGTCATCCCAAAGTCTGAACCATATTACTGTTTCTCCACCTTGTGGAGACAGGGCCTGGGTATCACCTGTATCTGACAGGGCAAGGAAAAGCAAGGCCTCTTGAGCCAACCCACCCTAGACCAGCCTGCCAGCCACAGCTTCCGGCCACACCAAGGTTCCCAAATGCCCCAAACTGTTGTCTTTTCAATGCAAGCTGATATCTGGGCACCAAAGATAAGAGAGAAGAAATGCAATGAAAGCAGCCTCATCGCTTTCTTTTTTGGTAGTATTTCACCCTCAGATCTGGCTAGTTCTCTTTATTTCTTGGCAGTCACAAGCACGCGTGGGCCCTTGGAAGGGGGCTGGGGTGGAGGACCAGCCACCGAGGACAGGAGAGGGTATGTGGCCTGTTTCACAGAAACAGCTCTGCTCCAGCCACCATTGTCCCGTGCACGACCACCACCCCCTCCTAGGGCCCAGGACACAAAGAGAAGCACATGGGGGACCCTGACCCCACAAGGGACAGCCAGCATGGCGCCCCTCCTCCCAAGAAGCACAGGGGGTGGCCAAGTGAAACATCCTTGTCCCCCAGCTCAGCCTCTGCTCTCTGGAAGCCAAACGGTCTCAGCTCAGAATTTCCCAAAATTGATTTTGCATCTTTCTGCTGAGGCAGTGCATAGGAAAATTTCAGTCAGACAGGAAAACATTTGAAAGTTACGCCCAATTGGTGGGGAAGATTTTTTTTTTTTTAATAAAGAGTCTTTTAGCCCCAAGCATTTGCTCCCCGGGGCTCCTGCTTCAGGAGAACCATGGGCGGCGGGCTGGTCACCTGCAAGTACATGAGCAGGACTCAATGGACCAGGTTTGCAGCCCCTCTGTCACTCAATGAAAGGCAGATACAGCTGAAACAAAGATGCTTTTCACTCCTGCGTTCTGAAATTCTACGTTTTGGATGACCAGAAGCTGGCTGGGAGGGCCGAGCGCCTGAAACCAGGAGGCAGAGTTCTGACAGTACCTTTCTGTGTGATTTTTTCAGCAACGCCTAGACATCCTGGTTTTCTCACTTGAAAAACTGCCTTGATATAAGAATTTAGCAAAGCTACACAAACACACACACAACAGACTCTCCACGAGCCCATGTTCACAACGTTGAATAGACTCACCACGAACAGCGACGATCACACTTTTCTATTTTGGACTTAAAAATGACAATACATATTTATGAGAAAAGTCCATAATCAGAACGGCCATGATCAAATTGTTATTACCCACTTTGTTATACTCATCGGTTCCAAGGTCTCAATTTTATATTGGGATAAACAGGAATTTAGAAAGGGTCACTTCCAGAGTTTTAAAAATCTTTGAAGATGGGCTTAAAAAAAAAAATGCATCTGAAGATTGAATTTGTCATGTGATCCATCCCCAATTTGGGAAGTTAATTATGTACTGAAAGACAGGAGGTAGCCTAAAGCTAGCTCTCCTCCACTGCCTTTATATCCACAACTGAATGACAACTTCAGGAAGACTACATATTTACGCAATCGGTTTACACAGATTGAACTTGATCTACTGGTGCCCTACAGATACCCTTAGGTAACCTATGAAATGTATTTCTTCTCTCAAGGCCTTAGTATATATACCCCTCATCTGCCCCCTCAAAAAAAAGACCCCTTGACCAATATTTCTGGCATTCTAGTTGATTATATACTGCACTCTCCCAACTGCACATCCCAATAGCTATCCCGCCATTTGGACAGCACAGCATACTCATAAACCATTCCTTGTGGGAGCTAAAAACTAAAGAAAAATAAAGAAGTATTCACATAAGACAATTTAGAATGTCAATACTCTTCGGATGTATCTCTCTTGCACTGCATGGTGGAGTTCAGATGGCTGGTTGCACTGTGGATAGTCCCAAAACACACGTTTTGTTGGTCTGAACAAAATATTTCTCAATGTGACCAAAAGCCACCTATTCAGACAGAATATAAACAGTAAATACATATATAATTAAAAATAAATTAAAAATCGAAATAGGCAAATGAAAAAGTCTTGGAGTGTGGCATTTCAGGTTGCAAGTTAAGACTGGGTTAACATTTTAGGGGCCCCTGGGTGGCTCAGTTGGTTAAGCATGCAACTCTTGATTCCAGTTCAGGTCATGATCTCACGGTTTTTGAGATCGAGCCCCATGTTGGGCTCTATGATGACAGTGCAGAGCCTACTCTCAATTCTCTATCTCTTCCTCTCTCTCTGCCCCTACCCCACTCACTGTCTCTCAAAAATAAAGAAGCATTAATAAATAAATAAAGACTGGGTAACATTTTAGACTAGACTGCAGAAGAAGACCACCGCACAGTGCCACAGTGTCAATCAGCTGTGGTTTTTAAAGAAGCTTTAGCTCCATAAAGCAGGAAGCACAAAGGGGGTAATTCGAATCGTTACAGATTTGTCTGCGACAGCAAGTTGCTAACCGTCGTCAATCATCATAAGTGGGTGCCAGAGAGAATCATCCTCAAGGAACTTATGGCGTTTCCTGGTACTTGAGGAAATGAAAGGATTACTCAGGGGCTCCAAAAACCCAGGGTAGCTGGACCAGGCGGGGCCCAGGTGTATTGGCCTTCATCTGTTTACACTCAGGAAAGAAAGAGAAGGCAGAAAGTGATCCCTCTCCTGCAACCATCTTTAATTAGTCTCTACCTTCTGGAAAGTATCCGACTCAAAACAGCAGTATGTTGATCCCCATGTTTTGTCTGAAGAGCCAGCCATGTGGATTAGAGCTTACTAGAAAAATGAACTGTGAGTTCACAGGGATGGAGTGGAGTGAAGCCATCTCCAAGGGCCATATACCAGGCCCATCAGGGGGCTGATGGCTGACTCACACAGGGAGCTTTCAGATTCCTCTAGTTATCTGTGTCAGGGCACCTAAAGAGAGATCCTGACTCAGAGGGTCCACCTCTGTCCATATTTAAACTGAGAACCAGGGCTAGAAGGCAAATAAGTGAGTTTTTCAAATAAGCCACTCTGTAGGAATTTGAGATGTGGGATCTCTGCTGTCCCAGTTTCTGCACACCCCTACTCCACTGAGGGGTGAAAGGGATTAAGGAATAGGCCCCGTGAATGGGCCACCATGGTACCATTCTAATACCAGTAAGAGCCATTCTCTTCCACACAGGCAAGGAGTTGAGGTCAGGCAAGGGAACTCTTAAATGTGCATCTTGATTCCGCATCACCTTTACTTCCTACCACTCTCTGTGTTACAATGCCTCCCGCTCCTACGGGACATGCATTATAACCCCATTCTGGGCTGGCATCCAGCCTGTTACACCTGAGTCTACAAAGACCCATCAAGGACCACCTGAATGGGGGCACCTGATAAACAGAACTTAATGATGATGATTTGATTCAAGTGAATTAAATCAAGGCCAAGAAGGTTAATGAAAAACATCTAGCACTCAAATATCCTTATTTGTCAGCAAATAATATTCACAGGGGATATTCCACATCATCTTCAAAGTGGAGAAGAAAAACAACTTAAAAGACAAGAGATCCCCCCAAAATGTGCTACAGATAAACAGAAAATACAAATCTAACCCCAAAGGCATGGCTGGAGGTAAACACTACCCACACTGTGCCACAAACCAATCTCTCCATACCCCTAAACCTAATAAGCAAAGTCTGGGCAAATGTCAATATTTAGGTAGAATGCCATATTCCAAGGTATCTCCCTCTCCCCGCACCCCACAGATCTGGCAATATACGTTACCACAGAACTCATTTTACTAATAGAAAGTGGTAATTTATTTTATTTTATTTATTGTTGGGGGGCAGCACACTCAAGCAGGGGAGGGACAGAGAGAGAGGGAGATACAAAATTTGAAGCAGGCTCCAGACTCTGCGCTGTCAGCACAGAGCCCGGTGTGTGGCTCAAACCCATGAACTGTGAGATCATGGCCTGAGCCGAAGTCAGACACTTAACTGATTGAGCCACCCAGGCACCCCAGAAAGTGGTAGTTTAAATAACATCTAAACATTGGTGTGCTTTTTCTCTGCCCAGCCTCTCAGCACCCCAGGCGACTGACTGTGACCGCACACAGGGTAAAGACAGCCTGAGGAGCAAACCAACCATCAGAGGGAGAGGCTGGACCTCAATCTGAACTCACAGCTGGTCCTCAGAGGCTGACAGGAGGCTGCAGGCACCCTCATCCCAGGCTTGATGTGC
Organism: Panthera onca; assembly: GCF_046562875.1. Taxonomy (NCBI): domain Eukaryota; kingdom Metazoa; phylum Chordata; class Mammalia; order Carnivora; family Felidae; genus Panthera; species Panthera onca. The sequence goes on from NC_138343.1 coordinate 49,919,662, forward strand.
AACACCCCACTTGCTTATAATAAATCCCGGCCTTAGAGCAAGAGACAGGAGGCCAGGTGTCCCCTCAGCTGGGCCCACTGGGTAACTGTATTTCAGGGGATACAAAAAGAAACAGGAACTGCCTGGGACACCAGTGACCTTAAACTTTGGCCAAGAAACACAGATAATCTCCATGCAAGACAATCACACAGTGAGAGCTGACAGAGGGGAGGACAGAGCCACACACAGACACACACCGAGTGGGAGGGAAAGAGGAAAGACTCTCCCCTGCCAAGGCCTTGGGTGTGGGAATGTGGGTCTGCTCCTTTCACTCTTTAGCCACTGCTCTGTCCCCCTGAGGCAGGAACCAAGGCCACGGTCTGCAGAGGGCAGATTGAAGGACTACCCTTGGCTGTTCTTTCTGCCATTTCCCAACTACACCAAGAAAGATGACAGATCCATCTTGCTAAAACACTACAGGCCCTGTTCTACAGTCCCCCATGACTCCCTAGTGCCTAGGAGAGAATCAAGATCCCCAGCTGGCATCACAGGATTCCACAGGTACCCCACCTCACATTTCCGAGCTTTGGCCCCTCAAATCTGAGACACAAGAATGCCCCCCTACCCCTCCTAATCCAAACACCATCCCAGACAGGAAAGGCAATACCCAAATGTAGAGCCCAGTCAGACAAACCAGTCTGTAAAAGCTTACTTATAACACAACAAAACCATCGTTATTAGCAGGTACAGTAGTCCCCCCTTATCCGTGAGTGATACGTTCTGAGACCCCAACTGGATGCCAGCAAGTGTGGACAGTACCGAAACCTACGTATACTATGTTTTTTTCCTATACAAACACACATACCTACGATCAAGTTTAATTTGTAAATTAGGCACAGTGAGAAATTAACAACAATAACTAATAATAAAACAGAATAATTATAACAATGTGTAATAAGAGTTATGTGAATGAGGTCTCTCTCTCAAAATATCTCACCGCTCCCTACTTGCCCTTCTTCTTGTGACAACGTGAGATGATAAAAGGCCTACATAATGAGACGAAGTGAGGTGAATGGCGTGGCCTCGTGACGTAGCATCAGGCTACTGACCATCTGAAGGTCATCTGCTTCCGCACCATAGTTGACCGCAGGTAACTGAAACCGCAGATGAGGGGGACGACAGCACACGCAAGCAATTCAAGAGACCAGTGGGGGTCCCCTGACTGAAATGGGCACTGAGCCCCCTAACCACCCCGTCCCATGGGGAACATCACCAATGAGGTTCTGCCTCATCCGTATTCTAAGGGACGGATGAGCCAAAAGAAGGCCAGAAAGGGGCTGCCTGCACTAAGGGTCGAGAAGTAGAAGAAATGTAATTCCCAGGAAAAATGAATGTCTGAGTGTAGATGGGGATGAGGCTGGAGGGCTGGCAGAAAGCAGGTCTATGAAGGGTCCTTTATGGCAGGTATAAAAAGTGGACTTTATCCTACATGTGGGAGGTAGCCACCTACGATTTTTAATGGGAAGATACAGTGAGATTTCCACTGCAGAAAGTGCATTCTGCTCAGTGTGTGGAGGGTGGGCTGGGGAAGGGGAGGTGAGCCGGGCAGCGTGGAAAGGTTAGGAAGGAGGTTGCCGCAACAAGGGATGACGCAGGCCTGGATTCAGGTAACGGCACAGACGCACGACAGTGATGGGTGATTTTCAGAAGATTCAATGGCACGATAAATTAAGGTGGAAAAGTAGTCAAGAGGGGTGCCCGGGGCTTGCTCAGGAAGCAGATGCACAAACATATAATTCAAATAAGATATGCTAGGTGTTATGACAGTTAACTCAAAACATTGTAGACGGTGACGACATCAACAGAGACACAACGGAAGTCCAGGGCTGGGAAGGGGAGACTTGAGAAGGGCCAGTCAGAGGCCACAGGAAAGCCAAAGGGCCCCAGCAGCCAAGGGAGGTGAGCAGTGAGGAGCCCGTGCTCAGCACGAGGAGACCTTCAGGGAGAACAGGTCAACTGGGGGCTGAGATGCAGACTGCACAGGGGCAGCAGTCTTATTTATTTATTTATTTAATTTTTTCCTCTCTGATGGGTCCCAATGGTGCTCAGCACACAGTGAGATTTCCAAAAATATTTGAGGAATAAATGAATGCATGAAGACTCCATTAGATTTGGGGACCAGAAGGTTACTGGGTCCTTGCAGGGTAAACGTTCTAGGAAGGAGGGAAGTCAGTGTATGTGGGTGAATGTGAAGTGGAAGAGTGGAGACAAAGGTCCATAAAGCTTGTTCAGGTGGCTGGGAGCTAGATGGGGGGAGGGGGGTTAGGGAGAGGATGGGGGAAGCTTGAACCTACCAGTTGAGTCATGAGGAGAAAGACAATGAGAGAAGAGTGGTTGGATATGCAGAGGAGTAGGGGGAGCTGGAGAGGAATACATCCATCCAAAGGAAACTTCTTTCTTAACGGCACCTAGAACCGCAGGAGAGGGATGCCCTAGGAGAACACCAGTCCTGGGCAGCTTCCTGGTCAGGCCCCACACCTCCTGGTTCCCCAAGATCCCTCTCTCCGAAGCTCTGACGGTGTCTAGATACAAATACCAGATACAGAGAAGCAGCTCGATCAATGCGCCTTGAATTGATATAAATCAGAGGAGGAAAAGACAAGTGAAAGAAGATTACCAAGGACTTGGGGGTTTGGGGAGAGATGCAAAACCAAAATTAACACCCCCCCCAACTATATTCACAGCAAGACTAGGAAACGTTTATGCCCTCTATTTAGTCAATTCCTTTGAACCAGTGCTACACTATCACTCTGGGTGGCCATGACTCTACTTTCATTCATTTCCCAAGAGGGAGAGGCAGGGTCACCTGGATGGATTTGCAAAAGGATAGCTGTTCTGTGGGTTCCCGGGGTGGGGTGCTGGTCAGAGGGCCATGAGGAGGCTCTGGCTTCCTATCATTCCATCAGCCTGTGCTGTCTCTGGCCAGACTGACGGGGTTCAGAATCAGAACCCGCAGACACGCAGGTAAGTGTCTGGCCATGGGCCAAGGTCCCTGTTCTGAGACCTGTTGTGACTGCCGCCATGGCCACAGGGGTGATTCTGGGGCTTTTTTCCCACATCTCACAATGGCCACACCAGGTTTTCTAAACAGATGTGTCAAGGAAAGCAGTGTGTGTGTGTGTGTGTGTTTGTGTGTGTGTGTGTGCGCGCGCGCACGCGTGCACGCACATGTACGGGCGCACACATGAGCAAAGCTAGCTGGTAAGACATTTTTTTCACACTCCAGAAACATGCATTTGCTTAGAAACACCTATAGAAAAAGCAGAGTTAGAAACATATAATCAATCACAAAATATTTGAGTGCATCATCCGGGCAAGGCCCAAGGCTACAGTAGATCTAAAAACTTGTAAGACTCATTTTCTTCCCTCAGAGACCAAAATCAGGAGCTAGGTTATCAATCTAGTCCAACTCCCTTATTTCAGAAGTGATAAAACCAACTGCCTTTTATTGACCATTTACTGCGAGCCAGGCAAGGTTGAGGCACTTTCTATGATTACCTCATGTAACCCTCAAGAACCCTGTAAAGAACAACAACTAACGTGTAAGATCTGAGTAAATGCCAGGCCTTGTGCTCAACACCAAACAGGATTACCTCATTTAACCTCCAACTCTAGAAAAACTTCGGCTGCCTCTGCTACTGGCACTACTATTATTTACCGAGCTCCTACCATGTGCCAGGACAGAAATTATCTCCTTTCATACTCCCAGAGGCCATACTGTACAGAACAAGTGAGGCTCAGAAAGCTTGAGACACTTGCTCAGAGGCACACGGCTAATAAGTCCCAAGAGAGAACTGGATCTCGAGATTCATCAGACTAGGACGTCTGGATTCTTCACCACCATGCTACCCGAGTAATGTGTCTAAAAACTAATGATCAAAGCAAGACTTTGATCTGTGAAAAGCTAGTTTTAAGACAGGAAAAGATGTCATGGATCTGGACACAATTAGGCAAAGGAGAAATTAAGGCTCTTTTCCTTTCTCAAGGCAGAGACCATGGCTATATTCATATTTGCATGCCCAGCGTCCTTGGTACTAAGGAGGGACTCAGTAAATATCAGTTAAGTTCTCTGGGTTTGGAGATTTATGCATCTCCTCTGGGAAGGCTTCTGGGAGACACTGAGCTAAGCTAGAAAGACCTAGATTGGGGATAAGAAGAGGGGAAGGGGCTCAGGGTTAGAAAAGAGTCATTACTGTGCTGAGAAAGCACACGAAGGGGACCCAGATTAGCACCTTCTAGCTTAATATCATCATGGTGGCTTTGGGGGACTATCCTCTGTGCAGGCCAACTTTCGATCTCAGGTGTCCTCATCTGTTTCAAACAAGTCTAAAATGGAAAGAGGAAAGGAGATCTGGCCCTCAGAGTCCTTAAAGCTTTTATCCATTCATCCATCCACTCGTTTATTCTAAGAGCTACTGGGCCCCAAAGTCAACTGTCTCCATCCTCTGAGTTAGTTCATCAATAGAGACGTGCCAATTCCAGCACAACGTGCATTTCAAAACCTTGCTTCCCCAAACCATCCAAGCCCAGATAAAGAAACAGTTGCTTCCCTCAAAGCAAGGCAAACAACACTGTAACATGAAGATTCAAGCTCTATTTCCAGCCACAAAACTCTAAAAGCGGTCCCATATTTCATAATTTACCAATTAAATTTTATCAGTTACTTAATGGACAAGTGAGCCCGAGCGCCTCCATGTGAAGCTGTTACGAAAGTAATTTCCTGATGGATACCAATATTCAAAGACTGGTGGTAACTGGACACGGTGATTAGAATCCCATTAATGCTACACTGGAAACTCCTCTTGGTCCCTGAGGGCTGAGCGTGCAAAGAGTAGAGTAAGGGTAAGAGAAGGAAATGGGTTTAAGTGGTACTTGAGTATCATCTGAGCTAGCCGCAAAAGATGGAAATGGAGGCATGTGATGTAGTGCCACTTTTAAGAAGTGAGGGCCATCCTGGTCTCACCAGAGACCAAGGCAGTAAGTAGCTGAAGGTGGATGCGTTATGCTCTTTGGCTTTATTGCAGTCAGGAAACATCTGTCCAGAAAGCCTGTGTTAGAGTCTGCAGTATTTCAAGAGTGTCAGTCTTGCCCTGCCACCTTTTCCGATTGCCTGTGGGTGTAAGTGAGGCAGGATTCAAATAGGAAATAGACTGTGTGAGTGCTCCTGGGCTGGCCAATTCCCCACTTGGCCCTCCGGGTCCATTCTCCACTCTGTCCCTATGCCCCAGAGCAGAGAGCAGGTGACCTTTATGGAGCAGGCATCAGTGGGCTTCCAGGACCGCTGCCTTCAGATGAATCCTCAGGAGATGAGAGAGCTCAAGGAGGGAGCTTGTCACCTGGCTCCCTCCCTGCTGGGCAGATGTGGCAGTGACCCGGATTTACATCAAAGGTCCAGCCCCCCTCCTTCAGCCACAGCTCCCGGCATTACCTCCCCCACATCTTCCCTTTCCTCCTAACGTCTAAAGAAGTTCTGTATGTGCTCCATTCCTGGTCCCCTCAGGCTTAGGGCTATCTCACACTTTTGTAAACTCCGGGGTGCTTTACCATCCCTTATCTGTTTCCCCTGATCCTGTCTGTACCCTTGTTAATGGTGCCTTCAATACCTTGCTCTAAACACCCCATCTGTTTCCTGTGGGACCCTGACTGATGCAATTCTGCTCCTCAAATAAAAGACTTAATACTAACACTGCATGATGATAATTAACCTCAATACAACCCCTGGCAATGGGGCACTTCCCGTCAGGAAAACTCTCTCCCATACATACATGCTGGAAATATCCCTCTCTCTGGGCCAGCTGAGTTCCGAATGCCCAATGGTGCTGACGATGACTAGCTTTTGTTGTACGGGACACCCTGGAACTGACTTCTCACAAAATCCGATCAAAACAACCCTCACCGGGGATCAGTGATCACCTGTCTGAGTGTCCCAGGGGTCCTTTACCGAGGACACAGGAGAACATAGGCCCCTGAGGACACCACTGACCTCAGGATGCATTAACAAATCCCAGGTCTGGCATCAGGAACACTCGATGACATAGCTTTTAGTATTGATTCTGCAAGATCACACCCACTATGAATGGGGACTGACTTTATACTGACAAAGAATGGCTTCTAAATCATCTCTGACCAACTTCTGTCAGGAAGTAAAAGGTTCTTTGCCTTATGTGCCCCAAGTGCTACATTAGATGGAAGGGATAAGCCAGGGAGCCCTAGCCCAGCACCTCTTCTGACACAAAGAAATTCTTTCCTCTCCTATTTTTTCAGGATAGAGCAAGAATTGGAGTGAGGGGAGGCAGGAGGGGGAAGGTGAATGAGGGAGGAGGGTGAGTCTGCGAACGAACGAACCAACGAACGAGAACGAACGAGAATGAACGGGGCCACTCATCTCCAGGATGTCTTTCTACCTTTTCCTACAGCTGAGTAGCCCAGGGGCAAGTTGTCTGCCAAGCTTCCCCGCCCGTGTAAACACTCTGGCACCAGCTGGGGTTCGGAATCTGCTGAGTCTCTGCCAGCTGGCGACCTGGAGATGGGTCAGATTAAAGGAATGCATAATGAGTGAGGGGGTGGGAGACAGAGGCTGTATTTACACGGAAGGGGTCTGCAGGGGTCAGTAAGGCACCGGCCAAATGGGGCTCTGGAAGTGGAAAAAATATGAAGGTAAAGAGGAAAGGGGTTTCAATGTACCCAAATGCCACGCCCCACCCAAATGTCCCGAGGCTGTTAAGTTCATTTATTTTTTTTTTTCTTTTAAAAACTGACTTCTTTGTCCCCGTCTCAGTCCCCACCCTCCCCCGCCAACATCTCCCAAACCAATTACACACAGCCCTTTGAAAGGTTCGCAGCTGCCTGCTGGAGAAGGCTCAGCATGATCAGACAGCACGGACACTCAATCCTCCTCGATCCCAATTTGGGAACGTTAACACGGAAACCCAAGCCACGTGCTGACAAGCAGGCTCTGGGCCATATTCAGCCCCAGACGGAGGAGGCCAGGCAAGGTGGAGGGCACAGAGAGCCAGCAGTCCCGAGCAGACATCCTGGTCTCCAGCCTCAAAGACAGACACTTCAGGCTCCCCTACCCCAGTCGGGGGTGGGGGGGGGGGCGGTGGGGGGGGGGGGGAGGGTGCAGGGCAAAGATTCAGAGGAGACAATCCAACAAACAAGACCCCCAGGCCACACAGGCCCTTCTGCCGCCCTGCAGAAAGGCTTAGGGGACAAGAACAGACAAGCCAAAAGTCCTGGTGGGCATTTTGTGGCCACACCTGGTCAGAAGGCCACCTGTAGCCTTCCTGGAGCACCTGCAAATGTCTAACCCCAAATGGCTATATATGTTACTGAGGAGAGGAAGTCAGCAGCCCTGAAGAGCAAATGAGAAAAAGCACTGGGAGGTGCTGGGGAAGCTCGGACACAAACCAGATGTAGGGCCTCAGGCTGCTCCCATCCCCGCGCTAGGCCTCTGGGTTCTTATTTTTTAAAGCATGTTCACAGAAGTTCCTCTACTTCCACTGATCTTTCCCCACACGCTGCCAGGACAGGGATTCACCTCCAGATATAGAGTTCAAGCCCAGCCCTTCTTGCTCCCTTGGAAATCCCTGCCACAGCGGTTGCCTTGATTCCAGTGACTCTCAAATCTACCTTCCCCACTCAGATCTTTCTCCTGAGGATATTCCTGCATCTCTACCTAAAGAGCACATCACCAGCTCTCACTGGGCACACCCCAAGTCAAACCTCATGTCTTTATTCCAAAAGCTGGTGCCCAGGAAACATCCCTATACTTGCCCATATCCTAGGCTGCCCACCATCCCTTACAGCCAGCCACCTGTTGGCTCTTTCCTTTACTATTTTATTAAATCCATTATTTCCACTCACACTGCTACTAAAATGCCTCACACCCTCCTCTCATACTAGCCTGTAGAAGAGCCTTCTAACTGGATGGTCTGCCTCAGTACTCAACCCCAACCCACCCCCACCATCCTGAACAGAACAACCAGGCTATACATAACATAAACAATGGGTACCCCCTTCATGGCTCCCCACTGCTTAGAGGATATATCTCTTTAATCTGACATTCTTGAACCTCCTTCCCTCTCCTCCTTTGATTACTGCAACTCCCCCAACAAACTCAGTACAACAGCCCTGGCTGTGCCAAAGGATATTCTAGATTATTATTCCATGAAATACTCTCCAAGGTCAACAAATATGTTTGGTGCAGATATACAATATTCATTATTACTACATTAAAGGCTCTGACAAGTCTTGCAGTAAATAAACCTGTTTAGCCTAGCATTTCCCAAGCCTATGTGGCCCAAGAACTTTTTGTAGCATTATACCTATTAACTAACTGCTTTCTTCATTTCTCTGAACCCTTTTTCTTGCCTGAAATACCAGCCCTCTGTTCTGTCTTCCATTTATGCCTCTGCTTTTTTTTTTTTTTTTTTTTAACGTGTATTTATTTTTGAGACAGAGAGAGAGCATGAACGGGGGAGGGTCAGAGAGAGAGGGAGACACAGAATCCGAAACAGGCTCCAGGCTCTGAGCAGTCAGCACAGAGCCCGACACGGGGCTCGAACTCACGGACCGCGAGATCGTGACCTGAGCTGAAGTCGGACGCCTAACCGACTGAGCCACCCAGGTGCCCCTATGCCTCTGCTTTGACTTTCCTTTCAGGGCCAGCTCTGAGCTCACCTCCCTGGAGCCTTCTCCCCCATCAGACCACCAGCACCCATGCTGCTTCCTTCCCTTCCATCTGAAGCACCTACTTTCTATACCTCCTTGCTGAGAGGCAGGGGTGCACGATGGTTGAGAGCCTGGGTTTTGAATTCAGAAAGACCAGTGTTAAAATCCCAAATCTGCCCTCACTAACTCTGAGATGGAGTTGTTTAGCTTGTTTGGTGTAGACAGAGATAATAGAATCTATTAAAGAAATTGTTGAGGGGATGAGTGGGATGAGAAGATCAAGTCTAGCACAAGGCCTGGCACATCATGGTATTCAGTTTAAATAACAACTAGTCATTTTTCTCCTTATTTTTTATCGTGGTTTTGTCACTTACCATTTTCTGTCACTTATCAGTTCTTTCAGATGGCAAGTCACTGGAAGTTCAGGGCTAAGTCCTGTCCCATCCCCTACCCTTCCCTCTACATATAAATTGGGTTTAACAAATATGTGCTGATAAGGCAACCACCACCACCCACCCCCAGACAGCAGGTAAATGTAGACCCTGGGCAGGGAAATAGAGCCCCCAGTCCTAGACTACCAGCACTGAGCAAGAGGCTGTCGGTCCGGAGATTCTTCAAGGCAGTTGAGTCCTCTAACTTCACAAAATCTCCTGGACCATACTGTCCTGCTCTGCCCTCAGCACCTGTTTATTATGCCCTTGGAAGGGCTGGGGTGGGGGGAGGAGGGGGGTGCTCTGTAAACCAAAGTGAATAGGTCTCACCCAAAAGTGGCCTGGGTGGCCACAGCCCCACTACTGGGCAACAGTGGGCTGCTGGGCTGGCATTGAAACTTTAAATTTTCAATTGCTGTTTTTAAAAGCTTAAATTTTCAACACAGGCTATTTCATTCATGTGACTTTTCTAGCTAATATCTGGAACTGAGAAGTTTCATTTCCACTTCTAGTCAATCCTGACTTGCATTTTTCTTGGTGCTTTTGTATAGGCTTCTCGGAATGGTTTAAAATATCCATATTTCACCCTCTGAGCCATTCTTCAAAAGGCTTCTGAAAAGTAAAGATTTTATTTATAGTAGGTGAGAATGACCTCTCTAAGATCAAGGGCAAGGGCTTCTCTGTGGGGCATCTCCTAACTGTTTTGCTGAAGCCCCTCCCCCTGCTTGCCCTATCCCACCCACACACACCAGCCTGCCATCCAGGCTCCAGCTTCTCTCCCTCTATGCTCCATTCACCTTTCCTGCTCTCCAAGCAACAGGCTGTCACTGATCCAACCTTGCCATCTTTCTCTTTCTAAAATGGAACAGCTTTTTAAAAAAAAATTTTTTTTAATGTTTTTTATTTATTTTTGAGACCGAGAGAGACAGAGCATGAACGGGGGAGGGGCAGAGAGAGAGGGAGACACAGAATCGGAAGCAGGCTCCAGGCTCTGAGCCATCAGCCCAGAGCCCGATGCGGGGCTCGAACTCACGGACCGCGAGATCGTGACCTGAGCCAAAGTCGGACGCTTAGCCGACTGAGCCACCCAGGCGCCCCAAAATGGAACAGCTTTAATGTGACTTTTCTGATTTTATTGAAATATACAGAGAAAAAATAAAAATGACATGGAATTCTACTACACAGAGAAAACCACTGATTACACTCTGATTATTCTTAGAGACATTTTTTTATAAAAATAAAAAAAACCAAATGTTTACAGAAAAAGTCCTACAACAATATGGCATTCTGTAATCTGCTTTTTAAAAAACACAGCCATATGTCTTGGACATTATTCAACGACATTGTATATTGATGTACGTCACCATTTGAAATTTAACCAATTCCTTACTGGTAGGCATTTAAGAACAACCTCATCTTTTAAAAATGCTAACATCTCAGAATATTTGGATATAATATTGAGCGGGAAAAAATCAGGATTTGGTCTGTGTATTTTTATTACAAGCATGAAAACCATAGCGTCTGGGCATAAGAACAAATAGAAATTAAATCAACTGTGCTAAGTGAAAGAGCTTGAGGAAATCTGTTTATAAAGGTGGTGTTCAAACAGAAAAAAAAAAAAAAAAGCCCTTCAACAAAGTAATTCATAAAATGCAAAATCCCTATTACTGAAAAAGATGCTATGACAGGTCATGCCTCAATGTAAAATATTTCAAGCGGCTGATTTCCACTTATTTAACCTCATAACCTTTCCAAGTGGGAAAGGAAGACAGCAGTACTGAAGCTATATGATTTCTGAGAAAGGGAAAAGGGAAGAAGTAATTCTGGAAAGGAAAGGCATTCACAGGGAGAACCGTGGACTGGGGGCTCAGGCTCAGAGCCCATCAAGGAGAAGCCTTCACATGGACTCAACCTGCACGCTTCTTAACGGTCGTGGTGGCCCAGGCAACAGTGTTTGAGTGTGAAAGGTGTATCTGGTGCAGAATGGATGCACCAGAATGTATAGACTATACATAACTAATACGGAATGAGAAAACGAGAGGCACAGAAAAATGGCTGCAGAATGACAGCTGTAATTGTCATGGAATTGATTAATTAATATTCATGAGTAACTAACACCGATGGAGTCCTTACATGGTATCAAGCTATGTAAAAGTGTCATATAGGCATTATTAGCTTACTTGATTCTTCCAAAAACTTCATGAGGTAAGCACAATTATCTGCATTCCCATTTTACTGGCAAAAACACTAGGGCACGGTTAAGTAAGTTAATCAAGTTATCCAGTGAAGTGAGGGAGCTGGTAAGAAATGAGGCAATGTGGGGGCGCCTGGGTGGCTCGGTCGGTTAAGCCTGTGACTTCGGCTCAGGTCACGATCTCACGGTCCGTGAGTTCGAGCCCCGCATTGGGCTCTGGGCTGATGGCTCAGAGCCTGGAGCCTGCTTCCGATTCTGTGTCTCCCTCTCTCTCTGCCCCTCCCCCGTTCATGCTCTGTCTCTCTCTGTCTCAAAAATAAATAAACGTTAAAAAAAAATTTAAAAAAAATTACATGTGTTCTTTAAAAAAAAAAAAAAAGAAATGAGGCAATGTGAATTCAAAGCCTGCATTCCAAACCTGTGCACACTTCATGGTATTTATAAACCCAGTACAGTCTGGCACCATGCAATGGAGAATCAGGGTACATATCCAGATGGCTAAGGCAAATGAGCCTTAAACCTGCAGTCTATTTTTCAGGGGAAGGAGGAGAGCCTGTGAGCTCATCATCATAATAAACTTTCTCTACAAGGAGCTCTATGTACTATACAAGAATGCCATGACTGTCCTTCACTTCCAAGACATCTCCGTGAAAATGCACAAAACCAAACATGATCTGGAGCCAGTCCTCTCCAATCTGTTTAGTTTCTCACATGCCCCTAGTCTGGGATTTCGGCCACGTCACTGTGGTTGGTTTTCAGAAGGAAAACGGACTAACAGCACTTAGGAAGAATCATGTAAGTCATTCTTGGAGGATGCTGAGCTTCCAGGCTGAAGGACAGCACATTTAGGTTAAACCCAATGGGTGGAAGGTCTAGGTTACTATATTTGGGCAAACCATTGATTTGGGGCTTGATTTGAGTTCTGGGTTTGGCAACAGCACCCTTCTCCCACCCTGCCCCCGCCCCGGGCCACGTGGGCTCAGCTACAGAGCTTGGCCCTCACACAGGCACCATGTACCAACTCCTCCCCGGGCTCCGAGAGCAGAGGTGGCAAACTGCTCCAGGGAGCGATGGGGCAAGAAGCAGCCAGCAAGTAGCCACCAAGAAGCCAGAAGAGGGGATGCCCTGAACCACTGGGTGGTAACGAGGTCACATCCCAAAGCACAGAAGCCCCCCAAGGATCCAATCCCATAAGGAGCACCTCGCAACTCTGGCCATACTGAACAGAAAGCACTGGTTTTCTCATCCGTCTTCCTCATCAAACGGAACAGAAAGTGTGTCTTAACCATCCCGGTGGCCCAGGCACTCCGGAGTTCAAGGAGCTCCATAAATACTTGTGGAATGAATTAAAAGTTCTGGAGATTGTACAACAATGTGAGTGTACTTAACACTACTGAACTGTGCACTTAAAAAATGGTTAGGAGAGTAAATTTAATTTTGAGTATTTATTTTGAGAGTATTTGACCATGATTTTTAGGAAAAAACCACTAACACATGGTACAGGGTGGGGGACGAGGTAGCATGCATTAATTCTAATACTTTATGAAAGCTGAGAGAGTGTGGGCTGAATAATTTAAGAAGTATGGGGGAAGGTTTAGTGAGGTAACTGTTATCGACAGTGGATCATGTTTCTGTAAGAAACAAAAAGTCACAAAGAGATGGCAAATACGACACTCAGTAGGTTCTTCCAGGTGTTCTAAAGCAGGAGGAGTAGATAAATTGTACAGGTGGGTAGAGATGTGGCCTCACGTCCAGCCAGGGAATTCTGCTCCACTCGTTCTGACAAATACACTCTTCCTCATATACTTCCAACCTCGACGCTAAAGCTGGCATTTCTCTTTATTAAAGGAGAGAGAAGGCTGCTCATGAACCACCCTTCCCGCGTGCGGCCTCACAGGAAGGGAGGGCGGCGTTTCACAAAGCGAGGTCTATGTGATGTTACTGAACACTACTTGAGAGAGATGGTCAGGTGGGTCAGAAATGTAGGACGCTACTTTAATAGGTTTATATGACACATGAATCTCCAAAGGGGGCATGATACGCAGAAGTTTCACACACCTCTCTGACCCAGAACCTTCCAGCCTCCTATTACCACCCCCAGAGATCTCAATGGAATTTTGAGTTCAGATCCTGGCTCCCCAGTTTCCTAACTGTGTGATCTCAGGAAAATTATTTAAACTTTCTAGGCCTCAGTGTCTCCTGCCCTTTAAATGAAGTATGGAACACAGGCTCTGAAGTTAGCAAAGGGGCTTTGAATTTTGATTCTGACATTATGACTGACGGGGACCTGGTCAGGTTACTCAGTCTTTCTAAACCTCAGTTTTCTCATCTGTAAAATGGGAGTAATCATAGTATCTCCCTCACAGGGTGAGTGTGCAGACTGATCACGAGAAGATAGGTAAAGTGCTTACTTATTACAGTATTCAGCACAAGGTTAGCACTTGGTATGCATTTATTCTTTGGCTCAATAAACTGGGAAGTGCTATATAAATGTCACCATTCTTTAAGGACCAAGCAAAGTCCTACCCTTCTTTCATGAAGCTTCCCTAACTTCCAGAGTCTCAACGCCCTCTTATCCCTGGGTACACTGCTCATAAGACTATTTACTACTAATTTAGTCAGCATTTAGTCATGTGCTGATATGTCATATTAGATCCCACATTGATATCTAGTGTTTTCTGACAGAATTTTTACCTCAAGCTTTTTCTAAAATAGAATCAGGGAAATTCTTTTCATGAACTTAATGAGTTTAATTAAGTTTGAATTTAAAAGTTCTATCTTCCTAGTGTAAAAAAAATTTCTAAAGGGAGGGACGCATGGGTGGCTTTCTCGGTTAAGCTTCTGACTTCAGCTCAGGACATGATCTCATGGTTCGTGGGTTCAAGCCCCACATCAGGCTCTGTGATGATAGTGCAGAGCCTGGAGCCTGCTTCAGATTCTGTGTCTCCCTCTCTCTCTCTGCCCTTCCCCTGCTCACTCTCTCTCTCATTCTCTCTCAAAAAGTAAATAAACATTAAAAAAAAATGTCTAAAGGGAAACACAGAACACTGAAAGCTAACATCTTCCATAACCTACCTTCTAGTGACATAATAAATGTGGACAGTCTCCTGTGATCCTCCCAGATTTTGACTGTGTATACATAAACATAAGTTTTTTATTAAAATGGGCTCACCCTGGACATACTAATCTCTAACCTATTTTTTCCCTCACACATCAGTCCGTGTCAGTACCTAAGGATTGACCTTATCCTCTTTTAAACAGCTGTAGAGGATTCCACTGCATGACTCTACCATAATTTACTTAATAGGTTCACTACAGACGGATATTTAGGTTGCTTCAAATGAATGACGACTTTAGGGCAAGAGCTGTGTCCTGTGTATTTTGGCAGCTCCATATAGTTAGCACGGTGCACATGGTAAGAATTCAGTAAATTGTGTTGTGTAAACTCTGACAATATTTGCCTCAGAATCACAGATGATTATTGAGCCACAGTCTATTAAATACAACTCTCAATAAGCCAGCACTGTTGTGAGAAGCCTGGATAAGAATGAGCAATATTTGCAATGCTGGCCCTTGAGATACAACTCTCAGATCCAAAAGACAAACTGTTCACATTATAGTTTCAATCCTGGCTCCTTTCCTGTGTTAAAATTATCTGGTGACCCAGCAATTCTACCCCTATGTATATGCCCAAGAGAACAGAAAATATTATGTCCACACAAAAACTCATACATGAATGTTCACAGCAGCATCATTCATGTAATATGGTGGAAACAACCCAAATGTCCATCAATGGCCGAGTGAACAAACGAAATGTGGTATTTGCATACAGTGGAATATTAGTCATAAAGAGGAATGACACACATTACAACATGGACGAACCTTGACAACATTATGCTAAGTGAAAGAACACGGTCACAGAAGGCCACATGTTCTATGATCCCATTTACACGATGTGTCCAGAACAGACAAATCCGGACAGAAAGCAGATTAGTGGTTGGGGGTGGGGGAGCAATGGGAAGTGACCACTAACCGGTCTCTTTGGGGAATGATGGAAATATTCTAGAATGAGAAAATGGTGATAGTTGCAAAACATGGTGAATATACTAAAAACCACTGAACTGTACACTTTTAACGGGTGAATTTTACAGTATATGAATTATATCTCAATTAAATATGCAAAAATCCTTTGAAAACTGGTTATCAATTGATAATTCCAAGTTACCACTTATTTGCTGCAAGAATATTACAGGAGAACCACCAGAATGCCAAGTATCATGCTGGGGCCTAGAGACACAATGGTGAGCGAGACCCTCTCCCGTCCTGGCAGAGCTCCCAGTCAAGCCCTGGAGACAGACAAGGCCACACACCATGGAGGCGGGGCAATGATGAGAACTGTGTTAGGAGGGCCCAGGGAACTGCTGAGGCAGAAGGAAGCACCCTGCCCAGTAGGGCAAAGCAGGGCATTCCAAAAAAAGGGGGTTGTGGCCTCAGGAATGAGGAACCATGGCCAAGTGAAAGCAGGATGGTGTCCTGAGGGAAAAATTTGTATAAAGGGCCAGACAGAAAAGATACATCACAGAAGAGCTGAAAGATAATCAACAGGGAAGAACCCCACTATCCGAACATGCCAAACAACGTCATTTAGAAATCCAAGTATTTGACTCCCGTTACATGCCGGGCACCATGTTAGTTGCTAAGAATACAGCAGTGAACAAGATCAATGCAGGCAGTGGTATTAGATTTTCAACGACACACAATAAAGAGTCTATGGCTGATTTCTTGGTTTCAATGTGGTATTTAAAAAGGACAAGGAGGGGCGCCTGGGTGGCTCAGTTGGTTAAGCGTCAGACTTCGGCTCAGGTCATGATCTCACGGTCTATGAGTTCGAGCCCTGCATCAGGTTCTGTGCTAACAGCTCAGAGCCTGGAGCCTGCTTCGGATTCTGTGTCTCCCTCTCTCTCTGCCCCTTCCCTGTTCATGCTCTGTCTCTGTCTGTCTCTCTCTCTCTCTCAAAAATAAAATAAAAACATTAAAAAATTTAAAAAAATAAAGGACGAGGACAATTTGTCAATATCTGTCAAAAACACAAATGCATTTATGCTTGGACCCAGTCATCCTGCTTCTGGGAAAATATGTTATGAGATATATGGCTGTATAGACATGAAATGACCTATGTACCAAGATATTCACTGCAGCATTGCTTATAAGAGCAAACGATTAGAAACAACCCAGGTATCCACCAAAAGGGGACTGATTAAATGAAGTCCAGTGTACCTGCATGATGGGAGACTATGCAAGCTTACACACTGATGAGGAAATTCTCTGCATACTGACATGGAAAGAGCTCTAGGATATTTTGTGAACCAAAAACAGCAAGGAGCAGAACAGTGTAGATAATACACTTTGTTCTGCGCAAGAGAGGGGGACAGGAAATACACACACATATATATATACACATACATACATATGTATATATTATATATATATATACACATACATACATATGTATATATTATATATATATATATATATGTGTGCATATCACATGTGTATATGTACTCTCTATATATCCAAAATCTATCATATAATTTATAGCTGCTTGTATTTGCATAAATAAACTCAAGGATACACAAAAATAAATGAAGTGCTACCTAGGGGCAGGGGAGGGGAGCTAGATAAGAAGAGGTCAGGGAGGGACACTTTCAATGTATTCTTTTTTTTTAATGTTTTTGATTTTTGAATAATGTGACTGCACTGCCAAATATTGTCTATTCAAAAAAAAATGTTTAAAAGCTTTAAATGGCTAGGATTATAGGTTCCCTCCCTGTGTGCACATGCTAAAGTAGCAGGAATTCCGAATATGCTCACGAGCACCTCTTACTGGGTACCTGAGAACCCAGAAGAGACAGCATGAATAGAAAAAGGTGCACATGACCACCAGCAGCAGAAAGGCAACTCAAGATGCACACTATCCTGTGTGTGCACAAGCCCATCCTCAATCAATTCACACCAACTACATATTAGGCACAGAGGTGCTGGGGATACTGAGAAAATGTAAAGCAACCTGTTCCTTTCAGGGAGCTCACAGCAAGTGCAAGGAACACGCTTCGGCCCTACTGCCTGTGACCTTCCAAGTACAAATGTGATGAAGTAACTTCTGTGCTCAGGAAAACTTCAATGGCTCCCTATTACCTGAGCTGAGGAGTAAATCCAAACTTCTGAACAAGGGCCACCAATGGGCCGAACCGTGCCTGCCAGTCCAGACTCATCTTCCCTCACTTCCTTCCTTACTCCCCACCCCCACCCCACTTTGGTAACATGGAGCCACTTATCACATCACCCACCTGCACATCTCTGTCCTTTACACATGTCCTCTCTGCCTGGCCAATGCCCCTCAGGCCTCAGGGTCCAGCCCAGACTTCTCCATTTTCAAATAAACTGTCCCTAATACTCCCAGGAGAATTATGCTCCCCTCC
The DNA here is from genome assembly GCF_046562875.1 of Panthera onca. Classification (NCBI taxonomy): domain Eukaryota; kingdom Metazoa; phylum Chordata; class Mammalia; order Carnivora; family Felidae; genus Panthera; species Panthera onca. The sequence goes on from NC_138343.1 coordinate 49,937,478, forward strand.
CTGACTCTTGAAGTGTACCTCCTACACACAGGAGTGGCAGTGACACTGTCACCTCCCTAAGGACTCTTGGCTCCGCGATGGCAGAATCTTCGCCTTTTCATCTTTTATCCTACCTAGCCCCAAGAACAGTGCTTGGAAGGGAGCAAATGCTCGGTCTGAGTCTGGTTGAATGAATAAACAAGAGAAATAGAGAGGTAGACAGAAAGGAGGCAGGAAGAAGGGCTGAGGACAACGTTTGGAGCAGGTGGCGACTGTGTGATATGGGAGGCAGTGGTTCAAGAAGGGGGAAGGAGAAGACCTGGGGGTGGGCAGGAGCATGAACGGAAGCAGGCAGGCACAGAGAGAGGATGTTCTGGAACCTCAGGTAGGTGGTTTGCGTTGGGGGTAGGCAGGGCAGGGCCCAAACAAGGAACAGAGGGGGTCCAGGACAAAGACTGGTCAGGCTTTGGGGGAGCCCAGCATGCCATGCTAGGCAGCCTAGACTTTAGGTGGGCACCATGGAAGGATTTTAAGTAAGGGAGCCCCATGGTCGGCTCTGTGTCTGAAGACAACAATCAGTGGTAGCTCTGAGGAAAGGGAGCGGACAGGAGACCAGACAAGAGGCTGAGGTCCAAGCTAGGACCCGTATAACCACTCAGGAGTCTGAGCTAAAGCCAAAGAGCAGTGAAGTATGAGAGGGGACTTGGGAGCAAATGCAGGGGTAAAACTGCTGGGACTTCGATATGGGGAACAAGGCAAGGGAGAAGTGGCCATGGTGGGTTTCTGTCCGGACACACATGCTTGTATTCTCCCTCTCCTCCGGAGACAATGTAAACCACCCATGGGAGTCCGGGGTGTTTCGTAAAATAGTGGATGATCACCAACAGGTCTTGGGAAGACAACCCCCAGGTGTTCAAATAACGTGCTAGAAATCACACAAAGGCAAATCTCAATGCATCTGTTTCTAAGGGTCTGCAAAAGTTTAGAGATGGAAGGCATGCGACAGATCAGCTACTCCTCATTCTCCCAAGCACATTTCAAAGAATTATTTACTGACACCGCTGTGGGGTACTCCTTGACACGATATGGGTATACTCTAGTATACAGTGAGTGCTCGATAACTTAGAGCAAATGAAATGCTACCTACAGGCCATGCCTACCTTCCTCTGTCCACCAGTGAACCCCTACATGTCTGTCCCCACCTCACCTATACCTAGAAAAGCCTCTACAAAAAAAAAAATGCTCCCCCTCCCTCCATCTCCTCTGAACACAGGAACAGCACCAGCTTCCTTAGATAAGGCCACAGTACTTGAGTGCAAACCTCTTCGTGGCTTATTTAACTAAAAAAAAAAAAAAAAAAAAAAGTGGAGAAAAAGATGTTCCATCTAGCTGAGGCCCTCCCTACTTTTTAAAAAATTGGAAATCACATTAGGTGCAAAAAAAATACCTTTTAAATAAGTTCAAAGGACATGTCAGTGATAATGCAAAGGCAACACAAGACAAACAATGATATTCATATTCAAGAGCAACATCACATCAATGCATGCCTCAGGGTTACAATAAGGTCTAAAGAAAAGCTGTTCCTCTCTCCTAGCTTTAGCTGTCCTTGCCTGCCCACCCCCCCCTCCCCCCCACAACTGCCTTGTAGCTTGCCTGTGTCACATAACATGCCTGGGGAAAGAGAACTGGGAGAGGAGAGACCCTGCAGTGCCAGCAGCCTCTGAATTGACATCAGCGTGGGGGTCCTGGTCCCTCCTCCAGGTTGGAAGGAGACTGAAATTTTGGGGAGGGAGCAGTTCTCACATGGATCAGTGCCACAGCCTCCTGACCAGACTCTTCATTTCCAGTCTCACCCAGAGCATCCTATCACACTAGCCTGCTGAGTACCCCAGTGCTTCATGCCAGCCCCAGCTGTGCATTCACAGGGACAAGCGGATCCCCTTGCCTAGTGTCCTCTCACATCCTCTTCTCTCCCTGGCCTCACCCAGCATGCACTTACCCCTATTCTGGGCAAGGAGCCCCTCCTCCATGTTCCCAGAGTATCCTCTCCAGCAGACCACTACCTAGTGAACACCACTGTGTGCCAAACACAGAAGACAAATATGGCGGCTCAACTGGAATACTCATCATCAAGAGACTGTACTTGTTTCCCGTCATCTGTCTCCCTTATTAGATGGTAAGGTTCTTCCTTGTAATTGGGCAGCATGTCTTTCCCCTGTTTTGCCAGCATCTAGAACAATGACTCACAAAAAGCTCTTTAATCAAGGTTTGTAGAAAGAGGAGGCAAGAGATCGGAATCAGCTTAGTCTGGACACACATCTATCGGGCCATGTGAGCAAACAACCCAAATGGTGAGACTGAGAAGCCAGCAACATTGGTCAAGTTACACCTGGCCACAGCTATACGCTAAAGGTCGTGTAAGTGGCCACTGATAATCTGACAAGGCACAGTTGTCAGGCCTAGAATATGCTGGACCCACGAGACTCCAGGAACAGTGGCTGAGCAGCATCTCCTTTTCTTCGTTTGGAAGCTCCAAAACGGACCACAGTAGAGCAAGTCATGCCAAGAACTATGTCAGGTGGCTTCCATTACACATTTCAGAATTTTGCGCAGAGATGTATTTACTGAATGATTAGAAAAAGAAGAAAATTGAACGGCAGGTGGTTGAATAGTGTTGAATGAAGGGATTTCCCAGACTAGACGATAAGAATGTCAGCAAAGTTTCTTCCGCATTTCTTGGGTAAGAAAGTACACTGTACAATGGACCGACTTTGCCTTTTATTTCAGGGCTACAAAAAAATCTGTGACTGGCCAGAAATGTCTGGGGCTGAATCATTCTGGATATCCAGTTTCCATATTGCTGAAGATTTAGGTACTGAAACTGCAACATTAATCACTGTGGACAGAAATGTTCCTACACACGTGAGCATCCTACATACCTTTCACTTTCCCTGCAGATAATCATTATGATCGAGTACCATCTGGTGCTAGTCTATCATGGTAACCTCAAAATCTATACAAGTTGTCTGTGCATCTGTGCGTATACTAAGGGACACCAAGTACACATGTTTGCTTTTTTTTTTTTTTATTTCTTATGACTTTAAGTTTGTTTTGTTGTTGTTGTTGTTGTTTTGGGTTTTTTTTTCTGAGAGAGGGAGAGAGAGAGAAGCAAGCAGGGGAGGGACAGAGAGAGGGGGAGAGAGAGACTCGGAGACTCGGAAGCATGCTCTGCACTGTCAGCAGAGCCCAGTGTGGGGCTTGAACTCACGAACTGTGAGATCATGACCTGAGTCGAAATCAAGAGTTGGACGCTTAACTGGCTGAGCCATCCAGGCACCCCATTTCTTATGACTCTTAAGTGTTTAGGAATGGGGTAGTCCTCCCCAAAAGTCAGCTACCCCAGCCACTTCTCCTGTTCTAACTTAATCTTCCTTCTGTAATCTTGGGAATGAGATAACCAAGCCTCATAGAGCTGTATGAAAAGTAAGCGCTGGTGGGCTTTGAGTAGAGGTCAAAGCCCAAGCAACTAGCCTAGGTGTGGTGTCAGGACACAGGTCTGGGGCCATCACTGGGCTGCTCCGGGACCTCCCCCTGCATCCTGTTTCTCAGCTATGCTCCAAACAGATGAGGCAGCTGCAAAGGGGGTTTCTGCAGAGTTAAGGTGTCACTCCAGCGCTGTTCAAGCGTAGGAAGGACAACAGGCAGCAGGTATTGAGCTCCTGTACCACACCTTCTTCTAGGTGCTCTATTTATGTCAACCTTTCTGACATCTTTTATATCAATGCTTCTAATCCTCCCAACAACTTTACGGCATAATTTTACTGATGAGGAAACGGCAGCACAGAGAGGTTAGATCCTTTACCAAGATGACAAGGTGAACCAGAGTTCAAAGTCAGGCGGACTGGTAGTAGGGCCCTGACCTTAGCCACCGTGATCCAGGGCCTCTAATGGTTCCCCCACAGAACCACAGCATGAACCACTGCTTACTACTATGAAAGCCCTCAGAAAGGAACATGTGCACCTACGTGGTCCAACAGAACTTTCTGCGGTGGTGGCAACACTCTATCTATAGCTGTGCTCCTGAGACGTCGAACGTGCCTAGTGTGACTAAGGAACCGAATTTTTAATTTCACTTCATTCTACTGCACTAGAAAAGCCAAACGTGGCTAGTGGCCACCTGCTGGATGCCACAGGTGTGGACTACTTTTGGTGAGCCAAACACTGTGATACTTCAAATATGAGATGTGACGGGTAACTCCTACTTGAAGCTAGGCGTCAGAACAAGGTCATTAAGCACTGCCTCGTCCCTCTCTACCTCTTCCTCACTCTTATAATTTTGAGGAAGAAAGCCTGCTATTTGGTCAGAGTGATGGAAGATGCTTCAGAAGTAGTGGTTGTTGGGGCATCTGGGTGGCTCAGTCGGTTGAGCCTCCAACTTTGGCTCAGGTCATGAACTCACGGTTCAGGGGTTCAGGCCCCGCGTCAGGCTCTGTGCTGACAGCTCAGAGCCTGGCGCCTGCTTCAGATTCTGTGTCTCCCTGTCCTCTGCCCCTCCCCTGCTCGTGTTCTGTCTGTCTGTCTCTCTCTCTCTCTCTCTCTCAAAAGTAAATTAACATTAAAAAAAGAAGAAGAAGAAGAAGTGGTTGTAGTCAGTCAGGCAAAGCCCTGAGAACACTCTTGAGGGCAGAGGGGATAAGAATGGTAGGTCATGGGTCAGACACTACTGATCTGAAAAAAGAAAAGAAAAAAGCCACAGAGGAGTGTAATGTGTACACGACAAGCACATCACTGAATAGGAAAATCTGCTCCAGCCCAGGGCCCCAGATCACACTCAGAAGACCAGGATGATAAAACGCACACAGCAGAGCAGGAGACACGGGCTATTCTTCTTGCTCTGCCTCAACACCCTGATTGGCCTTAGAGAGGCCACAGGGCCTTTGGCTTGAAAGTCACAAACAAAGCCTAGCCTCTCCCCTGACTCCAGACAGTTCCTTTCTAATGTAAGGATTTTCTCCTTTTCCAAAGCTGGTTCCACTAAGCTGGACTCTGCATCAAACCCAAATTTAGGCTAGAACCTGATTTCGATGCAAAGAAGAAATGAAACTAAGATGAGAAGTTGAGACCACTTAACCCGATGGAGGCACAACTTTATTCTGACTAACCCCGAAATCTATATGGCTGGGGGAGAAGAGGGGGAAGGAAGGTGCCCCCTTTCCTCCCCTCCCAATTTCTGACTGACAACTTAAGTTGTCTACACATCCCCAGCCCTGTTGTACATAACCACATTAAACAGGCATGACTGAGCCACAAACAAGAGACAGCCCGGGAAGCAATGGGGCCCAGAGAGCTGAGCAGCTTGCATGGGCCATGCAGCTATTTAGTGGCAGGACCCAAGGGAGAATCCAGGCCTGAGGACAGCTCAAGCCTCGAGGACTCTGGAAGAGGAACATGTGTTCACACTTCATGCCAAACCAGAGAGCAAACTGCAATTAAAAAAAAAAAAAAGGAAAAGAAAGCAGCTATCAACCATCCCTTTCCACCTTCCAGGCCAACAGTCACAAAATCCATACAAACAAGTGTGTCCTTGCCCAACGAGGTCAAAAGTTGATCCAGTACAAAGTCATGCTACACACCAAACACACTCTCAACTCCAGAAGTGTTGGGTCTAAAAAGTGCAATTCTGCTCCAAGTTCCAAGGAATTCTCAGCAGGAAACCAGGCATTGTGAAGCAGGCCTGGTGATTTCCTGCAGGGCTCCAGGCATTGCTGGAGGGGAGGCCTGCTTACCCTGGAATTGCTCCTCCAGGTCAGGAACCCCCAGCCTGCTCTTAACATTCAGGAAAGGAGCCCATAATACATCCCTGGTACCTTTAAACCTAAAGCCACATTCTCACAGACTCGCAACACTATCTTTTGGCAGATCCCACCCTATACCAGGCACAAACACACTTGTTGACAAGCCAGTGTGATCCTGGACATTCCTCAAAGCAAGCAGCTGGGGGAGAGGTAGGCTGTAAAAATCACCTCTCTATCCTTTGTCTTGAAGTAGGACACACCCTTCTGTCTCCCCAAAAGCCACAGAAATCTTCAGAATACTGGTGGGTCACTACAAAGTCTCTTTTAAAAACTCTCTGCAGAGATTATCTACACATTTATGATAAAAATGAAGGAACAAACTGATAATAATACTCGGCCCTGGGGCGCCCGGCTGGCTCAGTCAGTGGAGCACGCAACTCCTGATCTCCAGGTCATGAGTTTAAGCCCCATGTTGGGCATAGAACCTACTTAAAAAAATAAAACGAATAAATTAAGTAAAAAAGGAAATGCTCTGCTCTTATAAAATTCAGGAGCTTTATTAAGAAATCTCCCTACTGCAAAGACAGGGCAACTGAGGCTCAGAGTCGTAAGTCCTTTTCACCCCAGGTGTGATCATCACCTCCACTAACCCAAAAGGTACATTTCAGATCATGTTGGAGTTTTATGGTAAAAATCTTAAGAAATCATATGGAAGAGCTCTCCTAATCTCAATCAATAAAGACCTCCTGGTGTTAGAAATCACATCTGTGGCACGTGCACATGGACATGTGCATACACGCGCACACACACACACACACACACACACACACAAAGCCTTTGGTCAGTTCACTTATTCACAAAGCTGTAAAGTTTAAGAGCACCAGCTGTGCCTCACAAGGTATCTAGAAATGACCACCACTCTTGTCCCCTAACTACTGACAACTCCACACTCAGGGTGTCGGGTCTACATTTAAGAAACCACCCCCTTCCACCAACAGCAGTGGCTTAAGGTTGAGGCCCAACAGTCTGCCTATAAGCTGCACCTGCCATTTACATCAAGTTCAAGGCCTGACTCCCCTCCACAAATAGCTTACCAGCTTTAAGCTACCACACAGTGACCTCTCTGAGGACAAGGACCCCACTTTATTCATCTGCGTTCCCAGAACTCAACACAGGAACACGGCAGGAACTCAATAAACAGTTGCCAAACTAATGAACATAGCACACTTAAGAAAGATGTATCAATTGCAAGGCTTCTACACATACCATGGCACTCAAAGGTAGCATCAAGAATTCCAGGGGCAAATAAACGCGTAGAAAATTCCCTAGACTTGAGTCAGAAGATGTATGCTCAAGCCCCACATTTGCCAAAACTTCCCTCTACTGTCCTGGGCAAATCTCCCAACCTCTGGGAGTCTATTATCCTCTTCTATAGACATAGTAGATGACTTCTAGGTTTCCCTCTAATCCTTAATCTTGGGAAATGCGAAGAAAAGATATGCCCTTGATCTATGACCACAATATTAACTTGACCATAAGGGCAATGAAAATACAACAGCCAGAGGAAACTATTCTTCCACAGATGCTGGCTAATAACAGGCAGGAACTTTCACAGTAGGTAAAGCCCCTGCCCATTCACCTATGTTCCCATGTGATACACACATTTGGGTCATCCTCTGTCATCTCTTTCAGGGAGATGCAAATCTCAATGACTGTTCCAGGCAGAAAAGCCTCCAAGTGGAACAATGACCTGCAGACATTACTTCCAGGTAATAAACAGATTCCACTCAGACAAAGAAAAATAAAGCAGCCTGTGGCTACATTCCATAGACTCCTCGTTCATGGAAGCATTAGGGCTGAGCTCTAAATGTGAGCCAGACGTTGCTGAATTCTTATTTTGGCTCCAACTCTGACTAGGAGGGAATGGTCCTTGGCCAAGTCTCTCCTCTGGAAGCCAGGCTCTGGATGGGTATGACAACCCCCATAAACCATCCAGATTACAGGGTGAGGCTAGTAAAGCATTTTGCAGATGTCAAGTGTTGCCAACCCATCCAGACAAATGAGGAAAGCCGTCAAGAGGCAACGTGGCTCAGGCGGAGAGCCACAGAGCAGCGCCTCACCTAACCCTAAGCTCCCACAAACTCACCAGTGGGCTCCAGGGGCCTCAGAGCACCCTCCCCCACCCGCCTCCAATCTGCCTCCACTTCCTCTGTTGAAAAGCAAAGAAAGCTGTGTGAACCTGCACTGGCCAGAAGAGCTGCCTGCAAAGCTCTTTAAACCACACAGTGAACTTGCACCGTCAACCAGCTGTGACTAGGTTGAGTTGGGTTCTCCTCTACTGTGGGCCATTTGAGACAGCGGAGGTAAATCAAGGCAAAGCAATAGACTGTGTAAAAGATAAAGGTCTGCTTGTGAAATAAGAAGGGCTGTGTCAGGAGCCATGTTAGTAGTTTTACTGTTTTCTTTTCCTCTTTTTTTTTCCCTTTCTTTAACCATTAGGTACCAACGGATACCAGATACACAGCGCTGGATGAAAAGGTTAAGAGATAGTATCAGTGCAATTTCCCACCAAAGACTGCTAATAGTGCTCTCGCTGATTAGAAAGCACTTCTGGAGTTTGGGAACTCTAATCCGGTCTTATCAACCCTCTGGCTTCGTCATTTATCAGGGTGGGAACGGGAGGTACATCAGCTATGCCACAGAGTGATTTCTGGGGCCCCTGCCCATGACAAAGCAGATCAAAAGGGAGCTCATGCCTGCCAGAGTGAAGTTTTCACCATAGCAACACGTGTGCTCTACAAACAGTCAGGACTGAGGCGCTCTGTTGTGACTGGTCTGGACAGTGCCCCCGAGAAACGAGCAACTGAGGGCTCAGAAAACGGAGTGAGCAAGAGAAAAGGGGCACCTATTTAGCTCACGGGGCAGTCTCCTCATGGTTTTTACTCCTCCACCGGCTGACAGTGGCCGCACAGAGACCCCACAGCCCGTGTTCTAACGAGACAGATGTCAGAGAGAAAACAGACGTTCTCCAAAGAACGCCGTACCACAGGCTCCCTGGGGAAAAAGAGGGACCCAGGGTAGAGCAATCATCCCCTTTGGTGAGCAAATGGCCAGCACTGGAAAACTTGGGGGCAAGGTCTCATCGCAAAACATGTCAGATCTAAAATGAAATGCAGCCCCCGTGCCCAACAAGCCAGTCTGATGGTGGAAGATGTACTCACAGACCCAACAATGAAGCCAAGAGCAGCAGTGATGGGCGTGTTTGTTGAGACCATCGACTAAGTGCCCATGTGCCAGGCAGAGTGCCGGGCATTTTTACAGGTATCAGTCTTCATCCTGAGGTAAGGGTTAAAAACTCACTAACTGATCAACACCCCCTTTCCGGAGAGCACATTTTTGCCAAGGGAAGAAATAGGGATAGCTGATTCACCATTAAGTCCCATAGGATACAGTTACACTTGAGGCTTGACCAGGAGAGAAACTAGCTCCAAATTTCTGCTCTGTTGCTCAGATCACTGAGCAATGTGTGTGGAAATCCAACCACAGAATGAGAGCACCCAAGAGAATAAGTGACCCTTCTCAGTTTCCCTTGACTAATTTCTCTAGAACACCACTAAACGACTAAGTCAGAGGCCAGTGAGGATGATGTATAAAGTCAAAAGCTACAAAAGCTGGCAAAGAGACATCTTCAAAAGCACCCTGAAGGTAGTCCAAGAAACAACATCTGTCCACAGACGCACGCCTGTGCCATTTACATACCTCTTCACAGAAATACAACAGAAGCAGAACTGTTTCACAAGGCTAATAATCAGACAGGACCAGCAGCCTCACGCAGGTCATAATGCCTACAGGTGCGTCTGGGAGGGTGTGAGCTGGAGCCATGGAACCTGTGTGTTAACAGGACTGCCATTGTACGGGCTGCAGGCACATCATTCTGACAAGTCAATCACGGTGTCCGGAACAGGGAAGAAGGCAGCTCTTCCACATCTACCTCCAAAAGAAGCAAAACCAGCCGCTACCAGAAAAGTTCTCTGGGTCCTAAACCCTCAAGTCATCACAGACCAAACAGGAACCGAACCTACAAATGACAGGCCTAGAGTTCTAGAAACATTTCCATGCTACAGAGCCCGCAGGGCCTGCGAATGAGCTTTAAAACCAACAAAAAAGTTTCTGTTTCAAAATGACATTTTAGAGGTAATGTATAATTGCTTCCTCTCTGTTCGATGCTCCCCCCCACACCCTCCACTTTTTCTCATTCTCCATTCACTAATGAGAGAGTTTTCCTCTTCCCCTGCCTGTTTCAGTTTGAAACGTGGCACTGAACGGGACACTGGAAAGCAAAGGGAAAGGGGAGGGGCAGGCAGCTTTCAAATCTGACGCACACACACACACCCCCGGCTGGCCGCCCACACCCTGAAGGGGAGTCAGACTGGACTCCACCAAAGACAGGACTGCAGGACCAAACCGTGGGGTAGAAAACTCCCACTTGCACCAACTCCCCCAAAAGCCAGAGTTAAGAAAGAGAGAGCTGGAAGGGAAGGAGGGGGAAAATAAAGCTCCACATTCCTGACATTTTTTAGCCAAGTGCTGTGGCTGCACAGAAGAGCTCTATTCCAAACAGCATTGCAGAATGGAAAGGAAACCTGGGTTCAGGGCAAAGAACCCACCCCTGCCTTGGAAATGGGAGAAGGAATTTTAGGACGGCCCAAAACTAAACCAAAAGGAGGAGGGAGGGGCACCTCTTCATGTGTGTTCCCAAAGGAAGGGATCCCGAGGGAGGAAATTTGGAGTCATCATCTCCCAGGAGACAGAACTCAAGTCCTAGGATCCCTGAGGGGGAAATGAAAGCCCCTCTAAATGCTGGCGAGCTGAGGGTGAGTTGGGGAAGGGGCAAGGTGAGATGGAGGCCTGTTGGGATGCGAGGGGCTATGGCTGCCTGGGGTGGGGACAGTGGGGTCCAGCTCATTGGCAGAAGCTGGGCAGGGGACCCCAGAGGGAGGAGCGGCCAGGAGAGTCACTCTTTGTGGGAAGAATCATAACTGTGTTTTCCTGACTCAGCTTCTGAATGAAGGAATCCTAGCCCTGCCCCAAGTCAGAAACCCAAGAGCCTGACATCCTCTCTCCCTGTGTCCCCCTTTCCCTTCCCCCTCCTTCTGTCCTCACTTCTACGAAAAAGCGTGTTAAGTGCTGGACTGCCCCGCTCATATGCACCCTACATATACACCAGTCCTCCAGGGGAGAACCCAGAACCCTAAGTAATATCTATTAGTCCTATGCTGGGTTATGTGGTGCCACCCCTTGGCTTTACTCCAAATGTGAAGTGTTCCTCTGGTGTTCCTCTGAGGTCCTTTGGGAGTAACTGAGCTCTTTCTGCTCTCATTCGGTAGGGAGAGCAGAGCTCCAAAAATCTGACTGTCTCTCCTATCTCTGTGGAGTCAGTTGTTAGGTATAGACAACAAGAACCTTTGTGCCTAACACAGCAGAACACATGTCCTTCACAAGGGAAGTTTAGGCATGACCCTCTCACATACCAGCATACATCACCAATATCACAAGGTACCTCCGGTGCCCTATAAGCCCAACCGCTGTAGGTCTAAGCTTCTGTAGGGAGAGGGTGGTGGCAAGAGGGAGTCCGCAGGCATTTCACAGCCAGGGCCTTCTCCATGCTCCCCAGTCCAGTCCCAAGAGGGGAAATCAGGGAAGGCATTTTTGTTGTTATTTCTTCTACCCTGGACCTTTCTCTTCTGTCAGGTAGTGGGATTAAGGGCTCCTCGCACTTTTCAACTCCCACAAAACTCCAGGTTTAATGCGTAGGACTTTCCAGAAGACTAAAGGCAGGAGAGGGAAGAAGATACCAAACTCAAACCCTAAGCAGCTCTTTCAAGCAAAGATAAAACCCACAGAGCCACAAACCTTAGCAAATGCCTGAAACACAGCAAAGAGGGCCATAAGACTATGCAAGAGGCTCTGCTGGCTGTATAGCATGTGGCTCTGAGGTCTCCAGCTGTCACATGTGTCTTTCCAACCACACCCTCCAAGACTGGTGACACTGCACACTCAGAGGCCTCTTAGAATGGAGGACAGCAAATAGATACTGAGGGTATTGGCTGGACAAAACAAAATTCTCTCTTATTTCATTAAGCTAGTAGTATGATCAATAACAACAGGCCTTCAGGAACAAGCGATTTGTCACATTTGTAGAATCTCTTCTGGCTTTTATCGTTTATATGATCTTGGTTAAACCTTACAATAACTAACCTTGTGAGGAAGACAGGTTTTACAAACCTCTTTAATGATGGGGAAACTGAGGCTGCAGTCAATTTTTCAGTCCGACTAGTGACAGAGCAGAGACTGGGACCCAGGGATGACCCTGGCTTGACAAAGTCAGGGTCAATATACCATGAGAGCTGGGGGGTGGGGGTGGGGGGTAGGAGAGGAAGAAGGGAGGGAGGGAGGAGCTGAAATGGAGAAGCACTACCAAAAGCTGGAGTACAGACCCCAATCCTGATCCCAGGTTTATCTCCTACAGACCCTGAAGCCCAGCCAAGGACACATTCACACATCCAACCCTGACTCACCACCACAAGAATGTCCCCAGCCTGAGGGCAGCTTCACCGGCCAAGGAGAACCCTTGCCATCCTTAGAGAGGAGACAGAGGGACACAGAGGGAGAAATCAGCCACACTAGGAACCCTTCATCTCCGAAGCAGTTCATAAATGATTACAGCTTCCTATCCCATCCCTGAGAATGCAGATAAGCAATCCTACCCAGCAGGAAGGACCCGGTGAGAGTGAGGGGAGTGTCACTCACACGTAATCTCACTCCTGAGACAAGATACACCACAGCAAGCCCTAGACTCACTTTCCTCCAGTTCCTCCCACTTTGAATATAACATTTGTCTCCCTCTCCGGAGCACAGTCAGTCGTTCCCTGGACCCCCTCGGATTCTGACCCCCAGGAGGCTCACTAACACACTAACACTCTCTGCTTGGTGAGGCCTGCACCAGTGCACTGCTGTCCCTGGTAGGACCCCATCCTCGTCCCCCACCCCCACAGCTCTGAGAGAAGCACCTTTCCCCTAAAGCAGAGAGTATTTCCATCTCTCTCCCTGTCCCTGTAATGGGTGAGAAGCTCTGGGTCCACTACAGATGGCTCTAAAGGAACAGTCCACAGGGTCATAAAGGGTATATGGAACCTGGCCTTTTAGGCAAGGGCAAAAGAAGGCGGGGGGGGGGGGGGGGGGCGAGGAGGATGGCAGAAGGGCACTTCTGGGATGGGGCCAGGGCCACACGTGAACACCCTGAGCACGTTCCAGAGGTGAGGATGCAAAAGACCCGGAAAATCAGATGGGAGGGTGGAAAAGAGTCAGGGTCCCTCCCACTGGAAAAGCCCAGAGAAGCTGGCAGCCACCGCTCGGGAGGGGGAGAGTTGTGCAATGACTGCGGGTCTGGGAGTCTCCGGGCTTGGCTCCCGGACACCAGAAAGGAAACCCCACTGGTCGGGCCAGGGTGGCAGCGCTGCGGTTGGTTCGAAGCCAGGCTTAGGATCCAGGGCTGCAGAGAGCGCTGCAAGATAGGGTGGGTGCTCCAGGGGGCGGCAGAGCAGGGCACGGCTGCCACGGCGCATTGCTGAGGGTGGCGTCCGGGCTGACCCGGAGGCCAAGGGGCGTAGAGTGCACAAAGCCGGCGCGCAGAGAGCGTACATGGCAGCCAGGTTCCCCAGCTCAGACGAGTACCCGCGGAACCTGCAGGGCTACGCCGGCCGACGCACGAGAGGGGGCACCCCCTCCCCAGTCTCGCTCACCTCGAACATAAGCCCGATGAGGACGCAGAGCACCAGGCAGAAGCCGATGTCCGCATGGTTGTGGATGACGAACTCCTGGCTGAAGAGCGGGTAACTTTTCGTCCTCCTGCGGAAAGCCATGGCAGCGGGCGCGCAGCGGCCGGCGGGGCCCGCACCCTGCGCTCTCGAGCCGCCGCGCAAACTTCTCCAGCCCCGGCCCGGTCCGCCCGCCGGCCCGCTGCCCGCTCGCCCTCCCGCCCGCCGGCCTAGCGCCGAACAACTTCTGGGGCCCGCCCCCTTCCTCCGCCCGCCCCCGCCCCCGCCCCCTCCGCCCGGAACCGCCCCCGGCCGCAGCCCCCTCCCCACCCGCGGCCCGCACTCGGCGCTCAGGGCTCGCTGCGGCCCCGCCCCCCGCGCGCTTAACCCTCTCGCCGCCGGGACGCGCGGGGCGGGGTGGGGCCGGCCCGGCGCGCGGGGCGACCAACGCTGCCAGGTCCCCCTGGCCCCGCGCCCTCGTCCCGGCCCGCCGCTGCGGCGCCCCAGTGCATGCTCTCTGCTGCGGCCCGGCCGCCTCCCGCGCCCAGAGAGCAGGCCGCGGGGGGCGCTGACGCCCAGCCTTGCCGGGACAGGAAGTGGGCCCGGGTTTCCCACTTCTCGGCGCCCGCTCCTTCCTCCGCGGGAGGGGAAGGGCCAGGGAGGCCGCGGCCGGGCCGAGGGGTGGGCCAGGCAGCCGGATACTCCCGGGGTTGCAGGGCTGAGAGCGGCTCAGGTCCGGTGGAGGGAGGGGAACTGCAGGCCGGCCTTCTCGCTGGCCGCAGCGCCTGCACGGATGATCAATGAATGGACGGTCAACCAAGTATTTATTGAGAGCTCGCAGTGGCTTAAGCACGTTTCAGATCGCTGGGAATATGCAGCAAACAAAAAAAGACCTGGCCCTGGGGAGCTTGGATTCCAATGAGGGGAGTGCATGGATGGGTGCAGTTTTGCTAACTTCTCTGAGAGACGTTTGTGCTATTATAAATTAGTTTTACACGTCTTATCCAAAGTCTACCTTCAATATTAATTGACCTGAAGAATAAACACTGAAGAAGAAAGAAAGAAGGCACCTTTTCGTGGAAAATTTTTGTTTAATATTAAAAAGTACTCCTGGGAAGGACAAAAGGTATTTTTAATAAGTTAATTTATATAGGCAAATATTGGATTTATTCCTACCAGTGATGAAGGAGTCAACTAATCACTCTCTAGATGTGCAAAAATATAAAATGAACAAAGAACTATTTAATTTCCATTCTCTTTTTCATGAGGTCCACAGTTATTTCACTAAGTAAATAGGGTTTCTTAAATATGGCACAATGTATGAAATGTGATTGAGACTAGGCTTGTCTTGACTTCCTAGATAAATTTTACATCTGTAGTTTCTTCACTCAGTATTTAGCACACAGTCTTTGGTCTTTAGTTTCTTTATCTGACTTCAGGAAATGGGAAAGTAATGGCTATATAAGACTAAACCTCATTTAACTTCAAGGCTGACCTTTTTTTTTTTTTTTTTAATGTTTATTTATTTTTGTGAGAGAGAGAATGAGCAGGTAGTGGGGGAGAGGGAGAGAGAGATTCCCAAGCAGGCTCCATGCTGTCAGCGCCACGCACACTGTGGGGCTGGAACTCAGGACCTGGAGATCGTCACCTAAGCTGAAATCAAGAGCCAGTTCCTTCACTGACTGAGCCACCCATGTGCTCTAAGGCTGACCTTTCTTAAAGTTGGACCTGACACATGTAAGGAATAAAAAGGTTAAGAACTCCAGAGCATCACACCTGTGAAAAGGTGTTCAAATTTTCAAACTGCTGCCACATCTATTAGGTCAACCTCTATCCAGTTGGTTTCTTTCTAGGTCAAAACTAAAATACCAGCATTTCACACGGTTCAACCTAATTCTTTCCTCCTGGTTCCCTATGACCATTTGTAGAGGATATCGTGGTGGGAATTTCTTGCAAAAGGTGGGATATTGCTAACCTCTTAACATTGTGTTCAGGCTGAAAGTCCTGGGTATAGGTATTATAACCTCTACGTTTATAAATGAGAAACCTGAAGTAAAGGGGATGGCTTAGTGCTCATACTGATGAGCCCTGAGTCCTTTCAAATGTAATTAAAGTGTTCTTTAAAAAAAAAAAAATTATTTTAGAGAGAGAGAGAGAGAGAGAGAGAGCATGAGTGGGGGGGAAAGCAGAGAGAGAGAGAATCTGAGGCAGGCTCCACGCTGAGCGTAGAGCGCAATGCAGGACTCAAACTCACGACCCTGGGATCAAGACCTGAGCTTATTTCAAGAGTCAGACGCTTAACTGACTGAGCCATCCAGGAACCCTGACAAAGGGTTCTCCTACGCATGTTTTAGCATTTTATTACCTTGCAACCCCCCAGGGGAAGTACTAGATGCCTGTGTCAGCCATCCCAAAGTCCTAGTTTCAAAACCATCTTCAACCCCAAATGGACCCCTTCTCAGCCCCTCCCATCCAGTCACTCATAGACCCTATGAATCTCAGAACCTCAGGATCTCTCCCAACAGCCCCCACTTCCACCATTCTTCACCTGGCCCACACTAGTTACCTTGGATACCCTGCCTCCAGTATCTCCCCCTTTAATACATCATTCCATTAGAAATATCTACTGAGCACGTACTGAGTGACAAACACTGCTTGTTACCAGAGACAGAAAGATAAGATAATCCATGTGTGGTGGTTTTAAAATATGTCCTCAAGGGGCTCTTGGGTGGCTCAGTGTTAAGTGTTCCACTTCGACTCAGGTCGTGATCTTGTGGTCGGTGAGTTTGAGGACCGCATCAGGCTCTGTGCTGACACCTCAGAGCCTGGAGCCTACTTCGGATTCTGTGTCTCTCTCAATCCATACCCTCTCTTGAGTGTGGGCTGGACTTAGCGGCTCACTTCTAACAAATGGCTATGGCATATGTGATGGTGTAAGGCTCCCAAGAGTAGGTCATAAAACACATTTTGCCTTTCCCCTTTCTGTCTTGTCTTAGGTCACTAGTTCTGGGGGAAGCTGGCTGCCATGTTGTAAAGATATGCAAGCAGCTTTATGGAGAGGTCCACATGGCAAGGAACCGAGGCCTCCTGCCAACAACCAGCACTAGTTTGCCTGGCTTGCCACCTTGGAAGCAGATCCTTTAGTCCCAGTGAAGCCTTCAGATGATGACCACAGCCCCCGCTGACCTCTTGACTGGGTTTGGTGACTGCTTTAATATAAGATGTACAGGAGTTAAAGGAGTCAAAACTCTAGGCTGGGATGACATAGTGATAGGGGGACCATTAAAAACTCTATGTGGAACAACAGAGAAGGAAGGAGTGGGCATAAGAGAGCTGAAGATGGCCTCACCTTTGGACAAGCTGGGCTTGAGGAGTCATGAGACATCCCAATCGCCACTTTGACAGCTCAGATGGAAGCTGTTAGACTGGAGTTAGGGAGGGAAAATCAGAATTAAAGGTGTTTGTGGTTCATCTGCAATGGGACTGTTGAAACCACGGGGTTAAGTAAGCGGTCCAAGGAGAGTGTGCTGAGTGAGGAAAAGCCTGAGGTCGGCAGAATCCTAGGGAACCCCAAACACTGAGGGAGGAGGAGGAGGAAAAGGAAAGTGTAGGGATGGAGGAAGCCACAGCCTAGGCATTTCACAAGGAGAGGCTAGGTGAGGCAGGATGAGAATAAAAGGAAGTCCCTTGATGCAGCCATTCTGGCTTTTGAGAGCCCATTTTTAACATTGGAGAGGGCTTACCGGTGGATAGAAGATGAGAAAAGGAGGTGAGAAAGTAGTCTATTCTTTTGAGAAGTTTGGTGAGAAAAAGGGAAATGGATGGTGTCTTGGCGGATATAGAGAATTGAAGGATGGATCTTTAAATTATATATATTTTTTGAGACTGGAGCAAGAGAAGAAACAGGAGAGAGAGAGAAGGAAATACTGAAAATACTCAAACTATTAATACTAGAGATCATTGATGAAACAAAGGAGGAGACTTAGAAAACAGCCCCAACCACAGGAGGAAGAGGGAGAACTCCTCTAGTGGTTGTCTTTGCTGGAGCAAAGATGAAGAATGGGTGAATATATAGTTACATCTGGAGGTGGAGGAAATAATAACCTCTTGTGTTTCTATTGCACTTGACAGTAGCCTTGTGAGGGAGGCAAGACAGTTATTACCAACCCGTTATAGCTGTTTTGAGACACATAAATGACCAAGGGCCACATAACTAGTGGGTGGCTAACCAGGACTCAGAGCAGCTGGTCAGCACAGAGTTCCCTTTGCTGGACCATCCCGTAGCATTTCAGGCTTCATAAAGCGTGGCACTGATCAGGTGGATACCATCTGCCTCTCTCCACCTGTCCTGTTATGGCTGCTGATAATTCTGCCACACCAACTCTTAACTAAACTGGAAGAGCCCCTCTTTCCAGAACAGACCATGTGGTTCCCAATCTCTGTGTCTTTGTTCCCCTCACAAGGCCTTTGTTCCATGTCCCTTTGCCAAAGAAGTAACCATCCTCCAAGATAAAGAGCATGTATCTCTTCCTTCACAAAGCTGTCTTCGGGGTACTAGGCTGGAGGCATGCATACTGTACCTTGTGCATACCTCTCAGGTAGCAGCACATTCTTCTGGAGTCAGTGTATTTTTCTGTGAGTTTTGCCCCCTTTTGGATAGTGTCACCGTTGAGGGCAGGAAACTAATCATTTGCTCTCATATTTCAACAGCACCAAGCATAGGAATCCCACATGGTATATTTTCATCAAGTGTTGGTTGAATGAATGATTGAATGAGAGATGCTGTTACCTTGGCTGGTATATATACAATCATTATCCCCCAAAAATGTATTTTCTCACATAATAAGAAGTCTTAAGTTTGTTCATTCCCAGGGGTAAATGATTCATCAAAAACTAGGATCTCACTATTTTTCCACTTTGCCACTCTGTGTTTGCTTTTGACTTGGACTTTTCCCTCATGGCTACAGAGTAGCTGCAACAGCTCCAGGCCTTCTATCCTTCATACAATAAGACCTAAAAATCAGACAAGAAGGAGAGGGCATTTTGAAGAGTAAAGAAAACTTTCCCAGAAACCCCAGACTTCTCCTACTGCCTCACTGGCTAGAATTACATCACATGCCCATTCCTAAACCAAGTCATGGGCAAGGTGAATAGAACTAACATAATTGGATTCACCTCACCAGGGAAGCATCCTCAGAGGGCTTGAAGAGATTTCTCAACTCCTTTGAAGATTCTGGCTACCCCTCACCTAGATAAAATTAAAATTCTGATTGCAAGGAAAAAGGAGAGAATTGGTATGGAGCAGTCATCCAGAAAGATCTGCACAGTGATCTTTTTTCGGGGTTTCTTACTCTATATATTTTTACATCTTTGCCTCGTAGGACACACAGCACTTTTGCCCTGAACAACCCTTGCTTTCTGGTTTCTTACAGTAGGAACATGAACCTTGCAAATGTCATACGCTTAACAGTCACTGTGGAAGTGTTCGGCTGAAGGATCTCCAGCTTCACAAAGTGGACTGTCTGTTCTGGTAGTCCAGCATGTGATGTCAGACTCAATACCACCTTTCACCAAAGAATGGGGCATCTCAGCCGTCAGATCTTCTTGCCACCAAGATCACAGCGTTTATTGGAATCCGTGACATACGATGGGGTCATCCCTGGTGGCAAGCACTAAGGAGTTGCATGATCTATGAAGAATTTTAAAACAATGATAAACCTCTAAATGCAATGTGATATACTAGATTGAACCCTGAAACAGAAAAAGGACATTAGTAAAAACTGCTAATATCCAGTCTGTACTTTGGTAATAGCATTGTACCAGTGTTGGCGTGCCTGGGTGGCTCAGTCAGTTAAGTATCCGATTTTGGCTCAGGTCATTATCTTATGGTTCAAGCCCTACATTGTCTCCCCTTCTCTCTCTGCCCCACCCCCACCCCCCCCCCCCCCCCGTCTCTCTTGTTCTCTCAAAAAAAAAAATAAACTTAAAATAACATTGTACCAGTGTTAATTTCTGTGTTTTGATAAATGTACCATGGTTATATAACCTGGGTGAAAGAGTTGTGAGAACTCTGTATATTGTCTTTGCAACTCTCCCGTAAATCTAAAATTATTTTAAAATTAAAAAAATCTAAATGACAAAAGTGCCTCAAAATCAGGTATGCTTGTTGTATTATCACCATAGCAATTCTAAACAATGTTAGTGGTAAAAATACGTCCCCCCTCAACCAAGTCTTTTGGTCTAAGTTCTAGGCTACTGTTGTCATTGTTGTTGAGTCTTAATAATACATATGTAAGTTCCAACTTAACCCATTTTTATTACTTATCTTTTAGTAAGCACTGCATTCTACATGCAGGTTAATCCTAGTAGCTCTCATACATACAGCCCATGCCTAATATGGGGTCTCAGATGCACACGTGTGGTTCAGGCACATATCCAACTGGAATCATCTGAGCTTGTTTCGAGCCCGATGGTACCTCAGAAGCTTGTGTTTGAACCACAAATTGGAAACAATTATAGCACAGTGCTTTTAGAGATGAAAAACAATGTGTTGCTTCAATTCTGTCACTCTGTGTGGCCACTAGCAGCTTTTATGTGTGTTTAAAATTTAAAACAATGCAAAACGCCATTATTACTATTTGTTTCGTGTCATGTGTCATGATTATTTCTGAAAAATTTTTTCATGTCGAGGAGCAGAGAGTTAAAAATGATCAGGTATTAAATATGCTAAGTATAACAGGGCACCTGGGTTGCTCAGTCGGGGTTAAGCTCCTGACTTCAGCTCAGGGCATGATCTCACAGTTTGTGAGTTCGAGACCCGTATCAGGCTCTGTGCTGACAGCTCAGAGCCTGGAGCCTGCTTTGGATTCTGTGTCTCCCTCTCTCTCTTCCCCTCCCCCACTAGCCTAGCACTCTGTCTCTCTCTCTCTCTCAGAAATAAATAAACATTTTTTAAAAATATGCTAAATATGAGAGTGAGTGGAATTAAGATCCTAGGTGTTAGAAACTACCTTAAAAATCATATTGCCACTCCCTTCTGTTTAGAGACCATGAAAGTTTGAAGGCCCAGAAAGATGCTGAGGTTAATAAGGATTTGGTGAGTTGGGGCAAGGACAAGGGCCTCTCCCCTCCTGGCCAGCATCCCTGGCACAGTCTCTGTAGTCCGTACCCGCTCTTCTTTTGCAGACAGGCATAACTTAGAAAAACCGAGTCACTAGTCCAGTGTCAGCTAGTGACTCAGTGGCAGAGCAAGACATGGAAACCAGGACTCCTGACCATTCAGGGCTCTAACCACTGCCCCCTATTTCCTCTTTCCAGCTCTCATTCAGCGACAGACAGATTAATTCCAGACGACTGAAGAATGTGCCACCTGATGTATGGGAAGAGGGGAGCATTTTTTTTTTTTTTAAAGAGTCACAACTCAGATTGACATTAGAAAAGAGTAGATTTCAGTCAGAATTCCCGCAAGCAGAAAAACAGTTTGGGAAGTAAGGGAATGATTTCAGAACTTTATTTCCACTCAATTCTCCAATTTGTGTGTGTGTGGGGGGGGGGGGGGGTATTGTTCATTGGAAACTATATTGGGAACTTAAATGGTGCACAAAAATTCTTATCCTTGGTTTTTTCATGTTTAGGGAGAAAGCAATAATTACTAGAGTGACCATTGTGATATAGGAGGTCATCACATTGAGGAAAAGCTCAATAGCAAGAACTCATTGGAAAGGTGTACATGAATCACTGCCTTCCCTGAGCCACTCTCTCCTACACTTTTCTAGACTGCTAGAAAGGTAGACACTATCCTGATTAAACCTAAGCACCTCCCTGTGAACCTTTGCCGCCAGTCTTTGAAATTCATCTCCTCTCTCCTTCTCAGATCACAGCCCAGGGTTCAGTGATCATTCACTTGTGACTTGTCAGGCATGGACGCTACATACAACAATTGGGATCTGTCTTTGCACAGCTTCCTACCACAATAATTGTTTAGGTGTTCACTGATACCCACTGAGCTAATAATGGACTTCCTACCGCATGCTTGGGGAGATGATGGTTGGGTGGATGGATGGATGGATGAGTGGAAGGGTAGATAGGTGTAGAGGTAGGTAGACAGATGAATAGATGGATAGGTAGATTTACGGGTAGGTAGATGGATAGATGGGTGAATGGAAGACTGGAAAGGTGAATGGTTGGATATGTGGAAGAGTGGATGGGTGGATGGATGAATTGATCAATATATAGGAATCCATACCATTCTATTTTTATATTGGCACCCAAGGCAATTCCATATTGAAGGGGCCCCAAGGGAATTCTTCCACATAGGAGATATGTTTGAGACCAAAGCTAGGTTTAGATTGGGTAGAATTTAGCCTTGGTATAGATTTTTAGGCCCTGAGAGGCAGGAATTATAGCTTTCCATCTATATGCCTTAAAAACCAGTTCATTTCCTGCCACACAGTAGGTACTACATGAATATTTGTTGCCAAGAATGAATGAATGAATGAATGAATGGTTTGAGAAACAAGCTCTTTCCACTTGCTGTCTCCTTGGCAGGAATTAGCTGGTCACACTGCTGTCCCTCTTGATTCTTTGCTGATGAGATTGGGCATGGGGCAGGTCCAGAGGTTTCTCTGACTGGGCTGAATGATTCTTACTGACAAGTGCGAGTGGCCCCTTTACAGTTGGAAGTCCCAGGGCTGTGATGAGTGACCCAAAGTCTCTCCTCTCTCCTGATTCCTGGCAGGTAGCCCCTCCTCTTGATAAGATAGGAATTCCTCACTGTGTCCCACAGGTTTGTGCAAGGTAGGCAGGGTGCTGAGTGAGGACAGAGATGAGAGAAGAGGAAAGTGAGAGCAAGGAAGGAGACATGAGAGGAAGGGAGACATGGGACAGTGAAGAGAGGAGAGGGGGGAAAGCTCCGAGCGAGGTGGGCTATGGGCTGGAGTAGGACAGAGAGAAAATGGCATTTGCAGCACAATGCCTCCAGTAATAACACCATCATTGTCTTGCCTGAACAGATGTGCAAGGAGTCCATCTCATTATACAACATGAAAATGGAACATGTTTGTTTCTATCGGCCTCATCGGAAATCTTGGCAGATGCTGTCAGAAAGTGCACACTGTTTCTGAGATGTGATTTTTCAATAGCGCATACTGTACTTTTTGATTGAGGTTGGAGAAGAGAGGAAAAGGGAGTTGGTTGGGCCTTTTTTTTTTTTTTTTTTTTTTTTTTTTTAATTTTGAAATTCTTCTCTCCAGGGAGGCTTTTCCTTAGACCACACTGAGTTCCTTTGGCTAGCCACACCAGCATGACCAGTGGTCTGGGGCTGGCCACACTAAAGCCCTGTGCCAAGGGCCCATTCCTTTGAAATAGCCCCCTCCATACAGTCTGCAGGGCACACCCTTCATGGCGCTCACCTCCCCTTAGTCCAGCATTATTCACAACTTCTCCTCTCGTCTACTCCACTTCTGCCTTGACCTCCGTGTCCCTGTCTTGCCTTAAGACATCTGAAGTGGGTGTTTCAAGCAAAGAGTATTTTGTTCCCAGCTGAACAAGGCTCGGGGAGACCGGCAGTGCCAGAGACGGGAGTGGGCACCATTCGTCACTGAACTAAAGCCTCGCAGTGTGCAAGTTCCCCGCGACAAACACCACCTTTCCCTGGGAAGGCAGCCAAGGCCTGGAGCCCTGGGTAGGAAATCCCCAGTGAGAGGCCCTTCCTGAGCGCCAGAGAAAATGGTTCTTTTCATAGACTGAGTCCCCTTCCTTTCTAGCGTAAAGGCCCACATCACATCCCCCTTCCTGGCCTTCGACGCTCCATCCACATGCCAAGTGCCCCCGCCCCGGCGCCTCCTGGCTCCTGTGCCCCTCCACGCTCAGCTGGCTTTCCCAGCCTTTGCACAGCCTCCTCCGTTCCCCGGCTGGGCTGCCCGCTCCCCGTCCATCCAACACTCTGCGCCTTCACACGAAACTGTGCCATGCCACGTCCTATCCTCTCCAGAGACTCCTATAGGGTTGGACAGAAATGATTTGTTGACTTTACCAGATTAGCAAAGGGAGCAAATTCCACAGATGCCTCTGTCCCTAAGTCTCAAAGTTCAGACCTACGGCTTGATAGCAGGAGCGAGGTGATGCAGGCAGCCCAAGACTGAGCGAAACAATAACAAGGGTAACAGTCACTCTTCATGGGGCAATGACTAGCTGGCAGGCAATTGTCTACACCTCTCACGGACTTCTTAATTTAATCTTCTCAACAACCCTCTGCAGCAGGTACTGTTACTAGCCCTGCTTTACAGAGGAGGAAAGAGATGGGACGTGAGGCTAGCAAGAGGCAGACCCTGGGTATGCCTGGGGGATGGTGTTTCTGCGCTCATGCCCTTGGGGGGGGGGGGGGCGGGTAGCAGCAGACTTGGATCCCAGCTTCCTTCTGCCACTCCTTAGGTGGGTCACTTCGGGCCAGCCACACTCATTTTCCAAGTCTCCTTTACCTGATGAGAAAAATTATGGGAATGAGGTGATTTCCTGGGGGCACTTCCATAAGGTGACACTGATTTTTCCCCCCTCATTATAAAGCCACTCAGAAAGATCCCCAAATTTCCTGGACTCAAGGCCAGCTCGAGATAAAGGGACAAAGTAGCCGTTGAATGCGTTGCCATCTGTAACATGGCAAACACACTGACGAGTGCTAGGCAGCTAGTCTAGTCCCACTCCAACTCTCTTGGGCAAGAGGGGATGATCCTTCATGCTTCGATACTAGATGGAGTCATAAATACTGTTTCAGAGAGCAGGGGCCATAGGATCGGAGCTGTCCTGAGCCCCACCCAGGATCCCCTTGGCCACTGCCCTTCATGGCCAAGGGCGAAGCCTGCACTCGTCAGCCTGGCTTCTGGGAACTGCACGGGCACACTCTCACCTTCCCACCTTGGCTTCTTGTCTTCCCTGGAGACTCAGGAGCACCTCTCCCGCCGGGTTTGACTGAGCTGACAGCATGGTAAGAGCTCATCCTTACCACTGGCAGAAGATTCGCAGCACCATATTCGATTTGAAGATGCACCCTTTTCCTCATTTTAGCATCTTATTCATTTACTATTGATCTTAAAATCAATGGCACAGTATCGCTTATTTGGTAGCACTTTTTCTTTCACGGACGCTCGTGAAATAATGGTGTACCTTACAAGTGAGGGTCTCTTAGGTTTGATGAAGTATGGTAAACAGCGGTTTCCAGATCTGAGCTCTAGAAGCTCAGTCAGAGGCTGGCAGGCTGTGTGCTTGTTCTCTGAGTCTTTTCCTCCAGATCAGGACTGGGTCTGGTAAAATGGAGGTGATCTCTTAGGGCTGATAGGGCCCTCTGGTTGTAGCCATGGGTGATATGTAAACCGTTTCATGGCCAGTCCAGTCAGCCAGAAGACAGCTGGAAACAACTGGCATGTCTGACCCGGAGCTTACCAGATCCCCTCCCTGGCTCTAGTACCCTGCATTGTTGGCTCCAAACCCGCAGCCATGTTCCTTCCTTCCTAATGTTTTGGATACTTGCCAGCACACTCAGGGAACTTGGCCTGTCACCCAATCCCAGGGGACAATCCCTAACTGGACTAAGTCAGGCATGGTTGTCCCTGTCTCCTTTACTTTCATTGTCTACAGGAGAGGGCATGTGTATTAATGTACTATTGTTGCCATAGCAAACGACTACAACTCTAGCTTAAAACAGGTCGGGCACAGGTCTCCCTGGACTAACAATCAAGGTGTCTGCAGGGTTGAGTTCCCTTCTGCAGACTCTCAGGGAAAATTGGTTTCCTTGCTCTTTCAGGTATTGGCAGAATTTAGTTCCCTGAAGCTCTGTGACTCAGGTCCCTGGCTGCCAGCTGGGTTCCTCTATTAGCATCGAGAGCCCTCTTTCCAGTTCTTACACATAGTCTCCTCCACCTCAGGACCAGTGACGCATCCTCTTCACACTGCCATCTCTGTCACCTCACTGGGCTTATGTGATTAGATTGGGCATCCCACATAATCCAAGAGAGCCTCCTCATCTCCAGCTTCTGCCCTTAATCACATCTGCAAAGTCCCTGTTGCCAGGTAAGATAACGAACGGAGTCACAGGCTCCAGAGGACAAGCGTGTGGGCATCTTTGGAGGCCACTGTTCTGCCTGCTACAGCATGTGACCCACTCTGGCTGATGAGCTATAAAGGGGGTATCTGCTGGGCTTTGGGGAAAAGATTTTGCTCCCTGACAAAAAGACAGACTTTGAGGGGGCTTGCCCTGCTCCTACCTACTATGTTTGAGGTGATATGAGCTGTGGCTGCTAGCTTGCCAGCATGAGGCATCCACACCTAGGATAAAAGCTGAAACACTGAGAGTAGCAATGAGAATTTCAGGGTGAAAAGAAAAAGCTTGGCCTTTCGATGATGATGTTGAGCCACCGAAACCACCTAGATCTCCTGCCTTGCTCCTGCTGATCCCTCTTTGGGGGCTGGGCAAGGCTCCTATATTTCTGATTATGGCTGGGGATTAGTCTTGGGTGAATAGATCTCCCATAGTCCATAACGCTGCCTTCCAGGTGGTACCTCCGGGTTGAGATTATTGTCTTACTTTGCCTGAACTTGTGGTGCCCTCCAAACTTGGCAGCTTGGCTTGCTGGCTGCCCTCATGCTGGCTCCGTCTCCCAGTCTATACCACCCAGGCTTGGCTTTTCCCTCCCTGGTAACCCTCCATTTCCAGGGTCACACCACATCTACACTCTGCATCTCTTGGTGTTTCTGGTGTATCTTAATATCCAGACAAACTAGGTGTCTGGCCATTCCCTGGCAAGTGCTTTCACCTTTATGCCTCTGTGCTATTATTCCTCATGCTATTCCTTCAATCAGAAATCCCCTTTCAATCTCCTTATACCTTTACCATAAATCCTTGTGTCTTATGAGATGCTATGATTCCCATGTGGCAAATGATTCAAAAACATCGGGTAACTTATTTAAGATGACCTTGCCAGTAAATGGCAGAACTGGGATGCTACAGTAGATCTCTCTGACTTCAAAGCCCAGGTCCTTTTGCTCACTTTGTCTTTTGGCATTTTAGAGGAGACACTGCCCAACTGAAGTCTTGAAGGACTTGTCTCCCTCACTACATCACAAGCATCTTGAGTGCCAGGGAGTGAATCATTCTTTAGTGACCCCAGAGTCAGTGGCATGCTGGCCAATGTTACCAGCTGGCTCTGGGAAGGGGTTGGGGGAAGCCACCTGATTTGTACTGTTTTCCATGAGGTGAATTCTCCCATCACGGCTGATTTCAAGCTCCCGATGTGACATTACTGAACAACGAGTTAGGAGAGATGTAGAAGCACACCTTTATATGATATTTCCACCACACAGATTCCATAGATGTGAATTACCTCAAGAGCCCAGATCATAGTGAAATGTAGTAAAATAATTAGGAAGTGAATGAGTTTTGCTTGCTATTACCTTTGTTTTAAAGCTATTTAAATTTTGATTTATTCTATCCTATTCTATTTTTATTTTGATCTATGTGACTTAACCTTTAATCATTGTGTTTCATGATCGGCCTGCAAGTTTCCTGAAAACTTAACAATTAGGTTCACGACTGGTTTGGGCTGGCTCCGGCATACCACTGCCAGAGTCTCTAGCACAAGGATTTGCTTTCAACAGGCACTGGAATGGCAGGTGAGGATGCTAATAAAAAGAACATGATTATCCATTAATGAGTTTTAAATGGAGTCTAGTAACCCAGACTCAATATTCTTTCCTATGTTTGAGAATTCCTTAGTTCCATTGCTCAGACTTCACCGAAAGCCAAACAAATAAAAACTAGCTGAGAGTAGAGACCGAAGAATAGCCAAGGCTCGAACTAAGGGCTGTGAACACCCAGTGTCAGGGTGGGGCCCCAAGACTGCTTCCAGTTCCAAAGGGTCCGCTTTGTTGATCGGGCTCGAGCAAGCCTCTGAGCTAGAACTGTCTCCTGTCTTCACCTCCCCCTGCCCATGTCCACCACAGGAGAAGTGCTGAAGAAAACCCACTAGTCAAATTAACATTTGGTTACACTGGAGAGAGGACAGGCTCCCAGGAACTAGGGAGTCTGGAAAGAAGTAAAAACTACATTGCAGCCTCCCAAGAAGTTTTGCATTTCTCCATCTTAACCTTTTGTCTAGGGTGCAGTGCTGACGTCACTGGAAACTGGAGTGGGCAGGCTCAGCTTAGGGAGGGGAGAGACAGCTGGTGAATCAGCTGTGCTGCCTTACACTCCCCACTCTCCCTGTCCTGGCTCAGGGACTGTACCATATAAGGACTCCGGCTGGAGAAGGCAGTCCCACTGATTTGCATTAGGGCTCCCTTTAAATTGCATTTTGGGATTAGGTCACTGTTAACCAGCAAAAGAGAGACCCCAGAAAGGTTGGTCAGCATGAAGAAACCAGAGCCAATTGTGGTCTGCCAAGAGAAAGATGAGAAGAGGGGCAGACCCATCCAGCCACACAGCTCTTGGGAATGAAGACCAGAGCCTGAGAAAGCAGTGGGAGTGACTCTTAGACATGGTTGCAAGGGGAAGGATTGGGCAGAGGACCAGCCCACTCCTGCAGACTGCCTTCATTCCGGCCTCTGGCTGGCCCAGGGCTGCAGGAGCTTTATCCTGAGGCCGATTCAGACAGGGAAATAACTCCAAAATTCCAGATGTGAGAGATGGCTTCCCTGCAGGGGGTGAAGGTGGCCCTGATGCTGCTGAATGTACAGGAACCCTGCTGGTCAAGTGACAGTCTAGACTCTGAGAAATTCTGAAGTCAGGATGGGTTCACCCAGGTAGAACACAGCTTGTTAACTTCCAGCTCCCATCCCATCCATCCAGACTGGGTCAGCCCAGTGTGACACAGCAAGGCTGTGGGAATCCAGGGACACAGGAGAGGAGAGGGAGGTTGGGAAGTGATCTGGGAAAGTGGCTTTTAATGAATGGCCAATAAATTGCATCCAATTTGTAAAGAGTAACCAACTTTTTTGTTGTTGTTTCTGTAGTCTCTTTGCTGTAACTTTTTTTTTAAGGACCAGCTTGAATTATTTCATGGCACTTCTCTTTCTGTGTACCCCCTGATTTTGTTCAAAAAGACCAGCACCATGGAATACTCTATCGCTGTGAGAATGCACTACTCCATATGCAAAACGCAGACAAATCTCACAAACATAGAGTGGAGTGAAAGAAGGCAGACACAAAAGCGTACTGTGAAATCCCATTTATATCAAGCTCAGAAACAGGCAAAACCAATCTGTGATGTTAGAAGTCAGGATAGTGGTTCCTTTGTTGGCCTTAGCAACTGGGAGGGGCAGGAGGGCTTCAGGGGTGCTGGTGATGTACTAATTCTTTGTCTGGATGCTGTTTACATGGATATAGACGCACTGAGCTGTCCACTTATGGACATATTTCTGTATGTAGGCTACATTTCAATCAAGTTTCCTCAAACAAACAAACAAACAAAAAAAGGAACCAGAATGTAATCTTTGAAAGAAGCAGTGACAGGAGAGTAAACTCCTGTGCGCCGACCCAGAAATGAGCCTCTGAGGGTCCGTGTGACAGAAAACTTGATCTCCAGTTGCACTGTTATCTGCTGCTGGAAGGCTCTAAGAAACTTAGCTCCCCTGCGTCTCACATTCTCTGCTGCAGAACAAATGGGATGGAATCAGTTACATAATGTCAGAGACAAGATTCCTCTTCCTTACCTGTTCCAATGGAGCTGGAATATGATTTAATGTTCACTTTGCCTCTCA
Organism: Panthera onca; assembly: GCF_046562875.1. Lineage (NCBI taxonomy): Eukaryota > Metazoa > Chordata > Mammalia > Carnivora > Felidae > Panthera > Panthera onca. The sequence goes on from NC_138343.1 coordinate 49,966,816, forward strand.
TGTGATCTTCTTATGAAGGAACAGTCTTCAGGCTCACAGACCGATTCTTACACTGTCAAAATGTGCACACACACATCTGCACCCCTGGCGGTATTCAGCCCCTCTCAGCATTCAAGGTGTTAGCAGCGCCATGGTGCCTCGGAAGGATCTTTTCCATGTCTCTCTCCTTGCTTCTGACAGCCTCAGGCGTTCTTTGGCTTGGAGAATGCAAAACACAGACAAACCTCACAAACGTAGTGTGGAGCTACTGTGTTCAGGCAGCATTCTCCTGTGACTTCCCTCACGGGATCTTCCCTCTGTGCTTGTCTGTGTCTGTGTGTGTGACACCAGTCGTATTGGGTTAGGGCCCACCTAAATGACCTCATTTTAACCTGATGACCTCTGTAAAGATGACCTATTTCCAAATAAAGTCGCTTTCTGAGGTATTGGGGGCTAGGACTTCAACATCTGTTTTTTTGGGGGGGGGGCATTATTCAACTCATAAAAGCCAGTGATTAAAAGGCTTCAGGAAACCCTAAGGGAGCCCCCTGACTCCACATCCCACCAGGAAAGGTTAAGGATCCCAACTGAAGACCAAACACCAAGAGACTTGGATAAATTGTGATAATCTCCAGTTTGTATAGCGCCTCCCATTCCCAAAGCCCTTTCATGATTAAACATTTGATTTTTCACAGTTAGAAAGGCAGAAATGCAGGCTCTGGGGCCAGACTGCTTGGGTTGGAACCTCAGCTCCATCTGCTATTAGCTGCCTGACCCACATTGCCTCTGTGCCTCAGTTTTCTCATCTGTCAAATAGGGATGTGGCAAGAATCAAGTGAATTAACATAAGCCCTTCAAGCACGCCAGGTACACAGATAGCACTGATAAATGTTAGCTGCCAGAACAAAAAGCCAGGTAGCATTGTCTACATCTTACAGAGGAAGAAACTGGGGCACACAAGGCTAATTCAAAGCAGATCCAGAACTGAAACTCGGGCCTCTAGGATTTAGCAGTTAGTCAGTTAGATAACCTAACTGACTTGTTAGGTTATCCAGCATGACTTGATGTCGTCCATTTTTAGGTAAAAGTAACAACAATCACAGCTACCTTTTACTGGGCACTTACTAAGCACCAGGCATGGTCCTAAGTGCTTTACATATAGCATCTCATTTATTCCTCATAATAACCTATGAGGCAGATATTGTCCCTGTTTTAGAAAGGTGTAAATTAAGGCCTGAAATTTCAGGAGGCCAAGTTGGATCACCCAGCTGGTGATGAAGAGCCGGGATTTGGATGCCAGTCTCTGCAATGCCAGGGCCTGAGTTTTCAACCACTTAAACTCCATAACCTCTGGAAAGAAAACCAGCATACTTACTTTATACACAACTAAGGGCTGCCAGGATGGATGGGGTGATGTTTGTAAGTTCCCGAAGGGTCAAGAAGAAGCCAATCTAGGGGCACCAGGGTGGCTCAGTTGGTTCAGCATCCAACTCTTGATTTCAGCTCAGGTCATGACTTCATGGTTCGAGAATTCAAGCCCCGCATCAGGCTCTGCACTGACCATTTGGAGCCTGCTTGAGATTCTGTCTCCTTCTCTCTCTGCCCTTCCTCTGCTAGCTCTCTGTATCTTTCTCAAAATAAATAAAAATAAACTTTAAAAAAGCAGACTAAAGAGCCATTCTTAACCATCCTTCCCCCTTCTCCCTGCTGCTTCAGGCACTATACCCCAGTAAGTGTCCCAGATGCTCCCATGGAAAAGTTTGCAGATGGGTCCCCAGGAGCTTGGGGAGCCAGGCCTGGGAGTGGAGAGGCACCAGATAAGTGCTCGATTAGCCAGGCCGGAGGGATTGTCAGACGCTGCCAAAGAAACAGAGGAGATCCCAGTGCCAGAACCCAGAGGGAGCCGTGGTGCCCGGGCACAAAGACTTTGTGACACCTCTCAAATCTGTGAAGAGAGAGGGGAATGACTTCACATCTCGTCCTAGAAGGGGGAGTACTGCCCTTCACGGATGGCTTCAGATGGCCATGTAGGAACACCTGCCTGCTTTGGGATTTCAAGCAAAGGCCTAATCAAAGCAGTTCTTTGGAGGGCTCTGCTCAGGCTGGTCCCACATCCATCTCGATGCCCACACATGGTTGTGGCTGGCCGGCCAGACAGACACAACTGTTTTGGCTTCTGTCATTTCTTTTTTTCCCTCTATCGGCAGCACTGTACTCAGAGTCCTTGATCCTGTACTCAGAGTCCTTGATCCCAGCTCGCCTGATTAGGGTCCTCAGGACCCAGCACCCAGTCTGTGCCTCCTGGGGCCCCCTGGTGGAGGAGCAAAGGTTAAATGAATCATTTGAGTCATAAAATAAGACAGGTGTGGTTGTGGAGAAAGGGGAGAGAAGAGGAGGAAAAAAAATCATTGTGGATTTTTCCCCAACAGAATTTAAAGAGCTCTGTTGTGACTCTCTTTCTTGTCCCCCACTGGATGAATGATTTGCTGTGACTTAAGGAGCCACAAACACAACAGCTCTGACCCTGGAATGGACTTTGAAGGGGAAGCAAAGTAGAGAACTGGCCTCTTCCCTCGACTTCCATTTGGAGCACCCCACAACTCTCAGGGCATTTAGAAAGTAACACATTTAGCATTTTCCCAAAGGAATGTGAATTGTGGCCTCAGGAAAAGGTGTTTACTCCCATGGAGGTGGGATTTTTATTGCTAGTTTCAACATCAAGGAGGTGTGAAAGTTATGTACAAATCCTGACAATCAATACCACCTGAGGAAGGCCAGAAAGGGGCCCACAGGTCAGTGCTCAAATGTAAGGTGCACAGCTCAGAAGCGCCTGGGGATCGTGTGAAAATGCAGATTTTCAATCAGTAGGTCTGGGCTGGGGCCTGAGAGTCTGACATGCTGTTGTTGGTCAGAGGATCACTGGCTAAGAAATAATTCCAGCACTTTTCTTGGCATTCTCCTTCACACACACCTCCCCTAATCAAAAACAAAACAAAACAAAACAAAACAAAACAGGGAAACAGCATGGCCTAGAAGTGTCTTACATAATCCCAAATATTTGGGAAGGGACTGCCATATGATATTTAGAATTTCAATCTGCTCCCTCTCTGGACAAGAATGGGTTTATTATTATTATTTTTTTTTAATTTTTTAATGTTTATTGCTTTGAGAGAGACAGACTGCAAGCTGGGGAAGGGCAGAGAGAGAGGGAGACAGAGAATCCAAAGCAGGCTCCAGGCTCTGAGCTGTTAGCATGAAGCCTGATACGGGGTGCAAACCCACAAACCGTGAGATCATGACCTGAGCTGAAGTGGGCCACTTAACCGACTGAGCCACCCAGGCACCCCAAGAATGGATTTATTCTTGATCAGGTCAGATGGTCGAGCAAAGGATGAAGAAGGTTCCATAGAATATTAAGTAGTGTCAGAGAAAAAGAAGAAACAACAGTATTATAACTATTGTTTTTTGCTCTAAAATACATTCTTAAAGGTGGCTTTGACTGATACACAAGAAATACTAGAAATACTAGTATATATATACTATAATATATATATACTAAAAATACTAGAAAACATAATCGAAGGCAAATTTTATTTGTGCTTTGTATTTTTCTATATTTCCCAAATTTTCTACAAACCAACCTATATTGCTTCTTTTTTCTAATACATTTTATAAATGTTTACTCATTTTTGAGAGACAGAGTGTGAGAGGGGGAAGGGCAGAGAGCAAGAGGGACAGAAGATCCAAAGCAGGCTCTGTGTTGAAGGCAGAGAGCCCGATGCAGGGCTCGAACTCACAAACTGCAAGATCATAACCTGAGCTGAAGTTGGACACTCAGGTGCCCCCATGTTGCTTCTTTTTTGAAGGCTAAACTTGAAACATCCTGTACTGTCAAAATATATAGGCCTTTTCCCTGGTGCTAGGAACTAGAATGGAATCTGATATTGTATATACAGGTACACTCTGCAGATAACTAAACCTTTGGGATGGGTGAAGATAAGAATCTTCTGGTGTTTAGGAGACCATGCGAGCAGGGCAGGTCACTGAACCACTACGCAGCATGGAAAGAACCACAGAGAAGGCTTATGAGGAGCACCCAGTCTCTGCCTCCTGAGGTCACGCCGACCGCTTGCTGGCCCAAGGTCTGATTTATTTTAGTTTCTATAGCTTTAAGCAAAGCCAATTTGCATAAATGATGGTCTGCATCTTGATCCATGTTTACAAATCAATGAACAGACTACCTAAATCAATGAACTGTGATCTGGTACATTTTATAAGATGAGAAGAAGCAAGTTGGGCAGACGAAGGTTGCAGAGGGTAGAAGTAATCATGGAAATGGAACCTTCATAACTCAGTTTCACATCCCATGGCATTTCCTTTAAATCAGGATTCCCAATCTTCACAATTGCTAGGGCAGCATAACTTTAGATAACACAGTCCTCCCTAATCAGCACAGTGCTTTGTATACCATGGGCACTCGGGTTTTAAATACACTAATGTTTCTTTGATAATGGTCTGAGCATAGAGCACAGAGCAATTTTAGGAAATGGTCATCTTTTCCCACTGGTAGCAAAGAGGTTTACACAGGCAGTCACCCCAAACCTATCTGTTAAATGGAATAAAAGATTATTGAAGCACAAGAGGACTTGTTTTTATTATTTAAGAGGACTGAAATACTAAAACAGGTTACTAAGATATGGGAAAAGGGACAGCAATAAATGTAGCAATATTCTTTTTTTTTTAAATGTTCATTTACTTTTGAGAGAGAGAGACACAGCACGAGCAGGGTAGAGGCAGAGAGAGAAGGAGACACAGAATCTGAAGCAGGCTCAAAGTTCTGAGCTGTCAGCACAGAGCCCAACACGGGACTTGCACCCACAAACTGTGAGATCATGATCTGAGCCGAAGTCAGACGCTTAACTGACTGAGCCTCCCAGGCGCCCCTTCTTTTCTATTTAAACATATAGGATGGCTTTATAGGTTTCAAGTATGTGATTTCTAATGTTTGAGGAAATAAAATTCCAGGAGGGCCCATGCCTCCGTCTCTCCATCCACTGTTTGGGAACGAAGACTGACCTTCTGTTAGCATCTCAGCTGATCTCTTGGGTGCTTTTTGCCAGTCTCATTCAGTTTTGAATATTCTTTACCCTTCATGCTTGGGCTGCAAAGGTAATCATATGCAACATTTTGCTCTTTTGTCTCCAGTCCTTATTCCTCTAGGTCCTTTATTCCCTTGACCATGACCCTTTCCATCAGGTGTCCAGTACTTTCATGGCTTCTCTAGAAAAAAGGGAAAACTCTTTTATACAGAGGTACAAACAACTGATAACAATTTAGAGCAGCACAGATAGGTTCTTTTCCAGGCCAAATCAATTACAGACAAAATTTGTTCCTAAGGATCTGCTTGCTTATTTTTGATCCTCTGTTTTCAGTGTGAAGATGACCCTGGCTTCAAGAACGTCTTTCTGAGGCTCTCTATCAGCTCAGGAAAGGCTCCCTATCTTCAACTGTGCCTGACTCCTATACTTCTCTCCTTCTCACCATCCCACCAAAACTTACCCAACCTACCCCAGCCTTCCTTGTCTTCATCATACATTGACCAAATATACCAGTAGGTCCCCTTAATAGTGAGAATTGGGGACAAGTGCATTTTTGAGATGCTCTGCTCTTTGGTCCAGGGGCCCAGTAAAGCTTGATGACAAATGAGTTAAGCTGTGGCCTAGGTGGTCCAGTCTCAATTCCAAAACACCTTCCTCTGGCCCTATGGGCATCAGTGACTCACCAGCAGTCTGGGAGGACCAAATTGCTCCCCAAGTAAAGCAGATAAGATGAAAACACAGAGTGGTATTTGCTGGGGTGGATCCTTGCCCATTCAGTGTGTTTGCATTGTCTACTTTTGATCCAAGGTCCCTGGCTGAGCAAATTGATACAAGACCAATTAAATTTCCACTGCAGGGGATTCAGCAGATGTCCAATGCTTCTGCTGTACTGAAGCGTACTCCCTGACTGCCTTGCTAATGGTAAGTGGGCCTTGAAACATACATATCACGTTGGAAGAACCAAGAGACTAGATGCAGGGCTCAGCACCCCTTTTCCTGGGCAAAAGCCAAACCTAAGTCCCCACAAGTTTGCCATATCTTACCACTATCCTACACCAACCTCCGTAATTAATTATGAAAAGCAGTCTGTTGTAGAGAAAAGCAGCTGGGAAGACTCTCAGACACCCTGACTTCTAGGGTGTGTTAGCACCAGCAGCTAATGAAAACAGTGTTTTATTCATTTGCTGTTGGAGGCAGCATGAGGTGGAGTTCTCAGACCCAGGTCACAAAGATAATGACCTTGAGAAGGTAACTCTCTGCAAGCAGGAGAGAAGTCTTCCATCTTTGTCATACCAGGCTGCAGTGGTGTCTGGGCTGGCACTGCAAGGCCCCCAGTTGAGAGTATAGGTTGGGGGCTGGTCAGCAGTTTGAGCTATGGCAGGCCACATAACCTCTAGAACTTTCCAGGGGAATCCTCCTAACAAATAGTCACCCAGATCTGACTCATCCTTAGCTTACTGAAGGCTACTGACAAGAATGGGTCTCCCACTCTTCCCGAGGATGCTTGATCGGGGCAACTGGGATGTGTGTCTGTTTGGGGTGGGGGATACCATTTACTTTCTGATCTGAGAGTAAATATGACTGAACCAAAAAAGGGTCTCAGATGTGTAAGTTACAGGCACACATAAATGTTACCAGTTTACCTCTTAAATATTTATCAGCCTAAAGTTACTTATCTTGAGAGGCCATATAACACAGTGGTGAAACCCACAGTCTTTGGCACCTAATGGATCTGGGTTTGAATTCCAACTATACTCACTGTGTGGTCTTGGGCAAGTTACTTAATTTTCCAGGCCTCACCTCCCTGATAGTAAGATCGAGGTGATGATAATGAAACAGTACCTTCCAAATAGAGTTACTATTAAGACTGAATGAGCTCATGTAATCTAAGTGGTAGAACAGTGCACTATTAGTAAGTGCTCAGCTATCATCTTGGGAATATGAAAGGTCATCATTTTTCAGTAAAAGTCAGGTTTACTTAGATGTAATTTATGTATAATGAAATTCACTCCTTTTGGTGTACATTTCTGTAAGTTTTAATAAACTTATACAATCATGTAACCACCACCACAATCAAGATACATCACCCCAAAAAGTTCCTTGGTGCCCCTTTTTCATCGACCCCTCTCCTCAACCCTAGCCTTAGACAACTACTGATCTGTTTTCTGTCCCTATAGTTTTACCTTTTCCTGAATGTCATACAATAAATAGCAGAAAACTCATCATTTTTAAAGGCTGACATATGTGACAACCAATGAATTTCTAAGTATATTAAAGAATCAAGTTACAATTTTCATTCCAAATCAGATGATATATTTCCTGTTGACTTATAGAAGAGGTATATTATTTTTCAATGCCTCCTGAATTAGTTCCTTTATGGGTAAGTGGATCTTTCTCATATGCTATCTCATCAGTCATTACATCTCAACCTTGAGGCTGGAGTTGGCAAGGAGCAGGATATGACATAAAGGAGATCTCAGGTATTCAGAAAAGCAAAATAAAATGGAGATAGAGTCACTTGAGGCAGGAAGTGAATTATATGGTTCTCCATCTCTCCATTTTAGGGGAAGTCTGGGGAGTTGTAGAGAGTAATGCCAAGGACAGGGGCATTTTGTTTGTTTGTTTGTTTGTTTGTTTTTTCAATCTATGACTTGGACTCTGGAATGAGTTTGCCTTGCAACCTGTCCTGCACAAAGTCTAGGAGTTGGCCACTCCTAAGTAAACTTGGTGGCATAATGACCATCTTGGTTCCCATATGGTATGGAGGGGCTCCTGAAGCTCCCCCACGAAGTGAGAGGAAAGAAAGTAGCTAACTGGAGAATGGCCCACTGTGACAGAGGGAAATGACCCTACAGCAGACAACATGGGCTAATCACCTAGACCAAGAACTAGATACAGGACAGTTTTGGAGGGGCTCACTAACAAGAGCCTGGCAAACCAAAGTATCCAGGAATTACCCCTACACCCTGGCCAAGAGGCCAGATGTTGAAGCACGCCTATAGTCAACTTAGCTGTAGGCAAAGTCAGGAGGGAAGGCAGTAGGCAATGGTGGGGATCTGAGCTGTTCGAGTCCCATGATAATTCAGGTAATACACCCCTCACCACAATCCCATCTTATGGAAGCACAGGAGAGGGCAAGGACACTGACAAGACCAAGCCTTTCTCCTCAAGTACTGTTTGAACTGTTGTAGCAGACTAAGGTGACCCAGTGGGCCAGGGCTTGTGAGAAAGTCACAAGCTGTTGTCCCAGCCCACTTGAGTGTAAGGCGTGTGACTCTCCAGCCCCAGTACACTCCCATCACACTTTCACAGCTACTTTATCCTCATTTCTCATCTATTACCTCTTGGAAGTGGCCCCTGAGACTGCAGCTTTAAGAATCTTGGTCTTGTGGGGTGCCTGGGTGGCTCAGTTGGTTAAGCATCCAACTCTTGATTTCGGCTCAAGTCATAATCTCATGCTTCATGGGATATAGCCCAAGTCAGGCTCCATGCTGACAGCATGGAATCTGCTTGGGATTCTCTCTCTCTCTCTCTCTCTGTCTCTCTCTCTCTGCCACACCCCCACTTGCACACTCAAGCACGTGCGCTCTCTCTCTTTCTCTCAAAATAAATAAATAAACTTTAAAAAAAAAAGAATCTTGGTCTTGGAATATTAGTCAACCATTAAAAAAACAACAACGAAATCTTGCCATTTGCAACAAAAAAAGTATAATGCTAAGTGAAATACGTCAGTCAGAGAAAGGCAAATACTATATGATTTCACTCATACATGGAATTTAAGAAACAAATGAACAAAGGAAAAAAGAGATAAATCAAAATGTAGACTCTTGGGTCACCTGGGTGGCTCAGTTGATTAAGCATCCAACTTCAGTTCAGGTCATAATCTTGCGGTTCATGAATTTGAGCCCCACGTTGGACTCTGTGCACAGAACCTGCTTTAGATCCTCTGTCTCCCTCTCTCTCTGCCCCTTCCCTGCTCATGCACTCTCTCTCTCTCTCTCTCTCCAAAATAAATAAATATTAAAAAAAAAGAAGAAGAAGACTCTTAACTATAGAGAACAACACGATGGTTTCTAGAGGGGAGGTGAGCGAAGGGATGGGTGAAATAGGTAATGGGGATTAAAAGTATATTTATGGTAATGAGCACTGAATAATGCACAAAATTACTGAATCACTATTATTGCACACCTGAAACTAATATAACACTGGACTTTCAAAATATAAGTCTTTCAAAACATAATACTGGACTTTCAAAAATGTTTAAAAATAGAATCTTGGTCTTACAACTTCTACATAAGCTGGACATTTTAAGGAATAGTGAAATGCATCCCTCTGTAAATAATGATTTTTTTTTTTTAAGTTTGTAACTCAAGGGGATGCCTGAGTGACTCAGTTGGCGGAGCGTCAGACTTTTGATTTCGGCTCAGGTTATGATCTCATGGTTCATGAGATGGAGCCCTGAGTCAGGCTCTGCACTATCAGCTTGCTTGGGATTCTCTCCCTCCCCCTCTCTCTGCCCTTCCCCCACTCACATGTGCACGCATGTGCTCACACTCTCTCTCAACATAAATAGATTTTTAAAAGTTTGTAACTCAGATAAGCACTCCACAGCTCATCTTTAAGTTCAAGATTTTATCATTCAGATTTCTTCAAATTTCTCCCTTTCTTTTGGATACACTTGAAGGTACATGGTGCCATTAGATGCATTTATGCATTTCCACAGAGCAAACATGAGCTTTTTATAATGAGCAACTGTAATGGGATTTGGCTTCTAGGAGAAGATTAAGAAAATGATTATAAATAATAGGAAGACCAAATGCCCTTTATTTGAGAGCAAATAAACTTTAAATGTTAGGGCAGATTACAATGCCACAGTGATAAAGTAATTAGTAGTTCCTATTGAAACAAGCTTAATCCAAGGGAAATTCCATAACCAATTATATTTCCCATGTGTAACTGGGCAGGAAAATACGACATTTAAGAAGGCAGAAAAGGAACTTCTTTGTAGGCCTCCATTAAAACTGGATGTTGGAACACGAATGCACTCCAAAGTATATCATTATTTTTTGCACTTTTTTATCACTCTGAAGTGAAGAAACCAATCTAGGAAAAAGGTGAGAGTCAGCATTTTGAAATGCATTGGAAAATTGTAAATTATGAGAGCTATTGATAAAGCTGGTATTTATAGCTCTATCAAGGATTTTATATTGTTTACATCTGGATTGCAGACTCAAAGCCCACTAACCTATTCCAACTTATTAATGCTGTTTCCTTGTTCAGTGTCAACTACACATGAGACAAAGATGATCTGAGTGGGTCACTTGGGTCAAGATTTAAAATACAGCTACTTAAAATAAAGGCTTCCCAAGCTAGATTGTATGTTTTGATATAAACTGCATCTGAATTGGTATCACTGAGGATGTATCTTTGCTATTCATCTACAAACACAAATACTTATGAATGATATCAGATAGTGCCTGGGCATATAAATTGTCCACTCACCTGTTGAATTTCTGATTCTAAAAACTTTGGAAGAGTTTTCCCCAAAACGCCTCCTTTAGATTCTATGGTTGAGAGAAACAAAATCAAACAGGAAGCATGGACAATTGTCTTTGAGCATATCAGTCCACTCTCTCTACACTACCCCCTCACCTCCACCAGGTCTTAGTTTCCCCTTCCTTTAGTGAGGTCTTCAGTTTCATCCAGTCACTTACTGACTTACTCACTTATTTGTCTTATTAGCTACCTATTGCTGTGTAAGAAATTATCCCCAAGACTTAGTGGCTTAAAACTACACACATTTGTTATCTCTTAGTTTCTGAGGGTTAGGAGTTGAGGCATGCTTAGCTAAGTACTCAGCTTCAGGGTCTCTCACAAGGCTGTAATCAAGGTGTTGGCCAGGGCAGGGATCTCATCTGAAGGTTGACTGGGTGAAGCACCCATTCCCAGACTCATGTGGTTGTTGCCAGGATTCAATTCCTTGAGCTTTTCCAACATGTGAGCTTGCTTCATCAAAGCATATAAGGTGAGAAGGTGATCAGCAAGATGGAAGTTGCAGTCTTATGTAACCTAATAATGGAAATGACATACCCTCAACGTTGCTGAATTCTATTGGTTAGAAGCAAGTTACTCCAGGTAACGTAGGCTGTGAATACTAGCAGGTGGGGAAAATTGGGGACATTTTAAAAGTTGCCAATCACATTTATGAAGAATTTTTTGAGCACTTCTTAGGTGCCTGACACTGTGCTAGGTGCAGAGAATACAGTGGAGAACTTCCTTCTCTCATCAGAACTCATAACCTATCAAGGGCACTGGGTGGCTCAGTTGGTTGAGCATCTGACTTCTGCTCAGGTCATGACTTATGGTTCCTGGGTTCAAGCCCCATGTCAGGCTTTGCACTGATTGTTTTGGATTCTCTGTCTTCCCCTCTCTGTGTCCCTCCTCCTCTGGCACACCTTTTCTCTCAAAAATAAATAAACATTAAAAAAAATTAGAACTCACAATCTATCTGGGGGAAAAGGAGCAGTCCTTGAATAGATTATTGCAATTGTGATAAGCCCACTAAATTAGAAATACAGGAAACAAAGGAGCCGTCCTGGTCTAGGCTGAGGGAGATAGGATGTCAGAAAGGGACATTTCAATGGAAACTCAAAGAAGGACTCACCCAGAAAAGGAGGAAGAACATTTCCCAGGCAGAGGGAACGGCCTTTGCAAAGATCTTCAGGCAAGATTTGAGGAAGAGTAGCTGGAATATAGAGACAGAGACAGTGGGAAGAGTAAGAGGAGGAAGTAGGGTCTTGTCTGCTATATTCAGGAGGTTGGTTCATAGTCAATGACCAAAGGAAAGCCCTTGAGAAGTGATTCGTAAGATCTCTTTGGCCACCTTTCTCCTTCTTCTGCAGGTCTCCTCTCTACTGGCCTAGGGTCAGTCTTGTGGCTACGACCATGCTCCGTGACACTACTAAGTGGCCTGACTCTCCTTTATCCTGTAACAATATCCTGCTAAGATTGTATCATATAGTCCCAAAGGCTCTTCTTCTTTCCACCTCCAGGATTTTTCTGGCAATTTTCAAACAAAACCATGGTAAACTCTTATTATATAAAACAGACAAAAGCAGAACCACTCGGATCAAAGACAGTTATAGGAGGAGGAAGGACACTTGGGAATGCTCTCCCTCACATCTCCATGGGGGGTCCCCAAGACACCTGTCTGGAGTTCCAGGACTCCAGTTTTGGAAACATGCACCTGGGCCCCAACTTTGTCAACTATTATTCCCAAGGACCCTTTCTGTCAATAAATTTTTATTGGAATCCTTGCAACATATTAGACATGTAGTAGGCACGTAGAACAGAAGGGGATTAAGACAGCTCTTCCCTCTATACCTCAAATTGTCTGTACACTTATAGAAGGAGGATCTGAGCAGAGAACACTCTTTGTATCCTATCTCAGCGTGTTTCCTCCCTACCAAGGCTCTGCACAGAAAATGCGGCAGCAGCCTTTGACCTCCAATCTGATTTCAGAGTCTTAGACTTGAGTCAGCCATCAGGTCTAGCATGTTCTGTTGGTCTCTGGGATCCTGCCCAATATGCCTCAAACAATCCCGAATTCTAGGGTGAGATGGCTTCCATTTGCTGGTTGATTACCAGGGATTTGACTAATCCTTCATAATTAACAACTAAAAGCTCATACCAGTCCTGAAACAGTAAATTCAAAAAATTCAAAGTCTTAAAACAGTAAAAGGTGCAATGGTAGGCCAAGGCTATGGAACATCAGAACAACAAGCCCGGATGTTGGGTTGTGCAAGCCAAGCAGTCTGTTGTTTAATTGTTTTATCTCTGCGTGACTCATTTGGCATGTTTTAGCTTAGACTCAGGCCAGGTTTTAATAAAAACAGCAAAAGGATCCAGCTCAACTTTCTCCTCCTCCAGAAGATCTTCCCTCCAAACAAAAAGTAAGCTCTATCTCTGTCCTACAAACTGAGATCACCTCTTGATTTTCTGACCTATTGCAGAATACTGGAACAGTATTTTGGGATACCTACACTTCTTAAAATGTTTTATTAAAATTTTTATTAAAATTTTTCTTCTCAAGTGATGTGCTTTACCTGAGTAAATCTTAAACTCCTTCCAGGCTCAGGGAATGCTTTACTCATGTTGGTATTTATGGTCCTTTCCCACCTCCAGTCGACTTAGCACTGTGTCATACAAATAGGCACTCTATAAATATTTGTATGTGAATGAATAACCATGGGCCACCCCATGTATTATACAGCTAGTCTCATTGACTTGAAGGTGACCTAGCTGGGGCATTTGTGAGGGACACGAGTTCTGGAGGCAGTCTGGGTGGGCAGCATATGGTTCACAGCTGGCAGGCAACATTCACAGACCCCTGGCCAAGTATGTGTGAAAGTCAACATCTTTATGCCTTGGGGGAAAAGGTCACTGATTAAACCTGCACGGAGGGTGATTATCATTTACTTAACCCCAACCTGGACTACATATCACCAGGCTTCACTTGCACCCTTACCTTAGTTGTAATTTAACCATTTTTGCAACATTTCACTTTACACAAGAGCGCATTCCCTGAAAACAACCAACCAGAGGATTCTACTAAAAGCAGCATGGTTTTTATTTCCTTTCAACTTTTGCTGTTTAGTTAGACTACAGGCAATTCGAATTTCATCTCCTTCAACTTACGTGAAACGTTGAAGAGGAGGTAATATAACCAGAGTGTCGTGAAGCTCTTATTCAAATCAGGATTTGCTTTGTATGAGACTTCATGTTCTGAGCCATGGATAACCATGTCAGAAGGGGGTTAGGCTTCCATTCTTTGGACAGGCCCTCCCGGCTTTATGACTGTGGGTGACTCACTCAACCTTCTGGCAACTTTCTTCCTGCCACTAAAAAGGTGAGAAACAGAGTAGGGATATTATGAATTACTTCTTAGGCTTAAGGGTATTATGAGAATGAATTGCTTTTTGTCCATCCCTTCTAGGAAAAAGATACACAAAAAGTGTGAACTTCTGGACTCACCTTTTCCATAAACTGGATCCTGTTCCTATTTCCCCTACTTCTAGCAAGAGGACTATTAACTACTTAACACCTTTCCAGAGGCAACCAGTTTAGTCTTAGCAAGTCTTCCTTGCCAAAACCTATGCATCTGTCCTTTTTTGTATACCTCATTCATTCACTTAGTGACTATTACTGACCATCAGTGAAATGCATGCCACTGTATTAGTTGCAATTGATAGAAACAAGTATAAGACTAAGAAATGGATAGAAATAAGAAATAAGACTTGGTTCTCACCATTAAGAAGCCTACAAAGCTTTTTAAGGGTCACAGTTACCAACTGTTTCTGTGTTTTTTCCTTATACGTGAGAAGTTGAAGTTCCAAGTCTAATCTCCCGTCTGCAATCTCTTACTTATTTTCTCTATAAAGCACTTCAATGACAAATTATTATTTCTAAATAAACATTATAATCATGTCATTTCATGGAGATAAAAAAACATTTTTTTGAGAGAGAGAGAGAGAATGGGAGGGGCAGAGAGAGACAGAATCCTAAGCAGGGATTCTCTGTCAGCTCAGAGCCTGATGTGGGGCTCAAATCCATGAATTGTGAGTGAGATCATGACCTGAGCTGAGATCAAGAGTCGGACACCCAACTGTTTGAGCCACCCAGGCACCCCTTGGAGGTAAAATTTCTAATAGCTCTTCACTGCTCACAGGATAAAGATAAAACTGTTTCTTAAAAAAAAAAATTTTAACATTTATTTTTGAGAGAGAAAGAGAGAGACAGAGTATGAGACGGGGAGGGGCAGAGAGAGAAGGAGACACAGAATCCGAAGCAGGCTCCAGGCTCTGAGCTGCCAGCACAGAGCCTGACCCGGGGCTCAAACCCACAAACGCGAGATCATGACCTGAGCTGAAGTTGGATGCTTAACCGATTGAGCCACCCAGGTGCCCCAGATCAAACTCTTAACTTAACTTTTAAGTGTTAGAGCCTCTAAAATCTGGAACGAACTTATTTCCTGATCTCACTTCCTACAACTACCCATTATAAATTTTCTGCTTGGACAAATTGGTCAGATTATTATACTAAAAGTATATATATCCTTTTCCCACTGCAATCTATTGCTAAAAAGAAAACCACAGACCCAAAATGGTGTCACTTAGGCTAAGTCACTAAACTAGGGCTTAATACCTAACCTAATTGTAGTTTCAACCTTCCCCAGAAATGTAGTCTTCATCACTCAGGAATTTTCTGATAAGCATCATTGAGGTAATCTGTTACAGGGCTCTCTCTAACCCTCAAAGGAAGATGAGGTAATTTGCATGATAAGACCTCTTTCTCTTCCCCTAAGGGAAAGTGACCTTGCCTGAAACAGTCCTTTTCTTTTCCTAATAACTTCTTTGCTCCACCCTCCTTCCCATAAAAACCCTCCATTTTATACCCTCCATGCTACTCGCTAGATGGGATGCTGCCCATTCAAGAGCTGCTTAATAAAGCCAATTAGATCTTCAAATTCACTCAGTTGAATTTTTGTTCTTTAACACTATGTATTCATATATTCAAGAAGGGATTGGGTGCCTTCTGTGTGGCAGTCTGTGATAAGAGATGGTGCACAGTTTCCACGCTCAAAGAGCTCATTGTTTGCTCAAGGATACAGAAAATGAGTTGGCTGCGCCCATGATAGGAAGAGCACAGGACATAATGAAGCACTGAATGTGATGGGAACGCACAGAATCGCACAGTATCCAGCCTTGGAGAAGTCAAAGCATATTACTCAGAGAAAATGACATCTACAGTGACACACAAAGAATGAGTAAAAGGCAAGAAGTTGAAGAAACTGTGTACCAGACAGAAAACAGCAGTGGCCTGGTGATAAGAATATATGGTGTGAGTAACTGAGAGAATGTGAATCAGACTGGAATGTGGACTACACATGGCAAGAGGCTGAAGATGGAAGCAAGTCCAGATGATCAGAGATCTCATAAACCTGGCTAACAGGTTTAGGCTGGACAGGCTTTGAAGCAGCAAAGGCCATGACCAGATTTGGCTGTCATGAGAATGCCATGCCCCGGTCTCATAAATCAGGAATGAAGTGTTTGAGAGCATTAAGGAAGGCCTTGCTTTCCAGGAGTCTTGTTAATGATCTTATTAAGATGTTTGATTCATTCCCCTGCATCAGTCCTGAAAGTAGGAGAAATCCAACGGAAGCATTCTTTGAGAGAATAAGAGCTCTTGCTGGGCCTTAGAAGAATGGCAGGGGAGATCTGCCTAAATCAATGCAGAGACAAGTATACCACCTGGTGGTGTTTCAAATCAAATTCTTGCCAATAAAATAATGGCTACCACTGGTTGAGCACTCACTACGAGCTCATATACTCACATCACTTTGTGTGAGGTACATATTATACCCATTTTAGAGATGCAAAAACTGAGGTTCGAACAGTTTAAGTATCTGGCTTAAGGTCTTAGGTTCATGGTAAATATTTACTTATTATGATATGAACAAATAAGCCTGGAATTTGAACCCAAAACAATAGAACTCCAAAGTACAAGTAATTTTGATTCATTTAGTTTAAAGTTACTCTGTATTAATCAAAGATAGTTACAATATTTCCTTTCCATCGTCCTTCTGATAAATCCAGGCGTATAGGCCTACTCTATGTTTTGCCTAGAGCGGTAGGAATATAACAAAAACACATGGCATTGGATAGAGAAATGAGGAGGAAAGAGAGATCCACCAAGGAACAGGATGAGGGGTATTTTTGGGTGATTTGTACTGATGAGATAGGGGAGGACAGAATTTAAACTATGCAAAATGAGTAGGATTAATGTTCCCCTCACAGACTTCAATTCAGGCGTATGCCTTGTAGTAATAACTAGCGGGTTGGAGTGAAATTGCTTCTCTCCTATGGCCCATTTGAGCGGTGTAATGAATGGTTCCTCACATAAGGCTCCCTTGTAAGGACGAACACAAGTACACAGAACTGAGTCCTCCAGAAACAGAGGCCCACGTCCAGGTTTTAAAAACCACCAAACAACCTGTACCCAGAAACAGTCACTAATTTAGATGTGCAGGAACTGAACGACTGCAGAAATGTTCCAAGCCAAACGGCAGTGGGTAAAAAACAAACAGCAGCAGCTTGCTTGCATGAGGTTGCCAGGAATCACCCTGACCAATTAAGAAAACAACAGCCCCAAACTGCTTGTTAACCAGTGCAAGGCTGAGAGGATAACTCTGGGTCTCAAACATGTTTTATTATTTAATAATGGAAAATGATCTAAGACCTTGAAAATACATTATGAACTCAATGAGAAATAAGAATATTTCAGCTGATATTCCACCACTTACTAGTAAGCAAGATATTCATCATAAGGTTTCTTATGATTGCAAAACCACAGAAAACAACGACAATATTCATTAATTGGAGATGGCTAACATACCAGTGTACCCATGTTGTGGAATACCATTCAACACAGAAGAAGGATACACTAACGGTTACTAATAAATACTCAGCTGGCTGGCTCTCCTTGTCATCCAGTTGAGTAATATGTACAGTCTGACAATATTCATGTATTAAAAAATAGAAAGCAAAACTAAATTTGAGCAACCCTATCTTTTCTAACAGTAAATGTATTAGAAAAAGTTCTAGAAAAATACATAGCAAATTGGTAAGAGTGGTTACTTCTGGAGAAGACAGGATAGAAGGTAAGCACAAAGTAGGGACTACAGTTCTATTTATAATATTTAACTTTTTGTAAGTAGGTATATTTCTGCATTTTTTGTATAACTATAAACTAGAAATAGTTATCAAATAAATCATAGTATAGTGCTTGAAAAAGAACAGGCTTGGGCGCCTGGTTGGCTCAGTCGGCTGAGTGTCTGACTTTGGCTCAGGTCATGATCTTTTATGGTTTATGAGTTCGAAGCCCTATCGGGCTCTCTGCTGTCAGTGCAGAGCCTGCTTCTGATTTTCTGTCTCCGTCTCTCTCTCTCTCTCCCTCCCCTGCTTGTGCGCACATGCACACACACACACTCTCTCTTAAAAATAAGTATTTTTTTTAAAAAGAAAAAAAACAAGCCTTAGCACTGTTAATATGAGGATCCCACTTAGATATCTACCAAATTCATGTAGGAAAAACAAAAAAAATTTTTTAAAGAAATGGAGACTTATTAAGCAAGAATTTCATGTTAGTATATTGAGATGACGAAGCCGAGATTTCCATTAGTTGGCATTTTTAGACTATGAAACAGACAACCAAAGGAAACTGTGAAGACTTTCTTACTGAAAAGCTTTATTACCAAGATGTACTTAAGGAGTAAACCTAGGAGGTTTATAAGGAAATCCCCCCAATAAAGTGAAATTGGATAAAATATTTAGAATTATATGTAGTTTTCCAATATTTGAGCAATTATTGATTGGAAGACACTAATGAAAAAATTATGTTGACAATAGCAGAAATGTATAGAATATCCTAGAATATACAGGAACTATATGACCAAACTTTTTAGGAAATATACATAAGTAAATTAAAATAAGCGGAGTGGTAGATTACATTCCTGGGTGAAAAAAAAAACTGGCTGCTTTTCAAATCCTTATCAAATTAATTTACAAGATTAAGGCAATCCCACTTAAAAATCCCAGCAGAATTTTGTTTTCTTGTTGGACTTTGAGGACACAAAAGAATGGACTGATGAGAAAAATCAACATTTTTCTTGTTCCACAAAAATTAAAATATAACAGAACTTCAATTTTTTTTTTTAATGTTTATTTATGTTTGAGACAGAGAGAGACAGAGCATGAATGGGGGAGGGTCGGAGAGAGAGGGAGACACAGAATCGGAAGCAGGCTCCAGTCTCTGAGCTGTCAGCACAGAGCCCGACACGGGGCTCGAACTCACAGACTGTGAGATCATGACCTGAGCCAAAGTCGGAAGCTCAACCGACTGAGCCACCCAGGCGCCCCCAGAACTTCAATTTTTAAGATGTTCTGGTATGGGTACAAAAATCTAAAAAGTGGTGCCTCGGTGGCTCAGTCAGTTAAGCATCCAACTTTGGCTCAGGTCATGATCTCACAGTTCATGAGTTCAAGCCCCACGGCAGGTTCTGTGCTGACAGCTTGGAGCCTGGAGCCTGCTTCAGATTCTGTGTCTCACACTCTCTCTGCCTTCCCCCACTCCTGCTCTGTCTCTGTCTCTCTGTCTCTGTCTCTGTCTCTGTCTCTCTCTAAAATAAATAAACATTAAAAGAACGTTTAAAAAGAATCAAAAGAAAAACTAATACAGCAGAATAGAACATAGTTCTGAAAGAGATCTATCATTATATGTATTTGTGATAAATATCACAATCCAATGATGAAAGGAAGGATTGTTCAACAGATGATATTTAAAAAAAATGGTTATATGAAAAAAACAGAACACAGCTAATTCCAATGTTTGGGGTTCAAAATTTCCATATAACCGTAAAATATATGATTTTACCTGAAAACACAGATTAAGAGATAAGTGGTATTTGTAAGAGAAGGACATTCTAAACATAAATAAAGAAAGAGATCATAAAAGGAAAGATGATGCTTTGAGCATATAGAAAAAATAAAACTCTTACAGGGCTTCTGGGTCACACAATTACAGAAGAAGAATGGTGACTCCTGAAGCCTGCACAGCCCCACAGAGTCTTGCTTCTGTATATCAAAAAACCACCATCATCCACATTAAATAAAGGTGGAATTAAAAAGCACTTCATCATATATGACAAAGAAGTTCAGACACAGTGATCCTTTTGCAACATGGCAGATCACCTCTCTCTTCTTTTCAATCCTTGCAATGGCTTCCATCTCATTCCAAGTCGAAGCCAAAGTCTTTGCGGTGGCCTCAAGGCCCTCTGGCCATCTCTCTGACATGCCTCCTTCTGGTCTTCCCCTCTATGACTCTACTCCAGCCACACTGGCCACTTCGAACCTTGAGCCCATGAGGCACACCTCCATTCCCGGGCTTTTGCTCTTGCTCTTCCCTCTGCCTCAAGGCTCTTTCCCTCACTTTCTTCAGCTCTCTATTATCAATTTTTTTCATTAGGGTTTCCCCTTCCCAAAGGGTTGCTTTTTTTCCTCCATGCTACCAATCCCTACCAACATTCTATACATTTACTTGTTTCTCTGTTTTCTGTCTCCCTGCCTCTTGAATATAAGCTCAGGGAGGGCAAGGATTATGTCTGCTTTGACCACTCGTATATTTCTAGCATCTAAAACAGTGCTTGCAGGTAGTACTCAATATTTATTTGTTAAATAACTGAATAAATATATTTACTAATTGCTACTTTTTAATATAATTGCCAGAGAACCATTAAAGCTAACTTGAATTACAACTGATTAAGTGTGGGGAGGCAGGTGGCCCTCAGTTACTAGAATCAGCACCAGAACATCATCAGGATCTAATATTGTCCCCCATTCCCCAGCTACTCTACTTCATACTTATCTTTCCTCACAGATCCCCATCTCTGTTTCCCAGAGCACATGGTGATCAAATGGTCCCCAGGAGCACCCAAGTTTTACTGTAGGTTGCTCAGCTACTTGGAAACAGTATGACCTGACTCGGTGGGTTCTATTCCAAATTCCTGGGGACGGCTGTGAATAACTTGGTCTGGACTGATGTCTATCCAGGGACCAAGTGACTGTGGCCAGGGTGGAGGTGAGGGTCAGAAGTTCACTGTGAAATCATGCTACCGTATTGCAACCATATGGATAGAGGAAAGGACAATTCCTAACAAGGGTGTCAAGCAGTTGAACCAATAGGTATCTACTATAACATAAAATTAACTCTCAGATAAATTATAAAAAATGCCAATCCCTAATTTAAAATGGAAAAGGTCGGGTTCGGTGCTGACAGCTCAGAGCCTGGAGTCTGCTTTGGATTCTGTATCTCCCTCTCTCTCTCTCTCTCCCCCTCTCCCACTCATCCTCTCTCTCTCAAAAATAAATAAACATTAAAAAAACTTAATGGAAAAGGTATGAATAGATAATTTTCAGAAAAGGGGATACAATTGTCCGATACATTTTAAAAAGGGTTTGACTTCATTTATAATCCAAAAATACTCTATAAAATGATGGTATATTACTGGGGAAATATTTGCTACAATAATGACAAAACATTAATATCCTTAATATATAAGGAGTTAATCGGGGCACCTGGGTGGCTTGGTCGGTTAAGCGTCCAACTTCGGCTCAGGTCGTGATCTCGCGGTCCGTGAGTTCGAGCCCCGCGTCAGGCTCTGTGCTGACAGCTCAGAGCCTGGAGCCTGTTTCAGATTCTACGTCTCCCTCTCTCTCTGCCCCTCCCCTGTTCATGCTCTGTCTCTCTCTGTCTCAAAAAGAAACGTTAAAAAATATATATATATAAGGAGTTAATAAACACAAAAAATTAAAGATATTAATGTGACCTAGGAATGGTAAAAGATATGTAAAAATTATTCATAATAGAGAGAAAGCTTAGAAAGACATCTGTGTTCATGGATTGGAAGACTTAAAATTGTTAACATGTCAGTACTATCCAAAGTAATATACAGATTTAATGTAATTACTATCAAGATCTCAATGGTGTGTTTTGCAGAAATTAAAAAAAAAAACCCATCCTAAAATTCATATAGAATCTCAAGAGATCTGGAATAGTAAAAAAATATTGATAAAAAAACAAAGTTGGAAGTCTCATATTTTATGATTTTATGATTTTAATTATTTTTTTTAATTTTTAATGTTTATCTTTGAGAGAGACAGAGCGCAAGTAGGGGAGGGGCAGAGAGAGAGGGAGACACAGAACCCGAAGCAGGCTCTAGACTCTGAGCTGTCAGCACAGAGCCCAACACAGGCTGGAACTCAAGCTGTGAGATCATGATCTGAGCCAAAGTCGGATGTTTAACTGACCCAGCCACCCAGGCACCCCTCATATTTCATGATTTTAAAACTTACTACAAAGCTATGTTAATTAAAACAATGTGGTACTGGCATAAAGACATAAATGTAGATCAATGAAATAGAATAGAGAGCCTGAAAATAAACCCTGACATACATGGGTCAAAGAATACAAGTCAAAGAATTTTTCAACAAGGGTGCCAAGATCATTCAATGAGGACAGGATGTTCAACAAAGGTTGGGGAAACCAGATATCCATATTCGAAGTAATAAAGTTATATCCTTATCTTAAGCCATATACAAAAATCAACCCCAATGGATCAAAGACATAAATTGAAGACCTACAATTATAAAACTCTGAGAAGAAAACACAGGGGAAAACTTCATGATATTGGAATTAGCAATGATTTCTTATATATGACGCCAAAAGCACAGGCAACAAAAGCAAAAGTAGACAAACAAGACAACATCAAAGTTAAAAACTTCTGCACATCAAACAACAACAAAATAAGCAATACATGTAATGAAAAAGCAACTTATGGAATGGGAGAAAATATTTGCAAATCATAGATCTGATGGAGTTGATATCCAGTACATATAAAGAACTTCTACAACTGAACAACAAATAAATAACCCAATTAAAAAAATAGGTAGGGGTGCTTGGGCGGCTCAGTTGGTTAAAAATCCGACTTCGGCTCAGGTCATGGCCTCATGGTTCATGAGTTCGAGCCCCACATTGGGCTCTGCACTGACCATGAAGAGCCTGCTTGGGATTCTCCTTCCCTCTCTCTCTCTCTGCCCCTCCCCCACTCATACTTTCTCTGTCTCTCTAAAAATAAATAAACTTAAAAAAATATGTAAAACAGTTGAATAGACATTTCTCCAAAGACAAATGGCCAAGAAGTATATTTAAAAGATGCTTAATATCACTAATCATTAGAGAAATGCCAGTCAAAATCCCACCTCACACCCATTAGGATGGTGACTATCAAAAAACAGAAAATAGCAAGTGTTGGTGAGGATGTGGAGATATTGGAATCTTTGTCCACTGTTGGTGGGAATATGAAATGGTGCAGTTGTTTTGGAAAATAGTATAGAGTTTACTCAAAAAATTAGAATTACCATACGATCCAGCAATCCCATTTCTGAGTATATATCTAAAAATAAAAATAAAAGCAGGATCTAAGAGAGATATTTGCATACCCATGTTTATTACAGCATTATTCACAATAGAATATTGTGAATTATTCCACTAGAGGTGGAAGCAACCCAACTGTTCATCAAAAGATTTGCTGTATACATACAATGGAATATTATTCAGCTTTTAAAAAAGAAGTCCTGTCACATTCTATGACATGGGTGAATCTTGACATGATGCTAGATGAAATAGGGTACTCTAAAAAGACAAATACACAAATACATATACTCCGCTTACATGAGGTATCTAGAATAGTCAAACTCACAGAATCAGAAAGAATGCTGGTTGTCAGATGCTGGGGGGAGGGGGACACGGAGAGTTGTTGTTCAGTAGTTACAGTTGTACAAGAATGAAAAATTCTTGGGATCTGCTATACAGCAATGTGCACATACCTAACATTACTGAACTGCACACTTAGAATGGTAAGATGGTAAATTTTATGCTATGTGTTTAAAAACACACACACAAAGAATCCCAGGTAGATCTCAGATGGATTTAAGTCTGAGATGCACTATTCTAGATACTAAAAACCCTGGTATTGTATCTAGAGTTTTAAAGCTTTAATATTCTTAAAAGATATTTTATAGACGTTGTTTGGAAAATATACTAAAGCAACATTTGAACAAAGCAATGAATAAACTGAAAAGAGATGATTTACAACTTTCCAAAGGAACATCCATGGAGGAGATTTAATGTTGATTTACAGATACAATGCAAATAAGGCTTTCACTCATTGACCACAGTGGAAAATTCCATTGTTAAAAGTGTGTTGATGGTCGAACAAAGGAATTTGGTGATCCCTCGCTCAGGTATAATGATGCACTTGGAAAGATGAAAAAAATATATACCATTCCCATCTGTTAAGTTGGCAAATATAAAACATAAATACAATGTAAAAAAACATATTGAGAAATAACATACGTACATAAAGGACAAAAATTTTAAAGGTGATATTCAATGACTTCTGATGCACAGGAATGTGTGTACACACACACACACACACACCCTTCACTTTGTGAAACTGCACAAATCAAGACACAGAACACTTCCAAAACTACAGAAGACTCTCTCATGCCCTTCCCAGTCAAACCCTCTCGAGAATGTTTTGGAGATAATTAGATTACATTGTGTGACCTCCACTTCCATACATCATTAATAGGAGTGTAATTAGTGGATACTTTATATAAAGCAATTTTGTAATATTACCAAAAGTATTATTAATGCTTAAATTATTTCTAAGGAAGGAATTGAGCTTCTTGGAATCTATCCTAAGCAAATAACATGAAATGTAACTAATCATATACATATAAGGATGCTCGTCACTGCAAAAATGACATCAAAAAATTAGAAATTGGGGAGATGTAGGTCAAAGGATACAAACTTTCAATTAAAGAAGTTCAGAGGACCCAATATACAGCATGGTGACTATGGTATATAATACAGTATTGTATCCTTGGAGGTTGTTGGAAGCAATCTTAAGCATTTTCACTACAAAAAAAATAAATAAATAAAGCTAAATATGTGAGGGGATGGATGTGCTTATTATCCTGATAATGGTAACCATGCCAAAATGTATATGTATGTCAAATTATCACCTTGTATGCTTTAAATCTATACAGTTATATTTGTCAATGATTGCTCAATAAGGTTTGGGGAAAAAATAAAGCACACATAAAAACATTAGAAATAGCCTAAATATCCATAGTAAGAATGGTTAGATTATAACATATCCACTTAATAAAATAGTTTACAGTCATTAAAAATTAGGTTTTTGAAAAATTTTTGACATGAAAAAATACTATGATCAGGTATTAATTTATATGGATGAAATAAAATGAGAAATTCAATATGATCCTAATTTTAAAAATCATTAGTGAATATGAATATAGGAAATTTTAATTCTGTTCTTTTGCTTTTTGTATTTTCCAAACTTTTTATAATCACATGTATTTATTTTGTAATTAGAAGAAAACCTTATTTTGAAAAGCAACCAAAGAAAGTAAATAAACCACCATTGGTTCAGTTTCTTTGGGGTAAAATAAAAGTCTTCCCATGGTTGACTGTGATTTCCATACAACTTATCCTGGAGACTTGAATAATGAAAACAACAAAACACAGAATGGATCAAAAGTCAAAATGGACACTTCTATGAAGAATCTCATGACATACCTTGTGTTAAGACAATTGATAAAGGTTCATCATTTCAATGTTTTGTCAAAAGGAAGAGACTGTGAAAGCTGCATACAATTCTGTGCTATTCCTTCAATGGGAGGAAAGGGGGAAATAACAGAAAAAGCTCAAGCCTCTATAATGACTCATTTTCATCTCCTTTCCAGAGTTCATAGGACAGGTCAAAATCAATCCAATCTGGAAGCTTCTGGAGGGAACCCAAAGTCCTTCTAATACCCACATAACACAGATGACATGCATAAGCAAACATCTGACCTGCTCTTTAGTAGGTTTATGGTTCTGTACCAAAGAGAAAAATTTAAGGCCAGAAATTGTATTTCTTGGTGGATCCTCAAATAGCTCCCTGCTTTATTTTTTCTAGAAGTTGGAGGGAAAAATAAACTTGCCAAGGTCTGTGCAACACAATCCATATGGATGGAGGAAAAAGATATTAGAGTTTTAATTTATAATTATTTTCATGTCACCTTTTAAAACTTCCTATTCTTGAGGTGCCTGGGTAGCTCAGTCAGTTAAGCAGTCAACTCTTGATTTTGGCTCAGTTTATGATTTCATGGTTTGTGAGACTGAGCCCCACATCAGGCTCTGTGCTGACAGGGTGGAACCTGCTTGGGATTCTCTCTAAATACATACATACATACATACATACATACATACATAAAACACTGAAATTTCCTATTCTCTCTGGGTACAGAGTATATAAGCACAGTGCTACATGCACATAATTTTTAAATAAATATGCATACATATATTGGAATGTTCACACTTACATTTTTTAGTGGCAGGTGTACATGCAAAAAACAAAAACAAAAACAAAAAAACTGTCCAGACCAGAGGAACTTAGCCTCAGTTAACTGTGAAGCACGTTGCAATTAATGTTTACTGATAACATTGAAATACTATAATAGTTTGGGATTTAAAAAAAGTCAGAGCAGATTCAAAATTACCACTCTCAGTTTTTTCATAGGTAGTATGATTTAAATTTTTTTTTTAATTTTAAACAGTTTATATTTTACAGCAGGTGTAGGTTCACAGCAAAATTAAGAGGAAGGGGCAGAGATTTGCCATATACTTCCTGCCCCACTTATACATAGTCTCCCTTATTGTCAGTACTGACCCACCAGAGAGGTACGTTTGTTACCTACGTTGACACATGATAATCAACCAAAGTCGATAGTTTACATTAGGGTCCATCTTTGGTGTTTTATGTTCTATGGGTTTGTATAATGACATGTATCCATTACTACAGTATCATACAGAATATTTTCACTACCCTAATAATCCTCTGTGGTCTGCCTGTTCATCTGTCCTTCCACCTTCCAGCCCCTGCAACCACTGATCTTTACTGTCTATAAGTTTGCCTTTCCCAGGATGCCATATGGTTGAAATCAAATAGTATGTAGCCTTTTCAGATTTGCTTTACTTATTAACAAGCATTTAAGTTTCCCCTATGTCTCCTCATAGCTTGATAGCTCTTTTTTTTTTTAATTTTTTAAGTTTTATTTATTTGAGAGAGAGAGAGCACACACATACAAGTGAGGGGGGACAGAGAGGAGAGACAGAACCCCAAGCAGGCTCCACACCATCAACACAGAGCACAACCCACTAACCATGAGATTAGGACATGAGCCAAGATCAAGAGTCAGACACTCAACCGACTGTGCCACCCAGGCGCCCTGCTCATTTCTTTTTAATGCTGAGTAATATTCCAGTGAGCACTGAAAAGAAATGTCTGGATGTACTACAGTTTATTAATCCATTCACCTCCTGAAGGACATCTTGGTTGCTTCCGCATTTTGGCAATTATGAATAGAGCTGCTAAAAATATGCATGCAGGTTTGGTGTTGGTTGTAAGTTTTCAATTCCTTTGGGTAAGTACCAAGGAACTTGATTGCTAGATCATGTGGTAAGAGTATGTTTACTTTTCTAAGAAGCTGCCAAACTGTGTTCCAATGTCTGGAAGTAGGTGTACCATTTTGCATTTCTGCCAGAAATGAATGAGGGTTCCTCACATCTTCACCAGGATTTGTTGTCTGTGTTCTGCATCTGGCCATTCTGATAGATGTGTAGTGGCATTTCAGTGTTGTTTTAATTTGCATTTCCGTAATGACATATAATGTGGAAAGCTTTTCATATGCTCATTTACCATCTGTACATCTTCTTTGGTTAGGTGCCTGTTAAGATCTTTGGCCCATTGTTTAATCAGGTTGTCTGATTGCTAATTGTTGAGATTTAAGAGGGCTATGTATATTTTGAATAACGGTACTTTTGCAAATATGTTCTCCCAGTCTGTGGCTGGCCTTCTCATTCTCTTACATTGTCTTTTGCAAAGTAGATATTTTTTAATTTTAGTGAAGTCCATCTTACAAATTATTTATTTCATGGATTGTGCCTTCAATGTTGGGTGTGCCTTTTTTCCAGGGAAAAGATAGTCATACAGCTTGACTCATTTTCTCCAAAGGCCCAAATCAGTCTTTACTAATGACATACTATTAATAATTAGGAAAATTGAAAATCATTGTAACGGATTGTTTTCTCATTTTCTCATGAGAAAATTTCTCACTTTTTTCTTAATGCTTATTTACTTGTTTTGAAAGAGAGCATGCGCATGCACATGTGAGTAAGCGGAGGAGGGGCAGAGAGAGAAGGAGAGAGAGAATCCCAAGCAGACTCTGCACCAGTCAGCACAGAGCCCGATGTGGAGCTTGATCCAACAAACCATGAGATCATGACCTGAGCGGAAATCAAGAACTGGACACTTAACCAACTGAGTCACCCAGGCACCCCCTCACTTTCTTTTAAATGAGAAGCATGGATAGATACATAGTAGAATACAAAGGATAGACACAGTGTATATATATATATATATATAGTTTATAAACAAGAATGGTATTATGAACATTTCTATTATAATGACATGATAAAATATTATTACCAAACCAAAGCAATGATGTGAATGTTTGCATTAATGTTATTGATATTAATGCAAACTTTTAAGAAATTCAACAGATGGAACATTAAAATGATCAAGCAAGTTTTATCTAAGCTTACTCTTCATTTGTAATACTTATTTGATCTGTTAATATACCTGTGGAAAAGTGTGCTGAAAAACAACTTGTCTTGCATTTTAAATAAAGTTTAAAAATTAAGACTGTGCTTTTCCATGTTTTATTATAATTTTTGAAATTCTTAATGACTGATTTATTAGATGGATAAAATGATGTATTGATATCAAACCCAGAAAGAAAGAGGTCTTACTACTATTTTCTTATCTTTGCTATAAAATATTTCCAGATTTTTTTCAATGTCTGGATAGAGCAGGAAGGAAAGGCATGGTAGTGAGCATCATCTATCATTCTTGTTGAAGTGGGAAAAAGATGAGGGCCTTGGGTCTATATTTCAGTCCCATCTGAAGAGATCACTTCTTCATTGGTATTCCAGAAAATCCATAATGCTCTTCAAACTTCAGGTAGTTCATGTGAACTAGAATTGCAGAGGTGTAGATGGTATCAGGACCTAGAGAGGCCCTGAGGTCTAGCAATAGGAAGGGAAGATGAGCAATCAGGGACTGACTACTGCCACAAGTGGATCAATGTGTTATTTATTCCAAAGTTTCCTCAGAGATAATCTGACCACTTGTCAGGATAGCATCCTAAGTCAATGCCTCCAGCTACCCACAGCTTCACTTAGCCATGGTCACAAAATGTAATATTAATGTGAGAGGTCATTTCATTCCCTTTATTTTTGTTTAAAGTTTTTTATTTATTTAAGTAATCTCTATACCCAACACGCGGCTCAAACTCATGACCCAAAGATCAAGAGTTGCACGCTCTTCCAACTGAGCCAGCTGGGAGCCCCTCATTCTCTTTAGATCTCACAGTGATTTTGTCAAGCCTTGAAGGCGTTGCCTATGAGAAGGATAAAAATCAAGAGCCAAAAGGAAAAAAAACAAACGAACCCAAAAGAAGCCAACCAAAAAACAAAAACAAACAACAAAGGCTTTCTAGTCTTTGTACTAGAAATGGTGAACAGATGTTCCTCAAATCCACAGATATGGCCTTAAGTTAAAATAATCAGAATTTAGACACATCAAAATTTGGGTACATATGGGACAGAGAGCCCAGGGGTTTAAAAATCTAGTTATAAATAGGAAAGCAGAGGTAGTGGGTGAGGATTTTTTCAGAGGGGAGAGTTAATAGGGGGTTGGGTTATTGATGAAGGTTGTTCAACATACATTCACTCTTAGTAGACATTAAAATCAGACAGACTCTCACCCCTCTGGGCTAACACAAATTAATTCTCAGGACTCTCAATATTTTGAAACTCTAGGATTATGTGTAGGGTACAATTACATTTTATTACTAGATTTTCCTATGACATGTCATGAAATGGACATCTCTCCGAAGTGGGACATCTTAATCAAGGTAAATTTCACCTTCCTGTCCCTAGCAGGGCCACACATGGGCAGAGAACCTAAGATTTGTGATTTGGGGGACAATCTTATGGACATTAAGCAACCATTCTCAACACTGGCTGCACATTATAATTATCTGAAAAACCTTAAAAAATATCAATGCTGCAATACTGTACCCTAAAAATTTTTTGTAAAACATCACTGAAAGCAATTTAAAAAGATGTAAGTTAATGAAAATATCTCAGGTCAATAGATTGGAAGGCTCAATATTGTTAACATACAATACTCTTCATACTGATATATAGATTCAATGTAATTCCTATCAAAATCCAGGCTCTCTTTTTGGTAGAAATTGACAAGCTGATCCTAAAATTCATATGGAAATGTAAGGGACTCAGAATAGCCAAAACAACCTCCAAAAATACCACAACAAAACCAAAACAAAGTTGTAGGACTTGCCCTTCAAGATTGCTTGGTACTGGCATAAGGATAGATGTATAGATCAATAAAACAGAATTGAGAGTCCAGAAATAAACCCATGTGTCTATAGCTAACTGTTTTTGACAAGAGTGTCAAGACATTTGGTGGGGAAAGAACAACATTTTTAAATGTTGGAATGACTGGATATCCACATGCAAAAGAACAAGTTGGATTCCTACTTCATTCCATATGCAAGAATTAACCCAAAACGCAGCAAAACATAAATTTTAGAGGTAAAATTATAAAACCGTAGAAGTAAACATAGATGTAAATCTTCATGACATTGGAGTAGGCAATGGTTTCTTGGATTTGATACCAAAAGCACACATAATAAGAAAGAAATAAAACAGGGCTTTACCAAAATGAAAAATGTTTGTGTATCAAAAAGTATTAGAAGGAAGTAAAAAGCAACCCATGAAATAAAAAAATTATTTGTAAGTCGTGTATCTGCAAATCATATATTAGATATTATATATCGACATGTCTATTGATATCTATCTATACTCCAGCATCTAAAATACATAAAGACTTTTACAACTCAACAATAAAAAGACAAATAACCCAATTTAAAAGAACTTAAATAAACATTCTTCAAAGAAGATATATAAATGAGTGATAAATATATGAAAGGATGCTCAACATTATTAGTCATGAGGGAAATGCAAATCAAAATATATTCCTAAAAACATGTAAACTGCCAAAAATGAAGCAAGAAGAAATAGAAAATCTGAACAGACTGATTACCAGTTATGAAATTGAATCAGTAATCAATTAACTCCCAACAAACAAAAGTCCAGGACCAGATGGCTTCATAGATGAATTCTATCAAACATTTAAAGAAGAGTTAATACCTATTCTTTTCAAACTTTTCCAAAAATTAAAAGAGGATGGAAAACTTTCCAAATTCATTGTATGAGGCCAGCATCATCCCAAAACCAAAGCCAGATAAAGACACCACACACACAAAAAGTACTAGAGGCTAATATCTCTGATGAGCATAGATGCAAAAATCCTCAACAAAAGACCAGCAAACCCAATACAACAATACACTGAAAAAAATCATTCACTATGATCAAGTGGGATTTATTCCCAGAATGCAAGTATCATTCAATATTTGCAAATCAATCAACAGGATATATCATATCAACAAGAGAAAGGATAAAAACCGTATGATCATTTCAATAGATGCAGTAAAAGCATCTGACAAAGTGCAACATCCATTTATGATAAAAACCTTTAACAAAGGAGATTTAGGAGATTTACCTCAACATAATAAAGGCTACATATGAAAAACCCACAGCTAACATCATACTTAATGGGGAAGAACTGAGAGCTTTTCCCTTAAGGTAAGGAACAAGACAACGTCTCACTCTTACTCAACATAGTACTGGAAATCCTAGCCACATCAATCAGAGAAGAAAATGAAATAAAAAGGCATCCAAATTAGTAAGGAAGAAGTAAAACTATCACTATTTGGGATGACATGATACTATTTATAGAAAACCCTAAAGATTCCACCAAAACATACTGATAAATGAATTCGGTAAAGTCTCAGGATACAAAATCAATGTACAGTAATCTGTTGCATTTCTATACACTAATAATGAGTCAGCAGAAAGAGAAATTAAGAGAACAATCCCATTTAAAACTGCATCAAAAATAATAAAATACCTAGGAATAAACTTAACCAAAGAGGAGAAAGAGCTGGACTCTGAAAACTGTAAAACATAATAAAAGATATTGACAACACAAACAAATGGAAAGACATTCCATGGATTGGAAGAATAAATATTGTTAAAATGTCAAACCAATCTACAGATTTAATGCAATCCCTATCAAAATACCAACAATATTTTTCACAGAACTAGAACAAAATCCTAAAATTTGTATAGAACCACAAAAGACCTCAAATAGCCAAAGCAATCTTGGAAAAGAAAAACAAAACTGGAGGCACCACAATCCCAGACTTCAAGTTATATCACAAAGCTGTAGTAATCAAAATAGTATGATACTGGCACAAAAACAGACACACAGATCAGTAGAACAGAATAGAAATCCCAGAAATAAACCCATAATCATTTGGTAAATTAATCTTCAACAAAGGAGGAAAGAATATGCAACAAATGATTTTGGGAAAACTGGGAAGCTAAATGCAAAAGAATGAAACTGAACCACTTTCTTGCACCAAAAACAAAAATCAACTCAAAACGAATTAAGAACCTAAATGTGAGACCAGAAACCATAAAAATCCTAGAAGAGAGCTTAGGCAGTAATTTCTCTGACAATGGTCATAGCAGCATTTTTCTAGATATGTCTCCTGTGGCAAGGGAAACAAAAGCAAAAATAAACTATTGGGACTACATCAAAATAAAAAAAACTTCTATGTAGCAAAGGAAACAACCAACAAAACTAAAAGACACCCTACCAAATGGGAAAAGATATTTGTAAACGACATATCTGATAAAGGGCTTGTATCTAAAATATATAAAGAACTTATACAACTCAAAATCAAAAAACCAAATAATCCAATTAAAAATGGGGAGAAGACAAGAACAGACATTTCTCCAAAGAAGACATACACATGGACAATAGACACATGGAAAGATGCTCAGTATCATTCATCATCAGAGAAATGCAAATCAAAATCACAATGAGATATCACCTCACACCTGTCAGAATAGCTAAAAACAAAACGTCAGGAAACAACAAGTGTTGATTAAGATGTGGAGAAAAAATAACTCTCATGCATTGTTGGTAGGAATGCAAACTGGGGTAGCCAGTGTGGAAGACAGTATGGAGGTTCCTCAAAAAATTAAAAATACAACTGTCCTGTGATCCAGTAATTGCACTACTGGATATTTACCCAAAGAATATGAAAACATTAATTTGAGGGAATAAGTGCACCCCTATGTTTATTGCAGCATTATTTAGAATAGCCAAATTATGGAAGCAGCCCAAGTGTCCCCTGATAAATGGATAAAGAAGAAGTGGTATATATACAATGTAATATTATTCAGCCATAAAAAAGAATAAAGTCATGTCATTTGCAACAACATGGATAGAGCTAGAGAGTATAATGCAAAGTGAAATAAGTCAGTCAGAGAAAGACAAATACCATATGATTTCACTCATAATAAACAAACAAAAAAGAGACAAACCAAAAAACTGACTCTTAACTGTAGAAAATAAATTAATGGTTACCAGAGGAGAGGTGGCGGTGGGGAATTGGATGAAACAGGTTAAGAGCACACTTACCTTCATGAGCACTGAGTAATGTATGGAATTGTTGAATCACTATATTGTACACCTGAAACTAACATAACATTGTATGTTAACTATACTAGAATTAAAATTTTAATAATTAAAATTTAAAAAAAACTACAAGATATTGCTTCTTCATAACCACTAGGATAGTTATAATCAAAAAGACAGATAGGGGTGCCTGGGTGGCTCATTCAGTTGAGCATGTGACTCTTGATTTCAGCTCAGGTCATGATCCCAGGGCTGTGGGATCGAGCCCCACATCAGGCTTCATGCTGAGCATGGAGCCTGCTTAAGATTCTTTCTCTCTCCCTTTGCCCCTCTCCCCTGCTCTCTAAACACAGACAGAGAGAGAGAGAGAGAGAGAGAGAGAGAGAGAGAGATAACAAGTGTTATTGGGGAAAGTGGGGAAAATTGGAACCCTCATACATTGTTGGTGGAAATATAAAATGATGCAGTTCCTCAAAAAGTTAAACATAAAATTACCATATGACCCAATAATTTGACCCTTAAATATATGCCCAAAAGAACTTAAAATATATACCCACACAAAGACTTGAACATGGATGTTCATAGCAGTACTTACTTATTTATTTAGTAATTTCTACACCCAACATGGATGTTCATAGCAGTATTTACTTATTTATTTAGTAATTTCTACACCCAACGTGGGGCTCAAATTCATGACCCTGAGATCAAAAACTGCACACTCCTCTGGCTGAACCAGCCAGGCACCCTGCTGATAGATAAATAGAGTGGTATTTATAATAGCCAAAATGGAAACAATCCAAATGTCTACCAACTGCTGAATGGATAAACAAAATATGGTATAGCTACATCATGGAAGGAGTATTATGCAGTCATAAAAAGGAACGATGTACTGATTCATGCTATAGTATATGACCTTGAAAACATTATGCTAAGTGAAAGAAGTCAGCCACAAAATTGTGATTCCACTTTTATAAAATGGCCCAGAATAGGTAAGTCATAGAGACAGAAGTATCTGGGCATGCAGCCTGACCTTTGAATTAAGGCTCCTGGTGATTTTGAAGCACCTGGGGCTTGTGATCTAATCCACTACATTAAATAAACCATCAAATTTTTTATTATAAATTTGTTGGCAGAAATTAAGATTTTTTTGATGCTGCCTTCCACCCTCATCGTTGTTCTAATGGTTAATTTTTTTTAACGTTTTTTATTTATTTTTGAGACAGAGAGCAGAGGGTCAGAGAGAGGGAGACACAGAATCTGAAACAGGCTCCAGGCTCCGAGCTGTCAGCACAGAGCCCGACGCGGGGCTTGAACTCACGAACCGTGAGATCATGACCTGAGCCAAAGTCGGCCACTTAACCGACTGAGCCACCCAGGCGCCCCTCTAATGGTTAATTTTGATGAGAACACTGGTGGACAAGGTCTAGAGTAATGATTGCTAAAATTCACCAGTGCTAGAATTATTCACCAGTGCTATCAACAAAGAAACATATTGTTTCATTACATTATAATATGCTTTTTAAAAAAGTTTTCCCCATTGCTAATCTGCATACTATTCATATTCTCTGCATTGTAATATCATTTAAGATTTTTCACAGGATGTAGCATTACCCTTATTACAGTGTCAATATAATAATCTGTAATGCTGGAGGGTTGTTGGTTGCTTTTTTTCTATGTTTATATATTATTGAGAGTGAGAGAGAGAGAGCAGGGGAGGTGCAGAGAGAGAGAGGGAGACATAGAAACCAAAGCAGGCTCCAGGCACCGAGCTGTCAGCACAGAGCCCGATGCAGGGCTCAAACTCACAAACCACCAGATCATGACCTGAGCTGAAGTCAACGGCTCAACCGACTCAGCCACTCCTGGTTGTTTTTGTGTTTAATCAACTCCTGCTTTAAAGTTCACAGTGTAATAATAGCCATGGTAAGCCCTAGCTCTGAGGATTTTTCCCTTTGGACTCAGGAGTGGGATATAGCCTTCAGATCTTGGGTAGTCCAAAGGGTTGGGTGTGAGTGCTTTAAGTCAGGATAGGCTAAACAATTTCACCTACCCTGAGTGAAGGCTAGAATCACAACTGCCCAGTGGTTTTTAATTTTATCATTTGTTTACTATTCCCACTTAATTTCCAAAAGGAAATTGAAGTAATTCGATTGTCTAAGAAAGTAGATTTAGGTGGAGCAGGCCTGATAAGCAAAGGATTAGGTTTCTAGCATGATTCTTTATGGGTATTAACCTGGATATTATGTATCATTTTGGAAAATGACTGCTTTCCTCATAGTCTAATTGTAGGATGAGAAGCAGCAGAGACAAAGCCATGCAGAAGATGCGGATTTAACGGCAAAGTTCTTGTACATTCTACTGGGAAACACCTCATTTCTGCTGAGATACCAGAATCATATACACATTTATTTTATTAGAAAAGGTTTGCACAGGGGCACCTGGGTGGCTCAGTCAGTTAAGTGTCTGACTCTTGGTTTTAGTTCAGGTCATGATCTCACAGTTGGTGAGTTCAACTCCTGCATCAGGCTCTGTTGCTGATAGCACAGAGCCTGCCTGGGATTCTGTCTCCCTCTCTTTCTGCCTCCACTGCTTGCTCTCTCTGTCTCTCTGTCTCTCTGTCTCTCTCTCTCTCTCCCTCAAAATAAACAAACAAATAAATAATTTTAAAAAAAGAAAAGGTTTGCACATTTAAGCAGTAACATTTCCAAAACATGTAAGTCTCTAAATAATGAGTTTCAAACTTTTTTTTTTATGAAGTTTATTGTCAAATTGGTTTCCATACAACACCCAGATGAGTTTCAAACTTTTAATCTCATATTACTAAGCATAATGGATGAAATGCAAAACACACTCATGGAGCATATTAGAGTAATGCAAAATAACTCTACCTGTAACTTTACTACTTTTTATTCCATACAAGGAAGCATATCAAAATTGAAGTAAGCAAAAATAATGTTAATTATTGAATCTATGTGGTAAGTCTGTTGTTCAATGTACTAGTCTTTGCTAATATTGAATTATACTAATACTTAATTTTGGGGTAAATTCAACAGAAATGAGATTAATACAATCTATTGAGGTAGCTTCAATATTGGGGTAACATTAAGTCTATTGAATTTAGAATTATCTTTTAAAAAAAATTTTTTTAATGTTTATTTTTGAGACAGAGAGACAGAACATAAGTGAGGGGGTGGGGCAGAGAGAGAGATGGAGACACAGAATCCGAAGCAGGCTCCAGGCTCTGAGCTGTCAACACACAGCTCGACGCAGGGCTCGAATTCACAAACCGCGAGATCATGACTTAAGCCAAAGTCAGATGCTCAACTTCCTGAGCCACCCAGGCACCCCAAATTTTGAATTATCTTAATAATAGCATCAAATAAAACAAACTTCTTACTAGATACTCTTATTCTAGCCATGATTAAGTAATTGGTACCACAAAGCCCTTCCACTATAAACCACACAAAAGTAGATAAAATACATAAAATAGCTGTTTTCAGATACTGGACAGCCATCATGTCTGCTGAAAGAAAGAAAACAATTTACATACACACAAAAGAGACTTCACTGATGAATTATCTCAAACATCTAAGGAAGAAACAGTACTAATCCTATACAACTCTTTTTAGAAAATAGAGGACGGGAACACTTACAAACCTGTTTTTTGAGACCAGAGTTACTCTGATGTCAAAGCTACACAAAGACATTACAAAAAGGAAAACAACTGACCAATGCTGTCATAGATATGAAGTCCTTAATGAAATTTTAGCAAATGGAGCCCAGAAACATAGAAAAAGAATAATCATCATGATAGAATGGGATTTATTACAAGAATGCAATGTTCGTCTAATATTTGAATATAAACAGATGCAATTCAAAGAATAAAGAAGAAAAATCACACAATCATCTCCATAGATGCAGGAAAAGCATTCAACAAAATTCAACACTCATTCCTAATAAAACCTCTAAGCAAACACAGAATAAAAGGAAACTTCATCAGCCTCATTAAGGACATCTATTAAAAAATCCACAGCTAATAACTACTTAAATGGAGAAAAATCAAAACATTTTCACCCTAAGATGAAGATCAGGGCAAGTATGTCCACTCCGACCACTGTTGGTAGTGGTCTGAGACACTT
This sequence comes from Panthera onca, assembly GCF_046562875.1. Classification (NCBI taxonomy): domain Eukaryota; kingdom Metazoa; phylum Chordata; class Mammalia; order Carnivora; family Felidae; genus Panthera; species Panthera onca. The sequence goes on from NC_138343.1 coordinate 50,004,474, forward strand.
TTATTAGAGGTCTTCAACAGTGTGATGAGACAAGAAAAAGAATTAAAAGGCACAAAACTGTAAAGAATGAGTAACATTGTCCTTATTTGCAGATGACATGGTCATGTACATAGAAAATCTTAAACAACTTAACAAAAGCTACTAGGGCTATTAAGTGAATTTAGGGCAATTTCAGGATACAAGGCCAATGTAAAAAACTCAGCTGTATTTCTATATATTAGCAAGTGAACATTTGAAAAAGTATAAACTTAGAATAATACCATTTAGAATAATATTAAAAACCCAAAAAGCTTAGGTATGCACATAATAAAATATATGGATTATACCCTGAAAACCTTTAATATTGCTAAGAGAATCAAAGTAGAAAAATGGAAAGACATTATTTCTTGTTAAGGTGTCAATTCCTCAAGAATTGATCTAAAGATTCAACACAAACCCAATCAGGATCCCAGAAGACTTTTTTGTAAAAATTGACAAGTGGACTATGAAATTTTCATAGAAATATGAAGAGCCTAACAGAGATAAAGCAATTCTGAAAAAAAAAAAAGTTGGAGGATGTATACTCTCTGATTTCAAGATTGTTATAATGCTATGGTAATCAAGACAATGGGCTATTGGCATAAAGGCAGACAAATAGGTCACCGGATTAGAATATAGCACAAAAGTAGAGCCACATATATTGATTTCACCTAGGTACCAAAGAAACTAAATGGGCAAAGTACTTGCATCAAATAGTGCTGAAACAACTGGCTATGTATGCAGAAAAAAATCAGTTGCAACTGACACACTAAAAGACAAAAATTAATTTGAGATGGATCACGGCTCTTAATGTAAAAGCTGAAATCATAAAGCTAACAAATGGGAGTTATTTTTGCAATTACAGATAGGTAAATACTTCTTTATTAAGGACCCACAAAACACTAATCATAAAAGAAACATAAAATGGACTTAATCAAACTTTGAAACTTCTGTTCATCAAAAGTCTTTGTTAATACATTGAATTAGCAAGCTACATATAGGAGAAAAGACCTATATCTGACAAAAGGCCTGTATTTAGAATATATGAACAACTCCTATGACTCAATAATAAGAAGATGAACAACTCCATTTTTAAAAAGTAGTCAGGAAGACTTCTCCTTCAGAAAGATGGAGTAAACACATTTTTCCCTTACTTGTCCTAAGTACAGCTAAAAACTCTGGGCATTCTACATAAAACAAAGCTAAAAGGGCTGAAAGGTGGAGAGAAGGCAGATCAGCAGTAGACCTCAGAAATGAGGAACAAGGTGGTGAGTTCCTGGGTTTTCTTTTTGTCTCATATACCCACACTGGATGGTAGAGAAGCCAGCAACCTGAAAATGCCAATGAGTGCACATGTGTTCACCCTCCACCCCCAGAAAATCCTGCTGGCTCTAGTCGAAGGACCAAAAAGGGGCAGCCTAGAAGACAGAAATCTGTTGGACAATAACTACTCTACTCCAGCCAAATACCCAAGATAAAACTGCAACCCTACCCCCATCCTCACCAGTGAGGCCAAGCAGGGAGCCTAGACATCCATCCTTGTGAGGTCATAAAGAGGTACCCCAAATCTCTCCCCTACCCTCCCAGTAAGGTAGTGTCAGAGATCATGGAGCTGAACATTAAGTCCTGGCTTTGACTGAGTCTCTGATTCCAGTTTTGCTCATTTTTTTTTTGTATGCTATGAGGCAATGATTGTTTTTTCGGCTTAAGCTGAACAGTTTAAATAAGAAACCTAATTCAACTTAAAACTATTTTTTATGCAACCTAAACTCTGCTATATAATCTCTTACCTCAACTTCCTAACATTTCAGGCTTCTTACTACTTAATTTCTTTTCTTTAATTGTGTTGGCCATGTTTGTCCTACTTCCTTCAGTGCCCAGCCTGTATCCTATAATGCATCTCCTCAAGAATGCTTTTTGTTGAAATCAATTTTATTGAGCTATAATTTGCCTGCAATAGGCATTCACCTAAAATGTACTCTTAGGTGACTTCTGATGCATCCACATACCAGTGAAAGTATAGCTACAATCAATATTGAGAAGATTTTTACCATTCTCAAAACTTTCATATTGCCTCTTGGCAGTCCATTCCTCAGCCCCAAGTTTGTGGAGTAACTATACTTGCATTTTCACTATAGTTTATATTTACACTTAAAAAATTTTTTAACATGAGGCGTCTGGGTGGCTCAGTTGGTTAAGCGGCTGACTTCAGCTCAGGTCATGGTCTCACGGTTCGTGAGTTCGAGCCTCAAGTCGGGCTGACAGCTCAGAGCCTGAAGCCCGTTTCAGATTCTGCGTCTCCCTCTCTCTCTCTGTTCCTCCCCCGCTCACGCGGTTTGTTTGGTTTTTTGACGTTTATTTAATTTTGAGACAGAGAGAGAGAGAGCATGAGCAGGGGAGGTACAGAGAGAGAGGGAGACACAGAATCTGAAACAGGCTCCAGGCTCTGAGCTGTCAGCACAGAGCCAGACAAGGGCTTGAACTCACAGACTGCGAGATCATGACCTGAACCAAAGTTGGACACTCAACCCACTGAGTCACCCAGGCACCCCAATTTATATTTACACTTTTTACATCTGGCTTCTTTCATTCAGCATAATAGTTTTGCATGTAGGTTGCATTTATCTGTAGTCTGTTCCTTTTTATTGCTGAGTAGTATTCCATTGCATAGATAAACACCACACTTTGTTTACACACTCACCAGATGAAAGGTTGTTTCCTGTTTGGGCTATTGCGCACGAAGCTACAGTGAACATTCCTGGGTAAATAATGATGGCATAGAAGTATATTTACTGATAGGGAAAGATGTTTACGAACAATCGCTAAATGAAAAAAAAAAATGTTTACAGAACAGTTTATAAACATGAACCCATTTTTTTGTAAAGAATATATGTGTGTAAATAAGTAAATGCATACAAAAAAGTCCCAAATGTTAATGATGGTTGTTATATCTAGGTGTTGAGATTACATGGTTTTTAAGTTAAAAATCAAATTCAGTGGGCAAAAGACTGGAACAGGCACTTCACGAAAACAGATATGCCAAAAAACACATGAAAAAACTGCTCAACATCCTTAGTCATCAAGGAAATGAAAACGAAAGCTGCAATGAGATACCGCTACTGATAGCACCAAATGTCAAGAATGTAGAGCAACAGAATTCTCACACTTTACTAATGGGAATGTAAAAGTGTACAGCCGCTTTGAAAATTGGTTTCGCAGTTTCTTGTAAGTTAAACACACGTCTACTCTATGACTCAGCTAATACACTTCTGGAAGGAAAAAAAACACTGAACAAGAACAGACTCATGCATGGATGATCATAGTAGTAGTTTTCCTCTTAATCCTGAACATTTCAGGAAGAAAATCAGATTTCAAAGTATTTTACCTTGTTTTCTCTTTTCCCAGCCTTGGCCTTAACCACTAGACTAGGAACAAACCAGAAACAACCCAAATGTCCATCAGCAGAAGAATGAATAAATAAAATCGGTGTATCCATACAATGGAATACTGCTCAGCAATAAAAAACAAAAATTAAAACGCTTCTGATACAATACGTGAATGGGCCTCAATATCATTATACTGAGTAAAAGAAGACAGGGACAAAAGGGTGCACAGTGTATGATTCCATTAGTATGAGTTTCTGAAACAGGCAAGACCAATCTATGGGAAAAGAAATCAGGAAAAGAAATCAGAAATCAGGTGTCTGAGGTGGGAGCACGTGGGGACGGACCACAGTGTCTGTGGAGGTGGGAGCATGTGGGGACCGACCGAGGTGGGGCTTAAGGGATATTTTGCAGGTCATGCAATATTCTGTACTGTTAAAGGGTATGGTTTATACAGATGAATGCAACTGTTGAAGCTCGTCAAGCTATATACTTAAGATCTGTCATTTCACTGTATATAAACTATACTTCAACAAAAATGAGAAAAATTTAAAATAAATCTTTCCGTTAATGTAAATTTTTAAACACACAAGAAAAGTAGAATGTACACTCCATCGTATTTGAGCAGTCATTTGTTAACTTCAAGTACTGGCAAAAAATTGCTTAAGATGCATATCACAACTGATCCCTATACGCTTGTGAGCCAAGAATAATTGTGTTTACTTTCTAATGAAAGGAAAGGAGGTTTTGTTTGTTTGTTTGTTTCTTTGACAGATCTCATGGTTTGAGAGATGGTAGTATCTTCTACCTTCCCAGGGATTTTGATGGAAAATCAAAATTTGATCCACAGAGACCTACTGAAAAAATGTGGTCATTTTAAAATACCAGGAAGGCTTCATTTTTTAAGGACTTTTTACCAGTCTGTGTTGCCTCTTAGGAGGAAAACAACCACGATTGATTGATTTATTTTAAAATAAGCTCAATATTTTTTCCATTTTGCCAGCTAAGGAAATATAGTGATAGTTTTTGCTATACTTCTCTCCATTCATGTTTTGGAAGAGGAATCAATGGAAGGAAGGAAGGAGGTAAATTTACATTACAATGCTGTGCCTACTAATTATTTGCTATGTGATCTTGAATGCATCTCTTAATTTTTCTGACCCTCAGTTTCCACATCAACATGCATGAGAATCTCTATCTCAAAGTATCATAATGGAAATTAAATACCATCTGTGAAATGTCTTGACATATGCCAGGAGCTCACTAAATATTACTGCCTTCCCTGAACTCCTTAATGGAAGACAAGATAGAAGAGCATTTTTTCCTTCATATTTTACAGGTATCTGGACATTCTTTGGGTAACTTACACAAGTCCAATTTGAACTATTTTTCAAGTGAGGTGGGGATGGGTGGATCGAGGTGGGCAAGGGTGGGAAGGCTGAGAGATCTTCACCTTTTATCTCTAAGAACATAGGCAACATTTTATAATAACTAGTGATGAAATACTGCTTATTGTTTGCAGTTTCTATTTCTCTCTATGAAAGAGTATTTGGAAGGCAATTTCTTGTTGTGTGGTGGGGGTTGTTGTTGGTTTTTTTTTCCTTCACTGATCAGTACAGGCTGCAGTGATGATTCTCAAACTCTGAACAATGGTCCCCAGTGTGTGGGCAGGGAGGGCCAGCATATGGAGGCCTCTCACATAGCCAAACACCGGCTCTCTGCCCTTCCTTCAGCTTTGTTTAAAGACAAGATCCGTTTCCTCCTTTGTCATCCCCCACAAGGCCTCCAGACTCCACTGTGAAGCTCAGCCAGATCTCTGTAATAAATTACCTGGGAAGCCACAGCTGAAAAAAGAGAAAAGAACAAGGTGAAGTGTTCTGAAATCTGACTTTCTTCCTGGAGTATTCAGGATTATCTATTCAGAAGGAACAGGATTGCACTAAGGTGTGTGCTAGGTGGTTTGCAGGCTAAAGTTTGTAGAAAAAGTTTGATTGGTTCATTCAAGTCATTATTACAAGTTTTCCGTATTAAGGGTGAAATGTTTCCAAACTTAAATAAAAGAAAATAGATTCAGAGTATTATATAAAATAGTTATATACCATGATGTCAGCCTATACAGGCGAGCCTCATTTTATGTACCTCACTTTATTACACTTTGCAGATACTGCATTTGTTACAAATTGAAGGCCTGTGGCCACCCTGTATCCACCAAGTCTATAGGCACCATTACCCCCACATTTGCTCACTTGTGTCTCTGTGAGCACATTTTTGTGAATTCTCGCAATATTTCAAACTTTTTCATTATTATCATATATGTTATGGTGGTCTGTGATCAGTGATCTTTGATGGTACTATCATGATTGTTTTGGGGCACCGTGAACCATGCCTGTATAAGACAGTGAGCTTAACAGATAAATGTTGTAGGTGGCTGACTGCTCCAGTGATGAGAGTTTCCTCCATCTCTTTCCCTCTCCTTAGGCCTCCCTATTCCCTCAGACACAATATTGAAATTAGGCCAGTTGATAACCCTACAATGGCCTCTAAGTGTTCAAGTGAAAGGAAGAGCTACTGTCTCTCATTTTAAATCAAACACTAGAAATGATTAAGCTTAGTGAGGAAGGCATGGCAAAACCCCAGACAGGCCAAAAGCTAGGCCTCTTGCACCAATTAGCTAAGTTATAAACGCAAAGGAAAAGTTCTTGAAGGAAATCAAAAGTGCTACCCCAGTGAACACATGAAAGATAAGAAAGCGAAATGGCCTCATTGCTGATATGAAGACAGTTTTAACAGTCTGGATAGAAGATCAAACCAGCCACGACACTCCCTTAAGCCAAAGTCTAATCCAGAGCAAGGCCCTAATTTTCCTCAATTCTATGAAGGCTGAGAGAGGTGAGGAAGTTGCAGAAGAAAAATTTTGAAGCTAGCAAACAGAGGTTGGTTCATAACGTTTAAGGCAAGAAGTCATCTCTGTAACATAAAAGTGCAGAGGGATCTAGCTAAGAGAATTCATGGAGGTGGCTACACTAAATAAGAAATTTTCATTGTAGATGAAGACAGCCTTCTATTGGAAGGAAAAGCCATCTAGGATGTATAGCTACAGAGAAGTCACTGCCTGGCTTCAAAGCTTCCAAGGACAGGCTGACTCTCCTGTAAGGGGCTAATGCAGCTGGTGACTTAAATTGAAGCCAGTGCTCATTGACTTTCTGAAAATCCTAGGGCTCTTAAGAATTACTCTCGGGGCACCTGGGTGGCTCAGTTGGTTAAGCATCTGACTTTGGCTCAGGTCATGATCTCATGATTTGTGAGTTCGAGCCCCATGTTGGGCTCTGTGCTGACAGCTCAGAGTCTTAAGCCTGCTTTGGATTCTGTCTCCCTCTCTCTCTGCCCCTCCCCTGCTTTCTCTCTCTCTCTCTCTCTCTCTCTCTCTCTCTCTCTCTTTCTCAAATATAAACATTTAAAAATACATATATATAAAAAAAAGAATTACTCTCAAGCTACTTTCCCTGTGCTCTACACATGGAACACAAAGCCTGGATGACAGCACATCTATTTATAACATGATTACTAAACATTTTAAGCCCAATGTTGAGACCTACTGTTCAGGAAAAAAGATTCTTCTCAAAATATTATCGCTCACTGACAATGCACCTGGTCAGCCGGGAGCTCTGACGGAGATGTACAATAAGGTTAATGTTGTTCTCATGCCTGCTAACCCAACATCCTTTCTGCAGCCCATGGATCAAGCAGTAATTTCAACTCTCAAGTCTTATTATTTAATTCATATTTAAATTCCATAAATTACAGGATGTATAATATAAATTAAATCAGGGCACCTGGGTGGCCCAGCCGGTTAAGCATCCAACTCTTGGTTTCAGCTCAGGTCCCGATCCCATGGTTTGTGAGATCAAGCCTCATATCATGCTCCACGCTGACACAGAGCCTGCCTGGGATTCTCTCTCTCCCTTTCTCTCTGCCCCTTCCCTGTTCACGCTCTTTCTCTCTCTCTCCCTTTCTCAAAATAAATAAATATTAAAAATATTATAATATAAATTAAATCAAATGTTACTTAATTCACATTTCATAAGGCTATAGCTGCCATAGACAATGATTCCTCTGATGGCTCTAGGCAAAGTAAACTGAAAACCTCCTGGAAAGAATTCATGACTCTAGATGTCATTAAGAACATTCATGGGCAGAGGTCAAAATACCAACATTAATAGGACTTTGGGAGAAGTGGATTTCAACCTCAGTGAAGACATTGAGGGGTTCAAGACTTCCGTGGAGGAAGTAAGTGCAGATGTGGTGGAAACAGTGAGAGAACGAGGATTAGAAGTGGAGCCTGAAGATGTGACTGAATTGCTGCAATCTCGTGATCAAACTTGAATGAATGAGGAGCTGCTTCTTATGAATGAGCACAGAAAGTGGTTTTACGATATGGAATATACTCCAGGTGAAGATGCTGGGAAGACTGTTGAAATGACGGCAAAGGATTTAGAATATTATATAAACTTTGTTGATAAAGTAGCAACAGTATTTGAGAGGATGGACTCCAATTTTGAAAGAAGTTCTATTCTGGGTAAAATGCTATCAAAGCACCTTGCATGCTACAGAGAATCATTCATGAAAGGAAGAGCCAATTGATGAGGCAAACTTCATTGTTGTCTTATTTTAAGAAATTGCTGCAGTTGCCCGAACTTTAGCAACTACCCGTCAGCAGCCATCGACATTGAGGCAAGACCCCCCCACAGCAAAAAGATTATAACTCAGTGAAAGCTTAGATGATAGTTAGCATTTTTTAGCAAGAAAGTATTTTTAACTAAGGTATGTACATTGCTTTTTAGACATAATACTGCCACATACTTAGTAGGCTGCCATATAGTGTAAACATAACTTTTATATGCGTTGGGAAACCAAAAAAGTCAATGGATTCTATGACAATCTTCACCTTATTTCAGTGGTCTGGAATTGAACCTGCAATATCTCTAAGATGTGCCTGTAAGTTGACAAATCTTTACCAGATAGGTAATATTAGTATTCTTCATTTTATAAATGAGGAAAGAAAGGCTTAAAGAGGTTATATGCTTGCTTGATATGAACATATAGATGGTAAGGAATAAAACTGGGTCCTGAATCCTGGCCTTCTAGTTCCAAGTCTTTCCCATTAGATGGGCTGTCCAGGCTGGATACTAGTTTCAATTCTTCTGAAAGTAGTACTAAAAGTTGATGTGGCCAGCAGAAAAGAAAACTTTGGGGCAATGTCTTCTGAAGCACAGACTGTGATAGTGGGGATCCAGAGAACGAGGAGGGAGAGTGGAGGTGTAGGAGGTGAACATGAGATATGGCAGATGACCATCATCACAGCAATCGCTTGCAGGGCTGAGTCAAGAGGTGCCCCTGATAGACTCTCTTGAGTGGGATCCCCTTCCACACATCCCCTTTCTTTTTTATTTATTTATTTATTTATTTATTTATTTATTTATTTATTTTTGAGAGCGAGAGGGAGAGAGCACACATGCATGCACACGCACACACACACACATGCTCATGGGGGTGCAGAGAGAGAGGAAGAGAGAGAGAATCTCAAGCATGCTCCACACTGTCAGTACAGAGCCCAATGTGGGGCTCAAACTCACAAACCATGAGATCACGACCTAAGCTGAGATCAAGTGTCAGGCACTTAACCAACTGAACCACCCAGGCGCCCCATACATCCCCTTTCTGAGATTACATCCTTGCTCCAGATTGGGAACAACCAATGCAGAGGGAAGAACAAAGGACAATAGAAACCCGTATCATTTCCAGAGTGTGTCAAGAGTATCATCCAAATGAGAAAGATATTGATGAATGTACACATAGGACACTACATACTTTTGTTAGATTAAAACCACTGTACTCCATCATGAACAAAGCTTGTTTTACTTTTTTTTTTTTTTTGGTCAGCCCCATGTATTTTTGTTAGCAATGTTGACCACTGAAATTATTTTCTTAGAAGAGAATTTTCCAGTAAACCTCCCACATCATTGCAAACTTCCTGTTCCTCTTCTTAGGTCCATCATTACAAGCAGTAGGAGAGCTGATGTTCAGCAGAAAATTAATCTGGCAGGGTGTGTGCTCAACTTGGAAGGGGAGGAAGTTTTTGTTTTGTTTTGTTTTATACAGAACTGCTTTTCACTTGTGGTGTGCCATCTGAAGTTATGGATTATTTTCTGAAGATAGAGACTTTTGGTTTAGCTTAGTTCTTAGAAACTGGAAAATATTCAGTACATGCTATTGAACTGAATGTTTAACATGTACTTCCCCTTAGCCAAATAAAGAATATTTTATGGGTCACTTTTCATTTTGGATGAGGTTATAGGAATAGGTAATCTTCGGAAATTGGGAAATTAATTCATGAGAACTGTGGTCCAAGTTTAAATTCTGGGTCCTTAAGCACACTTTAAAAATCAGGGCCTTTGACCCTTTCTTAAGTACAAAGCAAGCACATAGCTAATGTAAACCTCTTCTTAAATCGATGATATGAGGCTTGGCTGCACACTGAAAGCATGTGAGGTGGAATGTGTGGTAAGATTTTTTTAAAATATTGCTGCCAGACTCAGAAATGTAATTGGTAATCTATAGCCTGGGCTTCAGAGTTTTTAAAAGCTTCCTAGAAGTTCTAACAGACAGCAAAAGCTGAGCATCATTGTCCTAAATGAATGAACACACTTAATTAGCACCTACTAAGTGCTAGGCACCTGTTATCCTTTATTTTACTAATATGGAAATTAGGATTCAGAGAGATTATGTGCTTGGCATCATAGAGAAGTTAAGTGTTAAAGTTGGAAAGAAAAAAGGTCCTATGACCTCATACTTTTTTTGCCATTTACATTGTAATAAAGAATATGCTAGTGTCTACAGAAGCCAATGTATTGACCTTTGAAATGAAGGCATGATTAAGTGAAGACTAACTCTGTTGAAGATGAAAAGGACAGTCCTTGGGATGCTATGTGAAGCAAGTTTTTAAGCTACATAGAAATAAAATCTGGGTGCATAACCTGTTGGATAGATATTTCCTTATAATTCCACAGTCTATTGTTCAAAACCCGGCAATGTTTCCTATTGAGTTGGAAATTGCAGACTGATGGTAAGGGTCTGATGTTAGTCCTTACTGATTTGGGTATTAGAGACTATTCAGTCATTGAGAAGGAGGACCTGTGTGGCTACAAGGAAGAAAACAGAGGCTGAGCTGTGCACAGAGTAGGACTCACAAAGGCACACTATGACAGTGTCAGTTCATTCACTGTCTCTGTTATAAAGTAGCTGGCTAAAGTGCTGAGATTGTGTCTCAGTTACAGATATCCAAACTACTTAGAAATCCAGGGAACAGCTATTTGGTTAAACTAAGAAAAACAAAACTTCAACCAAACGCAACTGTAATTATGATGGAGAAGCTGAGTGCCTGCTTGAAGGTAGTGTGTGACTTTACTATGTGTGTATGTGTGAGAGCACACACACACACACACACACACACACACACACATGTACACACGTGCTACTTACGTATCTTTTGGTTTGAACAATCCCTTGTTCACAGTGACAGACCTCAGGTGTCTCATCAATGCTTCCTTTTTCTTTCTAAATTTCCCTCCCTTCAAGGTCTCCCCTCCATCCCTCTAAACTGTCTACTGGCTGAGAAACATACGGAATAAGCAGTATTTTGTGAACATTTTAGAGTCCTGTCTGAAGCAGTGAAAACGGTCTATTTCAGAACAAAGAAAAATAAAGACAAAGGCACACAGGAAAGGAAAGTAGACACAAAGAATTAAATTGGCAGGTAGAGGACGTGACAGGCAGTTACTTACTTAAATAGACAGAGATAGAAAAGAACAGACAATATGAGACAGAAGGTGAATGAGACAGAGACAGGGAAACCTCGGAAAGAGAGAACACAAAGAAGCCAAGATGGAAATTCGGGGAGAGTTAGAAACAGAGAGAGAGAGAGACGGCCAGTCAGTAATGGAAAGAGAGAAACAGAGAGAGGCAACAGAGAAAACCAGACAGGAGACAGAGATGGTGAGAGGTGAAGAGATAAAGGAAGAAAGAGACAGACATGCTGAGAGAGAGGAGCACAGAAGACAGATGGAGGTGAACAAGAAGAGGGCAGTGAGCAGAGGGACACAGCCAGGCACATTCTTGTGGAGAAATGAGAAGCCGACTGATTTGCCAGGAGGGACAGCCTTCCCAGTCAGGGCTGTTGGAGGGTATGAGTTTAGTCATGCTAAATAGAAACAGGATTCCTTCCTCCCAAGCTTAGTTCTGCTCCACCGGGAGGGCAGGGGGTGAATACGATTTCTATGCCAGCACTGTGGGCCACAGGAGGACCTCACAGAATTACAGAATGTTGGAACTGAGATCCCCATAGTGGACGTGTGTGGTTTCCTGGCCAACCCCTATCCATTTACCCTTTTCCAGTAAAAGCCTCCAATATTTGTGGGGGAGCCACCCTTTCCCACTTTCAGTCCTCGTGGTTTTTGTGGCAGTGACAGTACCTCCTCACCACGCCAGGGACAGTGTATGACCCAGGCTTGGCATATGGTCCAGAGCATCAGTTTCTTCTGTGGTCAGTGATTGGTTCGAGGACAGGCACATCATTCCAGGGAGGTAAATCAGAGCCAATCGGTCTCATTTGGGGTTTTTCTCTGGGCTCCTGGGTTTGCCCTCAGATCCAGACTTGAACCATGGAGCCATGTTGGCTGGAGCTGCGGCTGCCATCTTGCCAACTTATACAGTCTGGAAATGAAGCCAACACACACAGCAGCAGAGAGTAAAATGAAGAACAACTGGGTTCTTGTGGCCTGTTTTGGACACTGATCGAGCTGTTCTAGAGTCAGAACTATTTCTAGAGCTTTTTTTTTTTTTTTTTTTTTTTTTTTTTTTTACAAAAGCTAATAGATTACCTTTTTCTTTAAAAGTTTAAAACCATTTGAGTTAGATTTTCTGTCACTTGCATCCACATCCTAGTGATATAATGTCTCGGAGACCATGTATCACCACATTCTACAAAAACTGAGTTTAACTTATCTATGAATTTAGCTAATTAGTGGCAACATATGAAATGAGGTTTTATTCATCATGTACCCCAATGAACACACTCGTTCATTCTCTCCCCCTTATTTTATTTTAAAATTAAGCTATAGGGACCATTTCCAATAAATGTCTTTACTCATGTGATTTCATAAGCTCTAAAAACACCAGCCCTACGCAATAAGCCACCCCTAAGTAATGCTTCCCTTTGTTCAGTGAATTCCCCTGTCTATAATGTTCTTTCTCTCCCTTCCTAGTGATGGTAAGCAGAATAAGACAGATATCACTGATACTTTTATGTGAACTTACCAGACAGAACCTTTACCTTTTAAAGAGAACAGTAAAAAGAACCCAGAGGAATACATTTCTAATGCAGGAATTCCAAATATCATACTATGTGGTTACAGGACATATTTTGGAGTTGCTGAACCATCTTACAATTTTCTGAACTGTCAGCTCTGAGCAGTAGGTCCAATATTTATTTTATAGGATTGTAAATGAAAACTTACTAAAGAACTCTGAAAAACATCTCCCCATGTAACAGGTTTAGAGCAGCGGTTCTCAAACTTCACTGTGCATTAAGTCCCTGGAGACTTGTTAAAACATTCTGTGAGCCCCACCCCTAGAATTCCAGTTTCAGAGGGTGTGGGGCAGGCCTGACGATTTGCATTTTCTAACAAGTTCCCAAGTGAAGCTCATGCTGCAGGTCTGGGAGGCATCATACTTTGAAGAACATATTTAGATTTTAAAATACAGCTCCGAGAGAGCTTGGCCAGGTGACATAAAACCTTGGTAGCACTCTGCCCTAGTCCTAGAAATTAAGTCCCCTTCCCACCACAGCAGAGATACAGGCTACAGTTTGAGGTGCAACCTGGGCAATGGTAGGAGGGGGAGGCCCCTGGTGTCCCACAGGTGAGTGCACTGGTGAATCAGGTACAGGACTACAGCCAGAAGTCCATGAGAGCTAGGATCAGCAAATGCTTATGCGGTAGGAAAACAGTTTTAAAATATGAATTTGGGTGTTTTGTTTTCCTGTTCTGATAATTTCTATTACTCCCAGGAACTTCCCCTCCCTAGTCTTCTCACCCCACCCCCACCCCCCTGTTCTAGGCAACAAGTTAGAAATGTTCTACTCTCATTGCCCCCAAGGAATGATGTAATACAAGAAAGAAGTCTGTTTCCTGGCTTTTGTGTATCTAGGTACATAAGCAAGCCAGTGCAGGTGCACAGGACACGGTGCTCAGAATGGCCTGGCACTTGGGTTTAATGCTCTGCAGTGGCTGTTTTGTAATTCTTAACAGCTTTAACTTTGGATGAATGATTCATAAAGATGGGTGCTACAGGGCAATGGAGCATGCACCTGGGGTTTGGAGCCTTGGTTCACATGTAATCCTGCTTCCAGCTGTCTCCTAGGTTGAGTTCCCCACCACTCACTCCCTGGTCCCTTGGTACCATAGGTGGCCCTGCTTGGTTTCCTTCCATACCTGGCATGGGCCTGAGTACAGGTGCAGAGAAGAGGAGAGAGTATCAGGCCCTGGTGCACACATCTCAAGGCATCTGAAAGTGAGAATCAAGGCAGATGCATTTGGCCTCAGGTGGTAGGTTCCACAGCCATTGGGTGGGCAATTCAGTGTGGTCTCTGGTCCACCCCCAGACCAGGCATGGGGGCATATGTATGTATGTGTGTATGGCACGTATGTGTGGCATAAGGATTGCAATTCCTTTGGGATCATCTGTCTGCTGTGGGTTGGTGCTGTGGGCCCATGGGAGGGGGAGGTTTACTTTCCCCACGCCCACCCAGCTTTATGTTTTTATCTTGCATTGGGTCCAGCAAATGATGTAGGCAGCCAGCGCATGGGGTTTGAAATACGCCCCAGACATCTTTGGACCCCAGAATATTTGAGATGTGATGAAGGCCATTGATAGCCCCATGGAGGTTTTCACTTACTTTCCCTAGCATTGTGTGGAAAGAGAAGACCCATCCTTCGTACCTCAAAGTAGTAAAGAATTGAGCTGAGAGCAAGCTGGAGCTGGAGGACTTGGGTCAAGGATGACTTAGCAGTGACCCACATAGTCCAAAGGACAAGCAGGAGCAGGTGAAGTTCAGGGGATGCCAGCAAGGATAGATAGTGACCTAGACTAGGGGTGTGTGTTGTGTGTGTGTATAAATCCCACACTGACAAGTGGGATCAGATGAGATGGAGGTTTGAAGTAGAAAATAAGTGGCTTACAAAAAAAAATTAAGTATTTTGCGTTCCTGAATTTGCAGATTGATGTTTATATATACTATACTTGCCCCCAAAATGGGAAAAGGAATTTGTAGATGCATGGAGTTAAGACCATGCAAGGAAATAAGTCACTTACAAGGCTGAGAGCTGGGACAGACTGGTCAGGCCTGGCAAGAAACTGCCATTCAGAGACTCTAAGAAGAGAACTCTGAAAGTCGCCTACAACAGCCAAATTGTCCTGGGTCAAGAAGCATAAGGACTGAGGCTGGTCAGAGGAAGCCCACCTAAAAAGCAGTATCAAGGCAAAGCTTCCTTGTAAGAGAGCTGTTTAAATTCCCCATTGAAATATTTTGTTCTCTTATGGACACATGTTCCTCATGCACTTTGAGAGAACACTTTCTTCAAAGCAACTTAGTTAAAGTGGTGGGGTGGAGGGAATGCTGGTGGCTAGTGGCACTGTCTGGGTGCAAGGGAAGAACAATACTTGATGAAAATTAGCAGGAACTGAGTCTCAGAAAGACTGAAAAGAGCAAAGTAATTGAGAAGCCTGATTTCTTTATTGCGAAGGTATTTTTGGATGTTTCTTTTTTTTTAAACTGATCTCTTCTAGTTTTTCTCTGACAAACACAATTTACTTGAGCAGTTTTACAAGTGGGGAATCCTCTAAAATGAAAGAAAATTTAGAGACTCACAACACTTGTGGGAAAGATGCACTTATGATTCTAATCTGCATTTCTCTGCATTTGGGAGGAGAGGAGAAATAAAGGAAGAAAAAAAAAAACCCCAAATGGATAGTTTTATTCTCCTTTCTATTAGCTAAATCCATACATAAAAACCAGAAAGGAGTGGAGGCAAGGAGGTCCCCCACAGGAGGCCAGGTCTTTAGAGGACAAAAGTGCACCCATAGGAGTCCTTCTCAAGGAGCTACCTAAGAATCATAGCTGACTTGGAGGATATACCACAGCAGGTTACTGGGCCTCTGGGCCTGTGCTGGTGGGGGCAAGGAATGGATTCTGTGGCTAAACTAGTCCCATGTCAACAAAAATTCTTGTACAACCAAAGATGTTCCAGGTTTCAGTAAATAATACAAAGCTCATATAAAACCAAAACCAACACTGTCAAAAGAATATGAATAATTCCCTGGAGCCCCTTGGAACTGGATTTGACTTATGAAAGTTTTTTTTAAGGTATTATTTTTAAGTAGTCTCTACTCCTAATGTAGGATTCAAACTCACAACCCCAAGATCAAGAGTCTCAGGTCTACTGACTGAGCCAGCCAGGAATTCCCGCCCCCACCACTTTTTTTTTTTTTTTTAAAGATTTTATTTGGAAGGTTTTAACTTGTCCATTCGATGCCAAATCTGCCATAAGAGAGACCTCCTGATATGGATGCAATTCATACCAGTGATAAACCAGGACAGAAAAAAAGCATTCAAAAAGTCAAAGCACCCAGAGGGAACAAAAAGGAAGCAGAGAAAAAGCAGATGCAGAGAGAAATGGCATTCAATAACTCAGAGCAGGTAACTGATTCATTCTTATGGAATCAGTGAAAAAACGTTCTGCAGAAGGGGGCCAAGTCCCTGATACATTTAAAAGAGCATGCACCCCGCTTGGCTAGCTGCCCTTCTCCATGGTGTGGCCTCTGTTAAGAGAATTGGATCCTGGTTCTCAGAAGCTTGTGTTTCTTTTCTGTCAGGGATCCTGTTTAGCTCACGATGGGAATTTTGTCCCTGTCAGCATCAGTTTTCAAAATTCCTCACACTGACACAAAATTAAAAGGGAGGCAGAGTCCCTTTGGGATGTTTTATATCATGAATCATCAGTCCCTTCCTGACTCTCCTGGGAATCCCATCCACACACAGAGGTCCCATTGACTCCTGTGGTCCCTGTCAAAGCCAAATTCAAGAATGGAAAAGATGAGCTGGAGTTGATTTCATGTTGGACTCATCAGCTGAGTTCTGTCACAGGCAGGGGTCACAGCAGCTTAAGATTAAAGAGCCTGCTATTCAAATACTTGGAGGTTTCTAGCATTCTGATTGTAAATGGATCCCATAATTTACATGCGGACTATTTAGAAGGAGATGAATGAACAACAGAGCTCTGCACTGTTCTTTTTAAACATACAGTTCGGCCTGTTTGGGTGGTAGCTAGACTGTAAATATGTGCCACTGAAGGAAGTGCTTTCCCAGTTTTGTCTTATTTCATTTTAATCCTAGAACAGGCAAGGGAGGAACAAGGTTTAAGAAAGTACATTCAAACTTATACAACCCAAAGCCTTTTCAGAGACATAGAAACTTTAGGTTTTTGAAATACTTAATTGATTTAAAGATTAAACAAGAAAAAAAAAATTTTATTAATTTAGTTTAGATCCTCTCTGCACAGGATTGCATACTCTCCCAGGAAGAGAATAGAGGAAAACTGACCATGGCGTAGATATCAGAGATTTGTCATTGGAAACATGAGGATTTCTGTGCTATTTTTAAGTAAATCATATGACTTTGATTTGTTTACTCATGCATTCATTCATTCATTCATCCATCCATACATTGTGGTTATTCAATGAACATCTGTTAAGTCCCTTCCATGTATGAGGCACTGTGCTAGGCACAGGGTGAATAACATGAAATCAGATAGATTCCAGGGTTCCATGTAAAATGGAATAAGATGGAGAACCTAACCTTGTCCCTCCCACTGAATGCAGCTATAAAACCTGACAGAACACATGGAGCCAGTATGTAGTAGGAAAAGTAAATAGTAGCAGGTAGCTTGGGGGAAAAGATGGGAATCTGAAGTACGACTCAGCTGGTGGTGAGCTTACCACTTTTCTCCCTCTGATACCCCTGGCCTAGATTCAAGGCAGCCTAAAACCTAGAGGTGAGCCTTGGCAAGGAAAGAGAGAGCTGCAGGAAAGGCCCTTTTGTTTTGACGTGAGCAGTGGGAAAAGGATCTCCCAACATTCAGAGCAATGGAAGAAATTTCCCATTTCCTTTCTTCCTTTTTCTTTTCCTTAATCTCTCAAAAGCCCCAGCCTGTGATTAAAACTCTGAGGAAGGTTCCTTTCTCTCTGATTGCAAGAACTGTGGCCCAAGAAGAGTGCTGCTTTCTTCCCCTCTCTGTCTTCCTGCCTCTTGGCCACTATAATGAAGAGTCTGACTCTATTTTTGATGTTTGACTGCTGACAGCATTCAAGTCTCACCACTCCCCCTTCCCTTTCTGCCCCACATCTGGGCAAAGAGGCGAGAAGGCTCAGTTGCTCCTTTATCACCAGTGGGAACTTCAGACCATGGAGCTCCAAACTGTATGCAGGGACGTTCGCCCCAGCTGCACCCCTTGGCCATGAGAAACACCAAGCCTGTCCCCATTCCTGGCTCTTTCAAGCCATTTTCAGACCAGCTTGGGAGCCTTCTGCTCTCTCCAGAAAGTTCCATGATATAATAACCCTTTCCATGCTTCCTTATTGCATGTATGGCATCATTGATCTTAATACCCAAATAAAAAATTCTTTTTGGCACAGCGCAGAGTGGGGGAGGTTCATCCCATTTTTGCTGAATGAAAACATCCCCAGATATGGGCACTTATAGGAAATGCACAGCAGGTGAGGACCAAAAAGGGACACTTCAGGGAACCAGAAAGCACCAGGGATATCTCAGAGACAAGGCAGCTGGGGGAAGTGGTCAAATCGTTTAAGAACTTGGGCTTATTCCCAGGCTGTGCATGCATTTGACCATAAAGAGTGTATGCATCCTAGACTTGACATGAACCATGAGAGCAATCACTGCCCAGGTGGTCAGACTGGCCACTAGGTGGCATACACATCAGATGGATCCCAACAGCACTGCAAAGGCTTTCAAAACATCTGACTTTGAAACCACAACCCACAGAATGTTGGTCAGAACTTGCAGTCTAAAACCAACTGGGTTGAGGGGCACACGGGTGGCTCAGCTGGTTGGATGTCCGACTTCAGCTCAGGTCATGATCTCACAGTTCATGGGTTTGAGCCCACATCGGGCTCTGTGCTAACAGCTCAGAGCCTGGACCCTGCTTCAGATTCTGTGTGTCTCTCTCTCTCTGCTCCCCCCCCCCCTTTCACTCTGTCTCTCAAAAATAAATAAACATTAAAAAAAGGTATTTAAAACCAACTGGGGTGAGGCAAGGGAATTAAAAGCGAAAATGAACTATTAGGACCTCATCAAGATAAAAAGCTTCTGCACTGCAAAGGAAACAATCAACAAAACTAAAAGGCAACAGATGGAATAGGAAAAGATATTTGCAAATGACATACAGATAAAGGGCTAGTATCCAAAATCTATAAAGAACTCACCAAACTCCACACACAAAAAAACAAATAATCCAGTGAAGAAATGGGCAGAAGACATGAATAGACACTTTTCTAAAGAAGACATCCAGATGGCCAACAGGCACATGAAAAGATGCTCGACGTCACTCCTCATCAGGGAAATACAAATCAAAACCACACTGCGATACCACCTCATGCCCATCAGAGTGGCTATAGATGCTGGAGAGGATGTGGAGAAATGGGAACCCTCTCGCACTGTTGGTGGGAATGCAAACTGGTGCAGCTTCTCCAGAAAACAATGTGGAGCTTCCTCAAAAAATTAAAAACAGATCTACCCCAGCAATAGCACTGCTAGGAATTTACCCAAGGGATACAGGAGTACTGGTGCATAGGGGCATTTGTACCCCAATGTTTATAGCAGCACTTTCAACAATAGCCAAATTATGGAAAGAGCCTAAATGTTCATCAACTGACAAATGGATAAAGAAGATGTGGTTTATATATACAATGGAATACTACTTGGCAATGAGAAAGAATGAAATCTGGCCATTTGTAGCAACGTGGATGGAACTGGAAAGTGTTATGCTAAGTGAAATAGTCAGGCAGAGAAAGACAGATACTACATGTTTTCACTCATATGTGGATCCTGAGAAACCCAACAGAAGACCAGGGGGGAGGAGAAGGGGGGAAGTTACAGAGAGGGAAGGAGGCAAATCATAAGAGACTCTTAAATACTGAGAATAAACTGAGGGTTGATGGGGGTGGGGGGGAGGGGAAAGTGGGTGATGGGCATTGAGGAGGGAACCTGTTGGGATGAGCACTGGGTGTTGTATGGAAACCAATTTGACAATAAATTTCATATTAAAAAAATAAAATAAAACCAGTTGGGTTGATTGCCTGCTGAAACAAAGAATGTCAACATTCCACAGAGTCTAATAAAATAATCTCCAAAATATCTAGGATACAACCCAAAATTATGCAGCATGCCAAGAACTAGGAAAATCTAAGCTCTAATAAGTAGAGTTGCTTACAAGAAGTACCCAATCTAGTGCAGGAGACAGAATCATAAATGGATAATGACATAACCTTTAGTACTTATGCTGTAAGAGATATGGATAGGAAAATGTGGGAGCATAGAAGTATATCTAACCCAATCTGAAGAGTGGAGAATCAGGAAGTTGGGATCAGTTTCCTAAGAACAGATATTGTAAAGTCTGAAACATTAAGTATACAAAGAGAAGTTAGGTGAAGAAGTAGAAAGTATTCACACTTAAGTAAGGGGCAGGAAGAACAAAGACAGATGGACAGGTGGGCATGGAGAACTACAAACAGTTCTACTTTGTTGGGGCACTAGCTTCCAGGCACGGGGAGAGAAAAGGATGGTGGAATGTCCAGGACCAGGCCATGGAAGGCTTCAAATACCATCATATATCACATTTAACCCTATCACTCATCCTATCTGTTCTCAGTTCTGTCAACATTAACACATTAACAACATAAACACAGTCGTCATAATGAAATCATGGAAATCATGACCATTACCCTCTGGGTCTTGACTTCTTGTGGTCAAAACTATTGTTGTGCACCAATGATATGTCTGGTCATCCGTTTGCCAGCCTCCCTTAAAATTAGGTTGGCTATATTACCAATTCTGCTTAATGGATGTAAGTGAAAGTGACACATGAAACATTCAGGGCTGATATCTAAACTATCCAGGTGCCTTTCCTGAACTCTCCCTCCTTTCATGTAGATCTTAGAGGCCATGTGTTTGAGGGCCATGCAACAAGATGGAAGGAACTTGGGTCACTGGGTCATCACTTGGAGGAGAGCCACTTCAGGAACATTCAAAAAGGAGTTTGCACAAGGGAACAATAAGCTTTTCTTGTGTGAAGCCACTGAGATTTCATAGTTTATTAGTGCATCATAGTCCAGCCTCATTAATACAGTTTCTCCATCTCTTTATCAAGAGCATGAGAAACCTCCTTCCAAAGCCTCTCCCAGCTCCATAAATCTAACTTTATCTAGAGAAGGTTCTTGTCTAGTCATCTGGCTGCTTCCTGCTGCTTTGGCCAAATTTCTTGGGATCAGTCCTGCCTATGTTCTTCCTCTGTAGGACACTTCTGTATATTACCTTGGAGAAGGGTCATCATGTCAGAGACTGTCAGGATCGGATAGACTCTCAAAGCTCACCTAGAGTAATTTACTTCCTAGTACCTGACTCACCTTTCCAATAGCCCTGCTATGTGGTGGTCTCAGGTCTGGTTGAAAACTTTCAGCCACTGGAATTCACTGCTCTGACTATACAAAAATTCTTCCTCCCTCTACATTTTAAATAAGAAATACACTGCCCATAATTCATAATCCCCTTGGATTGTACTTAATATACTCACTTAATTTTTCAAATGAATGAGTAGTAACTCCATTCAAATGAATGAGCTATAATTCCATTTGGGACATCTGAACCTTTTCCTGACCTCCTCCCATTATGGCAATACATCTTTTTTTTCTCTACACAATGAACTATTTCTTTGGTGAACTTGTATGGCCTGTGTGTGACAGTGCAGAAATTATCCCTATATTCATCAACTCCGTGCACCCACAAGTAGAGAGATCTTTGAGAGGATCTTGTCTGTAATGTCACAGACCAGATCTGATATGCAGCAGTTTTGCAGTTCAAATCTTGGGAAGCTCTAAGTCTAAGTCTACCTATATGTCTATGTGGTATCTCTGAAACCATGAGTATCTATTAACAAGTCAACACAACTAAACAAGAAAACAGAAATGAACATCCTCATCTGGCTGGAACATCTCTCTACAGAGTGGGAGAAAACATTTGCAAGCCACATATATGAATATATAAGGAATTCTGAACTCAAAACAGTAAAAAAATAAATAATACAAGTAGAAAATGGATAAAAGACACGAAAAGACATTTTGCCAAATGGTAGCACAAAAGCACATGAAAAGACAGTCAACATCACTCACCTTTAGGGAAATGCAAATTAAAACCACACCGTGACAGCACTATACATCTATCAGAAAGATTAAAATATAAAAGAGAGACAAGGCACCAATGCTGGGGTGCCTACATAGCTCAGTTGGTTGAGCGTCCGACTTCGGCTCAGGTCATGATCTCGCGGTTCATGGGTTCAAGCCCCGCGTCGGGCTCTGTGCTGACAGCTCAGAGCCTGGAGCCCACTTCAGATTTTGTGTCTCCCTCTCTCTCTACCCCTCCCCCACTTGTGCGCTGTCTCTCTCTGTTTCTCAAAAATGAATAAATATAAAAAAAAATTTTTTTAATTTAAAAAAAAAAGAGAGAGACAATGCTAAATGCTGGCAAGGATGCAGAGAAATTGGATTGCTCATACACTGTTGGTAGGAATATAAAATGGGATGGCCACTCCAAAAAATAGCTCAGCATTTTTTTAAAAGCCAAACATACACCTATCATACAATCCAACAATTCTACTCCTGGGCGTTTTCCCCAGAGAAGTGACAATACGTGTTCACATAATAATATGTAGATGAAGTCTTATATCAGTTTATTACTAACTTTCAGCCAAAACCTGAAAGCAATCCAGATGGGTGAACAAAGTATGGTACGTCCATACCATGTACTGTCACTCAGGAATACAAAGGAACTAGCTAGGGATACAGGCAACAACCAGGATCAATCTCCAGATAATTACACTGAGTGAAAAAAACTAATCCCCAAAGGTTACATATATATGATTCCATTTATATAATATTCTCAAAATAACAAAAGTATAGAAATGGAGTACAGATTAGTGGCTGCCAGAAGTTACAAGCGGTTAGAGTGGGCAGGGAAGTGGGTGTGATAATAAAAGCCAACATGAGGGAGGGATCCTTGTTGTGATGAATGTTCTGTGCCTTGGCTATATCAATGTCAATACCTGGTTGTGATATTTTATTATAGTTGTGGAAAATGTTACCATAAGCGGAAACTGAGTAAAGAATACAAGGAATCTCTGTATTATTTCTTACAAGTGCATATAAATCTAAAATTATTTATAATTATAAAAAGGTTAGATTAAAAAAAAAAAAACATTTCCCATTTCTGGGTTGCAGCCCATACCGGGTAAATTACAATAGCTAGAGATGGGAGCCAGGCATTGGTAATTTTTAAAGATGCCCAGGTGGTTCCCATGGGCAGCATTTTTGAAAACCACTGAATTAAACATCTCAGAAGCCTCCAAGGAAATATTTAAGAAAAATGAGGAAAAAACGTTTTCTTAAAGTTCTGTCTGTAGGTACATCTTTGCAAAAGGGAACTACAGAGAAGCATCCTGTAACATTCTGGCCACAGGCCCAGGCAATATGAGGGAGAGGTCTTGACCATTACTTTTCTTAAGAAAGAGAGTAAGCGGGGGTGAGTGCAGAGAATCTTAAGCAGGCTCCACGTTGAGCATGGAGCCTGATGCAGGGCTCAATCCCATGACCTTGGGATCATGACCTGAGCCAAAATCAGATGCTCAATCAACTGGGCCATCCAGGAGCCCCAGCCTTGGCCATTTCTTATTCATCTGGCAGGCTGCTGGGGCCTTGAAGCTTCACTAATTGAACTTAAGCTTAACAGCCAGCCAACATGATCAACCACTTTGCTCACTGAAATCATTTACCAAAATTTTTTAAAAGTCATTTCATAGGGCACCTGGGTGACTGTTGGTTGAGCATCCAACTCTTGATTTTGGCTCAGGTCATGATCCCACAGTCATGGGATTGAGCCCCACATCCAGCTCCATGCTCTCTCTCTCTCCCCCCCCACCCCCACTCATGCTCCTTCTGTCTCTCTAAAAAAAATAAAAAGCCATTTCATAAATAATGAAACTTCTTTCTCTCTAACTTCATCCCAATAATCTTCATTAAATCTAACCTGGTGGTGAGATACACAAATGCTACTAAGTGTTCCAGAGCCTGCCTAAGGTAATACAGGTGTGTTGTTATTTTTTTTAAATGTTCATTTATTTCAGAGAGAGAGAGAGAGAGAGAGAGAGAGAATCTCAAGCAGGCTCCAGGCTGTTCAGTTCAGAGCCTGACATGAGGCTTGAACTCACAAACTGTGAGATCATGACCTGAGCCAAAATCAAAACTTAGATTCTTAACTGACTGAGCCACCCAGGCACCGGGTGTGTTGTTATTTTTAAAGTAACATTCTATCCACACCTGATTTTAATTTCAGCTCTTTTAATATTCATTGTCATTCTTTCCAAGAAATTTGTTGGAGATACTACTCCAACTAAACTTGCAATAGCAATTTGCCTCTTAGACTGAACTGTAAGGACAGAGAAAGGGACTGAATGTTTCCTCTCATTAAATTTGGACCCAATTTCACCTTTACAGTCAGCTTCACTGCCCTGCTGAGAGGATTTTTAGAATGCTCCTCAATTGCATGTCTTCAAGTATTATCATGCCCTATTTTTCAGCCTACACCTTCTCTTAGGTCTTTTTCTTTTAAATTAAAAACACTGTTTAAGCAACATTAATGTAATGAGAAAAACTAGCCTTATCAGACAAGATAATCTGCTTTTCCTCAAAGATGCCCTTTTTATTGCATTAAGCGTTGTCTGCTCAAAGAGATCTAAGGAAGCTGAATGGATTAACCCTGTGTGTACATCAAGTTCTCTTTCTCATCAACCCAATTTTCTATTTTGATTTTTACACTTCAAGTATCACAAACAGTAGTAGCTCCATGGGGACTAACAGAACAGGAAAAATTGAGCTATCTTTAATTTTTGCTTTTTAAAAAAATTTATTTCTAAGAAATCTCTTTTGGAGGGGTGCCTGGGTGGATCAATTGGTTGAGCATCCAACTTTTGATTTCAGCTCAGGTCATGATCCCAGGGTTGTAGGACTGAGCCCCATGTTGGGGTCTGCACTGAGAGTGGGGCCTTTGAGATTCTCTCCCTTTCTTTCTCTGCTCCTATCTCTCTCTCTCTAAAGAAGAAGGAGGTACAAAATTGGTAACCCCCTAGGTAGTTTGATCAAAAACAAAAAGGAAAGCACCCAAATAAATAAAATCAAGAATGTGGGGCGCCTGGGTGGCTCAGTCGGTTAAGCGTCCGACTTCGGCTCAGGTCATGATCTCACGGTTCGTGAGTTCGAGCCCCGCGTCGGGCTCTGTGCTGACAGCTCAGATCCTGGAGCCTGCTTCAGATTCTGTGTCTCCCTCTCTCTCTCTGACCCTCTCCCATTCATGCTCTGTCTCTCTCTGTCTCAAAAGTAAATAAACGTTAAAAAAAACAATTAAAAAAAAAAAAGAATGAAGGAGGAGCGGTCACAACCAACACATCAGAAATACAAACAATAACAAGAGAATATTATAAGCAATTATATGCCAATAAAATGGGCAATCTGGAAGAAATGTAAAAATTCCCAGAAACACATAAACTACCAAAATTGAAACAGGAAGAAATAGAAAATTTGAACAGACCCATAACCCATAAAGAAATCGAATTAGTAATCAAAAATCTTCCAACAAAACAAGAGTCCAGGGCCAGATGGCTTTCCAGGGGAATTCTACCAAACATTTAAGGAAGAGTTAACACCTATTCTCTTGAAGCTGTTCCAAAAAATAGAAATGGAAGGAAAACTTCCAAACTCTTACTAGGAAGCCAGCATTACCTTGATTCCAAAACCAGACAAAGACACACTAGAAAGGAGAACTATAGACTAATTTCCCTGATGAACATGGATGCAAAAATCCTCAACAAGATACTAGCCTACCAGATCCAACAATACATTAAAAGAATTATTCACCACGACCAAGTGGAATTTATATCTGGGATGCAGGCCTGGTTCAATATCCACAAAACAATCAATGTGATTCATCACATCAATAAAAGACAGGACAATAACCACATGATCCTCTCAATAGATGCAGAGAAAGCATTTGACAAAATACAGCATCCTTTCTTGATAAAAACCCTCAAGAAAGTAGGGATAGAAGGATCATGTCTTGAGATCAAAAAAGCCATATATGAAAGACCCAACGCTAATATCATCAATGGAGAAAAACTGAGAGCTTTCCCGCTAAGATCAGGAAAAAGACAGGGATGTCCACTCTCGCCACTGTTATTCAACATAGTATTGGAAGCCTTAGCCTCAGCAATCAGACAACATAAAGGCGTAAAAGTCATCCAAATCGGCCAGGAGAAGGTCAAACTTTTTTTACTCTTCACAGATGACATGATACTCTATATGGAACACCCAAAAGATTCCATCAAAAAACTGCTAGAACTGATCCATGAATTCAGCAAAGTCATAGGATATAAAATCAATGCTCAGAAATCAGTTGCATTCCTATACACCAACAAGAAGCAACAGAAAGAGAAATCAAGGAATTGATCCCATTTACAATTGCACCAAAACCCATAAAATACCTAGGAATAAATCTAAACAAAGAGGTGAAAAACCTATACACTGAAAACTATAGAAAGCTTATGAAAGAAATTGAAGAAGACACAAAAAAATGGAAAAATATTCCATGCTCCTGGATAGGAAGAACAAATATTGTTAAAATATCAATACTACCCAAAAGCAATCTATGTATTCAATGCAATCCCTATCAAAATAACACCAGAATTCTTCACAGAATCTTCACAGAATTCTTCACAATACTAAAAGTTGTATGGAACCAGAAAAGACCCCGAATAGCCAAAGCAATCTTGAAAAAGAAAACCAAAGCTGGAGGCATCACAATCCTGGACTCCAACCTGTATTACAAAAGCTGTAATCATCAAGACAGTATGATAACTGGCACAAGAACAGACACTCAGATCAATGGAACAGAACAGAGAACCCAGAAATGGACCCACAAACGGATGGTCAACTAATCTTTGACAAAGCAGGAAAGACTATCTAATAGAATAAAGGCAGTCTCTCCAGCAAATGGTGCTCCTGGGAAAACTGGAAAGCTTCTGCACAGTGAAGGAAACAATCAGCAAAACTAAAAGGAAACCGATGGAATGGGAGAAGATATTTGCAAATGACCTATCAGATAAAGGGTTAGTATCCAAAATCTATAAAGAACTTCTTGAACTCAACACCCAAACAACAAATAATCCAGTGAAGAAATGGGCAAAAGACATGAATAGACACTTCTCCAAAGAAGACATCCAGATGGCCAACGGATACATGAAAAAATGCTCAACATCACTCATCATCAGGGAAATACAAATCAAAACCACAATGAGATACCACCTCACACCTGTCAGAAGGGCTACAATTACAATTAACAACAGTTGGCCAAGGATACAGAGAAAGAGGATCTCTTTTGCATTGCTGGTGGGAATGCAAACTGGTGCAGCCACTCTGGAAAACAGTATAGAGGTTCCTCAAAAAATCAAAAATAGAACTACTCTACGACCCAGGAATTGCACTACTAGGTATTTATCCAGGGGATACAGGTGTGCTGCTTCAAAGGATGTTTATAGGAGCACTATCAACAATAGCCAAAGTATGGAAAGAGCTCAAACGTCCATTGATGGATGAATGAATAAAGATGTAGTATATATATACAATGGAGTATTACTCGGCAATCAAAAAGAGTGAAATCTTGCTATTTGCAACTACATGGATGGAACTGGAGGGTATTATGCTAAGTGACATTAGTCAGTCAAAGACAAATATCACATGACTTCACTCATGTGAGAAATTTAAGATACAAAACAGATGGACACAAGGGAAGGGAACCAAAAACAATATAAAACAGGGAGGGGGACAAAACATAAGAGACTCTTAAATATAGAGAACAAACAGAGGGTTGCTGGAGGGGTTGTGGGAGGGGGGATGGGCTAAATGGGTAAGGGACATTAAGGAATCTACCCCTGAAATCTGTTGCACCATATGCTAACTAACTTGGATGTAAATTAAAAAATAAATAAATTATTAATAAAAAAGAGGAGGAGGAGGAGGAGAAAGAAGAAGAAAGAAGAAAGAGAAGAAGAAGGGGAAATAAATCTCTTTTGGAAAAATTGCAGTTAGGCACATATGCTAGTGAATGTATGTAAATCCATTTTGCCATAGAAACAAACAATTCTTTTACAGTTAAGCAAAACACAAGAGTGAAGAGTCATTTCATTCAAGACAGAGGCTCTGCTGGATTTAAGTATACACAGACACATAGCATTAAACTTAGTTGAGGACGACCAATGAAAAACAAGCTGTGCACAAAGATTACCTCTCACCCATGAAGTAAAGTTTCCACACAGCAACATCTGCAGGCTGCACAGTCCAGATGATTTAAATAGAAGACTCAGAGGCAGGAAACCATACTCCGCCCTGGCTCTTTGTGAACAGAACTTGTTGCAGAACCAATTCACTCTGCTTCAAATTCACAATTCTCCAGGCCCAACTGAGTACCATTCTTTGATTCTCCCAAGGCATGGAGCCCTTTCCCCACCAAGGGTCTTTGCTCAGACCATTCCTGCTGCCCCCAGTGTGGTTCCCCTGACTCCTTGCCCACTGGCTCCCTCTCAGACTTCATGTTTCAATTAAAATAATATCCCTTCCCATCCCCCTCATTCCAGAGTCAGTTTCTGACTCGGAACCCCGTTTATTTTTGAGTCCTACTCTAGGGCTTGCCCTCTAATAGATAACTATTTGCAAAATGAATAAACGCTTCCTCTGAAAAATTAATAATTAATTAAAGCTTCCTCCTGCTGAAAAAGTAGATATCACAGCATTAAGAGAATTTTAGTGACTAACAAAAAATGACTATGTTTTTTAAACACACATACACACCCATATGATAATCAAACACAGAGAATGTAATGATTATAGCTCAAGCCGTTGAGGATCAGAGACTGGAGCATTACTTGGGTAGAATTTTAAGCAGGTGCCACACCCAAGCAGGCTGCGACCCAGATCTGACTACTGTTTCACAATTGTTCCCTCCTCTGAACACTTAATATGGATCTATGAATATGCATTCATCCATTGATAGGTGCAATCTTACCAACCTCTTAAAGTATATTTTAAGCTCTTGGAAACCAAGGACCACTCTTTGAGTAAGAATAGCAAACACTTGAGTATTTCCTGTGTGCTAGTCATAATGTTATGTGCTTTTCTGTATTAATAATGTACACGATGGGAGTCATGATTCGAACCCAGGCAGAATGACTGCAGAGCCTACATGCACACTTTCCTTAAACCTGGATCTGACACTGCTCAGCTGTTTACATGACCTTTAGCAAGTTGCCTCAGTTTCCTCCTCTGTACACAATGGGGATGATACCGTATTACCTCAGAGGGTTGTTGTGAAGATTAAAGTTGATACCTGTAAAATGCTGGGAAGGTGGCTGGCACACAACAGGAACTAATTAAATATTAGCTGTTGTTATTATTATTGTTTATAGGAAAGTCCCCAACCCTGAGAAACCCCTCAGTCCCTTTTTCACACGGGAAGTCCTGCATCCTTGGCAAAAGTTCAGAATGGGTCCAAATGGCAGGCTTAGGACAGGAAGTTGGCCAGTGCCCTGTGGTCACTCTCCACTGCCCCGGCTCGCTGTCAGAGCCCACCTCAAAACTCCCCCATGTCCTATAATTGACCTCTCCTCCTCACACACCAACAATATTAAGGCAACTGTACTCCTTAGCCAACAGACTGTAATGCATTAATCGTATACCTTTCTCGTACGTTTTTCTACGTAACCCATCGTCCTGTTTTCCCCATTTACCGTTCAGTTTCATAACCATCCCTGTTTTCTTAAGAGCAAAACTATTTGATGTTTGAGAACTCTGACCAGGCTAAAACAACCCGCCTACCGGAATGAAACGAGGGCATTTGTGCCCCCTGCTGCCTTTTCATCGGAAAGGCAGTTAAATTTTGCTTATCGAGGTCTAAACAGAAACCGGTATACCGAAGTTTGAAATTAGATTCACGTCTTCTTTTATGGAATTCCCACGCTTGAATTTCAGTTGTTTGCTTTGCCGTTGCAAAAGCGGATTTTTACTTAATTATACTTTCCTCATGTATCTGCCTTCTTTGAATTGGCCTGTGGATGTTCTGCTTTAGGGATTTGAACCGGTTTTTGTCTTACTCTTGCCTGTTTTCACTCCGGTGAAGCCCTGAGACCGGCGCGCAGGGGCGAAAGGCTACCACTTCAGCCGGTGGAGGGTGCGCCCGGGCGCCCCGGCGATTTGGGACACACTTCAGTTCCGTCTCCACCTCGGGGGCCCTCTGCGGCAGCGTTTGGACACCGCAGTTTTAGAGCGCGCGCCGTTGAGGCCAATTGGACGCCGGCGCAGAGTTGAGTGTCAGGTGGGTTCAGCCAATGAGCATGCAGTTTGGCAGAGGTGGGTCCGCCCTCCCCGCCCGCTAGTCCTCGCCCTCCCTTCCCCCACCCCACCCCCACCCCGAGTCCAGAGTCCCGGGTCCCGGAACGTGAGCGTTAAGTCAAGCGGAGGCTCCGGCAAAGCCACCATGGTCCGGGCTGGGGCCGGGGCGAGCAAGCGGGCTGCGCGGCGTTCCCGGCGGTTAGGGGAGCGGCCGGGTCCGCCCAGTATGTCGGAAACAGGTGAGGGCGAGCCTCCCGTGGGAACCACCTGCCCGGCAGAGAACCAACACGAGGCTGTCCCCCGAAGGTGAGTCTCCAGCCGGGACCAGGAGGCCTCCACTAGGAGCCAGAACGGCGCGAGGCCGACCAGATAATGGCCCCGGGATGAACCAGAGCAAGAACGAGGAGAACAAGAAAGTTAGATGGCCGTGGAGTTGGCGGGAGTTGTTGGGTGGACTTTGGTGCCATCACGCAGCCGCCTGGCGGAGAGGGTAGGTGGCCAAGGGTAAGGTGTGCGCTCCGACCCGGGACCAAGCTGTGTCAAGGTCTGGGCCCCTCCACGTGCTGGAGGGGCCGTTCTCCCTCCCACCCTCCTCCGTCTATCCTCTCCATCCTTCTCCATCCTCCCCTCCAAGTGGGAATGGAGTCACTGTCTAGACTCTCTCAGGAAGGCCAAGTTCCTTGAGAGCCATATGGGCACAGGGGAAGACAGAGACAGATGATTGCACTTTGACCAGAGGGTGTTTAAAAGTCAGTCTCACTTCCAGTTGTGATGAGTGCCCAGGGCCTATCCTCTGGCCAGGTTGCCCTTTCTTTCTGCTTCCCAGCCTGGGGTGCTTTGCTCTTAAGTTTTATTAGTGTCAGTGTGGAGTTGAGATCTCAGTAAGGAGGTAGTGTAGATTTATTAACGTTTGTCAAAGGTAGAATCTTTACAGACAGGATGGGTAGGTGTAGACCTTTCCTGTGGATGGTGGATTTCTTTGTATTCTTTACAATAAAAGCTTTGGGAGGTTCATTTCTTCCTTAACTCATGGATTTCTTGAAGCCCTTCAAAACATTCTTCCTTGTAAGACTTCTTGCTGCCATGTGTCTTGCCCTACCATTTCAGAAAATTGTTCGTTGGTGGCCTGAGCTGGGACACCAGCACAAAGGACTCAAAAGACGCTTTGGCCAAATTTGGAGAGGTTGTTGACATGCTATAAAAATGGATCCCAACATTGGAAGATCAAGAGGGTTGGGCTGATCCTCTTTCAAGATGCAGCCAGTGTGGAGAAGGCAAGCTATGTAGTCCATCAAGGGCCCTTGGGTACAGGATTTGATTTCTGAGAGAATAGCATCCCTGGATCATGATCGGTGTGTCTAAGCTATATATGGCCAAGCCCTCTGAGGGAAGCAGAATTTAGGGACTTGTTTCTGTACAGATTTAAGAGGGGAATAAGAGGTATATGGGTTGACGTGGTCCAGGAAGACGATAGTGGATATTTATTATCTGTTTATCTGCTTGTTTGGGACACTGTGCTAAACACTTCACATGTAAGAATTAGAAAAGCATCCAAGGATGTTATAAAATAGATACTATTTAAGTGCCATTTTACAAAGGAAGAGATTAAAGCCCAGAGAAGATTTGGTAACTAAAAGAGATTGCATGTGAGTAGAGGGTTAGCACAGTGAGGATTCTGGGACCAGAAGCCCAGCTACAGCCTGTGCTCTTAAGACCTGCAATTTTACCTCTGGAAAAAACAAGGCTTAAATCGGGACTACCAGGACAGGAAGAGAGCATATAGCATGGACAGAGGCTCTAAGGGACTAAGGTCTGATTTATGTGTGTTTAGGTAAACCTTCTGGATTTCGGGTTTAGAGAAAATTTAGAAGTCAGGCTCAAGGTAGAGTGTGGTGTGTTTGGATGGGATGAACTATTTTTGTACCAGTGGTGGAGTCTTGTGGCTCAAAGAAAAGGGACTAGCCCAGGGTAATGTTGCTAGGAAATGGCAGTGAGAATTAGAACTGGCATCTGTCTGACTCCTTTTTCAGGAGGTATTGTCCTGGTTTTAGCATTAAAAGCCCCACAGCCCAGGAAACCCGAGTCTCGAGTTTTAGTTAGTCCCTCAACGTGGGAAATCCCTTAGTTCTGGTTTTCACGCTGAAAGTCCTGCTTCCCAGAAACCCCTCACTTCTGGTTTTAGCACTGAAAGTCCCCCAATCCCTTCGTCCTGGACAAGCCTGGACAGTTGGTCAGTCTGCTTCTCTGCGGAAACAGGTCCTAGACCAGAAGGAGCACAGGCTGGATGGCCATAGCATGAACCCCAAAAGTGCCATGACTGTGAAGAAGGATCATGTGAAGAAAATCTTTATTGGGGGTCTGAGCCCCAAAGCTGCAGAGGAGAGGATAGGGAGTACTTTGGCAAATTTTAGGAGGTGAGTGCCTCCCAAAAGTGTGGTTTATGCTCTCCATCAATCACCTGTGGCTGATTGTTTCCTTCCTTCCTTGGCTGGCTGGAGTTCTGCTCAGCAGGACTTCTTTCTCCTCCTCTGACATTGGGTGTCTTCCCTCCTATGAGTTCCCTTTAGGTTCTGAGTTGGAGGAGGCACCAGCCCTGAGTTTTGTCTGTGTTTCCAGATCAAGGCCATTGAGTTTTCACTGGATCCAGAGTCCAACAAAAGACAGGGCTCTGTTTTCATCACTCTTAAAGAAGAGAAACCTGTGATAAATATTCTAGAAGCAAGGTGTCCAGAGGCATCCTGCTTCTGAAGAGCTAGTCCTTGGATAATTGGGGACCCAGTGAGGTAATCAGTCATCTCAATTTAACATCGAAAGTATCGTGTCCTGGAAAACTCTTCCCTGGAGTATGATAGGCTTTAGTTTTTGGCAATGAGTGTGGCAGACTGGAGGAAAAGTACCAGACCCAGTGGCCCAAAAAGAGGGGCTGAAAGCAACACTGTCTTTAGTGTCAAATGGATATGGCAGAGATTTTGCACCTTCTGTAGTTGCTGTTGCCCACTTTCCTTCTGACCACTGGTGTTGTCAACCACAATTTGCAGTTTACAGTAATGGTTTGTCCATGTTGCACTGAGGAGTGACTGCAGTGTGTTGTAATTATGAATGTTACAGTCTGTCTTTGACTTTATCGTGACCATGTTTTCTAAGAAGTCAGGTAATGAAAATGAGAACAATTATAGTACCAACAATCCCATCACCAAAAAAGAAGGCTAATCAACTGTGTTGCTTTAATGACAAATGGAAGGAGACATACAACTGGATCAGGGAGGTAAATAACCAAAACAGAGCATACTGCACAATATGCAGAAAAGAATTGGGGATTAGGCATGGTGGAGAAGGGGATGTGAAAACACATGGAGACTGAATCTCACCAGTTAAGAGTGAGACAGGCGAGTGCCTCTAAACCAATCAAAGTGTTTTTATTCCCCCAAAAGACACCAATGTTCAGTCAAAAATAGCAGCTGCTGAATTAGCTTCGGTATACCACGCAAACAAACATTATCATATGGCTCCCTTGATTGCTCTATGAAACTGAGTAAAGTTACTTTTCCTGACTCAGGGGTTGCAACTAAAATATCCTGCAGGCGAACAAAAGGAGAAATTTTGATAACGGAGGTGTTTGCCCCTTACGGTGTAGAGCTGATTTAGTCATTTCTCCCCATCTGTCATGCTTTCTACAGTCTTCAACTTTAAGCAATGCATCAACCCACGGCAACAAAAAATGTTCCCTCTCATTCTTAGGTACTTTGACTTAAAAAAAATGGATTTCAAATCGTCTTCTTAATTTCTTTCTTTCTTTTTCTTTTTTAAGTAGGCTTCATGCCCAGCGTGGAGCCCAATGTGGATTTTGAACTCAAGACTTGAGCGGAGATCAAGAATCAGAGGCTTAACCTATTGAGCCACCCAGGTGCCCCATGTCTTCTGGATTTCTATGAGGATTTTAATGAAACTGCTGAAATCATAAAGCAGAAGATTGTTGATATTTTATCCAAATACAAACTAGACATAGCTCATCTATCTGTATATTCATCAAACAGTGCCAGTGTAAATTTTGGCTAATCCCATTCAGTCTAGAAGTGTCTCACCAAAGAAAATGAAAAGATCTTACCTGTTCAATGTCTTGAACATCTTGTATACAGCATTGCTAAAAAGGGTTGTGATTTGCTTAAATGTGATATTGAGACTTTCATAATGAAAGTCTGGGTCACTTTTCAGTTTCCTCAAAATGTACAGAAGCTCTCAGGGCACCTGGGTGGGTCAGTCAGTTAAGCATCCGACTTGGCTGAGGTCATTATCTCACAGTTCATGAGTTCAGGCCCCACAGCAGGCTTGCTGCTGTCAGCTCAGAGCCTGCTTTAGATCCTCTGTCTCCCTCCCTCTCTCTGCCCCTCCCATACACACTCTCTCAAAAATAAATAAACATTTTTTTAAATTGTGCAAAAGCTCTTAATGATATTTTTTACTTTGTAGAAGTGGAAGGAGATAGCCTCGTTAGACACGTGACTACAAGATGGATGTCCTTGCTCCAAGCCATAGAAAAGATACTAAACTGTTTGCCTGCCATAAAATCATACTTTCAAAATGTAGGACAAGAAGAATGTCCTTCTTTGATTTGGAAATATATTGAGGATGAGAATGGAGAAACAGGAAACAGACATTTATATGCTGTTTCTCCAAAACTGTTTGATGATCTAAGAAGCTTAGAGAAGGATGAACTGACTGCATCTGAGCGGTTTGATGTTATGTGTAGGTTGAGACAAAAACTCGTATGGTGGAAAAATGATTCATTTTTTAGAAATAAGACTGCTTCAGAACTAAAATTAAAAAACAAAAAAGTCACCAGAAAAGGGCAATCAAGTTAAACGTGACTTTATTTTCTTTACTAAAGCAGTAACTTATTTGGAATCCAACTTCAGTTTTACCAGTTCACATTACCTCTGTGCCTTAAAACCATTTTCCCTGAGAAGGAGATGTTTAACTTATGGTGACATCCAGTGTGCTTCAGAGTGTTTAAAAAGGACAGACATTTTATTTATTTTTATTTATTTATTTATTTATTTATTTATTTATTTATTTATTTTTATTTACTGTTTATTTTTGAGAGAGACAGAACATTAGCAGGGGAGGGGTAGAGAGAGAGGGAGACACAGAATCTGAAGCAGGCTCCAGGCTCTGAGCTGTCAGCACAGAGCCTGACATGGGGCTTGAACCCACAAACCATGCTATCATGACTGGGCCAAAGCCAGACACTCAACCAACTGAGCCACGCAGGTGCCCCTAAAAAGGACGGACAGTTTAGACATGGGTAGTCTGTAGGATGAACTTACAGATGCAAAGGACCTGATTAACAAACAGCTGCCTTGTCAAAACAAGCCTGTGGACTATGGACATAAAGTAGGTGGACATTCTTAGAGAAATGGAAACTAATTCCTACAAATTAAAAAACCCACTGTTGATAGTAAAACCTTAACTATTCCATGTCCAGACACTTATACTGGGAGACATTCAGCCTAATGTCATCACACTGGACTGATGCAGGGAATCCGTATGATGTGGGCTTGCAGAGAGCCAAGCTGCAAGTCAGAGTGAATTTTACATTTGCCTGTGTTCAATTTTTACCCCTACATAAAAGAAAAGAAGGATGTCCTAAAGGCTGCAAGCAGTTTACAAAAGTATTACTCGAAAAGAAGACAGAAAGAATAAAAATAGTCTACTGCACCATGGGACAGAAAGAAATATGTCATTTTTAATTAAAGGTAGGAAATACCTGTTTAATCATATTATATTCATGTTCTCCTTTTAAATTCTTGCATCACGTATCCTATTTTGATTATATATTTGTATTTAAAATATCCACAGCATGGTGGGAATGCAAACTGGTGCAGCCACTCTAGAAAACAGAATGGAGGCTCCTCAAAAAATTAAAAATAGAACTATCCTATGACCCAGAAATTGCACTACTAGGTATTTATCCAAAGAATACTGGAGTGCTGATTTGAAGGGGCACATGCACCCCAACGTTTATAGCAGCACTAGCTGCTATATAGAAAGAGCCCAAATATCCATTGACTGATGAATGGATAAAGAAGATGTGGTGTGTGTGTGTATATATATATACATATATATATGTATATATATATGTATATATATATGTATACACACACACACACACACACACACACACTGGAATATTACTTGGCAATCAAAAAGAATGAAATTTTGCCATTTGCAATAACATGGACGGAACTAGAGTGTATTATGCTAAACGAAATAAGTCAGAGAAAGACAAATATATGATTTCACTCGTAAATGGAGTTTAAGAAACAAAACAGATGAAAATAGGGGAAGGGAAGGAAAAATAAGATAAAAACAGAGAGGGAGGCAAACCATAAGAGACTCTTAAATACAGAAAACAAACTGGGAGTTGCTGAAGAGGGGTGGGTAGGGGAATGGGCTAAATGGGTGATGGGGACTAAGGAGGACACTTGTTGGGATGAGCGTATGAGCATATTTATTGTATGTATAAGTGATGAATCACTAAATTCTACTGAAACAATTACTACGCTATATGTTAACTCAGATTTAAATTAAAAATAAAATAAAATATCCACAGCATATTAGCACAGCAGTATATGTCTAATTTAGAAATATACACATATAGGGATGCTTGTTCAAAATTTCTTTTACTCATGAGCAGAGCCCTAAATAATAAGTAACCCTGTGGGATCTGAAGGAAGGGAAGAGTCACAGACCTGAAGCCAGCTTTTAGTTGTTTGCTTAAAAGCCAGTAAGTCCCTTAGGACTTTGGTTTTTATGAATTAATCTTCCAAAGCTAGGGTGCCCGTGGAAGAACTGATGCAGACTGAGTTTCAGAACATTTGAAAATGAGGATTAGGCTCAAGATCCACAGAGCACTCACTGAGGGGTAAACATAATATGAGGTCCTGCCTGAGCGGCCAGTCAGTCAGTCAGACTCAGCTGTGCCCTCCCCTTCTCCAGTTCTCTATATACAATTTATGAAAGCTTGTGTTACTATGGATTGGGAGTTCTGCAAATCCAAAGGGGCCTGAGGATAGAATTCGGGAGATCTGAGAACTTGGATGACAAGAGAAATTTCTACATCCACTAACCTCTAACTAAAGTCTAGTATTTCTTTCACAGTCAACAAACCCCTGTGGGATTAGTACTTGCGGCTCTGTCATCACTAGGAATCACAGACATTCACATGTTACAGATACTTCAAAGTGTTGTTTGTGTATAGCACTACTTGGGAATTATGGTAATTATTATACCTATTCTGAAATCCTGTAATTAAAGCAGCAGCACATCTATTATATCCCAGATGTATTTTTAATAATTTGATAACTGTGTTTCAATAAAACTGGCTTCCTTGGCAGTCCTATGTATTTGGTTGTGTATATTTTTCCAGACTTCCAAAGGGGGTTGATGGCACATTGGAGTGCCATCTGTCTCTACTGCGGATCATGAATAGACAGCTTTACAAATAGGTGGAGACGAATGCTTTGTGGCACCCTTGCCTTGTGTTCTAACCTTACCATTAGCTGGCATATGAGTTGAGAGGACGCTGGCCCCTTTGCCTAAGAACCTTTCTGATCCCACATGCCCAACAATATGGAATTCCCATAATAGAGAGTTCCTTTTAGGTTCAGGTGAAAATGCCTTGAGTAGGACTGGCATGGGACTGTTTCCAGCTTCTAATACCTCAG
Source organism: Panthera onca (assembly GCF_046562875.1). Lineage (NCBI taxonomy): Eukaryota > Metazoa > Chordata > Mammalia > Carnivora > Felidae > Panthera > Panthera onca. Next base: position 50,042,485 of record NC_138343.1, read on the forward strand.
TGACAGGGGTGCAAGGGATCTCTGAGAGCACCTAGTCTGAGAAGCATCTTATAAATCTAGGCACTGAAATCCAGGGGCAAGTTATTTACTAAAGGTCGTATCAGGTAAAGATAATGAGGCATTCCAAGAGGGTTTTCCGTTTTATTATGAATAGGAAAATTGTCCTGGGAATCTGGAGGCAAGGGGGCGTGGGGGGGGGGCGGGGAGGATGGAGGGCTAGGGTAAGGATGGACATAGAAGGGGATGGAAAAGACAGCTGGGACTCAGAGTCAAATTTTAGGTACCACTTCCCCCCTCCTCCATATTCCATTGCCTGTCATAAACTCTCCTGTGAACCTTCAGCAATCATATTAACTCCCTGGGACTTAGACTTCTCATAAGTTAGTTACATTCCTTTCCTGAAGCACTTTTAAGCACAAGGAATAGGTTCGGCAAACAAATTTCACAAGATTTAATGAATATTCTTAGGGTTTTGTTTTTTTTTTTAATTTTAAGAAACTCTGCTGTCATTCCCAGTCCAGCAACACCCCTAGAGCTGCTTGATGACTCCTAGATGACCGACTTCTGACAATGTATGAAGGGCTGTTCTATATGGAAGAGGGTTGGGTTGGAGCTACTGTATGCGGCTTACCCAGCAAAACTGGCGTGAGATGAGAAGCTGTTGCCAGGAAGCCGAATTCTAAATCCATTTAAGGTTCATTCCTAGGCAGGGATTATCCTGGGACATGACTTAAAGTGCTTTCCAAGTCTGCCAGTCTATACCTTTCTCTTCATGTACTGAAGCCCAGCAAATCCTGGGCTTGAGGTATAAAATCAGGATCCTAATCTCCCCACATCTACATGACCTTGTAGATAGGGTAGTATAATAGAGGTTGCTCTGGCCTTGAAACCAGATAAACTTGGGACTCTAATCTTTGTACCCCACTTAGGAGCTGACACTGTGGATAACTAAATCATTTCACCTGTCTGAACCTTAGCTCCCTACACTGAAAATTAGGACAATCGAGTTTGTAAAAGGCCGAGGTTGCTGTTGTGAGGTCCCCAAGTGTCCCCTGAGTGATGAATGAGCCTCACAGTTAAAACTCCACCTTCTAGGATCCCTGCTACACCCAAACCACTCTCTGCGGATGCCTCTCCGCCCCGCCCAACCCCTGGCTCAGGTCCAGAGTCTAAAGCCCAGCCCAGCCCAGCCCGGCTGACCAAGCAGGTGACGGGATAGCTGACTGGCCTCCTCTGTTCAGCCCCGCGAGCCTGCGCGGGGTACACCCAGCGGAGAGGGCAGGCCGTGGCGCATGCGCGCTGCAGGGAAGGCGCCTCCCGGAACAAGCGGCCCGGGCCGAGTGCGGGAAGGTAGCGCGCAGAGTCGGGAGGCGCTGGCAGCGGGGACCGCTTCCGGATACCAGGTACGAAGTTAGCCTGCAGCTGACCCCTGAGATTTCACTTATGATCCGCGGGGAGGGCTCGGGGCTGCTGGTGAGCTGTACACCTCGCAGTCGAGAACGTCCTCCCCTGAATTTTCTTGTAAAGGCACTGCTCTAAGCAAAGATGCTGAGGACCTTGGGAGGATTTTGCAGGGGATGGAGGCTGCTTCTTCCAGGGATCGCTTCGCTCCATCTCTTGGGGATTCCCCAGATTTCTTCCTTCCGTGGTCCCGAATCTCCCACCTGTCCTCCTTCCTACTTTCCTGGAGCTAGGGAGAGGTGGGGAAGGGATGGGGCTCTCGGACCATTGCAAAAATAGTTTTAACCTTCCCAGTACCACCCAGACTTCAGTCGAAAATGTGTCTTTCGAGCCCCAGCGAGTACAAAGATAGGTAGCTTTTTACATAGTAGCTTACGGAAAAATCTCTTAGCGGGTTCCCTAAATTTTGGAGGTTTAGGGGCAAGGCAGGGCCCTGTCATCTGGGTTTGTACGCGGTGCAGTAAGTCATTTTGCTGCATCGCACCCAAGATGCTTTCTGGCCTTTCCAAGTGTCCGGCCGGCATAGCGTTTGCGATGGGAGCATGTGATGCAAAGCGCACATCGCACATCGTCTCCCACTTCCATCGCTTTCATGTGTAGTTTTGGGCAGGTCATATGGTCTTGCCATGGAAATGGAGCAAGAGGGGTGATTGCTTTTTGTCTACATTTTCCCTGTGAGTATAGAGACTTCTTACAAGGATTGGGAATAGATTTGTTTTGCCTCCTCAAAACACTCAGTTCAGTAAAGAGATTAAAGGAACAGGCTGTATCCTGGCAATAGAGCTATCCTGAGGCTCACTTACAGAATGTCTTCCTTCAGGCAGTTGTTCCTTTGGGTCACTCATGCGTTCATTCAAGTATTTTCTAAGCACCTGCCTTGTGCATGGCAGTGAGGTTTGTGCTGTGGGGAGGAGGAAGATGAACTGGACTTGAGCTTAGCCCTGGAGGAGTTTGACTGGCTTGGAGGGAGATACGGAGGGGAGCCCAACCTAACTAACTCTACACCAGGTAGAAAGGGGTGGGGCCCCAGGAGAGAGTCAGAAGAAGAGCTGGGGGCTCAGAGGAGGGAGAAGAATCAGCCTTTTATGCCAGGTGGTTGGCTTAAGGAGAAAATCAGGTCCCCAAATTACTACCTCATGATGAGTGATCTCTCATAAGCTTCAGATCTTTATATAAGTGTGTTTTCCTCACTGTGTGTCAGACATCTTAGATTATGTCTCAGATAGGTCCCATCATTCCTGGTGACCTGCCTCCTCCTGCCACCACATGCTTCCTGCTGTTCTAGTGCTCCTTGTCTCAGAATAGCATCAAGGCTCACCTGCCTCCCACCTCTCCTTCCTAGTGGTCCAAGCCAGAGACCTAGAGATGAGTCATCTCTGACTTATCCTCCCACCCCCACCCCTGACACTCCCACATCCAGACTTATTGATTCTATTTCCTGATCCTCTCTCAAATCTGACCCACCCTCGTTGCCATGTCTCTAGGCCAGGCTGCCATCATCTCTTGCTTAGCTTATTTTCCTGCCTCACTCCATCCATCTCCCACTACTGCAGCCAGGAAGCACTTGCTGGAATTAAGTCTGGTTATGAGGCTCCCTTCATTCATCCCTTACCGCCCTTGAGACGGAACCCAGCCTCCCTTTATAGGGTTTACATGTGTCCTGGCCCTGTCTTTTTCACCAGCCCCGTCCATTTTGAAAACATGCCATGCTTTCTCGTGCCCCTGGGCTTTTGCACATGTTCTCCCGCCTGCCTAGAACACACCCTTCCTTGCCATCCTTTTCACTTGGCTCACTCCTCTGCCTAAGGTCCCAGCTGGGACCGCACTTGCTCTAGGAATCCTTCCTTAGGCTCCCATGTCTCATTAGGCACCACTGCTTGTTATGGTGCCCATGCCTCTCCTCTTAGGGTTCATTAACACATCTGCCTCCTCTGCTGTGCAGCACTGCAAGTCCTGGAAGACCAGAGCCAAGTCCAAGGGCTTTCCATTGCTTCCTACTGCCTTGCACAAAGAAGACACCCAATAGTTGTGAAGTGGAATTCAGTATAAGTTGTAATATTATGGTTTGATTCATTGAATGCCTGAATCATAAATTCACACTACCTCAGTTATTTGTCAGTGTGCTGTTATAGTTATGTCCTTACACATGTCAAACCCCAAAATGAGTGTAAAGGTGAAAGAGAAGAATGATCATGATTAGAACAGCTAGCATTTGTTGAGTTCTCAGTATGTGCCAGGCTTTGTTCTAAGCACTTTACACTAGTATCTCATTTAATTAACACAACTCTGTGAGGTAGGTAATTTTATTATCCCTATTTTACAGATGGAGACACTGAATTGCAGAGAAATTAGGGAACATGCCTAATGTTACATAGCTAGTAAGTAGTGGCATCAGGTTTGGAGGCAAGCATACATTGTGGAATATGATTAATTCTTGGGGAAGACAGGAGGTAGGACTGACCATGAGAAGCTCATAGGGCTGAAGATGGTAAGTCACCCAATGGAAGGCCACAGCTTTAAGCAGCGAGACCAAACAGAAGTGACTGATCCAGAATTTAAAAACTCTGAAGAACATTAGTTTTATTTGCACATTCACTTTTTTCAAACAGCTAACTCAGTTATCAGAGGTATTATTGCTAGTGGTTAGGAATGAGACTTCTCTGAGTCTGTAATCTTGGTTCTCCTGTGTGGCCTCAGGAGTATTGCTGGCCTTTTCTGTGCCTCAGTCTGCTTATCTGGAAAGCAGGGATAATAATGATAGCACTTACCTAAGAGGGTTGTAGTAATAATTAAATGTGTTGATGTAAGGCTCTCGAATGGTAATTGCTCCAAAACATCTTCATCCCCATTATTATTATGTGTTCATATCATTCAGTTGACAATGGTTTTTGAACACAGGTCCTTCCTTTGTGTTCAATCCTGTAGCACCATTTCTTGGACAGAGAAGATGAGTTCTTCTCTTTTAATTCTGCTTCCCATGGATATTGAGGATTTTTCACTAGTGCCTCCTCAGTGCCATCATCTCCTGGACCTCAAATTCCCTCCCTGCAGACCCTTTCTCACACTAACTTCTGGCTTCCTCTCTTCTGTTCTTCTGGGTCAGTTTGTTCCCAGTTGGTACAGAGGTTAAGAGACCAGGTTAACTTAAATGGTGAGCAGTGAAAACACTATAAAACTACAATGAAATCTCATACGCTATTCCTTGTATGTACAAAGATATTTTCCCCACGGAGGAAATACAGATGTAAAAGCATTAAGATACGTAAAGCACTACTAGGAATCAGAAATTTGAAAGCTGCAAGGAACATCTCGTCTACTCCCCTTGCTTTGGGGCGAGTTGAATCAGGGATGGGGCATAGTCCAAGGGCCAACAACCTGCTAGTGCCAGTACCCATATCTCCAGCCTGTAGCCAGCACACTTTCTCTGACATCTTATAGACTCCTGGGCAGGATTTTAATGGAGCTTCTCACCCCTGGATACATGTTTCAACTGCTGCTATGAGGCACGATAAGATATTCTCATAGCTCACTTAACTTTGTGCGAGGTTTCATTAATATTCTTCAGTGATTTACTACTGATTTTTAAAAATTTTTTTAAAATTGTTTATTTTTGAAACAGAGAGAGACAGAGCATGAATGGGGGAGGGGCAGAGAGAGAGGGAGACACAGAATCCAAGCAGATCCCAGGCTCTGAGCTGTCAGCAGAGTGCCTGGCGTGTGGTTGGAACTCATGGACTGCGAGATCATGACCTGAGCCAAAATTGGACACTCAACCGACTGAGCCACCCAGGCGCCCATGATTTACTATTGATTATGTGTGGATGTCTTTGACTGAGCTTTCCTTTTTTTAGTAGATTAGAGAAATTAATCTCTGTAATTCTGTGGAATGTGTATCATTTTTATATACTTATACTGCTCCCAGTTCTTTTTATTTTGTAAAACTTATCCCTTTCCCCAGCTTTAGAATTGCAACCTTGCCAATGGACCTAATTGGTTTTGGTTATGCGGCCCTTGTGACTTTTGGAAGCATTTTGGGATATAAGCGGAGAGGTAAGCCCTAACCATATTTTTCATCAAAGGGACTTGGTGGGGGGTTGATGATTGTGCTAAAATTATCTGAGGGTTTGTAAGTAAGACAAGAAGCTAAAGATGTCCTAGAGGTGGCTGAGGACCAGCATGTCGTGTGTGGAAGGGAGCCATAGAGGGAAGTGGGGCTGGGTGTGACAGAGCATTCTAGCCTGGCTTTCTGGGTCTCTCTTCACCCATCATTATCAATTACATAATTAATTGATTTAACTACCTCAGGGCTATGCGCTTATTATCAAAGGACTGTTTTCATTTGTTTACATACTCACGGTATCAAAAACTGACTTATGTTGAGATTATGTTTTGCGGAGGAAAATTTGTTAAATACTTAGGTATCATATCTGAAGTTGTCTCTTCATCTGTATCCAAAAGAAGAAGAAACCCAGTTGATAAATCAAAGGGCTTTCATGGAGAAAAATAAAAGGCCAAGTTTCATATTTTGCTTTGTTTTAAGGTAGAAGTATTTTTAATCATGGTGTCTCATATTTCTGTTTCTTATATTTTCATGAAATTTTAAAAATGAAGTTATATTTCAAAGAGTGTTATATTTGTGACATTGGTGGACTTCAACTTGAGTGAAAAAGCCAGGTCTACAGAGTTATTAGAGTTACTCCTTATTTAGAGATTGCTAAAAAGTCCAAGGCCAGAAGCACAGGTCTCTGTAGGGACTCAGAGGTGGCAGGTTTAAACAGATTATTTTCTTTTCTTTTTAATGTTTATTTATTCTTGAGAGAGAGAGTGTGTGTGTGTGTGTGAACAAGGGAGGGGTTAGAGAGAGAGAGACACACACACAGAATCCAAAGCAGGCTCCAGGCTCTGAGCTGTCAGCACAGAGCCCGATGCGGGGCTTGAACCCACGAATCATGAGATCATAACCTGAGCCGAAGTTGGATGCTTAACCAACTGAGCCATCCAGGAGCCCCAAAACATTATTTTCTAAGATTTCCAAGAGCCTGTAAATCACTTAGACTTTTTTTTGTTATTCTTATTTTGTCTCTCAATATGTGTAGCATCGTGGATATGTATTTGATGAAAAAATCATCGCACCAAAGACCTGTAAACCACTACTCAAAAGTTCATGTTTTATAATCTACTTTAAGGAGGACTGAGTTTAAAATTCTGATAGGATTGTTACTGAAAAACATTTCCCTTGTCAAAGATGTGTCTAAATAACTTCTTGTTACGGAACAGAAGAGCACACCTGGACATTTTTGCCTGCCTCTTAGAGGGGTGGGAAGAAGGCTGTGTGTGTGTTGGGGCAGCTAGGGGTGGAGGAGGGGCAGAGAGACAAGGATTACTTTACATTCTACCCCAGATCTCTTCAGGAACAAATGAAATCACATTCGCTGTAAGGTCTCTGAGGGCACGTGCTTGTTGCTCAGCTGCACAATATGGTTGCCTGGCCTCCTACAAGAGCCCCCAAATAAGTGATCTGGGAAGCTCCTGGGGGCATGTGTTCACAAAGAAGCCCACTCTTGTATAATGTAGGTTAAGAGCACACAGGCCACAGAATTAAGCATTCCTAGATTCTCCTCATGACACTACTGCTTACTATCTCAGATACTCATGTGAATTGTTTTAGCTTTTGGGTTGAATCCCTCGTTTGTATATTAATTCATTAGGATGAAATAAGATAATGCATGTAACACATTTCACACAGTGCCTGGCCCAGAAGAAAGGTTTAATACCCTTGTTGTTTCTGTTGTTACTGTCCTGCCAGTGGGAGGGTCTATGGGCCAGTGGAGCAAAATACCTTTTCCTAGTTTTGTATTCTGTATTATATTCTAAGCTGCTTGTGGTCTTGATGTCTTAGAACTTTTGTATAAAGTGAGTCGATGCTTTCTGATTTTACTTACATCTTCCCGAGACATGAATCCTGTGCACTTGGGTCAGGAGACCATTCCAAGGGACAGTTATTAAGAATAATGTTGGGGGTGCCTGGGTGGCTCAGTCGGTTGAGTGTCCGACTTCACCTCAGGTCATGATCTCGCAGTTTGTGAGTTCCAGCCCCGCGTTGGGCTCTGTGCTGATAGCTCAGAGCCTGGAGCCTGCTTCGCATTCTGAGTCTCCCTCTCTCTCTGCCCCTCCCCCACTCATGCTCTGTCTCTCTCTGTCTCTCAAAAATGAATAAACGTTAAAAAATAAAAATTAAAAAAAAAAAAAGAACAATGTTGGGTAGGTTAATGATGTGATGTCCAAAAGGTGTTTGGTAAGAAGACAAGTATATCTGAATCCTATACTAGACCAGCTGCCTGACATAGTGTGGGTCAAAGTGAGGGACTGAGATTTCTTTTCTTTCTGGGGGCAGAGAAAGTGGAAAGAGGCAGCACAGTGGCAGGATGCTGAGCACTGAGTTCTGGGTTCACCCCTCTCCCATATAAGTCCCTAGAGAAGTGCATAGCCAGGGAGACACTATGATTTTGAGGCTCTTTCTGAGCCAGGTGGCCAGTGCCCAAAGCTAAAGATGGCCAGAAGGCTCACTTGGCCTTCTCCTATACCAGGACTGAACCTGACTTCACACCGTTCTACTCTAGTTCAAGGTCAGGGCACAGCAGCCCCTCTGGAGGAGGGGAGCAGGAGAGCTGGTGTCCTGCTCTGAGGGAGGGAGGCCCCCATGTGTACCTTTCAGTTCCTTTGAAAACTCCCCTACCAAGGCTGCCCCAGTCAGGTCAGCACTGGGGGGAAGGGGATGCAGGGCAGAGCTTGGAACTTCTTTTTTCATAGCCCCACCATAGACAGTGAGCTTTTTTGCAGGATCTTTCTCCCTTCCACTAGCCATGGCTTTGTTATGAGGTAGAGCCCATGGTCCCAGCTCCTTCCTCATGCAGGATGAATTCTCCCAGGAGCCTTCCTGGTTCTCATTCACGTGGGCTGCTAGTGTGCATTCCTGTCCCCACTGTTTGCTGCCTGACATCACCAAGACTTGGGTGCAGATGCCACCACTCCCGCCTCCACATACTTAAGGTCGGGAGGATCTTAGCAGTGCAGAAATCATCAGGAAATACAGAAAAGAGTCATAGATCTCGAGTTGAGAAGACACCTTAATAAAGGTGACCTAGTCAAGTGTTTCAGAAAATACTTAAGTCCCCTTAACTCTTTTCTAATCTGACATCTTCTGCTTAAACATGACCCCTAACAGGGAGTTCCCAGGCATGCGTTTTGTCAGTATTTATCTAGTGCTGCTAAGTAGCCAGCACTATGTCAGGCCCTGGAAAACAGCAGTGAGCAAAAAGAGATAGTGCTCACAAGCAAGTCAGGGGGCTGACCTTAAATATACAGGCAGGTGTACAAATATATGATGACGAATAGTAGGAAACTTTGACGGGGGTCCTCATTCAGAATAGTGAATCACAGAAGACATCTCTGAGGAGCTAACACTTACAAAGACATCTGGAGGTGAGCGGCAGTTGGCGAGGTGAATAGTGCAGGGAAGAGCAGTCCAGGCAAGGAACAGCGTGCCTAGAAGCCATGAGGAATAAAGAGTTTGACATATTCAAGGAACTGAAAGAAGGCCAAGGCTCCAATAATAGAGCAGACTTGAATTTTTCCCTAAGCGTAGTGGGAAGCATTGAAGGTTTTCAATTAGGGGAGTGACCTGTCCAGATATACGCTTTTAAGAGATCATGTTGCCGTGTTTGCAAGATAGATTTGTGGGAAGGGAGGAACAATGAAGAATTTAACACCTCCAACTGTAACATTCTAAGCCATTATATATTTGACACAGATGATATTATTAACTCTGTTTTGCAGCTGACAAAACTCAGAGGACTAAGTGACTTAGCCAAAGTCCTGCAGGCAACAAATGGAAGAATTAGGAATAGAACCTAGTGCCTATGGCTTCTCATTCAGGATGCTGCTCTGTATGTGTGTGTGTGTGTATGTGTGTGTTGCATGCGTGTGCTCATTGCTGCAATGATTTAACCCTGGCTGCAATCTGAATTTCCTATAAATATTTTTAAACTAAAGATGCCTTGACCCTACCCCAATGGATTCCAATCTGAGATTCTAAATAGAGTGAGCTCTATGACGCAATGACTGTGTATCTTGTTCACAGCATCACTGGCATACAGCCATGTCTAACCCTGGCATTGCTGTGTATTCGGGATTCCTCTGCCTTGCATTTCAGGTTCAGCAGGGAACAGTCAAATCTTAGAAACTGTTCATGAGTAGACTGATATTTAATTTGGCTTTGTCTAGTTACAGTGCCAAATGTAGAAATACATTTGAAGGTGCATGTATCATACTTGAAGGAATGGAAGGAATTCCTTTCATTTGGGATTTCTCTTTCTGAGCCCATTTTTTTCCCAGGTGGTGTTCCATCTTTGATCGCTGGTCTTTTTGTTGGATTTTTGGCTGGCTATGGAGCTTACCGAGTCTCAAATGACAAGCGAGATGTAAAACTGTCACTGTGTAAGTAAGGCATTTTTTTCCACTTCTGAAGGGTCAAACCTTGGGAGTGTTTTTTTTAATACCCTATACCAGGTACACTAGAAAACATGCAGTTAGGGGCGCCTGGGTGGCTCAGTCGGTTAAGCGGCCGACTTCGGCTCAGGTCATGATCTCGTGGTCCGTGAGTTCGAGCCCCACGTCGGGCTCTGTGCTGACAGCTCAGAGCCTGGAGCCTGTTTCAGATTCTGTGTCTCCCTCTCTCTGACCCTCCCCCATTCATGCTCTGTCTCTCTCTGTCTCAAAAATAAATAAACATTAAAAAAATATATATATAAAAAAAAAGAAAACACGCAGTTACATGGCAAGTGCATATGCATATGTCAAGACTGAACACAATTCTTGTTCCTTTCTAGACAGACCCAATCAAAAATGAGGATATTGCTACCAAGCTTTCAAACACAAAACATATTTCTGTGAAACTTATTACTAGAAAAATAAAATTATAAAATTAAAGGAATTATGGCTAGATTTTATGTTAACTTCCCTAAGTGCATATTAGCATAGTTATCATGTTGCTATTAAAATACCTAAAAAGGGACAGCCTCACATTATTTAATTCACAAGCAGCTTTTAGATCCTGTTTTTTTTCCTTAAGACTTAATCTAAAAAACCAAGGATGACTCTTTTTTAGCTTCTTCCCCTGTTGGGTTTAGTAGGGGAATGTCCACAGTGAAAATGGAAACCCATGTGTATTTAAAGGCCCGGGATGCTTGGATTTCTGTAGTCCAGCTTGAAATACAGTGGAGGTTTGGAAATTGTCTCTATTTAATTGGATCATTATTCAAAGTGCCCTGGTGGGTTATGGAAGAAAATACAAATGAAGACAAACTGTATTAGTTTGGTATTTGAGGGAGAGAAAGAGACTTAGTGTGTTACTTTTTTCTTTGTTTGAAACAGGAGGTAGAGATAGTTAAAAAAAATTTTTTTTTATGTTTATTTTTGAGAGACAGAGAGAGACAGAGAATGAGCAGGGGAGGGGCAGAGAAAAAGGGAGACACACAATCTGAAGCAGGCTCCAGGCTCTGGGCTGTCAGCACAGAGCCCGAGGCGGGGCTCGAACTCATGAACCAAGAGATCATGACCTGAGCCAAAGTCAGTTGCTTAACTGACTGAGCCGCCCAGGCACCTCTAGGGATAGTTTTTAATAATGAAATTGTATCAAAGGAAGAAACATATCAGCAAGATGTGGATATACTAGGCTTTTTATCCTCGTGTGTTTAAGTACTTCACATATGTTTATCATCATTTTTTTATATCAGCAAGCAATTGTTCCTTGAAAGCTGTTCTTTTTTATATTTTTTTATAATTTTTTTTTAATGTTCATTTATTTTTGAAGAAGAGAGAGACAGAGCATGAGCAGGGGAGGCAGATAGAGAGTGAGACAAAGACTCTGAAGCAGGCTCCAGGCTCTGAGCTGTCAGCACAGAGCCCAGCACAGGGCTCAAACTCACAAGCTGTGATATCGTGACCTGAGCTGAAGTCAGATGCTTAACCGACTGAGCCACTCAGGCACCCTGAAAGCTGTTCTTAAATTGTGACATCAGTGCCCTAATAAAACGGCTTCTCTCTCCATATTGGTTCAGCTCCTAAAAGGCTGGTATGATGCTTCTAAATTTAATATTATTACCTAGATGATTGTTATTTAGTCTCCAGGCATCAATTTCCCAAAATTGAATGCTGCACGTTAAAAACAGTCAGCCTTTTTTCCTAGTATTTTTTTTTATTCATTAAGTCTTACTTTTAAAAAAAGATACCAATTATTTTCTTTACTTTCAGTTAACTAAGCATTTATTCGATTTCCCCTTGTGGATCCAGACATACCGCCAAGTGTTCCTGAGGAAAGTTGAGTAAGACACAGTCCTAGCCTTCCTAGACATTTAAGTTAGACCAAGACTTTTTATTTTGAAGATATTTCAGGAATAGATTTTAACATGCTTATTTACTCAACAACCTTTTCAATAAGCTAATTCATAAAGTCTTTAAAAAAAATTTTTTTTAACGTTTATTTATTTTTGAGACAGAGAGAGACAGAGCATGAACGGGGGAGGGTCAGAGAGAGGGAGACACAGAATCGGAAACAGGCTCCAGGCTCTGAGCTGTCAGCACAGAGCCCGACGCCGGGCTCGAAGTCACGGACCATGAGATCATGACCCGAGCCGAAGTCGGCCGCTCAACCGACTGAGCCACCCAGGCGCCCCTCATAAAGTCTTTTAATAGAGCACTTTATCTTTTTAAGAAGATAGCAACTCAGTACTTGCACATAGTAGTTCTATTAAAAAGCTGAAATGATATGCATTTTTTTTTTCATAAGCAAGCATTGAGAATGTGTTTGAAACTGCAGTTCATGCATTGGTTTGGTTTGTAGTTACAGCTTTCTTCCTGGCCACCATAATGGGAGTGAGGTATAAGAGATCCAAGAAAATCATGCCAGCTGGTCTGGTTGCAGGTTTAAGGTAAGAAAAACTATTTTGATCTGTACTTTCTTCTGCCATAATTTTGAAGTGCTAACTTTTTGGCAGGAGTCAGTTTTAATTTGAAAGGTCAAAGTAATTTTTATGACAGTAAGCGTGACTGTAAAACCTTAAAATATCAGTCAGTCTTTGGTATTGATGTACCGATGAACATTTTTGTGGAGTACACGTAGGGTTGCTATAGTATCTGAGCACAAATACTCGCCTACCTTTTTCAGAATAAAGAACTAAATTTAGCCTCATTTTTCCTCAAGATTTACTCATCTGAAACAGTAAATGTATTCATTTCAATCTGATACTCAGTCTCTCTTAGAGTGTTATAGTGATAGTCTGCTACACTTATTTTGAGTTTTTAAGGGAAGAAAGTTAATATTTTTAAAAAAGATAACAGGGAACCTCTGGTTTCTCTTATTTTGATCCTAGTAATTCTATCCATGAGATTAAGCATATTACCAAGTAAAAATTTACAGGTAACATTTTTAGTTCTTCCTGGAAGCTGTCTTTATTATGTTGAAAGCCTTCAACATGTGCATTTCCTTTGTTACACATTTTTACTTTTTTACTTTGGAATTTCCAAAGAAAGAATGAAATGTATACAAAGACTGATGTTTATTGCAACTTCATTTCTTTATTTCTTTTTCTTTTTTTAAAAAATATTTATTTTGGGGAGAGCGCAAGTGGGGGAGGGTCAGAGAGATGGGGACAGAGGATCTGAAGCAGTCTCTACACTGACAGGCTGACAAGTAGCAAGCCTGGTGTGGGGCTCAAACTCACCAACTGCGAGATTATGACCTGAGCTGAAGTTGGACGCTCAACTGACTGAGCTACCCAAGTGCCCCTGCAACTTTATTTCTAATGGAACTCATGATGAATTGAAAAATTAGAAACAACTTGAGGAGTGTCTGGGTGGCTCAGTTGATTAAGCATCTAGCTCTTGATTTAGGCTCAGGTCATGATCTCACGGTTCCCCCCATGTCAGGCTCTGTGCTGGCAACATGGATGGAGCCTGCTTGGGATTCTCTCTCTCCCTCTTTCTGTGCCTCCCTCCCTTTCCCTCTCTGTCTCTTTCAAAATAAATAAACATTTTTAAAAATCTTCACCAATAAGGAAATGTTTCAATACATGTTTTGTCTACTTAATGAAATACTGAGCAGGCATTACGTGCACTGTTTTCAAAAACTGTTTAGTGGCATTAGAAAATCTACTTTCTGTTAGAAAATTAGAATGATACAATAGGAGATAAAAACAAAATAAACAACCAAATATAGTGTGATCTCAAAAGTTTGTATAAAAAACCAAAATAGGAAGGAAATACTTCACACTGTTAATAGTGTTTATCACTAGGTGGTAATGCAATGACTAATTTTCTCCTTTCTACTTTACTATAGAAATTTCTGGTGTGGCTATGTATAATGTTTATGGCTTGGTTGGGGGTGGGTGTCAGGGAGGAATGTGATTACAAAGGACTGCCTTCCAGTGATGGCTATGTTCTAAAAATTATATTTAGTGATAGAAAGAATCAGAAGCAGGGTTTTTGGGTCAAGAAGACAAGACCCCAGTCAATGGAAAGTAGCTGAGATAATAATAATAACACCCCAGAATTGCTCCTTCATTATTTTTTTCAAGCCACTTGCCTTGACTAGTTTATGAAAGGCGTTTCTTTCCAAACCTTTCTCTTATAAAGGTTCATCCCAGATTTTCAGAACAATGAGTTCTGAGTTTGCTCATGCAGTCAATCAACATTTTTAAGTAGCTAATCCAGCTGGGTCTGGGAAGTTCCAGTACAGGGATAACGAGATCACCCCTGCTCCAAGGAGAAGCAAGAGAGAACCCTGGAAGCCAAAGTTTAGTAATAGTACGGGTTTGGTGAACATACTAACCTGTCTTATGCCACGTAAGCGTGACCTGCTCTTTGCCTTTCTTTTATCTTAATCCAGCCTCATGATGATTCTGAGACTTGTCTTACTGCTGCTCTGAAAATATGGAGGAACTGAAAACTAAATTCATGTGATTCTGCTGTAACGGGCAGAGCACATACTTTGTATTTAAAAGATAAGCTTCAGGGATGCCTGGGTGGCTCAGTCGGGTAAGCGTCCAACTGCAGCTCAGGTTGTGATCTCTCAGTTCGTGAGTTTGAGCACTGCATCAAGTTCTGCAACTGGTGGTGCAGAGCCTGCTTGGGATTCTCTCTCTCTTTCTGCCCCTTCCCCACTTGTTCTCTCTCTCTCTCAAAATAAATAAGTAAACTTAAAAAAAAGATGAACTTCAGCATGGAATGTTATGTGTCTTATTCTACATTAAAAACAACAGAAACACTCCAATATGAACACTAGTTTGAGTAATTTTTTTTAAACAAAACCTCGACTGTTTTTCTACTTCTCTGATAATGGTTTCATTAAAAATATTTAATAAATCATTACATTCTCTTTCATTCGCTGTGTCCAGTTTTCATATGTGTGGGGTGTTTTATTTTTTGATAATTCCAAACAGTTGGGTCTGAAGTTGAAATTAAACTGCCAGTTATCAGATAATGGAGTGTCCAAGGTGAACTTTACAAAATGTTCATGTATCTGTTTGTCATTTGCATTGTATTAGAAACTATATTTCTTGGGGCGCCTGGGTGGCTCACTCGGTTAAGCGTCCAACTTCAGCTCAGGTCACGATCTCGCGGTCCGTGAGTTCGAGCCCCGCGTCGGGCTCTGGGCTGATGGCTCAGAGCCTGGAGCCTGCTTCCGATTCTGTGTCTCCCTCTCTCTCTGCCCCTCCCCCGTTCATGCTCTGTCTCTCTCTGTCTCAAAAATAAATAAAACCTTAAAAAAAATTAAAAAAAAAAAAAAGAAACTATATTTCTTCCATTTTAATTGTACTACTGCCAGTGTTATTTTTTTTCTCAGCACACTCTGCGTACTGACTGAATGTATTCGGTATTTAAATAAAATGCTTTCTGTTTTAAACCTGGTTTTCTCATTTTAATGTCCTCTCCATATATACTCAAGTGATTTTTAACATTTAAATGCTCAATTATTAATGCAAGTGATTGGAAAGGAGGTTTTTGTTTGTTTTTTTTTAAGCCAGAACTCTCCCTCAGGAGCAGATACTCTCTCTCACTGAAACAGTAATAATTCTGAAACAAAAATGATTTTGTCCCCAAGTTACTACTTCATTTTTAGAAATAGTTATGACTTAATGTCCAGGGCACTTACTTTTAGGCCCCAGACTGAACATCAAGAGACCTGAGTTCCAGCCCAGTTCTCCCACTGACTGGTTGCATGTTCTTTGGAAGGTCTTTCCTCTCTCTGGGTCTCAGTTTCTCATCCTTAAGGAGGAATTTGGACTAAATGGTTGACCAGGTCCCTTAAAGCTCTCAAAGCCCGCAGTTTTGATCCTGTTGTCTTTACTCAGGGGTGTCAGATTTCAAACCCACTCTTTACATGAGATGGTGAGTGGAGCCCCAGCTGAGAAGAGCAGAGTTGATATGCTTGTGTTCAGTTACCTTTCCCCACTGACTTTCGAGGAAGTTATTAGACTTCCAGTGATAAGTAATTCAGGAAAGGGAGGGAGGGAGGGAGGGAGGAAGACAGGAAGGGGCCTACGAGTTTAACCAAATAAAAATATTCTACTTAAAAAAAAAAAAATCCCACTTACCCTAATGGTGCAAAGAGGTTGTTACCACAAGAAGGTTGGAAAAAGTGGTTATCACTGGGGTGCTCTGTGTGTATTTGCTGACTATAGAGATGACTGAGAAGACCCTTCAGATTTGGACTGACAACAGTTTACACTCAAAGTTTAGATTACTAAAGTAGAAACCAAGTGTGAAGTTGATGATAAAAATATATGCTCTATCTGTAAAAGACTCTAGTGGTTGAACGTTTAAGAAACTAGTTTGAAGCTATGCTCTGTCCTGGACTTTTCCCAAAAGGATGTGGAAATGCGTGATGGCTGGTATATATGTGGGGCTTTTCCTTTTTTAAAGAAGTCTTCAATACCCATTGGCTTACTCAGGATTGTACTCTTTTGCAATAAGTAGAATGCAGAAGAATCTTTATTTGGATGATTCTGATGGATTGGTGTTTTACTGTTTTATAAACAGAAAAAGTGTTGTCTGATTTACAGGCCAGTATTAGGTAGTTTATTTCCTTTTGCCTATCTTTATCAAAGTGACCTTATGATACCTTTGTGGGTACTGCTACAAATGTGAAGTGAGATGTGCCGAGGCCTTTAGACCTCTTCGTTTGTTAATACTCGGCTACTATAGTACCCATGTTTTTAAGAAACATGCCACGTTCAAATCTGAATATGTTCTTCACGGTCTCAATGGAGCCTTCATCTAGTGGAGGCTTCCTTTGGCTTCCAGGCTGGAGAAATTTGTGAATTGTGGGAATGCAGCTGATTCTGGCCTTGAACTCCTAAAATGCAGAAGTATACTATCCATGAAAAGAGAATAGGGCAAAATAGACAAAATACAAACATTGCACATTTTTGCATCTGAGAGAAAGTGTTTAAAAATTATATTCCTCACGGGGCGCCTGGGTGGCTCAGTCGGTTGAGAGACTGACTTCGGCTCAGGTCACGATCTCATGGTTTGTGAGTTCGAGCCCCGCGTCAGGCTCTGTGCTGGCAGCTCAGAGCCTGGAGCCTGTTTCTGATTCTGTGTCTCCCTCTCTCTCTGCTCCTCCCTCACTCATGCTCTGTCTCTCTCTGTCTCAGAAATAAATAAACATTAAAAAAAAAAAAGAAAAAATTAAAAAAAAAATTATATTCCTCATGGCTGGTGGAGGTAGAGGATAAAATGGAATTTTCATACATTGTGATGCCTTGTACAAAGCAAGTTGGCAATATTTCTCAAGAACCACAAAACTGTTCATAGGCTGTAACCAACTGACCCCATTTTTCAGATTGCATCCTAATGATATCATCTTAAATATGGAAAAATTTATAACCATGAAGATGCTGTTGCAGCATTGTTCATAAAAGCAAATACTCCAGAGTATCCTGATGTATAACTAATAAATAGAAGTCCTTAAGTCATAAGGATTTTATGTCATAAGCATTTTTCTATGTTGTTATGTAATCTTTGAAAATATGCCTTTAGGTAAGTGCATAAAATTCTACCCAATAGATGTATCTTCATTTATGTAGACATTCCTCAGGTATTGAATATTTAAGTTGTTATGATTTTCACTATTTAAGTTAGGTTTTTCTGGGGCACCTGAGTGGCTCAGTTGGTTAAGTGTCCGACTCCTGATTTTGGCTTAGATCATGATCTTGTGAGACGGAGCCCTGTGTCACCGAGCCCTGCACTGACACTGAGGAGCCAGCTTGGATTCTCTCTCTCCCTCTCTTTCTCTGCCCACCCCACCCCCGCTTATTCTCTCCCTCTCTTTCTCAAAAATAAATAACAAATAGTAAGTTATTCTGAGCACAGTAACTGGAATATTATATAATCATGAAAATGTTCAAAAATATAATACCATATTGTATAAAAATGAGGCAAACTAAATAAAAATACCAAAACATGCATATAATGTAATGTGAAGTGGGAAATGGAGACTGCAGAATTACCATAACTTGGAATACAACTATTTTCAATACGCATATATTTAAAAGGCTAGAAAGAAATCCACCAACATAGCAAAGTGTCTTAGAACGCAGGCCATGGAATCAGTCAGACTGAGGGTTTGTGCACCAGTCCTGTCACCTACTGACAGTGTGACTTGAAAGAAAGTTCTTTGACCTCTTGGAGTCGTTTCCTACCCATTTGAGGATGAAATAAAATCAATGAAGTAATGTGCTTTCAGTGCTTGGTACAATGCTTAGCACACAAGAGTATAGTCAGTGGCTCTGGTTATTGTTAAACAATTGCTGTGTTAGGACGAGAATATCGTAAATGTTTTCCTGCCACTTTATCTAGAGAAAGAAAGCCATTTTATTGAGGTTCTGCTACTTTCTGGGCAAAACCTTTGAGACTTGAGTCCTGCCAGAAGTCTGCCCCAGATCCCCATGCTGGCCCACATGACCTTCCTCTACTTTCCTGTATCTTACTTTGTTTTTAAATTTACTACCTTATATTGAGGTTATCTGTCTATGTGCTTGTCTCATCCACTAGATGTGTTCTTTGAGGGTATCTTTGTAGCTTGGCACAAAGAAGTTAGTAGGTTCTTAAATGCTAATAAGAATGAGAATAAGAATGAGAATGACTGAATGAAAGAATAAGCAAATGATAAAGATTCATTCTTCCTGCAGTTCTTGGGAGTTATTTGGAGAGCATTGCCTGTAGCAGAGGGAATCCTGTGAGGACACTGGGTTTGCACTCTTCAGCCATTAAGATGACTTCAAGGAGCTGTATATCGGCCCAGCTCAGCCGGTTGCCCACAAGAAAATCTTGCCCGTGGTCTCTTAGTGCCTGCATCATAGTTGAAAAGAATTAGAGGATTTAGGGATTATACCTGGAAAGATAATTTAAAGTAAGTGTGATTGGCAGAAAGTCTTCTAAAAGTTTAGAGACCTAGTTCCCTAATCTTGGCCACTGGCTAGCTGTGTGAACACAAGTAAATCCCATCTCTGAGGGCTTCGGTTTGTTCATCTAAAAGAGGTGGACTAGCCCAAATCCTCCTGAGTATTCTGAACATCAGAAACAGCCTAATCTCACATATACCTTTGTCTTCTTTCCATTATATCCCCTGTACCTTCTCTACGAACCTCTACGCCTCACAGCCTGGATTGGTGGCTCTCCTGGGTCTGCAATCATAATTCTCTCCTCGCACCATCTCAGGACAGGCTCCTTAGATTTGCTGCTCTTTGTGGGAGAACACGATTCTCAAAGGGACACATGCCTCATTTCTATAAACAAATTTTCTTTTCTTTCTTAAAATTTTTATGTTATTTTAGAGAGAGTGTGTGTGTGAGAGAGAGGGAGAGGGACAGAGGGAAAGAGAGAGAGAATCTCAAACAGGCTCCATGCTTAGTGGCTCCCCACTAAGGCTCCCCAAGAGGTGGGGCTTGATCCCATGACCCTTGGATCACGACCTGAGCTGAAATCAAGAGTAGATGCTCAACCGACTGAGTCACCCAAGCACCCTGAAAATTTTCTTCTAATAAGGCTCTGACTTATGGGTCACTTTGTGTTAAAATCAACTGAATATAAAAGGTTGGAGTAGAAAGGTCACTAAAGTATTTTCTAGCCTTAAACCTCTGTGATTTTGTGTTGCTTGGACATGGGATCAGGAGTTGGAGAGACCTGACTGTAGGATTCAGTGTTATTAGTTGTATGACACTGGGCAAGTTACTTTGCTTCTTTAAGCTCTGGTTGCCTCGTCTGCAAAATGAGGATAACAATGGCACATCTTTGATGGAGTTATGAAGATTACATGGAATCATGCATGTAAAATGTATAGAACAGTGATTGGCACAAAGTAAGCACAAAACAAAAATGAGCCATCATAGGATTAGCACTGTTTTTGTGGTGATGATGTTGTTGATACTATTTTTAACCACCAGAGAAGTCTCTGTTTTTCATAGTATCCCACAACAAACACTTAAGTCCTGGGAATAGCGGTGTTAAACATTGATTCCATTGCCACTATTGGTGAAACTGTAGGATAAAAATCTCTTAAATTATATGCTAATTACACCAGAATAGATTATTTAAAAATTTTTTTTAACATTTATTTATTTTTGAGAGAGAGACAGAGTGTGAGCTGGGGAGGGACAGAGAGAGAAGGAGACACAGAATCTGAAGCAGACTCCAGGCTCCAAGCTGTCAGCACAGGGCCCAATGCAGGACTCAAACTCACAAACCATGAGATCATGACCTGAGCTGAAGTTGGACACTTAACTGACTGAGCCATCCAGGTGCCCCATAGACTATCTTTTAAATGATTTTGAACAAATGATACTGAGAAAGTCTGAGGTATAGACTATTCAATTTGATTCATCTTCCATCTTGGACCAAGGGGACTGATAACTCACCTAATATAATACATGAAAAAGTATAACCTAGGAAGGTAGAGTATCAATCATCTATACAAAATACATAAATATCAAATAAACAATCTACATTATATGATTAAGCTGTAAAATTGTTGATATAAATATATTTCAATGTATGTACTAAATCCTTCAATTACAACCATTGGTACTCAACCCAGAAAGGATGGATTAAACCAGCATTGCTGTTAGGTTTGGAAAACTGATCTGTCTCATTTTTACCAAACCCCTAACATTTTTCATGATGCTTGCCTATGTTGACTGATATTATAATGAATGCAGCTGGAGGTCAAGAGCACTGATACTAAAGAAGTCAACCAACCCTTGTGTTAGGACTGGCACTAAGTATTTTCTTAAAGCTCAAGCTTTTCAGACATTATTTTCAGCTGTTAAAAATGTGGGGACAGGTGAAAAATAGTGTTATTTTTATAACAATTTGTTTCTTAACTTAATTTTAAAATATTGTGTAGAATTCTGATAAGCCTTATAAACTGTCCTGGGCCCTGTACTATCCAGTGTATTTTAGAAGTAATATCCATCCTTTCCACCCCCTCCTCTCTAATTAGTGTGGAATTTTCCCTTTGGAATCCTCTTTATAAGACTCTGTTTTATTCCATAATCAAATCAAGTAACTGAAATTCTGTCAGCACTAGAACTACAAATATTCCTGGAATTAAGCATGAAATCCTTAAAAATATATAATGCAGAAGACCAGAGTGAGAGGAAGAAGGGCAGGTTTGTCTTATCACTGTACTTGGGGGAAGAATTTTGCTTTCACAAAGTGTTTTTGGGACCTTTATCCACCAATAACATTCTTTATTTTCAGTTTAGTTGTTTTTTTCTCCTCCTTGATCCATGTCATAGAGCAGGGCAGAAGTTTGTCACTTACCTTCTCATAGACAGGGAAGAATCTTGTAGTGGCTCTTTGAAGGATGTATTCAAGATTCATCGCCTTCTCTCCAGGCAGAGAGAGTGGAAAGAACATAATCATGTCACTCAGATCATTCAAGGCCTCTACATACATGTCAATCCTAGAGAAGGGATGATAAATCAAAAGAGTTCCAGGTAAAGGAACCATAATTTCATGAGCCAAAGAAGCATGTTAACTAATGCCTCCGTTTAACCTGCCTAGTTAGCAGGTATCTCAATGTCTCATGAGTTAAAAGCAAGTATTTCTACTTGCATGTTATTTCTTTGAGATATTAAGATCAATTTGAGAAATAAGGAAAATTCTAGGACTAAAGTATGTGAGCAATTATGTGGGTGTGAATTTCAACCCTGTGACATGAATGCTAATTAAAACACAATGTATTAAAATAGTCCTAAAGTAATAAATTAGGCAAAGATCGTATTTGGCTGCTTAAATGTTATAACAACGAAATTACCCATGTCTATACAAGGTGGGGGGAGGTAACTAGGGACCTCTATGCTGCCAACAACATCTCCATCTGGATTGAAGGTTCTCAAACTTAGTAGAACAATTTAGGAAGGCACAGAACTTACTCGACAGGTTCCCCCTTGCCACTCACATCTCTATGCCAGAATGAACAGAAAAATAGGTACTACATTAGGCGAGGCACCATGGCATAGTGAAAAGACTACTACTGGTCTGGGCATTGGAAAACCTCCGTCCTGCTCCACAGTGAATCTCTTAATCTTTTGGAGCCACAGTTCTTTTAGCTTTAACCTAGAATAGCAATGAGTCTCTTGAAATGGTCTCAAATTCTTTGCTACTCCTGCCACTGAGACTAAGTCTCATTTTCCCCTTGAATCTGAATGGGTCCTAGGGACTTGCCTGACCAGCACAATGTGGGGAAGTAATGTTCTGAGACTTCTAAGACTAGGTCATAAGAAGCCTTACAGCTTCTACCCGATCCTTTTCCATACTTGCTCTAAGGGAAGTCAGCCACCTCATGGAAGAAAAAGCTCAAGCTGGTCTCAGGGAGAAGTCATGTGGAGGGAGAGAGAGACCCTGCCAGGCCCTTTGTTCCAGCTCTCCCAACCCAGGTGCCTGACATATGAGTGAGGACCTGCATGAGAGACTCTTAGAGCCATCCAGCGGATCCCTGTCAACTCACAGAACCGTGAGAGAAAGTGTCTGCAGCAGTAGAGAGCCAGAAGAGTAGCATTCTGAGCATTAGGGTTATTTGGGGATTACGTAGTTGAAAGAGTTTTAAAATATAAAATATGTAACACATACAAGGTTTCATTATAATGGTATACCAGTGAAGGCACCTAAAAATTATTAGTTCATTTTCCATTTTAAACATTAGTGAGAAAGATGTACTTAAAAACCACAGCTCCTTCAAGGAATGGCTGAGTCCAGGTCTGGAACAAGAGATGTACAGGATTAATTTGGATCATCATATTACACCAGGTAATAAGGGAGTTATCAGAGACCACTAGAGCAAGGTCAAACATTTCCAGGAGCCACTTGGCTCCCACTGGCCAAAGGTAGGACAATTTGAGCATAAATAAGAATAACAACTAACATGAATTGAAACACATCAAAGGTACTTAAATCGATGAGATCACAGTAATACTAGAACAATAACAATAATTAATTGTAGGATGCAGGTGAGCCAACTCATTTGGAAAATTGGTAAACAAAGGTCTAGCATTTCTTTTGAGAAACTGTACTCCAGGTAACCAGATAGTAAAGGAGAGTTTTTCTTTATAGGAGTATTCTAGATAATAAATACAGAAGGAATGATAGCATTGAATGCCAATGGCTGTTAAGATCATAAAGAGTAGACGGGCAGACATTTTTTTTTTTTTTTTTTTTGCTTCCTGATAAGGGAATGCACCAATACTTATGAAATAGCCTTGCAAAAACCACTAGTATTTGAGTCTGATAAAACCTCAATATCTAACAACTAATTGCCAGGAAATACTGAGACAGAAGAATGTGTTAAAATACACTGCAGGGATGTAATCAGCAGAAATTTGGCAGTTAGAATCTGCTAGAAAGCAAGAGAAAACTTATTTTAAGATTTAAAAATACAAGATGCATTTCAAAAATCTTACTGCACTAAAAAGTTTAAAGCTAAGCTTCTGAAAATAAATGCATTCTGTGAATAAAACGATGAGAAATTTATTTAAAACACACCACATTTGGTAAAAATGGACTGTTTGTTGTTTACCAACTAATGGTTTTCTAATTCCGTGCAATAATTTACAATTTAGGGTTGCTATTTTAAAATCCAGATAAAAAATAATAAAAAACAAAATAAAAATAAAATAAAATAAAATAAAATAAAACAAAACAAAATAAAATCCAGATTAAGACAAGACTGTTGTGCTGGTTTGTAGACCAGGTTGCCCATTGCAAAAGGACTGGTGTGTGTACGTGAGAATTTAGACTGTCTAGGAGACTGGGAAGCTATCTGGTGTGCCGGAGACTAGCGAGGTGGTTTCCAAAAGATACTTCTGGAATCAATTTCACATTCATGCCCCAAATCTGTTCGTTCTTGTGTTTTACCCTGTGCTTTACTCCCACCTAGTGGAGGCAAACAACAGATTTCATGAGAAAGAGTCCCATTTCCCTCACTGGTTCTTGTCCTTGCTTTTGTACTAGATAAAGAATCAGAAAATGAAATAAACTGTGTAATTGGCCATGAATTGATCATTGTTGAAAGTAACCATTGTGTAAATAGGGTTTATTTTACCATTCTCTTTCCTTTGATGTGTGTTAGTTTTCCCATAATATGAAGTTAAAAAATAAGAAAAGAATTTTCAGTTAATCTATCGTCTATTATGATTAATCTAGCATCTATTACGATTGCTAACATGCCTAAAGGTTAGATATTCTTTTTGTTTGTTTGTTTGTTTTAAGTAAGAAGTGATTGTTGTTACCAGGCTTGTTCCTGTATGTTCCTTCCATACAAGTCATATTTTGCAGCTAAGTATCTTAGGATAGCTCTGGTCTCTACCAGATTCATTCCATCAATTTCGACCATGGAATTTTGACCAGGGAATCTTTGCATTTAACAACAACTTGAGAGAGCAATGGTTTGATTTAAACCCCACTCTCTGTCCCTATTGTTCATACATCAGAGTTCCACCTTAAAATATACAAAGGAAAGTTGCATTATTTACTGTCCCTGATGGTAGCAACTAAATATTCTTTAAACTCTTAAGCTGCTACAAAATGAGAGTAAGTAATCAAATACTACTAAAATATTTTAGAGACTGATATAAAAGAAATATTTATGCATTTATTCACACAAAAATGTGTACAGTGCAAGACTTGAGGTTGTGTAATCTGGGAGATACAACAAAGTACAGACACAGAAACTTTCTTTCTGGCCAGGAATGCCCCTTTCTCATCACTTACTCTCCATTCCTATAGCCACTCCACGAATTAGACTCTCTTTCCCTCTGAACCATCATAGTAAGGTCCTAGGTGGTAACTCAGCCCTCAGATGGGCCCTCCATTTTTGTAATTAAGGTTTTTTTATTTTAATTCCAGCATAACTAACATACAGTGTTCTATTTGTCTCAGGTGTACAATATAGTGACTCAGCAATTCCATACATCACCCAATGGTCATCGTGATAAGTGTACTCTTTAATCTCCATCACCTATTTCCTGTATTCTCCCCTCCCCCACCTCCCAGTTTTTTCTCTATAGTTAAGAGCCTGTTTTGTGGTTTGTCTCTTTTTCCCTTTGTTCATTTGTTTTGTTTCTTGCATTCTATATATGAGTGAAACCATATGGTATTTGTCTTTCTCTGGCTGGCTTATTTTGCTTAGCATTATACTCTCTAGATCCATCTATGTTGTTGCAAATGACAAGATTCTGTTCTTTTTTATGGCTGAGTAATATTCCATTGCATATCTATAGATTTAAATATAGATATATATATACACCACCTCTTCTTCTTTATCCATTCATCTGTCAGTGGACACTTGGGCTGTTCCCATATCTTGGCTACTGTAAATAATGCTGCAATAAACATAGGAGTGCATGTATTTCTTCAAATTAGTGTTTTTGTATTCCTTGGGTAAATACCCAGTAGGGCAATTACCAGATCACAGGGCCATTCTACTTTTAATTTTTTGAATTAAAAACACTTTTGGTTTCTTGTGTTATTTCTTGTGTTGTTTGATTAAAAAACACCTTTTGTTTCATTCTGACGGGTATGAGGTGATATCTCATTGTGGTTTTGATTTGCATTTGCCTGACGATGAGTAACGTTGATCAGATGGACCCTTCTTACCTACCCCACATGCACTGCCTGATTGTTTTCCTGGAGTCATAGCACTCTGTTTAAACCTTTCCATTCCTCCTCTTTGCTTATAAGACAGTAATATCTAATCTCAACCTGGAATTCAAAGCACTCCTTGAAATGTGCCTCCATGCACTTTCCACACATTATGGCACACCACTCTCTGTGTGAATCTTCCATCCTTTCCCTCCCTTCTCCCAGTCAGAATCCCGGTGACCTCCCATCTGGGTGATAGCTCTTTGTTTTGGGCTGAATGTTTCAGTCCTTCAGGGAATCTTTGCATTTAACAACAACAACTTGAGAGAGCAATGGTTTGATTTAAACCCCACTCTCTGTCCCTATTCTTCCCTCCCTCTCTGTCCAGCTGTCTGACCCTTCCTCAGAAGGGAAACAGCAAAGCTGGCACTTTTCCCACTTAACACCTTAAGTTGAGCTAGTTCTCTGGACTGGATCCATGGCGAGAGCATCCTGGCTTTTCTGCTGCTGCCACCAGGTTTCAGTGTAAGGACATTCTCTGCTCCCTAATTACATCAGTTGGGGTCCAGCTGGGAGACAGAACCATACCAGTTACTTTAGTTCCTTTAACCAAACCTGGTTCCAAAGAAGTTAACTAGGTCCTGGTGTAAGGGTTAAATTGTAGTGTAGAGCTAATGCTTACCTTGAAAAATAACAGCTTTGTGTTGACACTGAAGGTTAAGAGATAACAGCCTTGCTTTGCTCTGGTAAACTACGCCTCATACCCTTGTAAATTAGGCTTCACCAATTAAGGAAACAAAAGTTCAAAGAAAAGAGCATCAGAGGCAGGGTCAAGGAGATCCACTGGTTGCAACTTAGAGGCAGAAAGTCTAAAGTAAACACCTCATTAGGCAACTGTTTCTAACTCATCTGGAAACTGTTTTTTTGTTCTGTTCCCAGGTGATGATAAAACGATGTGATTGGTTATAAAAACTCTGTACCCCGGCTGTTTGGGGCCGCACTCTTATCAAGAGTGTTGGTCCCGATCGGTCGGCCTTGCCTCTCATTGTAATAAACTTTGTTGTGACTGTCACTGGTGCCCATAGCATTCTGTTTCAGGAGTCGTGTGGATGCAACATTTGGTGCATTGGCCGGGAAAGTTAAAGGTCTGAAACAGGGCCCTTTCTGCGGATTGCTCCGCCGACCCCTGGGAAGAAGCTCGGAATTGGGAGAGGTAAGGAATTCTTGGGGCGCGCCATTTGGATGACTCAGGAGGGTCTGCTGGACGCGGCTATAGACCCAGAGTCAGGGATCCTACCGGGACGCTGGTGGACCCCATTTGGTTTGGTTTTTGTCAAGAAGGATCCTATTTTCAGGTGGCTGCCACGGCCTACTGGCCTAGAGATCTCAAACTTGTGTTTTCTTCGTGTCTTAATTGTCTTCTTCCTGTTGAGTGTCTGTGCGTCCTTGTCAGTTCTGCCTATCTTTGTCATGGGTCAAAATCAGAGTACCCCCACCCCTCTGAGTCTCATACTAACCCATTTCCAGGACTATAGGAGAGCTGCCTCAGTTTTCGGCCTCCACGTTAAGAAGCCAGTCCTTCGAACTCTCTGCGAGGTGGAATGGACCAGCTTTCAAGTGGAATGGCCTCCACAGGGGACCTTTGACCTTACATTGATATATAAGGTTCATGATATTGTCTTTTCTAGGCACGTAGACCAAATCCCATATATTGGGGCATGGAGGACCCTCATCGAAAACCCTCCAGATTGGTTAAAACTTCTCCTTCCCCTTTCCCCTTGCCTCCCTAAAGTACAGGCTTTACCACTCAAAGGCAGCCCATCTGGAGCTCAAAATAAGAATCTTGAAGGGACTAAGCGGCTGCCCCCTCTATCACCTGCACCAGAGGAAGAAGAAGAAACTTACTGCCCGCCGCCCTATAGTTCTCGCTCAAAAAATACAAGTCAGGATGCTTCAGATCAGGAGGCAAGCCCAAGTCAGGACACTCCCCTGAGCCCATCTCATACCTGGTCAGGGACTCCCTTTCATCCCCCTCCCCCTGCCCTACCCCTTCGTCCAGGGCCACCCCTGCAGGGTGAAGTCCGACCCTTTATGACTTATGTACCCTTCTCCACTAGCGACCTTTATAATTGGAAGTTTCAAAACCCCTCATTCTCAGAGAAACCCCAAACCTTAATTTCTCTTCTTGAAACCATATTTGTGACCCATCAGCCAACCTGGGATGACTGCCAGCAGCTCTTGCAGGTTCTCTTCACCACTGAGGAGCAAGATAAGATCCGTCGTGAGGCCCAGAAATTAGTGATGGGGCCAAACGGGCAACCCACCGAGGATCCTGCTGTGCTGGAGGAAGTTTTTCCTTCCTCGCATCCTGAGAATTGGGACCCAAACACTCCTCACGGTAGGCGATCATTAACCCTATTTCGCCAGACTCTACTGGGAGGTCTCCGAGCGGCCGCCCGCCGGCCCACAAACATGTCTAAGGTAACAGAAGTAATTCAGGGAGCTGAGGAAAGCCCCTCAGCCTTCTTAGAAAGGCTCATGGAGGCTTACCGCACCTTTACCCCTATTGACCCTGAGGCACCTGAAAATAGAAGGGCATTAAATCTGGCTTTTGTCTCACAGGCAGCCCCAGACATTCGGAAAAAGTTACAAAAATTAGATGGGTTTGAAGGAAAAAATTTATCTGAGTTAGTTGAAATAGCCCAAAAGGTTTTCAACAATAGGGATTCTCAGGAAGAAAGACAGACAAAAAAATTAAGCAGGGTGGTGGCAGCCGTCCTGGATGCCCATGAGGGAAGAGGACCCGGAACGTCCAAAGAATTCTGGTCTGAACAAAAGAAAAAAGATAAACAAAGGGTTAAAGTGTCACTAGGAAAAAATCAGTGTGCATATTGCAAACAAGAGGGACACTGGAAAAAGGATTGCCCCAACTTAGCCCAACGCAAAACTCGGCCACCCCAGGTATCTATGATGGGAGTCGATTTCGACTGACGGGGCCGCGGCTCGGTGGCCCCTTCTGAGCCGTTGGTTACTGTTAATATAGGGGGCCAACCTAAGACCTTCTTGGTGGACACTGGGACAACATTTTCAGTTCTAAAACAAGATCCTGGCCCCACCAGGCAAGAGGCAACCCTGGTGTAAGGAGTAACTGGGTCCCAGACTTGTAAATGGACCACTGACCGCCAAGTAGACTTAGGCCATAAAACTGTTACACATTCTTTCCTAATCATGCCTGAATGCCCCTACCCTGGATTACTAGGTAGAGACCTACTGCATAAACTAACGGCTTCTTTGAAATTCACTGAAGGGGGTATGCATATTAAAGTCGGCCAGGATGGCCCAACAACAGTAATGGTGATTGTGCCACTTGGGGAAGAGGGCCTGCTCACTCCAGTGCCTAATGAAAATGTCCATGCAGTCGATCCCCTCCTTAAAAGCCTCCAGGCGGATTTTCCCCAGGTATGGGCTGAAACCAATCCACCTGGGCTGGCAATTCATCAAGCTCCCATAAGAGTGGAACTTAAGGCATCCGCGCTTCTGGTAAGAGTAAAACAATATCCCATGTCCCGGGAGGCTAGGTGGGGAATCGCTATTCACATCAAGCATTTGTGTGACTCTGGCATTTTGATCCCATGCAAGTTGCCATGGAATACTCCGCTTCTTCCTGTCCAGAAGCCTAACTCATCCGATTTCTGGCCAGTTCAAGACCTAAGAGCAGTAAACGCCAGGGTAATGGAAATTCATCCCACTGTACCCAACCCTTATACTCTCCTTAGTCTGCTTCCCCCTTCTCAGGTGTATTATACAGTTCTGGACTTAAAAGATGCCTTCTTTGCCATCCCGCTGGCCCCACAAAGCCAGCCACTATTTGCATTTGAATGGACTGATCCTGAAGAGGGAAAAGCCGGACAGCTCACCTGGACGCGACTCCCCCAGGGATTTAAAAGTTCTCCTACTCTTTTTAATGAAGCCCTGCACCAAGATTTAGAGCCATTTCGGGTCTCCAACCCACAAGTAACTCTATTGCAATATGTTGATGATATCTTGCTGGCGGCCCCTTCTCATTTAGAATGCCTGAATGCCACCAAAGGACTCTTGAGTCTTCTACAAAAACTGGGGTACCGAGTGTCAGCCAGAAAAGCACAGGTCTGTCGTACTGCAGTGACCTATCTAGGTTACAACCTTAAAAAAGGTAAGCGCTATCTTGGTGAACAAAGAATTTGGGCTATACTCGATATTCCTCAGCCTAAAACTCGCAAACAAGTCCGCGAGTTCCTTGGGGCGGCAGGCTACTGCAGACTATGGATACCTGGCTTTGCTGAACTGGCAGCCCCTTTGTATGCCACCCTCAAAGGGTCTCCAGAATCCTTCATGTGGGGAGAGACTCAAACTAAAGCCTTCCAAGCCTTACGAGATGCTCTCATGACCCCACCAGCCTTGGCCCTGCCAGATCCCATCAAGCCATTCCATTTGTTTGTAGCTGAAAAAGGGGGGGGGGGGGTAGCCAAGGGAGTTCTGACACAGCGCCTAGGACCTTGGCGCCGACCAGTGGCTTATTTATCAAAACGGCTGGATCCAGTTGCTTCCGGGTGGCCCCCATGCATTCGACAAATTGCCGCCACTGCGCTTCTAGTTAAAGATGCAGACAAACTAACCTTAGGGCAAGCATTGTCTGTCACGGGGCCCCATGAAGTGGAAACTTTACTGCGGGCTCCCCCAGAGCGATGGCTGTCAAATGCTCGGATTACCCACTATCAAGCATTGCTACTCGACCAGCCCTGAATACGTTTTTGTGCTCCCACAATCTTAAACCCAGCCACTTTGCTGCCCAAAGGACAGAATCCCCCTGTACACCCTTGCCCAGAAACCTTGGCAACGATCTCGTCCCTCCGCTCTGATCTTACGGACATTCCTTTACATGACCCTGATATCAGCATGTTTTCAGACGGCAGTAGTTTTGTGTTTCAAGGGCAAAGGTATGCCGGTGCTGCGGTGACAACAGACCGTGAAGTTTTATGGCAACAGACCCCTCCCCCAGGAACTTCAGCCCAACGCGCAGAGCTCATCGCACTAACAAAAGCCCTAAAACTTGGAAGAAACAAGTCAGTTAACATTTATACGGACAGCCGCTATGCTTTTGCAACCGCGCATGTACACGGATCCATTTATCAAGAGCGTGGTCTCCTCACAGCAGAAGGCAAGGCCATCAAAAATAAAGCTGAAATTTTAGATCTTCTAGCAGCCATCTGGGAACCTGCAAGGCTGGCAATCATTCACTGCCCAGGACATCAAAAAGGCAACTCCCTAGAGGCAATCGGAAACCGCCTGGCTGATGCAGCAGCCCGAGAAGCTGCCCTAACTAAAAGTGAAAGTGCCTTGGAGCTACCGATCTTGACAGAGCCCCTGCTTCCACTGGAGCCCAGTTACACTCCTAAAGATTTGGAGTGGATTTCCAGAAAAGGGGGAAGTAGGATGCCGGGACAAAAGTGGTTTCAGGATCCTGAAGGTAAGATCCTCTTACCCGCGGCACTCGGGCGGCACATGGTGGGTCAGCTCCACCAAGGGACTCATCTGGGGAAAATGAAGATGGCGGAATTAGTGCGGAAGAAGTTCAGGGCACAAGGGCTGGGAAAAGAGATTGAAGAGGTGGTTGAAAGATGTGTAAGTTGTGCCCAAGTAAATCAGGGTGCAAATAGGAAGGTTTCAGAAGCTAAAAGAGATAGAGGAATTGAGCCAGGCCGCTTTTGGGAAGTAGATTTTACTGAGATTAAACCAGGGAAATACAGATATAAATACTTGCTTGTTTTTGTAGACACCTTCTCCGGGTGGGTCGAGGCGTTCCCCACTAAATCAGAAACGGCTCAGGCGACAGTTAAGAAATTATTAAATGAAATAATCCCTAGATTCGGGCTGCCTCTGAGCATAGGATCGGACAATGGCCCGGCCTTCACGGCGCAGGTGTCCCAGGGTCTGACCCAGGCATTGGGAATAGATTGGAAATTACATTGTGCATATAGACCCCAGAGCTCGGGTCAAGTAGAAAGGATGAATCGGACCCTAAAAGAGACCTTAACCAAATTGTCCCTTGAGACAGGCGAAAATTGGGTTGATGTCCTGCCTTTGGCCCTTTTGCGAGCGCGTTGTACTCCATTTGTCAAGGGATTTTCCCCTTATGAAATTTTATTTGGCAGACCTCCACCTATCCTGCCGAGGCTAGGAGACGATGTAATGGAACAGTTGGAACAGGACCATTTGCTGGCTTCGCTCATGGCCCTGCAACATGTACAGAAGGAAATAACCAGGGCCTTGAGAGAAGCCTTCGCTCATCCTCCTGTTCTTCCCCACTCCTTTCAACCAGGAGACTTAATCTGGGTAAAAAGGCACGAGCCTAAAACCCTGGAGCCACGCTGGAAAGGACCACACACCGTGATTCTGACTACGCCCACGGCTGTGAAGGTAGATGGTGTCCGAACCTGGATTCATCACTCTCAGGTTAAGAAAAACTGTGTGAAGCGTGAACAACCCAGACTGATACAGAACCAGATAACAAACAGCAATGGAAGGTTCAAAGGCATCCAGAAGATCCTTTAAAGCTAAGACTGATGTGGGAATAATAATAATTTTCTGGGTTTGTATGGTGATAAGTGTGGAGGACTGTATGAAATTGCATCCCCTATCTTTTTGGCCATACCAATGGGAACTCAGGGACACTGTCACAGGGAAGGTGATAGCATCTAATACCTCTTCCACTGTGCCTTGTTTGTTTGTTTGCTTGTTTGATTTATGTGACTTGGTGGGGGACCAAAATTTCAAAACTGTAAGCAAGCAAGTGGACCGAGACCTAGGCTACTTGGAAACTTCAATTTCTCGGCTAGAACACCAAGTAGACTCTTTACCCGAGGTTGTATTACAAAACAGAAGAGGGCTTGATTTACTCTTCATGAAGGAAGGGGGCCTCTGCATGGCCCTCGGAGAAACGTGCTGTTTTTATGCAAACAATTCCGGAGTAATCCGAGACACTCTCAGTTTGGTCAGGGATAATCTTAGGGCCAGGGAACATGCCAGGGGAGCCAGCAATAATTGGTATCAGAGTTTATTCTCTTGGTCCCCCTGGCTCACATCACTGCTTACGGCCATAGCTGGGCCACTGCTATTCTTACTTCTTGGGTTAACTATTGGCCCGTGCATTATCAACTGGTTAGTACAATATGTCAAGAAGCAAGTTAGTGAAATAAAAATTATGATGATTATATCCCCTTAGTTCCTAATGATGAATCAAGGGATTGATTCACTGACAAGAAAAGGGGGAAATGTAAGGGTTAAATTGTAGTGTAGAGCTAATGCTTACCTTGAAAAATAACAGCTTTGTGTTGACACTGAAGGTTAAAAGATAACAGCCTTGCTTTGCTCTGGTAAACTACGCCTCATACCCTTGTAAATTAGGCTTCACCAATTAAGGAAACAAAAGTTCAAAGAAAAGAGCATCAGAGGCAGGGTCAAGGAGATCCACTGGTTGCAACTTAGAGGCAGAAAGTCTAAAGTAAACACCTCATTAGGCAACTGTTTCTAACTCATCTGGAAACTGTTTTTTTGTTCTGTTCCCAGGTGATGATAAAACGATGTGATTGGTTATAAAAACTCTGTACCCCGGCTGTTTGGGGCCGCACTCTTATCAAGAGTGTTGGTCCCGATCGGTCGGCCTTGCCTCTCATTGTAATAAACTTTGTTGTGACTGTCACTGGTGCCCGTAGCATTCTGTTTCAGGAGTTGTGTGGATGCAACACTGGAGAACTGAGAGGCAACAAAGGGACAATGCAGTGTCATGAAAGTGGCTACTGCAGAAAGTAAGTATCATCCCTATGGCTGAGGAAACAAGGGGATGGGGCTGAAATTGTAACAATTTAGGAACTTGGAGGCAGGGCTCCTCCCACTTTGAACTCTCATATGCTTGTTGCAAGATCCAAGTGCTGCCTTCTTGACATAGAGATACATCAGATACTGTCTACCTAATTTTCTCTGCTCTTTGTGTGGGACGCCTGGGTGGCTCAGTCAGTTAAGCATCTGACTCTTGATCTCAGCTCAGGTCATGATCTCAGGGTTGTGAGATCAAGCCCTGGCTTGGGCTCTGTGCCGAGCATGGAGCCTGCTTATGATTCTCTCCCTCTCTCTGCTCCTCTCCCCCTGATGCATGCTCTCTCTCTCTCTCTCTCTCTCTCTCTCTCTAAAAAAAGAAAGAGTGTGTGTGTGTGTGTGTGTGTGTGTGTGTGTGTGTGTGTGTGGTATGTGCCTCTCACAGAGATAGAGAGACCACCTGTCTCATCCTTGGTCTAATACAGCATCCCTGATCTAATACAGCATCATGTGTAACAGGCTTTTTTTCTCACCTTGGATTAATTTCTCAAATTCTTCACGTGTTTCAGAAAGTTCTTCTCCAAACTAAAGAATGAAAGACAGAATATAATAATGGGCTGCCAGCATCATTTTGATCTTTATTATTACTTTTGATATCACAGAAAAATAAGTGAATAGAAGTAAATGGTCTAGCCACCAATTAAACCAATGTTTCAAGTAGTTATTGAACCCATGCTGACCTCTTCTGTGTTCTGTGAACCTAAGGAAATGTTTATATAAAACCGAAGCAAAGGATTTACTGAATTCAATTGATCTTGAGTAATACTGATACCCCCTGTTGTATGGATGGAACCTGCCAGATGGACTTTTCAGATCATAATCTAAATGCAGACTACTCCTTTCATTAGCTCAGACAAGTTACTCTCTTCTGTTTCCTAACGTGGGAAAATGAAGCTAATACCTACTCCTGACAGTCATGATGGTTAAATGAGATCCTACCAAAGAAGACGAACTCTTATGTTTGGCTCAATGTTGATCATTGTTACTCTTTTCCTCAGGACTTTCCCTTGGGTGGTGTTTGTTGTCCCTCATTTCCAGGGTTCAAGAACAAGCAAATGTTTGTTTGATCATTCTATTATTTAGACACAGAGAACTTAAACTGCAGCAAATCTCAGAAACTATGTGGTAGCAATCTAACTGAAAAAAAAATACATCTATAAACTGAATGCATGCATTTTGTACAGTATAATTTTAATGTAAAATTTAAACACAATGGGTTTTCTGTATTATTTCTATCATGATTAGAGATGGAAAACACAATGCATAAATGGAAAACAGTATTTTCCCCAAAGATTTTATTCTACCCCCTTTGTAACAAAAAAAAATTTAAAAATTTTACATTTACAATTTGGGATGATAAAAAATATTAAGAAAAGGTACTGACAATGTGGTTCCCAGTGTTATTCCTGAATATGTAGAGTTAACATTAAACTGAGGTATTTGATCACCCTTGTTCCTAAACCTTGAAAATGAGCGTTAGCTACAACTCTGGGTGCTCTTCTTTTCCAAGCCTTCATTTGATGCATGTGAAGCCCAGAGAGGTTAATTGATTTGCCCAAAGTCCCTCAGCTAAAAGGTGGAAGAACCAGGGCTAGAGTCCCTTCTCTCCAAACCCACTACATTTTAGACACTATCACCTTGCTAAATGTGTAATTTGTATTCAAATAATTTTTTAATGTTTATTTTTGAGAGACAGACAGACAGACAGAGCATGAGAGGGGGAGGGGCAGGAGAGAGGGAGACACAGAATCTGAAGAAAGCTCCAGGCCTCTAAGCTTGTCAGCACAGAGTCCGATGGGTGGGGCTTGAACCCACATACCGTGAGATCATGACCTGAGCTGAAGTCAGATGCTTAAGCGACTGAGCCACCCAGGTGCTGCATGTATTTGAGTAATTTTTATAGGAAGAAGTCATATTCCAAAGTTGACACCAAATATGAGAATACAGATGGGGAAACCAGAGTATAAAAACAAAGCTTCCCCCAAAGCCCTTTTTTCCTAAATTTAAAGATTACTTTTGAGGGACCTGTTGGCTCAGTGTTGGTTAAGCTTCCAACTTCAGCTCAGGTCATGGTCTCTCGGTTTGTGGGTTCAAGCCCCTCCCACTGGGCTCTGTGCTAACAGCTCAGAGCCTGGAGCCTTCTTTGGATTCTGTGTCTCCCTCTCTCTCTGCCCCTTCCCTGCTCACGCTCAGTCTCTCTCTCTCTTTCAAAAAATAATGAATAAACATTAAAAAACATTTTGAAGATTACTTTTGACTTTCATGTAGTGTGATGGGGGGAAAAGTACATTTGTTTATGATTTTAATTTCTCCTTAAATTTCTCATGTCAGGAACTCCAGGGTAACTTTACTATTTGCTTTGGCCAGGCTTCAAGATCTCAGAGCGTGAAGCCCAACCTCCAATTCCAACCAGGGCGTTACCAGGTTAATCCATGAGAGCAACTTGGGGAGAGGGCAGCACCCGGGAGCCCATTGTCTGGGTATGGCCATGAAGAGCATGGAATACAGTGAAATTCCTCAGACTACATACTATCCGAGGAATTTTCTAGTAGGTTTAGATTGAGTTTCACCAGACCACAAAGCAAGGGTTTACCACCTGAACGTTTTTGTTTTTAATGGGGTGTCTTCTTCAATTATATCTTTTGCTTGAACACTTACTATGTGAGGGGCCCTGTCAAGTTCTGCTCTAAGGATAAACGAAGCACAGCCATTTTAGCAAAGTCATTTGTGCTAGAGCATGATTATTTAACTTTTGAAAATTTGCTATGACTTACATCAAAAAGAAAAGTCAGGCACAGAAGGTAAATATTGACTATAGAATTTTCTTCTAACTCTGACAAACTACAATACCAACCCTGAATATAAGAACTGTGAAGAGTCAGGAGATCCCAGAAAGAGCTTCATGTGGCTCAGAAAGGAGAATTGGCCTTTTATTGTTTTGAAAAAATTAGGTCATTGGAAGAAGAAATGACAAGTTCAAATTGTTTTATTATATACTAAAAAATAGTGCCCTCCCCCATGAAGAAATTGCAGTGTTTTTGACAGGTGGGCTTTGGGCTCACATTGTCTCCCACGTGTTTTATCATATTTTATTCAGAGCTAATGCTAAAACAACAATACATAAAAACTGAGATCTAAAAAATAATTAGGGCTGCGTGGGTGGCTCAGTCCATTAAGCATCCAACTTCAGCTCAGGTCATGATCTCATGGTTCATGAGTCCAAGCCCCGTGTCAGGCTCTGTGCTGACAGCTCAGAGCCTGGAGCCTGCTTTGGATTCTGTGTCTCTCTCTTTCCCTCTCTGCCCCTCCCTGCTCTCTCTCTCTCTCTCTCTCTCTCTCTCGCTCTCAA
Source organism: Panthera onca (assembly GCF_046562875.1). Classification (NCBI taxonomy): domain Eukaryota; kingdom Metazoa; phylum Chordata; class Mammalia; order Carnivora; family Felidae; genus Panthera; species Panthera onca. Next base: position 50,079,404 of record NC_138343.1, read on the forward strand.
AAATAAATAAACATTGAAAAATTTTGGGGGGGCGCCTGGGTGGCTCAGTTAGTTAAGCGTCCGACTTCAGCTCAGGTCATAATCTCACAGTCCGTGAATTTAAGCCCCACGTCGGGCTCTGAGCTGCCAGCTCAGAGCCTGGAGCCTGCTTCCGATTCTGTGTCTCCCTCTCTCTCTGCCCCTCCCTTGTTCATGCTCTGTCTCTGTCTCAAAAATAAATAAAAACATTTAAAAAATTTTTTTTATTTTTTAATAAATAAAAAGTAATTATAAAAGAATGACCCTAATTCCTCACCCCCTTCCTTTATTCATCTATCATTTATCCATCTCCATATGAATAGATCTCAAAAACATAATAGTGAATGTAAGGAGGAAAATATAGAATGATGCTCAAAGGCACCATTTATGTAAATTATTTCAAAAGGCACACGAGTGGTTGGTGAGCACACACATGAATGTAAAAATATAAAGACTGGACTGACTGGATAGAGGTTACTTCAGTAGACATGGGAGTGGCAGTCCAACTGAATTTTAGCTTCATCTGTTAATGCTTTATTTCTAAAAGATTATATTAATATATTGCCCTTGTGGTTTTATTTTTATGGCTGGAGGCAAATATGACAAAATAATAATAACTGCTCATTCCACATAGTGGCATCATGTTCATTATAAGCTTTTTTGTACCTCACATATTTTCAAAATTTTAATTTAAAATTAAAAAAATTCATAACAAAGGAATTTTTGACAAAAGTGCTGGTGAAGTTTTCACAGAGATTTTTTGCTTTATTAGAGCAGAAATTCTTTTTTTTAAGTTTATTTATTTATTTTGAGAGAGAGAGAGAGCACAAGTGTGGCAGGGGCAGAGAGAAGGAGAGAGAAAATCCCAAGCAGGCTCCACATTGTCAGTGCAGAGCCCAACGTGGGGTTCCATCCCATGAACCGTAATATCATGACCTAAACAAAAATTAAGAGTCAGATGCTTAACTGACTGAGCCACCCAGGTGCCCCTATTACAACAGAAATTCTCTACCTGGGGACCTAGATTCCAGGTATGTATTTCGTGGCTTTTTGGAGCCCCTACAGTACATCAGACTTTTTCCTGGCAAATAGTTTCTTAGGTTTCTTCAGATTTTAGTATAAAACATCTGTTATTGTCACCTAAAATATTTTCAAAACCTCTGTACCACCAGGTAACATAAAATGGGTCTATTTCACAAACTATTTAAATAATAAACCATGTTCTAAGCTGCATTCATATGAGAAATCTACATTCCTAGTGAACAAGTTAACTTACATATTCTGTCAGGGCTAAAACAGAATGTAGACCATCCTAACAAATATCAAGTGAATGGGGTTACTTGCTATTTTCATGTTAAACCACGTGGAGCTGACCATAAGTGTGAAGAAAACTGCCTGTTCTTTCATCTTTGGATCTAAGAGACCATTTAGGAGCAATTAGAAAAAAAAAAAAAAAATGTGTGGTGGCATCTGGGTGGTTCAGTCAGTTGAACGTCCAACATGGGCTCGGGTCATGATCTTGTGTTCCTGAGTTCAAGCCCAACATCGGACTCACTGCTGTCAGCCTGTCAGCACAGAGCCCGCTTTGGATCCTGTCACTCTCTCTCTCTCTTTCTCTGCCCCTAGCCAGCACTTGCGCTCTCCCAAAAATAAATAAATCTTTTAAAAAAAGTTGTGTGGGGGCGCCTAGGTGGCTCACTCAGTTAAACATCTGACTCAGGTCATGATTTCATGGCTCTTGGGTTTGAGCCCTGCATCAGGCTTTATGCTGACAGCTCAGAGCCTGGAGCCTGCTTCCATTTCTTTGTCTCCCTCTCTCTCTGCCCCTCCCCCCCTTATGCTTGCTCTCTCTCTCTCTCTCTCTCAAAAATAAACATTAAAAAAATTTTTTTAATTGTGTGGGTTACAGAAGAGGCTAATGCTTTCTACTCACAATAAATATTTACAGATACAAATATTTATCTTTGAAAGGTCTTTATAAACTTCAGTAACTTAGCTTTTAAATATGTTGAGAATAGAATTTTTTTAATTCATTAAAGTATAGGATAGTTATAGTTTTGGTAATGAATGATATGTTCTAACATCAGTATGAGAATGTTCTATATATTTAAAGAAAACTACCTGTTTCTTAATATTCTTTTACATATATATTTATTTTGAGAGAGTGAGTGAGGGAGCATCTGTGGGGGAGGGGCAGAGAGAAAGGGGGAGAAAGAATCCCAAGCAGGGTCTGCACTGTCAGTGCAAGCCAAGGCAGGACTTGATCTCACTACCATGAGATCATGACCTGAGCCCAGATCATCACCTAAGCTGAAATCAACAGTCAGATGCTTAACCGACCAAGCCACCCAGGCTTGAGACTAATGTAGTTAAACATATCCAATACTTGGCTGATAAGAATGAAATGAAAAGAAGCTGTTTGACAGACTGGGTCCCTTCCTTTATTCCTCGTCTTCTTCCTCCCTCCCTTCCTTTGCTCATTAGTCATTATTTGCTTCACCTTGGGTGAGCTCAATGCCAACAACCACGCTATTTCCACGCTATTTGGGCACTTTTATTCTTAATAAAAGAATGCACTGGTTCACTCACAGCCCAGTGTCTAAAGAGCAGGTGGCAAAATTGGCTTTTTGTTCAATCATATTTTCTACACCAGCTCCCTAAGTAAGTATTCAACGACCCCAAGACGAAAATAATATGAATAAATCAGCATCTCACCTCTACCCCTGCTGCAGCCAAGAGCCACCGGATGGACTCCATTCTGCCTCGGCCATTGAAGTAGTGAAGCTTGGGCTTCCCCGCCATGCTTAAGGACTCCTGCAAATCAACAGAGAGAGACTGATGAAGACTGTTCTGCACACAGAGCAGGAGAGGAATCCACATGAAGAGAGCAGTGCAAAGTTAACCAGAAAGCTCTGGGCCTGTGCCCAAAATCAGAGCTGCTCCTCAGCTCCAAGGCTTCCTGTGTTCTGTGCTCTTCCTCACAAATGGAGTTTATCGCCACAAATTGATGTTCTCAAAACTTAATTGAATCACTGATACATTTTTTAAAATAGAAAGAGGACAAGTGAGGAAGCCAGACAGATGGAAGGAATTTGAAAATAAGACTCTGACCAGCTCTTCCTCCGGTAGCAGGTGGCGAGGTGTTAGCATTGCAATGTTTTTTCTTTTTTCTATCCAGGTCCTCCTCCCTTCTCCTACCGGCACAGCCCAGACTGGCTAAATGGGGCGAGATTAGGGGAGGCTGATGCTTTTCACTTTCCAAATTAATTTCAGTACTTTAATTCTGGCGATCTCTGAAGCCTGGAGACAGCAATCAAGGGGATTTTCAATGACTCATTAGGATTTAAAGCAAAAGTGCAAAGTTAAGCAAAGTGGGTCTTTTCACACTTTCTTTTTCCTCTGAAAATGGAAATATCTTTTTTAGAAACATAACCTTTGCTCACCTTGAAGAAATTAAAGTATTATAGAAATCAAAAGCCCATCCCGCACAACCCCAAGATAGCATCTGAGGTTTATGGGACATGGAGGGGTAGACTTGGTGGGGGGACAGTCTTTGGACATTTAAAGGTGGCTTGAGGTACTTGGAAGGGGGTTCCTGGAAGCATCAGGGCCTGTGTGGAGGGGTGGGAGTAGCTTTAGGAGTAGAAAGAGTTCATGTCTACATGCTTTCAATGGGAACTGATATATTTTGGAGCATATCACCTGGCTCAGTTTTAAAAACAACACTTCTATGGGGCACCTGGGTGGCTGAGTCAGTTAAGCGTCCGACTTCAGCTCAGGTCATGATCTCACAGTTCATGGGTTTGAGCCCCACATCAGGCTCTGTGTTTATAGCTCAGAGCCTGGAGCCTGCTTTGGATTCTGTGTCTCTCTCTGTGTGTTCCTCTTCCACTCGTGCTGTCTCTCTCTCTAAATAAATAAACATTAAAAAGAAACAGCACTTTTACCCATTAAAAGCTCAGCAAAATGAATGAAGAAAAAATGATAGTTGAGGATATTATTTTGGAAACCATTTTGAAAATCATGGCTTTTCAGCTTTATGTGATGCCTACTAGAATCACCCTATTAGGGGCTTAAAACACACGCAGGTGCACAAGTGGCATGCATGTTCTCTCTCTCTCTCTCTCTCTCTCTCTCTCTCTCTGCCTGGGCCCCACATTGATTTGGGAAAGGACCCTGCCATCTGTGTCTTTTAGAATCTTTCCAGGTGAGTCTAATGTGCAGTCAGCATTAAGAACCACTGATCTGGACAATGGCTGCTAAAACTACTGATAGAGATCTCTAGCATGGAAAGGTTAGGCTGAGCACTCGAAACATCTATCATCACTAAAAGTAGGACAACCAGACGTGACAGGCCTCCTAATACGATACAGTAGAAAGTGTGCGGCACTGCCAGTGAAGAATTCTTGCCAAAACAACTGACCTGGAATTCAGTCAAGCCTCGAGATACCAATTTATGGGAAATACAGGAAACAGATGAGCACTTCAGGGATGCAATTAGCAAAATCAGCAAAATCTACAATGTGGAACTCTACAGGCTTGCTATTCAGAGAGTGGTCCCGAGGCTAGCAACATATGGAGCACCTGGGAAGCTGCTAGAAATGCAGGTAGCTTGGGCTCCAGCCTAGACCCTCTGGTAGCTACACTTCAAGATCTCAAGGGCTTTACATGCACATTCAAGTTTGAGAAGCACTGTTCTCCAGGTCAAGTGACTAATACATTCCCAAAGAACTCTCTAGTCTTATACTCCTGTGATAAAAAGTTTTTTGGTTTTTTTTTTTTTAACGTTTATTTATTTTTGAGACAGAGAGAGACAGAGCATGAACAGGGGAGGGGCAGAGAGAGAGGGAGACACAGAATCTGAAACAGGCTCCAGGCTCTGAGCTATCAGCACAGAGCCCGACGTGGGGCTCAAAGTCACGGACCGTGAGATCATGACCTGAACCGAAGTCGGACACTTAACCAACCAAGACACCCAGGTGCCCCTAAAAGTTTTTAAAGTTGCATGAAAATCAGAGAGGCAGGAGGAAGCTATAGGTTCAACAGATTTAAGAGTTTCTTTAAACAAATGCAATATATAGAAACTTTTTGTGGCAATTATTTTAAAAATATATGACACAATTGGAGGATTTGAACTGTGGACTTTTAAGATAAGGGAATTACTGTTAATTTTTTAGGTATTATAGTGATATTATGGAATGTTGTTCAGAAAGAATCCTTATCTTCAGAGACCCTGAGCAGAGGATCTAATTAACCCAAAGCTGGATTCCTGACCTATAGAAACAGAAACTATGAAATAATAAATGCATGTTATTCTAAGCCAAGAAAATCCATATCTTTCAGACACTCATATCAAAGTATTTATGGATGAAATAGTATGATATTGGCATTTGCTTCCAATTAACCCAGTTGTGAGGGGGAATGGGTGAGAGTGTAAGTATAACACAGGTGACATTTTGTTGCTAATTACTGCACCTGGGCGATGGGTATATGGGTTTCTTATACTTTTTGTCCATTTTCCTAAATGTATGAAATTTCCCATCATAAAAACATTTTTTAATTGCTCAGCAAAAGCTGATGTTATTCATAAAGGACTAAAGCTTTAAAGGCCCCGGGGTGACTTCTGAACCACAAGGAGATCTGGAACAGTATTCATTCCAGATTTAGGGATGAATGTGTGGGATGAATGCTCAGCCTAGATTTAGTTTGTGTCCTTGGTGGAATGGGGCTCAAAATAGAAATTAAACTCAGTTATAGAAATATTAAAAAAAAATGCACTCTTGAGTTTGTGAACTGATTCACCTGGATCTCCATCCTGTGGTATCCACTCTGAAAAGTTCTCTCCGAAAAGTCTGAGGCCCAGGGAGCTTGCAAGCTGACCTTCCTTCCCATCTGGCCATTTGGGTTAAAATGTTTTGATTCACTGTTACCTTCTCATTGAGTTACATCCCGCAAAGAGTAGTCTCAATTAAAGTTGTTAGTGAGCCCCATCCTTTTTACATCATTACGTTATAATTCTTTTTTTTTTTTTTTTTACAGGTTTTACAAATCCTCCCAAAGGACAATTAGTTTCTGATTCTCATGTCATCTTGAGAAGCTGGCTAAGAGGGGCTGAGTCCATGGAGCCTGGTGAGGCCCCTGTGAGGACCTGGGGCTGGATATTGTGGTCCCTGGTGTCTGGTTCCATCAGCTCTGGGCTGGTTCCCACAGACTGGAGGCCAGTGGGCAGCCTTGGGTCATGTGCTGGGGAGGCGCTGATAAGCACAGGTAGGGGCCTGAGCTGGGGAGGACCCGAGCCACCCAGAACTTCACCTGCCATCCATAGGGCTTGTACCCTGACCTCCAGCAAGACTGCCAAGGGTGCCCTGTCCAGACCCTTCTCACCATAAGCACTCACTCTTGGGGGCAGTTCCCAGGAGACCCACCAGCCTGAAGCACAAGTGCTTGTCCCCTCTGCTCTCCCTTGGGTCGGCAAATCTTGGTTTCCCCCAAGTGGGGGCATCCCCAGCATTCTGGACCAGGGATTTCTTGGGTCACCCCCTTCTCCAGCAGGTGACTAGACCAGCACAGGGCTTCACTAGTATCCTGCCCCCTCACCTGCCCAACTTTTAGGGGATGTGAAAGGCCTCTGCCCCCAACTCATCTGCCCACTCACCCCCCAAATGGGGACTGTGACATTTATGAGTATTTGACCTAGGAGGCAGCTTATCTGAGTCTTACTAGAAAACTGTACCTTGGAGAAAAAAGAAACCAGAGAAGGGCCAGGGTGACAGGTGGGAGAGCCCCTGTATATGTAACATATAATGGTTAAGTCCCCAGTCCACTTGTTCCAAATTGTACATACTAATGTGAGGTGAGGGAGTAACAAGAGTATTTGGCAAATATAACTAAATCAATATGGTTAATAGATTTTAAACCATTCAAATTGTAACCTGGGCTTTCATTAAAGCTACATGTTATTGTCAATAAAAACATTAGATATATTATTAGTATCTGTGACTTACACATAAACACACTGTAGTATAATTACTGGATTTGAACAACTGAACTGTTTGCTTAAGGGAAAGTATTGAACTTCCTCCTACAAAGGACCCCAAACAGATCTCCCAGCGATAAGTATTAATAGAATACCATCTGCCACCAACTTTTTCCAGCTGTCGTTCCTTTTGTAACTGCTTCCAAATCTGTCCTTTATGGAGGTCAAGCGAAATCATAAGAAAGCTCAGTAGAGTCTAAGAGCACCGATCACAACGTTCCCGCACCTATTATCAGAAAGGAAAGGGATTAGAAGCAATTATTGCTTTATTTCATTCTAGGTAGAAGAACTTGAGCAGGCAGGTAAACCTGCTAAGTAGATAATTTCATAGCTTTCAAGTGAGCATCTGAAATTTAAAAAAAAAAAAAAGGTAATAATCCATTGTTTAAAGGGTGTAAGAATAAAAGGAATTAAGTAGACTGGGAACTGCATGTCTTTTTCCTTTATTGTAAGCCTAGCCTTCTGGAATTTTATCTCTACTTATCTTGGCATCACGCCCCCATTTTGCTTTGTCTCCTGAAACTGGATTTTAGTAACATTGATTCCTGGGTAATCTATGAGAAAGAGCAATGATGTTCCCCTCTACAAGAGCTAATCTAGAAGCCTAGCACACAGTGGATTCTCATGTGTCCTTGGGTATAGAATGCATATTTTCTGGTTTATGGAGAATTTTTGGCCTGCTGATGACATAAAGTGAAGTGAAGTTTGCTCCCATAAAGAGACTGTCCTGACACATATTTCTCTGATTTGGAAAATTCTGTACTTCAGTATCACTGCAGGAGGATTGCTTGTTTCTTGGAACTGAATTGTTACAATAGGTGGAAAATAATCAGACAATAGCTAGGTAAGCAAACAAGTCAACTTATTTACACTATATTGGGAAACATTTAAGCAAAATCAATTCTTTTCACAAATCCCAATGACCTATTATATATTAATCTAATGTTTTTAAACTGTCAAATAATCTTAAAATGTGGAACTTTGCACTTAGGTATAATTCAGCCCGGCAGCATTTAGGATGTGTTTTCCTCATATATGTATATGTGCATGGAGTATATGTGTGACTGTACAAATACAATCTTGTACTATAAGCTTCATTTCAAGAAAGCTTAGCATTAAAATATTAATTTATAAAGTACAACATTAGAAGCAACTATTCCCACTATTCCAGAGCTCCTTTTGTTTTTGAAATGATTTGGTAAGTTTAGGAATAGATAGATAGGAATTGATAGATTTAAATGATTCTGTTAAAATGTTTTCATTCACTGTTACCTTCTCAGTGAGTTACATCCAGCAGAGTAGTCTCAATTAAAGTTGTTAGTGGGCTCCATCCTTTTTACATCATTATGTTATAATTCTTTTTTTTTTTTTTACAAGTTTTACAAATCATACCAACATACTTATCCACTAAATTCCAGAAAGGCAATTTAGTTTGGCAAATCCACACACTACGACTGATTTTCAGTTTTCTTGTCATCCTTTTTTTTTTGGGGGGGGGGTGCAAAAGCAGATGAGTTTTTCTTCTATAGTTCAAGGTATATTTTCAAATATCTATAATGTGAAATTATACCTCCCCAAATACTGTATCATCTGGGCTAAATCTTACAGAAGAAGCCACACATTGGATTCCCATTTCATCTAGAATAAAAGGACAGGACTGGTAGTAGTGTGTCATTTGGCATCTCCACCCCATCTCAGGCCACACTCCTATCCCCCACTCTCCAGCCCAGCCTCCTCTGGTTTGGGGTCCACAAAACACTGCGGGCTTTCCCACTCAAAGCCTATGAGGATGCTGGTTCCTTGGTCTGGAGCCCTCTTGCCTTTCTCCTTGCCTGCCTGGTTTCTTTTCACTTCGTATGTCTCATCTTAAAGGTCACTTCCCCAGAGTGGTGTTCCCTCACCATCCATCTAAAGTAGAGCTCTTGCTGGTAAAAGAGGATAAGCTTTCATCTATAAGATGAACAGTGTGAGGATCCAATGTTATAACATGGTGACTATAGCTGATAACACTACTGCATGATTGAAACTTGCTAAGAAAGTAGAACTTACCTGTTCTCACCAAAACAAAACAAAACAAAACAAAAAATAAAACAAAGACAGGTAACTATGTGAGCTGATGGATGTGTTAATTAACTCAGTGGAGGAAATCCTCTCCCAATGTTTACGAATTTCAAACATCATGTTGTACGCTTTAAATATCTTATAATTTTATTTATCAATTATACCTCCATAATACTGGGAAAAAATAAAGTAGAGCTCTCCCCTCACCTGCCCCCCAACTACTCTCTGTTGTAGTCCTTGTGTAATTTTCTTCATATCTCTATCACAAGCTATGACTGTGGTATTTATTTGCTTGTTTGTTTCTGGTCTATCTCTTCTTACTAAAATGTAAATTCCTTGAGGTCAAAGGCCTTTGTCCATCTTGCTCAGCCCAGTATCTCTGCACCCTTGCAACATCTCAGGCTAGATTCAAAAGGTATTTCCTGAATCAATGAGTAACTGAGAGAGGCTTTGGCCTGAGTCAGGAGATCTGGCCTTTAGGCTGCTCCTACCGCTGACCAGCCCTCTGACCCTAGACAAACCCCAACCTCTCTGGACCCCTGCCATTATTCATCTAAACTAGGGAGATTAGATGTATTGAGGGTAAGATGGCTGCCAAGTTTTGATACTTGAATCTTCCTTCCTCATTTTCTCACAATAACATGGGAAGAGCCAGTATTTAGGGCAACCTCAGAAAAAGTATGGGTAGGTTTTGAGGTAGAACAATAGGGTCAGGATGGTATAACAAGAGAATTTTATGGGAATGAAAGCTGGTGCAGCCACTCTGGAAAACAGTATGGAGTTTCCTCAAAAAACTAAAAATAGAACTACCCTACGACCCAGCAATTGCACTACTAGGCATTTATCCAAGGGATACAGATGTGCTATTTCGAAGGGACACATGCACCCCCATGTTAATAGCAGCACTATTGACAATAGCCAAAGTATGGAAAGAGCCCAAATGTCCATCGATGGATGAATGTATAAAGAAGATGCGGTATATATGTACAATGGAGTATTACTTGGCAATCAAAATGAATGAAATCTTGCCATTTGCAACTATGTGGATGGAACTGGAGGGCATTATGCTAAGTGAAATTAGTCAGTCAGAGAAAGACAAAAATCGGATGAATTCACTCATATGAGGACTTTAAGAGACAAAACATATGAACATAAGGGAAGGGAAACAAAAATAATATAAAAACAGGGAGGGAGACGAAACAGAAGAGACTCATAAATAGAACAAACTGAGGGTTGCTGGAGGGTTGTGGGAGGGGGGATGGACTAAATGGGTAAGGGGCACTAAGGAATCTACTCCTGAAATCATTGTTGCACTATATGCTAACTAATTTGGATGTAAATTTAAAAAAATAAAAAACAAAACAAGTTAAAAAATAATAATTATTATTATTATAATTATAGCTAATAATATTGATTATTTACCAAGTACCAGGAACTTTTCTAAGTAGTTTATGTGTATTAACCCACTTAATCTTCATAACCCAATGTGGTAAATTCTGTTAATATTATCCCCATTTACTCGTGAGAAAACTGTGCAAAAGAGTCAAGAAGCTTGTTCAAGATCATACATTGTGTATGAAGCAAAACTGGAATTTGAAAGGCCAGAAATCCAAGCTCTTAATTACTATGCCAGTCTGCCCCTCAAGTAAATTGAAAATCATTGCTACAGTTCACCCCACTTCCCTCCTGTACTAATATTGGTAGTGAGGCATAGAAATTCACCAGCAAATATGAAATCTTGAAATCTGAGCAGTTAATAGGCACAAAGGATAACATCATCCAGAGGTTCACATTGTGTCTGGAGCCCATATCATAGCTGATACCAGACAAAATTCAGGACTACTTTTGAATTTGGGTCACTTTTAGCCATTTTGGGGGACTTCTGTGGGATCTTATAAACACATATCCCCACAGTAGGGAGGTCATCCACCCCCCACATCTGGTAGGTAGGTAGGTAGATGGGTAGGTGGGTGAGAACTATGTAGAGAAAACTTGGAGGTTAATATGCCAGTGAAACGTTTTATGGGCAATAGTACTGCAATTTTTGTTCTGCTGTAATGTACATAGAAGAAAGGAAAATAAATATTAAATGAAGGATATTTGATTCTGTTGATCAAAAAAAAGAGAGAATTTTAATCAGCTTCCATGCATCCCCATCTCTGGTGCATGGGGCCCAGCTTTCACCTACAATGCCTAATAGCCACCTTCCTACTGAGTAGGAAATGTAGAAACACTACTGATTACTACCACTCCCTTGCATATCTTCCCCAGGGCTAGGCTGAGGATACTATAACCTAAGGACATGAAAACAGAATGGGAGGGGAGCCTGGGTGGCTCAGTCTGTTGCGCATCCCACTCTTGATTTTGGCTCAGGTCATGACTCCAAGGTCGTGGGATCAAGCCCCGCATTGGGCTCTGCACTGAGCCTGCTTAGGATTCTCTCTCTCTCTCTCTCTCTCTCTCCCTTTGTCCCTCTCCCCTTCTCGTGCTCTCTCTCCAAAATAAATTTAAGGGACACACCTGGGTTGCTCAGTTGGTTAAGCGCCCAACTTTAGCTCAGGTCATGATCTCGTGGTTGGAGAATTCAAGCCCCACATCAGGCTCTGCACACATGGCTAAAGCCTGCCTGGGATTCTCTCTCTCTCTCGTCTTTGCATTCTCTGTCTGTCTGTCCATCTCTCTCTCTCAAAAATAAATAAATAAACTTAAAATAAAATAAAATATAAAATTAAATTAAAAAATTTGAACACACATACACTCACACAGAGAATGGAAAGAAACTTCATATCTAGGAGCACTTGTGGGAATGCCCGGTATTATTGAGTCCATCAGTGAAGGTGTCTTGATGGAAAAGGCACTGGGAGAGTGGCAGACAGCAGTGGAGAGAACATTTCAAGATAAGAAGGAAAGGAGCTTAGGGAGTGTGGGATAGTGGTCATGTCATTCTTGAGGCTCATCCAAGTTGCCCTCTCAAATGCTGCATTTGATGCCCAGTGTCAGACTCTGGAAGGTTTTCCTAACATTCTTCACAAGCCCGAGCTCTGGACAGGGGAGGGCTGTCACTGATAACTTATTATTAATTTTGTGAAAATTCTGTCCTTTTGAAAAGAAGCAGGATTGGGTGCAATGAGTGTGACAGCATGTTGGCAAGAAAGGCATATAAATCACTAAACTAAGAAAAGGGAGCTCCGGGATTACGGGAGCACCAGAGTTTGGTGGAAGGTGGGGGGCAGGGAGGCCCTGGCAGAAAGTTGCTGATGGAAAGGGAAAGTGGGTTTGGATTTGCAATAAAGGGGTCAAACAACATAGAACTGAGAAGACACCTTTGAACTGATAGGACTAAGATGGCGATTAGTTCATTGGTCATGAAACAAAAGTTCACGACTCTGGCCTTTGGCAAGAGGAAGTATAGCCAGAATGTAGACTCCTGGAGCCTTGGAAGTGAGAAGAAAGAGGGAAGGAAATAGCCAAAGGGGAGACCAGCCAGGGATAAAGAAGGACTGTTTTGATTTATTTTGCAGGGTTTGTTGTTTTGTTTTTGTTTTTGTTTTGAGGGGTGGAGATGTAGGTGGCTAAGGGGTTATGACAGGAGAGATCTCAGTCAGTTTGTAATTAGAAGGTGACATGCCAGAGGCAAGGGTGGCAGGCAAGGCAGAATGGTTAGCAGACAAATTGTCTAGAATGACTATCTACAGGGTAGATTTGTGGGGCTATTTGCCTCCATTAGTATTATTACTATGTTTGGGGCATAGCTGACCTATGGTAAAGTACCTGTAATTTAAGTGTACAATTGGATAAGTTCTGACATATGTATACACCCGTGGAAGCCTCACCACAATCAGTATAGCAAACACATTATGTCCGATGCCCTGTTGGAATCCCTTCCTCCTGCCCCTCCCCATACTAGCCGTCTGCTTCTTATCATGATAAATTAGTTGGTGTTTTCTAGAATTTCATATGAATGGGAGCATACAATAAGTGCTCTGATCTTTCTGGTTTCTTCCACTCTGCATCATTATTTGGAGATTCATCTATGTTGTGATGTGTATTCATTCTTGTTTATCAAAAAGTAGCTGGACTTGTTTCCTGTGGCCACTGCAACAAATTACTACAAACTGGGCAGCTTACACAATAGAAATTTATTCTCACACAGTTCTGGAGGCCAGAGGTTGGAAATCAAGGTGTCAACAAGGGTGGTTTCTTCTGAGGGTGGTGAGGGAGAATCTGTTCCATGCCCCTCCCCTAGCTGCTGGTGGTTGCATGGCGATCTCTGGCTTGTGGGAGCATCAGTCCAATCTATATTATAGATTGTAGACAATGGAAAAGGACACTTAATAGGGGTCTGATGGATGAAGATAAAGAGATGAAGAAGTAAGAAATAAAGAGGAATGATCTGGAAGGTGTTGAGGGGAAGCATGGAGAACTTTCCAACTCAGCTTTTCAGTCAGAAATGTTGAGTTTCTCTTTTGGCTGTTCTCCAATGTAGATTTAAGATTTGTAACAAAAAGCAATTTCTCTGTTCCAGCAAACAGATTGCTGTGAACCAGAGGCCCAACCTACTCTTAAGAAGTTAGCATGACTCTGACGCCATGGCTGAGCACTAGATGGCACACTTTCCAGAGCAACAGGACCTTTCTGGTACCAACAACTTAAGTGCCTTTAGGAATCTGTCACTGTAGTACACAGCCTTGCTCTTCGTAGGTAACTTCCCACAATTGCAAATGAAACTAAGCCCAACCTATTTAACATTCTCTTTCTTTTTTTAGATCTCAGAGAAAGTCTACTGTCCCACTCATCGGCCTTTTCTTGGAGCAAAACTTCTCAAAAGTGTGGTCAGTGTCTGCTGTCTCTACTCCTCACTTCCCATTTCCTCCTTAACCCACTCTGGTCGGCCTTCTGTCCCACACTTGGCTGCTCTCATCAAGGTCAGCAGTGGCCTCCTGTCCCCAACTTCAGTGTTCACTCTCCAGTCCTCATGCTCCTCTCCTTCACGACTCCACACTTTCCCGGCTCTCCCCTGCTTCATAGACACCACCTCCTCAGATTTCTTGCCTGGCTCCCACTCTACTTGCCTTCTCCTCTCCAACTGCTTCCTCATCCTAGGTGGGTCTCTAGTCTGTCACTGTCATCAGAAGTGTGACCTCAGAAAATGGATCATGAGGGACATTGCTGTTTCTGCTTTGCTCTCCCTTGGATTGCTTGCGCTATGGTAACTTAGCTGATCTGTCATGAAAATATTGAAGCAGCCCCTACAGAGAAGCAGACCTAACAAGGAATTGAGGTCCATTGCCAACAGCCATGTGAGTGAACCATCTTGGAAATGGATCACCTATCCTCAATCAAGCTTTCAGATGATGACAACCCTGACTGATGGCTTGACTACAACCTCCTGATCCAGAACACCTACCTAAGTTTCTCCCAAGCTTCTGACCCTCAGAAATTGTGTTAGATAGTAAATGTTTGTTGCTTTAAGTCACTAAACTTTGGGCTGATTAATTAGGTATCAATAGATAACTGATACACCCAAGTCTACCTCTCTGACCTCATCTTCCAGTACTTTCTCATCATGTTCCCACAACATCTGCCTGACTACTGTGCCTGAAACATACCAAAGTTGTTTATGACCAAGAGCTGGTCCTCACTGATACCTCTGGCTAATATCCTGTTACCTTGGATCTTCTCATGCCTGGCTTCTTCCTGTCATTTAGAACTCAGTCTTCTGTGATTACTCATTTTAAGTTAACCACTTCTCCATTGCCATCCTAAAAAGTCTCCATCACCTCACCCTGTTTTATTTTCCTTACAGCACTTATCACTAACCATAATAAATTTTTCATTGATTTCTTTATTTACTCGTCATCTGAGCAGGAAAATGCTCTTATATGTACGATAGCATTCTCTGTGCCTAGAAAAATGCAGGGAACAAAATAGGTGCTCAATGAACGTTTACTGAATGAAACAAAAATAAACTATTTAAATATTATTTCCTTGAGAATAATATCTTCCTTGAGAAGATTTCATCAATTTCTGAGATCAGAGTCTAAATATTTTTTTTCTACTAGGTATCCTTGGCTGGTCTGTTGACTTAGAATGTCACAATTATGTTGAAAGTTTCAAAGGACAAATATTTCAAACATAGCTATTGAGTGCAGAGAAGAGGTAAGCAAAGATTGTGACAGAAAGGTAGGAGGAAAAAATAGATCAAAGACAATACAGATAAAAGTTGTGCGGACCTCAGGACATCTGGGTGCCTCAGTCAGTTAAGCATCCAACTCTTGGTTTCAGCTCAGGTCATGATCTCACAATTCGTGACTTTGAGTCCCAAATCGGGCTCTCTGCTGACAGTGAGGACCCTGCTTGGGATTCACTCTCTCCCCTGTCTCTCTGTCCCTATCCCGCTCATGCTCTCTCTCTCTCTCTCAAAATAAACTTAAAAAAAAAATTTTTTTTTTAATAATACTTGTGCTGACTCATGGATGCCTTGTCCAACCAGCTCTGGTTGGCAAAATGTTTCTAATACGTATTTGTTCTTCAAGAAGATTTTGGAAAATTGGCAAGTTACCATGTATAATACCTCAAATCTTGACCCAATTTCCCCAGTATAGTCAGAGAAATTAATATCTATTTTCATTTCAATTATATCTATATAATCCCTCCAAGAAAATGGTGGGTGGTATAAGGGTCATATACCAAATGTAAATTATTTTGTAACAAACATCTCTATCCTTTTATGTCACAGATTACCCAGGAGTGATATTCAAAACACTTGACATCTGTATAGTAAATATGAATTAATATGTAAGGCAGGATATATACTGAAAATTAACAATATTTCTTTTTAGGGTGGCTCAGTTAAGCATCTGACTCTTGATTTTGGTTCAGATCATGATCTCAGAGTTCATGAGATTGAGCCCCATGTCAGGCTTTACACTGACAGCATGGAGTCTGCTTGGGATTCTCTCTCTCCCTCTCTCTCTCAGTCGCTCCCCCACTCATGCTCTCTTTCTCTCAAATAGATAAACATTAAAAAAAAACAATATTTCCTTTTGTTTTCTAACCAAACTATGTATGGCAAAATATTGGATAAAGCTATAGTGCAAACCAGTCAGAAATCATGGTGATAATTTCCAGTCATTTGTGATGTTTATTAATTGTCACTGTGTCCTTGGTAGTTTGGGTTGCCAGTGAGTACCTTCCTCTGTAAAGGCCATCTGCTCTGTCAGGGTGGCCCTTTCCTGTACCTGCAACTTGGTTCCTGTACTGCTTTCTGCCCTTGTCCCATCGAGAGTAGGAGAGGTAGAGGCCTCCCTTTGTGGCTAGCCCCAAGTGTATCACCACCCCTTGAGGTATCTTAATGCTACCCCAGCTTTGTAAGTAGGCATTTCACTAACCTCTCTTCAGCCACCCTTTTTGAGGTGAGATGGTATCTTACTCTTCTTGTACTCAGAGCACCAGCCATAATGAGGTAAATGTTATGGAGTTCACTTCAGGATAATAAGAAAGGATTATAAAATATGTTAGAAACTGGGGAAGGCTAGATGTGATGAGGTTGAAAAGCTCTGTCCTGGAGCAAAATATAAGAATATATTGTAGGAAGAATAGATAACAAACTCCTCATAAACAACTTGAGGAGTCCAGGGCTGGACAGAGAGTAGGTCCATGCGAAGGGAACTGGGAGCCTCCTAGGAGGACAGCTTGGCACATCTTGCTTGGGCTGAACTGACCTAACCCTGGGTAGGCATAAAGGACACAGGTCATGCGTCCTGGTACGTGTCTGTCCCATCCTATGGAGCTGTGGGGAAGTTCACACTATGAAAATGGCCAGTTGGGGCTAGGGCCCTGGGCTCAGCCCCATAGATCCTGCATTTCTTGGGGGAGCTCAAGTTTCAAGCTCAGTAGAGAACTGAGGCTGGACATCACTCTATTCCAGCCTCCCCTGCACAGCGACAGGCCGGGGGGTAAAGGACTATATATCTCCATGTACAGTTTGAGATCCCAGGCCTGAGTGGCAGCAAGGAGGGAGACCTCCACTTCCTTCCCTCTGAAGCTATAGAGAAAGAGGATGCTGCTGCCCAGGTGGACGAACGGTGGCCAGTTTTGACCAAACCTTCTCAGACCAGACAGTCTGGGAAAACAAAAACTACATGTGGTGGGAGGGGCAGCAGAGAACAGGTACTGCCGCAGAGGGATTCTGGGAGTTTTGGTCAGTCTTGGGTCTACTGGACTCCTTGAATGGAGTGAGCCCCTAGGATGCTGGATGTACCATTGCAAAAGAGACTGCTTTTGGGAATGAACATTCCTACTGGTCTAAGATATGTGCTTGAGTGACTTAAAATGAATATTGAAAAGATGTGATTTTATTATATGTACATCAGGCTCATAGAGCAGGGTGTATGGCTGCACTTCAGTGGCTCCCTATTTTCCTTGGAACAAAATCCAAACTTCTTGCCATGGCCTTCAAAGTCCTTAGACTCTAGGCCTTGTTCCCTGATCTCACCTCATCATTGCCCTTCCCCACCTGTGCTGTCATGCTACACCCAAACCTAATGACTTCTGTTTCATCCAATACAAATAGTCTCTCTCTTGCATGGCCAGTGATCCTGCTGACCTCCTGCCTGGATTCCATCCCTACTGCCCAACCTAAGCTCCCCCGACCTTACCTGCTGCAACTTGGCTCCTCAGATCTCACATCAGCTATGACTGCCCTTCATGACAGACCATGAAGGACTCATAGATTCAGGCAAAGGTGTCCCGATTAGGTTCATGCTCAGCATTATCTTGTGCCCCAGCATGAGGTTGTAGATTAAATTATGTCCCCCGGAAAGGATAGGTTGAAGTCTTAACCCTGGGTACCTGTGAATGTGACTTTACCTGGAAATAGGGTCTTTGGAGTTGCAGTCAATTAAGATGAGGTTATACTGGATTAGGATGGGCCCAAATTTGATTACTGGTGTTCTTATAAGAAGAGGAAAATCTGGATAGACACACACACAAATGTGTATGCCATGTGACAATAGAGGCAGGAATTGGACTTATGCATCTACAAGCCAAGAAATGTCAAAGACTGCCAGCAGCCACCAGAAGCTAAAGAGGCATGGAAGGATCCTTCCCTAAGCCTTCAGAGACAGCATGGCCGGCTCATACCTTCATGTCACACAAAGAACCTCAAAAGTGTGAGGGAATACACTTTATGGTTCTTAACCACTAAATTTGTAGTCATTTGTTACAACAGCCCTAGGAGCATGATATACAAGGTATGCATGATTTTGGATTAGAATTACCTTTTTTTTTTTGTTTTTTTGTTTCTATCGCTATAGTAACCTCCCATAGGGCAAAGACTATATCTGGCTTGTTTATCATTAATAACCCAGCTCCTGGAACACAGAACGTTCTATATTAAAGATATTAAAGATAAAATGCTCCATAAAGATATGCTCCATAACTAAACAGGAAAAAAGATTCATCAACTGAGGGAAAATGGTTCTGTACAAAAAAGAAAAGAGAGAAAGAAAGAAAGAGAAAGAGAGAAGGAGGGAAAGAAGGAAAAAGGCAGGCAGGAAGGAAGGAGGGTGAAGGGAGGAGGAATCTTTTAGGCTGCATCACAAAAACAGCAAATGCAGGGGTGCCTGGGTGGTTCAGTCGGTTGAGTATCCAACTTCCCCACAGGTCATGATCTCACACTTCATGAATTTGAGCCCCATATCAGGCCCACGTCGGGCTCTGTGCTGATAGCTCAGAGCCTGGAACCTGCTTCGGATTCTGTGTCTCCCTCTCTCTGCCCCTACTCTGCTTGCGTTCTCTCTTTCAAAACCAAATAAACATTAAAAAAAATTTTTTAAAGAAATACAGCAAATACAAAGGGGAAAAAAAGAGCATTTTTTGTGTTACTAAATATAGGCCACATGAAACTTTCTACTTCAATTGTTTTGACATGGTATGATATGATATGATAGCTGTTATGACAATTTTTTAATACATCAAAGAATCCATTAAATTTTTTTCTCCCTTTATTTATTTTTAAGTCCAAGAGATGTCCTAGGGGCTGATCATGATTTGATATTTGGTAAAAACAAAATAAATTGCTTTGCAAATCTTCATAGTACATGAAATTATATAATTTTGAAAACTTTACTAGCCTCACAATCATCAGGATCCACATCAGGTAACGCACGTCATTGTTGGAAGCCCCAGATGCAAGTGCTGGCCATCCATGCCCGCTTCATTTAATCCTGAAAATCTTCCTTGCTTTTTCTAAATCTTCCTCACTGATAGGAGGCTTCCTCTGGCTGCCAGGCTGCAGAAACTTCTTCACGGGAGGGAGATTGCTGATTCTGGTCTTCAGGGCCTGCAATACACAAGGGCACAGCCTCAGACAGAGCCAGGGCCAGCCCCATCCCTGGCACAAGCCAGAGACCCTCCTAGACAAGGACCAGCTGAGTGCCCTCCATCAGCACCAGTGTGAGGCTGGGAAATGCACGGCCAGTGAGACAGGAAGATGGGAGGAAGAAAAGACAGCTCGATCCCATTTTCCCCAAAGATGTCTTTCTTTCAGGCTCTATTCAGTTTCTATTCAGTTTCTTCTTTCCTACACGAAATCCTGTAGCTTCATTGCTTTTGTGCAATACAGGGAAGAGGATTGTGTCTGTCAGAATCCACACACATCAAGTCTCCAAGCAGACAATGAAAATGTAGGAAAATTGCCCTGGACGAGAGACAGAAAATATAGAAAGCTGAACCATGAGACTGGCCAAAACCAGGCATCCCACTGAGAGAGGGAGACTCTGCCTAGGGAAACATGATGTCTGCCCTTAGGAGCAGGTGCGGAGGGAAGAAATCAGAAGGCAGGAAACCTCCTCAGACAGGCACAGGAAGGAAAGAGAAGGACACAGGTGGATAAGGGAAATCCCAGAGAAACCAAGGACAAATGCCACAAAGCAATGGGGATGGGGAGACTGATGCCGAGCCCTGGGTCCTTCTCATGGTAAAGACAAAGTGTTCTTCTTGGGGAAGCATCCACCTCAAATGTTCTGGGCATGACAAGATTCTCTGCATGCCTCGACCAGCACCCAGGAGGTAATTAATGCTGGACACGTGGGGACAGCCAAGTCCTGGGCAACGATGGGACCCGAATGTAAATGTTAGATTCTGGAGGGGGAGATGCGAGCCTTCCCTCCTGAAGGCTGTGAGAGAGATTACCTTCAGCAGAGGGAAGTTGGCCATAAGGCTGGGGTCAAGCTCTTCCACATAGTACAGAAGTTCAACCAGGTGAATGTCAGCCCTGCTCAGCCTGTTGCCAACAAGGTAGTGTTGTCCGTGGCTCTTTAACACCTGGCAGGTTTGAGGAATTACATCATGAGCACAGGCATGGTCAGGCTGGGTCCCTCTGCCCCTCCCTGCACTCTCCAACCCAACCTTCCCACCTCTGCTGCCTCACTGAGGGGGTGTTGGCTGCAGACCCTCTTTGCTGCGCTCTGACTCAGTGTGACAGCAGGTCTCTGCTGTTCTTTCCCTGCTCCTCAGCTGAAGCCCCAGCTACCGTTTCCCTGAAACATGTGCTCCTGTGTATCCCTTTCAACTATTCTGATGTATGCAACTTTTCCTAATAAAATGTTGGGGAAATTCACAAAATTTATTAAAACATCCCAATAATATGCAAATGATAACGTGAAGAGAAAACCCCACGGCATCACCAGCTTAAGGCACTTTGGGTAAATACCCTTTCACACTATGTACACATATAGAAACATGGATAATTGTTATGCAAAGAATATAAGACCACTTTAAATGCCATATGTTAACATATGTTTTTCATTTAACTTACCATAGGGCGCTTTGATTTCAAAGCGAGTGGGGGCAGGGGCAGAAAGAGAGGGAGAGAGAGAATCCCAAGCAGGCCCTGGGCTGTCAGCACAGGGCTCAGTCTCACCAACTGTGAGATCAGGACCTGGGCTGAAATCAAGAGTGGGATGCTTAACCAACTGAGTCACCCGGGTGCCCCAGCCCATAGTTTCCATTTAGCATGATTTCAGGTAGTTTGGATCTTGAAACATTCTCCTCTTACGTCCAAGGAGAAACATTAACTGAGATAAGCACTGTCTATAATGATGGAACCTTATTTCCTTAGTTTGCATGGCTGTCCTCTGAAGTGTGAGAGCCATGCCTTCGAGTAGGTCAATTCTTTTCTCCCTAACATCTCTCCATCTGTATCTTCCTCTTCATCACACTGCCCCCATCTCTGACTAGATACACCTCATCTGTCCACCCCCAAGACACTGCCACTTTCTCCCGAAGGGCAGCTGGTCTCATGTCTCCCTATCTCCCTACGCATGTTGCCACAGTATCTCCTGTTGCATTGCTCTCACTGTGGTCCTCTTGGATCCAAGCCCCTATGTGGTGCTCTGTCTGCAGGACCTACTCCAATGTCCAGTGTGGCTCTCAGAGCCTTCAGCAGCCCAGGCTCTAACTATGACCATGAAAGTCTGCCAAATAGAGAATTCTCAATTGGCTCCTGGTAAGTTGAAGTCTTGTTGGAAAATTAAAACTTGGGTATCACTGGTGCAATTCTTCCTCACAGTCAGTTTTTATGAAACGCCTTGAGAGTCAGGGTGCTGCGTCAGTATTCAGGAAGGCTCATTGGAAGTGAACGTAAAGGTTCAAGGAATGCCAGCCACTGTCTTTCTTTGTCCTCTATGTCCAGCACCCAAAGTGCTCAATGACTGTCCACTTACTTTTTCAAACACGGGGAGATAACGATCTGTTACTTTCTCTTTGATCTGGGCAATCTTGGCCTCTTTCTGATCAGGTGGACACAGAGGCAAAACGAGGATCATTTCATTCAAATCTGCCATACCTTCTATGTACATATCTATCCTGAAAGACAAAATGACCAAATTGTCAAATGTCTTCTGCCTTGATTTTAGAGTTGAAAAATATATGAGAATGGGGCATCAGGAAGTGGCAAAGTAATTCAGCTCCATTTGATGCATTTTTATATACCAGTCATTAAGCTCTGATTTTTACTTGATTTGAACATTTCATCCTAGAACAAGCCATCAAGGTAGATATGTGTCTAAAACTTTCATTATACACATGATGAAATAGAGGGACAGAGAGCATTGGTGACCTGTCCAGAGTCACAGGGAAATTGGTGGAATCCTGCAAATACCTACTGGTACCATACCTAGGGTCTGTCACCTCCATGGTGGCTTGTTCTGGGCACAAATGGAGTGTGACTCCATGTGGCTGACGTGCCCCCTAAGTGATCTCCAGAGAGAGTCACTGGCACAACCATCTCAGTCATGTCCCCTTCCTCTCTCATCCTGTTACACCACCCAGGCCTGTTTAAACCAAGGTCAGCAGGTTTTCCAATAATTTCCCACAGCACATGTTTCCACACTCCGTCCACATACAGTTGCCCAACTCTGGCCTTGTTCGCATTTCTCAAGTCTTCACCTAAAATATCTCCTGAAATGGTGAAATACTTTGTGCATTCCAAGTAGCACATATTCCAGCAGAGTAGTTTTGAATGTTCCAAGCTGGGCTTCCTGTAAGAGTTTGTTTTTTTTTTAATAAATCTTTATTAGCATATAATTCAATACTATAATGTGTACACTTCAAGAGTGTTTAAGTTTGTGATTTTTATAGTAAAGACACAGAATTCTGTACCATCACCACACACTAATTACAGAATATTTTCCTAATCCCAAAAGAAATGCTGTATGCTTTTACACCCATTCTAATTTCTTCCCTCCTCCAGCCCCTGGAAACCACTAAACTGCTTTCTGTTTCTATATATTTGAATGTTCTGGATATTTCATACAAATGGATTCACACAGTATGTGCCTTTGTGTCTGGTTTCTTTCATATAACATGATGTTTGCAAGGTTTATCCATGTTGTAGCATGCATCAGTACTTCATTCCTTTTCATGGCCAAACAGTATTGCATTGATAAGTAGACTAACCACTCATCACTTGATGCACATTTGTGTCATTTCCACATTAAGAATTTTAAGAACACCACTGCTATAAACATCTGTGTACAAGTTCTAGCGTGGATGTGTTCAGCTAGTCTTGTTTGCATACCTAGTAATGGAGTTGCTGGAATATGGCAACTCTATGGTTCACTTTTGAGCAACTCATAACAGTTGTTTCTGAGATTTAAATTTCAATCATGTGGTCCCATAACCACAGAGAGAACCCACAGATATGGTTGTATTGACTAAATCTGGCTACTTCGGTCCTGTATCAAAATGCTCGTGATAACCCTGGCATCTTGAGGACCATGCTCTGCTAACCCTTGTCAAGCGGCCAGTCCATATAACAGGCTGATAAGTGAAGTTCTTGATCATCATTTTGATCATTTCTGAACCTTCAGAGTCAGCGCCTTTGGATCCTTCTGTTCCCCAGTCTGATCTGCCGGACACTCAGACTCATCCTTTGTCTCTAGCTGTTGGCTGATATCCAGCTCCTAAAGGCCTGAGTACTGAGAATAGAGACTCCACCATCTTTCTGGCTTCCTAGTTCATCAGCGTTAGCAAAAGACTGTCACCATATGTGCTCTATATGTGGACCACTTCCTTTTCTGTAATCCCACTTGGTGAATCCACTCCTAGGGGAATCCCTCATCCTCACAGCTCTCTGTGGTTTTGGACCTCAATCTATACTGCCAAGTCCTGTGCTGCTGCTGGCCACGATCCCCCCAACACAGTCCTGCCTGCCCAAGAACCCAAATTTTTACATTAATTGCTGATGAAAGAATAAAAAAAAGTACTGTACAGAGCTCTCTCCTTTATGTCTTTCCCATAGAGGTTGTATTTGGTGGCAATGTAGTTGAGAATGGCTCTGGTCTGGACCATCTTCATTCCATCAATTTCAACCATTGGCACTTGCTGGAACATCAAATTTCCATCTTTTGAAAAAAGAAAGAAGAAGCAGAGTGACATATTTTATGGATCATACTCTTTTAACATGAAAAACGTTTGTTGCCATGACCGAAGATATAAAAGGAAACAAAAATTATTGCCTGGTAACATTTCATCATCTCTGTATTTTGGTTTTTGCATCCTCTAATCCTCTTTGATCTCAGTCTGCATTTTACTCTTCACCTATTATTTCATTTATCTTTTTTGGAAAATTTTTTAATTTTTTTTTTTTTTTTTTTTTTTTTGAGAGAGAGAGAGATGAGAGAGAATGGGGGAGGGGCAGAGAGAGAGGGAGACACAGGATCTGAAGCAGGCTCCAGACTCTCAGTTGTTAACACAGAGCCTGATGTGGGGCTCAGACCCACGAATGGTGAGATCATGACCTGAGCCAAAGTCAGACGCTCACCGACTGAGCCACCAAGGCGACCCTCATTTATCTTTTTATTTATCATCCAGATACATGGTAGGTTCCTGTATTTTTTGTGATTGATTTACTTTCATGGGTGTTTTAGGAAATGTTGAGAGAGGCTACACCAGGGCCAACATCGCATTCAGTTCAAATGAAACATTCCAAAGTAAGTCTCTGGGTTCATGCCATTAAGGCGAATTTGAAGGGAGATTTCTATGTAGGGTGTTTTGCTTGCTCCCCCAGTTCTACCACTGGACAGTGTGTATCGGGCAAGCCCTGGTTTCCTGACTCTGCTGATGCAAGTAGTGCTTGAACTTTGTTCTTCATCTCCATCTTCATACTGTCACCTGGCCTTTCAATTAATCCAACTAAACCATCTTATTATCTGAGTCTATGATATTGCTAGGATATAAGCTTGCAATAATCCATCAGAGAAAAGAACTCACACAACTGCTGGCCTATTTCTACTCTTTTCATTCTACTGCGTGGGTTTGAGAGTCCTTGCCTGGGCAGGCTATGTGGGATCCTGAACTGACCCAGCTCACTTGGGGGCAGAAAAGCTGGAGAGTGCAAGGGGAGGGCATTCACAGGACATGGTGGGGGGTGGGTAGGGGGGTGGGGATAGTTCCTTTAGCAAACACTCAGAGTTCAAGCCCACCCAGCCCTGAGTGAGGTGGAAGATCTGCCCAAGGAGCCCCACCCCTTACCTTGGAGCCACTCATCTTCCATTCCACCACCCCCAGCTCCCACCACACTCACAAGTAGGTGTTCAAACCCTAACTTATGACTTCTACCTGATCCCCTCATCCGAGGAATTAGATACCTGGTCTTACCATTCTTTAACTTATCCAAGTCTTCTGGAGTTTCTATAAATTTCTCTTCAAACTGGAAAGCAGAAACAGTGAATTAGCATACCTAAAATATCAAGGATGCTTCTTTAAAATCATCTGATATTTGAAAAAGATTCATGTTTCTAATTATTGCACAAATGTCAAAAATGATATTTTGTAGATTGCTTAAATCAAAATCCAGATAAGGCTTACACATTATGCTTAGCTTCTGAGTTTAAGTTCTTTGATGAGAAGAAATTTAATAATATATTAGGTGAAATCTGTTCATCTCTTAATAGCTGACAATTTTTCTTTTAACATAAAACTCTTGACAGGTCATTTATAAAAGTAGAAGAATCTCCTAGCTTATGTGAGAAACGTATTCTGATAGAGTCAATTTTTGGTCTAACTTAGGATGACAAAACTCAGATCTAACCTCTACTCCGGCTGAAGCCAGGAGCCACCGGATGGACTCCATTCTGCCACGTCCATTAAAGTAGTGAAGCTTGGGCTTCCCTGCCATGATAGACTCTGAATTTCTCTAAACATGAATGAAACAACAAACGAATGCATGAATGAATGAATGAACAGATGAACGATATCACAGAAGCAAAAACATACTTTTTGATGTTGGTCAAATAGCACCAACAGTGCTTAAGGAGTACATGCCTTCCTCATGGAAGAATTAGAAGAGACCCTAGAATGTCTTTCAAGGCCCAATTCTCATACATCATTAGCCAGTCCTGGGAAACTCTTCCAAACCCTGCTTGTTACCTCCACTAGGTAAAGTCTGATTCTCTTGGCAGGCTAATAGGTGAGAGTGTGTGGTAAGGATGCAGGTGTGGGTGTAAGGAGGAGGGGGAAGGATTAGAGAATTGCTATTTTTTGAAACTCTGCTAATGATCCTGACCCAATGCTAGTCCTTTTGGATACATTATATCTTTAATCATCATAATGGCCCCATGAACTATTTGTTATCAGTCCCATTTTTCACTTAATGAAACCAAGGCTCAGAGGTGAAAAGCCTTGTCCATAGTCTTCTCTAGTTAGTGATGGACATGGAAATCCACACCTAGGACTAAAAAGAGAGCAGGCTTGGAATCCACTCCAGTGCTGGCGCTGGGAGCCTATGAGGGACACTGAAAGCAGAGGACATCTCTGACAAGACCAGGATGAGGAGCAGAGTCAGGCTTCCACTCCTGACTGTTATGCTGCTTTTGTTTAAAACAAAGTTAGGACTAAGACTCGCTTAACTGCAGCTCAAAAGACCCTGGTTCTTTTTTTTTTTTTTTTTAATTTTTTTTTTTAAATGTTTTATTTATTTTTGAGACAGAGAGAGACAGAGCATAGCAGGGGAGGGGCAGAGAGAGAAGGAGACACAGAATGCGAAGCAGGCTCCAGACTCTGAGCTGTCAGCACAGAGCCTGACACGGGGCTTGGACTCAACGAACCGCGAGATCATGACCTGAGTGGAAGTCAGAGGCTTAACCAACTGAGCCACCCAGGCGCCCCAACCCTGGTTCTTTCCATAGACACAGGATGCTAATTGCTAATTTCCTTCAATTCCCTTCCTTTTTTTTTTTTTTTTTTTTTTTGATTCTACATTCTGCCTTTACTTAGTGCACTTTATAATCTGAAAAAGGGGTATTACCATATTAACATTACAGTCAATGGAACAGAACTAACATTTCTTCATGTCTATCATATAATGGGTATTCTCGCCTATTTATCTTCAATTAATCCTACAAAAATCACCTGAGATACATTCTGTTATTAGTGTCATTTTAAAGTTGAGGATACTGAGGTTTCTTGAGTAACTTGCCCAAAGTAAGTGGTGAAGTTGGGACCCAAACCTACCTCTACTCAAACTTTATTTTCTACATTGGTGTTTTTAAAAAATGCGTGACCATCCTTCAGTGGATTGTGAAATCTAATTTTTAAAATGAAGTAGGAGAAAATAGAAAATATTAGAGTGCATTCACGTAGAAACACAAACTTTGTTTCACGAGGTCTTAGCTTCTATTATGTGTTTGTTGTGTATACCGGCCTGTGCATGAGTACACACTCATTTGATCAGTATAATGGTACTTTGTGATACTTTGTATCTGGTCAATGAAGTTTGAAAGCCCTTGGTCCATCCCAGGCTGCATAGGAAGTGAACAAAGCAGGGAACCAGATAATAAAACTCAGTGGCTCAAACAATGGATGTGCCATCATAGGTGTGAATGGAAACACACAGGACTCATTAAAAGGTGGAGTCCCCAAGGCAGGTCTTAAGAAGGAACAGTTGCCTTTTCTATGCAAATCCCAAGCTCTGTTTGCAAAACGTTAAGATTGTCTTGCAAACTTTTGTTGTGGAGTTTGGGACAAAAATATACCTCCCTTACCCAGTGGATACATCTTTGAAAAACTGTGTGACTTGAATTTTAGAATTTTAGATATCAAAATGTTTTTAATGTCCACATTTTTCATTTGGGACTCAACAGTCAAATCTTTAGAAAGTAAAGAACCATTTGGAAACATAGTTACTCAAGTCATGTGTAATTAGAGATTTTGTTTATTGTACTTTTTTACCACAGGGAATAGAGGTACTATGACTCAGCAGAATGAAAAGAATAGTGCTCATTCTATGTGTGTTTTGAACTACAGGTCACAGAGCTGTGATTCAAACCCTCACACTGCTTACCCATGGACTGAGGATCAGGTTACTAAAGGAAATGATATTTACCTTACGTAATATTTTATCATAGGACTCCCCCTGATAAGCAACTTTGTTCACCTTCTGAAGGGGAGGTCTCCAGAGGCCTGATAAAGGCTGGGGCAAAGGTTATCAGAGAACTTTGCCTGATCAAGATATCAGCAGATTTCTGGTTCTGCCCCGGCCTTGTGCATCCCTTATGTCTTCCATGTCTGGCCCATCCCCCATGCCACTGGCTCCCTGATCCAGGCACTATGGAGTCTTTCCTGCCCCAGCCCTTTGCATGGATTCCAGCCACTGCTTCTCCCTGCAGCTGGTCACAGCACTAGCACAAGGCCTCACTGTCAACTCGGGTTGAAAATTATCCCTTCTCTCCCAACATCCTGTTTCTTACCTGGTAACAGACCTTTCACTGCTCCTTCTTCAACACTTTGTTTCTGGTGACATGTAACGTATATCCTGCTTTCAAAAAGTTTCCTTCAAACTTTCTCGACTAACATCATTGATCAGTTTCATGTACTAAGAAATGATGGTTCACAGGAACAAGACAGGAGCCTGATTTGGTCTCTGCCCTAAAGGGTTTAGAGATAACTGGCAGCACACAAAAGGCCCAGTGGTGACTCCAGTTTAATTGGGTCCAACCCCCAAATCATGATTGTCTTACCCAAGTAATTCAGAGCAAGGTGAAAGTTGCCAGGCTGAAAGCCAAGGCTCCTGCCTCCCAGGACAGCATGACATGTTCATGCTCATTGCCTCTTTGACCACCATTTGTCTGTTTTCCTGCCCTTCAAATTAGGATTGTGCCTTATCCTTGTCAACCATGCTCTCTTGAGCATCTTGCAAAGTGCTTTTCTTCACTGTCATTTCAATATCTTCTGCCATACATGCTATATCTTTTCCCGTGGATTCTGTTATGCCTGGACAACTTCTGGATTGTTACAGTGCTGTCACTGAAACTCCAGTCTTGCCTGTCCAAACCTGTCTTTCCCCACCAATGTTAACACTTAGGACAGCACATCGTTGACTCTTATATTCTGATTGCAATGACTCGTGCATTCTAGCTAGGTGAATTTCTGTGCCTTTAAAAGTGAATTAAGTGTTCTGCTGATTACCTACTTTTCCCATCAAGATTTCTTGAGTTTGGCTGGGGCGCCTGGGTGGCGCAGTCGGTTAGGCGTCCGACTTCAGCCAGGTCACGATCTCGCGGTCTGTGAGTTCGAGCCCCGCGTCAGGCTCTGGGCTGATGGCTCGGAGCCTGGAGCCTGTTTCCGATTCTGTGTCTCCCTCTCTCTCTGCCCCTCCCCCGTTCATGCTCTGTCTCTCTCTGTCCCAAAAATAAATAAAAAACGTTGAAAAAAAAAAAATTTAAAAAAAAAAGATTTCTTGAGTTTGGGAGTTGGAGAAGTCACATGATCTAGTGATTCTTAATTAGGGGTGATTTTGCTTCCCCACACCTTGGAAGACATCTGATAATGTCTAGAGACATTGTTAGGTATCAAAACCAGAAAGGAGAGTGTTGCATTGTCAGCTGGGTAGGGATCAGAGATGCCTCTGCTATGGCATGAGACCATGCTTGATGTGCCTCCGAATGCTTTTTGTCTCCTACTAGTCATTCTGCATTTTATCTGCTTATTTTCATCAACCGTGTTATCCTAACAGACACATTTATTGGATACTTAGTTGAAAATGTCTTATGGTTGATTGCAATTAGCTATTGTACCTATGTAGTCTTTCCAGGATAGGATGCACTGCCATTTTGGGAAAACGCAGTAATTCTCCCATTATCCATTGGTACTTATTCTGCTCCACAGGCTGCCTGTCACTGGCCCTAGGGTAGAGCCTGACCCCCACACTGTGCTCTTTCTAGAAGTACTGAGTGAAACAGAAAGAAACCATGAGAATCTTAACTGTGTCAACAGTACTGCTGAAGTAACCATTTCTTGCAAAACTTGTAAATAAGCTCTCATTGTAGATATTTTAAAGGTCGAAGTTCACAAATTTGAGAAAATATGTATGTTAACAGTATTGTCAAATACATTCTTTAAAGCTAATTAAATGCACATTTCTATAACAAATATTTTTAACTAAACAACAATGGCAACAAAAGAACAATTAACAGGACAGCTCCCCCACAACACAGAATAAGCCAGCCTAAAGTGTCAAGAAGGCCAAGCTTGTGAAACCCTGTTCCAGCCCTTCTCTAGGTTTGCCATGAGTTGCCCAGAAAGAGAATGGGGCTTACCAGTCAGCTAATCAGAGAAAAGACTGACTTAGAATCTAGTTCTGCTGACATTCAGATTAATTTTTACTCTTATATTAAGTCTTAATTTTTAATTTTTACAGCCTACATCACATCACTGTATCATAATTCACAACTATTGCGTGTTGACTATAATGGTTCTCTGTGTCTGCACGAGATACATTCCAAGACCCCCAGTGGATGCCTGAAACCGAGGAGAGTACCAAACTCTACATATACTATGTTCTTTTCCTATATATACATAATACGATGAAATTTCATTCATAAATGAGGCACAGCAGATGAACAACAATGACAAATAATAGAACAATTCTAATGATATGCTATAATAAAATGATGGGCAATTTATAACATACGAATATTTTTCTTTCTGGAATTTTCCATTTAATGTTTTCAGACTGCAGTTACCACAGGTAACTGAAACCGCAGAAGGCAAACGACACGTAAGGGGGCCACTATGCTTCCACAGAGAAAGTAAGTCTGGCAAAACACTCGCACTCTCTCCTGCACTAGTCATATTCTCAGATTGCTGAAATGGTATCGTTCTTTTTTCCCCTTATATCATTCAGTTTTTTCTACCTAAATTCTTACGTCCTAGGTTTCTAATCTCTTTATTTTTATATTTCTGTAAAGATGTATCCAACAGCAAGTGAATAAACATCTCTTGGGGCACCTGGGTGGCTCAATTGGTTAAGCATCTGACTTCAGCTCAGGTCATAATCTCACAGTTCATGGTTTTAAGCCCCGCCTCAGACTCTGTGCTGACAGCTCAGAGCTGGAGCCCGCTTCGGATTCTGTGTCTCCCTCTCTCTCTGCCTGTCCCCTGCTTGTGTTCTCTCTCTCTCTCTCTCAAAAATAAACATTCAAAAAACAAAACAAAACAAAACAAAACAAAACAAAAAAAACAGCTCTTGAACTGTTCCCCAGACACACCAAGAAATGTAATGCGAGTATAAAACAGGCTTTTCCTTGTGCTAAGGACACATTTGAACACAGTTTTCTGGTGACCTAGAGAAGAGGATGGAAGGCAATGTCTGAAAACTTAGAAAAGCAGCACTTACCTTACTGAGGTCTATTTCCCACTAGGCTCAGCAGCTGCGTGCCAATCCTTCCTGCGTTTATAAGCTCTTTGATAGTTAGTAACTCCTCCTCTGTGAGGTGGGTAGAGTTCAGTGGGGGAAAAGTCACTCCCACAACGTTCAGGGCCTTGGCTTCTGTGACAGATTTGAAGGAAATGGCGAGTCATCTTCTTATGAAACAACTATTTAATATGTTCCTTTTCAAGGTTGGCAATTCAAAGATTAAACAATTTCTGACTGATTGGACTCTCTCTGCCAGTCAGTGAAGTATGGCTTTGGGAAGAAATTTACAGTGAGGTTTTCATGAATTGCATACTAGGACCAAGACAGATGAAAAACCTCTACCACGAGGCTAGCAGATCTCGGGAATGCCTTTTATATTGGGTTTTAAATAAAATACAGGGCACCCAATTGAATGTGAATTTCAGATACATAATACATTATCTTTTGGTACTGGCACAAAAATAGACATATAGATCCATGGAGCAGAATAGAGAGCCCCAGAAACAAACTCATCATTATATGGTCAGTTAATTTTCAAAAAAGGAGGCAAGAATATACAATAGGAAAAAGAGTCTCTTCAACAAATGGTGCTGGGAAAACTGGACAGCTACATGCAAAAGAATGAAATTGGACTACTTTCCAACACCATTACAGAAAAATTAACTCACAATCGATTAAAGATCTAAATGTGAGACGTGAACCAGGAAAATCCTAGAAGAGAACACAGGCAGTAGTTTCTCTGACATCAGCCTTAGCAACATTTTTCTAAATATGTCTCATAAGGCAAGGGCACAAAAGCAAAAATAAACTGTTGGGACTGAATCAAAATAAAAAGCTTTGCACAGAACAGAAACAATCAACAAAACAAAAAAGCAACTTCCTGAATGGGAGAAGATATTTGCAAATGATATACCTGCTGAGGGGTTAATATCCAAAATATCTAAAGAACTTATTTATACAACTCAACACCCAGAAAACAAATAATATAATTTAAAAATGGGCAGAAGATATCAACAGACATTTCTCCAAAGAAGACATCCAGATGGTCAAGAGACACATGAAAACCTGCTCAATGTCACTCATCGTCAGGGAAATACAAATCAAAACCACTATGAGATATCATCTCACTCCTGTGAGAATCGCTAAAATCAAAAACACAAGAAACAATGAGTGTTGGTGAGAATGTGGAGAAAAAGGAAGCCTTGTGGTTGGTGGGAATGCAAAATAGTGCTGCCCCTGTGAAAAACACTATAGAGTTTCCTCAAAAATTAAAATTATAATTACAGTATGAGCCAGAAATTCCACTGCTGGGTATTTACTCAAGGAACATGACAGCAATGAAAAAAAAAAAAAAAAAAATATATATATATATATATATATATATATATATATATGCACTCCAATGTTTATTGCAGCATTATTTAGAATAGCCAAGATATGGAAGCAACGCAAGTGTACCTGGACAGATAAATGGATAAAGAAGATGTGGTGTGGGGTGCCTGTGTGTCTCAGTTGATTGAGGGTCCAACTCTTGATTTGGACTCTGGTCATGATCCCAGGGTTGTGCGATCAAGCCCTGCATCAGGCTTCACACTGAGTTTGGCTCTCTAAAATAAAATAAATAATTAAAGCAAAGATGTTCTGTGTATATACACAAAAAAATATTACTCAATCATAAAAAGAATGAAATTTTGTCATTTGCAACAACACAAATTGACCTAGAGAGTATAAAGCTGAGTGAAATAAGTCAGTCAGAGAAAGACAAATACCATATGATTTCACTCATCTGTGGAATATAAGAAACAAAAGTAAAAAGAGAAACAAAAAAACAAAAAAAACCAGACTCTTAACTATAGAGAACACACAGATGGTGATCAGAGGGGAGGTCAGTGGGGGATTAAGAGTATGAGTAGTGTGATGAGCACTGAGTAATATATAAAATCTTTGAATCACTGTACTGTACACCTGAACCTAATATCAGTATGTTAATGATGCTAGAATTAAAAAAATTTTTAATTACAAAAATAAAAGCTTTCAAAAAATAAATACTCATTTAGTATAAGTATGCCCTTAATGTTGTTTGGAACATACTTAACACTAAAGAATTATTGTTTACTTGAAACTCACATTTAACTGGTATCCTGAATTTTTTCTGCTAAATCTAGAAATCCAGTTGGTATGCTTTTTTCTCACTGTCACACTCCAACCAGCCTTCCTAGCCTCTGGGCCTTTGCACTTACTATTTGTTCAGTTTGGAATACTCTACCTAAAGCTACTGTATTTATCCAATTATGTTCTTTCTAACAGTATTTTGACATTATATGTTTACTATCAGTTTCCTCCATGGACTACGAACTCTTGGAAAAGAGTCTTCATCTTGTTTTCAGTCAAGGCCCCATTGCCTGGCACAGCATCGGACACATATTGGCATGTAGAGCTCAATAAATAATATGCTGTTTTAAAATAATTAAATGGAAAATTTCTAGCAAATGCAAAAGTAGAAAGATCAGAATAATAAATCCCGATGGACTCATCCCCCTGCTTCAGCAACTGCCAACAATCTTTTTTCATCAACACCCTGTAATGGGTGGTATACCGGCCTCCTAAAAAGATAGGTCCGTGTCCAAATCTCTGGAACCTGTGAATGTGATCTTATTTGGAGAAGAGGTCTTTGCGGATGTCATTAAGTTAAGGAACTTGAGATGAGATCATCATGGATGATCTAAGTGGATCCTAAATCCAATAACACATGTCCTTATAACATAAGAAAAAATACAGATACACACAAGGTGAGGTGGTACAAAGATGGAGGCAGAGATGCAGACGATGTGGCCATGAGTCAAGAAAGGCAAGGAGTGCAAAAAGCCAACAGAAGCTGGAAGAGGCAGGGAAGGATTCTCCCCAGGAGCCGCTGGAGGAAGAGCAGCCCAGCCACCATCTTGACTCTAGACTTCTGGCCTCCCAAAGTGTGAGTTCTGTTGTTTTAAGCCTTCCCTCTGTAGTACTTTCTTAGAGCAACCATAAAAAACCACTGTATACTCCCATCTACTGCCCCCCAATATCATGGGAGTATTGTGAAGAAAACCCTAGACAGTGTATCACTCCATCTATCAAACATTTAGTACATTATCTCTAAAATGTAAACAGTTTTGGGGTGCCTGGGTGGTTCAGTCAGTTAAGCATCTAACTTCGGTTCTGGTCATGATCTCATAGTCTGCAGTCCATGGGTTCCAGTCCCACATTGGGGTCTGTGCTGATAACTCAGACCCTGGAGCCTGCTTTGGATCTTGTGTCTCCCTCTCTCTGCCCCTCCTCTGCTGGCATTCTGTCTCTCTCTCAAAAATAAATGAACACTAAAAAAAAATTTTTTTTAAAGAAATACAGCAAATACAAAGGAAAAAAAAGAGCATTTTTTGTGTTACTAAATATAGGCCACATGAAACTTTCTACTTCAATCTTTTGGACAAGGTATATGATAGCTGTTATGACAATTTTTTAATACATCAAAGAATCCATTAAATTTTTTTCTCCCTTTATTTATTTTTAAGTCCAAGAGATGTCCTAGGGGCTGATCATGATTTGATATTTGGTAAAAACAAAATAAATTGCTTTGCAAATCTTCATGTAGATGAAATTATATACTTTTGAAAACTTTACTAGCCTCACAATCATCAGGATCCACATCAGGTAACGCACGTCATTGTTGGAAGCCCCAGATGCAAGTGCTGGCCATCCATGCCCGCTTCATTTAATCCTGAAAATCTTCCTTGCTTTTTCTAAATCTTCCTCACTGATAGGAGGCTTCCTCTGGCTGCCAGGCTGCAGAAACTTCTTCACGGGAGGGAGATTGCTGATTCTGGTCTTCAGGGCCTGCAATACACAAGGGCACAGCCTCAGACGGAGCCAGGGCCAGCCCCATTCCTGGCACAAGCCAGAGACCCTCCTAGACAAGGACCAGCTGAGTGCCCTCCATCAGCACCAGTGTGAGGCTGGGAAATGCACAGCCAGTGAGACAGGAAGATGGGAGGAAGAAAAGACAGCTCGATCCCATTTTCCCCAAAGATGTCTTTCTTTCAGGTTCTATTCAGTTTCTATTCAGTTTCTTCTTCCCTACACGAAATCCTGTAGCTTCATTGCTTTTGTGCAATACAGGGAAGAGGATTGTGTCTGTCAGAATCCACACACATCAAGTCTCCAAGCAGACAATGAAAATGTAGGAAAATTGCCCTGGACGAGAGACAGAAAATATAGAAAGCTGAACCATGAGACTGGTCAAAACCAGGCATCCCACTGAGAGAGGGACCGAAGGAGGGAGACTCTGCCCAGGGAAACATGATGTCTGCCCTTAGGAGCAGGTGTGGAGGGAAGAAATCAGAAGGCAGGAAACCTCCTCAGACAGGCACAGGAAGGAAAGAGAAGGACACAGGTGGATAAGGGAAATCCCAGAGAAACCAAGGACAAATGCCACAAAGCAATGGGGATAGGGAGACTGATGCCGAGCCCTGGGTCCTTCTCATGGTAAAGACAAAGTGTTCTTCTTGGGGAAGCATCCACCTCAAATGTTCTGGGCATGACAAGATTCTCTGCATGCCTCGACCAGCACCCAGGAGGTAATTAATGCTGGACACGTGGGGACAGCCAAGTCCTGGGCAACGATGGGACCCGAATGTAAATGTTAGATTCTGGAGGGGGAGATGCGAGCCTTCCCTCCTGAAGGCTGTGAGAGAGATTACCTTCAGCAGAGGGAAGTTGGCCATAAGGCTGGGGTCAAGCTCTTCCACATAGTACAGAAGTTCAACCAGGTGAATGTCAGCCCTGCTCAGCCTGTTGCCAACAAGGTAGTCCTGTCCGTGGCTCTTTAACACCTGGCAGGTTTGAGGAATTACATCATGAGCACAGGCATGGTCAGGCTGGGTCCCTCTGCCCCTCCCCGCACTCTCCAACCCAACCTCCTCACCTCTGCTGCCTCACTGAGGGGGTGTTGGCTGCAGACCCTCTTTGCTGCGCTCTGACTCAGTGTGACAGCAGGTCTCTGCTGTTCTTTCCCTGCTCCTCAGCTGAAGCCCCAGCTACCGTTTCCCTGAAACATGTGCTCCTGTGTATCCCTTTCAACTATTCTGATGTATGCAACTTTTCCTAATAAAATGTTGGGGAAATTCACAAAATTTATTAAAACATCCCAATAATATGCAAATGATAACGTGAAGAGAAAACCCCACGGCATCACCAGCTTAAGGCACTTTGGGTAAATACCCTTTCACACTATGTACACATATAGAAACATGGATAATTGTTATGCAAAGAATATAAGACCACTTTAAATGCCATATGTTAACATATGTTTTTCATTTAACTTACCATAGGGCGCTTTGATTTCAAAGCGAGTGGGGGCAGGGGCAGAAAGAGAGGGAGAGAGAGAATCCCAAGCAGGCCCTGGGCTGTCAGCACAGGGCTCAGTCTCACCAACTGTGAGATCAGGACCTGGGCTGAAATCAAGAGTGGGATGCTTAACCAACTGAGTCACCCGGGTGCCCCAGCCCATAGTTTCCATTTAGCATGATTTCAGGTAGTTTGGATCTTGAAACATTCTCCTCTTACGTCCAAGGAGAAACATTAACTGAGATAAGCACTGTCTATAATGATGGAACCTTATTTCCTTAGTTTGCATGGCTGTCCTCTGAAGTGTGAGAGCCATGCCTTCGAGTAGGTCAATTCTTTTCTCCCTAACATCTCTCCATCTGTATCTTCCTCTTCATCACACTGCCCTCATCTCTGACTAGATACACCTCATCTGTCCACCCCTAAGACACTGCCACTTTCTCCCGAAGGGCAGCTGGTCTCATGTCTCCCTATCTCCCTACGCATGTTGCCACAGTATCTCCTGTTGCATTGCTCTCACTGTGGTCCTCTTGGATCCAAGCCCCTATGTGGTGCTCTGTCTGCAGGACCTACTCCAATGTCCAGTGTGGCTCTCAGAGCCTTCAGCAGCCCAGGCTCTAACTATGACCATGAAAGTCTGCCAAATAGAGAATTCTCAATTGGCTCCTGGTAAGTTGAAGTCTTGTTGGAAAATTAAAACTTGGGTATCACTGGTGCAATTCTTCCTCACAGTCAGTTTTTATGAAATGCCTTGAGAGTCAGGGTGCTGCGTCAGTATTCAGGAAGGCTCATTGGAAGTGAACGTAAAGGTTCAAGGAATGCCAGCCACTGTCTTTCTTTGTCCTCTATGTCCAGCACCCAAAGTGCTCAATGACTGTCCACTTACTTTTTCAAACACGGGGAGATAACGATCTGTTACTTTCTCTTTGATCTGGGCAATCTTGGCCTCTTTCTGATCAGGTGGACACAGAGGCAAAACGAGGATCATTTCATTCAAATCTGCCATACCTTCTATGTACATATCTGTCCTGAAAGACAAAATGACCGAATTGTCAAATGACTTCTGCCTTGTTTTTAGAGTTGAAAAACATATAAGAACGGGCATCAGGAGGTAGCAATGTATATCAGCTCCACTGGATTCAATTTTAATGTTTATTTATTTTTGGGAGAGAGAGAGAGAGAGAACAAGTGGAAGAGGGGCAGAGAGAGGTGGGAGAAAGGATCTGAAGCAGGCTCTGTGATGACAGCAGAGAGCCCAATGTGGGGCTTGATCATGACTGCGAGATCATGACCTGAGCTGAAGTCAGATTTTTAACCGACTGAGCCACCCAGGCACCCCTGGATTCATTTTTATATGCCAGTCATTCAGCTCTGATTTTTACTTGATTTGACCATTTCATCCTGGAATAAGCCATCAAGGTACATACACATGTCTAAAATTGTCATTACACTCATGACCAAATAGAGGGACAGAGTCACAGACAAATCAGTGAAATCCTGCAAATACCCATTAGGACCATACCTAGGGTCTATCACCTCTGCCATGGCTTATTCTGTGCACAAATGGAGTGTGACTCTATGTGGCTATGACCTGCCCCCTAAGTGATCTCCAGAGAGAGTCCCTGGAACAGCCATCTCAGTCATGTTCCCTTCCTCTCTCATCCTGTTACACCACACAGACCTGTTTATGTGCCCAACGTCAGCAGGTTTTCCAATTATTTCCCACAGCACATGGTTCCACACTCTGTCCATATGCAGTTGCCCAACTCTGGCCTTGTTTGCATTTCTCAAGTCTTCACCTAAAATATCCCCTGAAATGGTGAAATTCTTAATAGTTGAACCAGTGCATATTATAAGGGATCTCTTTTTCTTTTGTTTCAAACTGGCTTTTCTATCTTACTTATAAAAATACCGGTTCTGCTGAAATATATTCACATAATTGTCACCCTTTACAATGTATTTTTGTAGTTTTTAGTACATTATGAAACCATCAACACATTCTAATTCCAGAACATTTTTATCACCCCCAAAACAATTCTGTGCCCGTGACAGCCACGCGCCATAATCTCATCCCTCCAGCCCCAGGCAACCACTCAACTACTTTCTGTTTCTGTTGATTTAAACATCTGGACATTTAATACAATTGAAATCATGCAATATGTGGCCTTTTGTGTCTGGTTTCTTTCATATGGTATGTTTTCAAAGCTTATCCTTGTTGCAGCAGGCATCAGTAATTTATTTTCTTCGTGGTTAAATAATATTCCATTGTATGGATATTCCACCTTTTGCTCATCCATCCATCGCTGATGGACATTTTATTTATTTCACCTTTGTGACTACTAAGAACAGTGCTGCTATAAATGTTTGTGAACAAGTTCTTGTGTGAATATGTTTTTAAATTCCCCTGGGTGCATATGCAGCAGAATTGCTGAAATATGACAACTATGTGTAATTTTTGTGTACTTGCTGAGAGTCCTTTACAAGATTTAAATTTCAATCATGTGGTCCCATCACAACAGACAGGAGATTGCCCAGACAGCATATTGACTAAATCTGGCTGCTTCAGTCCTGTATCAAAGTGTTCAAAGTAACCGTGGCACCTTGAGGACCAGCCTCTGCTAACTTTTGTCAAATGGCCAGTTCATGTAACTGGCTGATAAGTTAGGGTCCTAGTCATTATAATTTCTGTAATTTCTGAAACTTGTAATTTCTTAATTTGTAATTTCTGAAACTTGAGAATCCAAAGGATCCTCCTTTGGATCCTTCCTTTCTCGAGCCTGATTCTCTAGACACTCAGACACTTGTCCCTTGTCTCTAGTTGTTGGCTATCTTCAGCTCCTAAGGCCTGAGTACATGAGTCATGTTGCACCATCCTCTTGGTTTCATAGTTCATCAGTTTTGGAAACCTCTGTCATTCTGCTGTACCTGTAGACACAACCCCTTATATAACCACACTCACTTGAGCCCACGCCAGGTTTACTATTTCCTCTCCCTGGTAGGTCTCTCCTGTGCTAGACCTCAGTTATACCACCAAGGCCTCTACTGCTGTTGGCCATAAAACCTGTAAGCACAGTCTTGTTCATTCAGGGAAGGAACTAGATTGTTCCTCTTAACTGTTGCTGAAAACCCAGAAAATGTACCAAACAGGGCTCTCTCTTTTATGTCTTTCCCTCAGAGGTCATATTTGGTGGCAATGTCGTTGAGAATAGCTCTGGTCTCTGGGGCGCCTGGGTGGCTCGGTCGGTTAAGCGTCCGACTTTGGCTCAGGTCACGATCTCATGGTCTGTGAGTTCAAGCCCCGTGTCGGGCTCTGTGCTGACGGCTCAGAGCCTGGAGCCTGTTTCAGATTCTGTGTCTCCCTCTCTCTCTGCCCCTCCCCTGTTCATGCTCTGTCTGTCTCAAAAATAAATAAATGTTAAAAAAAAAAATTAAAAAAAAAAAGAGAATAGCTCTGGTCTGTACCATCTTCATTCCATCGATTTCGACCATTGGCACTTACTGGAACTTACAGACTTCCATCTTTTGAAAAAAAGAAAAAAAAAAGCAGAGTTAAATGTTTTATGGATTATACTCTTTTTGGATGAAAAAAAAAAGTTTGTGGAAATGACTAGAGATTTTTTTAAAAATGACACTAAAATGACCTGCTAACACTTTAACAGAATGGCATTTTATTTTTAGGTTCCTAGAGTCCTTGTTTTTCCTCTCAGTCTTTTACTCTTTACCCTATTATTTCATTTATCTTTTGATTTCTCATCCAGGTCCATGAGAAGTCCCACACAATTTTGTGACAATTTATCTTCATGGAGACTTTAGGAAGATGTTGGAAGAGGGCTACAAGGCTGCCAACCAGATGTCATTTCAGATGGCAAGTTCCCAAGTTAAGTCTGCAACAGCACTCCAGCCCGTCCTAAAGGTTAACTTGCTTCGAGTGAATACACTCCTTCCTTGCTGACCTAAGTCCCTGGATCTGTGACAGACTGGCCACGGGCCTTGAGGAGTGAGGGATCAGACCTTTCCCAGGCTGCAGAAGCCAGTGGGTTTGTTTGAAGATGCCTTGGCTTTCTGATTAACACAGCAATTTTTTTTTTCAGCAAAATATTTTTCTTTTTTAGGTCATACAAATGATTTTACTAACCTCCCTTTGTGTATCTGTAGACCTTACCCTCCTCTGCAGAAAGAAGAGCACTCCTGCGTATTATGAAATAGGAACTAGACCCGCTCACACAACTCTGAGCAGTGAGATGACATTTGCAGCTGGCATCAAGTCTGTGCGTAATTGAGAAATGTTGCAGACCGCTGCATTCCCTTTACTGATTAACTACCCTGACCCCCCTGAAAAATTCCTTTGGAAGCCTTGGAGTCGGCTTTTGGACAAGAGTCTGCTTCTCCCCATGTGTCCAGCCTCCTGAATAAAGCTCATATTCCTTTCCAATCAAAACCCACCTCTTGAGTATTGGCCTTTTGAATGACAGGCTTGGAGCTCATAAACAAGGCTCATGGTGTTCATGGCACTTAAATGAGTTTTGAAAGAGAGTTCTATGGAGGGGTTCCTTTCCCTGATCTTCAAAATCTGCATTATTTGATTGGATATTAGCTTGCAATAACCCACCAGAGAAAAGAACTCACATAACTGCTGGCCTATTTCTACTCTTTTCATTCTACTGCGTGGGTTTGAGAGTCTTTGCGTGGGCAGGCTATGTGGGATCCTGAACTCAGCTCACTTGGGGGCAGAAAAGCTGAGAGTGCAAGGGGAGGGCATTCACAGGACATGGTGGGGGGGTGGGGGGGGGATAGTTCCTTTAGCAAACACTCAGAGTTCAAGCCCACCCAGCCTTGAGTGAGGTGGAAGATCTGCCCAAGGAGCCCCGCCCCTTACCTTGGAGCCACTCATCTTCCATTCCACCACCCCCAGCTCCCACCACACTCACAAGTAGGTGTTCAAACCCTAACTTATGACTTCTACCTGATCCCCTCATCCGAGGAATTAGATACCTGGTCTTACCATTCTTTAAGTTACCCAAGTCTTCTTGGAGTTTCTATAAATTTCTCTTTGGACTGGAAAGCAGAAACAGTAAACGAGTTCTTGTTATTTCATTCCATAACATTATAGAACTTTGAAACCTGAATGGCGCTGTCTGGTACATACTATGGAGAAGGTAAGATTTCTGAGTGTGGCCAGGAATGCAGAGGAGCATGATCATGGCCATTTGGAAATTTAGATTAGACCCATCAAGACAACAGCATGGGCTGCAGCACGTAACAGCTTATTCTTGTCGGTTCAATTGACCTCCACCCCCTTGGTGATGGGGTTGTCATTGGCAATGATTAGGTTGTGATTGGGAAGGGGGATGTCATTTTGGAGGGAAGGAACTGAGGAGTCCTTCTAGTTATGAGTTTAATATCTCAGAAAAGCCAGTCTCACCACATGAGACAGACAGGACATTGCGTGTGCCCCAGTGTGGGCTATGCCACTGGGAGCCATGACCAACTCAGATGTTGCCACCAGGGGCCTCTGCGGCCATTTATATCACTACATTCCATTTTATATTTAAAGAAAGAAAGAAAGAAAGAAAGAAAGAAAGAGAGAGAGAGAGAGAGAGAGAGAGAAGGAAAGAAAGAAAGAAAGAAAGAAAGAAAGAAAGAAAGAAAGAAAGAAAGAAACAGACAAAAGGATCACCTGGAGAACTTGTAGAAGCACAGATCCTGGGCCTCCTTGAGGCGAGATTCTCATTTAGTTGGCTCAGATGGAGTCCAGGAATTTGCACTTCTACCCAGCCTTTCCACCTCTGGGTATATACTCAAAAGAATTGAAAGCAGGGTCTTGAAGAACTACTTGTACACCCACGTTTATAGGAACAGTATTCACAACAGCCAACAGGTGGAAGCACCCAATGTTCACTCAGAGATGAATGGACAAACAAAATATTCTGTGCACACCCAATA
The DNA here is from genome assembly GCF_046562875.1 of Panthera onca. Taxonomy (NCBI): domain Eukaryota; kingdom Metazoa; phylum Chordata; class Mammalia; order Carnivora; family Felidae; genus Panthera; species Panthera onca. The sequence goes on from NC_138343.1 coordinate 50,122,042, forward strand.
GAATATCGTCTAGCCTCAAAAAAGAAGGAGATTCTGACACATGCTACAGCATGGATGAACCTTGAGGACATTATGCTAAATGAAAGAAGCCAGACACCAAAAAAGGCAGGTACTGTATGATTCCATTTACATGAGATGCCTAGGGTAGCCAAATTCAGAGAGACTGGTTGCTCAGGGTGGGGGAGAGGAGAATGGAGAGTTGTTTCACAGGTACAGAGGTTCAGTTTTGCAAGATTAAAAGGAGTTCTGGAGATGAAAGCTGGTGATGGTTACACAACAATGTGAATATGCTTAATGCCACTCAACTGTACACTCAGAAATCAGTAAGATAGTAAAGTTTATGTTATATGTATTTTGGCAATCAGTCAGTCAATCAATCAATAGCATTCTAAGAAGCTCCCTGATGGAAATGCTGCTGGCCAATGAACCCACACAGTGGAGCAACCTTACAAAGAGGACTCCACCAGCCATAAAAACATTGGCTCTGTATACAGATTAGCTCTTGGGGATATCAGCTTCCCTCTTTATCACTTGGTAACTTGGTGTTGCTCTCAATAGAGCAAATCTCTTAATCTCTCTGGGTCTTTGTTTTCACATCCATAAAATGGATGAGAGCCTGGACCAGGTGATCCCTGTTTCCTTTGGACTAGGTGAGTGCGTTCTTCGAATCTAAAAGTGCTTCCAGGAAAGAGCTCCAGTCAGCAGATGGAAAGACTGTGCAGTATATACAGTGTGGGTCTAGGACAGTCCAGACTTAGTCTACAGGGAAGAAACAAATTCTTTTTTTTTTTATTTTTTTTTTATTTTTTATTTATTTTTGGGACAGAGAGAGACAGAGCACGAACGGGGGAGGGGCAGAGAGAGAGGGAGACACAGAATCGGAAACAGGCTCCAGGCTCCGAGCCATCAGCCCAGAGCCTGACGCGGGGCTCGAACTCAGCCCAGAGCCTGACGCGGGGCTCGAACTCACGGACCGCGAGATCGTGACCTGGCTGAAGTCGGACGCTCAACCGACTGCGCCACCCAGGCGCCCCAAGAAACAAATTCTTTAGGAAAATTTGGTTCAGTCAGGTTCTGAAGGTTTTGGATCATGTTCAACACGCCTGGAATCTGACAGGTGGTCACTGGAATCTCTGATTTCAATGTTTGGTCATCTCCAGAAATGTAGAAGTTTAGTACAGAAGGAAAGCTACAAAAATGACCATGGAAGCCATCAAATTACCATGAAGGAGACTTTTATCCAACATTTTTAGAGACATATACTAAGGCAAAAGCAAACAATGGCCTCATTTGATCACTTTTTCCCATTATGTTTAAAATTCAACTTGTCTCCTCATATTACAACAGGAACAAAAATTCCAAATTCATTTCAATGAAGCGAGTGTTTATTTCAATACATCTTCCCTCTGCTACAGCCTTCTACTTTGAACACAAACCATTTGAAACTCATCAACAATCAAGTTGCGCCTCTGTTAAAGCCCAGATGGCTTTAGGTTAAGATTAACCATCAGATCTCTGCACACCAGGTCTGAAGCACTGTGAAGAGGGCCTCTGTCCCTCCTTAGAACATGCCTGGAATTACACAGAGGGTAAAAGTGGCCTACTGGCACAGAAGGAGTGTGTTGGTAATGATGAGCAATGCAAACCTACGGAGACAAATATCTGTGTGGACAAAAATACAGCCAGCTGAAAGCCAAAAACCACAACCAAAACCTTAAATGAGGAAAAGCAAGCAGATATAATTTTAATTTTGTTAATTTTAATTTAAAAAATTTTTTTTAATTTTTATCTTTTTTTAATTTTAATTTTAGTTAACATGCAGTTTTTTATTAGTCTCAGGTATACAAACAGAATTCAATAATTCCATATATTACCCAGTGCTCATAGCAGATGTAACTTTTAAATCCCACCTCCTCTTTCTTATTATTGTGAAATATTGTTTCCTTAACTGCGATGAGACCCCTACACTGCATGTGCAACAGTAATGATTGGGGCTAGGGCTTGCTGCTAATTTGACTTTAAAATCCAAGTGAACTTTCAGGGCACCTGGGTGGCTCAGTCGGTGAAGTATCTGACTCTTGATTTTGGCTCAGGCCATGATCTCACAGTTGGTCAGACTCTGTGCTCACAGCTGGAGCCTACCTGGGATTCTTTCTCATTCTCTCTCTGCCCCTCCCCTGACTCACTCTGTCTCTCTGTGAAAATAAATAAATAAACATTGAAAAAAAAAATCTTATTAAACTTTAGAGGCAACACACTTCATAAAATTGGTACTTCTTTACCTTTTTGATTATTCAGCCATATCAGATATACATACAGCTTGTTTAATAAACCTAGTAAAAATAACTATTGTTTGGATACAGCCATTTAGAAAAATTCAACTTCCCCTCTCACTGAGCTACCAACAGGCAAAGATCATTTGAACAGAATGTGCCTTCTTACTTCTGCTGACCTCTAGTGATGTCAACAGTAGTGCTTCAAGGAGCAAACAAAAGTGGAAATGCAAAGGGAGAAAAAGTACGAGGTGTTTGTGGAATGCATGGAATTTATAATACCCCAAACATGTTTTTGTTAGACATGCAATTTATACCACCAAAATGAGGGGTGCCTAGGTGGCTCAGTTGGTTAAGCGTCTGACTCTTGGTTTTGGCTCAGGTCATGATCTCACAGTTTGTGAGTTTGAGCCCGGTGTCTGGCTCTGGGCTGCCAGGGCAGAGCCTGCTTGGGATTCTCTGTCTCCCTCCCTCTCTCTCTGCCCCTCCCCCACTAGCGCTAAATAAACAAACAAACAAACAAAAAAATGATGAAAACTCATCCATTGGTGATGGTTAAATACTGTTTCCTCTCAAACAATAAGTTGCCACAGCTGCCCATACCAACCATATGATTACCACACTTTGCTTGTAAGCAACTTGAGTAAAGGATCTCATCCTAAATTTGCAACCTGGGAACTGCCACAATCAGAGCTGAATTCACGGCAGCCCAGTAATGGATGTCACATGAGGATGGCCCAGGTCTGCATGGAATTGTTCACATCTGATTCTCTGGAGTTGATACCGGAAAAGGGTAGAGACTCAAGGACAGGTGGGCCGTGCCTGCCAAGGCTCTGGTTATCAAGAGATAACTAAAGCCAACCAAGGACCAAGGACGCTGGGCAAGCAGATGCATTCTGTCCCAGAAACTCTCTCTGTGGAAACAGGCTTAGAAAGAAAACTTGCTTAGTCATGGGGTGGCACAGCCAGCCCCAGGTCTTTCTGATGCCAAAGTCAATGCTATTTTCACCATGTGCCTCTCACCCAGAGTGGAAAGAAGGAAGCAAACCATGATCTGGGGCTTGAAAACATGAGCCAAAGCCACCACCACTGGAAGCAATTGAGGGTCTGAAACCTAAAGCAGGCGGAGGAGGAGGTGGGAAACCATCAGAGCAGCCTAGTACTTTGACTCCTGCATAGTGTTGCCAGATAAAATACAGGACATATGTAACATTTGGAACATACTTATACCAAAAAACTATTCATTGCTTATCTGCAACACAAATGTAACTAGACATCTTGTATTTTTATTTGGTAAATTAGCAACCCTATTTCTGAATGCCTTTTGTATCTGGTTTGAGTTGGAGACAAGGCCTTGAGGTTGTTCTTATTAAGTAAATGTTTGATTAGACCCATGGTATAGACAGCAAGTAGGGGATGAAAGGAAATAGAACATTCTCACACCTGGGAAGGATAGCATTCTACATGTGGAGCCAAGACTGTGTTTGTTTGGAAAAACAAGTATTAGTACAAGGCCATGTCAAAAACTTTAGTGAGCAGGGGCGCCAACTGGGTGGCTCAGTTGGTTAAGCATCCAACTTCAGCTCAGGTCATGATCTCACAGCTCGTGAATTCGAGCCCTGCATCAGGCTCTGTGCTAACAGTTCAGAGCCTGCAGCCTGCTTCAGATTCCCTCCCTCTCTCTCTGCCCCTCCCCTGCTCGCACTCTGTCTTTCACTGTCTCTCAAAAATAAAAAAAAATTTAAAAAAAAACTTCAGTGGGCACACAGATCACCCAGGATCTGGTTAAAATCCAGATTCTCATTTAGTGGGTCTTGGGTAGGGCCCAAGACTCTGCATTTCTAACATGTTTCCAGGTGCTATCTATAGTGCTAGTCTGGTTCCATACTTTAAGTAGGAAGTGTAAACCATGTAAGCTGAACGAGGAGTTCAGACACAAGTGCCCTCTACAGATGGAGCCTTCCACACTAGGATGGGGGACACAGGCACTGGGGAACAGCCACTGAAGTGCCACCGGAATCTCTGCTTCAGACACAACAGTCTAGAGTATGTCTGTTATTTTCTGCTGCTGTTACAGTCCATCTGTGGGCTTAATTGTTTACTTTTGGCAAAAGACCTACAAGAACTGTTGACCTTGGAGGTTTTATCTCTTTTCTATCAATGGAAAGGTTTCTACAGTGGTTGGGCTGGCCTTGGGGTTTTGAGGGGTTATTTTTGTCAAAAGATGAGGAGGGTCTAATCTTTCCAAATCAAAGGAACTCCTTTCCCACAATCTCACTTTTCAAAGTTTCGTTGTTTTTGACATAGGGAGCGGCACCAATTGTGGGGCCAGACCCAGAGAGGCTGGTAAGAAGCCAGCTGTACCAGGACTGAGCCAGCATCTGGGAGCAGAGAGGTTTCCCCACCCAACATCAGCAATGATGATGCTACAGAGTGTAACTCTGTTCTGGATTCCAAGGCCTCCCACCTCATATTTGGCAAACTCAAAAACAGATATTGGCTTTGGGGTTATCAGAAAAATCTCTACTTCTCCTTTCTACGTTTGGAAAGAAGGAGAAAAACTGCAATGCATCAAGGGGCTGCTATGTGCAGGCATTGTGCCTAAATCTGTCACTGGATTCACACACATATAAACACACACACACACACACACACACACACACACACACACACATCCATGTCAAAGTAAGAGGCAGAAAGCAGCTGGTTTTTAATTTTTGTTGAATTCATTTCATTTGTGAGAATAAATATCTATCTTTAGAGTCTACAGATGGACACACTCTCCAAATCTTTTTGCTTTTGTTGATGTGGATGTCCTGATTAAACAGAAAATTTGATTTTGGAAATTGGTCAGGTAGGGTATAATCTTACATGAGAAAAAGACTTTGCAATTCCATTCCCTAGAAGAGACTGGGGCTGCCCGCCTATTCGAGGGGACCTGTCTCTGGAGGCATCATCCAATTCAATTTAACTCCAGCATCTCTTCTAGTACCTTGACTCTTGTTTGCTTCTTTCACACTTGACCAGATGCTTTATAACTATATAAAGCTGTTCTCTATGATGCCTTCTGGGAATAAGAAATACAACTAAATTATAGTTTTTAATTTGGCCACAAAGACCCAAAAGGAAAAACAATCAAATTAACTAGATTCTTGAATTCTTTTGCAGTTGTAAAGAGACAACAGGGGCCTTCAGACTTTGGGGAAATAGCAGCTACTTCTAGGTATGCATTACAGGCCTGTGAAGAGGTGATCCGTCTTTAAGTAGAACCTGAGAGTTCTCCACACACCCCTTTCCACTGGACTGGTTTCCCTGGTATGCACAGTCTAATAACAATGGCGGTTCTTCCTGCCCCTGCCCTTCCCCTGCTAGTGAGACTGACAATATAAGGTGTTTTTGAAGATTAAGTAACAGATAAAAACTGCCTTGCATGAAGCTAGACACAAGGAAGGCACTCAAAGACAGTAGCCATTATGATGACTGCATCAGTATAAATAGCAGAGGTTATGGGAAGAGAATTTAAAAGCACTGAGGAGAGAAAATAAAAAGTGGAGATGAGAGAGGAAAGTCAATTGCCTCCTCGAATGGCTGCTGTCTCAGGTAGTTAGAAATCTAGACAAGAAGCCAACCTCAGTCTACCAGGCAGGTCTTGGGGGATGCCACCAGGGAGAATGGGGCCACATACACCCACCACCCAGGATGCCCATAGTTAGGTAGCATCACTACCAGAAAAACAAAATAGAATTGCCTCTCTGGCCCCTTCTGGGGTCACTGGCCCGGTGGACCTGGCTTGTTAGAATGCTCTCACCAGAAGGCTTGTCTGAGCAAGGGTATCCCTGCAGGACTGGATTCCTTGATGGTATTAGAGGCCATGCAGGGAAACAAGATGAAGTAATCTCTCCCCAACCAGGGTCTGGATCTTTTTAAAGCCTTGTATTTTATAATCATTTACTCTCAACCCTGGAAAAGGAAGGCACCTTGGGCCTGGGATGGGCAGGCCTGGCTCTTCACACTAGTCCTGGTCCTGTCTCTGGGAACCTAGGTTCTCTGGCTTCTCAGGGCCTCAGTTTCCTCGCTGTACAATCTCAAATGATCCTATGTCTCCTAAAAAGTTGTCTAAAGGATTAAATCACATAATGAATGTAAAGCACATAGAAGAGAGCCTGGTCCATAGAAAATGCCCAGTAAATGTTACTTTTCACTCATGACAATTGTCTAAAGCAATCTCTGTGCTGTGTAGTTTCACTATGAAGGACCTTTGATCCCTGATATATCCATACCTGTTTCCTGATACCTGAAATTCCTCTTAGAAGGGACAAAGTTTTTACAATTAAGTACGAGGTAGAGCATACAAATTGTGCAGAGGGAGGTTACATAAAGCTGAGAACTAGTTGTGGAGGGGAAGAGTGTTGTGGCCAGAGAAGCCAGAAAGAACAGGATCCCAGCCTGCTTCTCAGACAAAGATGGCGGCGTCTTGTATGATCATGAGCCCAGGGTCTGTGTATCAGCTCTTCAGGTCCTAAAATACAGTCGTGTAAATGTGCCTCCATAGGTAATACAACAGGAGAAAACTTCCTTTCACGAAAAATACACAAGACAGCCTTTAAAAGAATGAAATTCTGACACATGGATGAACCTTGAAACCAAACACAAAAGGACAAATATCGTATGACTCCACTTATTTGAGGTACCTAGAGTAGGCAAATTCATGGAGACAGAAAATAGAACAGTGTTTAACAGGGGCTGGCCTGATGGGGCGGGGAGGGAGGGGGGATAGGAATTTATTATTTAATGGGTATACAGTTTCAGTTTGGCATGATGAAAATTTTCTTTTTTTTTTTAATTATTTTTATGTTTATTTATTCATTCTGAGAGAGAGAGAGAAAGAAAGAAGAAAGCACAAGCAGGGGAGGGGCACAGAGAAGGAGAGACAGAATCCCAAGCAGGTTCTGCACCGTCAGAGCAGACCCCGATGCAAGGCTCAAACTCATAAACTGTGAGATCAGGACCTGAGCTGAGATCAAGAGTCAGATGCTTAACCAACTGTGCCACCCAGGCTCCCCGGGATGATGAAAAATTTTAGATATGGATAATGGTGATGGTTATACAACTATGTAAACGTGCTTAGTGCCACTGAAATGTACACTTAAAAATGGTTAAAATGGTAAATTTTATGTTATGCATATTTTACCACAATAAAACACACACAGGAGACATATATACAAACCAGAGATACCTGTTACTTTACAAGAAGAAAATTATTGCCCGGAGGATCTGAAGGTTCCTGATAACTGGCCAACACACCCACACCCAGAGGGGGGAAAAGAAGTCTGTAAATGAAGCTCTGATGAAAGCATAACCCAAGGTAGGAAAGTGGGTTGATGTTGAGAGCCGGTTTGACTCATGACACTATGAACTCAGAATCCACCACCTGCACTCCCCAGGGCAATTTCCCAACCTTTCACAAACCAGTAGAGAGAAGAAATGGTGGTATTTGTAAGCCCTGGAGGTAAACTACCACATGGCTCCAGCAGCCCCAAGGACTGAGCTGATTAATTCCTGGCTTCCTGCAACCCATCCAGGACACATAGATTGGGAAGCTCTGTGCCCAGGGGGCCCAGAATAGTCATGTTCAAGTGTTGGAACAGTGTGTGAATTCATGTTCTATGCACACTGCTATATAAGACTGCTAAGTGAATTATAACTCACTTTTGCATTAAATCCTGTTTCCTTGAGGTTACACCTCAGCATCCTTAATTGACTTAGTGTCTGAGGTTTCCTCACAGGACCTTGACATTCTCTCTTTGCCCAGTGATGTCTGTACTACCTTACTTCATTCACTGTTGAGAGAAGGAGCTACTGACTCGGGTAGGACAGCCTCTCACTGAAAAGGGCAGGTCTGCTGGACCTTTCTGCAGGAAGAGACAGCCACAGGAAGATGACCCAGGATTATTACATTTGGCATTGGGGGTTCATGCCAGTTTTATCTTGGAGAAGCAAATGGGCTGTGACAGAAAGCAGATTAGGGATGGCCTGGCACTGGAATGGGGGCAGCCTTTGACTGGGACAAAGAAACTTTGTGGAATAGGAGCATTCTATGACTAGAGTGAGGTGATGTTTGCAAGATTATATACGCTAACTAAAACTCATTGAACATTTCATATACAGTATCCTCAGCACTGCTTCCTATTAAAATACAGAAATGTGACATTTGTAAGAACAAAAACAATGGACATTGAGCTGTAAATGTAAGATTTGCCTCCTTCACTGTTTGCTTTACTTCCATAAAAAGCTTTACAAAAATAATAACAAAGAAAGAAAGAAAGAAAGAAAGAAAGAAAGAAAGAAAGAATTGGTTGCCTGGGTGGCTCGGTTGAGCATCTGACTCTTGATTTTAGCTCAGGTCATGATCTCATGGTCATGGGATCGAGCCTCACTTTGGGCTCCATGATGAGGTTGGAGGCTCCTTAAGATTCTCTCTCTTCCCTCTGTCCCTCTCTCCCACTCATCCACTGTCTCTCTCTAAAATAAAAAAATTAAAAAAATCATCAAGTTCCAGTAGTGTTACAATCTGAAAGAAAGAAGCTTTATCCTTGCAAGGTTTTGGGGAGGGTCCAATAGATACTGGATGGAAAGGGCCATGGGAAAAAAACAAGAACCAGAAAGTACAATTTACTGACTCAGCATTGTAATGGCTACTGAGGGCAAGGCATGGGAACACTGTGTCCAAATCTGCCGTTCCTTAAGCAGTCAGGAAAGACTATCTCCTACCTCTCCTCAATCTCGCAAAATGAACACCAGGCTCCTGCCAGTCTATTTAAAAGACCATGGATCCATGGTCTGGGCTACAGTTCAGCCACTCATCAGCTTGTGATCTTAAATGAATTTGCCTCCTCTCTGTGGGTCTCATTTTTCCCATCTCTAAAGCTGGAAGGTAATTCCTACTGGTAGCACAACACAGTGGGAGCCTTGTGTATGGGGTAACAGACTTGCTGAACCTCACTTTCCCTCTCTGTAGACTGGGGAGATAGTAAACCTTTGTGGGTGTGTCTGCCCAGCATGTCTCCCCTCTCCTCCTTGCAATACCAGCCCACTCCTTTAAGGAACCTCCTTTGCCTCCTCCCTGTGGTTCCACTGTGGCTGCAGCATCGCCAGCCCCAGGGCCCACCTGGGATGAGGATGAGCCAATCACAGAACCTCGGAAGAACCTAAGACCAACACAGAGCAAAATATGGGCAATCCTGATGGTCTGAAAGTCTCTGGATTCATACTTGTTCTTTCAGATGTATGAGCTAATAAACCTCCTTCTTTGCTTAAAAACTACAACTACACCCTCTGACATGCCCCTGCCCCAAATGAAAAAATCCAAAAACCAAAAAAAAACCCCTTTCTCCCAATTTTACAAGCTAATGGAAACAACCATCTCTGGCTGTGTCTTTTTGCCCTCTGGACCTATTAGAGAAACTCATGCAGCAATCCCATGCTGCAAAGTCCAAGCTGGAGTCCAAAGGGAGGATTAATGATCAACATCCAGTTAGTAAGGGTCATTATGGGGTCACTGCCCAGGTTTTAATTCTTTGTATGCTGAGGTCTAAGCAAACAAAGCAAATAGGCTTTAACTGAAATAGGACAGATTCATAGTCACCAAGGAAAGAAATTCTCACCTTTCAGAGGGCTAACGTTTTGAAATGGGCAAAGAAAGATGGTTAGAGGGTCTTCATCCCAGAATATTTTGGAAGAGAAGACCAAGGACCTTTGAAGCCTTATACCTCCCTTTCTACAGGTATACTGAGCTGACTGTCTTCACTTGCCCATCTTTTTCTGTCCAAAGCTACGACTCCCTAGTGATGGAAGAGAAGTGGGGCCTTGAATGTTGCTGACTGCTATAGACTCTCTGAGGCTCACTTCCTTGGACACCCAGAGTTACCTCTACTAGTTTGGGTAGCTAGGCAGTTGGCCCAAAGAGAGCCCTATAGGGAAGGATGAAGAGATAAAGACTATTACAAGAAAGACAGCAACTTGTACGTATTATAATGAATCATTCTCTGGCACTGGTTGGATGTGTCTTTGTTAGTTGCCTTTAGGGTGTGCTCGGAGAATGTGGCGGGTTGGGGTCAGACCTAGGGTTTGTTTTCATAACCCAGGAAGTAGGACCCTGGGCAACACAGGCTTAAGGCTTTGGGAACTCAACCACATGGTGCTTGGTTATCAAGGGAGACATCAGGGCAGGGAGTGAGGACCCAGGAAGTGCTTGTTTTTAAGAACAATCCAGGGAGGGGAGGATTTTATTTTTCACTGTGTAAGCCTTCTAAACTATTTGAATTATTTACCAAGACCATGTGATTATAACAAAAAGAGATTGGCTTACCATTTTGAATCGTGAAAAAGTAAGTTCTTTTCCTTTCCTTACTTAATTTCTGTCAGGTCAGACTCTTGGCTTTGGCGGAGGTCAGAGGAAAAAGTCATCCCACAGAGAGAAGGGCAGAGTTTCCCTGTGAGAAGTCTTTTCTCCCACTCTGATTCATCATCTGGTAGTGACCATGGCCTTGCCAGAGTGGGGAATGAGACAGGGCAATTAGCTAAATGAGAATCCCCAGGTTGGGATTTGACTACGTTGGGAGGAGCTCAGGTCATACACAGGCTGGGCTGGGGGATGCTGAATGGTCTACGTGGTTATAACTCTGTTGACCAATCTGTCATCTGAGTTGGGGAGGTAAAATGGAGAGATGAGGTACAGTGTAGGGATGCCCTGTGGTGCCCTTCAGGTGGCATGAAGTCTGGTGAGCCATTAAGTCATTTCACAAGTAAGGACATGTACCTGGATACATACTCAGAAGCTGATCAAGTGTGTGGCTTGGGCAGGATGGCCCAGCAGCAGTTTAGAGCTGGTAGAGTCATGTACCTCAAAGCATTGACAGAAGCCCTGCTCCAGACCACAGACCACCCATTGGAAAGCACCACCGTGCCTGTAAGATCACCCTGGACAGCTGCTCCATCCCCCACCAAACAGGGTCCTGATGTGGAGCTGAGTTCCAAATTACCCAACTTGGGAATGCATTAGATACACTTAAAGCATGTTTATCAAGGACAGGGAATCTTTGGGTCAGTTTGTACAAATATTCATCGGTTACATCTTAATCTTAGTCTTACTTGGAATTGTTTTAGGAAAGCAAAACCCAGACTAAGGAGGCTCTGTTAGGGGGAATAGGGTTGTCTAATTGTCCAAGTTCTTTTTGGGGCCACAGAATGATGTTCCCTGGACATTCTCTGTCCCCCATCCTTCCTCTTAGGATTCACTAGCATCAGCCATCATGTCACTCCTGATTTGTCATTTGCCACTTTTTATCTAACCCAAGTACTCAGCGTCAGTGTGGGTGTTGGAGAGATCCTGGCCCCCAAATCTCTCTGTTCACTCTTCCAACAGTGGTCCTGATCTTGGTACAGACAGCGAGAACAGTGCCTTATGTAGGCTGCTGCCCTAAATACACACTGCCTCTTATTTAAAAAAAAAAAAACAACATTTTTTAACATTTATTTATTTTTTTAGAGACAGAGTATGAGCAGTAGAAGGGCAGAGAAAGAGGGAGTCACAGATTCAGAAGCAAGCTCTAGGCTCTGAGGTGTCAGCACAGAGCCTGATGCAGGGCTCGAACTCATGAACTACGAGATCATGACCTGAGCCGAAGTCGGATGCTCAACCAACTGAAACATCCAGGCGCCCCATACTGCCTCCTATTTATTTACACACAACACTGATTTCATAAAGGTTGTAACCATCATCCACAATCGACAAGCTTAAAAAAATTTCACACATCAGAATGGTTTCGTATTGCATTTAATCAGTGTTTCCTGTTCCTAGTAGTATGGTTTTGTTCTTTTCAGACACTTTACTCTTAGAATCTATAGTTTGCTTCAGTTTGCAGCAGCCCGTACTGATCCTGCGACTGGATCATGGCTGTTTGCCACTGTAAGACCTACTTTCATCAGAACTGCAGGATGCCCCTGACTACCTCCACATAGTGGCTATCTGGGGGCGGCTTCCTCGGACTCCCAGGCTGCAGGAACTTCTTAATTGTAGGGATGTTGCTGATTCTTGCTTTAAATGCCTGAAATGAGAACCAGTAAAATGAAAGCCTCGATAGCAGCCACAACCTTTAAGAAAATCATAACTTTGTCATGGGAGGAGAGTGCTTAGGCTGCCAGCTTATGGAGCTCAGTGTGTTGAATCTGAATTAATTCTTAAGGCCTGTTTGCTGGATGTTCCCAGGATGGTAATACAATTGCTAGTATGTTTAGCCTGAATAAACTGTTTTGTTAAACAATCATTCGGGTGCATGTGTGGCTCAGTCAGTGTGTCCGACTCTTGATTTCGGCTCAGGTCATGAACCCAGGGTCGTGAGATGGAGCCTCCATGTTGGGCCCCATGCTGGGCATGGAGCCTGCTTCAGATTCTCTCTGTCCCTCTCTCTCTCTGCCCCTCCCCCCCCCACACACTATCTCTCTCAAAAATTGAAAAAATAAAAAATCATTGTCTCAAAGAGGTTCATATTAAAAACTCTAAAAAATTCATACTCTTTGACCTACTGATTCCTGTTCTAGGAATTTCTTATAAGTGTGAGCAAAGAAATAACATAACGTATGAGCGAAGAAATAATGATAAGAATGTTAGCACAGTGAAAAGTCAGAAATAACCTATATTTCCAAGAACAGAAAACTGGTTATATAAACTATGGTACATCCCTACAAAGTATATAGTTCAGTAATTTAAAATGATATAATATATAAGAAGAAGAGGAAGACCCCTGTATTGACAGGGAAAGAGCTCTAGAATGTGCTGTTTAGTTTAAAGGGAAAAAAGGGGAGGGGCAAAAAAAGAAAGGGAGAGAGAGAATCCCAAGCATTAGCAGTTGGCAGCATGGAGCCCGATGTGAGGCTTGATCTCACGAACTGCAAAATCATGCTCTGAGCTGAAATCAAGAATCGGATGCCTGGGGCCCCTGCGTGGCTCAGTCAGTTAGGCCTCGGAGTTCAGGCCAGGTCATGATCTCACAGCTCATGAATTTCAACCCCGCATCAGGCTCTGTGCTGACAGGCCAGAGCCTAGAGCCTGCTTCCGATCCTGTGTCTCCCTCTCTCTCTGCCCCTCCCCTACTCATCCTCTGTCTCTCTCTCAAAAATACATAAACATTAAAAAAATTTTTTTTTAAGCAGTCTTCGTTTAAGATGACCTGGAGATACATTTTGTTTTAGTCTTTGTTTCTATTCACTTTTTCTTAGGCTTCATGTGGATATTAATACACTACCTTCAGTAGAGGGAAGTCAGAAAGAACAGAAGCATCGAGTTCTTCCACCATTAAAATAGCTTCCAACAGTTGTATGTCTGCCCAACTGAATTTGTTGCCAACGAGAAAATCCTCTCCGTGGTCATTCAAAATCTGCAGAAAGAAAGATGACAAAGAATATCATATAAAAGTAAAGATTATTTTGCCTGGCTAAACACTTATAAAAGCAGGGACTCTTTTGTAAAGATCATATGTACTAAAGAATCTTTTTCTTGATAATCTCCAAGAATGCTAGAAATGGTCAGATAAAACCAACTCTTAAACACTCTTAAACCTGCTGCAAATTGGCACAATATTGTTGGAAAATTGTCAGTGATTATCAAGTTATTTGGGGTAGTAAAGTGTTAGAACGGAGTTCTAATAAGCTTAGAGCTGGTTAAGTAAAACTGAACCCACTAGTATAGGGAGACACTAAGGTCATGATTAACTAGAATCTGGCTACTATCCCACAAGTAGAAATAAATCATCAATGGGATATCAGAAGCCCAAACCTGAGCCTTCTTACTATCCAATGAAAAGTGAATATAAAAATCCCTCAGGTGTAGCTTTGAGTGGCAGATGTACAAAATATGGGTTTATTCCATAGGTAAGGAACAAAGATAAATTCAGGCACCACATCTCTTCTTGTGATACATGAATAAAAATAAAGTATTAGTATGGATGAATAAAATGACTAGAATCAGTGAATTCTAGAGTATTCCAGCCATGGCAAACATAAAAACAGTTGATGGAATATATCAAATATGCCAAATATATGGAAAATGATTCCTGCAGAAGACAAGCTCACAGACACAAGTTACAAAGCACATGATTTGTACTTGAGATAACTCTTTTATAAGACAGAGGCAGCACACTGACAAAGAAGAATTTTGGGTCACAGAGCCAAATGTAAGAGTGGACTCTTAAAATTTTTTGTTTAATCTTTATTTATTTTTGAGAGAGAGAGAGTGCAAGGGAGGAACAGAGAGAGAGGGAAACCCAGAATGTGAAGCGGGCTTCAGGTTCTGAGCTGTCAACACAGAGCCCGATGCAGGGCTCGAACTCATGAACCATGAGATCATGACCTGAGCTAAAGTCAGATGTTCAACTGACTGAGCCACCTAGGTACCTCAAGAGTGGACTCTTTAAGGAGTTAAAAATGCTTAAAATGTTCAAGAGAAAATGGGTGAGGAAGGCATGTGGAAAAAAAAAAAAGAGCATATGGGTTTGAAAAAGAAATAAATATTATTAAATGAAAAATATAAATGGTATAAAAATATTCAATAGAGAAATTGAAAAAAATAAGTAATTTGGCATAAAGATCTGAGGAAACCCACAGAAATAAAGATACTGAAAATATGAGAGAGAGGTTAAGAGACATGTAATATAGAAGGAAGCTCCAACCTAAGTCTAAGAGGAGCCCAGAAGGACAGAACAGAGAGAATAGGGAGGAAGCCATTTTCCCTATTATTTGGTGGAGGATTTTCCAGAATCTTTTCAAAAAGAAGGACATTCTTGTTAACTAACTTGGATTTAAGTAAAATTAAAAAATTAAAAAAAAAAAAAAGAGGGAGATTCTTCAGACCGAAAAAAAAAAAAAAGGGAGGAATCAAAGATTGCTGGGACCATGTCAAAAACCAGAAGCAAACTTGACCAAGCTACCACTGTCCAAAAGATAAGACACTTGAGCTTCTATAATCACTTCCATAATTACTGAAACTAACGTAACATTGTGTGTCAACTATACTCAAATTTACTTTATTTATGTATTTTTAAAAATTTATTTATTGAGAGAGAGCGCGCATGTGGGCATGCATGTGCACATGTGCATGCATGGGGGAGGGGCAGAGAGAGGACAGAGGGAATCCCAAGCAAGCTGCCAGCTGTCAGCACAGAGCCTGATATGGGGCTCAATCCCATGAACCACAAGGTCATGACCTGAGCTGAAACCAAGAGTCGGATGCTTAACTGACTGAGCCACTCAGGCACCCCATACTCAAAAAAAAAAATAAAAGAAAGAAAAAAAAGAAAAGAAGAAGAGCTCTAACATTAATCAAAGCACAGCCAATGTTCAAATTCATGGCAATAAACAGTATCATCATGTTATTTAAAGAACAAAAACAAGAAGGAAAAAACCAATAAACTCATTAGTCCCCTTTGAAGATGCTAGGTAACTAACTCATTTTGAAAAGCAGTGAACACTGAGCAAGAATCAAGGATTTATCCTCCTTTCCTAACATAAACCACACCCCAAAGTAACTAAATATATTATGACGGGGAAGATTCATTTTATAGAAAGTATTCCAGCTAATAAATGAAGAGGGGTTAACAGATTTGGGTGTCAGTATTTTGCATTCACCAATAAATCAGTGGGTCTAGGCATTAATCATCAGTCACATTTAGTTGTAAGAAGAGGGAAAACCAGATAATGTCTGCTTCCTAATGACCTTCACAACATCACCTATGACAGTCTGGCCAAAATAATCACACCTGGACACGATTAGGCTTCTAATTCTAACTTCCAATTGACAGGAATTTTAGAGAATAAAGGAGTATGCTGCATTTAGTAAAATCCAGGCTTTGGGAAATTTGACAAGATAAATACAAGAGGAATAGAAGGGGAGAAAAAGGGGAGCCCGAGTGGCTCAGTCAGTTGAGTGTCCAATTCAACTTGATTTTGGCTCAGGTCATGACATCATGGTTCATGAGATCCAGCCCCAAGTTGGGTTCTGTGATGACAGCAGGCAGCCTGCCTGGGATTCTCTTTGTCTCTGCCCCCCTCCCTTGTGCACTCTCTCTCTCAAAATAAATAAATATTTAAAAAATAGAAAAAAAGAGGAAGGGACCTTATAGATTAAAAGAAGCTTAAAAATGTAATTGACTAATGACAGAGAATGAATTTGAGGATTTTTTTGTTTGTTTTCGGGGTTATTTTTTTTTTAATTGAAATACAGTTGACACACAATGTTACATTAGTTTCAGATAAACTTGAGTCTGATCCTGATTTGAACAAATACATTATTTTAAGTGTTTTGAGGAGTACTGGGTTAGGCCACACAGATTTCAAAATCTGTAGTATGATAATGTCCATTTAACATTATAACTCAAGTAATCACACTAGTTTTTTTGTTTTTGTTTTTTTTTTTACATGAAAGGCATTTCAACAACACTGTACATTGTTCCAGATAAAGAGGAGCTTGCTTGTCTAGTTCTGAGGTACTGGCAGAATCCTTCATTGCGGTTTAATCAGTAATAAATCATTCTTTCCCCAAGACTAAGACTGAGGAGAAATACCACAGAATTCTTCTGTCTGACAAGCCTTTATTTATGGAACCCTATGCATACATGGTACCTTACAGATGTATTTCAAGGACATTCCTAATGATTCACTCCAAAATGACTTCGGAAAAGTTGTAACTTTAAGAGACCTTATCTTTTTACTGAGGCATGATTACCCACCAGAATTACACGTAAAGAAACATCTGACAGGAAATTTAAGGTGAAGATGCCTTGGGCTGATGGCTTCTTAAAAATTCAGAACAGAAACGCTGTACCTTTCATTGCATTTGGCTTATTCCCATTCAGTTTTGTTAGAGGTTCCATAATTACGTAACCCTTATTAAAGTTTTGCTCCAGGTGCAGTAAAGCTCTACCACAGCTTCTGTCTTTTTAACATTTTTAACAGATATTCACGCCTGAAATAGTCTTCTTAGCAACAGGAAGTAAGTCCGGAATGCCTGCATCCTGCAAGTGCAGGTGGGAACTTGCCTTGCCCGCGCTCGGCTTCCCAGTTCTCGTCCGCCCCGCCCCCAGTTGCCCTCTGGCGTGGGAAGGGGTACCGGCAGGCCTCTTGATAATGCCAGCCCCGCCCCCTACTCCACTAGCAGGACCTGCGCGCGCAGCCGTCGCGAAGGGCGACCCTGCCTCTCGCGAGAGCACCCTGGCACGTCTGGCCCGCCAGCATAAGGCCTCAGTGAGGTCCAAAGTGGATTGCTCCTCCCCTACCTTTTCAAAGGCGGGGAAGTAACGGGTCTTAGCTTTCTTCACGATTAAAGTAAGATTCTCCTCTTTTTCCTCAGGGGGTTTGAACGCAGCCAGCGCGGTCATTATCATGAGGTCCAGGGTGCCGTCAGCGTACATGTTGATCCTGACAAAACAGCGTGTTGACTCTTATTCCGACGCGACCCTTTCAGTATGGGATTCCCTAATTCGCCACAGTGGTGGCGCAGATCAATATTGGGGCAAATTACTTTTCATGCCCCCTCCCTTAAGATTCCATGCTCAGGAATGATTTCTGCCAACAGAGCCATCCTAGTGACCAGGGTATACTAGCGTCTCTGGAAATGTTTACTGAGTGAAGGGATGTGTGAAAAAAATTAGTAAGTGCCTCTAAGTTGGTATCTGCCATAAATAAATAGATTATTGTGGTTTTAAAAACCCAACTGAATGAAGTTTACCGGAAATGCGAAACTATTAGCACCAGAACCTCTTCAGTTGTTTAGGAAAGATGCATAATTTAGCAGGTCTTCCCCTGACCTGGCAACTGAGAAGGAAACGTTTGCTTTCCTAGTCAGATCAGACAAATACCTTGATTCATTCTCTAAAATTTTCCCTTGCATTGACAAACGCAAAAAAAAAAAAAAAAAAAAAAAAAAAAAAAAAAAGGTTAAAAAAACAACAAAAAAACTAAGAATGGTAGATATATGACCATTATTTATTAGACTATTGGTGCAGTTATGCTGTGCAAGTTCTCTCTACAACCAGTATGCAAACATTAAGAGTTGTGTGTCTGTGTATCCCCCACTATATGCTAACTGCCCAACAGATTTGGTTCAGTGATCATCTCTATTTTCAACATATATAAAAGCATAATTTACTTTGTTGTCCTATCTGAATTACAAATCGTTTTTCTTACATGTTCGATTGTCATCTAGCCTGTCACCTTTAATTGTAAAAAACAAACACATGCATCAAAACAGTGAGAAACGGATTGCTTTTGCACAGTATTACTCATTTACATTGTTACAAAAGGATGCTTTTCATACACTGTTTGAAATTGCTTGTCTTCCCATAAACCTTTGGGACTGCAAGTTAGGATGACTAAATTTATTTTAAAGGTGGATCTAAAGAAGAGTTGGGTGCGCTGCTTCTGGTTATGGACTTTTTCATTCCTATGTTATACTCTCTCTCCTTCTTCTGAACAATTGAACTTAGGCCTTTGTCCTACCATGTCTTCTCTGTATATGTATGGACCACCCCATAGTGTTCATGCTTGTGGGGATAAGATTTCAAGGACCACTGAAATGGCCCTTTGACCCCAAATACAGATAAAACCTTTATAGTTATAAGTCTTTGTTTTGTCTGTAGTTTACTTATCTCATGTGAAGCTGAACTATGTATTCCTGGGAGTAATAATCCAGCCATCCTCAGCCAAGCCTAGCACACAGTGCCCAGCATGGAGTAGATGCTTGTGGTATATATGTGCAAAACAATGGACACAAAACTTCACCGTTCAGTAATTGTGATAAAACTTGACAGTCCCTTCCATCATTAGTTGTGGTCTGTTTTCTGGAATGACTTCATGACTTGCTTTGACAAATAGAATGAGGTGGAACTGATGACCAGTTCTGAGCCTAGAACTTAAGAAGCTTTGTACGCTTTTACTCTCTGTTAGAACCCTCCCTAGCTGCTCCAAGAACAAGCTTGGCATGAGAGAATGAGAGACACATGGCCCATTTACCCCTCAGTGGACAGTCAGCACCCTAAACCAGAGCCCCCTGACTGCCTACTGGTTGACTACAGACATAATGAGTAAGTCCAGCCAAGAGGAGTCAAGCCTGGCCCAGATATGCCAATGCCCACGTGACATATAGACTGGTGATGAAGAATAAATGCCTACTGATTTAAGTCACTGTGGTATGTTTTACAACAGTATCTGTGGTAATAGATCATTGATACAATGCTCAGTGTTTGCTGAATCAGTCATTTCCACCTTACATAGAATGAAGTTTACTAGGTCATTTTATGAGAACCTATTCTGTGAGGAGTGGGGAGAGGATACGAATGTTGAATGCAGACCACCATGAGTAGTAAAAGGGGAAACCTGGAGTATTCAGAGTTATGCACAGCACATGTGGGTATAGCAAGAGCATCTCCCCTTTGTTCCCCTTGCCTTCTCCTCCTAGCCCAGGCAGAAAGTCTACATCTGAACTGAATTTCAGCTGGTGCAAAACTACAGAGCTTGGATAAGAGTCAAGTACAGACATGAACACTGTGGTACCTGACTGTCTCCTTCAGGTCCTTCCCATACAAGTCGTACTTGGCAGCAAGGTAGCTGAGGATAGCTCTAGTCTGTGTCAGCACCATTCCATCAATTTCAACCATAGGCACTTGGCCAAATAGCAGGCGTCCATCTATGGATTGAGCAAAGAGAGGTTAGGGTACTCTCCTTCCATGGTTGTGGTAAGCCTTCAGGAGGGTCCCTTCTAATTTTGTTGAGTAGTTTTTAGTTTTCATCCAAAGTGGTGAGCTAACGATGCCAGTTGTTGAGGAAATTCCTACCATTTGCTTTATGGAAAATCTGAGACTCGCTTGATGGTTTCATGCATTTTTGTGCATTGGTTAATCACGACTATTTAAGACACTATACATTTACTATGACTGTATTATAATATAAATACTATGAAAATCATCTCAGGGAGATGGGTTGTTAAAAATACTCACCCACTCCCCAGATAATTCTGATTCAGGGCTGGAGGCTGGGAGCCTGAATTCTTTGAAAAGCACATCAGGTATCACTCCAGGTCTACACAGCAGCAGGACAGATGTGACAACAAGAACCCAGGAATACTGGGTCCAAATGCCAGCTTTAGCCCTCCCCAGCCATGTGTCTTTAAGCAAATGACTTACCTGAGCTTCAGCTTCCTTTTCTCTAAAACAGTAATAATACCTATCAAGCAGGATTTTTGAAAAGATTAAATGAGATAGCTTTAAAAAAGCACTGAATACTGTCAATAATCAGTGTTCAGTAAAATTAAATTTTCTTCATTGTGAGTGACTGCCTATAAAAGTAGTGCATTTAAAGGTGTACTATAATTAGTACTCTTTTCATAGGATAGGGTCTTGAAGAAATACATAGCCTTTAAATTTCCTTTACTACCTGCACATTGCTGAGAATAAGGAACTTTATCTAGAATAGGAACCAGACTTCACTAGTGCATTGGCAAAGACCATAATGAATTTCCCTAGTTTCCAATATTGTTGCTGCTTGCTTTAATGAGAGACAGTAGAAGATGGTGGAGAGAAAACCACCACAGGAACTTTTCAGGGAGCCAGTGTCCCTATTTAGTTGGATGATTCAGGCAAATCTCTGTCTTCCCTAAACCTATTTTCTGATCTGTAGCAGTATTGTCTTGCCCATTGTAGGGTTTCCTTGAGCAGGAATAAAATCATGCTTGTGACCATGCCTTGGAAATATTAGTACAATTATTAATGGAGAGACTGAAAAATCTCCACTTCCTAAAGATAGTGCTACATTTGTCTAACACTGAATGATCATCCAAACTGGTCTCTGTGCTACTGCTTTTAAGGATGCAGAAGTCCATTAAAAATGATCCATGCTTCTAGGAACTGATGATCTTCTTCAGAAGGATTTTTAAAAATCTAGGATCAACAGTGCAGGGAAGGATCTTTGCAATCATTTAGTTCATTCATATTATAGACTATGGCACTATGGAGGCCAAGAGGGCAAACGTGACTTGCTCACACTCATAGGAGACAGCTAAACCAACAGAAGTAGGTCTCCCGACTCTCTGCCGAGGGCCCTCTCTGCGGTCCTTTTCTGCCTCTTATTCACTAATAATAGTAATGCCCAGGAGGGTGTCAGAAGCACAAGAGTAGCATCACAGACTCAGAGAGGAATGGAAGATCTCCTAGGCTGTTAGGGAGGACTTCCTGCCAGAATGATCATGGAAGAGTTTCTGAAGATACATTTCATTTACTTATTCAATACATATGTATTTACTCCCTACTACGTACCAGTGACTGGCCTTGTTTGGGGTGGAGTAGGGCAGAAATAACGAGGAAGAGGAGGTTCAGGGATTTATTAAAGTTTCTGGACAAGAACTGGGGAGGGGTTAGCTGGCCTTCCCCATTTAATGAGATCTACTGGCATCCTGCATCTGTGACCACAGAGATTATTTTTATTTTATGGTAAGGAGAAAGGACGCAGAGAAGTTAAAGGCCTTCTGCAGTCATACAGTTTGTAAATGGTAGGTCTGCTGATTACTAGTTGAACATTTTTTCAAAAAATAATTTGTGTTCATTTCATGACTTTATCAGCAATAATGGGAACATCCAGGTTTCCTTAGATAAGGAAAATAACTTTGTGGCGGTTAGAAGTTTAAGAAGCTCTGTGAAAGTACTAGTCTTTTGTCTTGGTGTGAGAGACTTTTCTAGGGCATTGTAAGGATGAAGGACTTCTTCCAAATGTAATCAAATTTTGATCTTTTCTGTAGTCTTGGTTCTATAATTGTAACCTGATAAAAAATGGTGTCTGTTAACCTGCTGAAACCATTAAGAGGAAGTGGATATGAGCCATGAGAACTAAAGAATATCTTTGGTCAAATTCCTCTTCCCTTTTACTCCCTCCCCTTCAACCCACTGGATCAGTATTTAAGAATTCTAAAAGGATTCTTTAGTGGGGTGGGGAGTATTGAACCAATTAGCTCAGTTAGCCATGCTATCATATCTAATTGAGGTCAGGGTCATAGTCTACTTGATAAGCTTTTATGAAGTCTAAGGAGAAATGCAGATGATAAATTTAGCTCTATGACAGGGATACAGTGAGCATTCAATCAGTGTTAGCAGTCCTTGTCCTCATAGTTGTCACTGTAGAGTTTTGTGTTCCTGTATTGAAATGAATATTTCCAGAAACAATTTTTTTTCTAGTAATATAGCATTGGATAAATCTAGGCTCACCCTTCTGCAACTTCTCATATTGTTCTGTTGTTTCAATAAATTCTTCTTCAAACTAGATAAAAGAAACATTGTTATAACTTTAATGTCCTCAGAGAGAGAGAGAGAGAGAGAGAGAGAGAGAGAAATGTTCACAGTATAAAATGTCCAATGGCTTCCTGAATGAAAATTTTATTTTTATTTACTTTTTTTAAGATTTTATTTTTTTAAAAAAATTTAATGTTTATTTATTTTTGAGAGAGAGACAGAGCATGAGCAGGGGAGGGGCAGAAGGAGGGAGATACAGGGTCTGAAGCAGGCTCTAGGCTTTGAACTGTCGGCACAGAGCCCAATGCAGGGCTCAAACTCACGAATTGTGAGATCATGACCTGAGCTGAAGTCGGATGCTTAACCGACTGAGCCACCCAGGCACCCCAAGATTTCACTTTTAAGTAGGGGTGCCTGGATGCCTCAGGTCGTGATCTCACAGTTCATGTGTTGGAGCTCCAAGTCAGGCTTTGCACTGACAGCTCAGCCTTTGGCTCCCTCTTTCTCTGCCCCTCCTCTGCTTGTGGTAGTGCGCTCTCTCTCTCTCTCTCTCTCTCAAATAAATAAACAACAACAGCAACAAAGATTTTATTTTTTAGTATTCTCTACACCCAATGTGGGGCTCGAACTTACAACCCCAAGATCAAGAGTCAGAAGCTCCACTGACTAAGCCAGCCAGGTGCCCCCAGAATGAAAATTTTAAAAGGAACCACAAAGTTACCAATTTAGACACAGCTGAAAATTCTGCCAGCATGTGTGTGTGTAGAGGGCACGGGACTGGCATCCCTTTAGGGGTTTTGTCTACTTAACAGGATATCTCCAGCCCCGTTCATATTATTTCCTTTTCTTCACATTAGCTCTTTTTTCTCTCCAAATTCTTGTCCTTTTCTCTAACTTCCCCCAATAATTTCCCTTCTCCTATTCCTCTCTTTCCCTTCTTCTCTCTCTTCTGTGCCATTCTCCCTCTGTATCAGGTCAAATTAAATTTCTCTTCGATACTTGTACATTCAATGAAAGGGATCTGAAGATTATTACTCAGGTGGGGTTATCATTTACTGATGGAATCTCTGAAGCTTCAGCGGGAAAGAGGGACTTTTTGTCCCTAAGACTTGAGATGGGGGTAGGATAAAGTGAACAAAACAAAGAAGGTCATACGTGAGTCCTTGTTTTAAAGAAGATGGCATTCAAAGAGGGAAAAGGAAGTCTACACCTGCATGAAACCAAACAGTTTCAAAGCACTTGTGAAAATCTATGGAAAAGTCAGTGGTTAAGGAATTCAGAATTAAGGACAGATCCAAGTGGGGCAGACTTTTCTGGGCTCAAGAGGAGACCAGATTGCAGCTGGAGGTAAGGTTTCAGTGGGTAGCCATGGGTAGAACATGGTGCCAGGCCAAAGCTGGAAAGACCCCAGGAAATCAGTTCGTTCCAGTGAAAACAATGATGCAGATGTGGGTCTCCTCTCTCTCCTTTGTCTTATGAGTCATCATGATCTCTCTGCCCCTACAAAGTTTCCAGAACACCTCCCTACACTTCCACCCTCCCAACCCTGCTTAAACAGAGGACTATGATCCCTCCCTCACCTCTTACAAAGGAAGACAGATGGAAAGGGAAAAAGTGGATCCATCTCTAAAGACCAACCTGAATTATGAAGTGGGGAAGAGGACCACTCCAGCCCACCCAAATTACCCTCCTTCCTTTTCCCAGGAAGGAACCAACCTCCACTCCAGCTGCAGCCAGCAGCCAGCGGATCGACTCCATCCTGCCTCTGCCACGAAAGTAGCAGAGCTTGGGCTTGGTTGTCATGACTCCTGGCTCAGGGTTTTCTGAAGGGCAAAATAAGAAAAGCAAGAAAACAATGGTCATAGAAGCAGGATTGTGGTTACCTCCAAGGAGGAGATGAGGGTTGTGATGGCGGGGGGTGAATGAGGGTGAGTCTGGAATGCTATTAATATTCTGTTTCTTTTTTTTTTAATTTTTGTAATGCTTATTTGTTTTTGAGAGAGAGAGAGAGAGAGAGAGCAGGGGAGGGGCAGAGAGAGAGGGAGACAGAATCTGAAACAGGCTCCAGGCTCTGAGCTGTCAGCACAGAGCCCGATGCAGGGCTCGAACTCACGAATTGTGAGATCATGACCTGAGCCAAAGTTGGACACTTAACCGACTGAACCACCCAGGTGCCCCAATATTCTGTTTCTTAAACAGAATTAATAATCGGTCTTTATAATTAGTCTTTAAACCGCACATAAATGCACTCTCCTGTATGTATGCTCTATCTCACAATTTAAGAAAAAAGAACAAACTATACTTATCAAAGTATCAAGGTATCCATAGATTTGAGAGACTGTCTCTGGTATTTTGAGAAAGGATCCAGGTGTTAATATGATGGTTTCATGAACAACCTTGCAAAAGAAAATCTTTTCTAACAGTGGCAAGGAGCTGGGCCGTTTTGGACTGAGATGTTCTTTGGGAGTTGGGCCACTCTTTCATTTCTGTCACAAGGCTTTTCTGAGTGTTGGGACAGGCACAGATGTACACCTAGTCAGGACCAGGATTCTAGTCCTTGCGTGACCACCAGGGAGCCGGGCAACCTTAGGCCCAGTTCAGTAGGTCTGTCCACCTGCATGTCCTCATCCGTAACTGGGAAGGATTACACTAGGTGACCTGCAGCCTTTTCAAGAAAAGTATTGTGATAACGCAGGCATATGTGATAGCACTTTCTACCTCACTGCTGCAAGGGCCACAGTGGCTATTATGCTAGTGACCTCTGCCTGTCGCACAGGATTATTGAACGTGCTTTGAGAATGTTAACACTCTATACCAACTCAGAGAACTGCCTGGTCTCCTTCTCCCACATCTGCCTCTCTGACCCCATAGGTAACAATGCATGCTCCAAGGAAACAACAAAAAAAGCCAAACTACTGGCACAGTGCTCATGGTGCTGTGGCTGGGAGGGTGCTCAGATGACCTGGACAGAGAGACTGACCTCAGCTTCCCAAGGCAGCCCTCACCATAGTCCTCTGCCCACCAACCCCCAGACTGCCAAATAGCATGTCCTAGCCAGGATTCCACTCAAGGACGCTGCCTGTGCTAAGAAAATTCACAAGAAAGTAAAAAAAATCAGAACATCAGTAGCTCGGTTCATGATGAAGAATTTGGCTGTTAATACCCTATATCCTATGACAACAAAGTCACTCAGGTTCACAAAATCTTGCAGGTGTTTTGAGGCCGTGTTGCCCTCAATCATTCTATTTTCCTCTACGTTGGATTTACAGTTTAACTCTTGGAAAAGCTGAATCCCTTTCTTTTTGTAATATGGAACGTTTCACAAATTTGCATGTCATGCTTGCACAGGGACCATGCTGATCCCTGTATTCTTCCAATTTTAGCGTATGTGCTGCCAAAGCCACACCAATTCTTTTCTTGTTGTGGTCTTGTCACCTCTTGGGCACTGCCCATGTTGGGTTGCTTTTAAGACTCATTTCTTTTAAGTTGCCTCTTTAGCTATTGAGTATTGAAAGTGTCAGGAGCTTCCTAAAAACCTACTTATTTATTGTCTTGGGAAACACAATGATTAAAAAGGCACCCGAATTCCCTGATTAGAGAAACATGTTTGGGTCTAGTAACTTACTACTAACACAACTTAGAATGAGCCTTACAACAAAATCAGCGTGGAAAGAATATGGCAAGAGGGAGAAGGGAAATGGTGCCTTTTTGTTTAACCTCTTCCCAGTGAGATAGCTCTTGAATTCTCTGGTCTCCTACAGGTCCCACGTAGGATGGTTAAGGAGCCAATGCAAGTGCTGTTGGAAGTCAGAAAGAGGAGGCATAGCAGTTCACCAGCATGCTAAAGACACGGCAGGACACACATGCCCAGTGGGTGTCAGCACTAGAGTAATTCACACCCACATGGGCCATTTTTCAGGTATTGACCAGATGTCAGGAAGGCAGCAAAGCAAACAAACAACAACAATATTAACAACAGCAAACCCTGGGTGACCGACAAATGATTCAAGCCCTCTGAGAACCCCTTCCAAGTATCTGTCCGTCCTGCTGCCTTCAGACAAAAATAAAGCAACACTGGTGAAGTTAAATATCAGTGTCTAGCTTGGGGAGCTTCCTCTTTCCACTCTGCTTAGTGCATGGAGCTCTAACCAGTTTGACCCCTCTATACCTGCTCTGAGAGATGGAGATGAGGCTGTGAATCTAGCTGTGGCTGGTCTCAGGTTAATTCCTGTCATTTCATCTCCTTGAAACCTTCAACGAGTCCAAATTCTGTTTGAAATAAATCTTATGGTGAAAGAATATGGGACATAGGAACTCCTGCTAACACCTTTTTTTTTTTTTAAGTTTATTTATTTTGAGAGAGAGACAACACAAGTCAGGGAAGGTCAGAGAGAGAGAGAGAGAGAGAGAGAACGAGAGAGAGAAACTCCCAAGCAGGCTCCCCACTGTCAGTGTGGAGCCCAACACAGGGCTTGAACTCACAAAAGCATGAGATCATGACCTGAGCCAAAACCAAGAGTCAGACACTTAACCGACTGAGCCACCCAGATGCCCCAGCTAACACCCTTTTATAGTGATTCTGTCCTACCCCCCACATCCCTACCCTCCACCCCTCTACCCCCAGTTAGACAAGGCTGAAAGTTATCCTTTGATTTAGACCTTGGATCCAGAAAAGGTCATCTCTGGTAGCCTCCAAAAGCTGTTTCTCAACAATGGTCACTTAAAATGTTGGCTGGATGGTCTTTCTTCTGATTATTCTCTTAGTTACTTGAAATCTACAGAGATTAAAATTCTGGCCCCAGATTGCCCATGAGAGACAGATCCTAACACAACTACTGAGTGTCATAATGTGGAGGCTCCAGACATTGTATTTGTTCCAGAGACCCAGTCAAGAGTCAGAGTAAGATTACTGGTACTGTGCCTGGTACCAGTAATGGTGAAATCTCTCAGATGAAAAGAGGGACAGCAAAATGTACTCCTAAAATGATCAAGAAAAGGCAAGCTTCTTGGTGGCATGGGCAGAATCAACACTCAAAGAGATGCAGGCATATGAGCCTTTGGAAGTGCTGGAATGAAACAAGGGAGCCAGCAACATCAGGTGCCCAGGAGTCTAGGTGCCAGGGATGGAATGTGGTGTTTTCTGCTGGGAGGGGCATTGTCAATGGGTAAGAAGGGAAAGCTGTGCTCCTTAGGGTATATAATCAAGAATATGGATTAATAGCCACCCTTGGGGCACCTAGCTGGCTCAGTCAGTTGAGCATCCGACTCTTGATTTTGACCCAAGTCATGATCCCAGATGAGCCCTGAGTCGGGCTCCAGACTCCTCAAAGAGCCTGCTTAAGATTCTCTACCTCTAAAAAACGAAAGAAAGAAAGAAAGAAAGAAAGAAAGAAAGAAAGAAAGAAAGAAAAGCCACCTTAGCTTCACAGAGAGTGAACACTGAAAAAGTTGAGGGCTCAGATGTGGATCTAGTACCATTCATTTACATCCCATTCTGCCAGGCATGGTACCCAACTATGTCCAGTCCTCAAAACAGAGATGATGCGTGTGTGTTACTATCCCCATCTTTCAAAGCAAGGTGCTCTTGGCTGCAGAGTCACAAGTCCTCACTAATGTTGTACAACTTTTTTCCACCCCTGTAAGCCTCAGTCTCCTAATCCTTAGAATGGGTATGGTGGTTGTACTACTCACTTCAGAGGGCTATTGCAAGGATCGAGGACAAAATAATGGATAGAATACATACTACAGTATCTGGTCCATAAACAGAGTCCTCTGTGCTTCTTTAAATGAATTACAAACAGATTTAATGTTTTCTTAGAGCTTCTAATGCTGATTGGCTTCTCTATTAGTTTTATTTGTGATCTATAAGTTTTTGTTGCAAATGATACTGATATTTTGTAAAAGGGAGCTAAGACAAGACTTTTGTAAATTTGACTCAATATTGCAATATAAGACATTTTAAAAGCAAATTAGGATGTGACTTTTGCCTTCATTTTTTGATTGTGAGCATCACTGGAGCTTTTTCATGGTTTGCTGCTGTATGGAAGAGAATTTGGGGATTTTATGTGATGCCCTTGTGCCCATCACTTTCCCCCACTTCACTTCTGCCAGGCTCTTACTCATTCTCAAGGCACGTGGGAGATTGAAGGATGAATCTTTGGAATCCAGAGTTGAATTACAAGGGACAGGCTCACTCCCCTCCCTGCCACCACCTCCAAACCTTCCCTGTTGTTCAAGGGAGCCCTAAAAGCCCAGGGTTACAATGGAGACCCCACCTCTGAAAAACAGGACTGTAGCCTGCAACCCTCCCTTTCCAGTCCAAAAGAAGGAAACTTTTTCCACTAGTTATTAATAACCAGGCACTCAAATGATAACCCGTTACCACTTCTTGTAAAAATCTTGATGTTTGTGCACTCCATGAACAGCTGGTTCTGGCCAACCAGCCACCATGCCTCACCTCTCAGCCTCAGTTCTGGTGTTCTAAAGTGGGCTCTTGGGTCCAGTCCCTATCCCCAACCCTTCCCAGGAACAGCTGTTTCTTCTGGAAGAGTTGAGTACAGGGAAAGAGCCCAATACTGCTTACAATCCCACCCCAGCCAAGAACCAACTTCTCCCCCTAGATTCTGCACTGCAAAACTCTAACAAGGTGGCAAACTCTTGGAAGGCAGGGGTCAGGGTGTCTTCCTTCCATCTCCTAGAGAACCAACCCAGTACTATCCCAGACACATGGCGGTTGTACAGAATATAGGTATTACCTCAGTGTGCCACTCTGAGATGCCAGTTTCTAAACTCGCCAAAATGTCTGTTTGATCTTTCATTCTTTCAACATCACACATTTATTGAGCTCCTATTATGAATACAGTACTAGGTAAAGTACTCCAAGCATACAAAGATAAATAAGATATAGTTCCTGCAATCAAAAACCTTACAAACCAAGGGCGCCTGGGTGGCTCCGTCAGTTAAGCGTCTGACTCTTGGTTTTGGCTCAGGTCATGATCTCACAGTTCATGGGTTCAAACCCTGCCTTGGGCTCCACGCTGACAGTGCAGAGCCTGCTTGGGATTCTCATTCTCTCTCTCTCTCTCTCTCTCTCTCTCTCTCTCTCTCTGCCCCTCCCCTGATTGCACTCCCTCTCTCTCTCTAAATAAAAAAATAAACTGAAAAAAAAAAAAGAAAAAAAAAAACCCTTACAAATCTGATACCTAGTGATGGAAACATCCAGACTATCAAGTTGTAAGAAGTAAATAGTGTTTAAAAAAATACAATATGGTATTATAAGAATTGGACAGAGCCGTACAGAATGAGCATATAAATATAAGTTTTTCTGAGCCCTGCCCCTTCCAGTCCCATGACATTATAGGTTAAGGGCCTAAACCAAGTCTTTTAATCCTTTTCCTTTGACCTCTAATGAATTTCGACAAAGATTAGAATAAGCCACAGCTTGGTAATATAGAAGACCAAGTTTGTTTGTGCTTCAAGAAATAAACTCAATTATTCTCATTGTTAAAAAAAAGTAAAAGTACATTGTCAAATCTGAAAGGAACAGGTGCAATGGAAATATTTGTGCCTTTCATGCGAAATAAAGGGAACAAAGGAGCAGTGTGTTCTGGATTTCACCCAAAATGCAGACATTCTGCAAACATGGCTGCTGGAAGACCCAGAACCCAAGGTGTTGAACTCACCATAAACTCAAACCTCTTCAAGTCTGCTTTTTGTGCCGCTAATATTGACCAACATGTATGTCCTTAATTAAACAAACCTGGTGCACCAGCTAAGATTCCCAAACAGGACTTATTACATTGGGAACTGAGGGCCACCTTTTCGGGCTCGCAAACTTCACCTGTGAGATGAGCTGTTGGATGCACTCCCCCCACTCAGAGCCCCGGGGGCCCATGCCTAAGACGGGGTCAGCAGAAGACAGTAATGGGATGACATCACAACATTTGCATAGTCAGAGTGTGGACCTGGGTAAAAAATATGCCCCAAATCTTTTAGAAAATGTGGAAGAACTCATATCTGAGTTATGCCCTGGGTACCAATAAAAGCAAAGACCTAAGTTCAAATTTTAGCTCTGTTTCTCACTTAAGCAAGTTTAACCTCTCTGAGCCTCAGTTTCCTCATTTGTACAATAAGACAAATAGTTCCTAATTCACGTGGGTAGTTAATGAGAGGGGAATGAGATAATGTGTGCAAATTGCTGAACATAGTAAGGACTCAAAAAATGACGTGCACACATGCATGCACACACACACATAGGCACATACACATTCCCTATCTCCAGATTGTAGTAACATTCACATGCGAGAAAAGAAGTCAAATTTGCTTCTGAAAGAAGGCATTCTCCACAAGTGGGATTTTGGACTGGCAGCATCAGCTTCACCTGGGAGCTTGTTAGAAATGTAGACTCTAAATTCCTGGGTCAAAGCTACTGAATCAGAGTCTATGTTTTTCATAAGAGACCTAGACAATTCAGTTGTATATCAAAATGAACTTTGAGGGGCGCCTGGGTGGCTCAGTTGGTTAAGTGTCCGACTTCGGCTCAGGTCATGATCTCACAATCACTGAGTTCAAGCCCAGTGCTGGGCTCTGTGCTGACAGCTCAGAGTCTGGAGCCTGTGTCTCCCTCTCTCTCTCTGCCCCGCCCCCGCTCACACCCTGTCTCTGTCTCAAAAATAAATAAACATTAAAAAAAAATTTTTTTTAATGAACTTTGAGAAGCCAGGTCTGGAGTGAACACCCAACACAACTGCATCTGGGGCTCCATGTGTGGCCCTGGGTCATTCTTTTCAGGAACTGTCGTACAGACATAAATTACAGATACTTAAAAAGTAGGGTGAGCAAATGGTGAAGTGCTGGAGTGGCATGTGGCTAAGAATTGAGAAAAAGAAGGGCAAAGGGAGTTTGGGATAATTGTAAGTGAATTTCCCATGCTAAATAAATTTTTATTGACCCCCTTTGAAGAGATATAATGCTTCTTCCATCCCCAAGTTTAACCGAGCACCAGATGTGTAGCTTTCCTCCAATCCTGGGGGAGGTCTGGAAGAAATGTCTGAACTATCAAACGGGGAGTTGGCTTAGAATTTGATAATCTCCTTCATTTCTTTCAGTTTTAACAGTCTTTCTGATCTTATTTTTCTTCACTTGTCTTCATTCTTTGCCCTACACTCCTCTAACCGTCGAACACATGCCTTGAGAAAACAGGCAATCTTTTTGAGGTGAAATTCTACTGACAATGTTAACAGCCATTCTGGATAACTGGGGCAAAACAGCACACGATTTTCTCAGTTATTTGAACAGTTAGGCAAAAGGCAGGCTTTTATTGAATTTTCAGGATAATGAAAATTTTAAGGGGTTAATTTAAGAAGCTGCCAATTTTAGCAGATGTTTTGGGCCAGAATTCAAGATGTTGATGCTAAATCTATTATTAATGGAAATATCCATAACATTTATTTTGGCTTCTCCAGTGCATCAGAATGGCCTATCTTCATTGTAACCAGTAGATCCAAATGTATCATTGAGACAAAAACAAAACAAAACAAAATAAACCCAAATCTCTCCCACATAACCCTGTATTCACCCACAGAACTTAAATTTGCTAGACTGGAAAGATGTAGCATCAATTTAGCCTTAAGTTGACAATGTTTCAGACAAAGAATATGTTAAAGTTGGAAAACAGCAATAATAACAGCATAACCAAGACTTTCAGCGTAGCTTTAAAGTATAGTTAAATATAGGCTTAAAGTTACAATCCATTTGTAATTGAGTAGGAATTATTTCTCTTCTATTTTCCTAACATGACATATTAGAAAAATATTTAATTAGTTGATTTGACACGTTGGTTGAATTTGACATGTTATCAAAAGGTAAGCCTCTTACATGGAATTAGCCCCTCCGAAAAACAGCTCAAGTATTTCTCTGACATTTTTAATACACGAACCGCCAAACCACATTCCTGGGTAGGGTGGGGGTGGGAGTTACTTCTGTAACAGGGTGGTTAGGGAGGTAGCTCTATTCCAACCTCACATGCTAAGCAGTTTCTCCAAAGAGCCCTGTATTTCAGCAATATATATTTCCTAAATATTTCAGAAACTGTATTTCCTTTCCATTAGGGTGTAATGGGCCTAATGGATTGGTTCATGTTGCCAAAACTAACAAGAGGTCGACTTACACCCCCCAGGTTTATAAATTTATCTTGGTGAAATACATACCTGAGCCAAGGAAGAGACATTCAGCTGCCCAGGTGATTCAGGCTGTTGAAGGAATGAACAAAGTAGGCCACCACCTGGCCTATTGCTGTTTAAAGATCTGGGCAAGACCTAGAAAAACTGTGTCAGGGTTGACTAGAGACAGACACCTGTTTTTCAACTTAGCACAGACCCTCAGGGATGCAGGACCTCGGAGGAAGACCCCCGTGTCAGACTGGATGATTATATCTTCCAAGCCTACATAGACACCTAGATGGAGGAGATTTACTCTGTTAGCCACCATGGCACAGAGTGGGGGGCACCTGTGTTCTTTTCAACTGTGTACAAAAGTAGGAGATTTGCCTGAGGGGCAAAGAAGCAATGGCTTAAAAATTGGTAAATGTTTCAATTCTACTTAAGTGTGTTATTTCCACCAATCAACTGAAATACCACTTGACTCTTACATACTTATTTTTTAAATTACATTTAATGTGCAGTATGGGCTTGGGGGGGGGGGGCATTTCAATGTGTGATATGTATGTCATACATAGGCAATGAAAGTCTCCAAAAGGCCTGTCTAGATGAAAATTTGCTATCTCTTTTCCATGTACAGATCTACTCTGCATAAAAAATGTTCCTTTTATTTGATATAGGCAAGTTTAAAATCCTAGGCATTAAATTAACCACAAAGTTAAAACAATTGCTGACTGTAAGCTGCAAATTTGGCCACAAAATAGAACTATCCAGCCAAACCCAAGAACATCATATAAGAAATTCACCACTATCCTTACCTCTTCGTGGCTCTTGTCTTGGAGTGTTGCAGGAAGTTCAAGTGAGGGTTTATGACCCTTTCCTTTCCCACTGAATGCTCCACCCAACTCAAGGGATTAGCCAACGAGCATTCCAGTTTGTACACACCTCTGGGGCTTCACTTTACATCCATTGTTTGTGTATTTGAGAGCGCATCAGGTTGCCCAAGTAAGAAGAAAGATTCCACTGGTGCATTGAACAAATATTTACTGAGTACCGCTCTGTGCCCGTCAGTGGTTTAGGCCTGGAGTCTACAGTGGCAGGCATGATAACCCCAATTCCTGCACTCGTGGTGCTTACATTCTAGTTGGGAAAGACAGGCAGTATAAATTTATGAACAAGTAAATGTAGTGCATTAAAAATAATAGTAGGAACAATATGTCAGATGATTATAGCTTGTGGATAAGTGACATCTATGACAGAAATGTTATAAGGGACCAGAGGAAAGAATCGGGAATACTCTAAGATATCTGCACTATCCACCGGGCAGTATAGTGTTATTTGAAAGTGGTCTTTGCATAGTTGTAAATCTGTATTGCAAACTTTCTGAGTGGCTTGTGCTGGGTCCCAAGCTCATTAAGTGCTGCACCTTCTCCTCTGTCCAGACACCAGAGCCTCTGCAACTGGCCCATTTAGGGCTAGGCACTTTTACTTGTTCGTTTACCTGCTGAGGCTTTAGTTGGTGAGCCTCTTATTCCATGGGCTTGGGGTCAGCCCTGAACCCTCTACCATACTGCTGTTGTTGAGAATAAACGATTTCTTGTTCCTGACCTCTTACTCTATTACCAGAGTCTGGTGGCTCATGAAAATGGGGGTGGAGTGCTGTGGGCTGAGACCAAAGGGTAGGAGCCTGGACCAAAAATGGACTGTGACAAAATGGGTAATGCCACCTGAGGCAAAACAGGGGAGGAGGGAAAGTTGTTTTCAATACAGGAAGAGAACCACACAACTTAAGGTCATGTAGCCCTGAGCAGGAAAGACACAGGAACCGGTCTTCATTTGACACCGCATGGTCTCTTGTATTTATTTTCTCTAATCCTCTAATTCAGAAGCCAACCTTTCTTTCTGGTTGTTTTCTCAGAGCCCTGAGGGCCCTCTAGTGTTGAAGAATTAAAACCCACCGGTTACAAAAAGGCTTGAGGTCTACATATCACCAGGCAATGGCACTGCATAGTAAAATCACACCACGGTAATAGTACAAAATAGTGCAAATTTGCTGCCATCCCACAAAATTCAATCATACAGACCCTGGGTGTTATCAAGTCAATGTCTGGTTCCTATGCATAAATTAATCTACACATGAGTATAACATGTTTCTCTTCTCTGAAGAGGTTAGAAGGAGCAGTTCAAAAGACCACCCTCACTTCTGACACCAGCTGCAAGTTGAAGGGTGCCCCCAAACCAGCCTAAGTTCCACAATCTGCCGACAAACTCACAGAACACATTGAGAGCTATTATACTCACAGCTGTAGTTTATTACAAGGACAGGATACAAATGAAAATCAGCCAAGGGAAGACATGCACAGGGCAGAATCCAGGAAGGTTCCCAACATGGAGCTTCCGGATGTCCTCGTCCTGTGTAGTCGTGGAGAGCATTAACTCCTCCTGACAACCATGTGTGACAATGGAGTATAATCAACCAGGACAGCTCCTGGAGCCTTGAGTCAAGAATCTGGGAGTGGGTGTGAGGGCTCCATCATATGGGCATGATTGACTGTCCATATGGCTGATCTGTCTCCAGCCCCTCCATAGTTGAGTAGACATGTGACCCCACCCTGTACTCTATTGTTGGTGTGGCTCAAGGGTCTCACCCTAAATCATGTAGTTATGATCTGGCTGGCCCAATTCCTCCAGGCAAACAGGCGTTCCCATCAGGCATGATATTCCAAGGGCTTAGAGATCAACTCCCAGAAGCAAAGGGCAGACCTGTCTTTGGGTGAGGGGATACTGTACTATACACCCCCCATTTTCCTCTTACTGGCTTTTGCTCTTGCTCTCAGGAGCCTAGAGGGAGCCTGGGCCTCTCCCTCAGAAGCAGCAGCCTAGCCCATCATTACTTCTCAGGCTTGCCCGGCACTGTGCCTGCCACCAAGCCATCGCTCCTCCAGCAATTCTAAATATCATAGTGATAACAGAAGCCCACACTGTGTACATGAGAACACAAATAATCACCCTGATGGCTGTACTTGATTTTCCTCTAATAAAACACTGAGGTACTGGCATTGATTAAGATAGACATTAATGATCACCTCATGGCTGCTGTTTGCTTTTTACATCTGGACAAAAAATTCCTCTGCAGTAAGAAATGAGTTTGTCCTAAGACTCTCATCAAAAACTTGCTTTTCCTTAGTTTTTTAATTCTTGAAATATCAGGGGCGCCTGGGTGGCTCAGTCGGTTAAGCGTCCGACTTCAGCTCAGGTGACCATCTCGCGGTCCGTGAGTTCAAGCCCCGCGTCGGGCTCTCGGCTGATGGCTCAGAGCCTGGAGCCTTCTTCCGATTCTGTGTCTCCCTCTCTCTCTGCCCCTCCCCCGTTCATGCTCTGTCTCTGTCTCATAAATAAATAAAAACGTTAAAAAAAATTTTTTTTAATTCTTGAAATATCAGATACTCTAAAAGCAGCAACTCTTCCTTTTCCAAAGTTACTTCAGCTGTTTACATGTCTATCTCCCTTACCGTGTGGTGGATTTTTCCAGAGCAGGGGCTCTGTTTTGGGATTCTGCCTCCTGACACCCTCCCTGGCATATAATAGGTACTCAGTATCTGAGCAATAAACCAACACATGTTTAAAGCGGTATTAATACAGTGGTATAACAAGGGTATACGTTCTTGGCATAAAAATTATTAAGTATAAAAAGTAAACAGAAAAATGTGTATCATATGATTGCACTATATATACAAAAACTATCAAGAAGAGACATTTGGGGGGTGCCTCTGAGGTGTTGATGATGTTTTATTTCTTGATTTGAATGGTGGTTACATTGGAGTATTCACTTTGTGACAATTCATTATACTTTAAAATTACAATATGCTTACCTTTGTGTGTGTATTATACTTTAATTAGTAAGTTTACTTAAAAATAGGGGCACCTGAGTGGCTCAGTCGGTTAAGCGTCCAACTCTTGGTTTCAGCTCAGGTCATGATCTCACAGTTCATGAGTTCAAGCCCCTCATTGGGCTCTGTGCTGACAGTGTGGGGCCTGCTTGGGATTCTCTCTCTCCCTCTCTCACTGCCCTTCCCCTGCTCTCTCTCTCTCTCAAAATAAATGAATAAACTTTAAAAAAAAGTTTACTTAAAAATAAAAAAAATAAAGGAGTATTAACAAACAGTACTTTTAGTTTTGAAATGCAAAAAGTTACCCGTCTACAAATAACCATTTGGGTAGTAAGAAGATAAATAATATATATTTATATTTTCATATACATGCATCAAATACAACTGGAGGGATATACAAATGATAAGTGTGTTTACCTATGGGGAACAGAACTGGGTAGCTTGGGGGCAGGGCTGAAAAGAACACTTCCAACTCTATACCCTCTTATGCTCTTTTGATTTTTGAACCATGAGAGTGTGTTATAAATTCCAAACAACTTAATTAAAAAAAAAATTCTGGCAACAGGGCGATGATTTATAAATTCTTTATTTTGGCTAATACTGACTGCCTTCATTACTACCACAGACTTATTATAGCAGAGAGGAATTATTCACTAGATATTCTGTTGTTATCAAACAATAAACATTAGGAAAAGATTGGAGGGCATTTAGAATGGGATAAGGAAAGGAGAAAAGAAGCTCAGAGAACATGAGGTCCTGCCCATCCTTGGTATTCAGGAAATGAGTAACCACATCAGATCTAACTTAAATGTCAGCCTCTTCAAAAAGGTTTTCAGAAAAAGGTCACTTAACAATTATTCACTGCACAAAAAAAAAAAAAAAAAAAAAAAATCAATGATTCTAAAAGAGATCTTGACATGAAAGACCCAACTGAAGAACAATCATACATAGCACCATGACAGAGCTGGGATCGCAGTGGCCCAGCATCAGTGAAGATGCTATTGTGGAGACAGCAATCTCTAGGGACTAGCTCGCACTCACAGATGGGTGTGATGTCTTAGGGCATAAAGATGTTGTAGACGGTTCTCACGTAGATGTCATCTGGAGGAGGCTTCTTCTTGCTGCCAGGTTCAAGGAATTTCTTAATTGTAGGTATATTACTGATTTTCACTGTGAACTCCTGAAAAAGGAAAACACAACAGTTCAAGGTTAACAGCAAAGGTAATAAGTTACTGTGAAAATACAGTTGGGCAAAATGGCCCATGAAAGTTTTTGCAATACATATTTGTTACAGAAACCCAAGCAGAAGTGTTGGTGTGACTATTTACAATCTCTGCCCACAATGGCTGGGATCTATCCAGGCCTTATTCATGCAAACTCACAGCTCAGACCAAAATGTGAATTCTTTTCAGACATAGAAAAATAAAAAAGATACTTAGATTAGGATTATAATACTTGCTTAAAGAGAAAAAAGGAAGGAAAAATCAGTACCTTAAATATACTATTCTACTCAGAGAAAATGCATGAGTCATTTGAATAAAAGTATTTAAAAAAGTCACCATATGGCACAACTGAAATTCAGCTTCCTTGGACTTGTTTTACTCCTATTAGCAAATGGATCCTCTTTATGGCTATGAATGGGAGACGGACAGTAGCATTTTTTACAGCCTGGGGTTCAGACCCCAGATACCAGATATTTACGGAAATCATATTTTCCATTCATACAGTCAAATCTTACCAATTCTCAGTAATTGAGAAGAAAAGTCTATTCGATCTAATAAAAATTTTGAACCATATGAAGAAGTGTATATCTATCATATATAATTATTCTAATAAAATTTTTCAAAGAGGTCATTTATTCAAAAAGTTACTATTTATTAAAAGTCAATAATATACAAAGCATAGCCTTAAGCATGCACACAGAGATACAGAAACATACATACATATTTCACTATTAACAAAAGCTAATAATTATGTCAATTAAAGCTATGTAAATGACAATTTTCTCTTTTTATTACTTATTTTAACTCTTTATATCATCTAATTTCAAATACTATACTAACATTTGGAAACTTGTTCTATAGGATTTATCATTTAAAGGTTTACCTGAGATTCATATTTGTCACATATAATAAAACTTTTGTGACATCTGACTTTTATGCCCTTTAATCAATGCAGGAATGATACTCATTTCAACTTAGATCTGGTGTTAGATTCTAAAGTCCTTTAATACCAAGGGGTCCCTGGGTGACTCAGTCAGTTAAGTGTCTGACTTTAGCTCAGGTCTGGAGCCTGCTTCAGATTCTGTGTTTCCCTTTCTCTCTGTCCCTCCCCTGCTCATGCTTGGTCTCTCTCTCTCTCTCTCTCTCTCTCTCTCTCTCTCTCAAAAAATAAAATAAACATAAAAAAAAGTGTTTTAATATTGATGCCCAATCTCATCAGAGATTAAAATTGTATTTAGGTACAGCTGCTATGGAAAACAGTAAGGAGGTTCCTCAAAAAATTAAAAATAAAAATACCATACAATCCAGTAATTCCACTACTGAGTATTTATGCAAAGAAAATTAAAACCCTAATTTGAAAAGATATATGCACCCCTGTGCTTATTGTGGTATTATTTATAATAGCCAGATTATGGAAACAACCTAAGTGTCCACCCATAGATGAATGGATAAGGAAGATGTGGATATATAAGATATGTGTTTATATATACAATGGAACACTACTTGGCCATACAAAAGAATGAAATTCTGCCATTTGTGACAACATGGATGGATCTAGAAGGTATTATGCTCAGTGAAATAAGTCAGAAAAAGACAAGTATCATAGGATTTTTCTTATATGTGGGATCTAAAAAATGAAACAAGCAACAGAAACAGACACATAAATAGAGAACAAACTGACAGGTGCCAGAAGGAAGGTGGTGGGGTGGGGGCGGGATAGACAAAACGGGTGGGGTGGGAGATAAAGGCTTCTAGTTATGGAATTAATAAATCATGGGAATGAAAGGTACAACACAGACAATATAGTCTATGACACTGTAATAGCGTTGTATGGGGACAAATGGTAGCTACACTTGTCATGAGCATAGCATGATGTGTGGAGCTGCTGGGTCACGGTGTTGAAACTAACATGGCATTGTGTGTCAACTATCCTTCAATATGGGAAAAAAAAAACCCTTGACCCACGTTTCAAAAAATTACATTTACACAGATGTACCTGGGGTTTAAAAATAAGTTGTTAGTGTCATGGATGGAAAATGCCAACAGGTCCCTGAGTTATTTCAGGGACCTACTGGTATGAAAGTCAGGTTAAAGAATGTTCACCCCTGTGTCTACAAGAGGAAATGAACAGGCAGCTAAACAATATAATGGCTACTGCCTTGTTGAAGACTTCTATTCTTCTTTTCCAGGTGTATGTATTTAACTAGTGGTTGTTGTCCTCATAAGTATATCAAAGTGTATTTGCTAGGCTTGGAAAAATTATTATCATTTTTTAAGAAGCATTGGAGATTTTGGAGATCTAGTGTATTTCTCTTGACTTTTGGTAACTTAGTCAAATATGTGCCCATTTGGGTATATAAGGGATTGGCAACCTTTTCCTATAAAGGACCGGTTAGTAAATATTTTAGGTTTTGCAAGCCATATGGTCTCTATCAGAACTATTGAACTCTTGGGGCGCCTGGGTGGCTCAGTCGGTTAAGCATCCGACTTCAGCTCAGGTCACAATCTCGCGGTCCGTGGGTTCAAGCCCCGCGTCGGGCTCTGTGCTGACTGCTCAGAGCCTGGAGCCTGTTTCAGATTCTGTGTCTCCCTCTCTCTCTGACCCTCCCCCGTTCATGCTCTGTCTCTCTGTCTCAAAAATAAATAAACGTTAAAAAAAAAAAAACTACTGAACTCTTGTGGTAGTACAAAAGCAGCTGTAAACAATGTGTGCATGAATGAGCATGGCTTTGTGAAATTCAAACTTTATATAATTTCATGTGTCATGAAATACTATTCTTCTGATGTTTTTTTTCAACCACTTAAATATGTAAAAATTGGGGTACCTGGTTGGTTCAGTCGGAGGAGTGTGTGACTCTTGATCTTGGGGTCATGAGTTCAAGCCCCATGTTGGGTGTAGAGATTTCTTAAAAATAAATAAAACTTTAAAAAAAAATGTAAAAACCATTCTTAGCTCAGGGACCATACACAAACAGGTGGCAGGGTTGATCTGACCCGGAGGCTGCAGTTTGCCAAACCCCCATATAGAGGAAACCCACTGGACCTGGAGATAAAAGGCTAAGGTCCTAGACAGAACTGAGGCTCACTAACTAGGCCATCTTGGCTGCTGACTTCCTGACCTTGGGTCTCTATTTCCTCGTATCTACACCAAAGGTGCTGGATGAGATTAGTTGTTTAAAGCCCTTTTCTGCTTTGAAGTTCCATGATCAGTCTTACCAGAATAATACTGAGGAATAAGTGGAGACACACACAAGCCTCTCCTTGGATTTTCCAAGAAGGGGAATGTATGGTGGGAACTCTCTGGAGTGATATTCAGTGAGCCTCTTACTTGTTTTCAGAACTCAGGCTGGGACATTTCCAATTCAAGAGCACCTACTATTTCTGAAAATCGGGAGCCACATCCTGACAAGGAGACTGTTTTTGGTGTTGACCCTGAAGCCCTCCTGTCAGTATATATACGGCATGGACAGATGAGGAACGCCTCATCCCTGAGATTACCCCTAAGGCAAGTTTGTTAGCAAACTGTGTATGTGATTTGTTTCAAGAGCGTAGTTATGGGACAAAACTTAGGTAAAACTGCTTTCACAGATATGTTATCTTCCAGCTCGTAAGATCTGGGAACCAGAAAAACCATTTCAAGTTTCTACTTTCATTTCATTTTACTAACCAGAATCTAAAAAAGGACACATGCACCCCTAGCCAACCAACTAACAGATATTGAAGGAAGGAAGGTCTAACAGATCTGGACCAATCTTCTAAAACATGGTTTTATTTACCTGGAGGTGAGGAAATGCAGATAGGATATTGGGGATTTTCTCTTCTAGAGCCAAAATGGTTTGGAGTAGAATCACGTCCGCAAGGCTCAGCTGGTTACCAACGAGAAACCTTTGCCCATGATCCCTTAAAACCTGCAGGATATAAATGTTTTGCATTGCTAACAATTCTTTACACAGAGAAACTGATGAAACTATTGAGTCAGTGCAGTAT
The DNA here is from genome assembly GCF_046562875.1 of Panthera onca. Taxonomy (NCBI): domain Eukaryota; kingdom Metazoa; phylum Chordata; class Mammalia; order Carnivora; family Felidae; genus Panthera; species Panthera onca. The sequence continues at coordinate 50,163,896 of NC_138343.1, forward strand.
CTCTGCATATAAGTAATACCAAGAGGAGGATCCCTATATCAGAGAGAGAGAACACACAAAGGGTGTAGACACATAAGTACCATTAAATACTTGCTTTATATCAAACACTGAAAAGGGGAAGAAAATCTGAATTCTAGATTTAGCATTCAGTGCTTTAAAAGGACACATCTATTCCATAAATGTATCCTACAGAAATGATTAGAGGTGACAGATGCAGGAGGTTGGGGGACGTCATGTAAGTCAGCAACAGGTCCCCTCCAAGGACTCTAATCTCACTTGCTGACTCCGTATTTCTACAAACATGGGGACCTGCAGTCATCAACTAGACATGACCATAAAAAAAGCAGGTTTCCGAGGTGCCTGGGTAGATTAGTCCCTTAACTGTCCGACTTTGGCTCAGGTTATGATCTCACAGTTCGTGAGTTCGAGCCCCACGTCAGGCTCTGTGTTGACAGCTCGGAGCCTAGAGCCTGCTCCGGATTCTGTTTCTCCCTCTCTCTTTCTCTGCCCCTCCCCTGCTCACAACCTGTCTCTGTCTCTCAAAAATAAACATTGAAAAAAAAAATTTTTTTAATAAAGCAGGCTTCCTGTCACAACTTCCAAGACAGAGAAAACTAAAAGCACAAGGGCTCATCTTGATTCCCGTTGTGAGGGCAACATGTCGCTTCAGAGATTCATAGGGATAGATGATGAGGAGGAGGAAGCAAGGAACAGTGGTAAAAAAGGGAGGGATTGGGGCGCCTGGGTGGCTAAGTTGGTTGGGCGACCGACTTCAGCTCAGGTAGTGATCTCTAGGTTTGTGAGTTCGAGCACCGCGTCGGGCTCGGTGGTGACAGCTCAGAGCCTACTTCAGATTCGGTGACTCCCCCTCTCTCTACCCTGCCCCTGCTCACGCTCTGTGTGTCTCTCTCTCAGTAATAAATAAAAGTTAAAAAAAAAAAAAATAAGAAAGAAAGAAAAGGGGGGATCTCCTTTGTAGTGAACTCTTAGATGCCCATAGTGAGTATGAATGCATGCAAGGTGTGTGTGTGGGGGGGGGGGCGGGGGGGGTTGGCGGGGTGTCAGACAGGGGCTCTACATACAACTCCAAATCAAGTATAGCTACTGGAGCCAGAGTGGGAGAGCATAGTGAATCCAAAATTGCAGTCAGAGGCCAGGATTCCCAATCCTGGCTCCCCACATTAGGCATGTTGTTCAGTCTCTCTGTGATTCCATTCCATATGTGTAAAAAACAATAAAAATTAAAAAAAATAAAGCTAAAAATTTTTAGCTCATGTATGTATTAGGAGCCCTGATTCAGTCTGGGCCATAGGAATTTAAGAACCAGCAGTGACCTCTCACCAAGGCACCTCTTCCTCCCTTGTCACACATTTCTACATTATCACATTTTACATTTGCAAAGTGCCTGTGGGTGAGAGATCATGAAACCAAGTGACCAAAAAACCCAGAGAATACCTCTCCTTCTTAAATCTAATTCTACAAAGATGGCCAGAGATTTGCCAATTCTGTACGTTTACACTCTCTTCTTTTTTTTAACCGAAACATTTAAAACAATTGCTCTTAGTTGAGAAAAACAGGAGTCTGAAGCCCAGTAAAGCAGATATATTAACAAGATGAGGAAAATAACAAAACAGGAAGCAAAGAGAGCAAACGGGAGAGAAATAAAACAATGGTCTTCTCATCATACCAAACTATCAGGTAGGATGTTGGTATACAATGGCCCTTCCTCAAATGTTCACGGGATGAAAGAAGGTAGGAATTAGGCAGTTTCTGCTTTTCTGCATCTTACACAGGGTGGGCACCTGGTGAACAATAGTGCGCACATGTGGTGAACCCATGTTTTTTCCAGACTTCCGAGTAACATGGTCCAAGTAGAGCCTGAGGGGCTTCAAGACACCCTGGCTTTGCTCTGACAGCTACTGTCAGCTCTCGGGAATCCCCGAGGTTAGTCCAGCAGGCTCCCCTTTCCACTGCCCAGAGCAGAGCGGGGCATCAGTGACAGCTCCCTTGTAGTCTGGTCATGCTGTGTTCGTGAGTTGCTCTGCCACCTACCTTTTCAAACACAGGAAAGTATCTAATTATAGCCTTCTGGGCCATGTTAACCACTTCCTTTTGTTGATCATCTGGTTTTAGGAAAGGATGCATGATAATCAGTTCCAGCAGATCTAGCGTCCCCTCCACATACATGTCAATCCTTAAAATAACAACAAAGAAAAGTTATCTCAGTTTCCCCTTCTTTGAACTCATCGGCTTCCACAACTAAGAATTCAGAGTGCTTTTCTCTTAAGGCTCTGGCAACTTAAGGACCCGGGAGCATTTATCTATACGTGGCTCAAGAGCAAAGATGCAAAGCCAATTTTAGCTGTAATTCAAAAAAATCTGTCACAGATCAGAAAGCAAATAGCCATGACATCCCCCTCTCCAGGGACCCTAATTGTGTATCCTTACTCCAGAACCCACGCTTGGTGTGGGTGGAATTTCACATTTATAAAAACAGTGGCTATCATTTATGGAATGCTTGGTATGTACCAGGCATGGTGCTAAACACTCCACCCAATATTTCATTGACTCCATTATCCATATTAATTGACTTTCATTATCAGGCATATGATATTAATATATTGTACAGGACACTCGGCAGGACTGTGGAACTCAGCCATTTTGATTTATATATCAAAAATATAATCCAAATTATAATCAAGGTACAGTATTCCTGACCTTGAATGTCATGGCAGCCTCCTGTTCTTAATACTCTGTGATATTAAATTTGCAAGAAAGGTAAAAAGCAATATCAAAGCATTTAAACCTGTTGAAACCTGAAACAATCACACCCCAAATAGAGGATCTAGTATCTGAACTCAATTCTTCTCTATTGTTTTGCCCAGACTCTCTGTGCTGATTTTCCAACTGGTTTTTGTTCCCGGTTTACTCTAATGATACAAGACATAAAGGAGACGGGGCGTGCTGTAGAGACTGCTAATCGGCTGAGGTCTCAGTAAGTGACAATAGAGAACACTTGAGAGGGCCATAGTACAGAGTTCTCTCCTTGAGGTCCTTGCCAAACAGGTGGTGCTTCTCTGCTATGTAGTGAAGGATGCTGCGGGTCTGCACCAACTTCATCCCGTCAATTTCAACCATTGGCACTTGCTGGAACAGCAGGTGGTTACCTGAGAATGGAAGCCCAGAGTTAAAACTGATCTCTTCCCTGTCCCCCAACCCCTCAACATGCCCTATTGAATGAAAAGGGACGGTGGAGCCAGAGCCTTGGGAACAGTGGAAAGCTCCCTGATGACAGATGACATCAACTTCATGCAGGGTAGCAGACTGAACTGCCAAAGAAGCCTGAAAACAAGCCCTGTTCAAAACCTTCCCTTTTCATGTTCATACCAGCAAAAGTGCCCAACAGTCATGACAAGGGGCGGGAGAGAATGTGGGGAAGATATTTCTTCAGAGCTGCACTGGCCAACCCAGTCAGTAGTCAGTAGCTGCATGTGTCTAGTTAAACGTACACTTAAATTAATCAAAATTTTGACAAATTTAGAATTAATTCCTTAAGCATGCTAGACACATTGCAAGTGCTCAGTAGGCATGTATGGCTAGCGGCTATGACACCAGACTGGGAACAGAACATTTCCATCACTGTAGAATGTTCTATCGATTGCACTGCTTTAAACAATCTGATCATAAAACCTACGTCACCGACTGAGACTCATGTGTACTCACCGGGCTTTCTGTTCCACAGCCACAGACCACGTACTACCAAGTCTGCTGTCATGGATCAAAAACCAACCACTTGCTTTTTTCAACAAAACTGTGTCAACACTTTCCACATACTAAGCCCTGGGGAGAGATGCAAATGTAGGATACAGCCTAGCCCTCAAGGAGCTCACAGATTGGGGGTACATGAGTGTCTGGGGAAAATGATTACTCAACACATGCCTAGTGACATGAGGCCAGTGTCACACAGGAAGAGGGACATTACAGTTGGTCCCTCTTGAGGCAGCCTTCAGTTGGGTCTAGAGACCCTGCTGATGGCTGGGAGGGAGGCTACTTACAGAGTCACTAGGTATTCCTTATGGAGCCTGGGCATAGAGGGAGTGGGGCTGATCAGGAGTTGAAGGTGGGGGGACTTTCATTGAATTCATTTCTGTTTAGTATTCACTGCAAATATGCGGCCCAGTTTAAATGAGGACTTCTGTTTGCATACTCAAGCAGGCACTGATGGCTCAGATAATTTGGAGCTAGGTGGGGAAGATGAAGAGGGAAGGTATGAAGGAGAGGAAAAAAAGCGGGATAAGAGGGGGGCAGAGAGAGGAGAAAGGGATGGAGAAAGGCTGTTCACCTGATGGTTCACTCCCTTTAGCTCTCAGAGAAGAGCAATTTCAGCTATTTTCCCCCCTGGTGTTAGGATACTGTTGAGAGTTCAGTGTAAGCAGCATCTTTGACCTTCCACATAAATATTGGTTCTTAAAAGAAAAATCAGCATTACCAAACAGTTGTTTCACTTCCATACTCACCATCCTGCAACTTCTGTAACTGTTCTTTTGTTTCTAAGAATTCTTCATCAAACTAAATTAAAAAAAAAAAAAAAAAGATATCCCCCATGAAGGCACATATCATTACAGGATCAGGACTGAAAATACCAAGTTAAACTGTCTCAGAAGCAGAAGGAGCACACTTAGCACCCACATCTTGGTTTCCCTGTATCACTAAAAGAAACCTGGACTCCTGGGAGAAAAGGTTGATGCTAATACATCAGAAAGCAAGGAAGAGCTCAAAGACCAATGAGATATGGCAAAGGCAAAGGCAGGCAGGACCCTACCTGAAGGGGAGTCCTTAGCCAAATTAGGGACAATTCAAGCATCAGACGGGTAATGTCACTTAAGGATCATCACACACTCTAATAAAAAAAAAATCCCTGTGTCCTTAAGTGATGATATTCAACAAGGCAGAAGGAAAAGCTTCTTTTTTTTTTTTTTTTTTTTTTTTTACAGAAGAATTAGTGCTAATGATACAATTAGAAAATCACCAATTTGTAACCTACAATGTAACAACTGATTCTGAAAAGGATCAAAATGGATGCTGAAATCACTGCCTTATGGGGAACAGAATATTCAAACAACCTTAAAGTATCAGCCCACAAGTTAATTATGACAAAGGAAAAAAGCATCTTTGTGGTGGAAAGATTTGGAGATCACACCATCTATCTAACCAAGTGGTCAAACTTAGCTCCCCATTGGGGGACACTGAGACAGTGTGTGCTTCCTGCCGTGACAGTGAGAAGGGCACAATAACACTGTAAAAAATACTGCCAGATCTAACTGCAAGGTGAAAATCAGGCAAATCCAGGACGCGGGGTATTCTGTAACAAAAATGGCTGAGACTCTTTCAAACCTACAGAAAACTTGTTTCCTTTTGTTTTGCTTGTGTTTAAGTTTCTCCTGAGCGTGCAACATCTGTGAACAGGTTCGAGGGATCCGCCTCTGCCATTCCCACTCTGCAGTCTTTACCACTTATCTGGCTCTCCTTTCCTAGACTAACTTTCACTTCCCAACTGAAAGTGTGAGCTCCATTCTCCAAGGACAAATCTTTATTTAAGAGATTAGACTTTAGTTAGGTAGCCCTCCTCTGATAATTCTTCTAGGTGGAATTTGGTTACCAAGTTGTGTGGGAGTTCATGAGTCAGTTTCTCCTTTATACACTTCTTTGCGGTTTCCCTCCACACTGGCTGGAAGGTGGGTTCAGGACCTGCTGGGCTAATTCCTCTACCTCACCTGCCTGCCCACTGCAACTGGTCTAGGGGAGGTGGGTTACGTGACCCACTTTCTTTTTTGTAGAACTTAATTAGGGTTGGCTTTCTACTGCTGTCACCAAGAATCTTGACTCATACACAGGAGAGTAGGAGGCATGAGGTAGAATGAGGATTGGAAGAGAGAAGATTTGGGAAAAGATTATATTAAAGGTACAAATAAGATATCCATTGCAAACCTATTCAATAAGACAGAACTGCAAACTCAGAAGCATGCAGGGAAAAGGTAGGTGACATCAATAAGCCAACCAGGTTCAGGTCACAGGACCAAGAATTTTTTTCACTATCTTATTAACGTAATTAGAAAACATATCCTGAGACAATGGGGGAATAATGGGGACTGTGATGAACTAGAAAGGACCATCTATGGTGGCAGTCCTTCCTTACTTAGTCAGACTTAGTAATTACTTGCCCTCTGAAAATGAGGGTCCAGTATCAATCAGATCTTCAAATTTCTCAAGAGAAGTCAGAAGTCAGAATTTGTATATAAAAGTGATATCAACTCACTTAGAAAACTGTAAAACACTATATGGTGAGTTATAATGATATGCAAAGAAACCAAAACTAAAACCAACCAAACAACACAAAACCGCAAACCCCAAAACCCTCATGTATCATCTTTGGAGGTTACTACGGTAACGTCTAATTATTCTGAAAATCGATAAAGAGACTATATCAAGCATTTACCTTACTCTTCCCATATGAGCTGTAGTTCAAAGTAATTAGTTAAGTGAAAAATTACTCTTCAGAAAAGAAACACAGTTAATAAATTCAGATAAAATGATAGACAGAAATAGAAAAAGCACCATTTTGTTATCCCTAACAATGGTGATGAAAATAGCTGCTAAAACCACTAGTTGAGAAGGTGATGGAGGAAACTTTATGCATGGATCCAGCCTGACGTCACCGGAACGCACTGATCAAGCTGGCGTTGCTGAAAAGGAGACAGTCAAACATCATGCATCCCTTGATGTCGTATAATAAAAATATGCACCCAGTATCCCTGTGATGGAGTCTGGTAGGGAAAAAAAAAAAAAGATTTAGAGATAGAAAGAAAAAAAGGAGCCTGGATTTGACCATATCTCTGGGTCTAACTAGTTTACAGGAAACACAGAGAATAAAAGAGTATGTTGAAATGAGGGTAAGTCAGTCAAGTCCAGAATGGGGGAAATTCTACAGGGTAGTTTCTTCCACAAATAAATGGCACTAAAAACAGATGCAGACACTTAGCACTCAGCTGTTGGCTGCTAATACCATTTGCTAATAAAAGGGACCAGGGCTCCTTGGAAAAATACCAATTTCTAAGGCCAGGGCAAGGAAAATACAAGATGAGCCTGAAGCATCTTGTAGTGTCAGAAAGTAAGAAAGAGCTAAAGGGAAAAAAAGAAAAGGGAGGATGAAGTCATGTGCACACGTGTGACGCAGGAGCCAACGTGAAAGAGCTAATGGCCAAAGTGGGACAATTTGAGCAAGAAAACATTATTGGATTATAACCCAAAGCACAAAATAAATACTAAAGTCCATACTGATAAAAATAAATGATTGAATAGATAAATGGACAAGAAAAAACCCAAATCTCCCTTATGTAAGAATTCTAAACACAGATGCCGCCCCCTCCAGGAGGTAGAGTTTAATTCCCATCCTTTTAAGCGTGGGCTGAACTTAATGACTCGTTTCCAAAAAATAAAGGGAACAAATCCTTTTACAATGAAGAAACCTGGCAGACACCGTCTTAGCCAAATGACCAAGGTTAACAGCACCAGTGATATACTCATGTTAATATCAGCCCTAATATGATACAATGAGAAAGGCATTTCTCCTCTGTGCTATTCTTCCCCAAAACCTCAAAACCCAGTCCAACTATGAGAAAACTTCAAACAAACCTAAACTATGGAGAATTCTACAAAAAACCTGACCAATACTTTTCAAAACTGTCAAGGTCGTGAAATAAAAGACAGACTGAGAAACTGTCACAGGTTGAGACTAAGGAAACGTAGTGACTAAGTATAATGTGGGATCCTGGAAGAGTAAAGGACATTATTGGCAAAACTAATTAAATTCAAATAGTCTGTAGTTTAGTCATGCACCAATGTTAATTTCTTAGTTTTGACATGATTATGTAAGACGGTATCATCAGGAGGGACTGAGTGGCTATTAATGGAACACTGTGCACTGTCTTCATAACTTCGCTATAAATTTAAAATTATTCCCAAGTATAAAGTTTATTTTTAAAAAATGCAGAGGAAATTGTTACAGATTTAAAAAATCCTGAAAGAAACCTAAGCAAATGCGATGTGTGGGCATGATATAGATCCAGACTGGAATAAACTTACTATAAAAAGACCTGTTTGAAGTAATCAGACTGTTAAGATATTAGTAAAGAACTGCTAATTTTGTTGGGTGATATTATGGTATTGTGGTTATGTATTAAAATCCTTACCTTTTAGAGATAAAAACTACAATACTCCCACAAAACAAATGGAGGAGATGGATGAAACAAGATTAGCACAAAGCAAATGACAATTGAAAATGGGTGAGGGAAATTTATGCCAATGGTTTCCCAACCTTTGTAACCCATTAGAACATTTCCATAAATAAGAAACTAAAAGAATAGAACAAAAAGACAAAACCACCGTGGGCCGAAGCCTACACATATGCAGAGGAAGGCTGCCAGTTAGAAGCCATTGAAGAGGAAATTTACCTACAGCTTGTATAATTAAGAAAAGTTGTAACTGGCAAATTTCAGGTTCATTCCTCTTCTCCTTATTAATACTTCTTGGTGGTAGATCAGAAGCCAATGATTAAGTAAAAGTGGAAAGTAAAACAGATTTCCATTAACCACATTCCATTTATAAAGAAAAACCCCTTTTGACTCAACCAAGGAATCTTCTGACTCAACCAAGCATGTCTGTGTTGGGTGGGGGAGAGGGCTAGAACAGGACTCCGCCATTTATGTTTTCCTCAAAAGTCTCAAAGTTGTACAACAAATCTGTGAAGAAACAGCATAGAGGGTACCTCGACTCCAGCGGCAGCTAAAACCCATCTTACGGACTCCATCCGGCCTCTTCCGTTGGGATAGTGGAGCTTGGGCTTTGCTGCCATGATGGCCTTTCAGAAAAGGTTTCTGAAAAAAACAAATACGCAGCTCCTCGCACACCAGCAGTCTTATTTCTCTTATTTCGAGTCTTCAACCCCGGTGCTCACGGGCTAAACGAATATTCAGGATTTTGGCAAAGGAAGTCGGTTTTGCTTTTTGTTTTCGTTTTTTTTTTTTTTTTTTTCCTTTATGACTGCGTTTTCGCTCACTCAATGAAAACATACCACCATTTTCAAATATTAAAAGAAACAACCACTTGACTTCCATACCATTTCTATTTATGATCTCTTATTCTGGATCTTGGGAAGCTGGGGCCATTTGTTGTAAAGACATCCTAGCCAGCAGTACGGTACTTCCCCGATTCAGAACATCATACACTTTGACCTTGAAAAGCTTAAATTTCTCAAATTCGGTCTGGTGAGGCAAGGTGCGGAGGGCCGCGGAGAATTAATTATGCACTCTGGAACCCTTGCAAGAATTCATGTTTTCACATGCATCGTCATATGTGATTATTACAGCTATTGAGAGATGGGCCGGCCGAGCATTACTATTGTCTGCAAAATGTGCGTCGGTCTTCCAGCCTGCGGTAGCTTCCCCGGGGTCCCGCACGTCCCCCGCCACAGCTGGGAGGTGAGCCTCGGGCCTCGGGAATGCGCCCAGGCCACGGACTCGACCACCCGAGACTAGACTCCTAGTCTACTAGGACTGGGCTACTCCGGTCCCCGCTCAGCCCACGGAAACCCAAAGCTAGCCCACGAGCTAGCCTTCCACGGAAACCAGTGGGTTCGGATTCCGCAGAGCGGGTTAATAAAAATACGCACGCTGAGCCAAGAATGACTCCAGCCCCAGCCAAGAGGGCCACGTCTGCCCAGAAGGAGGCGGAGGCGCCAAAGGACGGGTGGGAGGGAGATGAGAAGGACTGAATGGGTGCTGGGAGAGAGTTGGGACGCACGGTGGAGGAAGAGACTCGGGGCCAGGGAGTGGAGGGCGAAGGGGATGGGCGGGTGGGAGCGGCAGGAGGGAGACAGACCTGGAGTCCGCTAGGAGCACCCGGAGCCTCACAAAGCGCTCTGCCAGCTGTCTGCAGCGAGGCGGGACCAGCTGGCCGCGAGCTGGCGCTCCGGTGGGCGAGGCTGGGAAGTCTCACCAATAGAGACGGCAGTGTTTAGCATGCTCCACCCATCTGCAAGGCATTCTGGATAATATGAAAATAGTCCAAATTCGAGCCAGTTAGCGCCAATTTTAGCGTTTTGAGGAATTAAGTAGACTTTAAGATGTTAGTTAGATTAGGACTTTAGTTAAAAAATCCTTTTAGAGGCCCGGTACCATTAGAGTGACTCGGCCTATGCGTAAAGTTAAAAATCTCTTTAGGTTTATATAGCTCTTGCGAGCCCCTAGCGCTTCGGATGTGAGGGCGATCTGGCTGCGACATCTGTCACCCCATTGATCGCCAGGGTTGATTCGGCTGATCTGGCTGGCTAGGCGGGTGTCCCCTTCCTCCCTCACCGCTCCATGTGCGTCCCTCCCGAAGCTGCGCGCTCGGTCGAAGAGGACGACCTTCCCCGATAGAGGAGGACCGTTCTTCGGTCAAGGGTATACGAGTAGCTGCGCTCCCCTGCTAGAACCTCCAAACAAGCTCTCAAGGTCCATTTGTAGGAGAACGTAGGGTAGTCAAGCTTCCAAGACTCCAGACACATCCAAATGAGGCGCTGCACGTGGCAGTCTGCCTTTCTTTTGAGACGACAACCCCTACCAAATATTTTAATAAATAGCAACTACAAACTTTTCATAAGGGCAACGTCTTGTAAATTCATATAATAGGTATAGCTAATATTTGAAGGCTCTTAAAATAAGCAAAGTACCCTACAAGAGAACAAAAGGCATTACATAAACATACTATTATTAAACAGAACCCATGTATTATTAAACAGAACTTAAATTCTCTCATTTCATTTTGTGTATGTATACTAAATACATATATGTGTTTTCCCCCCTTTCTTTCCTGACCCCAACTATCATCACGAGCTTTACCATTCACTTCAGTAACTCTAAGTCACAGGCTACACAGAGCACCTTCCTGGATGGGAGGAAGGAGAACATTGGGGTAGACGTGTCACGTGTCACTTTTTACCAGTCAAAAGTGATTTGGCTGGTAAATAAGTTAAAACTAAAACAATATAGTAAAGTCATCAAGGCTATATTACAGAGTAGAAGGCAGAACTCACATGGATCTCAGTTTAAAATATATGCCTTCAAAAGGACTTCAAAACTATTTCAGCTATTTCTCCGACTATAGATGTTGATTATCGGTTTCCCCCATGAGGGGTTCTTGAAAGTACCTGCCTGGAGAGGCCTGTGGCACTGACAACCACAGCAAATAACACAGATTTTATTTTTAATAGATTTCTCTGTCAGGAGCGTGGAGAATAAATTGGGACAGTGCAAAATAGAGAGAAACCTACTAAATATCTGTGTGTATTAAAGTAGTACCATTCATTTGAAGACTATGGTTAAGAAAAGGGTGCAATATTGAGGTGTAAGATAACAGACTTAACAATCAAGTCACAGTGTTGCAGGATTTTTTTTTTTTTACCTCAAAACCCAGGATTTGTTGTTTCACCACTTCAAAGAATGAAGAGGAGGACACAAAATGAGCAGCAGGCAGAAGTTTATTAGGGTATACAATCAGAAAGCAAGAAAGTAGGAAAGCTCTCTTTACAGAGAGGGGACATTAGAAAATGAATGCCCACCAACTATAGGCAAGGATCCTTATTTTATAAGGTTCTGGTAGTGCCCTCCCTGCCCCCATCTCTTCCCCCTGTTCCTTCTCAGGTTCTACCCTTATTGGCTGGATATCTCTAGGTGCTGGGTTGTCCATTCCCTATTGGGTTGTTTTCATTGTAGATTTAGGTCTTTCGTCAAATTCCGAGGGGAAACCTGAGGGGAAGTAGGTGGGGTCTGTTACATTCTTAAGAGGAACCTTAAGCCTGAGGGGGTTTGCTGTGGTCTGACACTCCCAGCATTGTTCCAAAATATGTCTTTCCCCACCCAGGGATCTCAGGCCCTAATCCTTTCCCTCTCTGCCTATTTTATCCTATTTTTTCCTATCATAACAAGGAGTAGGGGAAGGAAGAGAAAAAGTCTAGAATGATGCATCCCCCCACCCTCCGCCCAAGCACACACATTTCCTTTTCCATCCTCCTCTATTTTTCATAACATTTATTGTCATCTAACATACCATGTATTTTGTTTACATATTTTATTATCTACTTGTAGACTTAATAGAGTGCAAATTATATGAGGTTAGGGATTTTCATAGTTTTAAAAAATACATTTTTGGATATCCTGCTTCTAGAATAATGCTTAGCCCAGAGTAAGTGTTTAGAGAATATGTATTGGAAAAATGATTGAATGAATGAATGAACAATGCTTTGGTTTCTGCTCCATAAAGAGTAGAGGAGGACAAGGCTCGGGGAAAATAATGAGGTGATTTGTCTTTCATTTCTCTAAGCCATTCAACTGAAAATGTCCATTAGACACTTGAATCAGCCAGCAAAGACTCAGACAAGAGGACTGAGATGGGTCCAGCTGGCAGCAAAAGGATGAGCTTATCCAGAGAAAGTATATAAAGAAGATAAGCAAGTCAAGAACAGCTGAGCACCAGAAGAGTCAGAATAGTCACTCACAAATAAGACTAATAGTGTATGTTCAATTTCACCTTTCTAATTCTGACTTAACACAGACATGACTCAGTTTAACATAGGTAGGAAGTCATATTTTCCAACCCTGCTGAAAATAATCATTCTTTATTCCTTTTTTTAACCCATCTTTCTGTAAGAATTCACTTTAACTGAACTAGACAGGACAAGTATTATTCAACTTTGTTGATAAACCAAACATTTATCTCCATTTCCTTATTTCTAATGAGTTGAAACATACTAAAGTGCTGATAGTTTAATGGGTTTTTTTTTTTCTAACCTACAAAATGACAACTTCATAAGTCCAACCTAATACAATAGGGATAACAGTATCCTAACATTCTTATTTGCCTGAATGAGAAACTAAAGCAGTAGCATAAGACTCTATGATGACACAGGCTGGTGGAGAAATAAAGAGTCCTGTTATAGTAATTCTGCCACTCTACAGCAGGTGACTTTAAGTCATTTTATTACTTGGAAGCCTCCAAAATTGTTCTATTCTTAGAGACCCTTGGAGTCGCTCTCATTCTGGGAAAGTCTTAAACATAGTAGATAGTGTGGTGGTAGATAGTAGAATCTACCTACCTGATTTGTTTTCAGTGCCCAGGGAAATCCTCAGCCCTCAACCCTTTGCCCACCCACTCAGTTGTAGGTTAAAAAAAGTGCCTCAACAAAAATCCCTGAGCTTTAAAATAATAGAGCTTTAAATCTCAGTTTAAGAGAAGGTTTATATGTAAAACACTCCAGGAGGAGGGAAACAATTGGCTTACATTCAGCCTTAGCTGTAAATGACTGATACCAAGACCCTGTCCTGACAGCAAGGTAGTTTGCCAATTTTGTTCATCTTTTCAAACAACCAACTCCTAGTTTGGTTAATAATTTCTATCATTTTTTATTTTATTTCATTTATTTCTGCCCTACTCTTTATTATCTCCTTTCTTCTGCTAACTTTGGGCTCAGTTTGCTTTTGCTCTTCTTTTTCTAGTTCCTGATGGCATAAAGTTAAATTGTTAGGGATTTTCTTGCATCTTAATATGGGCATTAATTGCTGTGAACTCCCCTCTTAGAACCGTTAATACTGCATCCCACAGGTTCTAGTATGCTGGTTTTCATTTGCATTTGTCTCAAGAATCTTTTTTATCTCTCCTTTAATTTCTCCTTTGATCCATTAGTTGTTTAGGAGAGTGTTGTTTATTTTTCATGTGTTCTTGAATTTTCCAGTTTTGCTCTTGTTGTCGGTTTCTAGTTTCATGCCACTGTGGTCAGAGAAGATACTTGGTGTGATTTCAGTCTGCTTAAATTTGCTAAGACTTCTTGTTTGGTGGCCTCACATATGGTCTATCCTAGAAAATGTTCCATGTGCACTTGAGAAGAATGTGTATTCTGCTGTTGTTGGATAGAACATTCTGTATATGACTATTTGGTCTATAGTAGTATTCAAATCCACTGTTTCCTTATTGATTCTCTGTCTGGATAATCTACTCATTGTTGAGAGTGGTGTATTAAAGTCCCCAACTATTATTGTATACTGTTTATTTCTCTTTTTACCTTTGTTAGTGATAGGAAAAGATAGGATAAAATAGGCAGAGAGGGAAAGGATAGGGCCTGAGGTCCCTGGGTGGGGAAAAAAAACCTATTTTGGAACAATGCTGGGAATGTCAGACCACAGCAAACCCCCTCAAGCATAAGGTTCCTCTTAAGAATGTAACAGACCCACCCACTTCCCCTCAGGTTTCCCTCAGGAATTTGACAAAAGACCTAAGTATGGCATAGACCACCAATGGAAATGAGCCAATCAGGAATGGACAACCCAGCACCTAGAACTATAAGGTCAATAAGGGTGGAACCTGAGAAGGAACAAGGGGGAGGGATGGGGGGTGGGGCACGACCAGAACCTTATAAAACAAGGACCCTAGCTTATTGTCAGCAGGCATTCACTTTCTAGTGTCCCCTCTCTGTAAAGAGAACTTTCCTACTATTCTTACTTTCTAATTTATACTCTAATAAACTTTTGCCTGCTGCTCATTTTGTGTCCACCTCTTCATTCTTCGAAGTGGCAAGACAATGAATCCAGGGTATTGTGGTAAAGAATCCTGCAACATTAGTTTTTGCCTTATATATTTAGGTGTTCCTATGCTGGGTGCATAAATATTTACATTTGTTATATCTTCTTGATGTATTGACCCCTTTATTATTATATAATGACCTTTTTTCTCTTTTTACCATTTTTAGTTCAAGGTCCATTTTGTCTGATATAAGTGTAGCTACCTCTGATTTTTGTCGTTTATTGTTGTTACCATTCACTTGGAATGTCTTTTTCCATCCCTTCACTCTCAGCCTCTGTGTGTCTTTAAGGCTGAAGTAAGTCTATTGCAGGCAGCGTATTATTGAATTGGGGTGTGTGTGTGTGTGTGTGTGTGTGTGTGTTTACCCATTCAGTCATGCTATGTCTCCTTTAACTGGAGAATTTATCCCCTCTACAGTAAAGTAGCTGTTGATAGTTAAGGACTTACTAATTGCCATTTTGTTCATTGTTTTCAGATTGTTTTATAGATCCATTATTCCTTGTTTCTTATCCTGCTGTCTGTTTTTGTGCTTTGATGTCTTTGGTATCAGTATGTTTTGACTTCTTTATCTTTTTCTTTTGTGGAATGACAGCAGGATTTTCCCTTGTGGTTACCAGGAAGCTTACACAAACTGGTAACTTACATATCTTAAGCCGATAACAGCTAACCAATAGAATTCTTTTTTTCCTGAGTTTATTTATTTATTTGGAGAGAGAAAGAGGAGAGAGAATCCCAAGCCAACTCTGTGAGGTCAGCCCAGAGCCTGACGCAGAGCTCAACCTCACAGTTCGAACTGTGAGATCATAACCTTAGCTGAAATCAAGAGTTGGGTGCTTATCTAATTAATAGATATTATCTATTATCTAATTAATAGAATCTTTAAGCTTTACACTAGTACTTTTCTCCCCCCTTCACATTTTAGGTTATTGTTGTTACAATTTACATGTTTTTTTATATTGTGCGACTAATAGCAGATTATTGCAGTTACGGTTATTTTGATTACATTTGTTTTTGTTTTTAACTTTTAAACTAGAGATTTATGTGAATTATGCATCACTATGATTATATAGCAGAATCTAACTATGACTACATATTTATCATTACCAGTGAGATTTATGCTATCTTTTCATGTTTTTATGATGTTAATTAGGGTTCTTTTACTTTCACTCAAAGAAATCTTAGCTTCCTTCATAAGGCAGGTCTGATGATAATGAATCCCTCTGCTTTAGTTTGTTCAGCGAAGTCTTTATCCCCCCCTTCATTTCCAAAGGACAGCTTCCCTAACTAGAGAATTTGGGGCTGACAGTTATTTTCTTCCAATATTTTGGATATGTCATCTCGTTCTCTCCTAGCCTGAAGAATTTCTATTGAGAAATCCACCAGTAGTCTTATCAGGGTTCTCTCATATGTAACCTCTCTTTAATTCTTTCTTTGTCTTTAACTTTTGACAATTTAATTATAATGTGTCTTGGTGTAGCCCTTTTTGGGTTTAACCTATTTAGAGTCTTTTGGTCCTGATGGATCTGGATGTCTACTTCTCTCCCCAGGTTTGGGAAGTTTCCAGCATTATTGCTTTAAATATACTTTCTGTCCCTTTCTCTTTCTCTTCTCCTTCTAGAAATCCCATAGTATGAATACTGTTTCATAGTGTGTCCCATAACTCATGGTGTCCCATAATCCTGGTAGGCTTTCTTCACTCTTTCATTCTTTTTTTCCTTTTGCTCCTCTGACTGGGTTATTTCCAGTGTTTCATCCTCCAGGTCGCTGATTCTTCTACATGGTCAAGTCTACTTTTGAAACTGATGAATTCTTCAGTTCAGTTATTGTATTTTTCAACTCTAGGATTTCTAGGGTTTGGTGGGGTTTTTTTGTGGGTTTTCTTTTCTTTCTTTTTTTTTTTTTTTGATGGTTGCTATTTCCTTGTTGAACTTCTCATTATTTTTCATGTATTGTTTTCCTAATTTCGTTTAGTTGTCTGTGTTTTCTTAGAGTTCACTAAAATTTCTTAAGAGTATTATTCTGAATTCTTCATCGGACAGTTCATAGTTTTCCATTTCCTTAGGGTCAGTACTCGAAGCTTTATTAGTTTCCTTTGGTGGTTTCATATTTACTTGACTTTTTTGGGACCCTTGATTCCTTACATTGGTATCTGTGTATTTGAGTAATGGGGCTCCTCTTCCAGACTTTATAGATTTTCCTTAGGAGAGACAGTTCTTCACCAGTCAGCTCAGTTTGGGTTTCTGGGTGTATCTGCTGGTAATGTCTTTGGACAGAAGAGGCCTACTATTATGGTCTATTTTTGGGTGAGGCAACTGTTCAAGCTCTGAGGATGGGGATGGGAGAATGTGCCACTGGCTGTGAACAGTTGGCTAGGACTGCTGGCTTGGTTCCCTCCCTAAGTGAGGCTGTAGGATGGGCTCCGCAGTTGCCTGACTTCTCTGGTGAGGCTTGCTAGATGGTCAGGACTGGGGACTATATTCAGTAATAGATGTGTCTATGAATTAACTTCCTTGCCTTAGCAGGATAGCAGGACAGAACCAGGATCTATATCTCATTGTTTGCGGACCCAAATCAAGCCAGAATGTGCACTGAATTTTGTGGTTAAGTAAGGCCATTGGTTTTGTTCTGCAGATGCAGAAAACCATGGCTGTGCTCTGTGCTCAAGTGTCACCATACGTGGGACTGTTGAATGGGCGACACAGTTCTCCGTGTGTGCTCTGGTTATGTTCCCTCATTGGATACCCTGAAGCCTGTATTCAGTGATGAGCAGAACTATGAATCAGATTCCCTGCCTGGGTACAGCAAGGAGAAGCACATCTAAAGCTGGTAAAGCTCAGGGTGCCTGGGTGGCTCAGTCAGTTGAGCGGCCGACTTCGGCTCAGGTCATGATCTTGCGGTCCGTGAGTTCAAGCCCCGCGTCGGGCTCTGTGCTGACAGCTCAGAGGCTGGAGCCTGTTTCAGATTCTGTGTCTCCCTCTCTCTGCCCCTCCCCTGTTCATGCTCTGTCTCTCCCTGTCTCAAAAATAAATAAAAACATTAAAAAACAAATAAATAAAGCTGGTAAAGCTCTTTATTGTCGTCTTAATTCAAGCCCACCCACACCCCAGTTCCCTGACCAAACAGGTCCACTGGCTTTGCTCTGCAAACTGTAGGCTCTGTCTGCTTCTAGGCTTGTGTACTGCTGGCTTCCAGGTGTTTTTGCCAGCCCTTATGGTCAGATGGGCCCAGAAGACACTCTCTACAGCTAGTAGGGCCAGGTCTCAGCTCTCGTGCCTGGGTGGGAGGGGGAGGGACTGCTCCAGGCTACAGTCAATTTCCCCAAACTGGCTCTCAGGTTAGGAGGAGCCAGGAGCTACCCTCAGCCTTGGCTGTGAATCAATCCCCCTGCCTGTGCTAGCATAATACTCTGCACCTGATACTGGCTTTGCTCTTGTAGGGGATCAGCTCTATTCAGCCACCTCTTAGCTTGGATGCTGCTGGGCCACACAGCCTCCAAGAGTCATTGCCAGCCCTCCTGGGCAGATGGCGCTGGGAGATGGTCCACAGCAGATAGGGCTGTGATTCAGCTTCTTGCCTGGGCATGGACCAGCTGAGCTCAGTGTCAGTTGAGCTCCACTGGTTAGCAGTGTTCTGATGGGAGGGGCACGCTCTGGGATTCAGCAATTCATGTTTTGTAAACCACGTTCTTAAAAAATTCTTTCAAGGATTCAAAGAGTGTTTGGGAAATGAATTCCCAGTGGAATCTGGTACGTAATTCACAAAGTGATGAGTTTCTTTGGAAGGTTTATATTGTACATAGGAGTATGCTGTGAAAAGCTAAAATCATACAAGGTAAATATTAATCATGCTGAATGACAAAATCGGCAACAAGAAATTGTTTCCACCTCCTTTTTTATATATATATATATTCCTACTCACCTAACTTGCTAAATGCTAAATTTAAAAGCCTCCAAAAAAATAAATACAAAAATGAAAGTCTCCAGATTGTAGGATAACTCTGCACACTGCTGCTCTAAGCGTATGCTTCCAATTTCATGGCAGGAACACTGCGCTAAGCATTAAGGAGAAGTTATAAAATGTCAAAATTCCACATTAGGAAACACTTATCTTTTTTTTTTTTTTTTCAATTTTAGAAGCGGGGGAGGGGTAGAGAGAGAGCAAGAGAGAGAATCCCAAGCAGGCTCCAAGCTCCGTGCAGAGCCCGATTTGGGGCTCAATCTCCTGACCCTGGGATCATGACCTGAGCCAAAATCAAGAGTGGGACGCTCAAATGACTGAGCCACCCAGGCGCCCCCTAATGTTATCCTTTGATGGAAGAATAACGAAAATAAAAACAGAACATTCATTTTTTTTTTCTTAAACTGTAACTTTATTTGGAGAATTTTCCTTACATAAAGTTAACATTTTTAAACACTTTAGGACAAACTATTCAAAAAGCAACATTTTATTTCAGAAGGGGCTTGTTTCAGTGGTTTTCTGTCCTTCTATCTTCTCATCATTATGAATATTTGCTTTATAAATAAATATATTCTCAGTGATTCCCTTGTAATCAAATCAGGTGACTAAACTGCTATCGGTACTAAGATATCTGAGATCAGAAGACTGTTTGGGTCATCTCAAATTCACATTAGCACAGTGTCCATAAGAAACTGATAATACAGATTAATGCGATGCTTGCCTCCAGTTTGTCTTCTGAATGGTTTCCATGAGAAGGTCCTCACAATAAGTTATATAAAATACAGTACTTTGGTTGGATATTGTAAAAATCATTCTAAAAATTAACCACATATATTAAACAAACAATTTGCTACAGTATGCTTTAAATGATATAAAATAATTAGCATGTCAAACATTTTCTTATAAACATATTGCTTTTGGTCATACACTGAGCTGGAACATACAGGCTGCACTCTTTTTCTCTCCTAAATGGCACAGAACAATGGCTTGATGGTAGGGAAATGCTACTTCATGAGAAAAGGTGGTGCCCATGAACTCTAGTGGTACTGGTGTTTGTACTTAGGCATTACCTTGATTTTATTCAATTTTTGATAACGTCAGAAGATGACACAGTGTTAATTTGTTAGAAGTATATAGTCCTTTAGGCTTTATATATGAGATGTATCTAAAAAACTGTTTGAAAATCAATTTTCTTCCTACTTAAACCCTATCATACATAAGCTGGGTGAGTGCTTAGTGATTAATGGAATTTTATTGTCAGATGAACAATCATACCAAGAGTAGTTTTTATGCCCAGGAAGCTTGCCTTGCAGTTTACACATGTACCCCTTGGCATACCACCATCACTGGACCTTTGGGCTTGGAGTGAGAGCTGTCCTTGTACCATTTCCTAACATCCCAAAAATCTTTCTGACTGGAAATGAGGTATAGTCACGAATAGGTACAGTGAAAAAAAATAGATGTACCAGGTAGCATGTGATTTTCACTTACCAAAAAATGGTCACTATTCCCTTTTATAGTAAACAGCTTGTATACACATCTGCCCTTTATCCATTTCAGGGGAAAAAAAGAGAACTTCCTAGGATTTTGCTAGTTCTTTAGAATTCACATTGCTTTTTCAGTCTTCTGTTTTTCTAAACCGCACATCTGCTGCTCAACTTTCACGTGGATAAACATGTTCAGCTTCCTAAGGGGAGTTGTTTACTCACAAATAAAGGAAAACGTAAGAGGATGAAAACGGAGATATTTTCTGAGTTTGGGCCCACAAAAATATTAGAAAAACAAGTTTATAATGTGTAACAACCAGGTAACTAGGTTTTTTAATTTAAAAAATGTAATGACCTTAACATAAGCTAGAGGGCCACACATATGATATTCACAATCCATTAGCTTCTCTAAGAGGTATGTACAATTTAAAACCAGCTTTCCAGCAAGCTGGATCAGGTTACAGATTCACTTACTTTTTATACATAATACAGAAAGGGAAAATAAATATTAATTGCAGTAAAGGACTCATCTCTGAAAACACACTTTCTGTTGCTTTAGATAATGAATTGAGCATATAATACAGAAGTGAATTCAGCTTCAAGTTGTGCTTACATATACATATTTGTTTTCTGAAGCTTTGCTGCCAGTTTGTGAACAGAAAATATTACCTACCAAATCCACATCCATCATGTGCTTTTCTTGTGCCCCTAGGGATCATAGTGCTTGGTCAAGTACATTTTTGAGCCAGATTCTCCAAAGCAAAAATTACTCCGTGATTTAGATTAGGGCTCTTCGGGAGCCATGGCAATTTGTTCAGGCTGCAACACGTTACTAATACGTCAAAGCAGTCATTTACCAACTTATTGGGTTGAATCAAATCAAAGTGCCAATATTCACTGCAATGTATCTTTTTAACCTACAGAAATGACAACTTCACGTGGCTCAATTTGCTATACGTTGGAACCTGGAACCAAATAAGAGTAGCTTGGCAGAATGTGAGTCAATGCGCTATTGAGTTTGTATCTTGTTCACCGGCGGAGACCTTCCCTCCTGCCTTTCAGGTAACCATGGGTGGAGGCACAATGCCCTACAGAGATGGATGAAGAGTGGACCTTTTGTCTTTTTCTGTCTCCAAACTAGCTTTGTCATTTTCAAAATTGCTGTAAACATTCCTCTCAATGGAACAGCCTCTGCCCAACAAATAGAGTTCCCACTGTGTGAAGAAGCTACACAAGGGTTAAGAGTTCAAATGTGGCACGCTATGGACACTAACATCATGGTAACCGTGACTTCCCAGGTAAGTTCCTGCTCCCCAACGTGCCCTGAGAGTTTAGCTAGGACAGAAGATTATTCATTGTTTGTTCCTAGCCAGGCCTGGAGAACTAAGCTGAATGCAAAATCTGATCACTTATTATAATAAAAAACCCTTCTGCTGCTTTGAAACTTAGCTTTTTGGTCATGCATCCTGGCAGGGATCTAAGTTTAACTGACTGTGTTAACCTTTATGTTAAAAACCTGTTGGCCTGAAAAGCTTCCCTTCTGTGGGAACTTACACAGTTTGATTTCAAAAATAGAAGAAAAATAGAATATGACGGCCTAGCGTGGTAAAGCTCGGTTTCATTCGCTTATCTCCAACCACCGTAAAGCGTTGTTGTAAACATTTCAAAAAATATTTACTTAAGAGTTCTTTCATTTGGGAAACACAAAATGAAATGAACTGCATAATGGTACTTTCAGAACAACACAGTGGTATCAAAAAAGTCAAACGAATAACATGATATTGAGAAAAGCAGAAGATCATTTCTCTAGGGCTGACACTGGTCCAAGAGAGCCTGAAGTGCCAATGTGCCACATTTAAAATTTAACCACTTCACAAATATCTGCACGCATTGAGTAAATAACCCTCTATCATGTAGCCTTAAATTGCACCCCTGTTGCAATAATGCATCAATATTATTAAATTTTTAAAAATCTGTATAAAATATTATCTGGAACCCCAAAGGAAAGTCAATTAATTTTTAAAAAGTTCATTACAAAGTTGACTGTATAAAATGCTAAAACATAATCCATATATACAAAATGCCGCTGTTTAAGAAAATAATGGGACCCAGTTTTAGAATAAAATAATTTTGTACAAAAAAAGGGTACTGCGTTCAAATCAATATTTAAAAAAATTTTTTTTAAAGAATATTGAAATGTCTTCGTTCAGAAGAACAACTATAAAGTGTTGGTTTGCTTTTACACCATCCGCAAGCTTCTTGCCAGCAGAACACCAGTTGGTGGAGGGACCGTGTCCTGCTTTCCTGCACCCCCAGAAGCTTCGGCACAGTCATCGCCGAGACGCGTACTTAGAAGCCCAGTCCGTCCGGCCATGCACTGGCTGGGCAGCCGGAGGCCGGGGCATCAACCCGGGAGTGCTTCTAGGCTGGGTGTGGAAAAAAGGTCGCCCAGGATGAGGTCTCACGGCCTTCAGGGAAGAATAGCCTGCAATAGAGAGGAAGGCAGGTCTGACTGATGTGGGGACTCATGCAAACAAAGCAAGTAAGTGCATCTTGGCGACAAAATATCGGAAAATGAGAGTCCAAGAGAAGCACCGGCCTGCGTCTTACAGTCTTCCCTCTCTCAGTCAAGGACGACGACACTCTATAGTTGTCAGGCCAAAAATACTGGTGTCAATCCTGACCCCTCCCTTTTTTTCACATCCCACTTGTCATTGGTCAGCAAATGCTCCTGGCTCTACCTTCCATATGTACTCCGAGCCAGACCAGCTCAGCTCCTAGCACTCTGGCCCACCATTCCTTGCCTGGATCATGGCAGCAGCCGGTTTGCTTCCCTGCTTCCAAACTTGTTTCCCACTTTCAGTCTAGTGACAGCCAGCACTGCAGTGAGGCTGGAAGATGGAAGTCCGATCATCCCACGCCTCTGCTCGAGACCCTCCAGTGGCTCTTCCATGTCATTCACGGTGAATGACAGAACGCTTACGGTAGCCTGCAGGGCCTCATACCACCCGGTCTCCTGTCACCCCTCTCTCTTGCCCACTCCCCTCCATCATTCATGTCACCCCTGTCCTCTGCCTCCTTGCTCTTGCTTGAACAGGCCTGGGCTCTCCTGCCTCCAGGCCCGTGCACTAGGAACCCCGTGCTGGGGACAGTCTCACCCTCACTGACTGGGTGGCTCACTCACCTCTTTCACACCTTCACTCCACATCTCCTTTGCGGTGAGGTCTTCTTTGGGCTATGCTCTTTAAAAAATACAGACTCCAGAGGTGCCAGGGTGGCTCAGCTGGTTGAGAGTCTGACTCTTGATTTTGGCTCAGGTCATGATCCCAGGGTCGTGGATTGAGCCCCTGAGTATAGAGTCTGCTTAACATTCTCTCTCTCTCCTTCTCTGTCTCTGTCTCTCTCCCCCTCTCTGCCCCTCTCCCCGGCTCATGTTCTCTCTCTCGAAAAAAAAAAAAAAAAAAAAAATGCACACTCCAACCTCCACATTCCCTATACCCTGCCTAACTTTATTTTTCTCCCTAGCATTGGTGAGCATCTGATTCGGTTGTCTGTAGAGTGCAAGTTCATGGGACAGGGCATCCTGTCTGTCTCCTTCACTGGTGGATCCTGGCACCATGGCAGCAGACACCGGGCCTGGCACAAAGCAGCTACTCCATAACCACCTGCTGCATTGAGTCATGAATGATCTGAAATAGAACTTACCAGGGGAAGGGTCTGGAATAGGTGCCAAGTGTACCCTCTGCATAGCAGAACCAACTTCTTTTTTTAGAAAGGAGGGGATATAGTTTCCAGTCAGTCCACTAGAACTTGTAGAGCCGGAACCAACTGATACACAAAGGCAAAAGCTCATTACTACACAAAGACACGTGCATGTAACATCAACAGGGTTAAACAGGTGCGGAACAATACAGAACTGGGACCTTACTTTTACAGGGAAGTATGATAAGAACAGTGAATTCCGAGCAGAGCACTCCCCCACAGCACACTGTTGGAAAGACTGGGGAGAGGGACAGCAAAGGCAGTGCCTCTCCTATAGCCTGCACCCACACCAAGTCCAGTTGGTTGGCTGGTTGGTTAAGAAAAAGGAAATGCGCAGTCTTCTTTCTTTTTTGGGATAATAGGTTTAGCCTGTTCTGAAATCTGTGTTTTTTTCATTCCATAACACAGAACAGTTATCCTTCCTCAGTATATACAAATTCTAGAATACAGCTAAGCAATAATTAATTTAGCCAGCCTCTTACTGATCGGCACACAGATTGTCTTAATTATTTAGCAATTACAAATAATTCTACACTAAACGTTATTGTCTGTAATCAGAAAAGTTAATGATTATTACATTATATTAAATATATTCACTTCTTATGGTGCTTTTCTATTGAGACTGCTTTAACGGCTGGAACTGTATGCTACTCATCTTAGTTATTCTAGGAGCTCAACAGGATGCTTTATAGATAGCCAGTAATCAATACACATCAGATGGATGAATGGATATCTAGAAGCCTTATCACTAAGACTTAAGGTACACACAGAACAATGACAAATGTTATTATGGGCCATTATACAAATGGGAGTTACAGCCAGTAGGAAAAGAGGGAATTTATGGTAGAGTTGCTGTGTGTCTTCACAACTCAGTGTTCCTAGCAACTGCTTAGTTAAGGCAGAGTGGCAATGCAGGTGTGAGGAGTTGTATTATGCTAGAGCACATTTTGCATTTTTGGTGAATAGATATGGAAAAAAAAAAAAAAAAGTGGGAAGAGAATTTGAACAGGTCCCAAAAGGGAAAAAGCATATAGCCAATAAACACAAGAGAAGATGCTCAACTTCATTAGTACACGAGGCATGCAAGTTTACGCCACAAGATGCCATTTCACGCCCATCACATCAGCACACATTTTGCAATCTTGACAGTACCAAGTGGCATCAAGGATACAGCACAACTCCCAGACCCTGCTGGAGAGCAATTTGGCAACATCTGTAAAGTCAAAGATGAGCACACCCTTTAACTGAACATGTTTACATTTATACCCAGAGGAACCTTCACACAGGTGCACAACAATGGGGTCCAACAAGGTTCCTTCGGCGCTCTAATAGCAAAGATTGTTCACAGTTTACACACTCATCAAGAAGAAAAGAGTAAATAAATTATGATCCAGTAAAAGTAATAAAATCATGGTGTGGCACAGTTATATATATTATATATGTTATACAGTATATAATGTTATGTATCTTACATATATGTGTGATTGCTACATCACAATATACATCCAGAATTATGTTCACATTAATTTTTGAACATGCAAAAACATACTATGTATTTCATGTATCCTTTAAAAATGCATAGAAACAATTAACACCCAAATCAGGAGAGGGGAAGAGAGAAAGGGTAAGAAGGCCTAGAGAGTGGGCTTCGTGTGTATTTGCCAACTTTGATTCCTTGAGTTGGTGGGGAGTATGTGGAGGTTGATGCATCATTTTGTTCTTTTTTGGGTTTCTCAAAATAAATGAACACATAACGGATAAAGCCAGGAGAAGTGATGCCCAGATGTTTACCTGACAATGTGGAAAGGGAAGCAGCATGTGGCAGGGTTGCCTGAGTGAGAGAAAATGACTTGGTGGACTGGTCTGCTGGGAACGGGGTTAGCCAGCCTGGAAGGCTTATGAAATTCACTTACTCATTTAAAAAAAAAAAATGAGGATGGCCTTCTGAACTGTCCACCTTCCAACCAGAAGGGGCTGGGGGGCTCTGGGTCATCAGAGGGAGGGGACGAGCTGGATAAAGGCGGATGGGGCTGAGGTGGATGGCCAGCAGGGCAGGGCCTCGGGAAGTCAGACGAGCCCCCCCCCCCCACCCCCCCTCCTGAAGGCAGACCCTGAAGCAGCTGGCTGGGTCCCCAGAGCCTGCTGCTAAGAAAGAGACAGGATTAAAGGCCTGGAAAAGGGGCCCTGGGTTTCCACACCAGAAAACTTTCGTTTCCACAGCTTGTCTCTCTGTACCCGCCCTGCCACATTCAGAGAATTTGCCTCTTGTCATTTAGGAAGTAATAATCACTACTCACCTGAATTTATTTTGCTGATTACCGATACTGTCCCTGAAGATTTTCCAGACAAACCAGAACTAGACCATGGGTTAGATGGAATGAAATCCTTGCCTGGATTTGGAAGTATGCCATTTCTTATATTTATTCCTAGTGGGGAAGAAATGATTTTCAAATGCAAAAAAAGTACATCTTAAATCTTGCACCAGATTTTGTGACGAAGTTCTCACAGAACCCAATTTGTCCAAACTTCCTGTGGTTCAACAATTGGAGCAAGAACCGACCAGGCTGTTTTCTGATAGATGGCAGAGGAAAGATGCAATCCTTGGGTTTAGCATCCTGTCTCACTGGTGGGCAGCCTGAGAGAGGTCTCCTAAGCTTCTCCCGACAGGCGTGTCTCACGTCTCCTGTCCTGGCCTGTCTCGTGCTGTCCTGACATCCCTACCTGTACCCGTTCAAGGGCCACTGCCTTTCTGTCACCTTCCCAAGGTTTTTTTCCACCCCCTTCCACCCCACCAGCTCTGCAGCCCCTGCTCTCCTCTCTGTATCCAGTCCCCCAGATCCATCTTTTCCCCTGACCTGGACCATTAGCGCCATCAAGTGCTGGTGACTCGGGTCTGCACCGGTGACCCTCACTGACTCCCTCGTTTCCAAGGCTGCCTTGACCTTAATCAATCACCTCAACTTTAAGCCAAACCACCCACTAGACCGCCCACTTTCCCATTTATGTCAAGCACTGCAGCTATTTTTCAGAACTGAAAGACTGAATTCATCTTTTATCCTCTTTCCTCTCCTAGAGCCAAAAAGAAATAACTCTCTAATTCCCTCCCTGCTCCCTTGGGCCTGCGGTCACTGTAGCTTGAGTCTTTGCACCTGACACCTGGACCACTGCTAGACCCTGCCACCTGCTCTCTCTTCTTCCAGGTCATCCTGGGAGGCCAACCAAGGGCGAGGAGTCAACACATCAGCAGGGCCTGCCGTTCCCACCTCTTGTCCCTGGGACCCACAGTCCCAGCTCCGAGTCACCATGCCCCTCACCTGCATGAGAGCTATGGCCTGCCCTCATCCACTCAGCACACAGATAGACATAAACCCAGCATGCTCCCCAACTAAAACCCTTTGACAGCTTCTTGCTGCTTATGAAATAAATTCCAAATGTCTTACAAGACTCTCAAAGATGCCTCATGCCTCACACTATCACCCCCTTACAATGCTCTGGCCACACTGGCCTCTCTGCCCTTCCCCTCACAAGCCACGCCCTTTCTTGCCTCCCCGGCCTTTGCACTTGCTGCTTCCTCTGCCTGGATTGTTCTGCTCATTTTTTCTTCCCCATTCTTTGGGGCCCAGTTGCTCAGAGAGGCCCTTCCTGAGCCCTCTATCTACAGTTGTGCCTCCTCCCTGCCTTATATCACTCTTAATGTGACTTATCACCACCTGAACTACTGGTTGTCTACTTGTTTAGGGTCTGTCTCCCCCCCACTAGGATACAACCTACATGGGGGCGAAAGTATTGTCTGCAGGGCTGCTGTATGCAGTCACTGCATGGACTGTGATACCACTGCAGACTGTGGTCCCCGTAATTTCCTGAGTGCCTAGCACACATCAGGTTCTCAGCATGTATTTACTGACAGAATGAACTTATGAATGAACGGTAGGCTGTAAGCTTGGAATCTGGAGAATCTGGAGAGGCTCGGGCACCCATCAAACTATAGCATTTATGCTTACCCCCTGTAATACCGCCAGAGAGTGTGACTGAGCTCTTACTCTGGTCTCCTGAGAGCATACAGGGCTGCAAATTTTTCCTAAACCTGGTCTGCTGCCGGGGCTTCGGGCATGCCGCCTGGCTCTCGCCAGTTCCTTGCTCCCAGGGGCTGGACCCAGTTTCCACTACATTTTTTTTATCTTAGGCAACTCTAGAACATAAAAACGTGAGGCCTCCTCAGCAAGTATTTTTATGATGTTCCCACCAGTTCCGAGGTTCTAGAAGCCCCTAAGCACTTGCCTTCCAAAACAGAATCTTTGTGAATATGACTCCAGGCAAATGGTTTGTTAGCAATGACAAGAGCAAAGGCAAGTATTTCCGTTACCGGGCAAGTATCGGGAGTGCTTCAAGTAGTGCTGCTTGGCCGCGGACCTCAGGGTCGGGGTGTCTCGCCTCTGATAAGAGGTCTGGGTGGGGGCGCTATTTCCTGTACCGATGGGCTCAGAGGGCTTCAGGTCCAAAACACTCTCAAATCTGAAGCAAGGGAAGGTGACTTAGGTCAGCATGAGATCGACAGCATCATCAGAAAGGCACAGATCATTTCACAAGTCCCAGATCTGATCTGTTTACAGACGTCAGGTGTACACTTGCCTGCAGAGGGTCTCTTCGCTCTGTCTCTTCTTGTTTTTCAGGTCCATCCTGCTGAGGGATGGACTGAAATCCAAGTCATCCAAGTCAGCCCAGTCATCGGAATCCTTTGTGGACCGGGACACAAGACCCCACCTTCTCCTACTCTTTGGCTTGATCTCCCCATTTTTGTGTTCCAGGCCAGCCAGCATTTTCTGCGTATCCAAGCATTGGGGGGACAAAGTAATACTTGGCATTAATGGAGCTCACCCATAAGGAATGCCTATTCCAAACTTCTTCGCTTATGAAAAGGAGGATCCGGGGGGGCATATCATTCCCAACATGCACTGCTTATCTGAAAAGGTAACCACAGAAAGCATGTTCCCAGACCTCTGTCTCTCACATACCCTGCGCCGGTCACATCAGTTTGCATCCTATGGGGGACAACTGTTGTACAAGATAAGGATTTTAGAAAAGAATATAAGGTACTCCTCACACACGGGGAAGATGGCTGGGTTGTCATCTGGGCCTCATCCCTGAAAGCATTAACATGCTTTAGTCTGTCCTAGAGATGCAGGAGAATTACAGCTCAGCTCAGACGTCAGTCATCCTGCTCTTTAACAGAAAACACTGCAAATAGGCCTTCTTTGCCTTTTAGTAGACCTGGATACTATTTAATCACAGAATTAGCTACAACAAGAAATTTCTAAATACATGCTGCTTCCAAAGTTGTGGGCTGGGGTAAAGCGAACAGCCTCACACAGTATCTCACAGCGTTGGTTGGGAGCCAGCACTCAGTGAATGAACACTAGTTAACAGAAAAAAATACTACTTTTGCATAAAGGGTTAGAAAATTAGACTCGCAGGGGTGCCTGGGGAGCCCAGTCGGTTAAGCATCTGACTTTGGCCCAGGTCATGATCTCACAGTTTGTGAGTTTGAGCCCCGAGTCAGGCTCTGTGCTGACAGCTTGGAGCCTGGAGCCTGCTTTGGACTCTGTGTCTCCCTCTCTCTCTGTCCCTCTCCTGCTCATGCTCTGTCTCTCATTCTCAAAAATAAATACACATTAAAAAAGAAAGAAAGAAAGAAAGAAAGAAAGAAAGAAAGAAAGAAAGAAAGAAAAAATCAGACTGGCAGACAGCATTATAAAGCTAACCAGTCACCTGATGCCCTGGGTTATTATTGAATCTAACCCAAACTGTTTTCTTTTGAGCACCAGCCCAAGAGGAGAAGAAAGATCTGGGCTCAATTAACAGCCCAGCATTAGCAGCATTACTTGATGGCATTAATAGGAATAATAGTATACAAATTTTATTATAGCACTTTGTGGTTTTTCAAAACATCTTCACAAGCAGCAGGACATTTGATCCTCATGCCTGGTCTGGTGGGCAAGATAGGCATGATGATCTTCCTTTTACAGATGAGGAAACTGAGTCCTCAGGGATTATTAATAACAGTGACTAACATTTATCAAGTTCTAACAAAGTGCTAGCTACGATTTTAAATTCTTTCAAGTATTAACTCATTTAGTCCCCAAAAGAATTGTTATCAGGTAGACAGCAATTGTTATCTTTGTTTCACAGGCAAGGAACTGAGGAGCAGGAAGCCCAAGGAAACTGCGCAGGGTCACAGAGCTAGGAAACAGCAGAGCTGAGACTGGAGCCTCTGGCAGTGTGAGTGCACTGGGTGGCTCTCAACCCCGACACCACGGTTGCCTACCACGCGCACTGCTATTAACAGGCACAGCCAGAACCTGAATTTAGAACTTCAACTCCAAGGCCAAAGCTCTTTTCACTATCCCATGGTATTACAAAGATACATTTATTATAATTAGACTCTATGCTGAAAAAGAAAACATTCCACACAATAAATGGGGTCAGAGGAGGAACAGGCCAGACAAGGCTCACTAGCAAATTGCTCACCGACTGAGGATTCTTGGTATAGAGGGACGGGAAGAGCAACGGGCTTGGCTTGTCCTCTGGAAGATGGTTCAGGTGGTCTGTCCTGGAAGCCTCTGTTTTGTAGGGGTACATGAGATGCTGAGGGGGCTGGCTGGCCTGATGCTGTCTCGAAGAAATCCGTGTGTGTGGCTTGGTTGGGGGCTGGGCAGGTGGGATCGGCTTAATGTGAGGAGGGGGGCCCGCCTTTTCCAGGACATCCTTCTGTGGTTTTCCTGAATCCTGAAGGCTCTGTGTGGTGCTGCCCAGCGGATGCCCAATCTGGAAGTAAGGATATCGAAGCGCCTGGAATAACACACAGGGCTGCTTTAGGAGGAAAGTCTAGCCGGGAGGACTGACAGCATCAGGCTCACTGAGCTACATTTCATGGGACCATTTTACTACAGTTTCTTAGCCTAACCCAACCAGAAAACAGCATCTCGAATGTGTGACATTCTTTATGATTTTCCTTATCTAAAATATAAAATGTATACACTTAAAATTATTTGGATAAAGCAGCCAGTTATACTGCCATTACCTTTGCTACTTCTGAAAAGTATTCTTGCTCAACACAGATACTGGCTTGGTAACTTATTTACTATGTGCCTTAAATATAATGTTTCACCTTTCTGAGCCAGTTTGCTCAGCTCACAAAAAGAAAAAAATAATATAAAACAGAGAGAGCCAATAATCCTGGAAGATTGAAGAATCAAGTGTAAAATAAGCAGGTACATTACCCCAGGAATGCCAAAAATGTAATACAGATATAGTTAAAACTTGCCTCTCAAGAATCACGGACAAACCTTGTTCTTCTGAACAATCCAGTTTTCTAGATAGTCAAGGGATAAATCTTAAAGTGCTGGGGTTGATAATTCTTTCTGAAATATTCCCTGTATGCCCTAGTTTTTTTGAATGGAAATCACTGAACATAACATAACCCTTCTTGATGACTCTGGGACATAGTTATAAACATTTGCAATTATTATATGTAAGTGTAGATACAGAGGCCAATAATACAGATACTCTGGTACTGATCTTAAACCCTGGCATCTAACTTGAAAAAAAGCTCAACCAACTGAGCCACCCAGGTGCCAATGACACTATTCTTAAAAGTACACATTGTTCTCTTGGTTCCTTGTTACAGAATTTCTTCTTTTCTTTTTTCTTTTAAGGTTATTTATTTTGAGAGAAAGAGAGAGAGAGAGAGTGAGCACAAGTGACCTGGAAAGAGAAGGGGGGGAGAGAGAGAATCCCAAAAAGGCTCTGCTCTGTTAGCGCAGAGAGCCTGATGTGGGGCTGGATCTCACGAACCATGAGATCATGACCTCAGCTGAAATCAAGGGTCAGATTCTTAACAAATGAGCCACCCAGGTGCTCCAGAATTTTTTGATCTCTTGGGTACAACTTTAAAAAACTGGGTTCATCAGAAAGCTTTTCTTCTGCCCTCAGAATATTTGTGAATTTTATCCCCTGAAGTGCACTTCTGAGAACTTTCCAACCCCAGCCACCCAAAGTTTTATGGTACCAAATTATGCCTTTTTCTTTTCTGAGCCTTTGGAAACGTGCTTTTCTATAATTCTTTAACCCCCAACTATCATCTCTCCAGTGAATTCTACTGTCACATTGGTCCTATCTTCACATGTCCCTGTCACTTTTGTTTGGCCAAATCATCCTCTCTATTAGAACTGGTCACCTTCGTCATTCTGAGCAATGTAACTCGCCAATGAGACAATTAGCAAACTTGAGCCTTGCAAGAGGCACGGGAGTGGTTGAAGCCACAGCATTACCACGCCCCTCTGGATACATTTTACAATCTAAGACAAAGTGGCCTGGGGGAAGGCAGATTGAGAAAACAGGAGGTATGAGGCCAAGACCTACCATCTGCATGAAGGAACTGCAGTTGGTTGTACTATCTGTACTAGTTACTGGATGAGTGACTAGGGCAAACTGCTTATACTTTCTGAGACTCAGTTTTCTCACTTACACAGTGAAAACAATAACACTTATTTCACGGAATCTTCATAGGGTCAGAATCACGTAAAAACTAAAGCATCCACAGACTCTAAAGTGCTATAAAATGCTCATGGTGGTTATCATCCCAGCTCTATCTCATCTGTTGTTCTGTGTCATCTGTAAAAGGAGCAAGTTGGATTTTACAAGATATTTTCAAATTCCCTTTCAACGACCAGTACTGCCTTACAAGCAAAGTGCTACATAATCTTAACTGAGAGAGAATATATTTGAAAACATTCTCCAAAGAAAGGTAAATATATCTGTTTATTTTCATTTCCATGTATGTGGTGAAAATGAATGTATGTGGCATAGAGCTATGCCAACTTTCAAGGCCACTATATTGCTTAAACCATTAACTATATACAGTGAGTTTCAAACTATTTTATGTTTTTATGTATTATACATCATTAATGACATTCAATATTATTTTCCACCCATAATACCAAATAAAATATTTCCTATGAGATTGATAAGAATTATTCAGAGTCAGATACGAACTTAATAAGAAATGCATCAAACAAGGAAATGGAAGAAAACCTGACTAGCTGTTGGCCGTTTCTTGGGATCCCACTGAAGCATGTCTCTCAGGAGTTGAATGGCTTCACTGCTAGCATTTGGAATCAGGGTCTTTAAGTTATTGGGTACGCACTGGGGCCAGCGGAAGTTCATTGAACTTGAAAGTTGGTAGCCTTCAGGCCAGTCGGTCTGAAACAAGGAAGAGATAGAAAATGTTGCTTAGCTGACGTGTTGTGATAGTTTACATTCCGGTACATGTAGCCATAATGGAAAAGCAATCATATCATTATCATGTTCATACAGTGCAGCACTGTGTGTGATGAAACCCAGGGGGATGCTAATGGAGAGACTACAAAGAACATGAAGTCTGGGCAACAGTGGAAAAGACACTGAATTTGCCACCAACTTGTTTTATAACCTTAACACGAGATGGTTCAAATTAGTATTTTCCTAATTGTGTTCCATGAAACAGAGGTTTTAGAAACTGCTAATGAGAAATTTTGCAAGGGGGGGGGGGGGTGGATAATAAAACAAAACACCTTGTCTCTAATTAAATAAATTTGTGATACCCTACATATTACAATATCCCCATCTTGAGGATTCAAAATAAATATGCTAAGAAGTCCAACAGTAAAAAAAGCTGTTTCACTCAGTCTAAAGGTCTCCACTGCATCATGCATCATTCCCATGGGACACTAAATTTTGGAGGATATGACAGAAAGTGATGAACAAATAATCTTTAAGGTCCCTTCTAGTTCAAACACTCTACTATTTTAGAAAACACATTCTGGTATAATTGCTTTTATTTTTTGTAAGGTAAAGTGGCACTAAGGCTAGATTATATGATTTATTCACTTAGATAGTTACTGGGTGCTTACTACATGCTTAGCCCTTGTTGGGTATCCAAAAATAATCCAATATAAATCCTGCCCTTAAGGATGCCACTGTCCAAAAAGAGAAAATGAAACATTTATTTAAAAACACAATAATTCAGAGAAAAAAGTGATCACGGTCACAAGCGAGGTACAGGCATCCAGAAAAGGGAGAGATTCTAGCAGGAGACTTTGGAAATCTTGAAGACGTGGCACTAATGATTTGTTCAAACGATCAAAAAATTTTTGAGGGTCTGGTTTGTACCAGTAATGGTGCTAGGACCTGGGAAAATAAACACAAGGCAAAGCCTAGCCCTGGGTAAGCCTATGGTCCAGGGCACAGAGATGTACACAGACAATGATATTACAACATGGAATACAGCTGAAATGGAGAGGAGACTACAGCAGCAGAGAGGACGTAAGTTACTGAGGAGCCCGGAAAAAAGAGTGAAATTAGGTCAGGTGAGACATTCACGCCCGTGTGCAGAGCGCGCCTGCGCAGAGCTCGGAAGTGGGGCGCCACAAGAGCAGAGCCCAGAGGGCGCAGGTACCACTTGGGAGACAGGCCATAAGAGTGAAGAAGGCTGTGAGGTGGGGACTCAGCAGATATTTTTAGCAGGGAGGCCGGGACCAGGGCTGACGTTTAGCTAGGGGAATCTAGCTGCAAGATAAACTGGGGGCAGGGCTTGCGGCGAAGATGCCGCAAACACAGGCGGTGGGGCAGTCACGGCTGGCCTGCGCTGGCGGTAGTGGGGCTCCCAGGTGAGAGCTGGGCATTATGCGGCGGCTGCTTGCATGAGGGGAAGAGGAGTGTAAGAGAGAGAGAGAGAGAGAGAAAGAAACTCAGACCGAAGGCCGGCGTGCTGGGATTACGTGGGACCGCGGGCACAAACGGTCAATGGGGGAAGGAAGATAGCCGGGAGTAGGCAAAACACAATCTGTGTCGGATGTGTTGAGTCCAAGGTGACGGCGAGGGCGGGAGGAAATCTCACAGTCAGGTAAATACGTGAATGCAGCTAAAAGGAGGGATTTCACTCAGGAGACTTCAGAACAGATGCAGGAGTCGTAGCCATGATGATAAGAGATGGTGGAAAGAAGAGCAGAGGGAACCAAAACACATACACTGAAGAGCAGGAGGGAGGGAGGCAGGCAGCTGCTTCTGCAAAAGGGCAGGGAAGGATCACTGAGGTGGAGGGAAAGACTGCAAGACCAGCAGGTGATCCACGGGGCCAGAGCTCTCCCGGGTGCAGTTGAAGGAGCAGGAAAAGCTGCTGGCTTTAGCCAACAGGCCTTTGTTCCCTAACATTACCTTTTTCGGTGTCCCCAACAGTTGGCAAATTTTGAAGATGGTGTCAATTTCACTGGCCCCAGGGAAGAGTGGCCTGAGGGTGTACACTTCTGCCATGATGCAGCCCACTGCCCAGATGTCAATGGGGGAGCTGTAGTTGGTAGACCTCAGGAGCACTTCTGGAGCCCTGTACCTGGAGGGACAAAGGAACTGCTGGTTATTGCTTCTCCAGGTCAGAAGTTCAATGACACACTACAATCAATTCTCAGTGAAAAGCATTCTATATTTCCTTTTTTAAGTCTTTATTTATTTATTTTGAGAGAGACAGTGCAAGCAGGGGAGGGGCAGAGAAAGATGGGAGAGCGAGAATTCCAAGCAGGCTCTGCATTCTCAGTGCAGAGCCCGATGTGGGGCTCCAACTCAGGAACCGAGCGATCATGACCTGAACTGAAGTTGGACACACTTAACAGACTGAGCCACCCAGGCGCCCCGACCTTGTTTCTAATTTCTGTCTAGCTCAGTGTGCTGGGTGGACTCAGGAAGACTTGGTGGCTGCTGTGGATGCTGTCATATACTAGGGCTTCTCTGTTTCATGGTATTTTCACTGAGCATTTCTCTCCATGACTCTTCTGTACAGCATCCTTAAGAAACAGTAAGAGTGAGGAAGAGAGAAGAGATAACATAAAACTTGTTGTCTGTAGGCCACTTCTGGTCATGGCCAGCTGCTTAAATTCTTGGGGTCTGAAAGTTTTAACAATAGCAATTAGCTGCTTTTTTCGGACAGGTCTTTGGAGAATCTTCTACACAACTCTTCCAGGAAATAGTCTTTAGTAAGGGCTATATATAAAATATTATTTATATCAGGGGGAATTACTTACAGCACAAGCTTTTAAACCTGGTACAACACCAATATACCTACAAATATGTGTTTCAAATTGTACTGTTTTTGTTAGTGAAGATTTAATATTTGTGACATTCAAATTATCCTCAACATAATAGTATATATTTTTTAAATTTTTAAAAAATGTTTTATTTTTTATTTTTGAGAGAGAGAGAGAGAGAGAGAGGGAG
Organism: Panthera onca; assembly: GCF_046562875.1. Classification (NCBI taxonomy): domain Eukaryota; kingdom Metazoa; phylum Chordata; class Mammalia; order Carnivora; family Felidae; genus Panthera; species Panthera onca. The sequence goes on from NC_138343.1 coordinate 50,200,072, forward strand.
AGGGAGAGAGAGAGAATGAGCAGGGGAGGGGCAGAGAAAGAGGGAGACACAGAATCTGAGGCAGGCTCCAGGCTCTGAGCTGTCATTGCAAAGCCTGACATGGGGCTTGAACTCACAAACTGTGAAATCATGACCTGAGCCAAACAAGGTCTGACGCTTAACCAAATGAGCCACCCAGGCGCCCTATAATGGTATATTTTTAAAGAAGTGCAATTAAATAATTTTGAGGAAAGAGTATTTACCATCTGGTGGATACATAGTCTGTGTATGGGGGTCTTGATCGGATCTCTCGGGCCAACCCGAAGTCTGCAATTTTCACAAGTTCTGGGCCCATGCAGAGGAGGTTCTCAGGCTTTAAGTCCCTATGAAAGAAGCCTGTGGAGACAGTGGAGAAGGAATCCAAATGCACGTTTGCTCCTACATTGCTCTTTGCAGCTGTATTTCTCTTTTTGTAACAGGTGTAACTTGAAAAGTAGCCTGGAATGACACTGAAGGCTCTATGCACAGGACTTCTTTCATTTCCCACTGATGAATTCAAAATGTAAAACAGTTCAAAAGCTGATCTTCATAATTTCTTTTTTTTTTTCTCCCAGAGAGAAAACAACTTTTAAATGATCAAAACTCAGTTGTGGGCTGAGAGAACTTTGCAAAAAGAAATTGTCACTCAAGGAAAAAAAAAAAATCATGCCTACCCTGGCCAAGTCAGCCAGAAAGAATTTGAGATTAAAACCGTTTCAAAAGACAAAAGTCTTACGAGTTCTGAGAGTTTATGTCACAAGAAAACCACAAATGCAATTTTTGATTAAGGAACAAGAGATCTGAGAATATGACCTACTCATATCTGAGATTCTGGTGTGTTGCAACAAATGTTTAAGTGTTAAATGCTTATTATTTGCCTAACGAAGGAGAAAAGGTGTATCTGCAGCATACATTGTGAAAGGCAAAGACAGCTCATCAAATGGGAATCCTGTCTCAGTTGCAGCAGAGTTTTGGGGGTGTGGGCAGGTCATTCAACACACGAACCTCCAACTGTTGCACTCTAACACCCACTGATCGGTGATAAATGCCTCTGAAAACCTAAAACCTTCCACTTGTACAGAGCATCACTGACAGAGACATCATTCTATGTGACTCTAAATCTCACTGGAACACAAAAACTGGAAATACAACTCCGTGAATGCCGCTGATGGTGTTATTTGTCCTGTGCTGTCATTATCAATGTTGTGAAAGGTGGATCCCAACTAGCACATTATGGGAGTAATCACCAGCCAGCACGGAAGAGCCACATTATTCCTTGACAACTTCTATGCTGAAAACGCTCAGATCTACATCTCAGATGTGCCTTTCCTACCCTTCTCTGGACCTGCGTCTCCAACAGGGTATGTCACTGTCTCCCCCCATTAACCTGTTCCAAACCACTTTTCTCCTCTCCCCAATCATCTCTCCTTCCCAAACCTTTCGATAAGATATCCCAGTTTCTTGTAGTTATATTGGATCCTTTCCAAACAGCCATGGAAATATGTTCTGTTTCTCACCCAAATATCTCCATGTGACCCCTCCTGCCCCTTTATACTCCTTCCTCCTAAATCTTTGCTTTCCTCATCCATCCCTACACTGCCACTTTCTGGTAGGCCTTTCTCACTCCAGCTTCTCTGGATTACTACACTTCCTGATAATTTAAACACTGTCTTTCCCTTGTCACTGACACACACACACACACACACACACACACACACACACACACGCATCCATGACTCCTTTAAGTTATTTAAGAAGCTTGAACTCCTTTCAGTCTACCTACAGAGATAGACTTCTTTTCTAATACTTATCACCAGTATGTGTAAAGTGTGTTCCAATCACATAAAATCCCTCATTTCCTTCAGGGTCACTGCATCTATTCCCATTAACAATGTTGTACCCTTGTTCCTTTTTATCTGTGTCAATCCCAATCTTTGCCATCCTTTGAGACCTGTTTTGAGTTTCCCTTCTTCCAGGAAGCGATTCAAACTATGCTAGCCTTCTTCACTCATTCATCCTACCAATAAATATTCACTGAGGGCCCACTCCAGCCCAGGTACTATGTGAGGCTCCGTGGATTCAGAAGCAACTTCAATGGGCATAGTTCTTGCCCTGGTGGACATGACAGGCTCTCCCTTCTGAACTTGAGCAGACTCTACCATTTTCAAGTGTATTGACCATCTCTCTATAATTAGATGGAGCACTTTAAGGGTAGAGGCTACAGATCTATTTCTTCTGAATGCCTAGCACTGTGGCAGGAGCATGATGGTTTCATAAGGTAGTCTTATTGACAGAACAAAGGACTTCAGTAGGTTTGTAGGGAACATGAAGGAGCTTAACGGAGACAAATCTATCTTGGTCAAGTAGACAGGGACAACAGAGGGAAGACCAGGAGGCAGGAAGTCTCACAAGATAGCAACTGAGAACTGAGAAGAGCAGTGACCCTGAAGTAGTGTGGGAGACATTGAGGGCTCAGAGCAGGAAGTCCTCAGCATGGGGAGAGTTCCAGCAGGACTAAATCTACGAGTCAAGGCTATTTCTCCAAAACCCTCTCTGCTCTAGAGGAAGGGGAGGGTAACTGTGATGTAGTCATACTTGAACATGCACTAGATGTCATGCACTATGGAAAGCAATAGTGTTTTTTAATCAAAAGACACTCCTCTCTGTTCACCTGGTGAAGACACCAGAGCCTGGTATCAGGTCACACTCCAAATGGATGGTATTATGGCATAATGATGCATCTGCAGGCAAATGGCTAAGATGCACAAAATAAATATAAGTACAGAACACACAGAAGAGGCTGAAAGTGCAGAAGGGATCATATATATTCAAGAGGGCCACAAGTGAGAAGAGGAAGTACCTCTTTTGCACCAAATGGCTGCTTCTGTTTTCCATTATCCAAGGCATAGAGAAGATCAAAGGAGTCCTACCTGGGTTAGACCAGAGATAGGCACAGGGAGTTGGCTATTTGCATATGTGTATGCATATGCATATGTGCCTTGTTTGTATGGGAAGAAAAAAAATACATGTATATATTCCATTGCTTCATTCTTTATCCTGCCATTATACCAATGTATGCCTTATGGCCTTCTTCACACCAGTTCCTTAAGTATCCTAACCAAAGTAATAGTAAATTAAACCTAATTTATAGTAAGAACCAAACTTGAGGCTATCAGTATATTCAAAGGGTAATGCAGTATTTGTCAAAGATGGCCTTTAAAATGGAAGAAAACAATTTTTTTTAAATGTTTATTTATTTTTGAGAGAGAGAGAGTGCAAGCAGGGGAGGGACAGAAAGAGAGAGAGAGACACAGAATCTGAAGAAGGCTCCAGGCTCTGAGCTGGCAGCACAGAGCCTGATGCGGGGCTCAAACCCACGAACTGTGAGGTCATGACCTGAGCCGAAGTCAGACGCTTAACTGAGTCACCCTGATGCCCCAAAAACAATTTGTGATGCGGATAAGTTTGGATGGCTTATCAGACAAATTAAAGATTGTTAACGCACACTAGAGTGGGCAGTTTCTAAGACTCAGCATAACTGAGTCATCGTGTTCGGACCCTCTGTTCTTCAGAGCACGCTCCAGCTCCCAGAAGGCCTGATTGTATGCTCCCATCTTGGAACCGGCTTAAGAATGTGCAAAGGCACAAGCAGTTATCAGAGAGTGACCTTTCGTCAGTGCACACAGGAAGACTTATGTCACCCTGAAAATATATGAACTGTGGGTCCTCTCTTCCTAAACATTCAGAGCCTTAAAAACACACCAGTGAAAAAAAGAAATAACAAACATCATTTTCTTACTGAACAGATGGGAAAAGTGAGTCACCGGAGCTGGTGAAGGTGGGGCGGTGGTTAATTATTCACAATCTTATAAGAATGTACTAGAGCTAATGTACTACTCTGCTCTACTCTGTCCCTCTCAATCCACACATTTAAATCTTGGTTTGTGGTTCTAGTCCTTTCAAGTCCAGATGGACGCTGTTTCTCCTCTTAAACTCCCTGTTTCTCCTCTATTTGGGTGAAATTATTATTTCCAAACTTATGTGGCATTTCCCTTATAGTGAGTCATTTTTCCTCCAGCCTCCAAGCCCCATGGCAAGCTCCCTCTGCACTCACGTGTAACACCCACCTCAACAAAGCTGCACCTTATCCTTGCTCAGTTCATCCCATTACATTGACTTGTACTGGGATACACCTAACCTCTTGCACTCTGGACCTTGTAACTTGCTTCCACTATAGGTCATGCTCCTGTGAGCACTAACTACCTCCTCCCATCAGTCAAGCTTTATCCGGTCCCTCACTGCTAACTCCTCTTTAATCCTACTAGAACAGATGCACTAATAAAATGAGGAGCATGAAGATTCTGGTCCCCCGTGTATCTAAGCGGCTTCAAGTTCTATAGATCATACTTCAGGCCCAAAACAATCAGAGGAACAACGGCTAGGAAAAAAATTAACTGCAAACAGACTTTTAAAAATGACTAACGAAAACTGTATTTGTCAGCTGACATATGCTGTTTGTTAGACTGTATTTGAGTATAAGCCTTTTATAACTAGAAAGCATTTGTGAATATATCTGTAGAAGACCTAGCCTCCTGTTCTTTCCATTACTAAATTAGCTATTATTGGCCTTATACCGATGATTTCTTTTTTTTTTTTTTAATGTTTATTTATTTTTGAGACAGAGAGAGACAGAGCATGAACAGGGGAAGGTCAGAGAGAGGGAGACACAGAATCTGAAACAGGCTCCAGGCTCTGAGCTGTCAGCACAGAGTCCGACGCGGGGCTCGAACTCACAGACCGTGAGATCATGACCTGAGCCAAAGTCGGCCGCTTAACCGACTGAGCCACCCAGGCGCCCCTATACCGATGATTTCTATTCCTTGGTAACTAAAATTATAAGACCCTCGTGTCATGTACATTTATTATTCATCTCTATTTTGACAAAACATTATAATTTCCATATGAGAGGCAATACAGCATAGTGGTTAAGTGTGGAGACCAATCAGGTTGCCCAGTTTCAAATCCCAATTCTGTTCACTGTCTGGCAGATCACTTAGGCTCTCTGTGCCTTATTTTCCTAATCTGTAAAATAGGAAAAAATAGCATCTACCTTAAGGGCTTGTTTTGCAGGACCAAATTCGTTAATTTTGCAAAGCTCTTAGAGCTGTGCTTGGCACGCTGGCACCTTGCAAGACCTTGTCATTATTAGTAGTATGAATCCTTTCATTTTACCCCCCAACAGGGGGGTGGGCAGACACAGCTGCATTTTTTGCACAGAAGAATGAAGGCTTATGAAGCTAGTCATGCACTTCACCTGTGAGGAGCTAGTGCTAAGCTCTGATCCAGTTCTTAGCCAGGTACGTGTTCTGCTGATGTGTGCACTGGAGCTTGCAACAATAAGCCCACTTCTTCCTCTGGGCTTCTGATTCACAATGGAAACGCTTACAGCTGGGTCATTCAGACATCATGCAAAGGCCAAGTGCTATCTAGATAAGAATCTTCCTGTTCAAAACTGCTTGGCTTCCAGAAGACAGGAACAGACCTTCGATTTAATTTCAGGGTACCCCATGCCAGTCGAATAAAAGAGGGATTTTTCCCTTTCATCCTGGCAGAAACTGTGTTGTGCTTACTTTTCATTAACAACCCTTGGGCAAGGGAAAACATCCAGCCACAAAGAAGGCTTTCTCTCCTCCGCCACATTCTGTTAATGATGAACCTGATATGAATATATGGAAATAACCAGTGAATACCTAAGCACTCTGAATTTATGCAGTGCGCCTTCCTGCTGTGGAAGTTGTAGCTTCACAGATATTACTGATTTAAACCTACAATGTTTTCCTCAAGAAGGCCATTAGGACGGCAACATACAGAAAGGCCAAGGGCTGACTCAAGGTCATGCAATGCAAGGCAGTAGTGAAACACAGAAGCAGAGAACCACTTCTTAGGGCAAAACACTGTCGTCCAAGCCAGCTAAGGCATTCTTGATTGCTTGCACAGGTAAGCGTGAGCTGGATATTTGTAAGGGCAGGTCAAGGATGAAGCAAGGCTTGCATTAATTATTTAATTCTGACAAAGTACATATGCTTTGGCATTGCTCAATCAGTACCAAGTGGAGTCATGTTTTCATTCCCTGGGGCGGGGTGGGGGGGGGGGGAAGTACTCAGTGACATGAACTATGGCCATAGCAACTACCTGCAGCGCTCTTCTCCCCTCTCAAAGGAGTCTACTCTCTAGGGGCAGAATGCACCTTCTCACAGTGAGAACAAGCTAACAAGACAAATCTTACAGCTGATTTAGATGATTTTTTTTCCCCATTACTGGAGGAAAGGGATAGATACTACGGAGTTACATGTGCACTTAACCAGAGTCAAGTCAATACCACATAAAAACCATTATACAGTTTCTGAAAATCATGTATCAATAAAAACGAAATCAGACCTGTAAAATTAATATCCATCCCACCTACAATTATTATTGTTATTTTTTTCACCTCTTATTCCTTTGTTTTCCTTGAGAGAAGATGGGTTTTTCTAGTGGAGCATGGCAAATGGGCACAGATATCTGAGCTAATCTCCTCCCTGCTTTGTTGCAGTGGAGTCTTTGACAGGGCTTCAAACCTCTCTGAACCTCAGTTTCTTCTTCTTTGGAAGGAATAGCTACCATCTGTCCTTTCTAAGAAGTTGGCAAGGAAATAAGAAAGGTGACAGATGAAATGTTATTAAGCTTAAACTAGAACTGGGCACTCAACAGCTGGGGAGAAGTGTCCACAAGAATATTTGGTAGCAGCAGTGGTGCTAAGAGCAAAGGTATTCTGACTTGCTGCATGAACTGAGCCTTCCCTTGCACTGTCTTCATATGCAATCCAAGTGTCCAAGGAGTGTGAGAGAAACTGAGAGTGCAGAGCTTCAAAGAGCTGTTGTGTCACAATAGTATCTGGATGCTAAATTACAGGATACAAATATGTATTGCATGTGCACACATTCATGGGCATTTGTGGGTGTGGATGTGTGCATGTGTGAGTGTGTGTGTGTGTTCATTTGATGGGATTAGATAGAGACCCAGGTAGAAGGCTACAAGTTCTTTCTGGCAACAAATACCTGAATCTCATGAAAAGCAACCAAAAGGAAAAGAAGGGAAAGCCAATGAATATTAACTTTCTTTTAGGTCTACTTCTCAGTTTCCAGTACTGAGCAAACAGCCCAGTAACTCAGATGCTATGACTGTCCCTGTGTGAAAACATTCTGGTTGACCTTTCTCTTTTGAGAATCTAATTTATAGTAAGAACCAAAGTGAGAACTTTGATCTCTCATCATATTCTTTTCCCAGGCTCTTAAACCTCGTAAGTTACCCTTCTCCCCCTATTTGTCCCTCAGACACCACACCAGAAGTTTTTCATGTTTTGCGAATTCATGCCATCCTTCATGAATCCTGGTAACTGAAGGTTCTATCAATGCCAGCAGATCAGGCTGACCTTCCCCCCCGCCACACACACACATAATTATTTCTCTATTGTAGTAAGAATATTTAAGGTTTACTCTCTTAGCAACTTTCAAGTATATACCACAGTATTATTAGTTATAATCACAACACCATACATTATATCCTTATTCATCTTCTAACTGAAAGTTTGTACTTTTTGACCAACATCTCCCTACTCTCCCTACCCCCCAGCCCCTGTTAACTACCCTTCTATTCTCTGTCTCTGCAAATTTGACTTTTTTAGATTTCACACATAAGTGATATCATGCTGTATTTGTCTTTCTCTGACTTGTTTCATTTGAACATGATGTCCTTGGGTCCATCCAAGTATTATCAATTATAATTAACCTATAACATTGTGTGAGAAATTCTCAGTCATTATTGTTTCAAATATTTGTTCCATTCTTTTCTCTCTTCTCCTTCTGGTATTCCCATTACATGTATGTTTCACCTATGTAGTTGCCCCACAGGTCTTGAGTATTCTGTTCTGGGTTTTTTTTCCCCCCATATTTTTTCTCCTTGTTTTTCAGTTTTGGAGGTGTTTACTGAGATAGCCTCAAGCTCAGAGATTCTTTTCCTCATCTGTATCCAGTCTACCAATAAGCCCATCAATGACATTCTTCATTTCTATTACAATGTGTTAGATCTCTAGCATTTTTTTAATCCTTTCTAAGAATTTCCATCTCTCTGCTCAAATTGCCTGTGTGTTCTTGCATGCTGTCTACTCTATCCATTAGAGCCCTGAGTATTTTAATCATAGGTGTCTTAAATTCCTGGTCTGACAGTTTCAACAACACTGTCATACTGAGACTGGTTCTGATGCTTGTCTGTCTCTTCAACCTTAATTTTTTGCCTTTTAGTATGCCTTCTGTTTTTTTCTTCAGAGCCAGACATGTTGTGCTGGGTAGATGGAAGTGCTCTAAATGGGCCTTTATTAATGTGTTGGTGAGGTTTGAGGAGAATGAAGAAGCTCTGGGGTCCTATGATTAGGTCTCAGTCTTTTGGTGAGCCTGTGGAGGCTGACCTTTTACTAAAAACTTTTCACTGGAATTGGTTCACAAGTGGACTCAGTCTTGCATATTACTCGATTATTCAGTATGTGCCAAGGCTGACATGGATTTGCACAGATAGCCTCTCTGTGTGTTTCATTTAGTCTCTAACCAAAGGACTACTTAGAGGGGAAGAGGGAGGCTGGGAAGGATCCCAGGTGACCTATGCCACCAGCTGTGACACAATGTCTTTTCTACTCACTGCCAATTTGTGTCAAATCTGTACCGACTGTATTATCAAAGGGCTTCCACCCAGGTTCCTTATTGGGTAATGAAACTCATCTGCTGGCGCAATATTTGCAATGGCAACAATATCCTTAGGCTGGGGGTGAGTGGCTTTCTCCCTATGCAAGATCAAACGCTTGGCGCATCTGTCTATAAAGTTAAAGTGACTTCAGATGACCCCCTACAGAACTCTTGGCTACACCAATGGACACGTCCATCCCATGGCTCTGTGTTTATAAGAAGGTGGGTCTGCGTCCAGTTAGTGGCAGAGATGTAGTAACACCCCAGGTATTTGCTAGAAAATATAGCCTCAAAGTCATTGCTACTCAATACCTTTCAAAAGCTCAACCAAGAACAATAGTATTTATTGGAGAATTTCCTGAAGGGCATGTGGCCATCCATTCCTCTAGATATTCTAAATCTCTCCTTGAACTATCCAGACCATCCCTACAATGAATCATACTGGGCCCCATTAGAACTGTTTTCTCTGATCAGGTGATGTAACTGGCCTAGAAAGAGGGATACAACATGAAACTGCTCTATGTAACTTGTCACTTCATTTTTGCCATGAAGTCACATTACATACTGTCACGTCTATAAGGATCCACGAGAGAAACCTCTCTGGTCTTAGTTCTAAGAACAGTTCCGCTTCTCTTGGGCAACTGGACTGTTTTTACCGGATTGGGGCGGGGGGAGTGGGTAACTATGTTGGATGCAGTTGGTCATGTTTCCCATTTTGCTCAGAATGCTCAGAATTAAATCTGTAGCCTGCTTCTTTTACTAATCAGAACTTGCTGACGTGCATTTTGCTGATTAACTCCCCCGCTCCCCCCAGCTATATCTACACCTTGTTTTGTCTTTGTCTTTCTTTGCTCATTTTTAATTGATTTTATTTTCCTGTGTTGAATAAATTTTGTTAGACCATTTTTTAATGCTTTTGAACAAACTGAAATATATTAGGAAAATGAGAAGCCACAGCAAAACAGCAGATTAAACATAACACGTGAAATTTCTCTGAATTCTAATCTTAGGTTTCTCATTAATACACCAGATAATGAGCAGGAATAAATTTTAGATCTATGACAAGCTTAATGTTAAAGCCTAAAGAATAAGAACACACAGACATGATAAATAATGAGAGAAATTCAGAAATCAAGTTATGAAAGATAATGTATTCCAAAACCCACTGTCAGCCTCTCAACTCTTTCAGCGTTTTCTGGGAGTCCATTACAAAAGGCCCTGATGCTTCCTGTATCTTCTCCCTGATGACAACATTTCACTGCTATTAAAAAACACAGTACTCCAAATCACCTACCGTGTTTGTGAATAAATGCAAGTCCTTGTAATATCTGATACATGATATTCCTTATAGCAGATTCAGGAAACAACTTATTTCTGTATGGGGCAGAGGAGGAAAAAAATTGTAAGTCTAGATTTACATATGAATCTGAATACCCTGTGTTCATGTTCTTTTGGTTATATAGTAAGATTTTAAGAAAACATTTGTTCAGACACTAATCTGACCAGATCCTCTGATAATAAAGACCAAAGAGAAACAACCATTTGTCCACACAAGATGGCTACCTTGTAAACACTGGTGTATTGGTATATTGGTAATTAGTATATTCAGTTATGTTACAAAGAAGATTAAAAATCATAGTAACCACCACCCCCAAATCCCTCCAATCTATCATATAAAAATCTTCTCTCTTCATAATATAAAACAAAACTTCAAAAATTTTAATGGGGACAATCTGAGGCCTTCCAGATAAAGTCCTTATGAAACATAGTGGATCCTGCCATATTCCCTTGGTTGGGCAAACCTTACAGCTTCAGTGTTGCTAGTGACAATGAGGATAGTATTTGTTCACCGAATCCACACAGAGAAGCTGTGAACGGCACTCACTTGCCACTAGAAAAATATACCCCCAGGGTTCTACATGGTTCACTTTCAGAGTTAAAAATGACCATAGCAGGTGAGTTTTTTATTAGTGTCCTCTTCCCAACACACAAGCCCCTGAGCACTATAGCAAGAAAGGAAGTGCAGTCAACCTACAAGTTTTCAGTGGAGGTCTCAAAATAAACAAAGCTGTCACACCCTGACCTGTAATGGTTCTGCCCATGTTTCCTTGTGGGAACGAGGGCTGCAGAGGACCTGTTCAATCTGAGCTTCTCTGCGTGAATAACCCACCGAAACATGAAAACGGCTGCATTGAAAGTAGCTTCTGTGATGCTATCATGAGGCCTCCAAAGCAGGAATGTGGGTTGGGCCCCTCATCTAACGGGCAGCTTTAAACAGTGAAGCCTAAGTAGCACGACTGCAACAAACAAAAACAAAAAGAAAACCCATCCACTTTGCAATATTTATTTCTAAAGTCATGATGACCAGACTGTACCTTTCTTTAATGAGCTGGTAAAGATTTTCCTTCATGTACTCGAAGATAAAATAAAGATGATCATTTTCCCTGATAACTTCTTTTAATTTTACAACATTGGCGTGGTTGAGCTTCTTTAAAGACTGAAAGGCAAGGGGGAAAACACAAAAAATTGGAGGAAATCTGCTGTTGAGAAAGAAAAGTAATCCCACATATACTTAGGAAGAAACATCTAATTCCAGAACCTCAGAAATGCCGCAATTCCTATTTTATTGACAATTTAACAAATGGTATTTCTCTGAAGTCAATAACAACTTTATGTAGAAAACTGTTTTGATTAGCTGACTAGAAAGTAAGCACTTGATTATTACTGGTATTTCTGGCTGCATCCTGCGCCAGGCAAGGGGCCAGAACTATTTTAGGTGCAGTCCCTCCAGATGATGGAATTCATGCCATGAAAATGGCCAGAAGGGAACCAACTGGAAGCTGAAGCTTTGGTTGTTCATATTAGAGAAGGCAGCTGCTCTGGGCTGAGATGACCAGCCAACAGTCTGCAGACCCTTTGGACAGGAAATTGTTCAAATAGACAAGAGGCTCATAGCCCAAGGCTCTCAATTTCCCTCTGACTCATGTGTGTCCATGAGGCACACAGCACTCCTTACGATGTGAGTTTTAAAGGAGAAAGGAGGAGGAGAAATCTCACTGCAAAGACCCTGAAGTGAGATGGGAGAAATAGCTCCGCTTCTAAGAACAGCAAAGGCGAAAACGTCAGGCAGGGGATGAGAAAGAAGAGGGTGGCTCAGAAGACGGGGCGTGACCTGATTCTTCATCTTGGCGCACATGCAGTTTTCCTGTTCCTGGCACATCCATGTGAGTACAGCCACGCGTAAACTTTTCTGTTTGCATTATTAATTTTGTTGATGGGGAAATAGTACACTTTTGTATTTGTGAGCAGCAATCCTGTTCATGTACGACAGCTAGAGAAACTGCTGGTTTGCTCACCAGATGGTCAGAACGTGATTGACAGTCTCCTTCAAGGGAGCCTCAAAGGGCCGCTGGACAGTGGGATGAGCTCTTCAATTCCAAAAGGCTTTTCCTCACAGTAGTGACTCCAATAATAATACACTGTAAAGCCCTCCTTATGTTTGACATAGCATGAGTAGGGGTCCAGCAGAGAGAGAGGGAGACACAGAATCTGATGCAGGCTCCAGGCTCTGAACTATCAGCACAGAGCCCGATGGGGGGCTCAAACTCACAAATCGCGAGATCATGACCTGAGCCAAAGTTGGACGCTCAACCGACTGAGTCACCCAGGTGCCCCTGCGAATATCCAAATCTAGAAAGACAGTCAGTAATAACGCACCCAAAGAATCAGAGGTTGGGAGTGCTATAATATGATAGAGTAACTTCAAGCAGCTGGGAAGGGAGAGGAAATGTGGCCAGTGAATGAGAACAAAATAAAACTCTTCAGGAGGTTCTTCCCTGAAAGACAAGCTCCCACCAAGGAGCCCCTCTGGCAGGAAATCCTCAACCAAAGGACAGATCCTTCTAGAATCACCCAACGTGGCTGATTACCTGTTTCAGTTAAGTTGGCTTCCAGGTTCTCCAAAAGTAACAAGCACAAACATTGCTTGGCTTGTAAGTATTCACCCTGTGGCCTTCTTTTCTACCTATTTGCTTAAAACGCATCACTGCAATGGCTGAGATACCCAGTGGATAAGCAGAATGAATGGGGCAAATTAATTCAGGGGAAAATGAAGTAGGTTTTTAAGCTTTTCGAGAAGGGGATTCTAGGCAAGGAGTAGGGTACCTTCCATGCTTGGCCTGATATATGTTTTGAGCACAAATTGCTGGCTAAGAAGTCTAAGAAGAGCTAGCAGTTCTTGTTTGTTTGTTTGTTTGTTTCTTCTTCTTCTTTTAATGTTTATTTTGAGAGAGAAAGAGAGCTTGAGAGGTCGAGTGGAGGAGGGGCAGAGAGAGAGGGAGAATGAGAGAATCCTGAGCAGGCTCCATGCTGTCAGCATAGAGCCCAATGCAGGGTTCAAGCCCACGAACTGTGAGTTCATGACCTGAGCCGAAACCAAGAGTCAGACACTTAACCGACTGAGCCACCCCCGTGCCCCTTGCAGTTTTTTTCTGAGCAAGGATCACAGGCAAGTTAAAGTCTACATTAGTTTAATATAAAAGGGATTAATTGTGTGGGGGGAATTAGGCATCTTATTTTGGCCCAGGAAGAGTTTACAAGGAGAGGAAAAGACAGGACAATTAGAGCAGAGAAGCAGAAATAGCAAATTAAACCCAGGTCAGCAGTCCTAATAGAGATTATTTATCCCCGTTTGGGTGACGGTTCTTAACTATTAACAAAACTGCAATGTATTGCTCCCCAAAGGTACCCTGGGGCAGAAGACACAGTCCTTGCCTAGATGAGGCAAACAGCCTAATAGGGAAGAGAGGACACGAATACAAAATCCATAAAACAGAATAAGGGAGATCTTCTTAGGGTCAAGAGAATGACAGAGACAAGGAACATCAGAAACATTTCAAGAAGGAGTAATCAGCAAACTCTGAGCGGTCAGTGAGTATGTCATCTGAAATGTGACTTGAAGGAAGAGTAGCATCCAGATAAAGAAGTCAGTGGAAGGGAAAGAGTGAGTCCTGAAAGAAGCCCTTCTTAGGTATGGGCGGGGGAGTGGAGGGGCAGTCGGCTATGCCTGAGGGATGAGAACTACCCCAGTTAGGTTCTGAAGGAGGCTCACCCAGAAGACTTCAACTGGGGAAGTGGGCAGGGAAGGCACTGTTTGGATGCCAGGTATACACCCACTGAAGCTAACAAATGTGGGTTTGAAACAAAGCTCTGTAGCTTAGAGTTGTATTTACCTCAAGCCAAGTTACTGAGTCTCTGGGCCTGAGCTATTCTCAGCAGCAAACTCAAGATACTAAAATTTTCCTCATGGGGTAGTTGTGACGATAAAATAAGACAGTGCATGTAAAGCACCTAAGGTGCTTCCTGGCTCATAATAGCTTCTCAGTAAACGGTACGTAGTGTGTGAACAGCTGAATGTAATGGAGATCTTTCTGGGAGCAGCACACAGGAGGGGTGAGATATGGAGGGAGTGAGGTCACACAGGCCACCTGCAATGAGCTGCAGTTTGTGGGTGAAGGAGTAAATGATAATTAACAGAAGAGGGGGAAAACAGGACAACTGGGGAAGCAGACATTCTAGAAAATTTAGGCACTGGTATCCACTAAGCAGCTGGATATATGGGGCTGAAACAGGTGTCAGCAAGCTTTTCTTAAAGGGACTGAGAATAAATATTTTAGGCTTTCGAGGCTATATAGTCCCTGCTGCAACTACTCAACCTTGCCATCAAAGCGTGAAATCAGCCATAGGCACTACAGAAACAAGTGGGCATGGCTGTGTTCCAATAAAATTGTATTTACAGGAACAGGACGTGGCCACTCATCAACCCTTGGTCTAATGCGTACACAGGATAAGAGATTTGGTGAGACCACTGAAGCAAGGCAAAGATATGAAATTACTCAGGAGGAGGTTCAGAGCAAAGAAGAAAATTGCTAAGGATGGAATGTAAGAAATCATCACTATTTAAAGGGTGAACCACGGAGCAGTTGGTGAGGCAAGAAAGAGGTGGGACAGCTGGACAAAAGCAGAGTTACACAGTCCTGGGAGAGGACAGCATCCAACACCACAGGCATAAAAATGTCTGAAAAAATGAACTGGATTTGGCAACAGGTGACTTTTAGGACAGCAGCTTCAGTAGAGTTGCAGGGGCAAATGCATGATTCAATTACATGGAAAGTCCATGGCAGGTGGGGAAATGATGGCAAAGGGAAAAGTCTGGAAGACTAAGCAAGGAAAGGGAAGGGGTGGAAGCTCCCGGAGAGAGAAGGCTGAGGCTGATTAGGGAGAATGGCAGGCACATATATTTATTTATAGGCTGAAGAGAAGGAGCCAGTGGAAAGGAAGAGCTTAAAGAAATGGGAAGGTCCAGGGACGCTTGGGTGGCTCAGTTGGTTAGGCAGCAGGCTCTTGATTTCGGCTCATGTCATGATCTCATGGTCGTGGGATTGAGTCCGATGTCAGGATCCGTGCTGAGTTTGGAGCCTGCTTGAGATTCTCTCTCTCTCTCTCTCTCTCTCTCTCTTTCTCTTTCTCTCTTTCTCAAAACAGACAAACTTAAAAAAAAATAAAAGAAATGGGATGATTCACAATAGCCAGAAGGTGGGGAGCAACCCAAGTGTCCACCAATGGATGAATGGATAAACAAAATGTGGTCTATACCTACAGTGGAATATGATTCTGCCTTAAAAAGGAAGGAAATTCTGACACACACTAAGACATGAACCTTGAAGAAGCTTGAAGACTTTATGCTAAGTGAAATAAGCCAGTCACAAAAAGACAAATGCTGTAATGATTCCACTTACGTGAGGTACCCAGAGTGGTCAAAGTCATAGAGACAGAGAGTAGAATGGCAGTTGCCAAGGGTTGGGGGATTGGTCACGAGAAGTTACTGTTTTGTAGGTAAAGAGTTTCAGGTTTACAAGATGAAGGGAGTTTTAGAGGTGCATGGAGGTGAAGGCTGCATAGCAGTATGAGCGTATGTGATACCAGCAAATGTACACTTACAAACTGGTAATAGGGTACATTTTACATATGTGTGTTTCATCACAATTTGAAAGAAAAAGGACATTAGTGGGAAACTGTGAGATCAAAATAAATCCGTGGTTTATCTAATACCAAAGTTTAAAAAAGTATATTCACCAATATAATGGCATGGGAACCTTCTCCCTTGAGCTATTAGCTGTATAATGTTGTCATTTGCCCCCTTTTGTTGGCATCAATGAAACAATTCAAACAGCATGACTAACTCCAATCAATCACAAATCTAAGCATGTATAAAGCTATTTTAATCAACCATACATAAATTATCCCCTGGTGTATTAATAAATACCTTAACCTCCCGAAGGTTCATGCATTCCTCCCAGGAATAAAACTTTCTTTTCATTCTAAAAGAGAACAAAGAAACAAATAGCATGCTTATTCCCAGTAACAGGCTAAACTTTCTTGTTCAAAAATGTTTCCATTCTAAATCCAGTGAATAGTGCTTAGAGTTGGTTTCAATTTCTACCAAATATTACACTATCCAAAACAGCATTCTATTTGACAGTTTGGCAGTGCGATTGATGCTACATCACAAAGCTTCCCCAAAGGGATGGTACAGTGCAGTCCAAGGAGGCTTCACCTGCTGTCTTGTTCTATCACTAATTGGCTAACCTTGCCCTGGAGGCAAATCCCTCAGGCTTATTTGATCTATAATAGAGCTCTCCAATAGAACTTTCTGTACTGATGGGAATGCTCTGTACTATCCAGTATGGTAGCCACTGGACTAGACACATATGGGTACTGTGTAGTGGAATATGGCTAGCACAATATAGGAACTTCATTTTTAATAACATTTAAATTTAAATGCCATTTGGTTACTTGCCACCCTGTTGGACAACACAGTTCTAGACCCTCTGGTATAGGGGTTGGCAAATGATGGCCCATGAGCCAACTGCACCCCACCATCTGTTTTCATGCAGCCTGTGAGCTAAGAATGATTTATCATATTTTTATTAAAAAAATTTTTTTTTATTAAAATTTATTTATTTTTTGAGAGTCAGAGAGAGACAGAGCACGAGCAGGGGAGGTGCAGAGAGAGGGAGACACAGAATCGGAAGCAGGCTCCAGGCTCTGAGCTGTCAGCAAAGAGCCCGCTGTGGGGCTCGAACCCACGAACCGTGAGATCATGACCTGAGCCGAAGTCAGTCGCCCAACCAACTGAGCCACCCAGGTGCCCCAATTTATCATATTTTTAAATGGGTGGGGAAAAAAAATCAAAAGAAAAATAAGATCTCATGATAGGTAATAATTTTATGAAATTCAAATTTCAGCTTCCATAAAGAGTTTTATTGGAATACAACCACACTCATTCATTTATACATAGCCTATGGCTGCTTTTACACGATAGCAGAACTGAGTTGTGATAGAGACCATATGGCCTACAAAGCCTGAAATATTTACTGCATAGCCGTGTACAGAAAAAGTTTGCCAACCCCGGCCTACAGCCTGAGGGGAGAGAGAGAGAACTCTATGGGCCAACCAGAAATCCAAGTTTCAAGGTTATATCTTTCATTGCACTGCAATCACATGGTCTCCTTTGGCTCTTCCAGCAGCCCCAGGAAATAGATGGGGCAAGTGAGGAAACGAAGAAACAGAAAAGTCATGTCATTTTTCCCAAGGTCTCACTGTTGGCCAATAAGAAACCAACTTCCATCTCTCCACCTCATTCTCATACTCTGTCCCCAGCATCATACCGTCTGCTAGCATAGTAACCAGTTCCTTTGTTCATGCCCCAAATATTATTTAGCCCCCAACCACGTGGCAGGGGCTTTGTCTGCACTGGAGATATAATGAAAGGGGCATCCCTCATGGAACTGACATTGCAGTGGGAAGGCAGGCATTTAATCACTTTCTGTGCTGAGTGCTAGGAAGGAACGGCACAGGACATGGTGAGAGCGGACCCCAAAGTGACCTAATTTAGCCTGGTGTGTCAGAAAGCACTTGTGGAATGAGGTGATGTTTCAATTAAGACCTGAAAGATCAATTGGCCTATGAAGGTGGGAGGTAGGGAATATCATGTGAAGACTGGGGCAGAAAGATATTTGGTGAGTTCAAGAAGCTGAAAGGCCAGAGTGGCTAGAACAAAATCGACAGTGGGGTAGTGACAGGAGAGAAAGCTGAAGAAATCAGGCAGTGGCCAAGTGATATGGCAAGTTTTAGGTCCCATTAAAAACCGGGAGCTTGATCCTAAAATTGCTAGGAAGATACTGCAAACTGCTGTAGTTTGGGTTCCTCTGAAAGCAGAGCCTGAGGCAAGGACTTGGGTGCAGGTAGTTTATTTGGGACGAGATTCCAGAAAGCCAGGGCAAGGAACAGAGAAACTGGGAATGGAGGGATGGGAAACCCACTTAAGGGTGCGTTACTGAGCTGATAACAAGGTGGGCAACTGGGGCTCAGTCCTGTTGGGGACCTTCTAAAGACCTGTGTGGAAGGTGCCCTGGTTGAGAGTCTCTCAAGTGCACTTGGGGAGGGGGTGCTGGTAGTAGGCACAGAACTGTACACATAGCATGCTGAATTCAGGTAGGACAAGGCAACTTTACGGGGCGGAGGGGACACAGCGTTTGGCACAAATGGTTTTAGACAATTAGATTCATGTGTTTAAAGTAATTCTTTCAGACTGGAATAGAGAAGGGGTAGAATGGAAGCCAGGATCCCTATAGGGGAAATTCCTCTAGTGGCAGAGGTGGTAAATGATAATGGGTTGAATGGGAGGTTAGCAGGGAGAATACAGAGAAGTAGGTGGATCAGATAAATATATGGTAGTTGGAATCTATGGGTCTAGACGGCCAATGCTGGGCCTATGGAGGGAAGTCAGGAGGATATGCAGGTTTTGAGGGGATGGCAGTGTCATTTATCAAGATAGGAAACACTGACAGAGAAACAGGTTTGGGGCGAGAGAGGGAAAACGTCGGATATAAGCTCAGTTTGGGATATAACGAGTCTGACGTATCTGCAGGTATCCAAAATGGAGATGTTGAGAAAGTGACTGGATATAGAGATGGGTGTAGCAGGAAGGCCTTAAAATTGTCCCCGAAGCCTCCCACCTCCTGGTATTGCATAACACCTCTCCTTTAATGACTTGCTTCTAACCAATGGAATCAGCCATCTGTGAGAGGATGTCACTTCTGTGATTAGTTTACAAAAGCAAAAAGATGTAACTTCCATCTTGGTAGAAGCCTCTCTCATTGCCTTTGTGGCCCCCATGTCTTGAAGCAAGGTATCATGGTGTAAGCGGCTCTCTGGGGAGGCCCACATGGTAAAGGACAGAGAACAGCCTCTAGCCAATAGCCAGCAGGGAACTGAGGCCCTTGGTGCAACCACCCAGTAGGTATTGAATGCTGCCCGTAATCACGTGAGTGAGTAAGCCTAGAAGTGGATCCATTCCCAGCCCAGCCTTCAGATAAGACCCCAGCACTGGCCAACACCTTGATTGCAGCTTCATGAGAGACTCTAAAGAACTCACCTAAACCATGCCAAGACTCCTGACTCACAGAAACTGTGAGATAATAAATGTGTATAGTTTTAAACCATGAATCCTTGGGGTAAATTGTTATGCAGCAACAGATAACTAAGACAGTGAGACTGGACTCAGATTGCAAAAGGCAAGTGGGGTGGGGAGGTGAAGACAGTAGTCCCCAGACTGCTACCTGTGTAAATGATCCAAATTAAGTCCTTCTCAGGGTTTCAGTTTCCTTTCCAATAAAATCTTTCTTACCCTGCTCATTACTATGTCACAATATAAGACACTCTGGAAAAGTACTCACATCATATGCAAATCTAAAGTAGGAATGTGTTTAAGACCTTTGACATGAGCATTCCAGGGCCAACAGTCATCGAGCCCACAGAAATCAGTGTCTAAGACTTTCCTCCATGCCTCCCATCCACGTACCTTTAGAAAATTTGCAATGATGAGAAATGCAGAAGGTGGAGTTAAAACGATGTTGACAATGTATAGTTGAGGATGAATTGATGCGAGTGAAGAATAAAACTTACTTTTTAATAGCAATCAGCTCCCCAGACTCAATGCTTCGTCCCAGTAGGACGGAACCATAGGTTCCATCCCCAAGTTGCTTGATCGTTGTGTATCTATTCATGGTGTGCCCGCTCAGGCCGGACACTCATCTCAGGGCCGAGGCGGTGCAGTCCTGCAGAGGCAGCAGGCCTCCCCGGAGTGTAACCAGATTTTTCGATGGCAGCACCAGCACAAGGTATTCAACAGAACGTGACTATCTCCCAAATACATATTTTCAAAGATCAGTCTTCTGCCTGGAGAGAAAAATGAGAGACAAGGGTAATTGCTAAGGTACATTTTAAGTTTGGGTATTTTTATCATCTAAATCAGGAGTCAGCAAACTATAACCCCCCAGGCCGCCACCTGTTGTTGTAAATAAAGTTTTATCGGAACACAGTTATGGCCACCTACTTGCATACTGTCGACAGCTGCATTCACACAAGAACAGAGGTGAGTGGTTGTGACAAAGACCATATGGCCTACAAAACCTAAAGTATTTATCATCTGGCCCTTTACAGAAAAAGTTTGCCAACCTCTGGCCTAAATAATGCTCTTTTCCAATTTTTACAAAATGAGAGATACCATTCTTGGAAAGTGAATTCGTCACTGACTCAGAAATGAATCCGTTCCAATTCAATGCTTTTCTGCTGACCAGCCACTGTGGGCAAACACTGCATGAAAACTATGGTCGACAAAAATTGCCGAGCTACAAGAATCTGTATATTTAGTCCAGATTTAGTACTAAATATACTGTGTTCTGTGTAATTCTGCTACGATTTCCAATGTAACAAAGCCAAGAAATGCTAAAATTAAAGCTCTCCTGATACGGAACTTACATGTGCTCCACGAACTATTTGTGGCTAGGCATCAACAGTATTATTTTTACTACTAGACGTACAGAAGCTAAACAAAGAACAACTAATTTCTTAAGGTCTATATGTAGGGTATGCCCTTTTAAAGTCATTGAGTTGTGGGGCACCTGGGTGGCTCAGTCAGTTAAGCATTTGATTCTTGATCTCAGCTCAGGTCATGATCTCAGTCTGTGAGATAGAGCCCTGCACAGGGCTCTGTGCTGACAGCATGGAGCCTGCTTGGGATTCTCTCCCTCCCTCTCTCTCTGTCCCTCCCTTGCTCATGCTGGCTCACTCTCTCTCTCAAAATAAATAAACTTAAAAAAAAAAAGTCATTCAGTTGTGTTTTCTTTAATAAATCACTGATTTTTCAATTTATAAAATTGAGTCATTCAGTCTGCCTGGTAATAGAGAATATGTAGTAATAACTTAAGTGATTGCAATGCTTTTATGTAAACATTAATAAAATATAAAAGCCAAAATAAAAATAAGTTGTTTTTTTAATATAAGCTCTACACCCAACATGGGGCTTGAACTTATGACCCTGAGATCAAGAGTCACATGCTCTACCAACTGAGCCAGCCAGGCACCTTGAAAATAAAGGTATTAAAAAACAAACAAACAAACAAAAAAACCTATAGCTGTCAAACTAATTAGTGAGAAGCCAAAAGATCAGAGAATACTGATTAGAAGTATGTGACATTCTGCACCTAAATCCAGTCTATGCAGCTTCTCCTTCCAGAAGAATTCCAGTGAATAAATGCTGATGGAAAGAGGAAAATAAAAAATTCACTATTAGGTAAATACCACAGTAAGATTTGTTACAGACAACATTCACTGATGGATGCAACTATTAATGAATGAAAGGTTGAGGAGAAACTGGATATTTGCATAGTTTCAAAGTATCTCTTAAGACACTAACTCCAAAAGGAAAGACGATTAACTCCATAAGGAAAAATCCAGCAAAAACTTCCTTGTCCAAGTGATCAAATTCAATGTAACCATTAATAAAACTTATGACATCATGAACTCTGGATATGATGCTTTGAGAAGGGCATATCGCTTCCGTGGCATTCTTATCAAAAATGCAGAACTTCAATCTATTCATAGGAAAACTTCAGACAAACCCAAAATGAGGGACATTCTACAAACAAATGACTAATAGTCTTCAAAAGTGTCAAGATCATAAAAGGCAGGGATAGGCTGAAGAACTGTCACAGATTGGAGGCAATTAAAGAGACATGACACCTAAATGCAATATGGGATCCTGAATTGGATCCTGGAACAGAAAAAAGACATTAGTGGAAAAGTTGGTGAAATTTGAATAAGGTCTGTAGTTTAGTTAATAGCATAGTGCCAATGCTAATTTCCTAGTTTTGATCATTGTTTTATGGTTATGGAAGATATTAATATCAGGGGAAGATGAGTGAAGGATTTCTAGGAATTCTCTGCAGTATTTTTTGCAACTCTTCTGGAAATCTAAAATTAGTTCAGAATTAAAAATAAATCCAGGGGCACCTGGGTGGCTCAGCTGGTGGAGCATGTGACACATGATCTGAGGATTGTGAGTTTGAGCCCTATGTTGGGAGTAGAGATTACATTAAAAATTTTTTTTAATAAAATAAAATATTAAAAAATAAATCTGGTTACAACCTACTGAATGGGAGGAGATATTTGCAAATGATGTATCTGATAAGGGGTTAATGTTCAAAATATATAAAGAACTGATACAACTGAACCCCAAAGAAACAAATAATTCAATTAAAAATGTGCAGGGGCCTGAATAGACATTTTTCCAAAAAAGACCTACAGATGGCCAACAGACACATGAAAAGATACTCAGTATCACTCATCATCAGGGACCTGTAAGTCAAAAATACAAGATATCACCTCACACCTGTCAGGATGGCTAAAATAAAGAAACAACAAGTGTTAGTGAGGATGTGGAGAAAAAGGAACCCCTGTGCACTATTAGTGAGAATGCAAACTGGTGTAGCCACTGTGGCATGGAGGTTCCTCAAAAAATTAAAAATATAATTACCATGTGATCCAGTAACTGCACTATTGGGTATTTACCCAAAGAAAAAGAAAACACTAATTCAAAAACATATATGCACCTCTATGTTTATTGCAGCATTATTTAGAATAGTCAAGATATGGAAGCAACCCAAGTGTCCATTGATAGATTGATGGATAAAGAAGATGTGACACACACACACACACACACACACACACACACACACGAATAGTACTCAGCCATAAAAAAGAATGAACCTTGCCATTTGCAACAACATAGATGGACCGAGAGAGTATGTTAAGTGAAATAAGTCAGTCAGGGAAAGACAAATACCATATGATTTCACTCACATGTGGAGTTTAAGAAACAAAACAAAACAAAGGAGACAAACAAAAAAGACTGTTAAGTATAGAGAACAAACTGTGGTTGCCAGAGGGGAGGTAGATGAAGGGATGGGTTAAAAAAACAAAAAACCAAAAAAACCAGTCTATGTTCTTGTGAAGGTTGTGCAAGACCTCAGGAAGCTTTACATGTAAAGGTTATGTCTGACTTCACCACACTCTATCATATAACTGGAGAGCTTTCTGAGATTAAGCTTCCCTCATTGCAAACTCATTCCCTCCCTCTAGAGCCATTTTAAGGCCCCTGGTTAAAGGGGCATTTTCCTTCATCTTGAAGCGCTACAGGATCAAACTCCCTGCAACCTCCTGCAGCAGCTCTTTATAGTGATGTATTCCATTGCTGATTGATAAATATTTATAAAGCATCTTCTGTATGATAGACCCTATGTTAAAGCCTGGGGATACAAAGAATATACAATATCGTTCCTTTTCTCAAAGATCCTAGTCTCATGGCAGGGGATGAGGCTGGTGGGTGGGCCCAGATATATACTCATGAATATGCACTAAGGTATTTCAAAAACACTTAGATTTGAGGTACAGGACGTGGGAGGGGTTAAAGAGAAAGCCTGCCCCTGGCTTCCAGCTAGGTCAATTCCATCTGGGCTGAGGAGGGCATAAGCAAAGTCTTGATAAAAGATGGAGCTTGAAAAAAAACAAGAAAAGTAGGTGTTCTGTTAGGTAAGACATTCTAGCAGTCCAAGGAGCTGAAACAAAGGCATAGAGGCTTCAACCTGGGAGGGAGGGGGTGGGGAGCTTGGAACTGGAGAGACAGAACCCCAGAGTTTTATTTGTGGAGGGCCTCAGATGCCATTTTGAAAAACAGAGGCTTCGACTGGATTCTGTACTAGGGGAGAAGGAAGCACTACAAAGGACGTCATTGGATTAGTGGAAACGACTGGAATACAGATGACAGATTAGGTAAAAGTACTGCATCTGTATTACATTTCCTGAAGTTGATGCTTGTCCTGAGGTTCTATAAGAACAGTGTTAGTTTTAGAAAATACATCCTGAAGGATATATAAGTAAAGGACCATGATGTATGCAATTTCTTCTCCACTGGGTAGAACAAAAATATTATGTGTGTGAGAGGGAAGGGTGTGAGTATAGAGAGGGAACAAATGGGGTAAAATGTGAATAATAGGTAAACTGGGGTAAAGGTATATGGGTTTTCTTTGTACGATTCTTGCAAGTTTCTTCCTGTATGTTTTAAATTACTCTACATTAGGAGCTTAAAAGTGCTCTTCAAAATGGTAGAGGAAGGGAATCATTTTATTTCAGCTTAAAACATACAAATGTAGATTTATTCAATAAAACTTACTATTAGAGGGGCGCCTGGGTGGCTCAGTCGGTTAAGCATCCAACTTCGGCTCAGGGCATGATCTCACACTCCATGAGTTCAAGCCCCGCGCTGGGCTCTGTGCTGACAGCTTGGAGCCTGGAGCCTGCTTCAGATTCTATGTCTCCCTCTCTCTGACCCTCCCCCGTTCACGCTCTGTCTTTCTCTGTCTCAAAAATAAATAAACACTAAAAAAATTAAAAACAAAACCCCTATTAGAACACTATCATACACCATGGCTGTGTCTCAACATAACACAGAAAGAGTACTTGAACCACAACATAGGCAATTTTTGACTCTGCATTTGTTTTCCCCTTTTTCATATTTATCTCCATCTATTTTTGATGACATATATGATTTCTACATCATTCATAATTTCATTTCCAACAAATAAAAATTCCTAAACCATTGTTGTATGTCATCTTCCTAAAAATCACTGGTACCTTGATTTGTCACATATCAGCTAATAAATCACATGCTCTATTAAAAAAAAGAAAGAAAGAAAAAAGGAGGCTTTGAGTTAGAGGCAGTGGGGCGTTAGTTATTTTTTTTTTTTTTAACTTGAGAATAACATGATCAGATTTGTATTTTATAATCCAATTAAATAGAATATTTTTCTTAATGTCCAACTAAAACTTGCCTGTTCTAATTTAAGCTAATTTCCTCATGCTTTGTTTTTTTGCAGATATAAAGAAACTCACAAAAATATGTGTGGACATGAAATTAGTAATCCAATGTGTGTCTCTCAGCCTTCTTGTGCTTTAATTATGCAACCTTTCCTCATAGGACCTTTTTCCACTCCTTTAATTATCTTTGGCATTCATCTCTGAATCCTCACACATTTCTCCATCCCCTTGATGAGTTGTGGTGACCAATCTTAATAATGATGTACATTCCAGTACCACGTGGGCTCTCCCCCACTTTTTTTTTTGCAATGGCGTCATACTACTGATGCATATCTATAAATTATTAATCATAGAAGCCCTTCTTTGGTAGTTAGTGTCCTATTACTTCCTCATCCAATTAAAGTGTATGATTGGGATAGTGCTTTCCTAGATTATCGTTGAGAAAGCTGTTTGTGAAAGAATTAAGAACTTGAGTGAAGTTAAGATAGAGTCATTTATTTAACATGGCCACCCTAACAATTTCTCTTTGTTATAGTTTGTCATATTATCATAGAACAAAATTCAATTACTCTAGCAAAATTTGACTCTCACCATGCCATGATAGCTGCTTTTTAATCTTACATTATTTCAGGTAATTACATAAATGATTGTAAAATGGGTCAAACTAGTGTCTCTTCAGGCACTGATGTCAGGTTGACAGTGTATAATTTTACTGAACCTTTACTAAGATGCTAAGCATTATGCAAAGCTTTAGGGGCACATTATGGATAAGATAAGGGTCTTTCCTTAAATAACAACAGACACGATCCAAAAAAATGTAGAAAGTACCATGAGAATATGGTACAGAGAGCAACCAACTCCTGAGTGGAGGGAGGGATCTGACAACCCTTTGGAGAAGAGGTAGTATGGAGATATTGAAGAATGAGCAAAGTTTTGTTATACAGAAAAGGGAGAAAAAGGAATTACAGATGGCGGAAGCTATGTGTGAAATGTCGGTGGTATGGGACCTTGGTGTGTTCACAGGAGGGCAAATGCCTAGTGGTTCCATCCCTGGCTGAACATTAGAATCACCTTTTAAAAAAATTTTTTAATTAATGTTTATTTTTGAGAGAGAGAATGCGAGCAGGGTAGGGGCAGAGAGAGAGGGAGACACAGAATCCGAAGCAGGCTCCAGGCTCTGAGCTGTCACCACAGAGCTCGACGCGGGGCTCAAACTCACGAACCACAAGATCATGACCTGAGCCGAAGTCAGACGCTCAATTGACTGAGCCACCCAGGCGCCCCTAGAATCACCTTTTAACAAATAACTGATGCCCAGGCCCCACCTCTAGGGAATGAGGTCGGGGGCGGGGGTGGGGGGGGAATGAGTTTCAGTAGTTAAGAAAGCTCTCCAGGTGATTCTAATGTGGAACTAGGCTGTGAAGTATAGGGTTAGGACATAAAGACCATGGAGGGCAGTAAAGGAAATGGCAGGAAATGCCTAGAAACTCAGGGTAGGACCCAGCAGAGAAGGGGTATATTTGTCATGCAGGAATTTGGTCTTTACTCTGCAGGGGGGAGCTCTCCAGGGCTTTCAAGCAGGGAAATGATTGGAGAAAGATCCTTCTGGAGAACAAACAGATGTTAGGATAGAGACACTAGAAGCATAGAGACTAGTTTGGAGGGTCTGCAGTAGTCCAGGTGATACCTGCTGAAGGCCTGAACGAAGGTCCCTGACTGGATGAATCTCAGATACAGGAGATACAGGTTTGGAGTAGGGAATGTGTGTTTGTGTTACTCAGACAAGGTGCAGAAATAATGGGTCTGTTTTCTAAGGTGTTGAATTTGATGTATGTACAAAACCTCTCACTGGAGATGCTCCATAGATAGCTACAAGCGGTTTTATTTTTTCCAAAGACAATGCATTATTGGAGCTCTTATTAGGAGCACAGCATTCAGACAAGGTTGATACATTGCACAACTCTGGATGACAAACTTTGAGAGATATTGAAGAACACAATCAAGGGCCTAAATAAACACACAAGAAGAGTAGTTGAAGAAAGAATACTTGAAGTGAAAGAGACTTAGGAAGCCATGATCATAGTTTCAAGTGTACAAAGGGGTATAAGAGAGAAGGATTAGTTACGCTATGTCTGGATCCATAGAACAGAACCATGGCCATTCTCTTGGCCTTCTAGTCTCTACTCTAGTGGATTATTTCCCATACTAAAAAAAATGCAGTGGTATTATTCAAATTAGCATCACACAAGAAGCATCAGTCAACCCAAAGTCTATTCTGAGCACACCCCAGCAGGAACTGGTTAAATACATTTGAGATCAGTATTTTCAGTTCACCATTTTTGTGGTGGCCCAAATATGATGACTCATGTCATAATCTGAAACCGAACAAAACCCCACTGCTGCTCTGGGAAAACAACAGGGCAATGGACAATGCAGTAGAAAAAAGAAGGGAGAGACAGCAGATGCCATTGCTGATCTACCCAATAGCAATGTTCCCCTTCTTGCTTAATTTACAAAACCCTGATTTTATTCAGGATCCAACATAATCAGGGATGGCAGCCACCTACCACAGCCCCAGGGCATGAACTCTGATCAGTCTAAGCCAAGCAAAGCAGTTCCACTTCTCACTAAAATTTGTTTAGGAATGGAACTATGGCTCCCACTTAGAAGATGGAAAGGAAAGTGAGCTGGTAAGGGAAACAGAAAGGCTTCTGAGAAGGAAAGATAAAAGACAATTGACAAAGAGGCTGGCCTATGTTTCTGCCTTTAACATGGTTGCATAAAACTGTAATGTTTAGGGCTGAGACAGCCTTCTAGTGACTATGAAAAATCAGCTCTAAAGATGAGAATCCAATCTGCTGAGAATGGATAAAAAGAAAGAAAGAGGAGGCTGAGTCCATGATGATATGATCTCTGAAAATATCAGCTTTAGATTTCTTGTTATATGACCTAATTAAAGGTCTTTGTTGCTGAAGCCAATGTTAGATATTCTATTGAGTACAGCCGAAAGCATTCTGGATACAGTAGACTAAGGCTACCCTGACTTAAGAGGCCAAATACAAAATTCTATCTATACAGAAGGTGGTAGATTAATCAATCAACAGTTTGAACTTCTGTGGCTAGCATGGTTTTGAAGACTAAAAGAGGAATATAGCTGGAGACAAATTAGAAGAAGTAATTCTCTGCTAGCCTAAGGTTTATTTTCCATCGACCATGATCTGCTTCCATTCTGGAAGAACAAATGACTACAAATCTTGTGGTGAAACAAACATGACTGTCCAAATATGGCCCTGGGTGTCACTCAGAGTTGCCTGCACAACTAGCCAGCTGGGACTGAGGATTCTTCTCCCCAGGATTTATCCAAACCCAACTTCTCTTGGACCTTGAAGGTCCCTCCAAGTTAGGTAGATGGCGCTCCCAGATAAATATTCTCTATAGCTGGCAACTAAACCTAGATTCTGTAAATCCTCTAATAAGGGCCCAATGGACAACACCGTTCTGATGCCCACTTGGGACCCACTCTGGATGTTACCAATAGTGAAACTTACCGCATGGAACAACAGAGCTTAAGTGAAAGGCAACCAAGGAAATCCAAGAACTCTCAGTCTGAGTCTTAACAGGAAAGAAGTTTCAACATACTAATGACTGCCTGTATTGTACACTCCTCTTTGATGCTTGAGAGACAGCTACATCTACAGAGTCAGTTCTTGACAAAAATTAAGTGACAAAAAGAAGACAACCATCAAATGTGTAAAATGCATATGTGAAATAAAAAGTTTGGTACTTCAGTGTATTTTATTAACTGAGTGTTTTGGAATGCTCATTTAGAACAAAAGCCACTATGCACTACTCTATGTTTTTAAACTGTAGCTAACTCAAATTGACTCAACTCAGTATGAAAACAAATCATGGTCGTACCATTCTGGTTCCCCTCAAGCCCATCATGTCTGCTCCTCTCCACAACATAGTGTCTGTAAGTCATTCCATTGAGATCTCAGTACATAAGGAGAAGACAGTTTCTACTTTTGAGTTCTTTACAACTGGTAAAAATTTTACAATTTTTTACAACTTGATAAAAATGCAAAGTACTGTCTTTTCCATGGTTGTGAGGTTTACCCACATTTATGTTGCACAACATAGAAATATATGAGATATATATTTTTATAGAAGTATACACATATTGGGGCCCCTGGGTGGCTCAGTTGGTTGAGTGTCCACCTCTTGGTTTCAGCTCAGGTCATGACCTCAGTGTTTGTGGGATCAAGCCCCACATTGGGGTCTGTGCTGGCAGCATGCAGCCTGCTCAGGATTCTCTCTCTGCCTCTCTCTCTCAAATAAATAAATGAAATAAAAAAATAAATAAACTTATTTATCAAAATAAATAAATAAACTTAAGAAATAAAGAAGTATACAAATATTTCAGATATACAGGAATATCTGAAATATGCTCAAAAAGTTAAAGTAGCAACAAAATACCACACATGTGAAAAATTATGCACAAGGGACTATGCTCAGTTCTGAGACATAAGATCCAAAGAGCTGTGGGAGGAGGATCTGGCCTGTAGGACCTTCCCATGTAACTAGGAGGTGGAACGTACACAATGACCAGGAGACATGGCAGTTGGGGTAGGTTCCCAGGAGGAGTGTGGAGACAACAAGAATGCTATAGGTGCACAAGAAGTCATTTTGCGAACCACAGGTAAGGAATCTTAAGGCTTTGGGCGACTGATCTCTAAATAATGGCTAATTTCTCTTGTTGAGGACATGCCATTTACCCATATGCTGACAAAAAATAACCTTTAAAAATATGTATAGGGGTGCCTGGGTGGCTCGGTCGGTTGGGCGTCCAACTTCGGCTCAGGTCATGATCTCCCGGTTTGTGAGTTCAAGCCCGGTGTCAGGCTCTGTGCTGACAGCTCAGAGCCTGGAGCCTCCGGGTTCTGTGTCTCCCTCTCTCTCTGCCCCTCCCCTGCTTATGCTCTCTCTCTCTCTCTCATAAATAAACTTAAAAAAGGTTTAAAAAATATATATATATATATAAAAATATATATATATATAAACTCTTCCTTATCAGCTGAATTAGTTTCCCATGGCTGTTGTAACAAACTACTATAATAGTACCCTGGTGGCTTAAAGCAACAGAAATTTATTCTCTTACAGTTCTGGATGTCAGAGTCTGAAACCAGTACTGGGCTTCTCAGTGGGCTGAGATGAAGGTGTAGGCACTTCCTTCAGAAGCTCTAGGGGAAATCCCTTCCTGGTTTCTTCCAGCTTCTGGTGGCTGCTGGCCTTCCTTGGCTGTGGATGCATCACTCCAGTCTGTGGTCATGTTGCCTTCTCATCTGGGTGGTGTCAAATCTCCCTCTGCTTCTTTAAGAACTTGTATTTGCATTTACGCCCACCCAGATCATTGAGGGTACCCCCCTCACCTCAAATTCCTTAATTTAATACACATCTGCAGTCTATTTTACCATATAAGGTAACATTCACAGACCTGGTATCTTTGGGGGATCTTATTTAGTCTACTACTCTCCAACAAAAGTCTCCAAGCCTTTCAAACAATCACCTGAATTATGGAGCAGTGCTTTTCATTCATTCAAAGTTGAATGTTTTAGGAATGGGATGAGAAATCTGTGCTTACTTACCCAACGAGTTCCTTTTTGAAATACAGAGAGGATTTCTCTTTAATTTTGCACAGTGGACAAGACTTGACAATGCTGACTGAAATCCCTGAATATATGACATTAGCATATGGTGATTCCTAAGTGTGGACCAGGGGTTGCCAACTAGCAGCCTGAGAACTGAATTCAGAGGTATGCTTTGAGGCTACATTTAAAAATGGGGGGGGGGCCTGGGCCGCTAGTTGGTTAAGCGTCCGATTCTTGATTTTGGCTCAGGTCAGGATCTTGTGGTTGGTGGGTTTGAGCTCTGAGTCAGGCTCAGTGCTGACAGTAGTCTCTTTTTCTCTCTCTCCCCCTATCCTGTACTTTTGCTTTCTCTGTCTCTCTCAAAGTAAATAAATTTTGAAAATAAAAATAAAAATAGGAGCTCTACGGGCGCCTGGGGGCTCAATCGGTTAACGTCTGACCCTTGATTTTGGTTCAGATCTTGGATCCCAGGGTTGTGAGATTAAGCCCCACGTGGAGCTCCATGCTGGGGCTGGAGCCTGCTTGGGATTCACCTCCCCCCTTCTCTGCCCCTCCACACCTCATATACATGCACTCTCTCTCTCTCTCTCTCCAAATAAATAAACATTAAAAAATAATAATAAAAGTAGGAATTCTAATATAAAAATGAGATTTGGGGTTTCTCTGGAAAAACTGAAGAGCTAATAACACAGGATCCTTAGCCTTCTATGGTAATAAGTAGCTAGAGAAATGTCACCATCCTTTTAGACTTGACAAGGGTCCCCATGCTCATCACAGTCCCCATCTTGCCTGTTGTCCCTAAAATGGATACCACATAGATCGCCAATATTTTTAGTTGTCATATATTTTTGTAACTTCACACCACTCGGTTACTGGTAGAAAAATATTTCTCTGTTCCTGTACCTCTATTGAAAGAGACAAAGTAAAAACTAGCCTGAAACACATGCGGCACCCCGCCCCGAACTGCCACGTTTGAAGAAAAACTGGAGAAGAAAAAAATGTTTTTTTTTTTTTTAAAAAGAGAAGAGCAATTCCTTTCCTGTTTAACAAGCACATACCCAGCTTTCCTGAGTCTTCTACATTTCTTCCTCTGCCTCTGACGGAATTTGAATTCACAGCTCCCAGTACTGACTGCCGTAGTAGTGAAAGGAATGCAGCCACGCATCTTTAACGTGGGAATCGGCTAACCTGATGATGAGCAGTGCTCCAAATACTGCTCGGACTCCAAGAATTAATTTGGATAAAGCACTTGTAACTAAGCCACACTTAGCCTCCTAATATATCAATGAAGCCAAAAGGGCAGTAACAATAATAATTTAAATACTTAGCATGTGTATAGTACTATTATGAGTGCTTTACATATATTAATGCATTCAAATCTCACAACTCTATCCATAGACACTATTATTATTATCCCTATTTTACAGATAAGGAAACTGAGGCACAAGCAACTTGTCCATAGTACTATTACCATCATTCTCTCTCCCCCCAATTTTCTAGATCAGGAAACTGAGACATAAGTGACTTGTCCAAGGTTATGTAACTGGTAAGTGATAGAACTAAGATAGGAACCCAGGCTGACTGTACCAAACTCAAAAGTAAGGTTGCAGAAGATCTAAAGATCATGAAACCTTTTGAGGATCTGAGAATGGGAGGAATTAGAAGTACTTTGTAGCTCAAAGTCCAAATACGGAAACCAGTGATGTCGCCATGCTCTAGGTGGCCTCATTCTGCAATCAAACATCAGCGAACCCAGCAGGGACCTCCCCAGCACCAATTGTCTACAATGGAGGCAAAGTGGATGCAGATAAAGAGGGACTGGATCCCACTTTCAACTCAAATGCATCGTCACATAGACTCTGGGCTCACAGGCTTGTTGAATGCTTTTAAATAGCAAATGATGTAATAATGTTTGAATGTCTTCACCTGTCCTGCAGAATAATCACCTTCTCCTTGGGGTTTTGTGTCTTGTTTTTGTTTTTTTTTAAGGAAAGGTTTTTATTATTATTATTATTGAATGTATGTGTAGCTGTACGTATGTAATCTTTACAGCAAACATGGGGCTTGAACTCATGACCCCCAAATCAAGAGTTAGATGCTCCACTAAGCCAGCCAGGCACTCCCTCCTTGGGTTTTTAAACCTGGTATCAGGAGTCATCCTTTGCTTTTATCTTGGGACCCACCTGGGATGAGAAACCTTGACCACTTAACCATGCTCACACCACTTAGTCAAAGTCACTGTTGTTGGGATCATTTAGTGCTCTATTTAAAAATCCTCTTTTTAATTCAAACAGAATAATTTTTCTGTGACTATGTCACATATTGTAGATTGCCCCAAACCATTATTCTGGCTAAAGCTGAGATGCCCTTGACACCCTCATTTTTTTGCAACACATCCAGTCTTCTAATGAACACTAAACAGAAGTCTTTTTCCCATAACACTATTTGATGCAGGCCCAGTATCTTCTGAGTCCGATTTCTTGGTTTTCTTTTACAGAATACATAATAAAGGAGAAGAGTACACAAAGAGAATGGTGTATGAGGTATACATCATCTGTAAGACAGCTGTTTAATCACTTAGATTAGTGCTCTCAGTTAGGATTTCCTCCACCTCGTCCAGATCACATGGGTAGGGTCACAGGCACCAACCCTGTGACTTGGAGTACCTCTTGATCCTTGGGTTTACCTTCTGTGAAATCGGGATGTTGAACTGACTCATGATGAAATGAGGTGGTTTTCCCTCTCTAATGATCAGTGATTCTGTGACTCTGTGTAAGGATTCAAGTTAGTTTTTGTCTTAGAAAAAAAAGGACTGGGGCGCCTGAGTGGCTCAGTTGGTTGAGTGTCTGACTTTGGCTTAGGTCCTAACCTCACCTCTCATGAGTTTAAGCCTCACATCGGGAGAGCCCTGTGTCAGGCTCTCTGCTGTCAGCATGGAGCCCGCTTTGGATCCTCTGTCTCCCTCGCTCTCTTTACCCCTCCCCCACTTGTGGTCTCTCTCTCTCTCTCTCTCTCTCTCTCAAAAATAAATAAACTTTAAAAAAATGACCAATGTTTCCATGTTTCCTGTCACCCATGTAAAAGCTAGCAAAGGGAAGGTAGTAGACCAGAGGGACCCTGCATGCTACATGACATCTCTTTCAGAAGACAGTGCTCTACTGACTCAGCCAGGCCCCCCAAATCAGAATCTACTCCTTTCCTTCCCTCTCAGTCCAGCTCAAACAGCACCTCAAGAGCCTCCTGTCCCAACCTGCAACAAGAGACACAGCTAATGGCTCTTTCCCCCAGCTACAACAGCATCCTGTCCCCACCTCATTGCTAGCCTCTCCCTGGGATCTGTGACATGCAAGCCTGCCCTCTGCATCAGCTGGGACACTCACCATGCTTCCTTCATCTCTGTGGCCTCACACCTCACATTCCACTTGCATACAGTAGGTACTCATTGTTTGGTCAAAAGTTTAATTTTAGTCTTTGCTATTTATTTCCTGTACCACCCTTGGTAAGTATCTCCAAACATAGTGCTATTTCTTCATGTGCAAATTAATGATAATCAAATTAACCTGACCACAAATGCTGTGAAATTCTGAAATGGAGAATAGTAAATACCATGGAAAGGCTAAGGCAGGGCTTTCCCACCACAATGCTGGAATCACTGCTTCTCAGAGAATCACAGAAAGGCCCCCTCAGTGTCATCAGATCAGGCCTTCGGCCTTTGGGAAAGGCTGTACTCCACTAACACAGACATGCAGCCTTATTTTGCTTTCAGAGTTCCAGCAAATCTCTGAAACAAATGTTATGGTTTCTCTGGTTAGGTGACATTGGGGAAAACCTTCCTGCAATCCGCCCCAATTCCCTCCCTCCCTCCAGCTTCAATCCTCAGCGGAGGCCAAGAACATCTGCTTGTGGCCAGCAGCTCATACCATGTACCCTGCTCATTCACAGCCTGGAAAACAATATAGGTGCAGGGACAATAGTAGTCCATTCTTTATTCTTAAACTTTGAGAGTCATTGAATTGATGTAATAATTACTATTTTTTTTCTTTTAAGAAAGAAGACAGAAAACGGTACACAAACTTGGCCTTGTCTGGCAGTTGTGGTTTACCAGCCATGTTAAATTCAGACCCCTCCGAGCAGCTTTTCTCCCTCAGCCTTAATCGTTTTACACCAAAACTTTCTATCCTCAGAGGAAAACAGAATTACGTGCAAAATCATTAAATGGCCCTTCTCATGGCACTTTGGAATTCCATTTTACCTCATCCTTCAGGTAATTACACATTGTATTGATATTCAAACGTGTCATAACTTCACAAGAGTTAATGTTGTCAATTTACTTTAAAAGGGTACTAAAAATAGTACATTTGTGTTTATATTTTTCTTTCTGGGGCCTAATCTTTCTGCTCATATTCATTTTAGCAAAAATGTCTTCTAAGTACTTTGCCTCTTGGAATAGTGCTTTTTTCTGCATTGGGGACAGCAGCCAGAAGACCAAAAGAGCCTTCTTTACGTGGAATCCGCCTTGCCTTTACCTCGACAAAGGAATGCATTAAAGATGCTTTTGGCTACTGCATCACCTGGAGTGAAGGGAGAAGAAAATCAGCTACCTGGTGTATCTCTGCTATTCCCCAGAAACTATTCCAGTCTCGCCCTCCGTCTCCTCCTTCAATCCCACTTCTGAGCAAAAAACTTCTCACGCACCAGGGTCCTTAACACCACGAGTAGGATCCATGACTTCCCATTGCTTCTCCTAGGGTACCAAAGGGCGCCCCTGCCCTGAACCAAAAAAAGTCTTCAGTCACTTGTAGGTTACTTTCAAACTGGGACAAGTCGTTGTGTGTGGCTCATGCAGACCGTGAAGAACTGAAGGAAGAGTGAAATGTTGAAGAGCTGGAGGAAGAATCACTGTACCCTGACTCGTGTGACACTGTGGATGAGCTGGGGGATGGTCCCCAAAGCTTAATCAAGAAGGCCATCGAGGGTGGCGATAGTCGGGCCCCAGCTGCCTGCCTGATTGCCACCTCAGTATGGAAGGGTGGGCGAGGTAGGGTGAGGAGCAGATGGGGGCAGTGAACGAGAACAAGTCACATATGTCAGGTATTGTGCAGATATTACAGCACCTTTAACTCAGGAGCTGACCTCAGTCCACAGAAGATGCTACGCTGTCATACACAACAAACCAATCAGTAACACAGATGAAAGAGGTAAAGGCTTAATATAAAAATAAAATAGAGCAGGGGTCAGCAAACGTTTTCTGTGAAGGGCTGGTAAATATTTTAGGCGTTGAGGGCTGTCTCTGCCACAACCACTCAACTCTGCCCAGGTAGCACCAAAGCGGTCACAGACAATACATAAATGAATGGGCTGTGTTCTAGTAAAGTCTATTTAAAAAAATAGGCAGCAGACAGACTATGACTACAAGGCACAGCTTCTCTATCCCTGAAACAGGAAATCTGCACATAAACATTTTAAGTACTCTCCCCAATAACACCTCGAGTACCCTTGGATTACAGGGTGGCTCACACAAATTGTGTTCATCCTGAGAATATAAGCGCTTTTTTTTTTAATTAAAAAAATTTTTTTAAATATAATTTATTGTCAGATTGGTTTCCATACAACACCCAGTGCTCATCCCAACAAGTGCCCTCCTCAAGGCCCATCACCCACTTTCCCCTCTCCCCCACCCCCCATCAACCCTCAGTTTGTTCTCTGTATTTAAGAGTCTCTTATGGTTTGCTCCCTCCCTCTCTGTTTGTAACTTTATTTTTCCCCTTCCCCTCCCCCATGGTCTTCTGTTAAGTTTCTCAAGATCCACATATCCGAGAATATAAGCACTTTGTGGGCAGAAGTTTTATTATGTTCATAACTACATGCCCAGCACCTAGACGTGTACCTGGCATGCAGCTGGCACAAACAGCTGCTCACAACAAACATTTGTTGAATGAATAAATTAATGAAATGAGCACATGATGGGTCTGTAAAGGGTAATTGTGACTATTGGTGATTTTCCTGTACCACCAACCCCACGTCCACGGCTGTCCCATCCCCTTGTGCCCCTCCTTCTTTGAAAAATTGGACAATAACATGGGGGCCAGGGCATGAAAATTATGAATCCTCCTAAAAATTTTTACACAAATTTGAGAAAACATTTGCTTTTTAACAGCTAAGATAACACGTAGAAATATGTTATCTTTATTTTCTCAGTTTTGCCTATGTTAAATCAAAATTTAATAAATTGGCTTTCAGAGCAAAGGCAGTGTCCAAGAGGCCAAAATCATTAATTATTACTTATTATTATTATTACTCATGCAGTGAGTAACTTTCACAATATTGTCAAATAGTAGTGGGACGTTATACCATAATACTTTACCTTCTGGCTCTGGGCCATTATCTTTCATAGTAACCATGAGGGCAGTCACATGTTATCAGCACTTCCTCACAGGTCGTATTACACCTACAAGGTAAAATATGACTCACATTGATCTTTCCTCAGAAATATGGGGCTCTCACAAGTTCCTGGCCATCACTGCACATTTATCAAGTGGCTACTCACAGCCCCAGGTGTGGGGGAAAACATATCAAAGGAAATGTGAGGTACCGTCATGGTCCTTTCACTTAAAAAAATTGAGTTAAGGTGACAAACTTAAAATTCAGGAAAAATTTAAAGTAAGATAATATATAACCCAATACTAATTACTATAGATTGAATGCTAAGATCATAGACACAGCTTAAGGTTGAGGGAACTTTAGACTACAGAGTTAGATTTTCTTTTTCCTATATGGGACCTTAATGATTATGCAATACTCTCACTTTACCAATGAGATCTTGAGACCTCATTACTACGAATAGAATCTTGGTTATCTTCAGAGTAGCATACTTTTATAACTTTTTTTTTCACCTTCATTTTAGAGAGAGAGAGAGTGAGCAGGGGACAGGGGCAAAGGGAAAGAGAGAGAATCTACAGCAGGCTCCATGCTCACTGCAGAGCCCGATGTGGGGCTTGATCCCACAACCATGGGATCATGACATAAGCCAAAATCGAGTCGGATGCTCAACTGACTGACTCATCCAGGTGCTCCAGACTAGCATACTTTTTAATGTGTGAATATAAGAAGTGTTTTAAGAATTTATTAATGATATATCAAATGCTCCCCATTTCCCCTTTTGTAGAAAGTATATATTGTTAATCCTGAACCACATATTTAAAAAAAGGAGGCAGACTTCCAAAGATGTAGTTTCTTCAAACTCTGAGACAACCTCACAGGTCAACACACATAGGGTTTGATTCCACCTGCACAGGTGAGCCCCACCACAAGCACTCTTTCTATGAAGGTTCCCGACTTACAAAGCAGCGAGTCAGGCACTTACTCACTGTGCAAGGACATTTCAGTTTCCCTGCAAGGAAATCAGGAATGGAAGCTTTCCGCTTGGACTGAGTAATTCCCTAGGATCAGATGAATAGTAGTATTTTCCCAGCATCACACAGCACCTCACCAGGAGCAGAGGGATTGAGCGTGAATGCCCACATCAACTTTCCTTACCATCTTGAGAAGACCTGTGTTTCTTCTTTCATTTCTTTGGCTGCAAGTAAAGACATTTCTGATTTCTTCCTGCCATAAACACACAGCATTTGAATGCAATTCGCCCCACAAAATAGTTTGCTTTACCCAACTGTTTTTATAAGGTAACTTTCTAGAACACCTGTGTATTGATAAGAAAGTCAGAACTGTTTCAAGGTGAGCACAGTCACAACCTATGATACAGTTGCACCGTACCCCCAAACAACACGTGTGTGTGTGTCAGTCATCCTGTGCACACCTCTGTGCATAATCCCAGCCAACCACATCAACCACATCTGAGGTCCTTCTAATTCTCTACTCATAGGGCCCCTCTCAGGATGCTGTGGTTGGCAAAGCCTGCCAATGAGAGAATTTACAGTTCAGTGAGACCCTACTCACAGGCTGAGGGGTCAACATCCACAGAAGGGTCACTGTACCCAGAATTCTGCCAAGAAAGCACCATGCAAGCAGTCCTGCCGTAAATAGAGACACTCACACATACCCCACATACAGAAACAAAGAAGGGCTAGATACACTCCAACTCAGCAAGGTCCTGCAAAATGAAACGGAGGCACTTTCCGCAAGAGACGCTGTGAGAGAAAAACAAACAAACAAACGAGAAGGCAGTAGTGTTCCTGGCAAGGTTCAGATGGAAAAACAGCAACAGATCCCAGAAGCAGAGCTGCAGCCAGGGATAACCTCAGCTCAAGCCATGTTAAGTAAGGGCAGGATAACACTCACGGAGGATTCACCGCGTGGTCGCCGTGTCCTCTGAGCCATGACTTGTAGTCTACTACAAGCCAGTCAACAAATACCTACCAAATAGGTGCTACATGTTCAGGCCCCTTTGAGTCACTGTGAGGGATGGGCAGATTTTAGTTAAGTGTATGTCAGGCACTGTTGAGGCACCATAGGGCATCTTTGCACCACCACATGCTGGGGAAGGCATTTCCCCTTTCAAATGCTAGGAGTATCCCACAAGGCCACGTGAGTAATAAGTGGAGTCAGGCCCTGACCTCAATTCTGCCTGACTCCAAAGCCCAGGACACCACATCACCACGCATAAACTATGGCTTCTGCCCTAAAGAGGCTTAAAATAACCTAAACCAATTAGAGATCAATACAGCCAATATAATGAAGAATTAACAAACAAGAATCTTAAGACTTTAAAGAAAGAGAAGAGGAGTGAGTAGCTAGAG
This sequence comes from Panthera onca, assembly GCF_046562875.1. Classification (NCBI taxonomy): domain Eukaryota; kingdom Metazoa; phylum Chordata; class Mammalia; order Carnivora; family Felidae; genus Panthera; species Panthera onca. Next base: position 50,239,543 of record NC_138343.1, read on the forward strand.
AAGACATTAGGTAAGAAGGAGAGCTGGTCTCCTCCTCAGAGGGTGGGTAAGATTTGCATGGGAGAGTGGGGAGGAGGGAGGGAGTTTCTAGGAGAGCAGTGTGAGCCTTGACACTGCAGTGGGAATGAGCCTGGCCCCCTTAGCAGGGCAGCAAGACCAAACTGCATAGAGCACATGGATCTACAGTGAACTGAAAATAGGATTCAGATAGGAGGGGTGAGGCCTGATTATGAAAGCCTTGAAAAATCAGGCAAATTATTTGAGATAGCAAATGGAGAGGAACTGAAGGTTGCAAGGCAAGGAGAGAGTCGAAGTGATAGTTAAAAAAAATTAGATGGACAGCAAATGCTGAAGAGACCAGAAAGGGGAACATCTCATTCATTCATTCATTGGTTTATTCAGCAAACATTTACTGAGGACTTACTAAGAGCCAGGCTTGCTTGGACTGCCAGTTAAGTGACTGCTCCAGTCTGCAGGAGAGGAAGGGTGAGGTTCTGGATAACAACATGGAGGGAGGGATCTGAACAAATCATATTTCAAAGGTCTTGGTGACTCATTGATACAGAGGCTGAAGGAAATGAAGGAAAAGATAAAGATAATTCCAAAGGTTCAAGACTGACATGATTTCCACCTTTACTGGGAACCTCAAAAAGTGCTACGAATAAAACAAACAATGAAAGTATAAAAAGAGCTTTGATGATGTTGAACAGTCAACAAAACTCCAAAAGACCTGTTCTTTATCCTGGCAACTCGTTTATGAATTGACTGTAGGTAAGAAATTTCAGTGAGAAAAACCACTTCTCTGGCTAAATGCTGAGTTCCCTTGGCAAGGAGCAGAGACCTCTGCCTCCTCAGACAGGCTCCATCAACCCTCCAACACATCCCTCCATCATCTAAAACGAAACTGATCTCATTAAGAAATGTGGCTGCCCACTCCTGACTTTGGAGGAGGGCAAGGCAAAGTGGACAGAGGAAAACAAAAAGTGGGCAAGGTCACTGTAGGGGGCCATATATCTTACGGAGGGGGCAGTGGTACAGGATATCATTTTAGAGGATCACAGCAATGCTTTCATTTCTATACCCACTTCCTAGTATTTTACAATTAGTGATCCTCAAATAGATAGGAAGGCATTAAAGATTCTTTACCAAATCAGAGCGCTTTGTCCAGAAACTATTTCAAATGTGCATATTTATGCATACATTAACTCCTAGTACAGCTAGCATATGGTTCAGACACAAATTCTTCTTAATAATTTACATGTTGACTACACAAATTTCAAGCTCATTTTAATTGTACATTCAGCAAGAGTACAATTCACTGTTGGGGCACATCCTGAAAGCCTACTCACTGGAAAATGAGACATGAAAACTGTAGCTATCAAACTTCTATTGCTACAAAGAGTGTTACAGGCCAAAATAAAAAAACAATACCTTGGAGAAATCTAGACTTGCATGCAAAATTCAAGGCAGTATTTTCTCAGCCTGGCCCAGCTTTAGCAAAAGCAGATCTTTACTTAATTATAAGTAGAAATGAGTACTCTTTTCTGCAGAATGACGTTTTCAACTACTTTTATATTTAAAGTAAAAGCCCTCTATGTTAGTGTCAAAGTCAGACTTTAAAAGGTATATTCCAAAAGAAACGGTTGCTCTGGAAAATCCTTCAACATCACTCTCCTAATATCTACTCAGGTTATAAGAAGAAATCAGAGCAGAAAGAAACCCGGTGAAAAATGGTTGCACATAAATGTGTGAAGATTCTGGCTCAGACCCCCTTGTGGGACAGCCACAGGCCTAGTCAGGAAAATTCCAACAGCAAGTCCCCCACATCCTACTAAAGAGGCTTAAAATCGGGCAAGGTCTTTTCTCTCTTTAACACCGAAAGGTAAACACCCATCAAAATCTTCCAGAGTCGGAGCAACCCGGAGTTTCCATGCCAAGAGGGAAAGAGCCACATGACCGCGGAGAGAAACTACAGCCCATTAGCCTCTCCCTCTCCTTCCAGCCCCTCGCGGAGGCCCCGGCGCCGGGGTCCCTCCGCAGTTCCACTCCTTCATCCCCAGTGACAGGTCGCCTAGCAGAAGCCCCTAAATCCCCGGCCCCACTTACTGGCGCCGCGAACACAGGCGGGGGCCCGCCCCTGCGGTGAGCGCAGTTCCTCGGCGACTGGGGCGCAGCAGCCGGATCGGGAACTGGGGGTAGGGGCGATCCCTGCTAGGACAGCCCGAGCGGTCCGTATAGGGACGCCCGGGAGGTCCGGCGAGTCGAACGGGCCGCGCGGCGCATGGTGGAGCAGCAGGAACCCGGCCGCTCTCCAGCCTCCGGCTGGAAAACAAACAAAAGGCAGGGAGGCTTCTAGTGGGGACGACCGGCCGCTTTCCCTGGGAAAAGTTACCCTGCAGCTCCCCTCGCTGGCCCTGCGCGTCCCTGCACCGCCGCGTCCAGGCAGCCCGGGGGCGCCGAGGTGCCGCGCCGCGCTCTTCGCCGGGGCGGACCAAGCCCAGGGATCCCTGCGGTCCGCTGACCACCCGTGCGTCCCCCCCAGCTCCACACGCTCTCCTTGTTGCACGTCTGTGCATCAGGGATCAAGATTTAGAAACGAAGGCCGTGGACAGAGGTTCTGAGAACACTTCATTACAGGTAATCATGGTGAAAACGTTTGCCCGGTTTAAAAAAACATAACCGGGGATGCACGACATTGTGAATGAAATCAGTGCCACTGAAATGTACACTCCAAAATGCTTAAGATGGAAGATTGTGTTATACTTTACATCAATAAAAAATGTTTTGAAATAAAAACGCAACGGGTTGCTTGTTAGCATTCATTTGAACTTGGAGAGCTTTTATACGGTTAGCAACTTTACTTTGAAAGACTGGATTGTTATCCAGGTGGGAAACACTAGATATGATTCATACAACAATTGTATTCTGCGTGTAACTAGTTATATGTAATCTAACACACTTGTGTGTTAAACACAGTCACTTGTGTCATAAATTATATTGTAGACATTACCTTAAATCATCCATATAAAGGCTGGTTCTGACGCGACTTGAAAAAAGAAACTGCTTCAAGCCTTCTCCTCCCCCCTTCCCAATTTAAAGTTACATAATTGCCCCAAGACTTTACATTTTTCAGAACTAGTCGACTGCAGGAGGGAGCAACTTTAGTTGGAGGCATCAGAATCACCTGGCAGGCTTGTGAAAACAGATTGCTGGGCTCATCCCCAGAATTCTGGTGCTGATGCTGCTGGTCCAGGGAACCACACTGCCCTGAGCAACACAATTTTAATCAATACAGCAATAACCCATTTACACATTGTGGATCTTTCTCTGAGTTTTAAATTCTCCAGCTCATCTTCATATCAATTTTCTCTTTTTATGTTTGAATTCTAAGAACTCAAGGCATTTTTTTTTCCTAATAGAATCTATAACAAAGGTCTGAATCCCTCTCTCTTCTTCCTCCTATTGAAGAAAAACCCACAAGATACAAGACTTCCTATCCCAACTGGCCACTTGGAAAACCTGTAACATTTATCTATCTTTGTGTTTACCTATATAATACCCAGACCATATGGCAAATGAAAATTGAAAGTCATTATCAATGAAAAGATAGGGGGCTAAAAAGGGTAGCCTAACAAACTGTATGCTGCTCCCATGAAAAGTGATTTTTAAAATACCTAAAATTACCCGTTTTAGTCAAGTTCAGTTGTCCAAGCAAGTCTACCCAGCAAAAAAGAGAGACAGTCTTGATCTACCTTTAACAAGGGTCCACTGAGCTAGTAAATGGTTTGGGTCAGGAAAATTATAACCCTGTAAGTATAAGATAATACAAATCTGAGGTCTAATGGATACAGTGGATACTGATATAAAATAGAAAATTTAGTAACTGAAACAACAGCATTTTAATAAAATAGCTGCTTAATTTATCGTTACAAATGGTATATTTTATTAAGCTTTATTTATTAGCTAGAATAGAAATCTGAATTAATTGACCAAGAGATCTTAAATTAGCATTCATCATGTTTGGTGAAATAGACTAGTTCTGAAAATATTTCAATGCCTCATTTTTCATTTGTGAAACTAATCTTTTGCATTCATGAGTCACATATATCACTTTCTCTGATTACAAATCCTTACATCTGCTCTCCCCCCTTCCTATTTAAACTGCAAAATCAATTTAAAGAAGTCATTGAGAAGAAAGTCATCTTTAAAAGATTTAAGTTTCCTTTAAAAATTAAAAACTATTAAAATTTTTGGCCTTCGTTAAACATGAAGGTACTTTTTCTAGGTAGCTGATTTAGGGTGGAAATAAAAACTTACACATCCAAAGGATGATAGATCCTAATATTAAAAGATAGCCGTTGGTCTTCCTTATTGTAGCTCACCATTCTGCCACCCCCTCCCTTTTTTTGCCCCTATTTTTCTGCCAAAGATGTACTGCATGTCTAAGATCTCCAGAATAAAATAATGGATAAGAGATTTAAACTGTGGGTTCGTTGAACTAGCTTCTTGGAAACCTGATAACTGTTAGTTATCTAACTAGTAGAAACTAGACATTTGCCAAATGAAGGTAAGGGGCTGTAAGAGTGTAGGTTTTTACAAAGCATGCAAACTTCCGTATTTAAAACAATGTAAAGTGCGGCAAAATAATAAATCGCCCGATAAAGGAGTGTCTTGTGAGGAAACAAAGTCAGGTGTTTGGGCTTTAAGAGGTGGGGCTCGTATTGCGGATAAGTTCCGGCGCTCTACGCGGAACAGCGGACTACAAACCCCAGAGTACATTGCGGGCTCCGTCTCCTCTGGACTCGGGTTTCAGGGCCTTAGGAGTCTCAACATCTTTCTCCCCTCTTGCATGATGGGATGCAAACGGAGACACTTGTAGTAAGGCAAATCTTGCCGTGGCATTCTTTCGCCCTGCTTCTATACTAAGCTTATCTTTTCCTGAACTTCCAAGTACGTACTTACAAAAAGTTTAGCCATTATAACAGCCTGTGACTGCAGTGGGGTTTCTCCGTTTCCCTGAAATCCTGGCGTAGGACTCGAACCAGAGTCCCCGAAAAGCGTGTAGCGACTTTCCTGAGCACGAAGTTCGATGTTCCTGAAGGAATGTTTACCTTAGGGTCTCAACCCTAGATTTGAGTTATAAACATTTTTGATATAATGCTTGTTCAAGTTTGCATAAGTGGTCACTGAGACGAATACATAGGTTGAATTCGAAGTCGGCAAATTGGTGATCTGCCAAGGCGACCTCGCGCACACCTCCTACCCCTCCACTAGGGAGCGCGCTCGAGGCCAGGGAGCCGTGAGGCGCACGCAAGCGGCAGCGGCACTGCGCATGCTCAGTGCGTCCGCACAGGTTTCCGCAGTAGAGGGGGCAGCTCCTCCGCGGCGTCCGGGGTTTTCAGCAGCGTCGACGCTCTGGTGCTCGCTTGGTCCTCGGCCTCCGCTGGCAGCGGGCGTCCCTCCGCTCCGCGAGTTCCCGGCCGTCGCTCTAGCGCGCCCGGATCTGGCCCCCTGCCCTGCGAAGATGGCTGCCGTACGCCGGGCCCGCAGTTACTGCCGCTGCCTGGTGCGCTTCTCCGACCGAGAACTCTGCTAAGCCCTGTTGAAGCAGACGGACAGGAGTAGACACCCGGACACCCAGCACACCTCCTCGGGGGAGCGGTGCAGAGGGGGTGCGGAGAGCCCCTCGACGGCGGCCGGCCGCCTCGCCAGCATGGTAACCCGGGAGGGGGCTCGCAGGGACACTGCGAGGTGGGAGTGCGGTGTGAAGGAGGGGCTAGGCCTGGGAGGAGCCCCGAGAGAGCGGGAAGTGGAGACTGGGAGGAGTAGGAGCTGCTCGGCCGCCACCCATTGTGGGGCCTTTGGCCTGAGAGGGAGTGGAGCGGGTACCATCCCCGACCGCTCCCTTGCGTTCCCTCCTGCTTGAACCCCCGCAGCCGGGATCCGGTGTGAGAAAGAGCGGGTTTGCAGGACAACAGAAAAGAATGACTCTTTTTGGTTTGCTCAGGATGTGCCCCTCGAGGGATTTTATCAAAAGCAGTGAGGGTAGGTTCAGGTGAGCCGTTGCAGCATCTGAAATTGGCTGAGGGAACCTTGGGAAACGGAGACAACTTGTTGATTGTTACCCCTCCGGCAAGCAGTACCCACGGAGAAGCCGTTCAGGTCCTTTAAGGAGTCCTGGGTTTAGGACGCACCTGCCCCGTGACGCATCAAGTGCCATGGGTAGGATGTTGGCAGGCGGTCCTGGCGGTGTGGGTTCAGAGAGATTATGTCTCTCTTCGTAGCGGTGAGGGCCTGAGCAGCGTCAGTGCGGTCCAAATGGAGAGACTGGCTTAAGCTCCAGAAATTGACAACGCAAATTCCATGGGACTGTTGCATGCTGGAATGTGTAGTTTCTATCCTGAACTGCCTTTCTTTGGCTTTGAGTACATTTTCCATCTGAGAGACTAACTAGGATTGAATGAATCAGGTGTGAAATGATACTAAACCAATGAGCTGACACTCAGATGTTTTATTAAATAAATGGATGGGTGAATTTATTTTGTTAAATTAACCAGAATGATAGAAAAAGCAGTAATTGATTACGCCCTTAAGCTTTCAGAATAGTTCTCTGACCGACCAGGATTAAGCACTTAACTTTTTTTTTTTTTAAATGTTTATTTATTTTTGAGAGAGAGACAGTGTGAGCAGGGGAGGGATAGAGAGAGAGGGAGACACAGAATCTGAAGCAGGCTCCAGGCTCTGAGCTGTCAGCACAGAGCCCGACGCGGGGCTCAAACTCACGGACCGTGAGATCACGCCCTGAGCGGAAGTCGGACACCCAACCAACTGAGCCCCCCAGGCGCCCCAAGCACTTAACTTTTTATATTTCATTAATCCCATCTGCAAAACAGGAGTAAAATGATGAAGACATAAGCAACTCAAGTCAAAGGTGATGTTTAGCTCGATTCAATTATGAAAAATAAAATGAAAATCTCTGGGTGACAGCTGGGGACCTACTTATTTCAAGTAGTATTTGAGTTGACAAAATGTAGTAAAACCCCAAATTTGATAGTCATCATACTGTCAATATCAAAGTAATAAAGGACTGGAATTCAAGAACAAAGCAGGAACTCAGGGGAGAATATGCTTTCTGTATTAAAGATTTCCTGTTTCTTTTCCTCATTCTTTAGACATGCTCTGTATGTCCACATGACATTTTTTGTTAATTCAAACAATTTTTTTTGAGCTCCTATTGGTGCTAGACCCCAACGAATACTAGATCTCCAATATAACCAGACCTGTAAGGTGATTTATGGTAAAAATTTTTATTTATTTATTTTTAATGTTTATTCATTTTTAGAGAGACCGAGCACTAGTGAGAGAAGGGCAGAGCAAGAGAGGGACACAGAATCTGAAGCAGGCTCCAGGCTCTGAGGTGTCAGCACAGAGCCTGATGTGGGGCTCGAACTCATGGACTGTGAGATCATGACCTGAGCCAAAGTCGGACGGCCAACCAACTGAGCCACCCAGGTGCCCCGATTTATGGTAAACTGTTAATCATAAAATGTCACATATGAAAAAGTACCTCAGAGGTTATCAAATCCAACAACCCTCTCTTCACAGATGTGAAAGGTGAAGCCTGGACAGGCTTTTTCTACAACTTAAGCAATGTGTTTGGCCCTCTAAGGTTACTAATACGACTGATCCTGTTCCCAATGCACTGACTCTAGCAAAGAGACAAAAATAATCTCAATACAGCTGTTAAATGCTATGATACAAGCACGAATGTTGTAGGGAAACAAAGGCAGTTCAAATGATTAGACTTACTGGGATGATCCCTGAACTGAACCTTGAAGGAAGAGAAGTTACCAAGTGAGGAAGAAGTTATTCCATATGGAGAGAGCAAGCAGCATGTGCAAGAGCATGGAGCTGGAGAGAGCAGGGGAAGCTCTGGAATGAAGTCACTTTAGTAAGACTGCTAGGCCAGAGTTAGAAGGCTGAGTTACTAAGAGGATGTCAGAGGGAGCTCAGGTCCCCTCCCATTAGCTGCACTTAGTGTTTACAGTGACAAAGCAGCCTCTTATGTAAGGATAGAAAGATGCTCCTCAATGGGGTCTATAAATTCAAAGTCCTGGGGTACCTGGGTAGCTCAATCAGTTAAGTGTCTGACTCTTGGTTCTCCTCAGGTCATGATCTCACAGTTTCTTCAGTTTAAGCCCTGCATTTGGCTCTGTATTGGCAGCACAGAGCCTGCCTGGGATCCTTGCTGTCTCCTTCTCTGTCCCTTCCCACTTGCACGGTCTCTCTCAAAATAAGTAAATTTAAAAAATAAATAAAAATATTTTTTTAAATTAAAAAAAAAATTCAAAGTCCTTCATTATGGGTTTTCCTATTAGTACAAAAGCTCCCAGCTTAAAGAGACCAAAAAATATATTTGATAATACATTAATGCTTCCATTTTCCATTTTTCTGGAAATTAATTCAGAATCTTGGCCTCTTTCATTGATATCTTCGTTAATTTATCCTTTGCGGTGTGCCCAGCACTTTCCAATATACTAACTAGTTCAAGTCTTAAAGTCACCTCTGCTTTGAGTCTGGTTGCCAGAGATAAGATATGAAATGAGGCTTATTTATGTTGTGCTGTAAAGTAGTACAAGTCTGTCAGGTTGCCAAGTTCAAAAATTTGTGTTAATGTGTTTTGTCCTAGAAACAAATTACAGTGAAAATTTACAATTATAAAGCTTGCATCTTGGAAACAAGTGAAATTAAGTAGGTTTTATTCTAATTTCTAATCCTCTGGTCATTTCCCCTATTACCACATTGTGGGACTGAACACATGAAGTGTTGAGCAAGTCCCATTTGCTACTGAGCCTGTTAGCTAACAGACTGAACTGAGGAAGCATTTCATTTTCACTGGAAAGTAGGATTCAGTTTAACTTAGCAAACACATATTGAGAATAAAAGGATAAAATGCAAGGAAACTGACCTGAGACCTTTGTTAAGCCCCAAACCATTGCACAGTAATTCCAGCCCATTTTTTTTCCACTTAAATCAATCCAGTATATATAAATCTGGGTTTATAAGACAGAACAGGCTTCTTTACAGAAACATTCACTATTACATGTCTTTAATTAATGACCTTTCCCAGGACATTTAAAATAAGAGAAAAGTCGCATTCACATATTAGTAACATGCCAGTGGTGTAAAAGGAAGGGCATCTACCTATGGACTAAAAGTGCTGGATGAAAAGAAAACTATTTGCTGAACTCTATGCTACAACTAAATGTTATTTTCTGAAGCAGAGCTGTTTTAAATCATCTACCATAACATTTTAACTGGAGTCCAGTAAAGTTGTTTATTCTGCACTGTTAAAAAAAAAAAAAGTATGGAATTTTATTCTACTGGAATCATTAAACTTAACTGTGAAGGAGATGAGAGAGAAGCAACTAAATATTTCACTGGGCAAGTAGCTCAAGGAGATGTGGATTACAAAGGGAAACTGATGTTTGCATATTCCTGATGATTATTTTGTTTTCCCCTTCAGGCAGAAGCTGAGGAAGATTGTCATTCTGATACTGTCAGAGCAGGAGATGATGAAAATGAAAGCCCTGCTGAAACAGATCTGCAGGCATGTTTCTTCAAGTGTATATTTAATTTTTATTCCATTACTTTCCATACATGAGCAAAAATTGGTCATGCTTACAAAGATATATCGGTTTTTATTTGCATTGAATTTAACTGTACCTTCGTACTGGTTTACAGAATAAGCAAATTAAAGCTATCTTACAGATTTTTTTTTAAATCATTTATCACCATATGTTGTTGCAGTATTATTGGCTGTATTTCCTATACTGTACTTTTCATCTCTGTGTCTTACTTATTTTTTAACTGGAAGTTTGTACTTCTGTTTTTTCTTTTTTTAAGATTTTATTTTTAAGTAATCTCCATACCCAGTGTGGGGCATGAATTTACGACCCCCAGATCAGGAGTCTCATGCTCTACCAACAAAGCCAGCCAGGCAACCCTGGAAGTTTGTACTAAATCCCCATTTCACCCATTGTCCCATGTCTCCTTTGCCAACCACCAGTTTCTTTTCTGTATTTATGAATCTGTTTCTGTGCTTTGTTTGCTTGTCTTTTCATTTGTTTTGTTTTTAGATTCTACATATAAGTGAAATCATATAGTATTTATCTTTCTGTGATTTCTTTTAGCATTATACTCCCTAGGTCCATTTCATGTTGTCAGAAATAGCAAGATCGCTGGGCACCTGGGTGGCTCAGTCGGTTAAGCGTCCGACTTCGGCTCAGGTCATGATCTCACGGTCCGTGAGTTTGAGCCCCGCGTCGGGCTCTGTGCTGACAGCTCAGAGCCTGGAGCCTGCTTCGGATTCTGTGTCTCCCTCTCTCTGTGGCCCTCCCCCGTTCATGCTCTGTCTCTGTCTCAAAAATAAATAAACATTAAAAAAAAAATTTTTTTTTAAAAGAAATAGCAAGATCGCATTCTTTTTTTATGATTAATATTCCATTGTGTATGTATGTATACACACACACATAGACACACACATACCCCGTATCTTCTTTATCCATTTGTCTATCACTAGATACTTTAGATTACTTCCCTTTCTTGGCTATTGCAAATAATGCTGGAATAAACATAGAGGTACATATATCTTATCTATTTATTTTTTAACTTTTCTTTTTAAGTACATATGTCTTTTCAAATTAGTGTTTTTGTTTTCTTTGGATAAATAACCAGTAGTGGAATTACTGGACTGTTACACTATTTCAATTTTTAATTTTTTGAGAAACTTCCATGCTGTTTGCCACAGTGGTTGGTACAATTTACATTCCCACCACAAAGGTGCCCTTTTCTCCTCATCTTAGCCAGTGCTTGTTATTCCTTATCTTTTTTTGATTCTAGCCATTTTGACAAGGGTAGGGCAGTATCTCACTGTGATTTTGATTTGCATTTCCCTGATGATTAGTGAGGTTGAACATCTTTCCATGAGTCTCTTGGCTATTGTCTTTTTTAGAAAAATGTCTATTCAGGTCCTCTGACCATTATAAATAGGATTATTTATTATTGAGTTGTATAAATTCTTTATATATTTTGGATTATCATCTGCAAATGTCTTTTCCCATTCAGCAGATTCCTTTTTTGTTTTGTTGATGATTTCCTTTGCTGCGCAAAGCTTTTTATTTTGATGTAGTCCCTATAGTTTATTTTTGCTTTTGTTTCCCTTGCCTGAGGAGACATATGCATATATATGTTGCTGAGACCAATGTCCAAGAGATTACTCCCTATGTTTTCTTCTAGGACTATTACGGTTTCAGGACCTACATTTAGGTCTTTAATTCATGTTGATTTTATTTTAGTGTATGGTGTAAGAAGGTGGTCCACTTTCATTCTTTTGCATGTAGCTGTCCAGTTTTCCTGGCACCATTTATTACAGAGACTGTCTTTCCCCCATTGTGTATTCTTGCCTCCTTTCTTGTAGATTAATTAACCATATAAGTGTGGGTTTATTTCTGTGCTCTTTGTTCTTTTGATCTTTATGTGTATTTTTGTTCCAGTACCATACTGTTTTGATTACTGTAGCTTTGTAGTATATCTTGAAATTCGGAGTTGTGATAACTTCCAGCTTTGTTCTTTCTCAAGATTGCTTTGGCTCCTTAGGGTCTTTGTGGTTCCATACAAATCTTGAGATTATTTGTACTAGTTCTGTGAAAACTACTGTTAGTATTTTGATAGGGATTGCATTGAATCTGTAGATTTGATTTGGGTAGTATGGACACTTTAACAATATTAATTCTTTATGCAAGCATGGGATATCTTTCCAGTTATGTGTGTTGTTTTCCATTTTTTTCATCAATGTCTTACAGTTTTTAAAGTATAGCTCTTTCTGGGGCGCCTGGGTGGCTCAGTCGGTTAAGCGTCCGACTTCGGCTCAGGTCATGATCTCACAGTCTGTGAGTTCGAGCCCTGCGTCGGGCTCTGTGCTGACCGCTCAGAGCCTGGAGCCTGTTTCAGATTCTGTGTCTCCCTCTCTCTCTGCCCCTCCCCCGTTCATGCTCTGTCTCTCTCTGTCTCAAAAATAAACATTAAAAAAAAATTTAAAGTATAGCTCTTTCACCTCCTTGATTAAATTTATTCCTAGTATTCTGTCAATTAATGATAATCCCATTTAGGATTATTTTCTTAATTTCTCTTTCTACTACTTTGTTCTCAGTGTACAGAAATGTGACAGATTTCTGTATATTCGTTTTGTGTCCGGCAGCTTTACTGAATTCATTTTTCAAAAAAAAAATTTTTGTGGAGTCTTAGGATTTTCTATATGTATCTGGAAATAGTGACAGTTTTTTACTTCCTTACCAGTCTGGATGCCTTTTATTTCTTGTCTGATTGCTGCCACTAGCACTTCCAGTATTATGTTGAGTAAAAGTGGTGAGTGGGTGTCCTTGTCCTGTTCCTGATTTTCCTTTAAAGGAAAATCTTTCAGTTTTTCACCGTTGAGTATGATATTAGCTGTGGGTTTGTCATATATGACCTTTTTTATGTTGAGATATCTTCCTTCTAAACCCACTTGAGTTTTTATCATGAATGGATATTGAATTTAGTCAAATGTTTTTTCTGCATCTGTTGAGATGATCATATGGTTTTTATACCTGTTAGGGTAAAGTTTCACATTGATTGATTGGCATATATTGAACCACGCTTGCATTCCTGGAATAAATTCCACTTGATTGTGGTGAATGATCCTTTCAATGTATTACTGAATTCAGTTTGTTAATATTTTGTTGAGGATTTGTACATCTATGGTCATCAGAGATGGTGTCTTTGTCTGGTTTTGGTATCAGGGTAATGCTGGCCTTGTAGAATAAATTTGGAAGTTTTCCTTCCTCTTTGTTTTTTGAAATGGTTTGAGAAGACTAAATATTAACTCTTCTTTAAATGTTTGCTAGAACTCACCTGTGAAGTCATCTAGTCCTGGACTTTTGTTCATTGGAGTGTTTTGATTACCAGTTCAATTTTGTTAAGGTATTTGATCTGTTCAAATTTTCTATTCTTGATTCAGTTTTGGAGGATTATATGTTTCTAGGAATTTATCCATTTCTTCTATGTTGTCCATTTGTTGGCATATGCCTTTTCAAATATTGTCTTGGAATTCTTTGTATTTCTGTGGTGTCAGTTGTAATATCTTCTCCTTTTGTGCATTTACTTACTTGACGACTCTTTGTGTCTTTTTGGGTTTGGCTAAATGTTTATCCCTCTCTTGCTCGCTTTTTTTTTTTTCCCAAAGGACCAGCTCTTGGTTTCATTGATCATTTCTATTGTTTTTTAAGTCTCTATTTCATTTATGTCTGCTCTGATCTTTATTATATCCTCCTTTGTACTGGCTTTGGGCTTTGTTCTCCTAGTTCCTTTACATGTAAGGTTAGATTGTTTGAGATTTTTCTTGTTTCTTGAAGTAAGCCTGTATCACTGTGAATTTTCCTCTTAGAACTACTTTCACTGCATCCCAAAGAATTTGGACCATTGTGTTTTCCATTTGCATTTGTCTCCATGTATTTTTTTTATTTCCTCTTTGATTTCTTTGTTGATTTATTGGTTGTCTAGTAAGGTGTTATTTAGCCGTTTTGTGTGTTTGTAGTTTGCCCAGTGTTTTTCTTTTAATGGATTTCTAGTTTCATAGTGTTGTGATCAGAGAAGATGCTTGATATGATCTCAAACTTTTTAGTTTTTTAATTCTAACATACAGTAATAGTTTTCCGGTGTACAATATAGTGATTCAATTCTATACATTACCCGATGCTCATTACAGCAGGTGCACTCCTTAATCCCCATCACCTGTTTCACCCATCCTCTCACTCACCTCCTCTCTGGTAACCATCTCAAACTTTTAAAATTGGGACTTGTTTTGTGGCCTAACATGTCCTCTGTCCTGGAGAATGTTTCATTTACACTTGAAAAACGTGTATTCTGTTGATTTTGGTTGGAACATTCTGTGTATATTTGTTACATCCATCTGGTCTAGTGTGTTGATAGATTTTTGTTGGTTTTCTTACTGATTTTCTGTCTGGATGATTTGTCCATTGGTATAAATGAATTTTTCATGTCTCCTACTATTGTGTTACCATCCATTTTTTTCTTTGTTAATGTTTGCTTTATGTATTTAAGTTCTCCTGTATTGGGTGCATAGGTATTTATAATTGTTACGTCCTCCTTTTAGAGTGATTCTTTTATCCCTTTTACACTATTATGTAGTGTCTTTGTCTCTTGCTGCGATCTTTATTTCAAAGTCTATTTTGTCTGATACAAGCATTGCTTTTTTTTCTGCTTCTGTTTACATGGTATATATTTTTCTGTCTTCACTTTCAGTCTGTATGTGTTGTTAGATTTGAAGCAAGTCTTTTTTTTTTTTCTGACTAAAACTACATTTGATTGGTTTATCTCTAAATATTTCTGTCACACAAATTACAAAAAAAATTTACTGTGCATTAAATACTGTATGCAAAAGTTAAAACCTGATAATGCTCTCGGACCTTGGCTGCTATGTTTTGTCACCAGTTTCATAGCTGAATAAATTTTTTTTTTATGGTTTAGTCCCATAAAAAGTCTCAGTTTAGTCCCATTACATAAAGTAAACTTTGGAAAATACAAATAGGTTTTTTTTTTTGTTTTTTTTGTTTTTTTTTCAGTTTTTATTTTAATTCCAGTAAGGTAACATACAGTGTTATATTAGTTTCGGGTGTACCATTCCATACATCACCCTTTGCTCACCATATGACAAGTGTACTCAAGACCTCTGCCCCACCCACCTCCCTTCTGGTAACCATCAGTTCTCTATAGTTAACAGTTAACCATCACTTTATTTTGTATATTCAGAGTTCTCTATGGGTTTGTCTCCTTCTCTTTTTTTCCCCCCTTGCTCATTTGTTTCTTAAATTCCACTTATGAGTGAAGTTATATGGCATTTGTCTTTCTCTGACTGACTTATTTTGCTTGGCATTATACTCTCCAGCTCTACCCATGTCATTGCAAATGGCAAGATTTCATTCTTTTTATGACTGAATAACATTCCATTGTATATATATGGCACTTCTTCCTTATCCATTCATCTATCTATAGACACTTGGGCTACTTCCATATCTTTGCTGTTGTAAATGATGCTTCTATAAACATAGGGGTGCATGTGTCCCTTTGAGTTAGTACTTTTGTATTCTTTGGTTAAATAACCAGTAGTGCAATTACTGGATCATAGGGTAGTTATATTTTTAATTTTTTGAGGAACCTGCATACTGTGTTCCATATTGGCTATACCAATTTGTATTCCCACCAGAAATGCAGGAGGATTCCTTTTTCTCCACATCCTTGCCAACACCTTGTGTTGTTGATTTGAGCCATTCTGACAGGTATGAGGTGATATCTCATCGTGGTTTTGATTTGCATTTCCCTGATGATGAGTGATGTTGAGCATCTTTTCATGTGTTTGTTGGCCATTTGTGTGTCTTTCGAAAAATGTCTGTTCATGTCTTCTGCGCATTTTTAGTTAGATTAGTTTTTAGATGTTGAATTGTATCAGTTCTTTATAGATTTTGGATACTTGCCCTTAATCAAACATGTCATTTGCAGATATCTTCTCTATTCAGTAGGTTGCCTTTTAGTTTGATTGTTTCCTTTGCTGTGCAGGTTTTTATTTTGACAGAGTCTTCCAATAGTTTATTTTTTTTTTTTTTTTAATTTTTTTTTTCAACGTTTTTTATTTATTTTTGGGACAGAGAGAGACAGAGCATGAACGGGGGAGGGGCAGAGAGAGAGGGAGACACAGAATCGGAAACAGGCTCCGAGCCATCAGCCCAGAGCCTGACGCGGGGCTCGAACTCACAGACCGCGAGATCGTGACCTGGCTGAAGTCGGACGCTTAACCGACTGCGCCACCCAGGCGCCCCTCCAATAGTTTATTTTTGCTTTTGTTTCCCTTGCCTCAGGAGACCTATCTAGAAAAGTTGCTATGGCCAGTGTCAGAGAAATTACTGTCTGTGCTCTTTTCTAGGGTTTTTATGGTTTTGGTCTCACATTAGGTCTTTATTCTGAATTTATTTTTGTGTATGATGTAAGAAAGTGGTCCATTTTCATTCTTTTGCATGTTGCTGTCCAGTTTTCCCAAAACCATTTATTGAAGAGTCTTTTTCCCATTGGCTATTCTTTCCTGCTTTGTCAAAGATCAGTTGACCATATACATATAGCTGTGCGTTTTAAATATATGGCCTTTATTATGTTGATGTATGTTCCCTCTATACCTATTTTGTTGGGGTTTTTATCATGAATGGGTGTGGTACTTTGTCAAATGCTTTTTCTGCATCAATTGAAATGATTACATGGTTCTTATTGATATTATGTATTATGTTGATTGACTTGCAAGTATTAAACCATGCTTGCAACCCAGAATTAAATGCTACTTGATCATGGTGAATTATTTTTTTTAAATGTATTGTTGGATTCAGTTTGCTAGTATTTTGTTGAGGATTTTTGCATCTATGTTCATCAGGGATATTGGCCTGTACTTCTCTTTTTTAGTGGTGGTGTTATCAGGGTAATGCTGGCCTCATAGAATGAATTTGGAAGTTTTTCTTCCTCTTCTATTTTTTGGAACAGTTTGAGAAGGATGGATATTAACTCTTCTTTAAATGTTTGGTAGAATTTGCCTATGAAGCCATCTGCTCTGGGACTTTTGTTGAAAGGTTTTCATTACTGATTAAATTTCTTTCAGCTTTCCTTCAATTTGCAGTTGTATTTATTTGAGTCCTTTCTCTCTCTTTCTCTCTCTCTTTGATAAGTCTGGCTACAGGTTTATCAACTGTATGGATTTTGTTTTCAAAGAAGCAGCTCTTGGTTTCATTGATCTGTTCTATTTTTTTTTAGTTTCTATAACATTTATTTCTGCTTTAATCTTTATTATTTCCTTCCTTCTGGTTTTAGGTTTTGTTTGTTCTTTTTCTAGCTCCTTTATGTATAAGGTTGGGTTGTTTATTTGAGATCTTGAGGTGACCTGTATTGCTATAAACTTCCCTCTTAGAACTGTTTTTGCTGTTTTCCAAAGGTTTTGGACTGTTGTGTTTTAATTTTCATTTGTTTCCATATACTTTTTAATTTCTTCTTTTATTTCCAGGTTGATTCATTCATTGTTTGGTATTATGTTATTTAACCTCCCTGTATTTTGGTCTTTCCAGATTTTTTCTTGTGGTTGACTTCTAGTTTCGTAGTGTTATGGTCAGAAACAGTATGGCTTCACTCTTCTTGCATTTGTTGAGTCTTGTGGGCTAATATGTGATCTTTCCAGAAAATGTTCCTTGTGCACTTGAAAAGAATCTGTATTCTGCTGTTTTAGGATGGAATATTAAGGTATATCTGTTAAGTCTATCTGTTCCAGTGTGTCATTCAAAACCATCTTTTTGATTTTCTGTTTAAATCTGTCCATTGGTGTAAATGGAGTGTTAAAGTCCCCTCCTAGTATTCTATTATTGATTCGTTCCTTTATGTTTGTTATTATCTGTTTTATGTATTTGGGTGTTCTGCGTTGGGTGCATAGATATTTACAATTGTTATATCTTCTTTTTGGATTCTCCCTTTAATATTATGCACTGTCCGTCTTTTGCTGTTGTGATAGTCTTTGTTTTAATGTCTACTTTGTCCTACAGAAGTATTGCTACTCCAGCTTTCTTTTGACGTTTGTTAGCATGATAGATGTTTCTCCATCCCCTCGCTTTTAATCTGCAGGTGTCTTTAGGTGTCAAATGCATCTCTTGTAGGCAGCATATTGATGGGTCTAGTTTTTTTATCCATTCTGTCACCCTGTGCATTTTGATTGGAGTGTTTATTACATTCAAAGTAATTATTGATAAGTATTTATTGCCATTTTATATTTTCTTTGGTGGTTTCTGAAGATTTTTTTCAGATCCTTTTTTGTCTGTCTGATGGTTTGTTGGTTTTCTTAATGATACATTAGATTTCTTTCTCTTTATTCTTTATATATTTATTAGTGGTTTTTGATCTTTGATTACCATTAGGTTTGTTTATAACCTCTTCTGCATATAGCAGTCTATATTAAGTTGATGGCCATTTGATTTTGAACCCATTTCTCTGGAGCATGGGGTGCTGGGGTTTGGTATAAGCAAGTTAGGTAGTAGGTGTCCACTCTGTGCTCTCCCCTGTTTGTTACTCTGCCTCTTGCCCTTCTCCACAACCGGGGCTCCCTCCCCACTGCAGTGGCCACCATCTGTTTATCTTCCACACTGTGTCTGTAGCACTTCCTACTTTCTTCTGTGTGGCTTCTTCTTCATAGTTGTGGAGCTTGTTCTGCCAGTCTTCGGCTCAATTTCTGGAGTATTTAGGATGATTTGATAGTTATCTAGTTGTATTTGTGGGATGAGGTGATCCTAGAGTCCTCCCACTCTGCTGCCATCTTCCAGACTCTGAAGTGAGTCTCTTGTAAGTCAGTCTCTTGTAGGCAGCATATAGGTGGTGGGTCTTTTACCATTAACCACCCTGTATTTTCGGTAGAGCATTTAGTCCATTTACATTTAAAGTACTTGTTGTTAGGTATATTCTTATTGCCATTTTGTTAATTGTTTTGGGGTTTTTGTATTTTCTCTCTTTTTTCCTGTTTTCTTGCTCTCTTGTGATTGATGGCTTTCTTTAATGTTATGTTTGGATTCCTTACTCTTTATTTTTTGTGTGTCTATTATGGTTTTTTCATTTGTGGTTACCAGGGGGTTTGTATATCATATCCTATGTTTGTGCCAGTCTATATTAAATTGATAGTTATATAAATTCAAATACTTAAAAAATTATTATTATTTTTTTAATATTTATTTATTATTGAGAGACAGAGAGAGCATAAGCATGGGAGGGGTAGAGAGAGGGAGAGACACAGCATCTGAAGCAGGCTGCAGGCTGTGACTGTCAGCAAAGAGCCTGACATTGGGCTCGAATTCACAAACCGCAAGATCATGACCTGAGCCAAAGTCAGATCCTTAACCGACTGAGCCACCCAGGCCCCCCAAGTTCAAACACTTTCTAAAAGCACTAAATCTTCATTCCCTGTCCCCTGCTTTTTGCATATGATGCCATATTTTACATCTTTTTAGTTTGTGTATCCCATGACTAATTTTTTTTATAGGTACGATTGATTTTATCACTTTTATTGTTTAACCTCCATTCTGGCTTCATAAGTGATTCATCTACTGCCTTAACTATGTTTGCTTTTACTGGTGCATTTTTTTTCTATCAGTATCTTCTAGTTATGGCCTTTCCTTTTCACTTAAAGGATTCTCTTTAACATTTGTTGTAAGGCTGGTTTAGTGGTGATGAATTTCTTTAACTCTTTTTTTGGTCTGGAAAACTCTTTATCTCTTCTATTCTGAGTAATAGCCTTGCTGAGTAGAGTATTCTTGGTTGTAGGTTTTTCCCTTTTAGCACTTTTTTTTTAAATTTTTAATTAATTAATTAATTTTTTTATTTTTTTGAGAGAGAGCACGAGTGCAGGAGAGGCAAAGGACGAGTGAGAGAGAGAGAATCTCGAGAAGACTCTACACCCAGTGCAGAGCCTGATAAGAGGCTCAATCTCATGACCACAAGATCATGACTTGAGCCAAAATCAAGAGCTGGAGGCTTAATTGACTGAGCCACCCAGGCCCCCCTGCTTTCAGCACTTTGAATAGAGCATACCACTCCCTTCTAGCCTCTAGTAAAGTTTCTGCTGAAAAATCAGTTGATAACCTTATGGGGTTTCTCTTGTATGTAACTGTTTTGTTTTGATGTTTTTAAGATTCTCTCTTCATCATTACTTTTTGCCGTTTTTAATATGTGTCTTTGTGTGGACCTCCTTGGGTTCATCTTGTTGGGGCAATATGTGCTTTCTCGACTTGGATATCTGTTTCCCATTCCAGATTCGGGAACTTTTCAGCTATTATTCTTCAAGTAAGTTTTGTGTCTCTCTGTCTCCTTCTGGGACCCCTATAATGCAAATAATATTACACTTGATGATGTTACAAAGGTCCCTTAACTGTTCTCATTTTTTAATATTTCTCTTTTTTTCCGTTTGGCTTGGTTGCTTTTCATTACATCACTGACCCATTCTTCTGTGTCCTCTAATCTGCTATTCCCTCTAATGTATTTTGCATTTCAGTTACTGAGTTTTTCAGCTCTTTTTGGTTCTTTTTTTTTTTTTAATGTTTATTTATTTTTGAGAGAGCGCACGCAAGCAGTGGGGGCTACAGAGAGAGAGGAAGGCAGAGGATCCGAAGTAGGCTCTGCACTGACAGCAGAGAGCCCACTGCAGGGCTCAAACCCATGAACCATGAAATCATGTCCTGAGCTGAAGTCGGACGCTTAACCGACTGAGCCATCCAGGCACCCCTGATTCATTCTTTTTTATATTTTCTATCTCTTGGTTGAAGTTCTCACTGAGTTCATACACTTATAAGTCTGTTGAGTATCTTTATTTATTTATTTTCTAAGTATTTATATGAGAGAGAGACAGACAGATAGATGGTGCATGGGCAGGGGAGGGACAGAGAGAGACAGAGACGGAATCCAAAGCAGGCTCTAGGCTCTGAGCTGTCAGCACAGAGCCCAACGCGAGGCTTAAACTCACAAGCTGTGAGATCATGACCTGAGTTGAAGTCGGACGCTTAGTTGAGGTGCCCCTGTTGAGTATCTTTATGACCATTACTTTGAACTCTTTATTAGGCATATTGCTTATCTTGGTTTCATTTAGCTCTTTTTTTTGGTGATTTTTGTCTTGTTCTTTCATTTGGGACATTTTTCTCTGTCTCCTCGTTTTGTCTCTGTTTCTCTGTGTTAGATAGGTCAGCTACATGTCCTAGTCTTGAAGTAGTGGCCTTGGGAAGTCTGAGTGGCTCAGTCGGTTGAGCATCCAACTTTGCCTTAGGTCATGATCTCGCAATTCGCGGGCTTAAACCCCTGTGTCTGGCTCTGTGCTGACAGCTCAGAGCCTCTTTGGATCCTCTGTCTCCCTCTCTCTGCCCGTCCCCTGCTTGTGTGTGTGTGTGTGTGTGTGTGTGTGTGTGTGTGTGTGCGCGCGCGCGCGTGCGCTCTCTCTCTTTCTCTCTCTCTGAAAAAAAAAACATTAAAGTAGTGGCCTTGTATAGAAGAGGTTCTGAGATGCTCTGTAGCTCAATCCCCTGGTCACCAGAACCAGGCAGTCCCATGAGTGTCCTCTGTGTGGGCTGTTTGTGCCCTCCTGTTGTGGCTGAGCTGTGATTGATATGGGCATACTGATAGGTTGGAGTGTTCCAGGTCCAGCTGGTTTCAGTAATCTGCTGTTTGCTATAGGTGCACTGGACGGGTTTTGCTCTTGGTGCTGTTAGATGCCCGACTGTAGCTGCTATAGACTTTACAGTTGGTGGAGTCAGTCCTCATGTTGGCTGTCTGCAATTAACTGCTACTGACAGCTGCAGGCACACCAAAGGGCACGGCTTCTCGCAGCACAGCCAGCTAAGATCCTGGCTGCAGGAATTGAAGTGTTATTTTTGTGGGGTATCTCCCTCCATTCCCACGAAAGGAGTCACTTTGGAGGGGTGCTGGTCCTGCCCAGGGCTGCCTGCCGGCTGTAGCTATTTTCAACGGGAGAAAAATGTAACTATTTTCGACGGGAGGTCTACAGGGAAATGCAGCTGCCGGGCACACAAGTGTTAGCAAGGGAGACGGATAGTGTTAGAATTTGCTTCTTGCATGTCTCTAGCTCTTCAGACTGGGGGAGGGAAGAAAAATGGCACCCATTAGCACTTTTGTTCCAGGAGAACTCTCCTGCAGGTACCTGCATCTTTGGCACATGTCCTGGCATTAATTAATAAATACTTTCATGCATACCCTAGGCACTTTCAAAGTGCTGCTTCTGTGCGATTTGCTGGTAGGGTTTTTAGTGTGCTGGCCCTTTAAGGGTGGAGACTCATCCAGTAGTTCTCTTAACTCTCCAGGAGTTAGGCCTCAGGATTTTTAAAGCCAGATGTTATGAGGACTCATCTTCCCAGGGCTGGGAGTGCTTGCTGTGGGGTGATCCCCTTGCTCCTCTGTGCTTGCGATATCCCTCCTGTTAGAGGTTAATTACCCTGGGGATTTGGTTTCCAACTGTGTCTCTGTTCTTCCTACCCTTTTCAATGTGTCCTTCTCTCTCCAACTAGCTGTGGAAGATCTGTTCTGCATCTTCAGGTCATTTTTAGAATTAATTGCAGTAGATATACTTGTTGTCTTGGTGTGTCCATTAGAGGAGGTGAGCTCAGGATCCTCCCACTTACCATCGTCCACAAACAGCAGAACCAGTTTATCCATCCCTTACTGCTACTTCTAGGTACTTTGGATGATACCCCCACTCCTCATGGGCTTCTTTCCTATAGGTACACTATCTTCATGAAACTCTTGTTGGTAATTTATGGACCCTGGAGTTTCACTTGGCCTCTCAGTTTATTAACAGAAACCCAAAAGAGGAAAACTTGTTCAAATGTTAACATTTGCAAGGATCTTAATGCAGTATTTTATAATATTCTGCATTGAACAAAATATATAATACATTAATTATTTCCTTCTGGAAAATTCTGAGTACTCATGTTGAAAATGACAATAATTGCTGTTACATAGTTTGATTTATGAGTTTAAAGTGTTCAAAATAAGGCATAACTCATGGTGCCTGGGTGGCTCAGTCAGTTAAGTGTCTGACTCTTGATCTCAGCTCAGGTCTTGATCTCAAGGTTGTGAGCTCCAGCCCTGCATTGGGCTTCATGCTGGGTGTGGAGCCTACTTAAAAATAGAAACAAAAAAACAGAACAAAATATAAGGCATAACTCAAAACCCATCACCTTATAAAGATTGATGGATTTGACCACCTAAAAGTTAAAACCTATATGTAGAAGAAACATATATTCAAGAGAAATGATCAGCTAGAAAAACTATTTACCACATATAGGCAGATGATTGATACCCACTCTCAGTATATGGAACATCCTTATAAATTAGTAAGAGGGACACAAGATAGATATGAATGGATAGCTAATGGAAAAATAATACAAATAGCTATTAAATATTTGAAGAGATTATTGGTCTCATAGTTTTTAAAATACAAATTGGATCTACACTGGTGTTTTCTTAAAACAATCAGATTGGTGAACAATGCCCATTGTTGTTCAGTCTTGGAGAACACTTAACCAGTGCACATGATGTATAAGCTGCTACGACTTTTTGGGGGGACAGACTAACAAGATGGAACAAAATGAAAAACATACATTGCAGAAAATTAATCTTAAGAAAATAATGAGTAAACTGAGTACATACATATGTACAAAAATGTTTTTTTACAACAGTTTTATGAAAAAATTGAATAAAACCATAAATATCCATCACTTGTGTTAAGTAATGGTGAATTCAAACAGTGAAATACACTGTAGTCATTGAAAAGGATGGGGTAAATCCTTGTGCACTGAAATAGAAAAATGTTCATTGTAATTAGATAAATATATCTTACTGAATTTAAAACTTTGTGATAACTTATATGAAATGTGTCATCTAATAGACATTCAGTGCTACTGAAGACTCTATAGGTTAGAGGTATATGTGTTTTGGGTTAGAAGTAGGAGGGTGGGAACTAAAACAGAATGGCAAGAAAAATTATTTTAAAAACATGTATTTTATATATGCCTCTTCAAAAAAAACTAGGAATAGTATACACAGTCCTGTTGATAATGGTCTTCTTTGGGACGAGGGACATTGCCAGTTGGGTTCCCAGAGAGCAGACTTGAAGGTGGAGATTATGATGAGGGAGGTTTACTGGGGAGTGCTTTTGGGATCAACACCTATGGAAGGGAGAGGGAGGGAAGAATTGGCCTTAGTCAATTCTGTAGTTCTCAGAATGGAGGAACCAGAGCCTTTCAGACTTAATAGCCATTGGTAGTCATTGGGTAGGGATTGCCTGGGAAGGGGTGTAATCTTGCTGAGGCAATACCTGAAAGGGCTGACAGCTAGCTGGGGGCTGTTTCTGTATTAGTCCCAGCAGGTGGGCTCATCAGTGCCTTCATTCCTAAAGGGATCTGGGCAGCACAGCAGTCTACCACAAATGGGAACTTCACTTTTTTTCTGTATTTAAAAATTCCTATTACATATATAAGAGAAAATAGTTCCTTTTTTTTTTTTTTTTTTTTCAACGTTTTTTATTTATTTTTGGGACAGAGAGAGACAAAGCATGAACGGGGGAGGGGCAGAGAGAGAGGGAGACACAGAGTCGGAAACAGGCTCCAGGCTCCGAGCCATCAGCCCAGAGCCTGACGCGGGGCTCGAACTCACGGACCGCGAGATCGTGACCTGGCTGAAGTCGGACGCTTAACCGACTGCGCCACCCAGGCGCCCCAATAGTTCCTTTTTAAAAAAGAGAATGGCTATTGAAAGAAAGGTTTTAGGTTCAACTAGAGAGTTTTTAACAGCACTTTTCATATCGAGTAGATGATGTATTCCAGGTAACAAATGTTTGAAAGCTTCTAAGTTCAGCCCCTAGGTGATGGCCTCTCTTTTCAGCTCAACAGAATTTGGTTTTCTGATACCATTAGATTTTTCCTATATAGACAAACTTAGGTGACTCTTCATAATTTTTTTAAAGATTTAAGCAGAACATTATCTTAGAAAATAACGTGTCGAATGGATATTAGTAACTTAAAAGACCATGTTTTCTAGTCTTCTATTATTTATATGGAAATTGATGTTGGACCTGTTGATAAATTGTTCAGAGCTAAGCTACTCTTCCTTAATGAATCCTAAAGTACTTTTTCCTTCCTTAGGCACAACTCCAGATGTTTCGAGCTCAGTGGATGTTTGAACTTGCTCCAGGTGTAGGCTCTAGCAATTTAGAAACTCGGCCTTGTAGAGCAGCAGCAAAAGGCTCTTTACTGAAAGCAGACACCAAAGGAAAGCAAGAACTGGCAAAGGAAGAAAAGTTAAGTATTATGGACATTGTGACAAAGTAACTTTTTTTCCAGTTGCACATGAGAATTTGCGTGGTCTTAAGCAAGTGATCATTATAGTTGTATTCTGGTGAAATAAGCACATAACTTATAATTATAACAAAACTTTTCCTCATGTGTGAAAGTATACCAGTATGTCCATCCTTCACTTCTGCTTCTAGGTACTTTGGATGATACCACCATTCATGGGCTTCTTTCTGGAGGTACACTATGTTCGTGGAACTGTCGTTGGCAATTTATAGATCCCTGAGATCCATTTGGTTTCTAAAAGATTGATGCCTCTGAATTTATTAGCAGAAGCACTAAAAGAGAAAAAACTTGTTCAAATGTTAATACCTTTGCAAAGGTCTTAATGCAGTATTTTGTTAAAATTTGTGTTGAACAGATGTATAATGATGCATTAATTATTTCCTTATTCTGGAAAATTTTGAAAGTGCTCACACTGAAAAAATTTTGAATGCTGCTACTTACATGAACTAGGCACAGCACGCTTTCCATTTTTCCTATTCCATAGAGGCTATCATCTTTACATCAATTTTTCTTACAAGTGATTTGCCAGTAAATAATTGAAATTACCATGATAACTAAAAACTTCCATATTTGTTTTGTTTTTTTATTTTGAAACAGTTACAGAAACAGGTATAGGGAGGTCCCGTGTTGGCGACATCTTACATAGCTATAGTACAATATCAAAAACTAGGAAATAGACGTTGGTTCAATGCACA
Organism: Panthera onca; assembly: GCF_046562875.1. Lineage (NCBI taxonomy): Eukaryota > Metazoa > Chordata > Mammalia > Carnivora > Felidae > Panthera > Panthera onca. The sequence continues at coordinate 50,265,275 of NC_138343.1, forward strand.
GAGCTTATTCAGACCTCTCAAATTTATAAGCACTTCTTTGTATGTATGTATGTATGTATGTATGTATGTAAATAGTTCTATGCAGTTTTATTACATGTGTAGCTTCCTTTAACCACCACCATGATCAAGATAAAGAACTGTTGGCACCACAGGGCTCTCTCTGTCAACACCTTTATAGTTGTACCCTTCCCCCCTCCCCTGACCATTCATAACCCCTGGCAATCACTAATCTCCATTCCTATCATTTTGATACTCAAAAGATATTGTATAAATGGAATCATCTAGTGTATAACCTTCTGAGGTGGGCTTTTTTCACTCAGCATAATTCCCCTGAGATCTATCCATGTTTGTGTGTAATGGTAGTTTGTTCCCTTTTTTTGCTCAGTAGTATTGCACGGTATGGTATACCCCAATTTGGTTATTCATCGGCTGAAGGACATTTGGGTTGTTTCTAGTTTTTGGCTATTAATAGAGCAGCTATGAATATTCATGTACAGGTTTTTGCATGAATGTAAGTTTTCATTTTTCTGGCCTAACAGTGCAATTGCTGGGTTGTATGGTAAGTGCCTGTTTGATTAAAAGAAACTGCCCAGTTGTTTTCTAGGGTGTCTGTACCATTTTATGTTCCCTGCAGCAATGTATGAGTGGCCCACGGTCTCCACATCCTTGTCAGCCCTTGGTGTTGTCGTTACTTTTTAGTTTTAGCTATTCTGATAAGTATGTAGTGATACTTCATTGTGATCTTAATTTGTATTTCCCTGATGGCTAATGATGTTGAATACCTTTTCATGTGCTGTTTGCCATCTTTATATCCTCTCTGTACAATATGTTGTCTTTTCTAATTGTATTGCTTGTGTTTTGACTGTTAAGTTTTTGAGGGTTCTTTATGCATTCTAAATACAGTCCTTTGTTGAATACGTGGCTTTTATTTTTTTTTTTTTATTTTTTTTTAATTTTTTTTATTTTTTTTATTTTTTAATATATGAAATTTACTGTCAAATTGGTTTCCATACAACACCCAGTGCTCATCCCAAAAGGTGCCCTCCTCAATACCCATCACCCACCCTGCCCTCCCTCCCACCCCCCATCAACCCTCAGTTTGTTCTCAGTTTTTAACAGTCTCTTATGCTTTGGCTTTCTCCCACTCTAACCTCTTTTTTTTTTTTTTTTTTTTTTTTTTTCCTTCCCCTCCCCCATGGGTTTCTGTTATGTTTCTCAGGATCCACATAAGAGTGAAACCATATGGTATCTGTCTTTCTCTGTATGGCTTATTTCACTTAGCATCACACTCTCCAGTTCCATCCATGTTGCTAAAAAAGGCCATATTTCATTTTTTCTCATTGCCACGTAGTATTCCATTGTGTATATAAACCACAATTTCTTTATCCATTCATCAGTTGATGGACATTTAGGCTCTTTCCATAATTTGGCTATTGTTGAGAGTGCCGCTATAAACATTGGGGTACAGGTGCCCCTATGCATCAGTACTCCTGTATCCCTTGGATAAATTCCTAGCAGTGCTATTGCTGGGTCATAGGGTAGGTCTATTTTTAATTTTCTGAGGAACCTCCACACTGCTTTCCAGAGTGGCTGCACCAATTTGCATTCCCACCAACAGTGCAAGAGGGTTCCTGTTTCTCCACATCCTCTCCAGCATCTATAGTCTCCTGATTTCTTCATTTTGGCCACTCTGACTGGCGTGAGGTGATATCTGAGTGTGGTTTTGATTTGTATTTCCCTGATAAGGAGCGACGTTGAACATCTTTTCATGTGCCTGTTGGCCATCCGGATGTCTTCTTTAGAGAAGTGTCTATTCATGTTTTCTGCCCATTTCTTCACTGGGTTATTTGTTTTTCGGGTGTGGAGTTTGATGAGCTCTTTATAGATTTTGGATACTAGCCCTTTGTCCGATGTGTCATTTGCAAATATCTTTTCCCATTCCGTTGGTTGCCTTTTAGTTTTGTTGGTTGTTTGCTGTGCAGAAGCTTTTTATCTTCATAAGGTCCCAGTAATTCACTTTTGCTTTTAATTCCCTTGCCTTTGGGGATGTGCCGAGTAAGAGATTGCTACGGCTGAGGTCAGAGAGGTCTTTTCCTGCTTTCTCCTCTAAGGTTTTGATGGTTTCCTGTCTCACATTCAGGAATACGTGGCTTTTAAATGCTTTCTCTCAGCTTGTAGCTTGTATTTGCATCCTCAGGGTATTTCACAGAGCAAAAGTTTTTAATTTTGATGAGATCCAGTTTATCATCCTTTCCTTTTATGGATTATGCTTTGGGAATTGAGTATAAGAACTGTCTGCCCAGCCATAAATCTCCAAGATTTTTTTTTCCCTAAAAGTTGAAAGTTTTATATTTTACATTTAAGTCTGTGATCCATTTTTGAGTTAATTCTTTTTTTTTTTTTTTTAATTAAAAAAAATTTTTTTTGAGACAGAGACAGAGCATGAGCAGGGGAGGGGCAGAGAGAGGGGGAGACACAGAATCTGAAGCTGGCTCCAGGCTCTGAGCTATCAGCACAGAGCCCGACGCGGAGCTTGAACTCACAGAGCGTGAGATCATGACCTGAGCTGAAGTCGGACGCTCAACTGACTGAGCCACCCAGGCGCCCCTTGAGTTAATTCTTATGTAAGATGTGAGGTTTAAGTCACAGTTCATTACTTTGCCTGTGGATGTCCAATTGTTCTGGCACTATTTGTTGGCAAGACTGCCCTTCTGCCATGCATACTCATTTTTTTTATTATTAAATAAAGTGGCTTTAATTAATTTATTATCTTTTAATTTGTTTTATTTTTTTATTTTTTTAGATTTACATCCAGATTAGTTAGCATCTAGTGCAACAAAGATTTCAGGAGTAGATTCCTTAGTGCCCCTTACCCGTTTAGCCCATCCCCCCTCCCACAAGCCCTCCCATAACCCTGTTCCCCATATTTATGAGTCTCTTCTGTTTTGTCCCCCTCCCTGTTTTTTTTTTCTTTTTAATTTTTTTTTTAAACGTTTATTTATTTTTGAGACAGAGACAGAGCATGAACAAGGGAGGGGCAGAGAGAGAGGGAGACACAGAATCCGAAACAGGCTCCAGGCTCTGAGCTGTCAGCACAGAGCCCAATGCGGGGCTCGAACTCACGGACCGTGAGATCATGACCTGAGCCGAAGTCGGACGCTTAACCGACCAAACCACCCAGGTGCCCCAACCCTCCCTGTTTTTATATTATTTTTGTTTCCCTTCCCTTATGTTCATCTGTTTTGTCTCTTAAAGTCCTCATATGAGTGAAGTCGTAGGATATTTGTCTTTCTCTGACTAATTTCGCTTAGCATAATACCCTCCAGTTCCATCCATATATTTGCAAATGGCAAGATTTCCTTCTTTTTGATTGCCGAGTAATACTGCATTGTATATATATACCACATCTTCTTTACCCATTCATCCACTGATGGACATTTGGGCTCTTTCCATTCTTTGGCTGTTGTTGATAGTGCTGCTATAAACATGGGCGTGCCTCTGTCCCTTCGAAACAGCACACCTGTATCCCTTGGATAAGTACCTAGTAGTGCCATTGCTGGGTTCTGGGTAGTTCTATTTTTAGTTTTTGGAGGAACCTCCATACTGTTTTCCAGAGTGGCTGCATCAGCTTGCATTCCCACATGCATACTCATTTTTAATACAGACTTTCAAAAATTGCATTTCACTATTTTTATAGGCTCGAGAACTCTTCCTAAAAGCAGTAGAAGAAGAACAGAATGGAGCTCTCTATGAAGGTAAAACTCAGGGCCCAGGATCATATGGTCATGACATTTCTGAATAACAGCTCTTATTGACCAATTCTTTTTTTAACTAGACTATATTTGGTATATAAACATCAGTCACCTTATATTTGAAATTGTTTTTTAACAAATCAAAACTAAAAATTATATTTCTGTGTAACATTTTCCAGAATATTGCTGTGACACATCATCATATTGGTCTACATTTAGGTTTTACTATTTATTAATTCTTCATTATTAAAGTCTTAAAAATAATTGTTTCTCATTTAAAAACAGGGTATTCTTTTATGGATGAAAATGACTTCAGAGGAGGAGAATATAAAAGATAGTTTCAAGAACCTATCTTCTAATTTACATTTACACAAAGGAATAATTGTCAGCTTTAATTGTCTCTTATTAATCCATTAGAAATGCATAAATAAAGTGATGGGGCATTTTACTGTATTAGGCATGTAAGTAGGCTTCCATTTTGTGAAAGTAAAGCTGATAATTGGGGTGTGGGAAAGATGCTTTGCTTTAATTATTTGAAAATGCCCCAAAAATAACATTTTCAGGATTACTGCATTTTATTTGCACATTTCTTCTAGCGATATTTTTACCCTGAGATATTAAAAGAGCCCAAATGGTGAAAGCCCTCTACAGTCTTCATTAGTTTGTGAGTCCCATTTCCACTTAGTGTATAGTAATTCACCCAGAGTGATAGAACACAGCAGAATATATTGAATTGAATAGACTCCATCTAAGGGAAAAAGAGCTGGTAGGCTTTTGAAGTCTCAAGTTCTGTTGGTATAGCTTTGTGGGAGAGATTACTAAGTATTACAGCTCTAAACCACCTGGCCAGGAACTTCATAAAAAAGTAGCTTTTAAAGGTTATTTAGCTAAATAATAGCTTGATTAAAGGAAGTTGGATTTGAAGGTTAAATTCAAAAAAACCTCTTTATTCTACCTAGTAGGAAGCATTTGATTATCCTCAACTCTGCAACCTAGAAAGAAAAGGTTGCTTAAAAGTGTTTTTCTTGGGGCTACAACAATTGCTTTTTCAAAGCCCAAGAAAGACAACCACTTAAGATCACTTCTAACAATGCTTAAGAGGCTGAGGGAAAATGTGGGAAAAAGCGAAGAGTGAATGAAATACAGCATCCTTAAGCCTGTATAATGTGTTAGCTTTAGAAAAAGGAAAGGTTACTTCTGAGTAGTGAGGTTTGGAAATAAGTTTGTTCATTGAACTATTGCATACAGAAAAAAAGGAATTTGGCTCTTTGTAAAGAAAGTTACCAAATTAAACCACAGTTACAGGTAAAGGAAATGACAAAAATGTGCGGTCATAGCTAATTTAGCTTTATTTCTTCTTTTAGCCATCAAGTTTTATCGTAGGGCTATGCAACTTGTACCTGATATAGAGTTCAAGATTACTTATACCCGGTCTCCAGATGGTGATGGCGTTGGAAACAGCTAGTGCGTATATAATTCGATAGACAGTAATACATAGAGTTTGTTAAAGTTAAGCATCTTTGCCCTGTTGACTCTTAACATGATAAGAAGATGGTGGTAATTCTGTTGAATTATATAGTCTTTAGTATAAAGACTTGTTTATACAGTTGTAGAATTTTTTTTAGTTAGGGAAATACTAAGATTAAAATATAGAAATGCACATTTTAGGCAGATATAACGAAGACAAGGTAACAAGAGTTTTTTGTTTTGTTTTTTAAGTAAAACCAGTGATTATTGAAAGTAAATTAAAAGACACATTTCAGCTTTCTGAAACCTGTTTTAAAAAGTCAAACCTATTAAAATGTAATAGGCCAAAGTTGACAAAATGTTAATAATCGTCGAAATTGGGTGATGTGTACACGGGGTTTCATCAAACTAGTCTTTCTCCTTTTTTATATGTTAGAAGCTATACATTTTTTTAAAAAAAGTTTTTTCATTTTATTAAGAAAATGCTGAATTATAACAGGACTTTATTATTCTTTTAAGGTGTCTAGGAGGACATTGAGACTGTAACATTTGCTTAAAAGCACAGGTACAGGAAAGAAACTGTTTCTTTGGACAGATGCCACTTGCAGGAAAGTCATGAAGTGGCATTGATAGTTTTATATGGACAGAGCTCAAGAGAATTTTAAACCAGTACTTTTGAAGCTATTTGCAAAACAATTCTATAAAACTGTTTTTGGCTTAATCCATCATTAAAAGCTTAATTTGCTGAAATGAGAAGGGAGGAGTGTCTGTACCCATTAGAGAATGTCAGGTTTTTGGTTTTTTTTTAACTTGTTTTATTTTTTTATTTTTTAAATTTACATCCAAATTAGTTAGCATCTAGTGCAACAATGATTTCAGGAGTAGATTCCTTAGTGCCCCTTACCCATTTAGCCCATCCCCCCATGCACAACCCCTCCAGTAACCCTCTGTTTGTTCTCCATATTTATAAATCTCTTCTGTTTTGTCCCTCTCCCTGTTTTTATATTCTTTTTGTTTCCCTTCCCTTATGTTCATCTGTTTTACCTCTTAAAGTCCTCATATGAGTGAAGTCATGATTTTTGTCTTTCTCTGACTAATTTCACTTAGCATAATACCCTCCAGTTCCATCCACATAGTTGCATATGGCAAGATGTCATTCTTTTTGATTGCCGAGTAATGCTCCATTGTATATATATATCACATCTTCTTTATCCGTTCATCCATCGATGGACATTTGGGCTCTTTCCATACTTTGGCTATTGTTGATAGTGCTGCTATAAACATGGGGGTGCACGTGTCCCTTTCAAACAGCACACCTGTATCCCTTGGATAAATGCCTAGTAGTGCCATTGCTGGGTCCTGGGTAGTGCTATTTTTAGTTGGTTTTTTTTTTTTTTTTTTTTTTTTTTTTTTTAACGTTTATTTATTTTTGAGACAGAGACAGAGCATGAACAGGGGAGGGTCAGAGAGAGGGAGACACAGAATCTGAAACAGGCTCCAGGCTCTGAGCAGTCAGCACAGAGCCCGACGCGGGGCTTGAACTCATGGACTGCGAGATCATGACCTGAGCTGAAGTCGGACACTTAACCGACTGAGCCACCCAGGCGCCCCTATTTTTAGTTTTTTGAGGAACCTCCATACTATTTTCCAGAGTGGCTGCACCAGCTTGCATTTCCAGGGAATGTCAGGTTTTTAAAATGAGCAATACACAGGAAAATCATGTTTTGGTAATGATTATTATATTACCTCTGTCATGAAATAATTAAGTTCCCCTTATGGATGATGTACTTATTGCCACTGTTTTTTTAACTGCTTACAGTATTAACACACAGGCTTTGGATATTAAAAACATCCAAATGAAGTCAGTCTTAATTGTGTGTTTGAACTTTGAAGCTAATAGTATATTGTTCACCAAGTGAGAGTTACCAGTGTGAAATAGTTCATATTCAAAATGAGTCATTTGGACTTTTTTAAACCGTCTTTAAACTCAGGTGGTCATTTAGACCTAGCTCTTAGCCAGTTTTATGAATAGATATAGGTACTGTTAAGAAAGGTTGCCTTAAAACATGAAAGAAGCATTTCTTTTCTGTCCCATCCCTTTCTGCAAGCCCATATGCAATGAAGGTTTTTTAAAGATACAGCTGTTCTTTTGTTTTTTTGTTTTCTTACTGATCTAGTAATCCCTGAAAGTCTCTTTCCTGGCTTTGTTTTGGTTTCTTGCCTTCCCTGAAATGTCAGTAGAGAAGCCTTTGAGTCCATCTGGCCTCAACCACACGTGCCTTTGTTGTATTATAATAAACCTTTCCTGGTCTTTTGACTTCACTCTTCCTCTAGGCCTTTTTGTAGTCTGATCACTTTTAAGGTTAATTTCAGCAAAAATGGAAAGCTAGAGGTTTTTTTTTCTTTTCCCAGAACTCTAAACTGCACATTTGTTTATGTTGGTAGATGATTTGTGGACCCTGCTAAGATTTTTTTAAATTACATATTTTCCTCTCGTAAGGTAGGGTGATAAGGCACATCTGTTACAAAACCCTTGGTAAGTAAGTACCACAGATGACATCTGTATGTTTGATTTTTATCCAGTTAGAATGGAGTATAGTCATACTAGTATGGAATATATTTACACAAGTTTTTTTAAATCATTTGAAATGATCTTTTTCACTAATTCAAGAAATCTCTACAATAAAATGGACTAAATGTCAGTAATTGTATCCCAAATTCTAGTTCTTTTTTTTTTTCTTTTTATTTATTTATTTTGAGAGAGAGATGGAGACAGCATGAGTTGGGGAGGGGCAGAGAGAGAGGGAGACAGAGAATCCCAAGCAGCCTCTGCACTGTCAGAGCAGAGCCCATCATGGGCTTGAACTCACGAAACTGTGAGACCATGACTTGAGCTGAAACCAAGCAGACGTTTAGCCGACTGAGCCACCCATGCACGCCCCTGCCCCTCTGAATTCTAGTTCTTCCTGGGTGAGAATGAAAATTGCTTTTTCCTTCAAAAGACTGGGTATGATACTCCTTTGCAAGGCAGAATAAACTTTTTTCAAATCAAAAAAGTAAAGATAGTTTACTTTTAGATGACTTTTTCTGAAGCAGATTTTAAAACTACTATGAAAACTCAGTTTCTGAGCTCTGTTGTGGACTGAGGCACTTAGTTTATTCACCTCCCTCCTTTTTCAGCATGGAAGATAATGATGACGACAGCAAGATGGCAGACCTCTTGTCCTGCTTCCAGCAGCAGCTCACGTTTCAGGAGTCTGTGCTCAAACTGTGCCAGCCTGAGCTGGAGAGCAGTCAGACTCACATATCAGGTATGAGTTCAAGGTTGTTAGAACTCGGCGAGGCACACTTTCACCAGAGATTTAAGGTTTCCTGACTTACAAGGTCAGATAACTTGCCAGGTAATTGCTTTAGTTCAAGATATGTTGGGAGAGCTAGTTACAATTACTGTTTGCAAAACCTCAAGTAGAAAGCAGTTTGTAGCACAATTCAAGGAGGTCCAACTTGGTTCAGTGAAGATCTAAGAGGGTGTTGAAGCAGTCCAAGAAAATTAGAGGAATATTGGTGTCACCAGGCATTTTAGCCTGAGATAGGCACATGTTCAAAAATGAATGTTTTTCTTTTCATATGTTAAATGTTATTTAATTAGTTATGGGATTTTCCAGATTCAAGGAGATGAAAATAAGTTTTTAGTGTTAGCGAATGGAATATGGATTTTATGTGTGTGTGTGTGTGTGTGTGTGTATCAGACTATTTTTCTAACACTTGTATTTTAATATATCTTGGTGGTAAAATGATCCTTTGAGGGAAAGGGTGCTCTATAAAGGTGACTTCTGATTCGCTCTATAGTGAAAAAAACAAAGATTTGTGTCTTGATGTTAGAAACCATTATTACTTTTGGATAATTAAATACACGCGTGCACAGCTCTGAGCAGTACTAAGGGTGTGATTCACAAATGTGTGGGAGTACGGAGAGCTACCTGCACCGAGAATGAGATGGTACAATAACAGAGTCGCCGAACGGTTGGTTTCTTTTGCAGTGCTGCCAATGGAGGTCCTGATGTACATCTTCCGATGGGTGGTGTCTAGTGACTTGGATCTCAGATCATTAGAGCAGCTGTCACAGGTGTGCAGAGGATTCTATATCTGTGCCAGGTACTTCACCTGTTTTAAAACAACTTGGGCAGTGGTGAAAAAAAATTATGGTCTTTTGCTGGTTTTGATAAAAAACTTGATTGATGTTCTGGGTAAAAATTTAGAATGAACAGTTTGGCCTAAGTTGTATTTGTGTGATTTTCTCAAACCACTTAGCATTTAAAGGTAGAATGCACTAGGTTTCCAGAGTATAGACTATTGCGTAGAACAGAGGTAGTCACACACATTACTTCCACAGGGTAGTTTGCATGCTAGTCTCGCTGATTTGGAAAAGAAATTGCACTAGAAAAATAAACTCAAGTCATTTTCAGAATAACTCTAAACCCATTAAGTGATAATGATTTAGGGGTACCTGGGTGGCTCAGTTGGTTGAATGTCTGACTTTGACTCAGGTCATGATCTTGTAGTTCACAGGTTCGAGTCCTGTGTCAGGCTCTGTTCTGACAGCTCAGTCTGGAGCCTGCTTTGGATTCTGTGTCTCCCTCTCTCTGCACCTCCCCTGCTGGCGCGCGTGCGCTCGCTCTCTCTCTCTCTCTCTCTCTCTCTCAAAAATAAATAAAAAAATTAAAAAAAAATTTTTTTAAGTAATGATTTAAACTTAGATTGCACTAGAACTTTCTTTTGGCCCATTAAAAGTTATTCTATACTTTTATTTTTTAATGTTTATTAATTTTGAGGTGGGGGAGGGGCAGACAGGGAGAGAGAGAATCCCAAGCAGGCTCCACTCTGTGATGCTATGTGGGACTCCATCTCATGATGTTGAGATCATGACCCAAGCCAATATTGAGAGTCTGATGCTCACCGGCTCCACCCTGAACATGGAGACTGTTTGGAATTCTCTCTCTCCTTCTCTCCCTCTGCCACTCCCCTTCGCGCAGTCTCTCTTCTCAAAATAAATAATTAACATTAAAAAAAAAAGAAGAATCGGATGCTCAATGTACTGAGCCACCAGGCACCCCCATCCTATACTTTTAAAATATTGCTACATAAAGAATAATCCTAGCTTAGTATAAAATTATTTGAGATTGGTCATCTTTCGTGGATATCTTACATAAAAATACATACTTTGTCCTTAGCATCTAGAAGTTTTTTATAACTTCTTAAACTTTATTATTTTTTAACAACCTAATTTCATTTGGAGTCTTCTATTTTGGGTAAAATATTTGAATTGCCTGATGCCTTTGTTTTTTGGTGATTCTGTGTGCTATTCCATTTAACAAATTCTTATTAAACAAGTAGATTTCAGTTTTGAAATTGGAGTCTCTAGAACTGTTAATCTATTAACTTTTTTAAAAATTATATTATAGGGGCACCTGGTTGGCTCAGTCGGTTAAGCATCCAACTTCAGCTCAGGTCATGATCTCACAGTTCGTGGGTTCGAGCCCCATATGGGGCCCTGTCCTGGCAGCTTGGAGCCTGGAGCCTGCCTTGGATTCTGTGTCTCCCTCTCTCCCTGCCTCTCCCATACGTATTGTCGCTCTCTCTCTCAAAAATAAATAAACATTAAAAAAATTATAAAGGGAATTTTCAGGGATAAAACTTCTGTGTGTTTTCATAAAATAAAAATAATCATAAAAAGAAAAAATTGGGGAGGTAGTTAATCCTTTTTTGCAGCCCGGCTCAGATACAAGTAGTTTTTTACATCTTTAAAACTGAATATTTCAAGTTACAGATAGAGTTAAAAGTATTTTGAGCTGTATGGAATCCTGTCGATATTCAGTATATCTTTTGCTTAGTTTTTCTACACTAACCCCATAACAGTCTTGTTGGTGCTGCCTTAAAAGTAGACCTCCAGTCTGACCATTTCACCCTTCTCCAAGTACCCTTCTTGGTCAGCCACAGTTATACCTGGTCTGAGTTACGGCAGTGGCCTGCTTCCACTGTGACACCCCTAGAGCATATTTTCCAGACTACCAGAGTGATCTTTTAAAAGCATAAGTCTGGGCGCCTGGGTGGCTCAGTTGATTAAGCATCCAACTCTTGGTTACAGCTAGGGTCATGATCTCACGGGTTGTGACTTTGAGCCCCACATCAGGCTCTGCACTGACAGTGTGGAGCCTGCTAGTGCTTCTCTCTCTCCCCCATCTCTCTGCCCCCTGCCCATGCTTTCTCTCTCTCAAAATAAATAAACTTAAATTGAAAAAAACCCCAAAACCCGGTAAAAGCATTAAATCATACTCAGAGCTCTTCAGTGGCATCTGTCTCACCTAAATAGCCTGCAAGCTGTTACCTCCCCTGCCCTTGACTGCCTCTCTAATCATGTAGTCTGTTAACCTTGCTTAGTTTGCTGCAACCTCATGGTCCTTGTTGAGTGTGCCAGTCACACTCCTACCCAAGGGCCTTGCACTTGCTATGGCTTCTGCCCAGCGTTCTTTCCCGGCCACTATATCTGAAATTGTCTCTATTTCCCCACTGCATTTCTTGTCTGTTTACCCTGCTTCATTTTTTCTTACACTGGGCACACTACCTGAAACTTTTCTGTTTTCTTAGTTTTGTTTGCTTTCCCACCAATAAACCAGCAGGGCCTTAGCCATGTCTATCAGTCTATCTCCAGAACCCAGACAGTGACTTGTAGGAGCTCAACAAGTTCTTGCTGAATAGAAGATGATTGCTAGTAGCAGAGATATTTCTTGTATCTGCATAGATGGACTTAGCCTTTTTTATAAATTGATGTTATGTTTTATCACCTAGAGACCCTGAAATATGGCGTTTGGCCTGCTTGAAAGTTTGGGGCAGAAGCTGTGTTAAACTTGTTCCATACACATCCTGGAGAGAGATGTTTTTAGAAAGGCCCCGTGTCCGGTTTGATGGTAAGTTGAACTCTTTAGAACTGAGAAGAAATAGTGGTCTGTCCTGCTGATTTTGATAAATACATAGTCTTCATTTTCTGTAACAGACATTAGTCCTCTGATCATATTTAAAGGAAACCACAGTAAAATTAAAACTAGAAACATGTTATGTGCTTGTAACTATAAAATTTTTGTTTGTGTTCCTACTTAAAAAAAAAAACAACTTTCTTTTTTATAGGAGTGTATATCAGCAAAACGACATATATTCGTCAAGGGGAACAGTCTCTTGATGGTTTCTATAGAGCCTGGCACCAAGTGGAATATTACAGGTACAACTGTAGTAAACTGAGTGAGTGAAAAATTCTCTCTCTCCAAGTATTAGTTCATTAGTAGGAAGCTGTTCTCTGTGGCTTTTGCATTTATCTATAGAATGACCCTCAGTATTTTTATCCAGTATTATAATAGGACCTGCACTTGAAGAACTAATAGGTTAATGCACATGATTTAATTCCTCCTAGCCTCTAAATCTAAGAATCGTTTTATGTTTTTCTTTTCTTAAATTTTTTAAAGTTTATTTATTTATTTTGAGAGAGACAGAGACAGTGTTAGGGGGGAGAGAGAGAGAGAGACAGACAGACAGACAGACAGACAATCTCAAGCAGACTCTACACAGCACAGAGCCCGATGTGGAGCTCGAACTCAAGAAACCGTGAGATCATGACCTGAGCTGAAATCAAGAGTCAGGCACTTAACGGACTGAGCTACCCAGGTGCCCCAGAATTGTTTTATGTTCTAGAGTTCTTGTTTTTTGCTTTTGGTGTACTCATTCATTTGCCTTTTCACATAGCTTTTGCTATTATTCATCTTTACTATCCATCAGATGTTATCATCGTTGAGAAATAAGTAGACATGGGGCACCTGGGTGACTCAGTTGGTTAACTGTCCGACTTTAGCCCAGGTCATGATCTCGTGGTTCATGAGTTTGAGCCTCACATCGAGCTGTCTGCTGTCAGTGCAGAGCCTGCTTTGGATCCTCTGTCCCCCTCTCTCTCTCTGTCCCCCACCTCGCACTATCTCACTCTCTTAAAAATAAATAAACATAAAAAAGAGGAATAAGTAGACCTGTTAACTACTGTGTATTATCATTAGAGCTCACTTTTTATATTAATTAGTGCTTTAGGAAAAGTGCTTTAATAGAGGAATATTTTTATTCAGGAGTAAAACTGAAAGTTAAACAGTTCCCTCTGAGAAAGATAATAAAATGCCTTCACTTCTATTGTGCTGGCCTCACAGGTTGTCAATAGTGTTTGTTTTAATGATGTTTTGTCAGTTTTTGACCCATGGTATTTCTGTTTTGATTTCACAGCAGAGAACAGGTTTAGGGCTAGAAAACAAGGACATGTTTTATACTTTGTGTGTGTGTGGTGTTTTTTGGTGTTCTTTTTCTTTTTACACAGGTACATAAGGTTCTTCCCTGATGGCCACATGATGATGTTGACAACCCCTGAGGAGCCTCAGTCCATTGTTCCTCGTTTAAGAACTAGGAATACCAGGTAGTATTTTTCTGTAGTTCTCTATCCAGCCCACATTTTATATGGATACCTGCAGGTTAATGTCATCCAGTGCTTCCTTAAGTTAGTACTGCATGATTAAAACAGCACTCTGCAAGAGCCCTTGTGAACAATACTAATTCCTGGGCATCGCTCTAGAGAGGACAGTTCAGTAGGTCTTTGGAACCTTACCAATCTAGGTTTATTCACATCCTAGTTGATTCTTCTCGGGCAAGTTGAGTAACTACTATTGTAATATATTACTTCCTAGGTTATTTAAATACATACAATAACTGATTAGTGGACTTAACTTGTATTTTTTAATTTTTAGAACTGATGCAATTCTACTGGGTCATTACCGCTTGTCACAAGATACAGACAATCAGACCAAAGTATTTGCTGTGATAACTAAGAAAAAAGAAGAAGTGAGTATACAAGGTGGAATTGGCAGTTCTCTCTTCATTTCAGTACCCTACTCATTTAAGAATTCTTGATTAGAAAGGATAACAAAATTGTGTTTTATAATTTATACGTTTCACAAAATGTATGTTGACTTATAGCATCTCTTTAAACAGAGCTGGAAGGTTTTCTAAAATGTGGGGTATTTTGAATTATGGATTCGCTTGTTTTTCTCTAAATGATTTCTTGTTCTAGTCCAGGCTTTTTACATATGAAAATGTAAACCCAAAATATCCTATGAAATAACTAGTAAAATCATACCTGAATATGTTTTTAGCTGTTCTCATTTTGAATCATAAGGGATTTTGTTCTTAAGTTAGCTCACACAGATGATTCTTTCTCAAGGATACGTTTACAGAGAATTCAATTTTTTAAGTTTATTTATTTTGAGAGACAGAGAACATGAGCAGGGGAGGGGCAGAGAGAGGGAGAGGAGGAGCATCCCAAGAAGGCTCCTCACTGTCGGCGCAGAGCCTGTTGCGGTGCTCAAACTCATGAACCATAAGATTGTGACCAGAGCCAAAATCAAAAGTTGGATGCGAAACTATCTCAGCCACCCAGGAACCCCGAGAATCAATCAGTTTATACTGGAAATAAGCAAAAGATAATTTCCTTCTTCTTGTGGTTTTTTTTTTGTTTTGTTTTGTTTTTGTTCTTTTAATGTTTATTTATTTATTTATTTATTTTTTTAATATATGAAATTTACTGTCAGATTGGTTTCCATACAACACCCAGTGCTCATCCCAAAAGGTGCCCTCCTCAATACCCATCACCCACCCTCCCCTCCCTCCCACCCCCCATCAACCCTCAGTTTGTTCTCAGTTTTTAACAGTCTCTTATGCTTTAGCTCTCTCCCACTCTAAACTCTTTTTTTTTTTTTTTTTTCCTTTCTCTCCCCCATGGGTTTCTGTTACGTTTCTCAGGATCCACATAAGAGTGAAACCATATGGTATCTGTCTTTCTCTGTATGGCTTATTTCACTTAGCATCACACTCTCCAGTTCCATCCACGTTGCTACAAAAGGCCATATTTCATTTTTTCTCATTGCCACGTAGTATTCCATTGTGTATATAAACCACAATTTCTTTATCCATTCATCAGTTGATGGACATTTAGGCTCTTTCCATAATTTGGCTATTGTTGAGAGTGCTGCTATAAACATTGGGGTACAAGTGCCCCTATGCATCAGTACTCCTGTATCCCTTGGATAAATTCCTAGCAGTGCTATTGCTGGGTCATAGGGTAGGTCTATTTTTAATTTTCTGAGGAACCTCCACACTGCTTTCCAGAGCGGCTGCACCAATTTGCATTCCCACCAACAGTGCAAGAGGGTTCCCATTTCTCCACATCCTCTCCAGCATCTATAGTGTCCTGATTTGTTCATTTTGGCCACTCTGACTGGCGTGAGGTGATATCTGAGTGTGGTTTTGATTTGTATTTCCCTGATAAGGAGCAATGTTGAACATCTTTTCATGTGCCTGTTGGCCATCCGGATGTCTTCTTTAGAGAAGTGTCTATTCATGCTTTCTGCCCATGTCTTCACTGGGTTGTTTTTCGGGTGTGGAGTTTGGTGAGCTCTTTATAGATTTTGGATACTAACCCTTTGTCCGATATGTCATTTGCAAATATCTTTTCCCATTCTGTTGGTTGCCTTTTAGTTTTGTTGGTTGTTTCCTTTGCTGTGCAGAAGCTTTTTATCTTCATAAGGTCCCAGTAATTCACTTTTGCTTTTAATTCCCTTGCCTTTGGGGATGTGTCGAGTAAGAGATTGCTACGGCTGAGGTCAGAGAGGTCTTTTCCTGCTTTCTCCTCTAAGGTTTTGATGGTTTCCTGTCTCACATTCAGGTCCTTTATCCATTTTGAGTTTATTTTTGTGAATGGTGTGAGAAAGTGGTCTAGTTTCAACCTTCTGCATGTTGCTGTCCAGTTCTCCCAGCACCATTTGTTAAAGAGACTGTCTTTTTTCCATTGGATGTTCTTTCCTGCTTTGTCAAAGATGAGTTGGCCATACGTTTGTGGGTCTAGTTCTGGGGTTTCTATTCTATTCCATTGGTCTATGTGTCTGTTTTTGTGCCATCTTCCTGTGTTTATATAAGGAAAAAAATGCCAAGCAAATGTGACTATTGAATTATTACATTCCAGATTACTTTTAACTGTCTTTAATACATTGAGGGCCTAATTTTTTTCACAACTTTTCTCCATATGCGTTTTTCAGTCCTGGTTTTAAAAATGTATGCCCAAGGAGTCCATACACCTGAGTAGTCGGTTGTGACGTAGTTGGAATAAAGACTTGCCTAATGCTTTTATAATTAATGTAGTTTTTGAACGTTTTCCTCCCATCAGATCCTCCTCTCTTCCTTGGCATCATGTGTTGAGATAGTTAGGGCAGGGTTTCATCGGAGTCCCTTCACCTTGTGGCCATCTGTTGCCGGCTTCTCTGCCTGCCTCAGGTAGGCTACAGGAATCTGGGCAGCAGTCTGAGGGGCAGAGGTGGCTGCTATGGTTGTGATGTTGGCCATGAGCTTCCTAAGGTCAAAATGTGAGGCCCTTGTTATTTAGGTTTTATCTAATAAAAGAGTTTAGGAACTGCCTACATTGAGTTCCAATTTTCTCTTCAGAATATGATACACTGAAACCATGTATAGTGATGGCATTCTTGTGTCATTAGCAATAGTATTTGCAAAAGTGTGATTCTAATGAACCTTGTCCACATCTATTTCTTCATTGACTTACCACAAAAGTTAAGTTCTACTCTATGCTTTTTCTACATCTTTCACCAGTTCATCCCTTTGCCTCCTTAAAAATTGTGTTTTCAGTAGAAAGAAGTACTGGGCTTACATGTAGAAGATAGCAGTTTTCATTTCCAACGCTGCAACTGCTGTGTAATTTTGATTAACTTGTTTGACCTCCCTAGGTCTTCATTCTTTTAGCCATTAACTAGCAATGTACAATCATATTTAACACTTGGGGTTACTGTGATGATTAACTAAGTCGATGATAGAAAACCTTACTTTAGAGTGCTTTAACATTTGTCAGAGCGCTCATACACATTCTTATTTGATACTCAGGACACCTCTGCTCTGTGCAGATGCCATGTTACTTTTAGCATCACTCTTGCATAATGTATTCCTATGATATTTCTACGTGTCAGTGAGTTGAGGTTTCATTATGGCTCACATACTTTTTCTTTTACAGAAACCACTTGACTATAAATACAGATACTTCCGTCGTGTCCCCGTACCAGAAGCAGATCAGAGTTTTCATGTGGGGCTACAGCTGTGTTCCAGTGGCCACCAGAGGTTCAACAAACTCATCTGGATACATCATTCTTGTCATGTTACATACAAGTAGGTGAATGTGATACAAATACTAGAGTTACACAATAAATGTGTACTTCATGTCAGGCTTAGAAAACCCTCACATAGCTTTCAAGTTCCTCCAGAGTTGACATTACATTGTAAAACAGCATTACGTTACAGAGTGTTACGTGCTCCCATAGATGCGCTCAAGTCTGTTGTACTTACCTAGAGAACTCTCAGTGTGGTAGTTAGTGCTGCTGGTTCAAGCTGGTCATGTTCTTCCGTTTTCTGGGTGGGGGTCACCTGCCCAGAAAATGACAGTCTTTTCTATGGCAGTGTTATTCTGTCAGGCATTCAAAAACCAAAACAACAACTGCAAACCAAGAAACTTGCTGAAAGGAGATAAACTGAGAGTGGACCAGGAGGCGGAGCTCTTTCCAGTGCCCCTGGGAATGGGAACCGGTGCCGCCACTTTGGAAGTGAAAGTCGAGCTCCTCAAGCAGAATGGTACTCAGTCACTCAAAGCCGTCCGTGCATTACTTACTCGTTGACTTACTCAAGGCACTTTTAAAACACTAGATCTGTTTTCTTCCCCTGGGTTTCAGTCTTACCATTTTTTTTACTTATTTCCATTGTGTTTATTCTCAGGGATTATACACTGATTTTAATAAAATGGTAGGTAGAAGAGTAATAAGTCTTCTAAAAAGATCTGTGTTCGAAAGCCAAATCTATCAGGTCATTCCTAATTTAAAGCTCTTCATGTTAGGATTACCTGTGTGAAATAGTTAATGAGCAGAAGAATGTGTGTGAGAAAGGAGCAGTACAGAGATAAGAGAAAGAGCAATTTGTGTGGATGTTGAGGTTCACTGTTGCTAGGTTTAAAGGAATATTGGTGTGTGGTCGAGGGTTCTCCGTTCCAAAATTGAATCCAAAATTCTCAGAGACAAGTTTTAAGGTCATCTCCTATTAACCTACCTCATAGCCTTGAGTTTTCACAGGGTCGAAAACTTTCTGCGTCTTTTTTCCACCTTACAAGGAACTTTCCCCCCACTCATATGAAAGGTCCTGAGAACTGAGAAAGCATTTTTCTTTCTTTTAATTCTTACCTACCAGTCCTATACCTCCTCTTTTGCTTCACTTAGTAAAATTGTGCAGTGGAATTTTTTTTTTTTTTAAAGAAAGATACCAAA
Organism: Panthera onca; assembly: GCF_046562875.1. Classification (NCBI taxonomy): domain Eukaryota; kingdom Metazoa; phylum Chordata; class Mammalia; order Carnivora; family Felidae; genus Panthera; species Panthera onca. The sequence goes on from NC_138343.1 coordinate 50,283,936, forward strand.
CCCAGAGTAAAACCAAACAAATAGCATCACGTTTTAGGAGAAAAAGGACATGATAGGTGTCATCTATAACTGCTAATGATAACATTGATTTCCTTACAGTATTTATAAAGTCACTTGAATTTTCAGCCTTTGTTTATTTCTCACCTTTTTGGAGACAAATAAAAGGCTATAGTAGTTTAACTTGTCACCTGCTTCTTCTCCCTCTGAACTGTGATCATGCTGTTGATCATGCAAATATTTAAGTCATTAAATTCTATTATAGGACTATAATTCTTTATAAATTACATTTTAACAAGATCCTTAAAATGCCTATAGTCTTTAACTTAGAATTTCTATTCTTAGAAATTTGTTCAAAGGATATAATAAAAAAATATCATATTATTTTTAATTACCAAACAGTGAAAACAACCTAAATCTCCAAAAAAAGGGGATTGTTATTAAGTAAATTGTGATATAGGCAGACAGTGAAATATTACACAGGAACTAAAAATGACTTCTGAAGTGTATTTATTGATAGGAGGAAATGCATATGTCAGAATGTTAAATTAGAAGCAGGATTACTAACAGTATGATCTCAATAGAAAAGCTCAATAGACAGGTTAAGGTCCTTGGAAGGAAGTACAGTTGACCCTTGAACAACATGGGTTTGAGCTGCATGAATCCACTTATATGTGGATTTTTTTCAATAAATAGAGTACTTTAAATGTATTTTTCTTATGATTTTCTTAATAACTTTGCCTCTTCTCTAGCTTACTTTATTGTAAGATTATAGTATATAATGCATATAGCATACATAATATGTATTAATCGACTGTTTGTAACTGGAAAGGTTTCCAGTCAGCAGTAGGTCATTAATAGTTCTGTTTTGGGGGACTCAAAAGTTATATGCAGATTTTTGACTGTGTGGGAGGTTGGCACCCTTAACCCTGCGTTTTTCAAGGGTCAACTGTAATTCATATGCTATGTCTAGGTGATGGAATTATGAGTGATTTTTCTTTGTACTTTTCTAAATTTGTCAGTTAAAAAAATTTTTTTTTAATATTTATTTATTTTGGAGAGAGAAAGAGGAGGGGAGGGGCAGAGAGAGAAGGAGACACAGAATCTGAAGCAGGCTCCAGGCTCTAAGCTGTCAGCACAGAGCCCGACATGGGGCTTGAACTCACAAACCGTGAGATCATGACCTGAGCTGTGAAGTTGGCTGCTTAACTGAGCCACACAGGTGCCCCTAAATTTATCAATTTTTTAATAATATGCCTATTAAATAACCAAGTAAATTTTAAAGATTTAATTGGCTTTATTGAAAGATTCATGAATGGGGAGCTCTGAGGAGTTGTACAAAATGGAAGGTTTTATAGGAGAGCCAAGCAAGAAGGTTATTAACAAAAGAAAAGGATTGTTTCAAGCAAGGACACTTTCCCTTAGAGGGAAAAGCCAGGTGTCTTATGCAGACTACCTCATCTTACTTTGGGGATTGCAGAGGGCCCATGTGGCAGACTCCTTGGTACCATCAGAAAATTCCTGACTGACCAGTTAAGACTACATTTCTGAGGGAGGTGGAAACTGCAGTTAAATTACGTATTAAGCCCCAGGTTGGGAGCTCATTCTGATGATGCCATTTTGGACCTGTGGTTTTCTTAATAGTTCCCCCTTTAACAGTTCCCCCTTTTGATCAGACTCTCAGCTTAACTGAGAGATGTGATAAAAATTTAAGGCATTAGCACCAACTGTCAATTACCATTCTGTACTTCTCACAGCTTTTGTAGATCCTTTGTGTGGTACCTATAGCTCCTGATTCTTTTCCTTAATCTCTATGATGTTGCTAGGTCACAGCTTCAGGTTCACATTCCAGTCTTAGGAGATCATTTGCTTGCTGATCAGTGGCTGTGAACATACATTCAAAGATTTTGAGAGAAGATAATGCATCAAAGGGATTATTACTATAAGGATAATACCCAATAGTGGGAGTATACTTTAGAGCCATGGTCTCCAAGACTCAAACCAAGAAAAAACAAGTCAAAGACCCTGCTGAAGGAGTCATCTTTTTAAGCCCAGGGGCTTGCTCAGTGATCTTATATAATTGAGTTTTAACTTCCCCCTAAGTGTTCTTAATCCAGTCACAGTGGGTGGTGTTGGCCACAACACAAGATGTTCAGCTAAAAGATAATCAAGGACAATTTTGGCTAGAGAGTCTAAGGATCTCTGTTGTGCTACTGCTTTAGCAGCAGATTTTGCAATATTTTTGAGAATTAAGAAGTTCTTGATCATAGCCTCATTTATATTTATCCCTAACCAAGAAAATAGGGACCTGTGAAAAGGAGTGAATCTGAATCATGAATGTCTCTTCATAGGTCTTCTTTAATTCAACAGTGTAAATTTAGAGAAATTCCAGAGGTTATACACCCCATCTCCCTTAGCAATGGCCTAGGAGATACAGATGAGGGTGTTAACTTTCCAGGCCAATGCCAGAGTGAAGGAAAGGCGAAGAGGAGAAAGGCGTTTACGTTTAGTTAGCATATGAGGTGTTGATCCATCATCTGGGAAGGAAGGAGTCTACCTTGATGTCAGCTACGTCTTTTCCTTGTCAATTTGATACAGAGGTCTCCAGCATCTGTACAGGACCAGGTGTCAGGTGGAGCCTTCTCTAATTGTGTGATGTGTACGCAGGGCTTAATACTTTTTAGTTTTGGAGCAGGGTCAGTGGTCAGGAGCACCTGGTACTCCTGGTAAGGTCCTTTTCCAGTGGGGCTGGAGGGTTGTTTTCCTCTGACGTTTATGTAGTCACCAAGCTCTAAACTGTGATCAACAGGTTTCTCTGAACTGGGATCCAGAAGCTTCTTGAACCTTTTGATGTCAGGCTTGAACACAAGACATTAGAGACTTGTAGTAGCTGGTTATATGAGCATGAGACAACAGGGGTTCAGCAGAAGGTTGTGTACTAATAGAATTCCAAGAAGTTTGTAAGGTTTCATTAAGAATTCCAAGAAGTTTGTAGGGTTTTCATTAAGGCTCGTATGATTAGTCAGGTGAAATGGCTGCTTTGATCACTGGAGATGAAGTGGAAGGTATACCCCAAATGGGAAACACATTTTTTAATGTTACTTATTTTTTCCTGCGAGGGCATCTGTCTTACAGCAGTCATGACCCATCTAGAAACCACCCATATAATAACAAAAACACATTTCTTGATAACCCATACTAAGTGGCAACTGAATGAAGTCCAGCTGCAAGTATTCTGAGTCCAGAGGGTGGAGGTTTAAGGCTTCTGGGAACAAAAGTAGATTTTTGGGAGGAGGGGAGTGGTGGTGACCAGTCAGGTCAAATATTGCTGATAAACATCTATAAAATTACAAAACCAGTCTATCAATGTCTGTTTATAATTTGAGTCTTTTTAAATGTCCTGTGGTAGGAATGCAACAATTGAAAAATGGGATTTGTGGGGCACCTGGGTGGTGCAGTCAGGTAAGTGTCCAACTCTTGATCTCGGCTCAGGTCATGATCTCACAGTCTGTGGGCTTGAGCCCTGCATCAGGCTCCGTGCTGACAGCGCAGAGCCTGCTTGGGATTCTGTTTCTTTCTCTCTGCTCCTCCTTCGCTTTTGCTGTCTTCCTCTCAAAATAAATAGATAAACTTAAAAAAAAAAAAAAAAAATGGGATTTGCCAGGGAGCCAGAAAGAACGAGGCCATCTTGGGTTTCCCATAGCCCAAGTGTTGGTTTCATTTGCAGTCATTGCTTACTCAGCTCCATTTCTCCAGTTTAGAAGCAGGCTGCTGCCATGTCACAAGGACATCAGGATGACAAGAGTCTCGTGATGAGGGGCCATTTTTATGGAAGCAGAGTAGACTTTATCCATATGTGCCACAATTTTACAAACATAGAGAAGGCTTAGTGTTAACTCATTTGACAATGCTTTCCATGTAATTTACATACTAAGTAAGCCTCATTAGTTTAACAGGTCCTTTGGAAGTTTTTCAAAAATTTTTAAAAAGGGTTTTAAAGCACTTGCCTAAATAGGATTACAAATCATTATGAAACTTAATATTTAAAAGGTAAAGACATTTTTGCAACTTATCAAAAGCAGACCAAAGTCCAAGAAAACTTTGTTTTTCTTAACAGAAAGCCAGACTCTAATTTTGCACCATCTTATTTTGGTGTTAAAACTTATTTAGTTTTTATGTAAGGGAGAAAGCATGAGAACAGAGGGGCAGAGGGGGAGAGAGACTCCCAAGCAGGCTCCACACTCAGAGTGGAGCCCGACAGGGGGCTTGATCCCACAAGCCTGGGATCATGACCTGAGCTGAAATCAAGTTGGACACTCAACTGACTGTGCCACCCAGGCACCTCTAAAACTTATTTTTTAAAATAAGTTTTAATCTTAACCAGCTTGACCACACATTAAAATTCTTTTTCAAAGATTCTTTCTGCAAACCTTTTACAAACTTTTTTTTTTTTTAATGTTTTTTATTTATTTTTGAGAGAAAGAGAGAGACATAGCAGGAGCAGGGGAGGGGCAGAGAGAAGAGGAGACACAGAATCCGAAGCAGGCTATAGGCTCTGAGCTGTCAGCACAGAGCCCGACGCGGGGCTTGAACCCATGAACTGTGAGATCATGACCTAAGCCCAAGTTGGACGCTTAACTGACTGAGCTACCCAAGGGCCCCACCACTTCTTTGTACACTTTTTGTCCTTTTTAAAATTTTTTTTTCCCTTTAAACAACCAGCTTCATTTTAGGATAAAACTTCTTTTTCCTCAACAAAAAACACATCTCCATTTCTCATACCTTTTGTTACTAAAAACACATCCTACTTTTCCTGGCATATACAGATGTTTCCCTAATTATTTTTAGTGGCTTTAATTATGTATATTAGAATTCTTAACCCTTAAGAAACCTTAATTTCTAGTGAAAACTAAGAAGTGAGCTTAGATTTTTTTAATTTGCATATTTATGAATATATTTTAGAATTTCTATAAGCATGTACCTTTTTAAATTTTTTAATGTAGCATTAGCTTGTTTAAATATCTTTTTGTTTCTCTGTAATAGGAAGCCAAAAGTAGATAAGCCTATGTTTACTAATTAATGTTTTAGAATTTTCTCTTATTTAGAAATGACCTACATATTTAATGACTTTAACTTATTTAACCTAACTCAGTAAAACTTCAAGGTTTTAGACTATCCAAATAAAAAATAAAAAGCTTAGGGAAAATATTGCTGAAAAGCTCATTTGTAAACTTTTGTCTTTATTTTTGAAATATCCTGAATTATGTTTAGATTACCTACAAGAACTTTATTAAACATTAGACATTAAAGTCAGCCATTATCCTAAGCTATTATGTTTTGTGTGGCTACATCTTATAAGAGAGAACGTGAACTTAAAATAGCTAGTAAACTCAGGTAGAGTAAGTTTTATATTTAATGTTGATAACTAAAAACATGTTTGTTTTAATTAAGCCATCAACCATAATCTAGTTTTTGTATCAAATATTTTCCCAAAACCTGTGAACTTAAACATTTGGGTTTCTTTCTGAGTTTCGGACTACCCATCCTTACAGGCACTTGCCTTCAAACCAACTACGTAGAGCTTTTTTAGAAATTCATTTTAGCAATACCATGCGGAGATAGAAAGTAACACATAACACACTTGTAGACACATGTGAACAGACAGGCTCAGGGACTTAGAGCTGGTTTTGAAATTTCTGCTATGAAATCAGTACAGGATTTACTAGTTAATGAAAGTTGGATGTGAGTTTGTTTTTCTGGTAGATGATGAATAGGTTAAGGTTACCTGGTTAGGCGGTAAAGCTTTTTTTTTTTTTTTAATATCTGTCTTTGGATATTAAGTTTTGTGCTTGTCCTTGGTAATTAAAATTCCAAAAAATCTTTCTGTTTTATTTTTTTCTTGATAAGAATTATCTCCCTTAAATTTTCATTTTAACGAGATGGACTAAAGAGCTTCTGGAGAAGACCAGGTAGAACATTGAACATTTAGATTTAAAAGGTACAGGGGAAAATGCAAGCTCCTTTTAGAGGAACTTCGGTTTCTTAAGGCCAATAATGTACAAGCTGTTTGAGATAAACAGGGCAAGTTTGGGGATTGCTAGAGGCATAGGTGAACTCATGATTGCCTATAGAGCTACATTTCTGGTTTTGTAAAGATTTGTAACATCAGGACCAGTTGCTTTCAGTTCTTCAAAGAATTGGATTGTAATTTAAATGAAATCATAGGTTGCTCCATCTATCCAACTACAGTGCCCTCAATTTGCTTTTTTTCCCCTCTCGGTACATAATTCTAAGTATTTTTGGCAATACTGAACAGCCTCCCTCGGGTATAAGATGGGTCACCAAAGAGAGTGCAGGGGATATCAACTTTCCCAAATCTAGAACCACTCACAGTGATGGCCAAAAGAAAGAACCAACAACCTGTATGTTCCAGGCAGGCAGAAAACCAAGACCAGTTACACAAAACAAGACCAGCAAGGAGGCAATAGCCGTCCCTGGGAGAGAAGGGATCAATAACCAATGGGTCTGGATTTAGAAGGGAAGGGACAGTGTGATTTTATTTTCTCTTTAATTGGGCAGACAGATTTGGAAGAGCTGGTTCCAGTAAGAATTTTCACCTTTTGCTGGCTTCTGCCAGTTTTTCTAGGATCACTTTGGCAAGATCTGTATCTGTATCTGCCAGTTTACCCTTGACTGTTTAAAGAATAATGTAGCAGCTTATGAGAAAAATCCCTTAGCTTCATCAACTCTGAGAGAGGTTCACATGAGGGCCCTTCTTTGAAGGTAGATATTGAAGGTAGATAACAGGGAACCTGTAAGGCCATTAACTTGGCAGAATTTTGTTTATGGTTTTATTAGCCTTCTCAGAGTGGAAGAAAAAATTCAGACTAGAGTGAGTACCCAAAGGAAGACAGAGAGGAAGCAGTAGGAGTCATGTCAGTCTTAAAAGTCTTGTTTTAGATAGTTACCTTTTCTGTGTTTAATTTTTCATTAACTTCCTGTGATAAAATCTTTCAGTGAAACTATTTTGGAATTTTAAAACCTTTTGAAAGCCTCTGCATGCCAGAAAACAGGTCTCCCATCCTGTTTAATTTGGAAACCCTTGCTTGCAAATGTACTTCTTAAATGATCTTATCTAATAGGCATGTTCCCCATACTGGCCATTGTAGTTCTAGGTTGTAATTCCTCTGAGGGCTGGCAGCAGTTTGGTAGGACCCTAGCCACGGAGTTAACCCACATTTGTGTTCAGCTGCCTTTTGGGGCACCCAACCTGATGGTTACCAAGCCAAGTTCCTCAGATACAAAACAAGCTTAGGAGGATTTTGCCATTTTTGCTGGATATCTAAAACTTCTGGGACTAGAGTTCTTAGACAGGGAATAAGCAGGTGTGCTGGAACATGGCACGCTTGACTTATTAGGATTTAAGGATCCCATTAGCTAGGACTTTGGGTTTCTCCAAGTTGAAACAACACCTAAAAGGGATGCACCATGGGGTTGGGAACTGTGTGTTTTACAGTCTACTTTGTTGCCTGGAAGGTTTCTTGAGGTTGGTAGGTGACCTAGTGCCTGTCTAACCTGTTCCATGACCAACTTCTATCCCAGGAGACTTCTTGAGGTGGGGAGCCCTCTAACAGCCTTTAAATGCTCCACCCATACCCACCAATTCGTGCGGCTTTTTGGCCTCCAAGATCCCCACTATTGATAGCCTTTTCTGCACAAAACCATCCTGGCAAACGTGCACCTCAGTGTTTCGGCCTGTAAGAAGGCCCTGTGCACACCACCACCAATTCCTGAGGAACCTTGCTTTTCTACCAGGAAATTGCGGTCTGCAAGGCTAGGGGCTTGGCTCAGGCAGACCCTTCTGCCACCTCAAGCTGACCTGCCCTGTAAAGGAAAACCAGCTAGATGGGGAGCTTGAACATCAACAACAAAAAAATCAGAACTGAGAGGAACTTACCCACAGCCCTGAAAATGGTGAGAAAGGCAGTGAACTCAAAGGGTCACAGGTACCATACCTGTTTCTCATTGTCCCCAAGTGCTGCTGGAAATTCACCTGGGATCCTGTTGCTGCCACCAAATGTGTTAAATGACAAAAATTCAACCAAGTACACTTTAAATGTCTAATTGGCTTTATTTAAATAAGTTACGAATTGGGCAGCATCCCATCTAACAAGTAGAGGGGAGATCGGAGGAGTTGCACAAAATGGAAGGTTTTTGTAGGAGGGTGGGGACAAGAAGGTTATTAACAAAGGAAAAGGCTTGTCCCAGGCAATGCTGCTTTCACTTAGAGGGAAAGAGCAGGGAGTCTTCCCATGCAGATTACCTCGTCCTCTGGGGGATGGAGAGGGCCCATGTGGCAGACGCATGGGCGCCCATCATAAAATTCCTGACTGATTTGAAATTGCATTTCGCTTATGTATTAGGCCCTGGTTTGGGAACTCGGTCTAAGTGACACCATTTGGGGCCTGTGGTTTTCTTTTATCATGCCTCTGTTATGTAGAATTTACTGAGATGAATTAAAAATACTAAAATATAAGATAAGCCCTCCCCTATAAAGATGGAAGAATTTTAAATAAGTTGCAACTTCCTTGTAACTGGTGTTTTTGTGCTTTCTTGCAGATCAACTGGTGAGACTGCAGTCACTGCTTTTGAGATTGACAAGATGTACACCCCTTTGTTCTTCGCCAGAGTGAGGAGCTACACTGCTTTCTCGGAGAGGCCTCTCTAGGGCCTCCCGTCCAGTCCTCTGTCACTGTTGCATGAATCAAAGTATATAGAGCAAAAGAGCACCTAAGTTATAAATGTACATATATATATATATGGAATTGGAACTTATTTTACATTGTTAGAGTTCTTTTAAGAAGAGTATAAATTGATTATTTTTTTTATTTAAAGGGATAGTTGATACCTGGGGTATTTTGTTTTGAAATTAAGAAGTTGAGATTACAAGTTGTTTAAGCACATTTATGTTGTGACAAACCTTAAAATGAGCTTTAAATCCTGTTCTTTTTCAAGAGGATTTCTGAGCAGAGCTCTGTCACATAATTCTCTTTCTGCCTGATCATCCCAATATTAATTGCATCAGGGAAGGGCTCCACTGGACCAGCATTTCTTTCACGCATGACATAGTCTCTCTGCACTAAAGGCTCAAAATGTGAAAACTTGTTCTGGATTTGTTTGAAACTGTTTGACCAATAAACATAATAAACATTTCTTTCAAGAAAATGTATTTAGATGGCCTTTTTTAAATGTTGGAATAAAACATAGCCCTGGGTAGCCAGCGAAGGTCTAGGAATCTGCCTCCTTGTATCTGTGGTCTCCGTATGTGGCCACAGATTGTCACTCTCCATACTCCAGCCTCATCTAGGCACCTTACAGATGTGTGACATTGAGAAAGACTGAACTCTGGCCTGGAGCCCTTCAACAAACTCAGCTGGGCACCTTTGTTCCTAAAAGAGCAGCAGATGATCATATCAACCCACGCCCAACTCTGTCCAGAATTAAAGTGGGGAGAGAGTCAGCCACTGTGCTGTGTTACCTCCCTGATGATGGTGCCATTGCTGTGTGGTCTCAGAGTTTGTGTGTGGCAGAACTCTCCTGGAATCAGCTTTGTTGTTGGACATTCAGACACAGCTGGGGTTGAAGACTCCCATCCTTTCAGAAATCAGCATCTGCAGCCAGTTGCTTTCAAGTTCATGTTGACATTAAGAGATGCTTCCCAAGTTCCTACAATTCGGTGTGGGAGAAAGTTACTATGTGTTATGTTAAAGATGAAAACCAAGCATCCAGCGTGTGTGTGAGAAGAGACTTCTGCTTAGGTTGGCTTTGTGTAACAATCTGAGAAATGATGTTTTCCTCAAGGTAGAAAAGAGAGAGAGAAGCAAAATGCCTTAGAGAAGGCAGCTCTTTATGATGTGACTACTAGTTTTGACATACAGGTTAAGAGGACATCTGATTTGGACGTAATCAAATAGAGCTAGAAAAATAGATTCCTAAGGAGAGTGGGAGTCGATTCTGCTTTGCCACCCATGCCTGGATTAGAAGACCTGCTGCATATAGCCAGTGGATACCAAGTTCAAAGCTTCCCTCTGGTGACCACTAAAGCAACTTTTACGTATTTACCTTGAAGCTGAAAATACTATTTTTTCAAATTTTATGTACATAGGTTTTCAATATAAAAGCAATATACCTGTATTGTGAGAATATTAGAATGTACAAACAATGGGGCACCTGGGTGGCTCTGTCAGTTGAGCGTTCAATTCTGGATTTTGGCTCAGGTCACGATCCCAGGGTTGTAGGAATCAGCCCCACGCCAGGCTCTGCACCGAGTGTGGAGCCTGCCTAAGATTCTCTCCCTCTGCCCCCTCTCCCCTGCTCCTGTGCTTTATTAAAACAAAAATTAAAATAAAAAAATATATACAGAGAATCAAAAAGCAATCCTACCACCCAAAGAAAACTAACCAGGAGGAATTTTTGCTGTGTAACCTTTTCTTCCTATTCTCTGCAAGTCCTGTCGCAGAAGCCTTTCAACTTCAGGAATGTCCTTCCTTTGCTCTATTTGGACAAACCAATAATACTATGGAAAGCTGACAGAGCAGTATGTCGACTCCTAAAAAATCAAAACATTTTCCAGAAATTGCATTTATATCCTGCTTGAACTGCTCAGATGTCCAGATGCCCTTCTAGGGAATCTGGCCTAAGAACTAACTGTGGAGACAGCTTCTCTCCCTCTTGTGTTTCCTCCACAGCCCCCTTCTCACACCTTAGTGGAGGACAAGGTAGGAGTGCTAGGGGCTCTCCCTCCCCTAGACTAGATAGACACTGGTGGGAACCAGCACTAACTCCCCACCTACCTCACTGGCCCCCTGTGTGCCACCCCTGAATTGAATTCCCCTGCAAACCTTGCATCACCTAACCCTCTTGCCTCAGCAGGTGCCCACCGAAGCAGCTCTGGCAGGGACTGGCACCACTCGAAAGTGACTCTTGGCACGGGGAGAGGGAGAGAGAACCCCACATGCCGGTGTGCCTACAGTTCCATTAGCAGAGCCTTTTGGCTGGCTGTGCAAGGCAAAAGCGCTGCTGCTTGGTGCACCCGTAGCTGCAGCAGATGGATGAACTGCAGACATTTATTCTGACGTCCGGCCCTGCTGGTGAATGAGAGCCTCTGTGGACAACCCGGCCTTCTGAGGGCCCGCAGCCGCAGCAGAAAGGCTGAATGCAGACACCTGGTCTGATTACTGAGCACATCACCTGCAAGTCCCAAACCGGTATTAGGCCCCTCAACAGTGCAAGAACCAAACTCTGCCATGTGCCCACGGCAAAGTGGCTCATTGCTGCTGACTAGGAGAAGGTAAACACCACTCAGCCACGACAGCACAGTGCACTCAGCCCCCACAAGGGGCACCCCTGGAGCACCTGGTTTTGGTGACTGGGGACACTGTGCTCCAGGACCCCACAAGACATCTTCTACACAAGGCCACTACTATGAAGACCAGGTGACACAGCTGACGTCCCTAATCCATAAACACAAAGACTAAGATAAAATGGGGAGGCAGAGGAATATAGCTGAAAGGAAAGAATAGTAGGAAATCACAGCAAAAGCGCTAAATGACACAGATAAGCAATATGCCTGATAAAAAATTCAAAGTAATGGTCATACAGATACTCATTAGACTTGAGAAAAGAGCAGACAAACTCAGGAAGAACTTAAACAAAAAGAAGAAAAATATAAAAAAGAACCAGAGATGAGGAATTCAATAACCAAAATAAAAATTACACCAGCGGGAACTGACAGCAGATTAGAGAATGCAGAACATATCAGTAATTGGAAGGTGGTAATGGAAAGCAACCAAGCTAAACAGAATCAATAAATAAAAAAAAAAATAAAAAATGAGAATAGGTTAAGGGAACTCAACATCATCAAATATAATAACATTTGCATTATAGGGATCCCAGAAGGAGAATAAAGAGAAGGCGACAAAATTTACTTGAAGAAATAATAGCTGAAAACTTACCTAATCTGGAGAGGGAAACAGACTTCCAGGTCCAGGAAAGACAGAGAGCCCCTTGCAAGATGAACCCAGGAGGGGCACCTGGGTGGCTCAGTCGGTTAAGTATCTGACTTTGGCTCAGGTCATGATCCTGTGGCTCGTGGGTTCAAGCCCCGCATCAGACTCTGTGTTCCCAGTGCAGCGCTTCAGATCCTCTCTCTCTCCCTCTCTTTCTGCCCCTCCCTTGCTTGTGCTCCACTCTTTGTCTCTCAAAAACAAATGAATAAACATAAAAAAAAAAAAAAAAAGATGAACCAGGAGGTCCACACCAAGACACATAATAATTAAAATGGCAAAAAGTAATGATAAAGAGAGAATTTCAAAAGCAGCAAGAAAAAAAAATTACATACAAGAGAAACCCTGTAAGGCTATCAGCTGGTTTTCAGCAGCAACTTTGCAGGCCAGAAGGGAGTAGAATGATATATTCAAAGTGCTGAAAGGAAAAAAAACAAAACCTTGTAACTGAGAATATTCTATCTAGCAGGCCATCACTTAGAATAAAAGGAGAGAGAAAGAACTTCCCAAACAAAAGGTAAAGGAATACATCATCACTAGAATATCCTGACAAGAAACATTAAAGAGAATCCTTTGGAAAGAAAAGGCCATAGCTAGAAGGAAATGATGAAAGAAAAAAAAAATCCACTGTTAAAGCATGCAGTAAAGGTAATAGATAAAATCACTTATAAAGTCAGTATGGAGTTTAAAACAAAAAGTAGTAAAATTGGTTATTTACACAAAATTCAGTTAGGGGATACACAAATAAAAATTTAGAATGTGCTTGAATTTAAGTGACCATTAACATAATATAAATTGATGTACACATGAGACATTATATATGAATGAAATGGTAACCACGAATCAAACCATATCATAGATACACAAAAAAGAGAAAGGAACCCAAGCATAACACTAAAGTAAGCCATCAAACCACAAGAGAGCAAGAGAAGAATAAAGGAACAGAAAGTACCTGCAAATTAATAATAACAATAACAATAATAATAATATAAGTTCATACTTATCAATAATTCCATGGAAAAAGACTGAATGCTCCAATCAAAAGAAACAGAGTGACTAAATGGATTAAAAAAAAAAAAAACCCATCTATATGTTGCCTACAAAAGATTCACTTTATAACTAAAGACACATACAGACTGAAAGTGAAAGCATGGAAAAATATATGTAAATAGAAGTGGATGGGGAGGCAGGAATCAATGTAACAATACTTAGACAAAATTACTTTGTAACAAGAGACAAAGAAGGGCATTATTACATAATGATAAAGGGCTCTTCCAACAAGAAGAAAGAACAATTGTGAATAACTGTCCACCCCACATTGGAGCACCTAAGTACATAATGGAAATGTCAACAGAAATAAAGGGAGAAACTGACAGTAATATAATAAAAGTAGGGGGCTTTAACACTCCACTTACTTCAATGGCTAGAGCATCCAGCAGAAAATCAATAAGGAAACAGTGTCTTTGAATGACACATTAAACCAGAAGGCCTTAACAGAGATGTACATTCCATCCAATACCAATAGAATACATGTTCTTTTCAAGTGCACATGGACCATTCTCCAGGATAGGTCACATGTTGGGTCACAAAACAAGTCTTAATAAATTTAAGTAGACTGAAGTGCTGGGTGGCTAAGTCTGTTGAATGTCTGACTCTTGATTTGGGCTCAGGTCATGATCCCAGGGTAGTGGAATAGAGCTCTGTGTTAAACTCTGTGCTGAGTGTGGACCCTGCTTAGGATTCTCTCTCTCTCTCTCTCTCTCTCTCTCTCTCTCTCTCTCTCTCTCGGTCTCTCCCTCTCCCTCCCTCCCTCTGCCCTTCTCCCCCACTCATGTGCTCTAAAATAAAAATTTAAGTAAATAAGTTTCAGAAGACTGAAACTGTATGCATCTTTTTAAAACATGTTAATGTTTATTTCTGAGAGAGAGAGAGATGTGTGCACACAAGTAGGGGAGGGGCAGAGAGAGAAAGAGCTCTGAAGCGAGCTCCATGCTGACAGCAGAGAGAGCCCCTCATATACATCTTTTCATATAACATAATGAATTGCAAGAAATGAATCACAAGAAAAAAATTAAAAAACATAAATACAGGTGTGCCTGGGTGGCTCAGTCGGTTAAGCATCCGACTTCAGCTCAGGTCATGATCTCACGGTTCGTGGGTTCGAGCCCCATGTTGGGCTCTGTGATGACAGCTCAGAGCCTGGAGTCTGCTTCAGATCCTGTGTCTCCCTCTCTCTCTGCGCCCCCCCCCCACCCCCCCTGTTCAGGCTCTGTCTCTGTCTTTCAAAAATGATAAACACTAAAAAAACCTTTTATTTTTATTTTTTTATTTTTTAATATAATTTATTGTCAAATTGGCTTACATACAACACCCAGTGCTCATCCCAACAGGTACCCTCCTCAATGCCCATCACCCATTTTCTCCTCTCCCCACCATCCACCCTCAGTTTGTTCTCTGTATTTAAGAGTCTCTTGTGGTTTGCCTCCCTCCCTCTCTGTTTTTAACTATTTTTACCCCTTCCCTTCCCCCATGGTCTTCTGTTAAGATGCTCAAGATCCACGTATGAGGGAAAACATATGATATCTGTCCTTTTCTGACTTATTTCACTCAGCATAATACCTTCCAGTGCTATCCACGTTGCTGTAAATGGCATGATTTCATTCTTTCTCTTTGCCAAGTAGTGTTCCATTGTATATATAAACCACATCTTCTTTATCCATTCATCATTTGATGGGCATTTAACTCTTTCCATAATTTGGCTATTGTTGAAAGTGCTGCTATAAACATTGGGGTACAAGTGCCCCTATGCATCAGCACTCCTGTATCCCTTGGGTAAATTCCTAGGAGTGCTAATGCTGGGTCATGGGGTAGATCTATTTTTAATTTTTTGAGGAACCTCCACACCATTGCAGGCTGCACCAGGTTGCATTCTCACCAACAGTGCAAGAGGGTTCCCATTTCTCCACATCCTTGCCAGCATCTGTTGTTTCTTGAGTTGTTAATTTTAGCCACTCTGACTGGTGTGAGGTGGTATCTCATTGTGGTTTTGATTTGTATTTCCCTGATGATGAGTAACTTTGAGCATCTTTTCTTGTGTTTGTTGGCCATCTGGATGTCTTCTTTGGAAAAGTATCTATACATGTCTTCTGCCCATTTCTTCACTGGATTATTTGTTTTTCAGGTATTGAGTTTGGTGAGTTCTTTATAGATTCTGGATACTAGCCCTTTATCTGATATGTCATTTGCAAATATCCTTTTCCATTCCATTGGTTGTCTTTTAGTTTTGTTGATTGTTTCCTTCACAGTGCAGAAGCTTTTTATCTTGATGAGGTCCCAATAATTCATTTTTGCTTTTAAATCCCTTGCCTTTGGATATGGTCGAGTAAGAAATTGCTGCGGCTGAGGTCAAAGAGGTTGTTGCCCTGCTTTCTCCTCTAGGGTTTTGATGGTTTCCTGTCTCACATCTGGTCTTTCATCCATTTTGAGTTTATTTTTGTGTATGATGTAAGAAAGTGGTCTAGTTTCATTCTTCTGCACGTTGCTGTCCAGTTCTCCCAGCACCATTTGCTAAAGAGACTGTCTTAAAAAAAAACTTTTTTTTTTTAAAAAAAGGCACAAATACATGGAGACTGAACAACATGCTACTAAATAGCCAATAGCCAATGAAAATATCAAAGAGGAAATTTAAAAAATACCCAGTGAAAAATGACAATGAAAACACAACTCTCCAAAATCTTTGTTAAAGCAGTTATAAGAGAAAAATTTATAGTGATACAGGCTTACCTCAAGAAACAAGAAAAATCTGGGGCTCCTGTGTGGCTCAGTTGGTTAAGCATCTGACTTTAGCTCAGGTATGATCTTACAGTTTGTGGGTTCGAGCCCCACATCAGGCTCTATGCTGTCAGCTCAGAGCCTAGAGCATGCTTCAGATTCTGTGTCTCCTACTCTTTCTGCCCCCCTCCCCCACTTGCACTCTGTCTTGCTCTCTTTCTCAAAAATAAACATAAAAAAATTTTAAAGGGCAAAAAGAAACAAGAAAAATCTCAATCTAACTTCATACCTAAAGGAACTAGAAAAGGGAGAATAAACAAAACCCAGGGTTAGTAGAAGGAAGAGAATAATAAAGAGCAGAGCAGAAGTACATGAAATAGAGAACAAAAAAACAAACAACAGAGGGGCATCTGGGTGGCTCAGTCAGTTGAACCTCCAACTCTTAATTTTGGCTCAGGTCATGATCTTGGGGTCATGGGGTTGAGCCCCGCGTTGGGCGTGATGCTGGGTGTGGAGTCTGCTTAAGATTCTCTCTCTCTCTCCCTCTCTGTCCCTCTCCCCGGTTCACACGTGCTCTCTCTCTAAAATTAAAAAAACAGGGGTGCCTGGGTGGCTCAGTCAGTTAAGTGTCTGACTTCTGCTCAGGTCATGATCTCATGGTTCATGAGTTCCAGACCCGTGATGGGCTCTGTGCTGACAGCTCAGAGCCTGGAGCCTGTCTTCAAATTCTGTGTCTCCCTCTCTCTCTGCCCCTCCCCTGCTCATGCTGTCTGTCTTTTTCAATCTCTCTCTCAAAAATAAATAAAAAACATTAAAAATTTAAAAAATGAGGGGCGCCTGGGTGGCTTGGTCGGTTAAGCGTCCGACTTCGGCTCAGGTCATGATCTCACGGTCCGTGAGTTCGAGCCCCACGTCGGGCTCTGTGCTGACAGCTCAGAGCCTGGAGCCTGTTTCAGATTCTGTGTCTCCCTCTCTCTCTGCTCCTCCCCTGTTCATGCTCTGTCTTTCTCTGTCTCAAAAATAAATAAATGTTAAAAAAAAATTAAAAAAATGAAAATTTATTAAAAAATAAAATAAAATTAACAAACAAACAAACAATAGAAAAGATCAATGAAACCAAGAGCTGGCTCTTTCAAAAGAAACAAAATTGAAAAACCTTTAGCTAGATTCATCAAGAAAAAGAGAGGATACAAAAAAAATGAATTCAGAAACAAAAGAGGGAAGGTAAAACTGACACCACAGAAATACAAAGGATTGTGACACTACTATGAAAAATTATATGCCAACAAATTGGAAAACTTAGAAGAAATGGATAAATTCCTAGAAACATACAATCTTCCAAAATTGAATCAGGAAGAAATAGGAAATCTAAACAGGCTGGTTATCAGTAATGAAATTGAATTGGTTATCAAAAAGTTCCCAACAAACAAAAGTCCAGGACTAAATGGATCCACAAGTGAATTCTACCAAACATTTAAGGGAGAGTTAACATCTATTCTCCTCAAACTATTGAAAAAAAAAGAAGAAGAAAGAAAACTTCCAAATGCATTCTATGAGGCCAGCATTACCCTAGAACCAAAACCAAAGACACTAAAAAAAAAAAAAAAATAGAAAATTAAAGCCAATAGCCCTGATGAACATAGATGCAAAAATCCCCAGCAAAATATTAGCAAACCACATTCGACAATACATTAAATGGATCTTTCACCATGATCAAATGGGATTTATTCTGGGGATGCAAAGATGGTTCAATATTCACAAATTAATCAATGTGATACACAACATCAACAAAACCAAGAATGAAACCACATGATCATCTCAGTGGATGCAGAAAAAGCATTTGACAAAATTCGACATCTGTTTATGATAAAAACTCTCACCAAAGTGGGTTTAGAGGTAACACATCTCAACATAATAAAGGCCACATGTAACAAACCCAAAGTTAACATCATGTTCAATAGTGAAAAATGAGAGCTTTTTCTCTAAGAACAGGAACAAGACAAGGACATTCACCCTTGGTACTTTTATCCAGCATAGTACTTAAAGTCCTAGCATAGCAATCAGACAAGAAAAAGAAAAAAGGAGTCATCTAAATTAACAAAGAAGTGGTGAAACTGTCACTATTTAAAATGACAACAGAAACTGCCACTATTTGCACATGATATGATACTATACATAAAAAAAAAAAACAAAAGACTCCACCAAATAACTATTAGAGTTAATAAATGAATTCAGTAAAGTTGCAGGATACAAAATTAACACACAGAAATTGCTTGTGTTTCCATATACTAATAATGAAGTAGCAGAAAGAGAAATTAAGAAAACAATTTAATTCACAACTACACCCAAAATAATAAAATACCTAGGAATAAACTTAACCAAGCAGGTAAAAGTCCTGTACTCTGAAAACTGTAAAGCACTGATGAAAGAAATTAAAGATGACACAAATGGAAAGATATCCCATGCTCATGGATTAGAAGAATTAGTATTGTTGAAATGTTCATACTACCCAAAGAAATCTATAGATTCAATGAAATTCCTATCAAAATACCAACAGTATTTTTCACAGAACTAGAACAAATAATTCTAAAATTTGTATGGAACCAAAGAAGACTCCAAATAGCCAAAGCAATCATGAAAAGAAGAACAAAGATGTAAGTATCACAACCCCAGATTTCAAGATCTACTACAAAGCTGTAATAATCAAAGCAATATTGTACTGGCACAAAAGTAGACACACAGACCAGTGGAACAGAATAAAGAGCCCAGAAATAAACCCATACTTTTATGTTCAATTAGTCTATGACAAAGGAGGCAAGAATATACAATGGGAAAAGACAGTCTTTTCAATAAATGGTGCTGGGACAACTGGACAGCCACATGCAAAAGAATGAAAGTAGACAACTTTCTCACACCACACACAAAAATAAACTCAACCTGGATTAAGGACCTAAATGTGAGACATGAAACTATAAAAATCCTAGAAGAAAACAGGCAGTAATTTCTTTGACATCAGTCTTGCAACATTTTTCTAAATATGTCTTCTCAGCCAAGGGGGTGAAAAACAAAAAATAACCTGATGGAACGACATCAAACTAAAAAGCTTTTGCACAGCAAAGGGATCCATCAACAAAACAAAAAGGCAACCTATGGGATGGGAGAAGAGATTTGAAAATGATATATCAGGTAAAGGGTTCATATCCAAAATATATATAGAACTTTTAAAACTCAACACCAAAAAACCCAAATAATACAGTTAGACAATGGGCAGAGGATCTTCCTGAATAGAGATTTCTCCAAAGAAGACACAGAGATGGCCACCAGACACATGAAAAGATGCTCAGCATTACTCATCATCAGGGAAATACAAATCAAAACCACAATGAGATATCCCCTCACACCAGTCAGATGGCTATAATCCAAAAGACAAGAAACAAGTGTTGACAAGAATGTGAAGAAAAGGGAACCCCCATGAACTGTTGATGGGAATGCAAATTGGTGCAGCCCCTGTGGAAAACAGCACGGAGGTTTCTCAAAAAATTAAAAATAGAAATGTCATATAATCCAATGACTTTACCACTGGATATTTACCCAATGAAAACAAAAACACTAATTAGAAAAGATATATGCACCTCTAGGTTTACTGCAGCATTAAGTTTTTATTTGTTTATTTTGAGAGAGAGCATGTGAGCACATGAGAGTGGGGGAGGTTGAGGGGAAGAGAGAGAGAGTGGGAGAGAATCCCAAGCAGGTTTTATGCTGTCAGCACAGAGCCCAAGTTGGAGCTCAATCTCATGAACCGTGATACCATAACCCGAGCCGAAATCAAGACTCAGACACTTAATCGACTGAGCCACTCATTTGCCCCTGCAGCATTGTTTTTAATAGACAAGATGTGGAAGCAACTGGAGTCTGTCAATAGATTAATGGATAATAAAGAAGTGTTATAGACACATGATGGAATATTACTCAGCCATAAAAAAGAATGGCATCTAATCCTTTGCCACAACATGGATGAACACGAGGTTATTATGATACGTGAAATAAGTCAGAGATAGACAAATACTATATGATTTCACTCATATATGGAATCTAAAAAAACAAAACAGATAAACAACAACAACAAAAAAAGCCAAATCAGCCAACAAACGAGAAAGATTCTTAAATACAGAGAACTGGTGGATGCCACAGGGGAGGTAAGTGGGGGGAGGGGTTTGAGTAAAATAGATAAAGGGGATTAAGAGGTACAAACTTCCAGTTATAAACCACTCATGGAGATGAAAAGTACAGCATAGGGAATATAGTCAATAGTATTGTAATAATATCAAAAGGTGACAGATGGTGAGGGACTACACTTACCACAGTGAGTGCTGAGTAATGTATAGAACTGTTGAGTCAATGCTGTATACCTGAAACTAATATATCATTGTATCTTAATTATACTTCAATAAAAAACTGGGACTGTATTGTACATAATGCTTTGTAGGCTTGCTTTCTTCACATAGTAATATCATGTACATTTCATTATATATTCTTAATGGCTATATAATCCAACTTTAATCTCCCCTTAAACATTTCTGTTTTCTAACTTAATGCTGGTATAAATGTTTCTGGAATGAACATTCCTGTGGCTAAATCTTAACACACATCCTTAATTATTTCCTTAGGATACTTCCAAGAAGTAGAAATGCTAAATCAAAGGGAGAATGTTTTTAAATATCTTAATCATTTCTTGTTAAATAACACATGCAGCATAAAAATCTGGAAAATAGATGAACACAAAGACAAAAATATAAATCACCTATAGTCACATCACCCAACAAAATCTACTATTTACCTTTTGGT
Source organism: Panthera onca (assembly GCF_046562875.1). Classification (NCBI taxonomy): domain Eukaryota; kingdom Metazoa; phylum Chordata; class Mammalia; order Carnivora; family Felidae; genus Panthera; species Panthera onca. The sequence goes on from NC_138343.1 coordinate 50,304,614, forward strand.
GTTAATTGTTCTGGCCTCTAATATATATGTGTGATTTTTCACTCCCACAGTAAAATACTTCCAGTTCTGTCTTCTTTAGCTGATGGTCTCATGCTCTGAATCTTGCAACCTAGCAATCATTTCCTCAGTGGCGGATTCTGTCAGCAACAGTTCCAGATAACTTGACCATGATACCAATATATATATGAGCCAGGGCTCCCTGAGGCGTCTGTGGCTACAAAGTCTAATTGGGGTCAGAAGCAGAAGCTGGGACAGCAGGTTTGGCCTTAGTCTCACACTGGCCATCCATCAGTCAGTGTGACCAATTGTGATAGCTGCCTATATCCAAAAAGGGATTTCCGTCTCTGGTTATATATGATGAATGAACCTGCACATTTGTCCCCACTCTTTTCTGAAACCCTCCTAAAGTGACAGTAAGGAAATAAAGCATACATTTCAAAGACAAGGAGAACAGGAGAGGCACCATCAATGGACAAGAGAGGGTAGTATTTGGGAAATAGAAAGCAGGTGGACAAATGACATAGTGGCTTTGAGCATGGGCTCCGGGTAGAAGTGTTAGATCCATGGCTTTGTGACCTTGAGCAAGCCACTTAAACTCTCCATATCTGAACAAAAAATAGTACCTACCCAGAGAGTGGAGGGGAATAAATGATACACTCCATGTTAATCACTTAAGACGATGCCTGATGGAGTTGGTACTTAATAAGTGGCAGCCATTGTATGTACTATTATTACTGCTGTTGTTCCATAGAGACTCGAGACCTTGGCTGGAAGTAGGGGAAGCTAAAAAGAGCAAACCAACTCAACTGACCTCCAATGGAAGGTAAAGCAGCACACTGAAACGGTTTGACCTGGCAGGAAGGATCCCTAGTTAGCCCCTAGAATTCAAATTACCAGGCTTACCCCCATCAAGCAGGAATGTGGAGGCTTCCTCTTTGATAAATATCCTCCATATGAAGACCTATAGATACTGACACTGAGCTGCCTCAACAAAATATGTTCATCCCTCACTGCTCAGTCAACACCACCCTCCACACCCCACCCAACACACAAAGATTCCAGTTAGCATTCAGTGTCTCATTCTCAAATATCAACGGACAAGCCGGGGAGACCAGACATGTGAAGGGAAAGTCTAACACAAAAGATAGAGAAGCAAACTTACTCAACAGAGAAAAGGAACACAGAGGAAACAGAAAAGTATGGGTAGTAGAAGAAAATTTTAAAAACAAACCAAAATTACACATCTTCGGGAGATGAAAGAAGAAATAGAACCAGGAAATAAGAACAACCTGGAATTGATCTTAGAAATCATTTATTGATCATCCCAGTGTAGAGGCGAGTTTGACCTGGTTTGCCTAAGGTGGTAAAAGTAGAATTCGCACAAATTAGAGGGAATTCATACAAAGGGCTTAGCAGTAGGAAGCACTAGATAAAATTTTAGTCTTAATATTGTTCACTAAGAGTATTAAGAATATTATTTGTAAATGAAGCCTCAATAAAGCTGTTTAAAAATTTTTAGAGCTTAGGGGCACGTGGGTGGCTCAGTTGCTTAAGCATCTGACTTTGGCTTAGGTCATGATCTCATGGTTTGGGAGTTCAATCCCTGCATTGGGCTCTTTGCTGTCAGCACAGAGCCTCCTTCTGATCCTCTGTCTCCCTCTCTCCTTCTACCCCTCCCCAACTCATGCTCTATCTCTCTCAAAAATAAACATTAAAAATTTTCTTAAGGGGCACCTGGGTGGCTCAGTCGGTTAAGCGTCCGACTTTGGCTCAGGTCATGATCTCACGGTCTGTGAGTTCAAGCCCTGCATCGGGCTCTGTGCTGACAGCTCAGAGCCTGGAGCCTGTTTCAGATTCTGTGTCTCCCTCTCTCTGTGCCTCTCCCCTGTTCATGCTCTCTCTCTGTCTCAAAAATAAATAAACGTTAAAAAAAATTTTTTTTTTTAAATTTTCTTAAGAACTTAAATGTGTTAGGTATGGAGCAAAAAGCTTTGGTTGATAGGGGTTATCGTGTTTATGCTCATAATTCGTAGGTATTACTGTTCCCACTTTACAAATTTTAAGAACCCTGACATTAAAAGAATTTATTTAAACTTCTTCAAGCTTACCCTAGCTACTGAGTAGTGAAGTAAGCCTGACTCCAGAACACCTACTTGTAGCAGAGCCAGGAGCCCAGTTCTAAAGGACTCACATCAAAACTCAAACATGCTAGAATTCCCACTGGAGTTGAACCAATGACTTAGACTAGTATTGCCTAATTCAAGTATAATTTAAACTATATATATATATATATATATATATATATATATATATATATATAATTAAACTATATATATATAATTAAACTATATATATAATTAAACTATATATATATAATTAAACTATATATATATAATTAAACTATATATATAAACTAAATATAATTAAACTATATATATATATATATATATATATATAATTTTAAGTTATTATTTTAGACAGAGAGCAAGAGAGAGGAGGGGCAGAGGAAGAGTGAGAGAGAGAGAATCCCAAGCAGGCTCCTTGCTGAGCCTGGGATCCCATGACCCTGGGATCATGACCTGAGCCAAAATCAAGAGTCAGACGCTCAACTGACCGAGCCAGCCCCATATAATTTTAAGTTTTCTAGAGCAACACTAACAAAAAAAAAAAAAAAAAAAAAAAGAAACAAGTAAAATTAATTTCAATAGTATACTTTAATTCAATATATCCAAAATAGTATCATTTCTACATGTAATACAAAAACATTAATGGAATTTTTTTACACTTTGTTTTTTATTAATTTCCGAAATCTGCAATATAATTTACATTTGCCACATATCTCAGTTCCAATTAGCTGTATTTCAAATGCTCAATACCTACCTGAGGCAGGGGGTGGGGGGGCTACACTAACGGATAGGCACATGGTAAAACAATGAGAGCAAGAGGGTGATCTGGGCTGAGCTCAATCCCCACAGCTTCTCCACTTGAGCAACTGGCGGCAGAGGTCAATGAGCCCATCATGGAGCTGATGAATGCCCTCTTAACGTTGGGCTCAGCAACTCTGTGATAGATTCCGAGACTCTACCAGAACATACCCCTTCCTGTGTTTCCTAAATCCCCCATAATGTCTCTATCCTAGCAGTTATTGAGGTGGGGCCATGGAGCGCAATGGTTAAGAAAGAATTCTTGAGACATCTTACGGTGCAAACATGTGCTTTTATTATGTCATGGGGACAGGACCCCTATAGGCAGAAGGAGATGTTCTTCTGATTGTGAGGAGCGACCGATTACATACTTTTAAGTTTGGGGGGAGGGAGAATAGATATGTTAAAGAAGACTACTAGGAGCCTGTAGATCCGGCTATTATTGTCAAGGTAAGGTTGCTCATAGTCTGTAGAAAACCATTAAGGCAGCCATGAATTCTCTGAGGAACATCAGCCCCTGCAGGTCTCAGGTATTTACCACTGGGCTGCAAGTTGTAAGGAAATTTAATTTTACTGCATTTGTCTTGCCTTGGTTGTCCTCATCTTTTCCCCCCTGAACAATTTTGACCCTTAAATCTTTAAGGTTGCTGAAGGTGGAAGGTCTTCTCTTCTGTAACTTCTTCCTGCTGAACAGGGGTGAAGAGATGTCCCTACCTATGGGTCAACATTGGTCAGTTGGGGAATTTTTATATAGGAGTTACAGAAGGCAGAGACAGCTGAATCCAAGGTAGACAACATGTATGAATCTCAAGTAGAGAGAACCATCTGTCGGCTTGAATTTATGGCACTGAAGGAGTCTCAGCACCAGGTGGGGAGACACCAGAGAAAACAACAAAATAAGATTATTATGATAAAAATAAACCTGAGAAAAAGACCTTTGATAGTTGACCAAAATCCTTCTCCAGCCCAGGAGTTTAAACAATCATTAAAGGAGAGGGAGGGATAATGTAAAGTGCCAATTTGAGTATTCATATCTTTTCACAATCCTGTTTCATAATGTGGAATATATTCACAACATCCCATTTAATAATAGCGTATGTACCACCCTGTGCAGCTGTTAAAACACCTAAGGCATTTGATTTTGTAGAACTGCTTTGAACATCTGTGTAACTTCAGCATTAGGTAAGGAAATAGTGTTTTTTGAGTCATTTTGTGTTTTTATAGTGTATTTGTTAAAGGATTCCATATGCCAGATGACATCCTTCAGACCCACTGATGGAACAAAGATGGACGTTAAATGATCATACCAGTGAAATACTGATTGTGTCCATCGTTGTCTTAAATTTAGAAGATTAGCAGAATAGTGATGGTTTTGGTAATGCACCCATGAATCCCAAACCAAAACCAAAACCCAAGCAAAACCCAAGGTGCAATGACTATCCATCCTAGAGGAAGCCAGGGCCATATGTTGGACCCAAGTAACCATTGGGTTCCATTTGGAGTGAGCCATCTAATTCTGGGTTTCTCTGCCCAATCAGTAGCAAACCAATCAGTAACCTGGAGTACAATGGTTTGAGAATATACTTCTAGTGATAGCCATCCCAAATGTCATGTGCTATTTGTCCAGGTATCACATGTATGATTTCTTTGTTCCCAGCATAAACTCATCTGTTGATTGAGTTGTCCAATGTTTGGTGTGAGCCATAAATATTCATCCCAGATTTGGTATATTCCATCCTGGGGATATCGATATGTAGGGTTTTTAAGATTACACTTATTGGCAGGCATTAATTTGTAGGCTTGTGAGTTCAGTTTAAAACCCTAATAGTTTGAAAAATGAAAAATTCTCGTTATGGCTTGGAACGTTCCAAGTCATATGGATCATAGGACAAGAAGAAACATTTTGTCTAGTGACAGAATTACCACGATATATGCTAGTGTTAGAATTAGGTATCACATCTAAAATATAAGTACCTAAAGGATGTCAATCAGTGCTTTGTAAAGGAGAAACCCATCAGGGTAACCTGGAAGTACTTGACATGGGAAAAATTCTACATATCCAACAAGCTGTTTCATTTTGAAGTTCAGTATAATACTGTGTCCATTGTAGAAAGGAACTGTCAAAATGTGTGAACAGAGAACAAAGAGAAAATATACAACCTTCATTGTCGTTTGAAGAGGAGTTTGAGGCCTTCCACAGGTTCACAAGAGTAAGAAGGCATATTAGTTTGTTCATTGGTTTCCTGTGAAAGAGGTGCAGGTTTTATTTTAGATATGAGTCCAGAAAGAATATCTCTCTAATTTTACTGCAGTAAGAGTACCTAATATGACCTGATGAGGTCCTTTACATTTTGAATTTAGGTACCCTCCCTCCCCCATATTTGAATTCCAACCTTTTAAGTAAACCATGTCTCCAGGGCTTACATGGGGTGGACATGCAGTTATAGTTCAATCAGGTTTTGGGAGCATGCGATCAGCATAGTCATTAAGTAACTTATGAATTAAACTGGCCTCGAGTGAATAATTTAATAAAGTATTATAATCTTTAATAACATGTCCATTGTAAAAAATGGCTTTTCATATAATAACTCATAGCCTGTAGGTTCTTCTGGAGCAATTCTCATTCTGAGAAGTCTTCATGGTAAGACAGTAACCCAATTTTCTTGGGTCTCTAGACTAAGTTTAGGAAAGTGTCATTTTCAAGTATGATTAGCTTTCTCTAACTTTCTAGAGGATTGTGGACGCCAGGATAAAGGTAGAAAATATTTAATTTTTAAAGCTTGTGCTATTTGTTGAGTTACTTGTGCAGTAAGAGAAGGTCCACTGTCAGTTTGAAGGGATCACGGAAAGCCTAATCTAGGCATAATTTCTCACAACAGGACCTTGGTTACTTCTGTGGCTCTTTCAAGTTTTACATGGAAAGGCTTCAATCCATCCAGTGAAAGTATTACAGACACTAGTAGGAACTTAGAGCCTTTGCAAGGAGGCATTTGTGTGAAATCAAGCTGCCAGTCCTCTCCTGGATATGTTCCACCTCTTTGGACTGATTTCAAAAGTTGGGGGGGAGGGGGATGGATTGTACCTTACAGATTTACTTGTACACAAACAATATAGGGTTGATATACCTGTTTTATAGTTGTTAAATGTATTCCACCAAATATATTTTTAATCAAATGTTCTAAAGCATTTTGCTCAAATGCTTAGCTTAGTGTAAACCTGTGTTAACTTCCATTGGTTATTTTTGGGTGTGAAGATTTTTCCCTCATCATTAACAAGATAGTCCTGTGTATTTTTTGAATACCTCCATTTCTGGGCTGTGTAAATTTCTTGATCTCAATATACTGGAGATACGGACTTATTGGAATTAAAACTGGTATAAGGCTTAATATTTATTTTGTGCTGCCTGTTTGGCTGCATGGTCGGCCAAATTGTTTCCTTTAGATTCCAAGGTCATGTTCTTTTGATGTCCTTTGAATGAGTTACAGCCATCTCCATAAGTAGATTCACAGCCTCAAGAAGGGTAATGATTTCAGGCCCATATTTGGAAAATTACGATTTGATAATAGTCACTCTTCCTTCCAAATTGCTCCATGGGCATGTAGCACCAGGAAAGTTTATTTGGAGTCAGTATAAATATAATTTTTGGGTCTTTGCTAATTGAAGAGCATGAGTAAGTGCTAGTAATATAACCTTTCAGGCAGAAGTATTTACTGGAAGGGCTTTTACCTCAGTGGTCTTAAGTAGGCTAACTATGGCACATCCAGCTTTCCTTTCTCCCTTATCCATGAAGCTACTACCATCAGTAAACCCACTGTCATGTGCATTTTCAATATGGGAATCTTTTATGTTTGGTCTGCTAGAATAATCAAGATTGATCATTTCTGAGAGGTCATGTCCTAACATAGAAGTATGATGGTCAGGTCCAGGCATCAGGGTAACTGGGTTTAAATTTTGACAGGTTTTAAGTATTATTTCAGGCATATCTAAAAGCATAGCCTGGTATTTAGAAAGTCAACCTCCTATCATCCAATGGTGGCCTTTGGTCTCTAGGACATGCTGGACCTGATGTGGAGTCATTACAGTCAAGGACTGTCCTGTGGTGAGTTTTTGAAGCTTCTTCTACCAGAAGGATTATTCTGGCCACTGCTCAAAGACAAGCTGGCCACCTCTGAGCTACGTTATCAGGTGTCTTTGAAGAAGCAGCCCACCAGTCTTGTTTTGTTCCCTAATTTCCAGGTAAAACCCACAAGCTTCACCTGAATCATACAATGGTTTGGCTAACAGCCAAAATCCAGGAATCCATAGGCAGCAACATCCTACCATACTTAGGAAAGCACAGAGTTATTTCTTTGTAGTTGAGGGTCCAAGATCTAATATAGCCATTTTCTTGTTTGTAGACAGGGTACAGTGACTTGTTGTTATTTCGTATCCCAGATATTGTACCTTTTGTGTGGAAATTTGTGCCTTCTTAAGAGAGATGCAATATCCCATTTCCCCAGATATTAAGGTTATAGAATTACTATCAGACGTTTCTTTTGTGGGACTACAGATTAAATATCATCCACATATTGGGGGCGCCTGGTGGCTCAGTCGGTTGAACATCTGACTTCGGCTCAGGTCATGATCTCGCTGTCCATGAGTTTGAGCCCTGCATTGGTCTCTGTGCTGACAGCTTGGAACCTGGAGCCTGTTTCAGATTCCATGTCCCCCTCTCTCTCTGCCCCTCCCCCACTCATGTTCTGTCTCTCTCTCTGTCAAAAATAAACATTAAAAAATTTTTTTAATATCATCCGCATATTGAATTATAGTCCCTTAAGGCAAGGATATATCATAGATGTCTTTGCTAAATGCAGCTCCAAATTGGTGAGGACTCTTTCTAAATCCCCATGGCAAGAATGTCCAAGTTAATTGAGTAGTCTATGGGCTTGAAGGTGAGGCCCATTCAAAAAAAAGCAAATACTGGCTGTGTTTCTTCACGTAGAAGGATGCAAAAGAAGGTGTCTTTTAAAATAAGTACTGTAAACCAGTTAGCATCGCCAGGGACCTGGGTGAGAATAGTATATAGATTTGGCACTATGGGATGAATTGGTACAACCACTTAATTTATTGCTCTTAAATCTTGTACCATTTGATATTCTCCCTTTGGCTTTTTTACTGGTAAAATTGGAGTATTATAAGGAGATTCATGAGGCCTTAAAATACCATGTTTGAGAAACTTATCAATAAGTGGTTGTAACCCAGATTTTGCCTCAGGTTTTAAGGGATGTATATTTCTTTATGAGGTATAGTGGTTGGGTCCTTTAAGGTCACTTTAATGGTTGGGCTTTAAGATGCATCCTGGGGGGCTCAGTTGGTTGGACATCCGACTCTTGATTTCGGCTCAGGTCATGATCCTAGGGTCGTGGAATTGAGCCCCACATTGGGCTGTGTGCTGAGCATGGATCCTGCTTAAGATATTCTCTCTCTCTCTCTCTCTCTCTCTCTCCCTCCCTCTACCCCTCTCCTCTGTTCACACTTCCTCTCAAATTAAAAAAAAAAAAAAAAAAAAAAGGATCCAGTCCTGGGACACTGCAATCCCAGACCTGTGGATTCACTTCTTTCCAGATATTAGAAGGGATATCAAGGCAAAGTTTTAATTCTCCAAGTATTAAAGAGAATGAGCCATGCTCTTCTTTAGTAAGAGCACACCTGCTCTCTAGTTTATATGTTAAGTCTCATCCAAGTAATGGAGTGGGACAAGATGGAAGGACTAGAAGAACATGAATAACCAACTGACTTTTGTATTTGCAAGTTACAGGCATTATCTGACAGCACATTTTAGTTTCCCCTTCTATGCCAACAATGTTACAGTTAGAAAGACAAGGAAGGCCTGAGCGCTGAGTAAGAACAGAGAAAGTGGCTCCTCTATCAATAAGGAAATGGACAAACTTACCTTCCACGTCCAGGGTAACCTGGGGCTCAGTCATCTTGATGTCAAAGGGAGCCGGACCAGCCTCAGGGCCCCATCATGCCATATCCTCTGTTTTCCACTATTGGGCAGCAAAGTGAGTTCCTGTCTTCCTCTCTCTTTGGAGACGAGGACAGTCTCTCTTCCAATGTCCTTCTTCTTTACAGACAGGACATGGCCCTGGTGGAGAGCTTTTGTTTGGACATTCCTTGCTCCAATGTCCGATCTGGCCATACCTACAGCATGGGGTTTTACCTGGTCCTTTGTCTGATGCCGGCTTTTTTTTGGCCCCTGGTTAGTCTGGCATTGTGGTAAATCTGCAATAGCAGAAGCCAATATTTGAGCCTTTATTTTACCCTGCAATTTAGCTCTCTGGTCCTTTTCCTGTCTTAAAACTCTATCTCTATTATTACAAATTCTAACAGCTACCTCTGGTAGGCACTGGGTGGGGGATTGAGGGCCTAAAGTCATTTTAGTCAATTTTCAGTGGATACCAGGTGCCAACTGACTTATAAAATGCATGCTTAATATAATTGTTCCCTCAGGTGAGGTTGGGTCCAGATTTGTATATTCACAGATGGTTTCTATCAAACCACCCTGAAATAGAGCTGGATTTTCATCTGCAATTTGAGTAACTTGCTGAATTTTATCAAAGTTTACAGGTTAAGAGGAACATTTTCCATTCCTTCCATGAAACAAGTGATCATATGGTCTGTCTTTCCCTTCCTTATCCTCTTGATAATTCTAGTGTGGTTTGGTATGTGGGATTGCAGGCCCCTGGTAGGACAATGATCTCAGATCTGGCTGATCAAATATATATATATATTTGACTTGCCAGGTCAAGTCACATATAACAGATAATCGTTGAAAACCCTCAATAAATTGAGAAGGGTTTTTGAGTATCATCCTAATTGTTGTTTTATCTGAGCCAAGTCTGCCATAGAGAATGGGACGTGGACTCTAATAGTGCCCATTTCTCCATTAGCAGCCTCCCTACAGGAGTATTATTCAGATTTAGGAGGAACTCCTAGAAGATAGGGAGTTCTGCTCCTGGTATGTCCATCTGGGCTGGGAGCAGAAGGGTCCCGAGCTTGTAAGGAGGAGGGATGGTAACAGAGCCACTGTCTTATTTGTCCAAACCGGCTGGTGTTTCCTCCAGTAGTTCAGGTTTGTTACAAGGAGGCAGCCTTTTTAAACAATCATCATCCAATATGTTGAGAAGAGGGTTATTAGCCTGCTTAGTGGCTAAACATATCCTGCAAGACACCCTTAGGTCAGTATCTTGATTTAAGGTCAAAAGGCCTGGACATGGGACACTTTGGTCCATTTGCCTTATTTCCTGCAGAAGAGATTAAATTGGTATATAATACTGAAGTTTACTGTCCCATTAATAGGCCATTTTCCTCCTTTCCTAAGGAATACTGAGGCCATGCGTTATTGAAGGAGATAAATCTTTTCTTCTTTAAATCTTGCAATCAAAATTGGCTCCAGTTTGGGTTAAGAGACACCCCAAGGGGGAGTTCTTGGGGACTAAAGAGGAAGATCCCATGGTCTTATAAAAGTGGAAAAGTCCATTACCATACTCCCTCCTGGATTGCTGAGTGGTGTTCCACTCAGGATAATGTCAAAGGTTCTAAGTGTTCAAAGACCAGAGGCATCCCTCAAAAAGCCATTATGAATGCTGACTTGTTTACCAAAAGGATGTCAACATCCTTCACTTCCCTATTGTTTTTCCCATGACACACTGAGTGCCTGTAGACAGACCAAGAGAGCCTGCTATTTTAATCCATGGAGATGTAAAGAATTTGCAGGGGGACATACCTAATGTTACAATTTAAGCAGTCAGTACAGGACACTGATGAAGAATAGTAAAATGGAAATCCATTATGGTCTAAGTGACATTTCAACACACATAGTCTTTATAACTGACTTCTCCAGGAAATGGTCCCTGGTTGGGTTTTAATTCAACTGGGTATGAGTTTTGGCTGGCTCCAGGTGGAGGTCTCTTGGCCAGAAGTGGCTAGACCAGAGATGTGGAGGGGATCACATTAGACCAATGAGGAGGAAATCTTACATGGGAGTCTTAAGATTAGCAACAATCTGTTGGGGGGGGGTGGGTGGGTAGGTCAGGGATGGGTATTAAGGAGGGCACTTGTTATGATGAGCACTGGGTATTATATGTAAATTATTAATCCCTGAATTCTATTCCTGACACCAATAGTGTACTGTATGTTAACTAATTAGAATTTAAATAAATATTTGAAAAATTTGAAAACATGTTTTAAAAAATTAAAAAAAAAAAAAAAAGATTAGCAACCATCCTAGTGACTTAAGTGGCCATCCCACGCCCAAGAAAGACAGCTTTGTGTAAGTACAGGAAAAAAGAGAGAGCATCAAGTTTCTGGGTCTTGATTACCATTCAGGCCAAGGTACTAGCTTCCAGTCAAAAGGCAGGCTTTTTGTTCCTCCCCAGAGAGCAGCCATGGGTGAGAGGATTGCAGCCTGAGCAAACAACATGAAACTGTCCCAATAAGACCGTACTCCTTGAATAAACTCTGAAATGAAATAAAAGGAGAGGAGCATCTGGCTGGTTCACTATGAAGAGTATGTGACTCTTGATCTCAGGGTTGGGAGTTCGAGCACCATTTTATGTGTACGGATTACCTTAAAAGGTTTTAAAAATAATTTTAGGGGCGCCTGGGTAGTTCAGTCAGTTGAACATCTGAGTCTTGATTTCGGCTCAGGTCATGATCCAAGCCATGCTTGGCTCCAAGGATGGAGCAGGCAGAGCCTGCTTAAGACTCTTTCAGTCTCTGGGCACCTGAGTGGCTCAGTTGGTTAAGCATCTGACTCTTGGTTTCTGCTCAGGTCATGATCTCACAGCTTGTGGGATTGAGACCCACATTGGGCTCAGTGCTGGCAGCGTGGAGCCTACTTGGGATTCTCTCTCTCCTCCCTGCTCTCTCTGCCCCACCACCCCTGGTCTCTCTCTCTCAAAATAAACTAACCTTAAAAAAAAAAACAAAACCTTAAATAGAAAACGATTCTCTCTCTCCCTCCCTCTGTCTCTCTCCCTCACTCGTGCTCACTTGCTGTCTCAAAATAAAAGTAAATAAAAAATAATTGTAAGGAGCACGTGGTTGGCTCAGTTGGAAGAGCATATGACTCTTGGGGTCATGAATTTGAACTCCACATTGGGTATAGATATCACTTACTATATACACATATACACAAATGTAAAAGGAGAAGAGGGAATAACCTGCCAGATTTCCACAAAGGCTCCAAGTCCAGTGAAAGAAGATGAAGAATCCCTGTACTTATGGGCCACCAAAAATGATGTGGGGCCATTGAATACAATGGTCAAGAAATAATTCTTGAGACATCTTATGGTGCAAAAAGGTGCTTTTATTATAGCATGGGGACAAAATCCGGGGGCAGCAGGAGCTGCACTTACGACTGACAAGCAACTGATCATATACTTTTAAGTTTGGGGGGCTGGGTAGAGATCATCTAAGTCTCTAAAGGGATGTCCTCATGTTAAAGAATTGTAGGATCTTAAAGGTCTAGAGGTCTAATTGTCAGGATAAGGTTGCTTTCAGTCTCTAGCAAAACATTAACATTAAGGCAGCCATGAGTTCCTTGAGGAAGTCACACTCTGCAGGTCTCAGGTATCATCAGTGGCCTGTAAGTTGTAAGGAAATTTAATTTTACTGCATTGCTCTTGCCTTTGTTCTCCTCATCAGTTATCACCTGCTATTCTAAAATTTTTACATGTCAGTGTCCCTCTATTAAAGCTGGTTTCTTTGAGGTCAGGGACTATTCCTTTAAAATTCCTGATTCTAAAGCACCTCTGTGCTGTGTACATTAAATAATCCCTAGGTTCCAATCCAAGACAGAAACAAAGGCCAGCATTACCCTGATACCAAATCTACCCTAAGACACTAAAAAAATAAAAAAATAAAACCACAGGCCAATATACCTGATGAACATAGATGCAAAAATCCTCAGCAAAATATTAGCAAACCACATTCAACAATACATTAAAAGGATCTTTCAACATGATCAAGTGGGATTTATTCCAGGGATGCAAATATGGTTCACTATTCACAAATTAATCACTGTGATACACAACATCAACAAAACCAAGGATGAAAACTATATGATCATCTCAAGAGATGCAGAAAAAGCACTTGACAAAATTCAACATCTGTTTATGATAAAAACTCTCAACAAAGTGGGTTTCGAGGGAACATACCTCAAAATAGTAAAGACCACATGTAACAAAACCACAGCTAACATCATATTCAATGGTGAAAACTGAGAGCTTTTCCTTTAAGACCAGGAATCAGAAAAGGATGTTCACTCTCACTACTACTTTTATTCAAACTAGTCCTAAAAGTCCTAGCTACAGCAATCAGACAAGAAATAAGAGGCATCCAAACTGGCAAGGAAGAAATAAATCTGTCACTATTTGACAAACAAACACAAAAACAAAAACAAAAAAAGACTGTCACTATTTGCAGACAACATGATACTATACACAAAAAACTATTGGAAGTAATAAGTGAATTCAGTAAAGTTGCCGGTTACAAAAATAATCTGCAGAAATTGGTTGTGTTTCCAAACACTAATAATGAAGTAGCAGAAAGAGAAATTAAGAAAACAATCTCATTTGTAATTGCACCCAAAAGAATAAAATATCTAGGAATAAACTTAACCAAAGAAGTGAAAGACCAGCACTCTGATGACTATAAGACACTGCTGAAAGAAACGAAGACGACACAAATGGAAAGACATTCCATGCTCATGGACCGAAGGAGAAAATATTGTTAAAATGTCTACATCACCCAAAGCAATCCACACATTCAATGCAATCTCTATTAAAATACTAACGGCATTTTTCACAAAACTTGAGCAAATAGTCCTACAATTTGTATGGAACCAAAGAAGAGCCTGAATAGCTAAAGCAATCCTGAGAAAGAACAAAGCTGGAGTTACACAACCCCAGCTTTCAAGATATACTACAAAGGAGTAATACTCAAAATAGCATCATACTGGCACAAACCAGTGGAACAGAATGGAGAGCCCAGAAATCAACCCATGCTTTTATGGTCAGTTAGTCTCTGACAAAGATGGCAAGGAAATGCAACGAAGGAAAGACAGTCTTGTCAGGAAATGGTGCTGGCAAAACTGGACAGCCACTTGCAAAAAACGCAATTAGACTACTTTCTCACATCACACACAAAAATAAACTCAACATGGGTTAAAGACCTACATGTGAGGGGCGCCTGGGTGGCTCAGTCGGTTAAGCGTCTGACTTCAGCTCAGGTTACGATCTCGCGGTCTGTGAGTTCGAGCCCTGCGTCGGGCTCTGGGCTGATGGCTCAGAGCCTGGAGCCTGCTTCTGATTCTGTGTCTCCCTCTCTCTCTGCCCCTCCCCCATTCATGCTCTGTCTCTGTCTCAAAAATAAATAAATGTTAAAAAAAAATTTAAAAAAAAAGACCTACATGTGAGACATGAAACCATAAAAATCCTAGAAGAAAACATAGGCAGCAATTTCTTTGACATCAGACTTAGTAACATTTTTCTAGACATGTCTCCTCAGGCAAAGGAACCAAAAGCAAAAATAAACTGATAGAAATACATCAAGTTAGGGGCGCCTGGGTGGCTCAGTCGGTTAAGTGTCCGACTTCAGCTCAGGTCACGATCTCGCGGTCTGTGAGTTCGAGCCCCACGTCGGGCTCTGGGCTGACGGCTCAGAGCCTGGAGCCTGTTTCGGATTCTGTGTCTCCCTCTCTCTCTGACCCTCCCCCATTCATGCTCTGTCTCTCTCTGTCTCAAAAATAAATAAACGTTAAAAAAAAATTAAAAAAAAAGAAATACATCAAGTTAAAAGGCTTTTGAACAGCAAAAGAAATCATCAATAAAACAAAAAGGCAACCTATGCAATGAAAGAAGAGATTTGCAAATGATATATCTGATAAGGAATTCATATCCAAAATATATGAAGAACTTCTACAACTCAAAACCAAAAAACCCCCAAATATTCCAATTAGACAATGAGTAGAGGACATGTCTGAATAGATATTTCTTTTTTTTTTTTTTTTAACGTTTATTTATTTTTGAGACAGGGAGAGACAGAGCATGAACAGGGGAGGGTCAGAGAGAGGGAGACACAGAATCTGAAACAGGCTCCAGGCTCTGAGCTGTCAGCACAGAGCCCGACGCGGGGCTCGAACTCAGGGACCGTGAGATCGTGACCTGAGCAGATGTCGGCCGCTTAACCGACTGAGCCACCCAGGCGCCCCTGAATAGACATTTCTTTAAAGAAGACATACAGATGGCCAACAGACATAGGAAAAATACTCAATATCACTCATCATCAGAGAAATGCAAATCAAAAACACAATGAGATGTCACCTCACACCAGTGAGAGTGGCTAAAGTCAACAACACAAGAAACAACAGATGTTGGGGAGTTTTGGAGCAAAAGGAGCCCTTGTGCACTCTTGGTGGGAATGTAAATTGGTACACCCACTGTAAAAAACAGCATGGAGTTTTCTCAAAAAGTTAGAAATAGAAATACCATATGATCCAGTAATTCCACTACTGGGGATTTACCCGAAGAAAACAAAAACACTAATTCAACAAGATATATGCACCCGTGTGTTTCCTGCAGCATTATTTACAATAACCAAGATATGGAAGCAATCCAAATGTCTGTTGATAGATGAATGCATAAAGAAATGGTATATATATACAATATATATATATATATATATATATATATAACACATATATATATATATATATATATATATATATATACACATACATATACATACAATGGAATATTACTCAGTCATAAAAAAGATGAGATCATGCCATCTGAGACAGCCTGAGTGGACTTAGAGGGTATTATGCTAAGTGAAATAAGTCAACAGAGAAGGTTCCACATATGATTTCACTGATATGTGGAATCTAAAAAAACAAAACAAATATATAAACAACAAAATGTAGAAACAGACTCATAAATACAGAGAATAAACTGATGGTTGCCAGAGAAGAGGTAGGGGGATGAGCAAAAAGGGTGAAGGGGAGTGGGAGATACAAGCTTCCAGTAATAGAATGAGTAAGTCACAGGGATAAAATGTACAGCATAGGAAATCGTATTCTAATTATATTGTATAGTGACAGATGGTAGCTATTCTTGTGGTGAGCATAGCATAACATATGGACTTGCAAAAATCACTATGTTTAGCACCTGAAACTAATATAACATTGTGTGTCAACTATACTTAATTAAAATAGTAACAATAATCCCCAGTAAGCACTGGTCACATTCTGTGAGCTTTTGATACTAGCTTTATTGAAAGAAATAAATGAAGGCATGCCCTTGCCGCTAGGTGACACTATTGTCCCATCATTTCTTTGTTACTTGTTGTAGTCAATGCTATGGAGGGCTGTTTTTCACATTCACAAGAAAACAGGAGCACCCCCAAATCCTTTTGATTGGCCTTCAAAGCTGCAAATGATAGGATCTAAGAATGTAGGTGTGTATCCAAAATGAAAAGCCATCTTGATGACAGAGCGGACTCTTGCCATGCTGAAGTCCTCAACAACTAGCCAAGGAATCTCCATTGTCTTGGTCAGTTCAGTTTTTATCTGGCCAGTTTATCTTGGCCGGTTGAGGAAATTGAATATCCTGTTTTGGAATGAATAGGAAAGGGATCCTGGGATGAGTCATCTGGGGCAGGAGTGGGGGTAGGAAAGATGGGAAGGGGTAGAAGAGAGGTCAATCTGTCCCCATATCACAAACAAACAGCTCGAATTGTGACTACTTTGCATCTGGAGGCCCCCCACCTCGCTTCCCATAGTCTTCCGCCCAGTGCCAGATTTGGTATGTCATATCAAATCCACTCAATGTTTCCTTATTTGCACCTTCTTGTGACTCCAATAGACATTTGGCCATGGAACTGAGATTCACAAAAGCATTCAGGACTGTTCAAAGAATGCCGAATGACACCAGACACTGTGTGCGTGTATGCACTCGCACAGTAGGTTGAAGATGGATAGGGTGGAATTTTCTTTAGTGGCACTGGCTTCTTTTTCACAAAATGGAAGTCTATGCAGATTAACTTTTCCTTAAGCACAGGAAATATATCCAGCCCATTTTATTGTGTGCAGGCCAAAGGAACAGGAAGTTGAAACCTCCTGTGTTAGCAAGGTGACCGTATTTATGGTCAAAATCAGGACACTTGTTAGTAGAAAGAGGAGTGTTTTTTCTAATTATATGGAGACAACAAGCAAAAACTGTGAAACTGGTTGAACTGGGATAAATGGTCACTCTAGATACAAGGTATTGCCAATGCCCTACAAATAGCTTTTCATCAGATTAAATTGCAGTGAAGGTTATTTGTTCTAGTCTGGTTATTTTCCTTGCTCCTGACAGCAAAGAAGAAAATGGCCTTGCTGTTTCTTAGTGTGTGAAGAGTGACTGGCAGTGGACATTTCTAATTTTCCTCAGAGGGCTCACCAACTTCTGCCTTCGGCTAACAGAGCCTGGTGCCAGGAATCACCAACAGCAGGAAAAAGCCGACATCCATATGTCAGTTCCTACTTCCCTCAAATCTGTTCTTGACTGCAGTCTGATTTATTTAATATCTGGCTAGTTGACTGTAGGTCTGAACCTACAATCCCAGGTTAAGATGGACAGTTGCCGAGAGGTACCTTCCCCTTACCTCAGGGCTCACATTCCCTTGAGGTCTAAGGCTAGAAGCAAAGTTCCCCCTGCTGCCTTGATCCTTCTTTATTCCCATCTGTGAGGCACCTCCTCTGTGTGATCACCTAAAGTGGAGCCCTGTGATGCAAGGAGCTAGCTGTGAGGCGTGGTGCAAAGACAACAAATTGGGTCAAAGGACATGAGCTGAGAGCCTAATGTATAGTACCTGTTCAATACATGCAAGCTGATTCTCAGTCCAGCCATCATAGTAACAATTGCAGTAGAAGGGAGGCTTCTGTGATCCTCTCTACCATGAGTGTGTCAGAGAAGGAATTCCTTGCCTGGGTGTCCCCGATTCAAGCCTAGTGTAGTAGAGGCTAGTACCATTTGGGTCAAGTGATAACACTGGGGCCTCTAGAGATCTAAGGTCTTTCAACATGCTTCAAACCTTAAACATGATTCCTTTGAATCCCTGGGAACTGGACAGGAAATAAAGGATCTTATTTCCCCACACATGAAGGAGTAATGCCTTCACCTAGCTCAGAACTTGAAGGGAGGGGCACCTGGGTGGCTCAGTCAGTTGAGCATCTGACTTCAGCTCAGATCATGATCTCATGGTTCATGGGTTCGGGCCCCACATCAAGCTCTGTGCTGACAGCTCAGAGCCTGGAGCCTGCTTTGGATTCTGTGTCTCCCTCTCTCTTAGTCCCTCCCCAGCTCTCTCACTCTGTCACTCTCTCTCTCTCTCTCAAATAAATAAACATTTAAAAAATTAAAAAAAAAAGAATTTGAAGGGAGAAGAAAGTAGCGTAGAATAGTAAGAAGACCTGGACTTGAGAGTTGGATAGCCTTGGGTGTGAACTCCCATCCTTCCTAGCACTTATTATTTTAGTCAAACTCACTTAGTACCCGGAGCCTTATTTGTAAACTGAGGATCATGATAACTACCTGCAGGGTTGCTGTGACAACAAAATACTACAGATGTTAAGCCCCAGAACATAATAGGCCCTCTATATATGGAAACTATGATCACACAGGATTGTCTAAAAGAACACTAATACTCAGTAATACTCAGAAGATAGCTGTGTAAACAGGAGTCCCCAGAAAGGAGATTCTAAAATCATAAATCTTGAAAGCCAACCAACCAAACCTAAGACTATACTTATGAGCTATCTCAACTGGGTAGTTTACACCAGAAAGCCCCTCTACCAGGGCAAATAAGTTTATATCAAATCAACGACAACTGATTTGATCAACTGGTAGTGGTTGCCTGAACTACTGGTTGAGAACGATTCTGGTGCAGAGTCTGAACTCAGCAGGTAAGCGTGCCATGACTGACTGATTTGTGATGCCTGCTCCAGGCACAGGATCGGGGAGTACACAGTTACCTTTTGTTTGTCCCTGACCAATGATAAGACCGTCCTTAATGCAGGCAGAAATCTGGAGGACTAGAACAGTACTCAGGCTTTGGGCAGCTTTGGGGAAATAAATGGAAGGCAGCGATGCTCCAAAGGTTGATACAAAAGGAAAGGCGTGGAGGATCATGGGAAACCCTTGGTAGTGTGTTAGGCAAATTTCAATGATTTCCTAATCCCATCCAGGAGTAGCCTTCCTAATTCTTCTCAGGAGACCCTGAGAAATTATATGGATGAGTCAAGAGAAGATTGGGAATATTGAGAAACCTTAAAAAGTGCACAGAGCCAAGTTAAAGTGGAGACAGGAAGCACAAAAGAATATAAGCTCCAATGAAAGCAAATGCCCACACTGGTCCTCAGGAACATTAGTTTAAGGTGCACAAGTTTATAATCCATGAGCCCAAACAGTCAAGAGCAAGAAAGCCTCCAATGCCCCTAAATTGAATGTCCCTGTCCAGAACCCAATGGCCTTGCTGTGATTTGAATCAATACATTTATTCTGAGGACTCTACTCTTGAGAAGAATTGAGTAAAAGAAAGTACAGCCTAGTTTTCCTTTAATGATAGAGTACAAAAGATGACCTTTATAAGCATCATGGAGACTATAAATAGCAAACCCCTGTTTCCTGACCCTGTCCCAACTCAACAAGAAATAGAAGAATTGGAAGCAGAAAGAATGGTCTCAAAGCAGACCTGAGTTAGGAAAGATAATCTTGAAGAACTTGAAGAGGCAGGAGAAATATAAAGACCAAGAAGTTTCAAGAAAGAAAGAGTTTTTTTTTTTTTTTTTTTTTTTTTTTTTTTTTTAAAGAAAGAACAAGCAGGGCACCTGGGTGGCTCAGTTGGTTAAGCATCTGACTCCTGGTTTTGGCTCAGGTGGTGATTTCATGGTTTGTGGGTTCAAGTCCCACATCAGGCTCTGTGCTGACAGTGCAGAACCTGCTTCAGATTCTCTCTCTCTCCCTCTCTCTCTCTCTCTCTGCCCCTTCTCTACTCACACTGTCTCTTTCGAAAAACAAAATTAAAAAAAAAAAAAAGAAAACAGGCTTCTCTTCTACTGAGACTGTCATTACGCAGATTTCTCTGAGTGTGAGGATAGTTGCCCATGTGGCCACCATGTTTTGTGGAGTCTTTAGGGTCAGCCATCATGGAGGAAGCATGCTATACCCCTCTCCCTAAACTTTCTGGGACAGGCAATATTCCTTTGCCTTTTATCCCTACATTTTCCAATGACACAGCAAACAGGGAAGCACCTGTAAATTTTCCAAACTTTTTGGCAAAAATCACTGAAAAGTAAAGTCGACGGGTCCTGGCTCAGTTTGGAAAGATGTGGGTTCTAGGGGCGCCTGGGTGGCACAGTCGGTTGAGCATCCAACTTCCACTCAGGTCATGATCTCATGGTGAATAGATTCAAACCCCACATCGGGCTCTGTGCTGACAGCTCAGATCCTGGAGCTTGCTTCCGATTCTGTGTCTCCCTCTCTCTCTGCTCTCCCCCTCTTATGCTCTGTCTCAAAAATAAACATTAAAACAATTTTTTTTAAAAGAAAAGATGTAGGTTCTAGACTCACATCTTTCCTGTATTATTTTTTAGGAAATGTATGTTTCAAAACTTTTTTTCTGATTATAGAATTAATATACCCATTTTGGAAAATGCAGAGAGGCATTAAGAAGACATTAGCAGTTGCCCATAAACCCTCTACCAGAGATAACCACTGTTTGCATTTCCCAGCCTAACATCTGCTATTCACTAATGGGTACCCTGGTCATCTCGGTGCATATGTGCTGTGGGACACTGGTATGTTGGGAAGATGTCCTTAGTGTCTCCTTGCCAGTTTTTCACCAGGAGCAGTACTGGCAGGGTTTGGGATGGGAAGGTGAGGGGTAATAACAGTGAATACACAATGGTGAGAAATGGGGTGATGGAAACTGTGAGCAAATCACAAACGTGATGCATTTTGACTGTAGATATGGTAACATTAATTACTGGTCTGGGGGATAATTTGATGAAGATTAGACTTCTCTGATGTGTCCCGGCAGGTAGCTAGGTGTTTCACTAATTAGAATGACAGTCCCTCATGGTTTGAGAAACACTGTCTTTCCCAAGGCCTAGTTTCCTCATTTGTACAGTGGGGAGACCTCTGCTTACACCAGATAAACTGTGTAAAGTTCCCTGCAAACTGGAAGTAAAATAATTATTTCAAAGCCTATATATTGCAGCACCCATGGCCAGTGCATTTAAACCTTAACCATGGGTTCTACCTTCTACCCCACTGCTAGACCAGGGTATGCAGTGACCACCTGACTTCCTGTGATAAGTGGGGATGATGGGGAAACACAGAGGCAGAAGAGCTCAGGGTGAATCAGAGGAGACTATCCTAAGATTAGCTCTATCTCCTGATCACTGAAATAGTCCCTGGAATTCTCTGCTCAGTCCTAGAAAGACCTGATCAAGCTGGATCAACTGTTGCAAACGTACAGGCACCTCCGGGAAACAGGAGATAAATGAGCAGGAGATGAGGCATGTTTTACAGAAACACTACCCTTGTGGGGCACCTGGGTGGCTCAGTCGGTTAAGCGGCCGACTTTGGCTCAGGTCATGATCTCGCGGTCCGTGAGTTCGAGCCCCGCGTCGGGCTCTGTGCTGACAGCTCAGAGCCTGGAGCCTGTTTCAGATTCTGTGTCTCCCTCTCTCTGACCCTCCCCCATTCATGCTCTGTCTTTCTCTGTCTCAAAAATAAATAAACGTTAAGAAAGAAAGAAAGAAACACTACCCTTGTGCAGTTGGTGGCTCCTCAGAATTGAAACTATCTCCTTTTAGTCATCCCAGGTACTGTCTTTCATAAATGTCTGAGTTGGGGCACGTCCTATGTGTGGGCAGATGAACCAACCAGACTTTTAGCACTCAGGGGATGGGCTGAGGTGAGGGGTGGTGGCCTTTCAGCGAAGAACCAGAGAAACAGGGTTATTTCTCACATACCAGCCATGTGGATTTGAACCCATCTCTCCCAGTTTCTCTCCCTCTGGGTTTCTCAATGTTAGCATTGTTGACATTTGCAGCTGGATCAGTATTGGTTGGGTGGGGGTGGGGGTTTCCTGTCCATTGTAGGATGTTTAGCAACATCCTTGGTCTCTACCCACTAGATGCTAGTAGAAGCCCCATCCTGTCCCCGTTGTGAAAGCCAAAAATTTCTCCAGACATTGCTAAACGTTTCCTGAGGGAAAAACCACCCCTGTCCTTGCCCCACTGAGAACTGCATTATCCCGAAGGAGACAGAACTAACCAGAAGGCTTGAACAAGTTACACAGTAGAGAGATGGCTTCAGGGACAGCCTAGTTTTGGGGGTCAAACTCACTCAACATCAAGGCCCAGCTAAGACTAGGCTCACATTTCCTTAAGCATATTTCCTTAGGTTTGACCTTTGACTTCAACGACAGCTCCTTCACCATTGTTCTGGCCCAAGCACTTAGACTCTCTGAAATCTCTCCGTGCCACTTCCTATCTCTCGTTTCCAGGAGAGTTTTCTTCATCTTGGTCAGCCATCGGCAGCCTGGGGCTAGCCCTGTGTGTGTACCTGCTCTATTGTGTCACTGCAATCTTCCAACGTCCATCCAAGACCATTCCTATTCATGGCTCTTTGTCTCATGGCCAATTTCATTCTCATCTGTTGTTACTTTGCTATTACTGCTGCAACAAATTACTGTGACTGTAGTGGCTTAAAACAAATGTGTGCATTTACACTTCTGGGGGGTAGAAGTTTGAGATGGGTCTCTTTCGGGTAAAACCAAGGTGTCTGGAGGGTGGCGTTCCTTCTGGGAGGTTCTATTCCCTTGCTCTTGCCAGTTCTAGGAGCTGCCCATGTTTCTTGGTTCAAAGTCCCCTTCCTCCTTTTTCAAAGCCAGGGATAGTGCATCTCTGATCACTCTCCCTGAGCCACACCGCCCTCTCTCTAACCCCAGCTGGCAATGGTTCTCTGCTCTTAAGGAGCAACGTGATCAGATTGGGCCCATCTGGATAATCCAGGCTCATCTCCCCATCTCAAAGTCCTTCATTTAATCACATTAGCACCGTTGATTGGCCAGGTAACGTTTTGTCACAGGTCCTAGCTATCAGGGCATCGTTCTACCTGCCACAGCTGTGCAAACTGCCTGGCCTATGTCAACATCATTCAGACTTGGTGATCCATTCTGAGGGGTCTGTGTGCAGGTGATGAGCTCAGTGTTTTCAGAAGACAGTGTCACCAGGCCACTATCACCCTCAGCACAGTACCAGCTGTTTAGCGCCCATGATTATTACACGACAGCAGGCAGTCTACCGAAGACTCCAGCCCTGATCTCCTAGGAGGAGGGTCTAAAGCTAGATCAAGTCCCATCTTCTCCTTCCTCTCTAGTCTCCTGTTGGCAAACACCAGGCAGAGAGGGTGTGCCAGTGCTCTAGCCACATCCACCCAGGTCTCCCTGACCCCCCGCTGTTCTCTGCTCAGCACAAGACACCCAGGGCTGTGAACAGGCTTAGGAAAAATGTGGATAACAGTGAGCAAACACACAGAGTACCTCACTGAACCCTCACAACCACCTTGCCGCCGCCCTTTCCTACGGGTGAGGAAACAGAGGCAGCGATGTTTAGTCACTTGCCAGTAAGTGGGAGCAATGGGATTCACAGCTAGGCAGTCTGGCTCCGAATCTATGCCTGGCCCCCTAGGCTATGGTGCGGCCCCCATCAGGAGACCATCATGCTCTGTGGGGAACAAGAGTGCTTTCACACCTAGATGCGATTTGCACTTTTAAAAAGCACAGGGGGGGACACCTGGATGGCTCAGTCTGTCATGCATCTGACTTCAGCTCAGGTTACAATCTCACTGTTTATGAGTCTGAGCCCTGTGCTGACAGCTCAGAGCCTGGAGCCTGTTTCGGAGTCTGTGTCTCCCTCTCTCACTGCCCCTCCCTTGCTCGCACTCGGTCTGTCTCTCTCTCTCTCTCTCAAAAATAAACATTAAAATTTTTTTTAAAAAGCACTCTTTAAAAAAGAGGGGTACCTGGGTGGCTCAGTCAGTTAAGCCTCCAACTTCGGCTCACATCAAAATCTCATGGTTTGTGAGTTCAAGCCCCACATCAGGCTCTGTGCTGACAGCCTGGAACCTGTTTTGGATTCTCTTCCTCCCTCTCTAACCCACCCCAGTTCATGCACATTCTCTCTCTCTCAAAAATAAACAAACATTTTTTAAAAAGCAGAGGAGCACCTGGGTGGCACAGTCGGTTGAGCATCTGACTCTTGATTTCAGCTCAGGTCATGATCTCACAGTTCGTGGGTTTGAGCCCCGTGTCAAACCTCAGTACCGACAGCTCAGAGCCTGGAGCCGGCTTCGGATTCTGTGTCTTCTTCTCTCTCTGCCCCTCCCCCTTACCCCCCCTCTCAAAAATGAATAAACGTTAAAAAAAATTTTTT
The DNA here is from genome assembly GCF_046562875.1 of Panthera onca. Taxonomy (NCBI): domain Eukaryota; kingdom Metazoa; phylum Chordata; class Mammalia; order Carnivora; family Felidae; genus Panthera; species Panthera onca. Next base: position 50,329,067 of record NC_138343.1, read on the forward strand.
TAAAGCTAAAAACAGAGAGGAGCACCCTGTGCAACATGGAGGCACGCACCTGACCAACGGGGGTGGATTTAGGCTGGGAGTCGGAAGGTAAAGTATGTTCAGGTTCTTCTGTTTACTGGCTGAGTGGCTTTAGGCAAATAACCGACCATCTCTGAGACTCAGCCTCCTCACCCGCAGAATGGAGGTGACACAAGGGTGTGGCAGAGATGAGGAATGCAAAATGAGCTGGAAGACGTTATTATAGTTTGAGCGTGGGCTTCACACTTGTTGGCAATGGATTTGGGACAGAGACTTTGGCGGCTGTCACATCACACCAGGCAGCACCTATTCTTGCACCATAGAAAGCCAGGTCTCTCTTTTCATTCATGGCTACTGCCTAGGTTCTTGCTCGGACCTCTGCAGCTATCTCTAGTGGACACCCTGCCTCCCTTCCTGCCCCATCTAAATGCCACCCCCTGATTAGTCTTACTGAGGCTACACCCCTGTTGTTAACTCCAAGTCGCAACCTTCTATGGCCTGGGTCTGGGGGGTACCACAGACGAGCCGAGCCGGGTGGACCGGGTGTGCAGACACGCTAGCTGGACCCCAGGCAGCTTGTCAAAAAGGGACTTGGCTACTCAGCTCCTGTGGATTATCTCCATGAGGCCACATCTTCCCGTGTTTAATGAGAAGCTGGCAATCCGGGTATTATGTGAAATGGAGGTCTGTATTTTTAAAAGTTGTCCCAAATACAGACACACACACACACACACACACACACACACACATGCTATGCAGTCCAAACAAAAGCCACCTGCAGGATAAATGGAATCAGCCAGGTTTTGACTTTGGTGTACAGGCTAAATCCAAAATCATGAACTTTGCATTCTAGGCTTAGAAAGATTCAACAATGACCTACTTTTCCAGTCTTCTCTCCCGCTCTCCTGGTCCCTTGGCTAACCAAGAGCAGCTCTGGATCCCAGGACACCTGAGGCACCTTCCTGAACCACGCACCTTTACTCTGCTGGCTCTGCAATGCCTTTCTCCCACTTCCTCCAGCTCTACTTCAAGAGTTCTACTCCTCCGGAGGCCTTCCCTGAATTACCCCCAGCCAAAGAATAATTGAGTAATCATATACAATCTACTCCCCCTGGGCCTTCAGGGCATTCTCAAAGTTTCCCTTCTGTTGTACTTTTCTCCCATATTGTGGCATGCACCACACATCAGAAGGCATCAGAGAAAAGTTGTGATATTAAATTGTAAGCAACTTATGGGGTGCCTGGGTGACTCAGTCGGTTGAGCGTCTGACTCTTGGTTTCGGCTCAGGTCATGATCTCACAGTTTCGTGCGTTTGAGCCCCACATTGGGATCTGCGAGCCTGCTTGGGATTCTCTCTCTCTCTCTCTCTCTCTCTCTCTCTCTGCCCCTCCCCCACTTGTGCTGTATCTGTTTCTCTCAAAATAAATAGATAAACTTTAAGAAAAAGAACTGTAAGCAACTCCTGTGCAGAGTCCTTTCCCCAGTCCCCAGCCTGCCCCCACTAAGCCCTGGGATATTCCTTGTAGGTCCTGGATGACTGTCAAGGCTTCTTGAAAGCTCCAGCTTTAAGGGATTAAGCTGAGTTTATCCTGGCCTAGCTCAACTCAGACCTGGAAGACTGCCTGATTGACTCACCAGTTTTACGCTGAATCCTTGGACGTGCTGCCCGTGTTGCAAAACTCCCCCTTCTCCTTGTAGCCCCTCCACAGGGCTCCACTCTTCCCCTGGCATGCCCTGCATCTCTTAGCTGCATCCTTGGTCACTTGAGATCTTGGGCCAGGGACTCTTAATGAGCAAAGCAGCCTCCCGCACCCTGGGGGAGCTGACCCAGGTGCTAGCCCTGCTGACTTGCATCAGGGGATGCATCACCTGGGAATGGGAGGAGATGCCCTGAAGGAGCAGCGCCTGGATTTGACTAATCCAAATTAGTACTGATATTACCTGCCTAAAAACTCTGGAGCCCAGAGGGGCCTTATAGACTTGAAGATCAAAGGAAGAGGAGGACACCTGAGTGGCTCAGTAGGTTGAGCATCTGACTCTTGATTTCCGCTCAGGTCATGATCTCACTGTTCGTGGGTTTGAGCCTCATGTTGGGCTCTGTGCTGACAGTGCAGAGTCTGCTTGGGATTCTCTCTTTCTCTCCTCCTCCCCCAGTTGCACTCTCTCTCTCTCTCTCTCTCAAAAAAAAAAAAAAGTTAAAAGATCAAAGGATGTAACTGAGCCCCAGAGAAGTGTGGCTTGCCCAAGGCCAAGACAGAGTGTGCCCTGGATAGGATCCAAGATGCCCAACTCCAACCTTAAGGACTTTTCTCCTCTAAGCCATAGATTTGCCACTATCATTCTTCTGATAAAAACACAGGGGAGAGATTGCAGAGCCACATTTTTCAAAAACCCCATTTTGCAGCCAAGCAAAGATGGGTTTCTGATTTGCCTTATCCTTCCTGCCTTTGTGAATGTATCACTTGGGAAATCAGCACTTGCTGCCCCTGCAGGATCCTGACCTTGGTGCAATTTCCTTACCAGAAGGAATATGAGAGGTGTGCATCCACACATGTCAACCTCCTGCGAAATGTGTCACGGGGGGGGGCAGGGGGCAGGGAGACAAATGAGAAAACTGTCACAGGCACTTTGCTGTGATCTGTCTTGATCTGCTTTCCATCATATCTTTTCCCATATTTCCCTTGGAGCATTCGAATTCAGATGAGCTACCATTTAAATGACAAAAATGTTTTTACACTTGACGCTATTTTTTTTCAAAATAAGAGATTATACTGTTTTGTTCTCATGCCCGCCACAGAAACCTCTGCATCAATGTACAGAGATCTAGTGATGTTAAGACAAAATTATTGTCTTTTCTTTACAGACAAGGATATTGAGGCCCAAAGTAGCTCAAAATCAGTCACCTAGGATTTTGTAGTCAAATCAGTGGGCCAGGTGCTGTGCTGGGTTCTCGAAATACAATGGTGGGCAAGACGGACATGGTCCTCACCCTCAGATTGCTTTCAGCCTAGCAGGAGAGAGAACTGTCAATAATTTATATGAAACTGAATGTGAACAGAATACACCACCTCCAAATATTCCACTTTGGCATAAGAATTGTTTTGAGCTGAAGACTATGGAGAAACAGACTGCAGACAAAGCTCTCTCCCCTCCCCCACTTGCCTAAAAGCAGGGAATGGATTTCCCATTGTGAAGGTAACCTCCTCCCTCTCTTGTACTGGGAAGGGCAGAAGCACTGAATCACTGGAGAGGACTCTAGACTCCTCAGCTTCAAGATGGCCCAGGGAGGAAATGACATAACAAAACTTACTGAACCCTCATCAGCCATTAGTTTCCTCATACATGTATCTTCCCACAGTTTACCAGCCCCAGAAGCTCAAAATCCATTTTTAAAATGTCTTGTCACTTCTCTACACATTTATTGTCCTTTGTAGAAGCCTCTGGGTCTGACCACGTCTTTGGGGTTTCGTTTCATGTCTAAGAGGCCCTCCACATGCATGTGAAATAAACCTTTTAATCCTGTTCATCTGTCCTCTGACAGTTTAATTTCCAGGGCCTCAGTCACAACCCAAGAGGATAGAGGAGAAGGTGTCCCTTGCTCCAACATCTTCGGACACTTGGTCCCGTGTCCATGATGTGGACCCCACAGTCCCAAGTCAGCAGTGAAGATCTCCCGGGTCAGCTCAATCCTCAATCTTTATCTGCTCCTTTCACCTGACCTTGTCACTGCCGTGGCTGCTTCCCTAAAACACATGCTGTATTTTGAGGTGAGTCTGGAGATCTTAATCTTCATGGCCAATATTTCATGAGTTCCCCAGAGGTATCCTTCAGGGTCGGTAGCCCAGAGCCAGCTGCCTATGGCTCATCTCTGTTGTGATGATGTGGCTTAGCCAAAACCAGAAGCCAGAGAAAGCATCAAGGAGTTTCCTTGCTTATAATACACTTAGGCATGCAAACCATGGCAGGCTTTGATGGTTTCTGAGAAATGTCCAGCATTTCTAAGGAAGCTGTCATTTAAAGTCAGCATTGTGACCTCTGCTCATCCAAACACACTTCCACATCCAAAGCCCAGAATTCTTCATGTCTCTATCCCACGGTTAAGCTGTGACAGCTTTTGCTACCATGAAACCAGTAAAATCCAGCAGAAGCCAACTACTCTGAGAAAGGCTGATGGATGCGGAATAACAACTGATATACAAAGGTGTGCATGTATGTATGTGTATGTGTGTGTTGTGTATTGCAACTGTGGGGACACCCACATTTGGAATAAGTATTCCATAGGGGGCTATGCCAGTAAGTGTCACTGGATGTTGTGAGTGCCTAGCCATAGCCCCTGAGTCCCTAAGCACTGTGTGACAGGCATAAACCAGGAATACTTTAGGGTCACCTGCTTGGGTGTCAGAGGTGGCTGGTCATTTTAACAGTCTGTCCTGAAGTCTGCCCCCTCTGTTACGTGGCAGTCCATCTTCCTCCTGCTTCTTGAGCCAAGGAACTCTTGAGGTAGGTCAGGAGCTCAGTGAGAATGAACTTGGACCCTTCCATGACAGGGATGCAGGCATGTTCAGATATAGCCGAGAGGCTTGAAGAAGGTGGGGAGGGAGGCTTATTAGACGCAAGGCTGCAGGGAAGAAGGGTGGGGGTCCGTGGGGACAAATCACGACTGCTAACGATGAGGGGGGATTAGGGCAGTAAGGCCAGACTCAGCACCAAGTCCTGGGTCCTGGGGAAACTACAGTCAGAGGGCAGCACCCACCACCTACCATCCTCGCCACCGACTGGTCTTCCAGCCCAGCATGCACGACCCCAGTGGGATGCCCCTGGGAGTTGCGTGTGAGGAGAGGGATGGAGGAAAGCCAGAGCAGGCGTGAGGCTGGTGAATCGATGCTCCACACCGTGAAGGGGTCAGAGGTTGAGGGCAGGTCGCATCCCGGCGAAGGATGGCAGAGATGTGGACAAAGGCCCTGGTGGCAGAGCAGCCTGGGAAACGGGTCAGCGTGAACGGGCCGAGAAGCACGGAGCAGACCAGTGGCCAGAAGGTGCCGGGAGCTGCCAACCGTGGCCAGCCTGTCCTGCAGGTGCCCCCCAGCCCCCCACCTTAGCAGGTGGGGTGGACTTCAGGACAGACTGACACCCGCGGTGAGCAGAAGGCCTACCTGGGTTATGCCTGTCACACAGTGCTTAGGGACTCCCAGAACACGTGAAGAAAGGAATTTCACCCTGGGTTGCCCTTCCAGTGGGAACCCATACAGACTGCAAGCTGTAGAGAATGGAGTTTGCCCAGATTCTTAATGCCTAGGTGCTATTATTGCAAAAAGAGCCACTGCTTTAATGACAGGTTTTCTGGGAGATTAAAAAAAAAAAAAGATAACAAGAAACACTATTATGTAACATATCTACATAACTAGATGCATCCCGATTTCATAAATATCAGAATATGGTAAAAAAACAAACAAATCACACAACTCTTTACAGAATTGAGGTGACTCTGTCATATTAACATGGTGACATTTATACTCACAGGCCAGAGAAGGGCATGTGTTCAGGTGACTAATACAAGGGTGTCAGGCAAGCCAGAACCCTGATGTGTTGTTTTTGGAACCGCATTCACAATTTGGGAAGGGCTGGTTTGTTCAGGGCCTTGTGACCACCTCTCCCATGGACCTTCAGCAAAGCTCCTTGGCTCTCTGAGCCTGAACATTCCAGTTGAGGAGTATCAGGAACCTCTAGGAATATTACCCACATGCCTCTCTTTTCTTGGGAAAGTTTCATTTAAGCTACATTTATAGTAAATCTGAGCTCATTAGTTAAAGGCATCACGCGGCATAGTCTTTTCTGAGTTTGAAAAAGTCTTCAAGGAAGTAAACATTCATAATTTCTGTTTCACTGAGACCATTTTTTTGGTCAGAATTAGGTTGGCTCATCTTTTTCTCTTTCAATTGAGTTACTTGGGGCTTGTTGAACATGTAGACTTTTCCTGGTGTGGCGTTTCCTGAAGGATGGGGAGTGAATTTTCCCTTCTTAAGCCTTCCCCTGCAAGCCCTCTGCTCAGTGGCAACTGCTGGGAGTGCCCTCTCCCTTACCCCATTAGCCATTTGCCCTCCTTCCCCAGGTTTTGAGCACCACAGAGCTTTGTGAGACCAAGGCAAACACTGTGGGTGGTTGAGAGCACAGGTTCAGGAGCAGAACTGCCTGGGTTCAAATCCTGACTCTCCCAAGTGATAAACTAAGTGCCCCTGGAAAAGTTACTGCTCTCAGAGCCACGGCTTGTCACTTACGAGAGTCATGGTGATAGCACCCACATCATAGTGTGGCTGTGTATCTTAAACGGGTAAATGAATATGTAACACTTCAAACAGAAGCTGGCACAGAGAAGGTGCTCAGTAAATGTGAACCACTAACTATAAAACAAGCAGGGCCAAAATGATCGAATATAGATTAAGGTGGACTCACAGAGCACACACCAGTCCTAGAGTGTTTTCCCATCATCCCGCCAAAGTACACTTCCCACCATTCAAGTCAGGCCTGGGCCAAATCATTGTCTCACAAAGGCCCTGCTAGAATATAGACATTAAATCATATGAGGGTAACTTATTCAGATCCTTTAGCAGAAAGAGTGGTTTCCACAGAGGTGAAGCTTTGTGAGAAGGTTCTTGTTTCTTCTTTTTTTAAAGTAGGCTCCATGCCCAGCATGGAGCCCAACGCAGGGCTTAAACTCACGAACCTGAGATCAAGACCTGGGTTGAGACCAAGAGTCAGGCACTCAACCAACTGAACCACCCAGGTGCCCCCAAAATATGAGGCTTGCTTCCTTTTTTTTTTTTTTTTTTTTTAAGATACATGATTTTTTTTTTTTCCTGCTAGGCTTCACGCCCAACGTGGAGCCCAGTGCAGGGTTGAACTCACAACTCTGAGATCAAGAGTTGGATGCTTAACCGACTAAGCCACCCAGGCACCACGAAAAGGTGCTTGAACACTAGAAGACATACTCAGATTGGATCCAAGGGACTGGATGAAAGTTTGGTGCTTATGAAAAGGGGACTTGGAAGTGAATGTAAAAGGAAATACACTCACATGGTTCAAAACACCCAGAGGAATAAAGGTACACAGGAAAAAGGCTACCTCCCATCAAAGTGTTGATTTCACATTTACATACTGCAATACAATTACCACCAACACCTCCATCATGTCACATACTTATTTCTTTTTTGTGATGAGAACATTTATGATCTAGTCTTAGCAACTTTCAAGTATATGATGCAGTACATTAAGATCCCCAAACTGATTCACGTTTTTTGTTTTCGTTTTTGTTTTTTTTTTTGTTTGTTTGTTTGGAACTTATCTTCTAACTGCAAATTTGTCCCCTTTGACCAACCTTTTCCCAATCCACCCCCACCCTCCAAGGCTCATGCTCTTAACTAACCCTTACTCTGTACTATAAGTTACTTAACATCTTGGAGCTCAGTTTTCTTCCTTGTGAAATGAAGACAGTTAACCACTTTCTACGTCATCGTTTTGAGGATTAAGGTAATGTGTAGAAAGCATTTGGCACAATGAGTATTTGACCTCCTTTCCCCAGGCTTTATGACAAATTTCCACATCTCAGAATGGAGTTTCAACAGCTCATGCACTTCTGTTCCTCCAGGGGATGTTCTCCATTTCCCTTATAACCAGAGCAAAACCAAATGGGTCCCAAGAGGTGGGAAAAGGACAGTCCCGGGAAGATCTGCCGAGTGTGGAAGAGCCCCAGCTGATATAGGAAGCTAGATACGAGCTATGTGCTCTGCTCCTGCTGTGTGCACAAGAGAACCTGCTACCATGAAATTACACAGGAGTGTGAAGAAGCAAGGGCTCCCAGACCTTTATATCTCACCCTGCACCAGTGCAAAGAACCCTGGGTCTTCTGCTTACTGTGCAATTATTGTATTATATTTTATAACAAAAGAAACATGAGGTCTCTCTGTCAGATTAAAAAAGAAAAGAAAGCCTCTCCAAGGCTTAGCTGAGGATGCTTAGATTTCCAAAATACTGTTTTCTTAGCAGGACAAAAAATAGCTAAGGAAAGAAACATGCAGGATATATTTCTTCTTTCTTGGTCAAGGCAAAACCGTCGTGGACAGGGCCTCCATGTAAATATTTGCAGGAGAGAAGAGACCACTGAAATCACCCAGGGCCAGAGGCTTTCTCCTCTTCTCAGAAAACACCACCTCAATTCTGAGGGAGGGATTCTGGTCAGAAGCAACACAATTATTCTGTTTTGAACATCATAATGAAGTGTGGGAGTTGGTTCTGGTTTTAAAATTCATCCTATCTTTTTTTCCTCAGTCACCACACGTGATTATTCATCTCCCCCAACCATCCCCTCACCCCACTTTTAAAGGGTCTTCCTGTCTCACTCACCCTCATCCGTGAGTTTAAAAGGACCCACTTGGCCCCCAAGACAGTCACTTCCACCCTCCAATAAAGCCCTGATGTCCGGGGGCAGTTTAACTTTGACCCCTACTGGTAGGGTCTCATTGACAAAAGAAAAGCAATGGCCTTTAGGGCACCTTCTGGAGTCAAGGCCACTTACAGGCTGTCCTTACTCCCATTCATTCCACTGATCAGCCCAGGGGTCTTCTCACCTGCCTCTCTGGGCTCACTCCTCTCCATTTGTCTGGTTCCTGATTAAATCTTATGTATGAAGACCCAGGAAAGCACTCCCTAAATGGAGGGCCACTCAGAACCAGCTAGTATATTTGGCACTAGGAAGATGCAGAGTAGAAGCACAGCTGTTAGCGCTCATGTCATAAACACAAATATTATTAATCACACACAATGAATGGAAGCCAATCAAAAGTATTTGTGACAGGGGCACCTGGGTGGCTCAGTTGATAAAGCTTCTGACTTCGGCTCAGGTCATGATCTCATGGCCCGTGAGTTCAAGACCCACATCGGGCTCTGCACTGACAGCTCAGAACCTGGAGCCTGCTTTGGATCCTGTGTCTCCTTCTCTCTATGCTCCTCTCCCCACTCATGCTTTGTCTCTCCCTCTCTCTCTCAAAGAGTAAATAAACATTTAAAAATATTAAATCCTCTTCTTATTCTTCTGTTTCTTAGTTTATCTAGTCTGGATACCCATAGATTTCCCAGAATGAATTTAACTCAGGGGCATGGCCATTCCTCTTCTTCCCCTCTACCTTCCTTTTCATGATTTTTCTGTCATATGTTGTTATTGAATTATTCTTCAATGCTTCTAGTAGATACTTGGAAGCTTTGAAATAACACATTAAACCATTACTTATTATCCCATCAATGTTGGTCAGCATCTGGTGACTCCCTTCCACACAAGGATATAAGGGACCCTATCTCAATTTCCTTCCACGTTTCCCCCTTTGCCATCTGTCAACTACACCTTTAACTCTGCAAAAGTTATGTTCTGTGCTGTAATTTTTATGAGGTCTTCTGTATTCTGTCTGTGGTTGATTTTAAAAGTTATTTTGTTTTTAATCCCTAGGATACACGTTTGGATGAACACCCGTTAGGAGAGGGCCTGACAGGTAGCAGCTGATCTCTAGAAAATCTTTCTAGTGTTGGTCCCATTTTTGGAGCTCCCACCTTCCCCATTCCTACTTTCCAGCTCCGTGACCTGAAGCCCGCAGCCTCTCCAGAACCCCACCTCTATTCCACTGTTACACCTCCTCACTACATGGGTCTGTGTACCCTCCATCTACTTCCCATCTCCCAGAAATGTGTCGACCTTTCTTATGCCCTTATGATCTCCCTTATGTTCTCTTGGCTTGTAAGTGCGCTCCTTTGTACTTCATTATGGACATTGAGGAACATCTCAAGAAGAGGTGACAAAGGCATAAATTTGGTCTGCCACCCTGAACTCAACAATAAATGACTTTGTTTTTATACAAAATAAAGGTGGTAGAACTATTTCCTACTCTGGACACTTTGTTCTTATTATATGTTTATCAAAGTCAGAATTATAGTCTTGATCATTGGGTTTGATCAGCTGTTGACATTTCTTTACATTTGAGCCATTCTAAGTCATTGCTAGAAACCTGGTGTTACTCCAGGTGACAGGCTATTTATGAATAGATGAAGCATGACAATTAAAGTAAATTTTAGTGCTAGAGTAATTGCTAATATCTGTTTCCACTTTATTTGCCGTTTATATTTTTCTATTTGTATTTTATCTTGACCTCAATAGATTTGGATTCCTTTGATCAAGTATTACATCTTCTAACTTTCTCTAGGCCCAAGTATGGTTCTTGCAATTAGTCAATGCTAAGTAAACATAGGCAATGTGATGTTGCCTGGCAGAGTGGCCGGCACAAGTACCATGCCCAGGGCAAGTAATGAGTAGGTGACAATGACAATCTGTTGGCTACAACACCCAACTAAAAGAAATTTCAAAAAGAGAACCAGAAAAAGAAAGAAAATAAAATTATGATCCTTTTAAATATAAGAACATGACCCAGAACTGAATTCAGTAAGCACCTGGTGCTTATATAAAGACCCACATCGAAGCTCATTAGCATGAAATCTCAGATAATCAGAAATAACAAAAAATATCTTAAAAGCTTCTAAAAAGGGGGGTACCTGGGTGGCTCAGTGAGTTAAGCATCCAAATCTTGACTTTGCCTCAAGTCATGATGTCACAATCATGAGATCGAGCCCCATGTCAGGTTCCACACTAAGCATGGAGCCTACTTAAGATTCTCTCTCTCTCTCTCTCTCTCTCTCTCTCTCTCTCAAATAAAATAAAATTTTTTTAAAGCTTCTAAAAAGAAAAAGTAGGCCACATTCAAAGGACCAGAAATCAAACAACATCCCACTATTCTCAATAGCAACACGGAAGACTAGAAGATGATGGAATACTTTCAAATTGTTTAGGGAAAATACTTCCAACTTAGACGTCTTCTTCTTCTTCTTCTTCTTCTTCTTCTTCTTCTTCTCTTCTAATTTTGAGAGAGAGAGAGAGAGAGAGAGAGAGAGAGAGAGAGGGAGAGAATCCCAAGCAGGCTCCATGCTGTTAGTGCAGAGCCTGACTCGGGGCTCGATCTCACAAAGTGCAAGATCACGACCTGAGCTAAAATCAAGAGTCAGACGCTTTATAGACTGAGCCATCCAGGTGCCCCACAACCTAGACTTCTATTCTCAGCTAAAGCCTCAGTCAAATATGTGAATAGAATTAAGACATTTTCAAATATCCAAGAGTTCAAAAACTATCTCTCATCCATCTTTTCATAGGAAACTAGTGGGGTGTGTGCTCCACCAAATGAGGAACTATACCAATGAGAAAGATGTGGAATCCTACAAAAAGGAGAAGAAAGTCCAAAGAAGATGGTGAAGAGAAACAGCAGGACAGGAGAGCATCAGGATTATTGCACAGTCTGTCCACAGTTGAGGAGAGATGGAAGGTTCCAGGATTGCCTTTCAGAAAAATATGAGGGGGCGCCTGGGTGGCTCACTTGGTTAAGCATCTGACTCGATTTCAGCTCAAGTCAGGATCTCATAGTTGGTGAGTTCGAGCCCTGCGTCAGGCTCTGCACCAATAGCGTGGAGCCTGCTTGGTATTCTGTCTCTCCCGCTCTCTGCTTCTTCCCCACTTGCACCTCTCTCTCTCAAAAATAAATAAACAAACTTGAAAAAAAAAAAGAAAAAATATGAGAGAAGGACTTGGGGTGCCTGAGTGGCTTAGTTGGTTGAGTGTCCGACTCTTGATTTGGGTTCAGGTCATGATCTCACATTTCATGGGTTCAAGCCCAGCATCAGGCTCCATGCTGGCAGTGTGGAGCCTGCTTGTATTCTCTCTCTCTCTCTGCCCCTCCCCTGCTCACTCTCTCTCTCAAAATAAATAAATAAACTTAAAAAAAAGAAAACAACTTGTATAGCTTGGACAGTGTTTGAGGATAAACTATTGCTATATAGAAAACTAAGCAATAAAAGGAGACAATTATTAACTCTGGGATAAACAATCTGTTGTTTAAGAAGGGAAAGATAATTATAGTACACCAAATGATCTACCTGTAACCATAGTCATAAATGCAGAAATTCTGAATATTCATTTAACCAAAGAAAATAATTAAAATTTGATTCAACAAATGGTGCTGAAACCATTTTACATCCATGTGCAAAATAAAATGAAGCTCAGTGCTTACCTCATACCTTATAACTAGAAATGGAGCAATGACCTAGATTTAAGAGCTGAAAAATAAAATTGCTAAGAGAAAATCTTGGTGGTCTTGTATTTGATAAGACACAATAACTGGAGAAAAAACATGCAAGACATGTCCAATTATAGACTTTTATCGAAAAGATATAAAGGAAATATCTAGGGCACCTGGGTGGCTCAGTAGTTAAGCATCTGACTTCAACTCAGGTCATGATCTCACAGTTCGTGAGTTCGAGTTCCACATCAGGTAAGCTTGTGCCCCACTTTGGGTAAAATGCAAGCCCCAGGTGAGCCCCGCTTCTATCTCTTTCTCTGCCCCTCATGGGATTCTCCTTCTCTCTCTCCAAAAAAAAAAAAAAAAAAAAAAAAAAAAAAAATCAAACTTATATTTGATAAGAGACTTATAACCAGAATACATAACTCTTACAATTTTTTTATTGGGAAATCAACCCAATAAAAAAGTGGACAGGGGCACCTGGGTGGCTCAGTCAGTTAAGCGTCTGACTTCGGCTCAGGTCATGATCTCGCGGTCCATGAGTTCGATCCCCATGTCAGGCTCTGGCTCAGTCGGTTAAGCGTCTGACTTCAGCTCAGGTCATGATCTCGCGGTCCATGAGTTCGATCCCCATGTCAGGCTCTGTGCTGACAGCTTGGAGCCTGGAGTCTCTTCAATTCTGTGTCTCCCTCTCTCTCTGCCCCTCCCCCCACTCATTCTCACACTCTTTCTCTCAAAAATAAATAAACATTAAAAAAAAGTAGACAAAGGTTTTGAATAGACACTTTACCAAAGAGGATATACAAATGGCAAATAAGCATACAAAAAGAAGTTCAACATCATACATCATCAGGGAAAATGCAAATTAAGGCCACACTGAAACAGCACTACCTACCTATTAGAATGGCTAAAATTTAAAAGACTGGGTCAAGAAGCAACGGGAACTCATGTACATTACTGGTGAGAATACAAAATGATATATAGCCATTTTATAAAAACAGTTTGGCAGTTTCTGCTAAAGTTAAACATGCACAGGAGATAAAATGAAACTATATATTTGCAAGTTGCTAAGAGAGTAGATCTTATAACGTCTCATCACAAGAAAAAAACTTGTAACCCTGTGTGATGATGGATGCTGACTTATGGTGGGGATCATTTCACAATATATACAAATACCAAATCATTATGTCGTGTAGCTAAAACTAATATGGTAGGGTCAATTATATCCCAGTTAAAAAAAAAAAAAAGTTAAACCCACACACTAATCTACTCCATCCCTGCTCAGAGGTGGAACAATAAGAATAAGAATTCTCCCTTTGAAAAACAAGGAAAATCAGAACATTCAAGGTACATTAAAGTTCACTTTAAGTCTATTGTTTTTATTTGGTGATTATGCTCTAAAGAAAAGAACCTCCCTTCTCTGCAAAGCAATGAAAACATGCTGGGTAAACTTTTGTTTGGCAAATAGTAAGAGAGATTCTTGTGTCTTCAGACACTTGTTGCACAAGTGACCTTTAAACTTAGCTCAAACTCTCAGATCCAGTGGTTGTATATACTCAAGGACCATGCAGGATGAAGAGATACAAAACCCTGGAAATCTCAGAAAGGAGCTGAATTTCATGACACACTACTTTCTCAAAGAATTTTGAGCCAAAATTTTTAGCAAGCAGACACCTTATTTTAGAGCACGGGAAAAAGACATTTGGGGTGAAATAAAAATAAATTGAGGAGCACCTGGCTGGCTTACCATGTGGCTCTTTATCTTAGGGTCAAGTTTGAGCCCCACGTTGGGTGTAGAGATTTCTTAAATAAAAAAACTTAAAATAAATGTGGGGCACCTGGGTGGTTCAGTCGGTTAAATGTCTGACTCTTGATCTCAACTCAGGTCATGATCTCGCAGTTCGTAGTTTCAAGACCCGCATCAGGCTTTGTGCTGATGGTGCAGAGCCTGTTTGGGATTCTGTCTCTCCTTTTCTCACCTGCTTGTGCCCCTCACCTGCTTGTGTTCTCTCTCTCTCTCTCTTTCTCAAAATAAATAAATAAAATTAAAAAAAAAAAACCTTTAAAAAAATAAAACTTCCAAAAAGAAAAAAATAAATAAATGTAATGTAACAGTGAAAATAACCAGCTACAACTACACACAACAATCTGATTCTTACGGACACAATGTTGAGCAGAATATATGCTAACCAAGTGATGGCTAGATTTGTGTGTGCTTGTGATTTATTGAGCTGTAGACTATGATTTGTGCACTCTTCTGTACGTATGTTATATTTTAATACTTTTTTTTACAGTCTCCCATATGATTCTATTTAAGTTCCCCCCAAAAGACAAAACCAAACTGTCCTTTAATAGTCATGCAAAGGCAGTAAAAATATAAAAAGTCATTCCAGCAATTACCTTCAGGATACAGGAAGGGGTTTAAGATCAGGAGTGGGTGAGATTGGGGGCTGCAACCAGGGGACCTTGATTTACTGAACTAGGAGGAAGTTCTATTTCTTGACCTGGATAGTGCTTGTATAAGAATTTGCTTTAGAACTCTGCTAAACTGAACATGCAAGTTTTATGCACGTGGACAAAAAATAAAGTAGATTCAACCCAATCTAAATGTCTACTAATAGGGGACTATTTAAATTAACTATAATACAGTCATGTAATGTATTCTGTACCATTAAAAAGGAGGCAACTGTGGTCCTATGTGCTTATAAGGACCTGATGTCCAGATTGTGTCCCCAAATGACAAGAGACATGCTAGCAATGAACCTGGTATGATTCTCTCTGTCTCTGTCTCTCTCTCTCTGTCTCTCTCTCTCTCTCTCTCTCTCTCTCTCTATATATATATATATATATATATATATCTGGAAGAACAGACAAGAAATGAGTCAATATTCCCTTAAGGAGGAGACCGGGAACCAAATTTTGTATTATGTCCATTGGTTATCATTCAAATAGCAATGCAAATTAATTTTGGAAAATATTTGTTTATTGCACAGTTCTTTCCAGATTCTATGTCCGGGCTCATCTTTCACTATAAAATACTTTAGCAAAGAAGAGGAACTGGCATCCAGATACAGGGGGCCAACCATGGCCATGTTAATTACATAAGGACTTTTCTAAGAAAGCATTTCTCAAGCACGTATCATGAACTTGGCACTGGTTAGGCCCTATAAAAACAAAGGTAAGTAAGACAAAATCTAAGCCTTCCCGGAAGGGGAAGGCAGTGGGGAAAGATCAAGAGGCCATTTGGCCCCATGGGGAGTTTTCTTCCTGTGGCTGTTTAATCTTGCTGCTCATGGTCTTAGATGCAATTAGTTCATACTCCTTGTCTTGACAAGTCTTAGAAATCAACCAGAAAACACATATTTCATGAACAAATCCCACAATACTAGACAAAGCATTAAATACCTCAGTGGTAGAATCTTCATCTTTCTACACCTCCGAAGCTCTTTTACCCTTAATCTCTGTTGCTTCATCCTCAGTTTTCAAGAAGGCATATGTGAGTTCCTAGGTAGGTGGGCTTTTCACATCTCTGCTGTTTGATAGGATTCAAGGACAATGAAAATGTAACAGTTAAGGCAGCAGAGGTGCCGAGAACCCCACGTAGTGTGGGGGGAGAAAAAAAAGCAGAGGCCATTTCCTTCCACAGACGGGATGAGTTCCTCACTAAGCATGGGAGGACTGGAATGGAGGAGCACCCAAATTCCTTGTGTGAGGAAGGAAGTTGTGCCTTCTGCTTGTTGTCATAATTTCGATTTATGTGTGGTTATGTTTTTGAAAACTCTTTCCCAAATAAATTCTTTCAGCAATTTACTAAAACAGTTATTTTGAATGGTTGTAAAAAATCTGGGTCACCTTTTTCTTTTCTTCCAGTTTTATTGAGATACAATTAACATATAACATTGTATAGGTTTAAGATGTACAACATAATGACCCGATATATGTATTACCGCCAAATTTTCACCACAAGAAGCTTACTTAATATCCATTGCTTCACATAGTTACAAATATTGTTTCCCTTGTGATAAGAACATTTAAGATCCACTCTCTTAGCAGCTTTCCAATATACAACGATACGGTACTATTAACCAGAGTCATCATGTTGTACATTACATCCCCAGAACTTAGTTTATCTGAAAACTGGAAGTTTGTATCCTTTGATCTCCTTCACTGAATTTTACCCCCCACCTCTCATCCCCCACCTCTGGCAACCACCAATCTGATCTGTTTCTAGGAGTCTGCATTTATTTTTTTATATTCCACGTGTAAGTGAGATCATACAGTATTTGTCTTTTTCTTTCTGACTGATTTCACTTAGCATAATGCCCTCAAGGTCCATCCATGTCATCCCAAATGGTAGGATTTCCTCGCTTTTGTGTGGCTGAATAATAGTCCATTGAATATGTGTGTGTGTGTGTGTGTGTGTGTGTGTGTGTGTGTGTGTGTATACACACCATATTTTCTTTATCCATTCATCTGTTGATGGACACTTAGGTTGTTTCTGTACTTTGGTTATTGTGAATAATGTTGCAGTGAACATGGGAGTGCAGGTGCCTCTTTGAGATAAGGATTTCAGTTCCTGTGGATACACACCTACAAGTAAAATAGTTGGATCGCATGGTTGTTCTACTTTTAGTTTTCTGAGGAACCTCTGTAACTGTTTTCCACAGCGTCTGCACTAAATTACATTCCTGCTAGTAGTGTCCAAGGATTTCTATTTGGATCATCTTAAAGAACAGAGGTTTAGAAGCATCTCATTGTTGTAGTGATCCAAACCCATGCCCTTCATTTCTTCATTAAAATCCCACTCGCTGCTCTTGCCTGTCAATGAATATTGATGGTGGGGGTGGGGGGTATAGGTGAGGAGAAAGGGGTCTTCCTGACGTGAGTGGCATGTGGTGGAAGGGTAGCAGCTGTTAAAATCCACATGCACCTTCTCTTCGTAAAGATCACCCCCTGGATTTGGCCATAGTGGGTGACAGCTACTTTCGGCTGCAGGTGGTTCCACGGGAATCTGCTGGGAAAAGGGTTCTGAAGAGTTCTGAGAAGGGGAGAAATCATAAGGCCAGCTGGTCAAAGCAAAAGGATAATTGGGACAATGATTGTCATTAAGAGAATTTCTCCCCAAAGCAGTGTTTTTATTCCATGTTTGCCGATCATCGTAGTCAGAGAAGACTCCAGAAACAGGATGAAGCAGGTCCCCACTATTATAAATCCAACTACTGGACAATTTGCATTTCTCATAGAGTTTAGTGGGGCCCAAGGTAGAAGCGGGGTCTACCAGACCAGTGGTTCCCCCCAAACAATAACTCTTGGAGAAGAATAAAGAATCATTCAGTGACTTCTGCTGGGGAGTGTTAGCTATTAAACGTCCACCGTAACTACCAGGCAATTGGATGCCTTCCTGGATAGACCAAGTTAAAGGTAAACTTCCCCAACTTTGTGTTTCACCTGGAAGAGACTAGAAAGGAAAGTGAAAAGCTCACATTAATAAGTTAAGCAAATTGACACAACTACCACAGGCACCCAGAGTTACTCCACACAAATCAGTGCTCCATCCGATTTTCCTCATTCCTCACATACTTGAAGCACAAATGCACAGGGGAGTCTTACCACAACTACTTAAAGCCTGAAAGAAGCTTCTTCCATTTCCACTCTAAAGCCTACTAACCAGTAAGAGTTGAATTACTCTTACTCCTTTTACTCTGAGGAGAGTGAGTGTGTTTAAAATGTTTCATCCTCAGGGTGCCTGAGTGGCTCAGTTGGTTAAGTGTTCAACTTCAGCTCAGGTCATGATCTCACAGTTTGTGAGCTCGAACCCCATGTCGGTCTCTGTGCTGACGGCTGAGAGCCTGGAGACTGCTTCAGATTCTGTGTCTCCCTCTCTCTCTGCCCCTCCCCGCTCACACTCTCTTCTCTTGCTCTCAAAAATAAACATTGAAAAAAAAATCATAAAAAAATAAAATGTTTCATCCTCAAGCACAAATCTGATATTCTAACTGCCTTTGTGAGGAACTTGCAAGAGACTATTTAAGAAGAATCAAATCATGGCTTCAAAGATTTATATTATACTCAGTATAACTCTCAGGGGATCTCTCTCTCTCTCTCTCTCTCTCTCTCTCTCACACACACACACACACACACACACACACACACATATATCACTTCCCTCCTTGACTTCCCTGTATTTTAGTGCTGTTTCCAGTCTGAGAGACTAGGGTTATTTATTTTTTTCCTTCAAGATTTTTCTCTGAACTCATGGGAATTTTGTTGAATCATAAATAGGACCTGTAGAATATATAAGTAGTAAATTTATTTTTATAAATGAAGGAAGTGTACTACCTTCCAGTAAGTCACAGGAAAAGAATCTGGTTGAGAATTAAGTTATCCTTTTGTTTATGTAACAAGAGGGTAGAGGTGGAGAGACCATGACCAGCCAGAGTGACTGGGAGGAAATGTCCTTCAACCTGTCCCATGGCTTGGAGAAGGGACGAGGGACCAGCCATTTGGTTTCAAGGACTCACATTTCCCTACAGACTCAAATGACAATTTTTTCCTATGTGAGACACATTTACAACCTCTAGGGATGGACTGACTCCATCTCTGTTCTCATGAAAAGAAATGTAGAGCCCTGAGCAGTAGTAAAATACAGGAATTAGCACCACTGTGAGGCAGACATACCCACAAACCTATGGTATGATGCCCACAGACCCACAGACTTCACTTCACAGTTTGGCTTTCCCACCCCAACCCTCCAGATGGCCATTATTTTCAGAACAGTGGGTTTTTCATCTTGAGACAATGTGCTGAGGAAATATTCTATTTAGAGGAAGAATGGAAATTTGGGGTAAAAATTCTAAACACAAGGCTAATTATTTTGTGGTGATCATTTTAGGTTCCTTTCTGATAAAACCGAAAGATAAAGTGCCAAATATAGGTTAAGTACTAATCCAAATCTCTTTTTTCAATTGTAGTGGGGACGATGATTCTAAAAATATATGGGATTTAATGAACATTTGAGAACATACCACAAAGATGGTAGAAATTAAGAGGAAACCCCCAGATTCCATTTGTTTGGTGGATGCTAGCTTGTAGATGAGCTGGATAGTATGATTTTAACTTCATTGGTAGGTGGGAAGGGACCAGGGACATCTATTGCCCTCACCACATGGATGGTGAGTTGTACATTATGAACAAATAGGGGGACAGGTTACCTTTGTCTCTGGGCTCCCCTTCAGCTTTAAGGAGACAGAGGAGGATGCCGTCTGTGCCCTCTTCATTGCTCTTCTTGCCTCAGCTTCCAACTTGGTTTCTGGTTTGGGATGATCGTGTTCTCCCTTTGACTTATAGGAGACAGGGAGGTAAAATAAATAACAAGATTGTACTTCACGGTATATAAAGGCTTACCCTGTGCCCTGCCACCTGACGGGGCGTTGTTGCCATTGATGACTGTCATGAGACTGATGAGACCTCTTAAACCCACCATGTGCTTTCCTGCCTGCCTTTGGTCATGGTGCCCCTTCCTCCCATGGTGCCTCTTGCACATCTGGCCAAGTCATATCCACAATGATCACAAGGGCCACTTTCTAAGTGCTTCTTATGGTACGTAGAGGATGCGGTCACAAACACATGATCTCATTTTACCTTCAAGCACATTAGTATTACCACCATTATTACTGTCCCTCACTCACAGAGTAGGAAACTGAAGCATGGAGAAACTATACCAGCCAGGCAACCCCCTTAGCAAGTGGGGAGCCAGCTCTAGGACCTTCAGGAATTCTGTGAGCTGGCTGTTAAAAATGGCTGGTGGCTTCAAGTGGGCCATGGTGGAAATAGTTGTAGCACAGATGCTGGCACACCCTAGCAAATCAGGACATTCTCTTTCTGCAGGGACACTGATCCTGACACCCAGGCAGTCGGCCATCAGAGGCTACGCTCTATTCTGTTTACACCACCGCCCCCCCGTAAAGTCCTTCTTAACATCCACATTTTATGTAAAACTGTGGGCTTAGGGGAGCAAAGTAACATGTTTAGGTTTACAGAGTCGGTTAGAGGTCAGAGCTGGTATTCGACCTCGGGTCTGTTGAAGCCAACTGCATGCCCCTGCACTGCGCTAGCCCGAGTGGGATAGGAGTACTGACAGCTGCCTCTCCCAAGAAGCCCGAGGCAGAGTCAGCTGGCTCCCTGGTACATGGTGCGTCTGCTGAGGTATGGGTATAGACATCTGCCTGCCCAGCGTGGGCCTCAGGCTTGGTACAGGCTCTCCACCCGTCCACTTCCTGTACGAAACTTCTCCCTGTGCTCTGTACACATTGCTTGAATGAAAGAGAAATGGCATCTCCTCACTCTAAATCCAGTCCAACCTGGAAAAATATGAAGCGTCCATCGTGCCTCCAGAAGTTGGTGACCGGGAAGCCCCCATGGCCTCGGCAAGGAATCAGCTTGAGAGGCCCATCACAGTTGGGACAGCGTTTCCCTGTAAGAGAGCAGAGGAGGGAGGCCACGTCAACTGACTCCTGACTCTGTGCGACTCTAGCAGTGCAGGCCTGATTCCAGGATGGCAGAGAATATAGGTGGGCACAGCTTTATGAGCTTTCATCCCCTCCTGGGCATTACCCCTGACCCTAGGAGGCCTGGCCATTGAAGTGTCCCAGCCCAGGTCTCACACAGGGGGAAAAGGAAGCAGTTTTTTCCACAGCAGGGTATTTCACAGATCAGGGGAGAGCTCTTTGAGCAGAAAATCCCTCCCTACTTATTTACTGATACTTGAAATTCTTGGTAGAGAAGAGGAAAGAATTCTTTCACTTCATAATTAGAATTAAGGGTCAAGGAGCAAAGTCACAGGAGAGAAAGAGCACAGCCACGAAATTTTCATTAAAGTGTAAATGACTGATAGCAGATCCTTTCCTGAGAGTAAGTTTTAAAGACAAATTACAAGGACAGAACGTGAGGTAACTTGGGGGCTGGAGTGGGCGAGACACAGGGAATGCTGAACGTATCTGCTTCAAAATCCCAGGAACACGATAAAGAAAAACCAAGCAAACGTGATTATGGCATGGATCTAAAGGACGTGGCATGGAGTCTCATCTCAAACTCAGCCCTGCCGCTCCCACTCCAGATCAAAGCATTCACTGAGTTCATCTTCGGCCCCATTCCCAAGATGGCAAGTGTGGCGAACAACTTTCACCTAAACTTTCTGTGGGTGCACGATGAACTCATGTCCGCCCCTGAAGTGACATGTCTGCTTTCTAACAGAGGCCTGGAGTCAGGTGCCTTGACCCAGGGGAGCAGTTTTACTGGTGGGTGCTCTGGGCACAGCAGATCCGTGGGGCAGATACTGGGGGTTGAGGAGGCTGGTCGGCTCTCCATAATGTGTTCTACATAAGGAACAACCTTGGTCTCCACACACTCCACACCCCTCGGGATGTGCTGGGATGTGCTGGGATGTGCTGGCCTCTGGGGAGGAGCCTCCTAGTGGATGTCAGCTTCCTCACTGTGCCAGGGGACCCTACTCACTCTGCTGCTTCTGCCGGGCTTTGTCGCAGATGGCAGGTCTCAGGTAGATCTTGCGCCCCTCCTCGGCGGAGCAGTCACGGCTGCACACCACCACGCCCAGGCAGGACTTCTTGAGGATGCGCGAGTTGTGGTTGTTGGTGTTGCGCATGGCCCAGCTGCTCAGGTGCCGCTGCGCATTCCTGTCCTCTGAGCTATAGATGTGCTTCTCGTAGGAATCTGGCCACTCCTGGAACCAGTCGGTCTTTTTCACGTTCTGACAGAAACACAAACAATGTTGCTGTATTTTAAGCGAGAAAACACAACTGTTCATAGATGCGAAGATGGTTTGGCACCAAGAGCTGCCGAGACCTTTGGCAAAGACCAACCAGGGTTTCGTTCTGACGGCAGGAGCTGGGCACAGCGCGGCGGCAGGAACAGAAGATGCTGTGTCTACAGAAGACTTGCTCCCCGGACCAAAATGAGTTGTAATTTCGGAAGTTGGAAGTCTCCCGGCTTCCCCTGAATTCTACGCCACTGATGTTTCTCTAGAACTTGGTGATAAGACTTAACTGACCGTTTCCCACTAAGAATTTTTGAGGGTGAGGGGTGTCTGGGTGGTTCAGTTGGTTAAGCATCTGACTCTGGCTCAGGACATAATCTCATGGTTTGTGAGTTCGAGCCCTGTGTCGGGCTCTGTGCTGACAGCTCGGAGCCTGGAGCATAGAGCCTGCTTCAGATTCTGTGTCTCCTTCTCTCTCTGTCCCTCTCCTGCTTGTGCTCTCTCTCAAAAATAAATAAATAAACATTAAAAACAAAGAATTTTTGAGGGTGAAGTAATATTTTTGTGCTCTTACACAATCACAGTGGAAAACATCGTGGCAGGGTAGTGAGATAATGTCTCATACCACACTGTAGATACCTTATTGGGAATGCTAAGGGTTTAGGCAAAGGCACCAGAGATAAGCATTGGGAAAACTGAGGAGGCCTGGTTAGGGAGGGTTCTGAGAGCTGCTGTCTCTCCTGGGGAGATTTTCTTCCTTTTTCTCTGCTAGCATATCTATGGGCCTCAAACAAGGCAGAGGAATAAGGAAGAGTTTACTTTGGCTGGAAACTTCTGTTTATTGCCCAGCCACTGGCAGTATTTCCGATACATGAACATCTAAGCTCTCCTCAAAAAGGTCAGAGAGACATTACATTCAATCCTTATAGCATATGTTGTTGGGCTTTTTCTGCTTCTGTTTCTTCATCTGCAGAAGGATAATGAGACCTGCCTACCCCAAGAGTGGTTCTGAGAAGATGATAATATATAAAAATACTAAGCACAGCACCAACCATGGATTACATTCTAAATAAATGTTAGTCACTGATGCTGAGCCTCACATTCCTTTGGCCCTTTGGTGCATAGATCCTGCATTTGACAGATCCCTCCTAGTTCTTAAGAATGACAATCAAAACATAAAAGACTCTTAAAAACTGAGAATAAACTGAGGGTTGATGGGGGGGTGGGAGGGAGAGGAGGGTAGGTGATGGGTATTGAGGAGGGCACCTGTTGGGATGAGCACTGGGTGTTGTATGAAAACCAATTTGACAATAAATTTAATATTAAAAAAAAAAAGAATGACAATCATTAAGTAGTCTCTATACTCAAGCTTAGATTGTGTCCATCCCCATAGCCCTCAGAGACCTGGCATGATATAAGACTTTTCATCAAGAAGATTCTAAAAGCTCAGAGAGAAGATTCTATAAGGTTCACAAGAAGACAGGGTGCTTCTCCTTTGATTCCCCAACAAGAAAGCACAAAATAGACTATGAGAAAAAAGCATTTTAGAAGGAAAAAAGCGAACATCAACATTAGAATGGAAGGGCAGCATGGGAAAGTTGGTGTTTACTGAGTTAGATCTCAAGTTTAGAACATGCCAAAGAACTTCGTAACACAAGACCCTGGGCAAGTGACTGTCTCTGAAGCCTCATTCTGCTCTTTTCTAAAATGGAGACAGTGAGGGGTGCCTGGGTGGCTCAGTTGGTTGAGTGTCCAACTCTTGATCTCGGCTCAGATCACGATCTCACGGTTCGTGAGTTGAGCCCCACGTTGGGCTCTGTGCTATCAGTGCAGAACCTGCTTGGGGCTTTCTCTCTGTCCCTGTCTCTCCTTGCTCCTCCCCCACTTGGTCTCTTTCAAAATAAATAAATAAATAAACTCTTTGGACAGTGATAAAACATTCTTCAAAAAATACTGCGAAGAGCAGATGTGTTGTAAACTGTAAGTTTCCTAAAATGACAGTTGCCATTTGAATGGAATGTCGTGGGAACAGACAGGAATCTGAGGAAACATAAATGAGAGGTTTCATGTACATGAGGTGTAGTGCTAGTTAACAGTTAAGAGCTGGGGTCTGCAACCTAGGGTCCATGGGTCAAATCCAGCCCACTATCTGTTTTTGTAAATAAAGTTTTATTAGAACACGGCCATGTTCATCCATTTAAGTGTTGTCTGTGGATACTTTCACACTACCACGGTAGAGTCAAGTAGTCATAGCCGAGACTGTCTGGCCCATTACAGGATGGTTCCTAATTCCTGGTTAAGACCTGTGAGGCAGGGGCGCCTGGGTGGCTCAGTCGGTTAAGCGTCCAACTTCAGCTCAGGTCATGATCTCACGGTTCGTGGGTTTGAGCCCCGCGTTGGGCTCTGTGCTGACAGCTTGGAGCCTGGAGCCTGCTTCGGATTCTGTGTCTCCCTCTCTCTCTGCCCCTCCCCTGCTCACGCTGTCTCTGTCTCTCAAAAATAAATACATGTAGAAAAAAAATTAAAAAAAAAAAAGACCTGTGAGGCAGCCAGCCTTGTGAAGTCTTAACAAAGTTCCTTGTCCTCTCCGTGCCTCCACGTCCTGCTCTGTAAAACAGAGGGAACAGGAGTACCCACCTCATAGGGATGTTATGAGATTGAATGAGTTACCATACACAAAGCATTTGAAACAGTGCCTGGAGCACAGCAGGTCCTGTATCAATTTTAGCTGTTACTTTACTAGATCTGAGGCCACAAGCAGTGTTGTTGTAAGAGCCACTGACTTTCAGGAGAGAGAAGACCCACAAAGATGTCACTTCATGCTTTCAACTTTGCCAAGCCAAATGCAAGATGGGCGTCCAAGCCCCTATAAAGCAAAAGCTTTAGTGGCACAACTTCTTCCACAGCCTTCTTTTTCAGAATGGCACAGGTGAGCCCTTCCTCTGCCACACTGTACCTGTCGTGGTGTGGGAACAGGAAGCTGTGCAAGGAGAAGGCAGTGTGGTGTTCAGAGAGTCCCCTCTGCTCCACAACAGAGCTTCCAGAAAACACTCATGCCCAGGCTAAGGTGCAGAATGGATTGTGGGCTTTTTCCAGGTCTTCCCTCCCCTCCCCCAATTGTCTGGTAATTCTGAGCTAAGTAAGTTTCACCTCAGGCAGCCCCACTCCAGCTTGTTCTACCCCCTACCCCTTCTCTTCCTTCTAACCCAAGGCTCTAAACAACGTCCTCTTGTTTTCTGTGGTCACAGTAATACCATAGAACACACGGTATTTATCTTCTGAAGTAATAAAAATTCTGGTTAAAACATTAAAATGTGAGGGCACCTGGGTGGCTCAGAGTGTTTGACTCTTGCTTTCAGCTCAGGTCATGATCTCACAGTTTGTGGGATGGAGCCCCAAGTTGGGCTCTGCACTATCAGCTCGGAGCCTGCTTGGGATTCTCTCCCTCTCTCTCTCTCTCTCTCTCTCTGTCTCTCTGTCTCTCTCTCTCCCCAAGTTGGGGTCTGCACTGTCAGCTTGGAGCCTGCTTGGGATTCTCTCTCTCTCTCTCTCTCTCTCTCTCTCTCTCTCAGAAATGAACTTTAAAAAAAACATTCAGATGTGGATCTTTAACAATTTGGACTATAAAGATCTACTGGTCAAACACAAAGCACAACAGTCAGGATAGCAGAGAAAAGGGCAAAGCAAACTTGTAGAAAAATGGAGATTTTCATTTTAAACGTGAGTGGCCCCTGCAGCTGGTCAGCACCATAAACCGCACAAACCAGGAGGGGAACTTATACGTACAAGTGTCTCAGATGTTCGGAGGAAGAAATGATCTCCACTGTATTTCCCCCCAGGTCAGTTTAATGTATCTCTCTTGGAAGCTTCCTCTTTGACTTACGGATTATTTAGAAATATATTGCTTAGTTTCCATGTATTTGCAGATTTTCCTATTTCCTTTTGCTATTAATTTCTAGTTTGATTCCTTTGTAGCTGGAGAACACTGTGTGTTTTCAATTATTTTGACATTGTTGAGGTTTTAGAGCTTATGGTATTTTCTACATTTGACTGTCTTTTTTTTTAAACACTTTTTTTTAAGTTTATTTATTTATTTTTAGAGAGAGAGAGAGAGAGAGAGGGTGAGCATGAGAGCAGGGGAGAAACAGAGAGAGATGGGGAGAAAGAATCTCAAGCTGGCCCTGTGCTTGTCAGCTCAGGGGCCCAACACAGGGCTTAAACTTGAGAACTGGAAGATGATGACTTAAGCCAAAATCAAGAGTTGAACTCTCCACTGACTGAGCCACTCAGCGGCCCCATCTTTTCATTTTTTAAGTTTTTTTTTTTGTTTTTTTTTGTTTTTTTGTTTTTTTGTTTTTGTAATCTCTACACTCAATGTGGTGCTCAAACCCGTGACCTGGAGATCAAGAGTCACAGGCTCTTCTGACTGAGCCAGCCAGGTGCCTCTACATTTGACTATCTTTTAAGGTTTTTTTTTTCCCCCTGATAGCCTCTCCACTGACAGCCTACTTTTCCAGTTTCATCAGTAATGCAGTAATAATTCTGACAATGTATGGACTTGAGAAAATTACTAGGAGTAAATGTATTCGTATCAAGCTACTCTCTATGCCCAGTCTTTTGAGTCGAATGCTTAGTGGACGTGGAAATTAAGACAAAACCCAGATTCCAATAATTCAAAGGAACTCAGGTGTCAAATGAATGATAGTGATCTCTGAAAGCCTTGTAAATTTAAGGCACCAGACAGGTAAAATTTAAAAAGAAAGAATAATCATTTCTTAATCTTGTTTAGCAAATCTCCATAAAATATTTTCTTCTTTTCAAGAGATCTGTTTATTTTAATTTCTAACTTTTCATGAGTAACTCTTTATTTTTCCTCTTGGTTAAGAAGTTTATAATTTAAAGGGAATACTCTTAAGGTTTCCAACATGTAAATCTAAGTAATTTATATTTTATAATCTCATGGGTAACATCACTGGGGGTTTAACTAACATTTCTATGACTTCTCTAATTTTTTTACTAAGAGATCTAATCCTCTCACTAAAAATCTTTGCAACTCCATGGAATTCTGGAGCACCCATCCTTCCTCTTTCTGCTTAGTTTAACTACTTAAAGTTCTAATAGGGTCCCTTAAGAATTAAATATATACTATTATATAAAACTAATAAAATGAAAACCAAAATTCTGAAATAAGGCATCAAAACACCTACATTATCATGTTGTTACTTACATTAAAATAGATTTCACTTAGAATATAATCCACTCTCATATAAAGCAATTATCTGCAGATTTTCTTTAATGCTAAGAATAGCTTAATTCTTTTTTTAAAGTTTATTTTATTTTGAGAGAGCATGCACAAACTTGCATATGCAAGTGGGAAGGGGCAGAGAGGGAGGGAGAGAGAGAATCTTAAGCAGGCTCTATGCACAGCATGGAGCCCAAACTGGGGCTCGGTCTCACAACCATAAGATCATGACCTGAGGTGAAATCAAGAGTCAGATGCTCAACCAATTGAGCCACCCAGCCTCCTCATAGCTTAATTCTTTATAATTAATGTTTCCAAATAAAACAGGGATAGCAAACAGATATGCCTTTAAGCAAATCAGATAAGAGTGAAAAAATTGGATGTTACTTATGGAACACAGGGAAAAAAAAATTCGACCAGCATTTTGATTTATATACAACTTTTCAGGAACTTAGCTCTTCTGGCCAACTGGAAACCAAACTTCAAGTGTTATGAAAGGAAGAAATTCAACTCAACAAAATGTTTTCGAGTTAGCTCACAAATAACTTCTTAGGCTAACACGGCAATTTCCTACCTTCGTTAAAGGGACAAAACTCAAAACAAAAATTTCCTTATTTGCTTGGACAACACTAAGGTGGGCCAGAGTACCCCACTTTCCATATTCTTCATCACCTACCTCTCTCTTCTCTTCTTCCTTCCCTTTTCTACTCTACTGACTAACCAAGAGACCTTCTGGAAGGCACCCAGAGAAGAGTTTCTCCTACCACAGATGCAGTAATGTTCCTATCCCCATCACACCAGAAGCACGGGGTGGCAGAACTGGCTCCAGCAGTGGGGATTCGATGACCAAGGGGGCCCAGCATAGATCAAGGAGAACACCAACAAGGAGGACAAAGTCACAGGTGGCCCTGTCAGACCAACAATGCCTGATCACGCAGGCAGATAATAATTGACAAGAGATCCAGAATCTGGTTTACCTGACACCAAGACACATTTGATTACGATTACTGGCTCACTGTGATTACACTAACCACATGAATTCACTGAAAGAGCTCAAAGGTTCACCTTTGCTTACGAGTTTAAGGCAAAGACAACCTTGCTGGCTAAAATCACGGTCCAGGAATTAACTAACTGAAGACATGGCTTTTTTTGTGGTTGATTCACTAGGTTTTAGGTTGGCCTGTATTTATGTTTAGCCTATGTATATTTTTTAAAAATCTTTTCTCTATGAAAGAATGTACTTAAACCTTGCGATTTTGTGAGTTAATGACTTTGTGTGGCTTTGGCCATGGATTTTTTTTTTTAATTTTTTTTTTTAACGTTTATTTATTTTTGAGACAGAGAGAGATACAGCATGAACAGGGTGGGTCAGAGAGAGAGGGAGACACAGAATCTGAAACAGGCTCCAGGCTCTGAGCTGTCAGCACAGACACCGACGCGGGGCTCGAACCCACGAACTGCGAGATCGTGACCTGAGCTGATGTTGGACGCTTAGCCGACTGAGCCACCCAGGCGCCCCGGATTTTTTTTTTTAAAGTAAGCTCTAACATGCATCCCAATGTTTACAGCAGCACTATCAATAATAGCTAAATTATGGAAAGAGCCTAAATGTCCATCAACTGATGAATGGAGATATATATATATATATATATATATATATATATATATATATATATAATGAAATCTTGCCATTTATATTATGAAATCATTGCCATCCCAATGTTTACAGCAGCACTATCAATAATAGCTAAATTATGGAAAGAGCCTAAATGAATGGATATATATATATATATATATATATATATATATATATATATATATTATGAAATCTTGCCATTTGCAACAACATGGATGGAACTGGAGGGTATTATGCTAAGTGAAATAAGACAAATATCCTATGATTTCACTCATATGTGGAATTTAAGAAACACAACAGATGAACATAGGGGAAGGGAAGGAAAAATAAGATAAAAACAGAGAGGGAGGGAAACCATAAGAGACCCTTAAATGCAGAGAACAAACTGAGGGTTGATGGCGGGGAGGGGAGAATGGGTGATAGGCATTGAGGAGGGCACTTGGGATGAGCACTGGGTGTTGTATGTAAGCAATGAATCATGGAAATCTACTCATGAAACCAAGAGCACATTGTATACACTGTACGTTAGGTAACTTGACAATAAATTATATTTAGAAAAAAAAAAAGACCCAAGTGAAAAGTTATGAATGAAAAAAAATAGAAAAAGTAAAGTAAGCTCTATACCCAATGTGGGGATTGAACACACTACCCTGATATCGAAATCTGCATGCTTTATCAATTGAGCCAGCCAGGCACCCTTGGTCACAGGTTTAATCTGAACACTGCCCCTGCGTAGGAACAAAATGATTCAGGGTTTGTCTGCTGTGGTGCCACTGGAACACCATGTATTTGTGCTCACAGAAACTGGCACCCTGCTGAAGTGGCTACTACTTAGGAAGCAAAAGAAGTGATTCCCTTCCCAATTTTCAACCAACAAAAAGAAAAAAAGAACTTTCCTAGGTATTCAAGGCTGTCAAGTGTTAGAGTCGTATTAATGAGATTGTGCCACTTTCCAGGAATTTGTAATTAACATTTTTAATGAAGGTAAGACTAAACCAACACCAGACATATGCTGCTTGGACCAAGCAAACCCTAAAGCAATTATATTTGAACTTTTAAAATGAAAAATGTAATTTAAGGAGAAATAAAACAGGAAAGCAAAATTGGTATATCACATTACCCTGGAATAGAGACATTTTATCAATGATGCTTTTGAGTAAGTTGAGTGCCTGCCGTTCTGGGGTGGGTACCTGGGGGCTGGAGTAAGGAGAAATGGTATAAAAATAACCACAAGTTAGAGGAGCGACCAGAAACAAGTGAAATGAAGACTGATAAAGACATACATGCAGCTGAAAGAAGGAAGCACACATGAAACAAATAGAGGGGAGAGATGACTTAGCAAGGGCAAGTGGACTCTGAGCCCTGGATCTGATCATGATCCTGTCCAGCCCCAAAAGCCTAGTGGCTGCCCACTTCCTAGAAAACAATGGAATCCTCTTAGGATAGCCTGCTTCCAAGCCACCTTTCCTGCCAGTAACTTCCCAAATATCCTGGCCGAATGCCTATGCACAAGCTCCCTCAACTGTAGAGGCTGAATAGCCTTCGGACATTGGTGACCTGCTCTACCTTGACTGTCCTGTTTGCTTCCTTCCCCTGCCCTAATCCTTTTACATTTTACAGCTTCTCCAGAGAAAGCCCTTTGCAAGAATCTCTGCCTTGCTTCCCATGCCCAAGGGGCCCTGAATTACAGACTTCCTCTTTCAAGTACCTCCAGCGTTTTTCTGTATGACATAGGTTTTCCATTCAGGCACGGACCTTGTTACATTTGCCCAGATGATCATGAGCCCTTCCATGAAAGTTAACATAGCTTCATGGCCTCTGTATCCCTGGAGACTGCTGTAGTGTCTGGCACATTCTAGTCATTTGGAAATGTTAGATGTCCTAATGAGGACGTCACCATTCACTGTTGCCAAAATTTAATCCATATATCTTGACATAACTGAGATGTACAAGGGGACATGGAATTTAGGGTAACAGAAGATGCAATTAACATTCAGGTGACCATCCTGAAACTTGAAGCATGTGAGTAGATTAGCAGGAAAGAAATTGGTCTACAAGTTATAGGTATTTGCCTACACACTGCAGAAGTAATCATTCTGGCAAGAACACAAAATCATGAAAAATAAATTCTAAATTCCTTGTATGAATGTGACAAAGAATGACACTGGGGAAATTTATAACAATGACAAGCAATTGCATTTGATCCTTTAAACCACATTTTTTGTGCCCAAACAGGTGACATGAGGAACATTACTCGCCGGCAGGGCTCCACAAAGAGGGCTCTAGAGCCAAAAACAAGTCAGGGCCAAAGTGCCTAACACAGCCTCTCCTTGGGAGCACTGCCATTGCATGGATGGAAGTCTTCAAGTCTGCAGCAAAGAAATCTGTTTAACTTTGTTGAATCTAGTGTTTCTGTTTTCTCTTTCTTTATAATACCCACAAAAATACCTCGTCACTTATACTCTATAGAACATACTTTGGGAAACACTGCTCTAAAGAGTTTAGAGACTGAGGCAAGGTATATAAGGAATTACTATTTTCCTTTTACCGAGCAGGTAACTGAGACTTGAGAAAATCGATTTGTTTAGAGTCCCACAGACTCTAAGCAGTGGAGCCATTCGCTAATGAATTCCACATTTGTTATTTGCTGGCATGTTAACATGCCAGGCATTGTGTTAGCACTGGGCCCCCAGTTCTAGAGGGCAGGCTGCCTTCCTAACCTCAGGTCACAGAATCCTAGACGATTAGAACTGAAAGCTTCTATAAGAGACTAGTGAGTACAACTGCCTCATTTTCAGAAGGGGAAAGGGAGTCTCAGTAAGGGTAAACAACTCCCTAAGGCTTTACAGGTTAAAAAAAGAGGCAGAACTGGAATCCCAAGCCAGGCATTTGTCTCCATACCCTGGTTTACACAATGTAACCGCTCAGCCTCCAGATATGCTCACAAAATATACAACTTAATCTGCTTAGAAATCTTTTTATTTTTCACTTCGGCTGGTTCTTGATAGGATTCCAGAGCCAGCACATACCCACATTTGGATGGTGTTGTTTCTGCTTAGAAAATATTAAGAGATTTTGCACTTTTAATCATTTCCCTGGCATATTTACAAGGGCACTTGAGGGTCACGGAGTTATTTCCATGAGCAATCAAACTTTTTGATTAACTATAAATGATACTATAAATGATTTTCAAAAGTGAATGTGTATTTTTGCTGTGAATTTCTGAATTTAATGTGTTGAGTAGCTGAGACTGTTTTTGTTTTGGGAAATTCATGGGGGAAAATGAACTTTTATGAGCCCTGAATTTCCCTCCAGAGAAGTGGTTCTTCCTTTTGTCTACAGATCTGATGAATCATATGGATCTTCTGTCCCAGAAAAAAAAGTGCATGTTAGTACACAGTGTTCCCTCCCATTTCAGAGGGTTCTCCAGCCCTGTTAAAACCCCTGCTCTAGGATGTGACACTGTAAATTTTCTATGTATCTGCTTACTTCCACTCTTGATATTTAGGACACGCACCTTCTACTTGTGAACTACATCAAGAAATCAAGAAAAGGACTAAGCATCAATATAGGTCCCTGAACCAGGAATAACTAAAACGTACTTTCAAGTTTCCCCGAAAACAGCTACAACAATCATAAACCATTAAGAGAAACCATAAGGACAAATCCTTACAATAGGTACTTATGTGATTTAGCTATGGTTTATTTAACTATCCTTAGATGAGTGGAAAGTAGGGTACACTTTGTGTCTTCCAGCTCCTCCAAGACCTACCAAGAGGTAATGGAGAGGGGAATTTAAGGAGAAAACAGAAACAAAAGAAAATATTCAGTAGAGTGAAATTTGGAGTGATGTGGAAGTCTTTATTAGAACGAAATCTGGAATGGTTATAAATCAAGACTATGGAACCTCATTTTTTTCTGCTCCACTTGGGATAATCCAAATTTCTTGTTCCCTGGAATCAGGAAGACTAGCTTGGCCTTTTCATTACAAGGTACTGCTGGTCTCCAGTCAACCTTCCCAACACCCTTTCCAACAACCTCCAAGGAAAGCATCCTTCAAATGCCAGAAAGGGCATCAGTTTTAAACAATTAATGTTTTCCACCAAATTAAGAATTAAAAAGTCAAGTGCCAAAAATAAAGGTAGAGAAAATATGAAATGAAAGTCACTCTGTCGCTGGAAAACACCCAGCATGTATGTACCATGTATTACTCAACAAAAGTTCTAGAAGAGCTGCTAAGTCCCATGAAAGCACTATCATTTGGACGTTCCAGTTACAGATTTAATTTAAAATCATTACTATAGCAAATAAGGTTGTATGAGAACTTGTGTACTCTGCAGAGTCAATCTACGGGCAAATACTTTATCATAGATTTTATTCTACTAGCTAGCTAAGTTGGGGGCAACATCAGCCAAGCCAACTTTGAAAGAGAAGGGAAGTCGCATTTTCTTTGTTTCAGTCTATAACTATTGTGTGTGTATGTGTGTGGGGGGCATCTGATAAGTAAAACCCCACTCAAATTATAGGTCATGGCTTCCCCTCTTAAAATTCCTCAATTGGATGCCCAGCTGAAGCTTTCAGGAGAGGAATTTCCCCAGCTTGGACTCTCCAATTTCCTTCTAGGTCTTAGCAAGTCAAGAGTCCAGCTTTATAGCCACATGCTGAAGGCAGATTCTTATAACAAGTACATACCTGTGGCAGCTTCATATCATTAATATCCCAGCTTAACATCTCTTTTTCCTCGGAATCAAAGTCCTCAGGCTCCATGATAGTCAGATCACCCACAGGTTTCTGTCTATCCAACTTCCCGCAGAAGTGGTTGAGACTTTTGCTTTCAAAGGCGCTTCGTAGACTTGATCAGTCCACTCTTTATTCAAGCAGCTTAGACCTGGAGACTGATTCCTGACACTAAAAAATAAATGATAGTAACACTGACCGTTAGAAATAAAAATCAGGGCTTGTCTGCTAGAAAAACCTGTTTCATTGACATTTTTTCAAGCACCAGCATACAAATAAAAACAATGTAGAAGCCATTAGTATCTTGTTGAAATAAAGCTTGACCATGGGGAATCAGAAGCACCATGATCATCGTTTTCACCTCAGGCGTGGGCTTCCTTTCTCACAGCTAGACGTCTCCAGGTTGGGAAAGCCTGAGTAGCGACCATTGTCATCTGCAGCCAATGACTAGAACCTTTTCCCCCATATTCCCTGGGGCAGGAGGAAGAACTGGCTTGGAGTTATTTTCATGGATACACTTTTGTACATTAGCTAACATGTGGTTCAAGTTACAAGTGGGAAACATCACAACCAAAGGTATCTAGAAGAATTTTTTAAATCTAAATTGCCACAGAGATTATTTTTCCTCTCCTCAATAAATCCAGTGTGCACTTTGTATCTTCAAATATTATCAATGGATATCCTCATCAGATTCCTCTAAAGCCTTGGCATTAAAGACATTTTAGACCTGATAATTCTTTGCTGTGGGGGGGTTATCCTGTGCATTGTAGAATGTTTAATAGCAGGGGCACCTGGATGACTCAGTGGGTTAAGCATGTGACTCTTGATTTCGGCTCTGGTCATCATGATGTCATGGTTTGTGAGATAAAGCCCTGAGTCAGGCTCTGCGCTGACAGTATGGAGCCTGCTTGGGATTTTCTCTGTCTTTCTCTGCCCCTCCCCCACTCATGCTCTCTCCTCTCCCTCTCTCTCTCTTTCTCAAAAATAAACAAACATTAAAAAAAAAAAAAAAAGAATGTTTAGCAGCATCCTCGGTCTATGACCATTAAGTGTTAGTAGCAACCCATCCCATTGTTGTGACAACCAAAAATGTCTCCAGACATTGCCAAATGTCCCCTGGGTGGCAAAACTGTTTGAGAACTATTGCTTAAAAATAATGTTTCTACTATAACTCAAAGCACTCTTCAAGACTTTCCGATAGCAATCTCCTGCTTCCCTCCCCCCTCCAAGAAAATTCCATCTCACTTTACTTTGATTAAATTATTTATGTAAATGATAGACATTCAAAAATGTTTGTGCAAACTGCATTTCTTCCCCCCTATTAGAAATACCGCTCTAGTTTCTAATTGGTTAAAGAGGATTTACAAAAAAAGAAAAGAAAGGAAGGAAAGAAGGAAGGAAGGTAAAAAAAGAAAGAAAGAGGAAGGAAGGAAAGAAGGAAGGAAGAAAAGAAAGGAAGGTAGTTCTACTCTGAGGAAAAATTAATCATTTTGCAGATGAAATATGCTTATTAGAACACTAAGTGAAACATGTTTACAAGTGTGACACTTCCACTGCTGGTGCCCTTGTAAAAGCAAGGGACATAATGATGTTACATAAAACAACTTAATAGTAAACTTGAACTAAAAGTTTAATAGTCTCCACCTTAGGAAGTTCATGAGCTCTGTTCCTTAGTTATGTACCTTTATTTAACTATATAACCCGGGGGACAAAACAGAAGAGACTCATAAATATGGAGAACAAACTGAGGGTTACTGGAGGGGTTGTGGGAGGGGGGGATGGGCTAAATGGGTAAGGGGCACTAAGGAATCTACTCCTGAAATCATTGTTTCATTATATGCTAACTAATTTGGATGTAAATTAAAAAATAAAATTAAATTTAAAAAAAGAACTAAAAAAAACCAAAACCAAAACAAACAAAAACTATATAACCCTAATACTTGTCAATCACTGAGATACGCTGAGGGAAAGTATCTGGATAGAGAAGACTGTTGACCTGAACATATAACCATTACATAACAAGCTAATAGGGGTCTCTTCTCTCCCTATCCCGCCTACCACACTCACCTATAACCTAGTGGTCAAAGACTCAAAGAGCATGTAGTCCATCACCTTCTTTTTATTTTATTTTTTTTAATTTTTTTAACATTTATTTATTTTTGAGACAGAGAGAGACAGAGCATGAACAGGGGAGGGGCAGAAAGAGAGGAAGACACAGGATCTGAAACAGGCTCCAGGCTCTGAGCGGTCAGCACAGAGCCCGACGCGGGGCTCGAACTCACGGACCGTGAGATCATGACCTGAGCCGAAGTTGGACGCTTAACCAACCAAGCCACCCAGGTGCCCCGATCACCTTCATTTTAAACGCTGCTTTGTAAGGTTAAATCCCCAGGAGTTTTAAATCAAATTCTATGTTTGGGGAATAAACATTGAGTTACCGAAGAAATGCTGACACAGACAGACTTGAATTCAGAAGATTTAAATAACAAGTCTGTGAGACACAAAGATCAAGTGTAAATGTGATGGCAACAGTTTTATGTGCTTACCTCTTTAAACTTCAACAACAGTAACTCAGATTGTCTAAAATTTGTTATAGCTAATTGGAATAGATTGATCTTAAAAAAAAAAAAAACCTTGAATGACAAGATTCGTATCTCAAAAATTCTAAAGCATTGTTGCATTTTCAGTCTATGCGACATAGACATAATTCTTTTGTTTTTAAATTAAGGGGAGGGTAGAGGCACCTGGGTGGATCAGTTAGTTAAGCACCTGACTCTTGGTTTAGGCTCAGGTCATGATCTCACGGCTCATGAGTTCGAGCCCCAAGTCAGGCTCTATGCTGACAGTCTACTTAGGATTCTCTCTCTCCCTCCCTCTGCCCCTTCCCTTCTCTCTCTCTTTCTCTCTCTCTTGATCTCTCCCTCTCTCTTTGCCCCTTCCTTTCTCTCTCTCACTTTCTCTCAAAATAAATAAATAAATTAACACACACACACACACACACACACACACACACAAATAAATTAAGGGGAGGGGAATAACAAATCTCGCTGCATGAAAGCTACATTGCTCTTTTGATTTTCTCAGATATAAATTTTTGCCAAATGAACAAACATTAATTTACTATTTCCCTGAAAGTTAAGAACAAAACATAGTAAAGACTGCAGCCTTTCAAAAATAAACAACTCAACTCAGTTTTCCTCCAGAATTAAAGAAAATAAATCGTAAAGACTTCCTTTTTTTTTCTTTTTTAAAACAAGTTGGGCCAATGTGTATTCAGATTTCATCATTTCTACAGAGAACCAAAGGAAGTAAAACAAATGAAATTCAGTAGGAATGGGGTGCCTATGGTCCCATTCCTTACATTCGCCTCTCCGCAGGATTTGTGGCTTCCTTACCTTCTGACTTCTTCTGGAGATGCAGCCAACACTGTCATAAAAATCTCATCTCTGGTTCAGGTCCCAGCAGCTTCTGGTCATTTTCTACGCAGGAGCTGCTGTTCCCTAATCCAGGTCAAGGTACGCTATGCTAATGAGCTCTGGCAGCAGTCCAATCAAAATCCAGATGCTCTCAGCGTCATCAGATAGGGAAGAGAGATCCAGGGAGTTACTTAACTAGTCCAATTGTCCC
This sequence comes from Panthera onca, assembly GCF_046562875.1. Classification (NCBI taxonomy): domain Eukaryota; kingdom Metazoa; phylum Chordata; class Mammalia; order Carnivora; family Felidae; genus Panthera; species Panthera onca. Next base: position 50,366,257 of record NC_138343.1, read on the forward strand.
CAGTCCAACTGTGATGGATATTCTATAATTCACCCCTAAACTCTTCCCTCCTTTATGTTAAGAGGGGATTTTAACTGAAATGGGCATTGAAAAGAGCCTCATGAGGAAGTACAGGTGTTTTCCTGCTCATAATTTCATAGGTTGGGCCCAAAGCAGATGGATTAACAGTAGATTCTAATTCTCCTACCACTTACCCCTGCCTGTGTATGAGAGAACAGACAGACAGAGGTAGGAAAATATCATGCAAATGGAACTTACTGGGATAGATATTAGATTGCAAACATTCCTAAGCCAGAAATGCTAAAATGCTATTTTATACGTACCAATGATGCCCCCGCTAATTCTGAGTGTTCCAATCCTCTCAAATCATACCATTCTTGGGGCAACTCGGTGGCTCAGTCGGTTGAGCATCTGACTCTTGGTTTCAGCTCAGGTCATGATCTCACAGTTTGTGAGATCGAGCCCCACCTTGGGCTCCATGTTGTCAGTGCAGAGCCTGCTTGGGATTCTCTCTCGCTCTGCCCTTCCCCCACTAGTGCTTTCTCTCAAAATAAATAAATAAAAACTTTAAAAAAATAATACCATTCTCCCTTCTAGAGATATCCTCAACCATCTGGGCAGAGCCTAAGTCAGTTCAGCCCACCTGCTATGTCCCAGGCTGTCTGCAGGGCTCAGGGAGAATTAAAGCCATGAAGAAGTTTAATAGTGGAGGGGCACCTGGGTGGCTCAGTAGGTTGGGCGTGAGACTTCAGCTCAGGTCATGATCTCATGGTTCCTTTAGCTCAAGCCCCACGTTGGCCTTGGTACTGTCAGCTCAGATCCTGCTTTGGACAATCTGTCCCCCTCTCTCCATGACCCTTTCCTGTTCACACTCTCTCTCAAAAATGAATAAACATTTAAAAAAAGTTTAATGGAGGAAAAGATGAATAATAACACTAAATAAGCCGAAGATAACATATGGTATAGAGGCAGTCTAGAAAGAAGATCAAAGGGGAAGGTATGAAGCTGGAGGGAAAGTAATCTGGGGAAACTTCTTCCACCATTGTGATGCCTGATCAGCCTTTTAAAGGACAAACAGATATTTGTCAAGGCATCAAAGAATGGAAAAGTATGTTCCAGGTAGTGGCAATACTGTGGGCAAAGGTAAAGTGGTGTGGAAAGTGCAGTGTGCTCAGAATTAGAAGTAGGTGCCTGTCAGGAAGGTCCTGGCCATGTAAGACAGACTGCGGAGGAAGGGATGAGCAGGCCAGAGGGCAAAATCCTTGGGAAGACGCTTGGCAATCTTTGGCAATGTTGAGAAGATTTCTCACTAGTCTTTCAGGTCATGAATGAATTTCTCTTCTGCCTGGAGGTTGGGACCCTGAAACATTTTCTAGTGCTTTATCTTACTAATTTGATCTGCTTTTTGCAGTCCCTCCTTGGTCAGAGAGTTCTTTCAACATCCCCAAATATGCCGTAGCAGGACAAAGCCTACTGCTGTGCCAGCTGGCAAGACAGAAAGGTCTATATGGTTCAGTTCCAGAATCACAAAGCAGGGCCAAGAATGGCTTTTAGACCCAAGAGGAAATAAATTGGTAACTGGCACACCGATCATGATAATCTACTCCCTTAGGTCTTCTGCCATCCGTGTCTAAATCCTATCCATCCCTTAGGAACCTCCCAAAATGCCACCTCCTTATGGATCTTCCCATATTATTCTAGAACACATGGTTTCTCATTTCTATGGTGTTCCAGAACTCTTAACTGAATGACATGCTGTCTTAGATCACTTATAACTAACATCTTTTTCTAATTATAAAATAAAGTCATAATCTTTTTTTAAAACATCATGTTCTCATCTCCTAGATATCCCCACTGTTAATATTTTGGTCATGTCCTTTCAGACTTTTATTTTCCCCTACATACATCACCAAACATAGATATTACTTTGCAGAATTATAAGAGTATATGTACATACTATTCTGTGAACTCTTCATGAGTTTTAGTCCTGGCCCCCCAGCTAAGCTGCTAGTTTCTTTACGGAGAAGTTGGTATCTTCCACTTCCTGTCTCCTCACACAATGACCTGCTAGAACCCCATTTCAACATCACATCTATCCTCCTCCCAATAACCAACCCTCCTCCGACACAGGAAGGAACCGAGGAGCTGTCTCCACACTCTGATTGGGCTGTGACCTAATGTCCCAGATTGGTAACAACACTTCTACTTTCTTAAGGCCAACATCCTACCTTTTTAGCCAGATTCTCCTAAATGGATCTCTGTCATTGTTATTAATGACAACAATAATCATCGCTGCTTCCCTTGATGGAACTCTTACAATGTTGGCAGGTGCCATGCTAAAAACTTGATCCTTACAGCACCCCTATGTGGTAGATGCTATACTCATTATACCCCCTTAACAGGGGAGTTAATCAAGACTTACAGAAATGGTATCTCACAAGCATGTAGGTGGCAGAGGTGGGGCAGAACTTAGATGAACCCGCTGGCCATGGTCCCACATGAACCATCCAGTGCTGTTCAGAGTCTGGAGTCTTTGTCTCTGCTCCCATATACTCAGAGCTCCACATCGCTCTTTTCAGTCTCTGTCTCCTTCCAGAACACAGGAATCCTGCTCTAAAAGTCAGGTGCCCAGAGGCCCTATTGCGTGGTGACTGATCACAACCACAGAAGCTTGGATTTCTCAGTACCTCTGTCTTGCGTTCCTGGTAACTCTGGGGCCTGCCTCCTGAGGTCATTCTGGTTTCTTTCATTGGTGGGGTGCTTTAGGCATTTTTTAATGATAGTTCTTCTCTGTATAGGACTGTCCCATAAAAATACTGTTTCCTTAGACACTAAAGTCCAGAAACACATCCAAGTCACAATGTCAACCATAACCTCCTACCCCTATATTTCCAAATGTTTAAAAAGGGCCAGGGAGAGAGCGGTATTGTACTGCCTCTGCTTTAGGACAAGTATGCCAGACCCTCAAAGTAGACCCTCAAGGTCTAGTTGCTTGCCTAGACTACCACCTGTGGTTTCCAATTCATAGCCTTCAGACACCTTGCTGTACTAGATGAATGAACTTTTCCAGTATCTACAACTCTGTCGATCCTCCCAGTGCCTACCTTATCTCAATAGAAGTTCCAGGCCCTAGCTCCACCCATTGTCTGGTCCCTCTACCATGAACTAAGCCATCTATTTAACCCTTGTTGTATGTCCAGCATTGTTCTAAACATTGAATCCTCACAATGACCTCATGAAATACAGTATTATTAAGCTACATTAGTCTGAGAAACAGGCACAGAGGGGTTAAGTAACTCAATCTCTACAATATCATGAAGTAGCCAATCTCTTGGCATCAGTAATCTGATCTTGGTCAAAGGAGAAATATCAACTAGAAAACTATGATGTTAAAAGGCATTCCCTTCATGGTAGAGTAAATCTCTTTGACACACAAGCCCTTTCTGGTATCAACTATCCCTTGCCTCCTTACCTCACCATTTTTTAGGAAACTGCTCTTCCCCCAGAGGCTGTCCATCAGAGTTTTCTGTTCCTTCCAGCACGGGACCCAGTCTGACCTACACTATCCTTCCCTAGAATTTCCCAAGTCAGAGGTGGAGAGATTGCTCTTTCATTTCAGATGCCAAATTGTAAGCCTGGCTTCAGAGCTGTATGGCTATATCTCTGCTGTCACATGGCAAAATCTGAGCAATGGGGGTGCCTCGGTGGCTCAGTTGGTTAAGGATGCACACACATGGGGGAGACTCTTGGTTTCCACTCAGGTCATGATCTCACGGTTCATGGGATCGAGCCCCACATCAGGCTCTGTGCTAACAGAGCAGAACCAGCTTGGGATTCTCTTCTCTCTCTGTGCAGAAGAAGACAGACAAAGGGAGAGCAAGGAATGTGACCTGCATTCAGGCAAGCCTGTGGCCAACTCCATTTCTCTTATTTGGAATTATAGGATCCACAAATACCACATACACTTTCACTCCTTTCAATGTAGATCTTCAATTTGCACCTGTTAAAGATCACCTCACACATCTCCCATCTAGGTAAGCCTAAAGTTAGCTCAGATTTCAAAATAAATCATTCTCCTTTTATTTATCCTTTGAAAGGTGGGCACCCAAAGGAACTCATCAGATACCCCTTAAAGTCAGAAAAATGCTTCGTAATATCTCACCTGAGTCAAATGTGCAGGACACAAAGAATTGTCATCATCAGCCCAATTAGACACTAAACCAGCACATGCATTTTTTAAAAAAATGTTTACTTATTTATTCTGAGAGAGCACGCACAAGCAGAAGAGGGACAAAGGAAAGACACACACACAGAATCCAAAGCAGGCTGCAGGCTCTGAGCTGTCAGAGCCTTGACAGCTTGAACCCAGGAACTGCAAGATCATGACCTGAGCTGAAGTCGGACTCTTAACCAACTTAGTCACCCAGGAGCCCCCAGCATGTGTAGTTCTTAGAGCAGGTAACCAAGGGACTTCTCAGAGCTTTGCAAAACTGAACTTTGGATGTTTTCTTCAGGGTTTCTCAAATTTTAAGTCATTTGTGGCTCTCATGTGGAGAACTCTCCAAGTTCTGTATAATATACTTCAGTTATAAAACCACCCTGCATCATCTTTGGATTCTGAGCTGCATCTGTTGTGAGAAACAGGAGGCTGACTTAGTGTTCTCTTTTTCAGTCTCTGGGCAGACAAGACAGACTTGGCTGACCATTGAGATCTCTAATTGGTGGTTCAGGTAGGGAAGCCCCTGGATGTCATGGTGTTCTCTGGAAACTATTGTGAAATTTAAAAATATTTACTTTAGAAGCATCTAGGTGGCTCAGTTGGTTAGTGACTGACTTTGGCTCAAGTCATGTTCTCACGGTTCACAAGTTTGAGCCCCGCATTAGGCTCTGTGCTGGCAGCTCAGAGCCTGGAGTCTGCTTCAGATTCTATGTCTCCCTCTCTCTGCCCCTCCTCTGCTCACACTCTGTCTCTCTCTCTCTCTCTCTCTCAAAAATATAAACATTAAAAATTTTTAAATAATATATTTACTTTAAGGGGTACCTAGCTGGCTTAGTCGGTTGAGCATGTGACTCGATCTCAGGGTTGTGAGTTCGAGCCCCACATTGGGCACAACGCTTACTTAAAAAAAAAAAAAGAAAAAGAAAGATAAAATATTCACTAAGACTTAAGAACTGTTTCACTTATAGAAACTATGACGGATAGATATGTATGTAATATCAAAATCACAACCATGAACCCAAGTGTCAACCCCTTACAAAAGAAAAAACCAAAAAACAAACAAGCTTTCAAATTCATAACAGTGGACTGTTGGGACACCTGGGTGGCTCAGTCTTGGTTAAGTGTCTGACTCTTGATTTTGGCTCAGGTCATGGTTTCACAGTTCATGAGACCAAGCCCCGTGTTGGGCTCTGGGCTGATGGTGTGGATGGAGCCTGCTTGGGATTCTCTCTATCTCTCCCTCTCTGCAACTCTTTCCAGTGTGCACACGAGTGTGTGCTCTCTCTCTCAAAATAAATAAACATTAAAAAAATAATAGTGGGGGTGCCTGGGTGGCTCAGTCAGTTAAGCATTCAACTTCAGCTAAGGTCACGATCTCACGGTTTGTCAGTTCAAGCCCCACATCAGGCCTTCTTATGTCAGTGAAGAGCCTGCTCTGGATCCTGTCTCCATCTGTCTCTGTCCCTTCCCATTCTCTCTCAAAAACAAATAAACATTTAAAAAAAATGGTGGATTGTTTCCAGTTTCCTATAAATATTTTGTTGTCCTTTTGTACTAAAAAGCAAGAAATGGGATGTCCTACAGCTTGATAACAATGTGAGTAAAAGCAGAATTGAGAAAACTATTGTTTCTTGAATAATTTTGCTAATTAGGAAATCAACACCAACTTTTTAAAATTTAAGAGTCACAGATTAAAAAAAAAAAGAATCATAGAATAGTTAAAGCAGGAATAGGATTTTACCATTTCCAGGAAGGAGTGAGATACCCAAACTGTATTTCATAAAAACTAAAATTTTTATGGTTGTTTTCATAAAAACATGGTTTTATGGTTATTTTTCATAAATGTCAACATAAAATATTATCTATGTTAAAATGTAACAAGTTGTTACTGTTATTTGAGATGAATTAATAAATATTTCAAACTGTTTTCAGTTCTGATATCTAACATGGTAAATATGGGTAGATAGAACCACATAATCAAAAGTTGTTGAAGGTTCTTATTAATTTTGAAGAGTAAAAACAGACCCAAAAGTTTGACGACTGCTACTGTAAAGTACTAAGTCCTAAAGTACTAAACCTTGGTCATCTGGAGGAGAGTGGCTTCTGGTGATATTCAGCACTCAGAGTGTAAACTGCCACATCTCTAGCTCGTGATGGGTTCCTATTTCAGGACTAGAAAGATGGCAGGAAGGGAGGGGGGCTGGGAGAGGGTAAGGAGAAAGAGCCGCTTTCAGTACAATGGCCCACTGACAATGTCCATAAGACAAAACATCCCAGGAGGAGGGAGGTCCTGCCCACAGCAAGGCTCTTCTGCCCCCAGGGCTGGTTCCAACACACCCAGCACCCACCGCTTCTGCAGCCCTGCTCACCCGCAGTGGAGGGAACGAGTGTGCCCTTTCGGAGATGCAGGACAGGGCAACTGGGGTATCCTTCTCTGGTAGGCTGTGGAGGGAGGCTCTAGCAGCTACTGTCCCCAAACAGGGCAGAGCAGGAGAGGGAAAGTGGTGGACGAATGTGGTAACTCAAGAGACTCAGTGATGAGCACACACAAGAAAACACAATCCCAGAGAGAACTGTGCGGAGCTGGGATCCTGCAGGTGGGGCCACAGGCCAGCACATGACAGCCTCAATTGATGTCACCCAAAACTCTGAAGCCTGGCAATCACAGCTTAGATATTTGTAATGAAAGAATACTGATGGGACACCTGAAAATAACGTAACATAGTGTGGTAATGACACCTTCATTAAAAAATACAAATAAAAAAATAAAAGAATACTGAGAAAAAACACAACAAAAATGGTAACCAATAATGGGATTATTGGTAATGTTTATTTCCTTTTTTATATTTACCTGTAATTTTCTAAATTTTCCATAAGAGGGGTACCCCGCTGGCTCAGTCGAAGGTGCATGTGATTCTTAATCTCAGGGTTGTTATTTTGAGCCCCAGGTTGGGTGTAGAGATTACTAAAATAAATTAAAAAAAAAAACTTACAGAAAAAAAATTTTCTGTAAGAAACGTGCATCCTTTTCTATCATGATATATATATATATATATATATATTTTTTTTTTTTTTTTTTTTTTTTTTAATTTTAATTTTTTATTTTCGAGAGTGAGAGAAACAGAGCATGAGCAGGGGAGGGCAGACAGAAAAGGAGACACAGAATCCGAAGCAGGCTCCAGGCTCTGAGCTTGTCCACCCAGAGCCTGATGTGGGGCTCGAACTCACGAACTGTGAGATCATGACCTGAGCCGAAGGTGGACGCTCAACTGACTCAACCACCCAGAAGCCCCATGATATATATATATTTTTAAGTTGGTGATACAAGTAAAAATATCTACTATTTGTACAGTACTTTATGGCAGCAATGCTCAAATATTTTTACACTCTTAAGAAATAATGGGAGGAGTGCCTGGGTGGCTCAGTCGGTTAAATGTCCGACTTCGGCTCAGGTCATGATATCACAATTCACGGGTTCAAGTCCCGTGCTGGGTTCTGTGTTGACAGCTCAGAGCCTGGAGCCTGTGTCTTTGGATTCTGTGTCTCCCTCTGTCTCTCTGTGCCTCCCCTGCTTACACTGTCTCTCTCTCAAAACTAAATAAACAATAAAAAAATTTTAAAAAAAGAAAGAATGAGAATCTCAAAAAGCTTTATGTGGTTACATCCGTCAATATTTACCAGATTAGAAGTCAGAGCTGAAACAAATTTGAAATATTTATTAACTGGTGTAAAATAATAGTAATAACCCAGTACATTTTAACACAAATAGCACTTCTGTAAAAAATAACTGGGTCTTCAAAACAAAAATTCATAGAACGAGTTACTGTAACATTTTTTGCCAATCTTTAATATCTAACCTAATAGAGTGCAGTGGGACATCTCATACCTGCTTCTGTGTTCCATCTATCACAGTGCATGTGAATGTCATGTAGGCTCTGGGAATCTCACTGAATATGTATAAGAGATTTATAGTGAAGAAAAGTAAATAACATCTTAGTATATTCATGAAAACAGTTTTAACCTTGTAAACCTCCTGAAAGGGTCTGGGCGACCCCCAAGACTCTGTGGCCCACACTTATAAAAACACCATTTTCTTTATACTGTACAAAATACCTTCACAAACAAATCTCATTTGACTCACAAGAACTCTTGGAATTGGGCATGTTTTTAAACAGAGGAGGAATCTGAGAGTCAGAGAGGTCAACCAATTCATCCACCATCACATGGATTCCTGTCTCTAGAGTCTGAGTCTTGGACTCAATTCCAGATATCCATCACACCAACTCTGAGAAGCTTTTTAACCACCCGCTTTTTCCCAGAGCACTAGCCTGGGGGCACACTCAAAGATTTCTTTTTTACACAATAATTAGGATGGCTAATACATGAACTCTAGAATGTGCTAGAGAAACGAGATCCTGGGACTTATGGAAAACAGAGTATGACATAGCAGAAATAAGCCCAGGTCCTGGTGGGCAGGAGCCCCAAGTTCTGGACGCCAACTCCTTCACTTATTGTGTGACTTGAGCCGAGGTTCTCTACCTCTCTAAGCACCAGGATTGCCTCATCTGCGAAATGGAATGATGATATCTTATTTTCCTGAAGGCATGGTCTGGACAAGCCGATTGCCCAAGGTCCCTGCTAGTGCTGTCATTTACCAAAAATTCCAGTCATTTGGAAGGTAGGAATACAAACAACTCAGCTGAAATGGACTCTCCTTTTGAAACTATAGTTCCTGTAATTCTTCCTCTTTCTCTAGAGTAATATTTGGAACTTGGTATTTATGGAAACGTATTTCAGTCACCTTTTTTGTAATTTCTTCAACCTTTATCCAGAAAACCTGGCCTTGAGAACAATTCATGGAAATCACTTAAAAAGTTGATATGTGGAGACCAAATGCAATTCGACAGGCCCCACAAGTGCAATGAATGCCTACTGTTGTGCTGCAGACACGTAAGATTCTAGAGAAGCATGCACACCTGATTTTTCTGGGAATGCTACTGGACTTACACATCTATCATGTACTTAAGCTGCTTTATGTTTCTTATTTTTTTAATTGTGGTAAAAAATAACATGAAATTTACTGTTTTAACAAATTTTTAAGGCTTATTTCTTTTTGAGAGAGAGAGAGAGAGAGAGATTGAGATACAGCATGAGCAGGGGAGAGGCAGAGAGAGAGGGAGCCACAGAATCTGAAGCAGGCTCCAGGATCTGAGCTGTCAGCACAGAGCCTGACGTGGGGCTCGAACCTACAAACCATGAGATTATGACCTGAGCTGAAGTTGGCCACTTAACCAACTGAGCCACCCAGGTGCCCCAGGTTTAACTATTTTTTAAGTTTATTTATTTCGAGAGAGAGAAAGAGAGCACAAGTGGGGGGGGGGGGGTGGGCAGAGAGAGAGAGAGAGAGAGAGAGAAAGAAAGAGAGAGAGAATCCCAAGCAGGTTCCACAACCAGCACAAAGCCCATCTCGGGGCTCGATCCCACAACCTGTGAGATCATGACCTGAACTGAAATCTAAAGTTGGATGCCCAACTAACTGAGTCACCCAGGCACCCCATTAACCATTTTGAAGTAAAGTTCAGTGGCACTAAATACATTCACACTGTTGTGCAACCACACCAACATCCATCTCTAAAACTCTACATCTTGCAAACCTGAAAATATACCCATTAAATAAGAACTCTCCTTTCTGCCCTGGCAACCACCATTCTACCTCTGTCTCTATAAATTTGACAACTCTAAGTACCTTATATCAGTGGAATCATACAGTATTTGTCCTTTTGTGACTGGCTTATTTCACTTCACATAATGTCCTCTGGGTTCAAGTTGTAGCAAGTGACAGAATTTCCTTCCTTTTTAAGGCTGAATCCTATCCTATTGTATGCATGCACCACATTGTGTTTATACATTTATCTAAAGATGGACATTTGGGTTATTTCCAGTACATTTAAGCTTTCCAAGCCTTTGTTTAAACTCGGGGTGCCTGGGTGGCTCAGTTGGGTAAGCGTCCGACTTCAGTTCAGGTCATATCTCACAGTTTGTGAATTTGAGCCCCACATCTGACTCTGTGCTGATGGTGTGGAGCCTGCTTGGGATTCTATCTCCCTCTCTCCCACTGCCTCTCCCCAATGGTTGTCTCTCTCAAAATACATACATAAACTTTAAAGAATAAATAAAGATTGGAGAAACTCAACACAGATAAAAAAGAAAGGAAACTAGAGCAGAAGACATGGCTCAGAGAAGTATGCACGGAGTTCAGACTTGAGACGTAAATTCTAGTACTAAAACAAAAACCCGAAAAACAGATTTTTGTCTTTGTTGTTTTTCCCTCTTCTCTAAAGAACTGTTACTAAATTGTGTCATAAGATCATGGAATGTACTGCATTTAGTTTCACATTCCACAGAAAATGTAGCAAAATTCCTGAAAAATTCCATTAACTTTATCTTTGAATATATCAATGTAGTGTACAATTAGGGAAACATTTTGATCTGAATGATCACACTTGATTTTACAAGAATCTTACATGATAGTCAGGGTGAGTTATTTGTGCAATTTCATAGATGAAGAAGCTGAGAGTCTCAGCCATTAGCTCATCACCAGCAACATGGGGAAGGGGACACCATCGAGGTCTCACAAGAACTCCAGCTGTGTCCCTCACCCCTGTCAGTAGCTGTGAATGAGGATTTGAAGTCATGTCCTAAGTATGATTTCACTTCACCCTGAAGCAAAGAAATACAAGCTGGACAACATCTTAAGATCCTTCTAATCTTGGGGCACCTGGGTGGCTCAGTTGGTTGGGCATCTAACTGTGGCTCAAGCTGTGATCTTGGGGTTCATGAGTTCAAGCCCTGCATCAGGCTCCTTCGAGCCCACTTCGGATCCTCTGCCCTCCTCTCTCAGCCCCTCCCCTGCTGGGGCTCTCTCTGTCAAAAAAATAAGCACTAAAAAAAAAAAAAAAAAAAAAAAGATCCTTCTAATCTGGTGATTTAATTTGACAGTTTTCCATGACAGTGAGCTCTTTTTTTTTTTTTAAATCTGGTGTGTCTATGTGAAAGCACCTACTAATGTATATATTTAGTTAATGAAATCATCTCAAGTTCTGTTAAAGACTCTGCAACAGTGAGAGAAAATCAGCAAAAAATGACAGGGGAGTGTAAGGTTGTACAGGTTGAGTAGGAGGAACATTACTCTTTGATCCTCATGCTTAGTTTAGAAAAAGTAGGTATAAAGTTGATTAAGTGTATGATGGTTGGATTAAGTTGATGGTTGGCACAAGTTAGGAGTACTTAGAGCAAAGCTATGAAGTGGTCAGATTAACTGCCCATTGAGTGCTCCAGACTCCTTGCAAACCCATGGATTGTACCTTTCTCAGCTTTACCCAGGGACCTGGTGCCTTCAAGATGCCTGTCTACCCAGCCCTACCATGCATACTGAGCCCCTTTTCTGGATAATGCCCCATCTTCTGCACTTTTTCCCATCTCCTCATCAAAACTTGCCTATTTGAAACTTCTAGCTAATAATGGCAGATTGTCTCTAGACATTTATTTCCCCTCCTTTCCCAAACCCATTGCTAGAGTAACTGTAAAGGAACTTTAAATGATATTAGGCTAAAAATTAACAACCACAACAAACAGGCAAGGAGGCCACAGTAGAAGAGAGATTTCAATGATTTTTTGGAAAGACAAATTAGACATCAGGGGAACCAACTTAGGAAGGGGAGAATGCTCCAACTTAAATGGAGGTGGATGTGGACGAAAAAAGAAAGCCACTGGCTCACAGGCTGAGTGCCTGGTGACCCCAGGGACTGAGGAAGGACAGGCTTGAGTGAGGCAAAAGCACTGGTGGGAGGACTGAGCAGTTGGGTTGTTTTCCTTATTCTGCTCATGAGATAATAATGCCTCCCCAGCCAGCAGGAGAGCTGAGGTTTGTTCTCCTGGGAAACTGAACAACCAAGGGTTTGGATTTGGAGACATATGCCATCTGGGGACACAATAAGGTAAGGTGGAAATGAGAACCAGGCTGAAATTAGCTTAATTAAATGAAAGTCTACAAATTAACTGTGGGGACCTTAGCCTTTTTCCCAACCCTGCTGTCAGAAGATCAGCAATGGAGCCTATGCTTGGACACCACGCTGGCTGTAGGAAATAGAGGACCCTTCTTTTCTACAGAAATTGAGCAGTCTTAGAAAAATGAACTGCAAACAGTTTAGGGTTCTATAACAAAAAGGACAGCTCAATAACCAGTCCCCTAAAAGAGAATCCACCAGTCCACAAGTTTAACCTACATATAAAGCTACACATCAGCTTTTAGAAAAGTGATCTCACTCTTAAATATGAACAAACAGTCAAGGGTGACTACAGATTTGGAAAAAGCCTGTAACATGAAAGAGATTTAAAACTAACCAACTAACCAAGCCTTGGAGGAAGGAGAGTACAGGAAGATGTTGAAGCCATGCCATTAAAGACCATAAGGATGGGACAACCAAGATGTTATAGGAAAAAAAAAAAATTCAAAAAGCAAGAAAGGACTCTGGGAAATCATAAATACAACAGTCAAACTGAAAAAAATCATAAAAAGTTAGGAAATGGAAATCAGGGAAACCTACTAACAACCAGAAAGTTAAATCAAAAGTGAAAGAGCGGAGAAGATATTTACAAATGACATATCAGATAAAGGGTTAGTATCCAAAATCTATAAAGAACTTATCAAACTCAACACCCAAAAAACAAATAATCCAGTGAAGAGATGGGCAAAATACATGAATTGACACTCTCCAAAGAAGACATCCAGATGGCCAATCAACACATGAAAAAATGCTCAACATCACTCATCATCAGGGAAATATAAATCAAAACTACAGTGAGATACCACCTCACACCTGTCAGAATGGCTAACATTAACAACTCAGGCAACAACAGATGTTGGCAAGGATGCAGAGAACGAGGATCTCTTTTGCATTGTTGGTGGGAATGCAAGCTGGTGCAGCCACTCTGGAAAACAGGTGGAGTTTCCTCAAAAAACTAAAAATAGAACTACCCTACGACCCAGCAATTGCACTACTAGGCATTTACCCACGGGATACAGGTGTGGTGTTTCAAAGGGACACGTGTACCCCCATGTTTATAGCAGCACTATCAATAATAACTAAAGTATGGAAAGAGTGCAAATGTCCATCGATGGATGAATAGATAAAGAAGATGTGGTATATATATATATATATATATATATATATATATATACACAATGGAATATTACTCAGCAACTAAAAAGAGTGAAATCTTGCCACTTGCAACTATGTGGATGGAACTGGAGGGTATTATGCTAAGTGAAATTAGTCAGAGAAAGACAAAAATCATATGACTTCACTCATATGAGGACTGAGACAAAACAGATGAATATAAGGGAAGGGAAACAAAAATAATATAAAAACAGGGAGGGCGACAAAACAGAAGAGACTCATAAATATGGAGAACAAAGTGAGGGTTATGGGAGGGGTTGTGGGAGGGGGGGATGGGCTAAATTAAATGGGTAAGGGGCACTAAGGAATCTACTCCTGAAATCATTGTTGCACTATATGCTAACTAATTTGGATGTAAATTTAAAAAAAATAAAAAATAAAACTTAAAACAAAAACAAAAACCAACCAAACCAAAAAAAAAAAAAAAAAATGAAAGAGAACAGGGGCATTTGGGTGGCTCAGCCAGCTGAGCATCTGACTTTGGCTCAGGTCATGATCTCATAATTAGTGGGTTCAAGCCCCATATCGGGCTTTGGGCTGACAGTACAGAGCCTGCTTAGGATTCTCTGATTTTCTGTCCCCCTCTGTCTCTGCCCCTCCCCTGCTCATGAGTGTGCGCATTCTCACACTCACACACACACACACACACACACACACACACACACACTCTCTCTCTCTCTCTCTCTCTCTCAAAAAAAAAAAAAAAAAAGTGAAAGAGAACAAAAGTAGGAAACAAGTTTAGAGGATCAGATTAGAAAATCCACCCAACTAAAATTGAAAGCTAGGGGCGCCTGGGTGGCGCAGTCGGTTAAGCGTCCGACTTCAGCCAGGTCATGATCTCACGGTCCGTGAGTTCGAGCCCCGCGTCAGGCTCTGAGCCCCGCGTCAGGCGCTGGGCTGATGGCTCGGAGCCTGGAGCCTGTTTCCGATTCTGTGTCTCCCTCTCTCTCTGCCCCTCCCCCGTTCATGCTCTGTCTCTCTCTGTCCCAAAAATAAATAAAAAACGTTGGAAAAAAAAATTTAAAAAAAAAAAATAAATAAATAAAATAAAATTGAAAGCTACCAAAAAGATAAATAATTGAAAGAGGAAAATAACAAAGCGATACAAGAAATTTTCCCAGCCAGAATTGAAGGGCATGAGACTCCAGACTGAAAGTTGTACTGAATGCTCAACGTGGTAAGACCTACCCTGACATATCACTGCAAAATCTCAGGACACTGGGAGTCAAGAGAAAGAATTCTTACACTTCCAGAGAGAAAAAGCAGGCAAATCAGAATTTTACTGGATTTTTCAAAAGTACCAACTCTTCCAAACCAGCAGATGATGGAGTGATGATGCCTCCAAAATTCCAAGAGAAAAGTATCTTCAGCCCAGAATTCTAGAGTGAGCTATATCATTCAAATGTGAGGGAAGAATAAAAATGTTAAATATTCAAAGACTTTAAGATTTTGCTTCCTGTGCACTGGAAGCTACTGAAGGATATGCTTCCCACCCACCCGCACACTCCCACACTCCCCACCCCCCGCCCAATAGGGAAAATTGGATGAGAAAGGGTTCCAGGAGAGCAATGAAGAAAAGCCCATCAGGGCAGGTATCTAGAAGGCCATAATTATGAGCAGAGACCATAATCATGAACAGAGGATTCTGGGAAAGAGAATGTGATAGTTAAATTTTATTGTTTGTTTGGTGATGGTTAATTTTAATGCATCAACTTGGTTAGTCCAAGATCCTGGATATTTGGTTAAAAACCAATCTAGATTTTGCTGAGAAAGTACTTTTTTGATGAGATTAATGTTTAAATCAATAGAGTTTGAGTCAAGCAGATTACCCTATATAGTATAGGTGGGTCTCATTCAATCCATTGTAGGCCTTAAGAGAAAAAAGAATGATGTCCTCTGAGCAAGAGGGAATTCTATATCTAGACTGCCTTCAGACTTGTGCTGCAATATCAACCCTTCTCTAAGTCTGGCCTACCAGGCTACCCTACAGATTTGGATTTGCCAGTCCCCAGAAATCATGTGAGCCAATTCCTAAAAATGAAATCTCTCTCTCCATATATATATACATACATATACATATATGTATATGTACATACATATACATATATGTATATATATGGATATATGTATATGTACATATATATGTATATGTATATATACATATACATATATATGTACATATATATATACATATATATATGGATATATGGATATATTCTGTTTCTCTGGAACATGCTAACTAATACAGAGGTCTACAGGAAAAAACGAGAAACAGTGCCTTTGCAAGGATGGAAAATATTACCAGTTAGTGTGTGGCAAAGATTCAATAAAGTAAATTAATTCAGGGAACATGCAAAATGAGGCAAATAAAAAAATAAGATAATTATTAATTCCAGGAAAAACAAAGGATTGTACCTCAGCAATGAATAGTGGCTTGTCAAGGAAATGTAAATGCCTACGATTGACTAGCCAAAAATCTTTGTATAATTATCTGAGGAGAGGGAAATTAATCAGTAAAATCTAAAACTGATAAATTGAGAAACACAATATAAGCATATTGTTCAGAAACATGGAGATGAATGCTAAGAAAAATTGCCAAAAAAAGGATACGGGTAATTTTCCATGAGTACAAGGGTAGGAGGTAAGAAAAGGCAGAACAGCTAGAGTTTTTCATCATAAACCTTTTTAACTATTTGAACTTATATTCAGTTATTATTTTTATAAAAATTAAAATTAACTGAAAAATGCTTGCCCACTTGCAGCTCCATTCCTTCTGGTAATTAATCTGATGTAGCCATAAAATAAAGCTTGATATGTTGTCCACTCCTGTCAGATAATTTATTTAATTTTTAAAGGGTTTCAGTGCTATTATACTAAAAAGACTAACTGTAAAAATTTTAAATCAAGACAGGCAATATGTGTGAAGAGTGGAGAATATTCAAGGCTTTTTAAACCAAACCACTGGGTGATGAGTATGTTATTTGAGACCTAGGGCATCATGGTGTCTTAGTGAACACCTAATTTTTTTTTTTTACATTTATTTATTTTTGAGACACAGAGAGAGACAGAACACAAGTGGGGGAGGGGCAGAGAGAGAGGGAGACAAAGAATCTGAAGCAGGCCCCAGGCTCTGAGCTGTCAGCACAGAGCCAGAGGCGGGGCTCAAACTCACAAACCATGAGACCTTGACCTGAGCTGAAGTTGGAAGCTTAACCGACTGAGCCATCCAGGCGCCCCATCAGTAAACATCTAATATAAATTCTGATTGAAAAACCTTAAAATAAAACTTGGGACGACTGGGTGGCTCAGTTGGTTAACTGTCCGACTTGATTTCCCCTCAGGTCATGATCTCACAGTTCATGGGATGGAGCCCTGCATTGGGCACTCTGCTCTGGCAGCAGGAAGCCTCCTTGCGATTAAGATTTTGCTTCCTGTGCACTGGAAGCTACTGAAGGATATGCTTCCCACCCACCCCCACACTCCCACACTACCCCCCCCCCCCCCAACAGGGAAAATTGGATAAGAAAAGGTTCCAGGAGAGCAATGAAGAAAAGCCCATCAGGGCAGGTATCTAGAAGGCCATAATTATGAGCAGAGACCATAATCATGAACAGAGGATTCTGGGAAAGAGAATCCCATGCATGCATGCATGTGCACTCTCTCTCTGTCTCTGAAAAATAAACAAACAAACAAGCAAAAAACAAAAAACAACTCATGCTCAAGACTATTCTGAGTGTAGTGCCTCATCTGCAAGGTAGTATGTGTGTGTTTGTGGGGGGTGGGAATGGTCACACTGCAGACCCTTGCAATCTAAAATATTTCCTCCATTGGTTTCCCATAGGACACTTGAAATTCAATGACTTTTTCATTTCCTTGGTTCTTGAGGGCTTTTTGATATTCAAAGTTGTCTGCTAAAATGGAAATCTTCCCAGGGAAGGAGAGCCCCTTAGCAGGAATTACTTTGCTTGCTACTGAGCATGAGAATGGAAAATTGAAGGGTGGGGAAAGGCTAAGGTGGCCTCCTGGGACTAGCTTTTGGCCAGGTCTTTGTTTTTCCCAGTCACCAAATTAGGTCGGTGAGAAAACAGTAGAGGTGGGCCTGGTATGTTTGCAGTAGCAGCAACAGGCCAGGAGGTAGCAGCCCTGTGTTATCTGGAGCCTCAGCCCCGGTTGCCGGAGGGAGCAGTGCGAGAGCAAACAGGGTCATCCCAGAGGCAGCTGAGCTGAAAGAGCATGTTGATTCCATTGCCGCTGGAATGGCAGTGAGCATTCAGCAAACAGTTCTTGGAACGAGTGATCTCTATGACCAATCATTAAGACTGCTCCCACGGCACATGGGTGGCTCAGTCAGTTAAGCGGCCGATTTCAGCTCAGGTCATGATCTCACAGGTTCGTGAGTTTGAGCCCTGAGTCAGGCTCTGAGCTGTCAGCACAGAGCCTGGAGCCTGTTTCGGATTCTGTGTCTCCCTCTCTCTCTGCTCCTCCCCTGCTTGCACTCTGCTTCTATCTCTCTCTCAAAACTAAATAAACATTAAAAAAAAAAAAAAAGACCACTCCATTGAATATACCCTCAACGTTTGTAGGTCTGGGTCATTCCACTCTCCACTTACCCTAGTCCTGGCCCATAGCCACAGAACGTGGTCAAAGAAAACATACCACCGTGCTAACCGCTCTCAATTTAAACCCGTGTCCACAAATACCCAGAGGACCCTCAATCATCTTTTATGTTGCCGTGTGTTCACTCTCACACCCTCTCCTAGTCATCTATTTTATACTTTCAACTCACTCTGCACACCTCCAACGTCCCCACTCTGCCGATGGGCGTGCTTCCCACTTCACAGAGGAAATGAAGCAGCTCGAAGAGAGCTTCCCAGACACCCTCGCCAACAGCCACACCCTGATAGTTGGCTTTCCTGCGTGTTACTATAGAGGAACTGCCCAGGCTTTTAGGGGCAACCCTGCCTGTGCCTCCGATTGGAATCCTCTCTCATCTCTATGGGAACAGGACTCCAGCAATTTTCCACCTTTTTGTCCACATCATCAAGTTTCCTTCTCTCCTGTGTGACTCTCATGAACACACAAACCTGCTCTTATTTGTCCCAACATTATTTATAGTCTCTCTTTTAGCCCCAATTACCTATCAGCTTATGGCCTCATCTCTCTCCTTCCTTTTCCAGTAAAATTTTTGGAGTTTTCCACGCTCGAGGATACTGTCTCCAAAGCCTTCCCCTTCCCCACCTTTCTTCGTTAAACACACTGCTATCAGGCTTTTGTTCAGACCATTCCAAAGAAACTCCTCCTGATCTGCACATCACCTAAATCCAACTTGGTCGACTCTGTCCTTGTCTTAACTTTACCTACAGAAAGCACTTGACACAGTTGGTGACTGGCTTCTTGATGACACGTTCTTCATTGTCTCCTGCATCACCATTATCTGACTTCTCTGTCTTTCTTAGGGTTTTTTTTGCTGATTTTTCCACCTTTTCTCCCCAGTCTCTTATTCTTAAACTCTGTCCTTGGACTTCTTTTTCTGAACATAATCCCACTCCCTTGGTGAGCTCCTCTAGCCTCCTAACTTTAAATACCATTTAGATGTTACTGTTCCCAAATATACACTTCGAGCTCAGACTTCTTCCCAGAGCACCATACTTTACACATCCAATTGACTACTCATTATCCACATGACCATTCAATTGACACCCAAATTGATACCCTGATATTCCACTGTTCTGTCCATGGTCTTTCTATCTCAGTTAATGGCAGCCTGTTCTTCCAGTTTCTCAGACCAAAATCTTCAGACATCTTTGACTCCTTCCTTTTTCTCATATCCCATGACTATTCCTGCAGGAAATCCTACAGGCTCTACCTTCACTTATATCCAGATTCCGCTCTGGGCTAAGCCACCATCATCCCTCCCAGAATTAATTAGTGCACAGCCTCCTGACTGGTCTCCCTGGTTCCACATGTGAGTTTCTGCAATTTCATCCCAATATAGCAGCCAGACTGATCCTTTTATAAAAGGCCAGATCATGTCTTTCCTCTGCTCTAAACTCTCCATGGTCTCTCCATTTTAATCAGAATAAAAGCAAGGTCCTTAGAAAGGTATATAGGACTCTAGACCAGCACTGTCTAATAGAAGAAATATGATAGGAGAAGGGTGCCTGGGTGGCTCAGTCGGTTGAGCACGATTCTTGATTTCAGCCCAGGTCACGATCTCATTGTCATGAGATCAAGCCCCATGTCGGGTTACGAGCTGAGCGTGGAGCCTGCTTGGGATTCTCTCTCAAAATAAATAAATATTAAAATAAATATATATATATAATAAATATATAAAATAATATATAATATAAAATATATATTATAATATATAGAAAATATATAATCTATAAATGTAATCTATATTATAAAATATATAACATATATATATATCTATAATATATTAAATATATATATATAAAATAGGTGCCACATGTGGCATTTTAAGTTTTCAAGTAGTCATAATAAAAAAGTGAAAGGAAACAGGTGAAATGAATTTTAGTAGTATATATTTTTCCAAGTTTTTTAAGGGGCATCTGGGTGGCTCTGTTGGTTAAGTGTCGGACTTCTGCTCAGGTCATGATTTCACTGTTTGTGAGTTCGGGCCCCAAACCGAGCTCTCTGCTGTCAGCATACAGCCTGCTTGGGATCCTCTATCTTCCTCTCTCTCTCTGCCCCTCCCCTGCCCCAACCCCTGCTGGGAGGGAGACAGAGGATCCCAAGCAGGCTCCATGCTGTCAGTTCAGAGCCCAAGTCAGGGCACTGTTCAAGTCATGAACAGTGAGATCATGACCTGAGCTGAGATCAAGAGTGGGATGCTTAACTGACTGAGCCGCCTAGGTGCCCCAATTTTAATAGTACATTTTATTTAGTGTGGTATCTCTAAGACATCATTATTTCAACATGGACCCCATATAAAAATTGAGAAATTTTACACTCTCATTTTCATTCAATGTCTTTGACGTGTGGCACGCCCTTTAATCATACAGCACATCTCAGTTTGGACCAGGCACATTTCAAGAGCTCAGGGGCTACACATGGTTAGAGGCCACCGTGCTGGATGGTACAGCTCGAGCCCACATCTCTTGTTGGGGCCTCCTGCTCCCCCTCACCTGGCTCATTCAGCTCCTGCCCACTGGGCAGGCTTCACCTCAGGACTTTTGCACAGCCCATTCCCTTTGCTCTTCCTCCTCTTTCCCCTGACAACCTCACAGATGCCTTTTTCACCTCCTTGTCTTCCCTTACGTGGCCATCCCACTTAAATTGAAACCAGCACACTTCTCATTCTGACACTTCCAATTCCTCTTACCTGCTTCAATGTCTTCCCCTAGTACCTATCACTTTCTAAAAGCATTCTCTATTTGTTCACAAGAGAAAAGTTCCACAAGGGCAGGTGTCGATTTTGTTCGGTGACATGTTCCCAGTACTTACAATAGCACCTGGTACATAGTAGGTGCTCAATAAATGCTTCCTTTTTTTTTTTTTTTTTTAAAGTTTATTTATTTATTTTGAGAGAGAGAGAGAGAGAGGAGGGCCAGAGAGAGAGAGTCCCAAGCAGACTCTGCACCACCAGCTCGGAGCCTGACGTGGAGCTCGAACCCATGAACCATGAAATCATGACCTGAACCAAAACCAAGAGCCAGACACCCAACCTACTGAGCCACCCAGAAGCCCCTCAATAAATGCTTCATGACTGAATGAATCAAGAAGAGCATAACTTTATCTTCCCATAAGGGTTCTTGTGGCTTGGAGCCGGCATCTCACATGATGCACTACCAGCACACAATCATCTTGGGGTGACTGAAACGGGAGCTGTTTCATCTGTCAGCAGTTGTTGTGAGAAAAGGCAAGGATAGGTCTGATGTAGCAAGCACTGAGTGTCCACTGTGTGCACGGCTGTGTGGAATGGCAACACAACGATCATAAGGACGATCACAGGGCAATCATAAGGATGTGGCCCCATGTCCTGCAGGTCTGGATTTCCCCCAGGGCAGCTCCAGAGGCCAGAGCCAGTGCCAAGGTGGGGCAAATTGATAGAGACTAATTTCACTTTTTTGGAAAGAATCTTTTAATAATTAGCACCATTCAAAATGAACAAGACTGTCTTAAGAGATCTAATTATAGTCCCCAATTTAGAAGTCACTATTGCTGAGATGTGGGCTGTACTCGGGGCTGGACTAAAGTCACCTTTACCATTCTAAGATACTTGAGGCTAAATGTTGGTGGAGTAGAAATAATATGGTTTATTTTTTTTATTTTTTTTTTTATTTTTAAGTGAACTGTGCACCCAATGTGGGGCTCAAACTCACAATCCCAAGATCAAGAGTCTCATTCTCTACTGACAGAGCCAGCCAGGTGCCCCAATAATATGGGTTTTGACATCTGATAGTCTGGTTTGAAGTCCTTATTCCACTGTTTACCTGCTGCTGTTTGCTTGTTACATTTTTTCAGGATGTTACCTGAAATCTCCAGGGATTTGTTTCCAGGTAACACATACAAAACTGTCTTCCACAGGAGTTGACATGTAGTGGAAAGCAAACGACTTTTTTAACTTTACTTGGAAAATTCTCTCCTAGGTTCCAGAGTTTCCAAAAATGTTAAAGACCCCCCGCCTTTAATTCTCAAGTTATTTCTAAAAACCTGCTCCCACCAATGACTGCTCCCTAGGTCTTTTCCTAAGGGCAACAGCAACAGTCACAACTTTTAACTGTGAAGTGCTATCTCATTTGATCTTTGCAAAAGGTGTGGAGGTGTTGACCAGAATTAGTCTCATTATTCAGATGAGGAAATTGAGGCTCAGGGATGTGAATTAACTTGCCCAAGGCCACATATCTGGTTAATAGTCAAAAACAACTTAGGAGGGGCACCTGGGTGGCTCAGTCCATTAAGCATCAGACTCTTGGTTTCGGCCTAGGTCATGATCTCTGGGTTCGTGGATTCCAGCCCTGCCAATGCAGAGCCTGCTTGGGATTTTCTCTCTCCCCCTCTCTTTGCCCCTCCCCCGCTTGTGGTCTCTCTCTCTCTCTCTCTCTCTCTCTCTCTCTCTCCAAATAAACTTAAAAAAGATATAACCTAGGAAATTCCAGAGAATTTCTTTCACTATTCTGTATTCATTCATTCACTCAACAAGTATTTACTGATCCATCAGTGCCAAGAGCTGTGCTAGGACTGAGGATGCGCTCTGCACAAACCCCTTCTCTGCTTTCTGTGCCTTAGTCTCTGGACTTAGGTTGGGGGTTTTTAAGCATCACTGTTCCCGTTCACTTAAGGCTTGGGCATCCCTTCTAGGCCCCAGTAACGGTCTCTGCAAGTGCTGCTGGTTTGCTGCTTTTCTACTGAAGCAGCAGTTTCCTCCTGAACTTAGTCTATCAATACTGTGCAAATAAGCCAGTAATTTTCCATTTCTGACTGGACAACAAGGTGAAGTTTACTTCTCCTTAAGCAGCGGCCGCACATCTTAGCCAACATCTTGCAGAACGCGGACTGTAGTTTGAGAACCCGGCACCTCTAAAGGCCCCTTTATGTCTTCCTTGACTTCTAGTTTGTTTCCAAATGACAGTTACAACTTGTACCTACTATTTGGTGGGTGGGGGGCAGTGAGTGCATACTGAAGCAGTACAGAGACATTAATTAGCAAAAAAATGTTAGCTTGCCCCTCCTTCTTCTCAAAGGTCTGACCTGACACCTCGGTTCAGGTCACAGACCCCGCCCATGCTGGCTCCCTCCTTAGGTCAACCCCTCCTTAGGTCAACCTGGAGGGGCTGGCCACAGGTGTCGGTGCAAATTTTAAGGGCGCAAGGGCTTCCTCTTTCTGTTCAGTATGATTTTACTCACTTGTTCCAGTCAAAAAACAAAACAAAACAAAACAAAATCCTTAAACTCTTTTCTAAATTACTTTCATTTTAGAAGTAACCAGAAGATTATGAAAGCTTAAAAAGAACCAACTGCAATTTACCCAACCCCAGTTTATGTAATACTGTAACATAATGTTTAGAGTCCATATTTAAAACCTCTCTGGGTGTCTGGCTGGCTCAGTCAGAAGAGCATGCAACTCCTGATCTTGGGGTTGTGAGTTCGAGCCCCTTGTTGGGTGTAGAGATTACTTAAAAATAGAATCTTAAAAAAGTTTAAAAATAAAAATAAAACCTATCGTATTCAGGTAGGTCAAATGGATGAGTTGTGCTGATTTTATTATTTCTTGTCATAGGGGAGGGGAGGGATATTGAACTAATGCTCCTAAATTTCTTAGCATAACAGTCAAGGACCTCCCTGACCTAGTTCTAAATGGCCTTTCTGTGTCAACCTAGACTCGAACACTGATTCATCTTTATCTCACATCCTGACATGGTGCTGGATACAAGGGAAGCATGCAATTATTCCAGCCCTCTTCCAGCATTATCAATACACTACCTATGCATATGATCCCTGTGAAGAACGGTGAGTTCCTTGAATTCCTTACCAAGGATCTTGTCCTCTACCCAATGTTACTCGCTCATCCCTACGGCTGAACCCTAAACCTTAAACCTTGTCACCAGGAGCTGCAACTGCTCATAATCTCAAGGTCAAGCATTCGGTTCTACCTCCCGGCTTCCTGGTGGCCCTCTCCAACATTCTTCCCCCAGACTAGAACCTCCAATCCATTGATGCCCCAACACATAACACTGCCTTGACTGCTTCATGTTCTTTCTTCCTCTTAATCATGCGACATACTTATACTAAAACATTATTTGTTGTTTAGCTGAAATTCAAATGTAACTGGGCATCCTGTTGGTTTATTAGCTAGACCTCACAACCCTACGACTATCATGGTAGGGTCCCCTCCCTAAGGAAAGGAAGAAAAACAAAAACAAAAACCTCAAGGCAACCTGGTTATACACATACGTGACATCCCTCACAACCTTGTAACATGAGACCACTTAGACTACATGTTTGTATGTAATCATATATGGGAGACAAAGAAGTGGAAAATATGTAAAAAACTATGCCACGTGGCATTCGGGGCTCAGTTCTTCGGTGCAAACCCAACTGAGCAGTGCCGGCAGGAATAAAGTTGCTTCCTGGAAAGAAAAGTCTCGGTGTCACGACTCTCTGTGCGAGAATCCTGCTACACTATCACTCTCCTGTATAAACTCAACTTCTTAGGCCTCCTGCCTTGAAACTCCCTTGGCAAAACCACAGCTGCGAAAGCCCAACTTTCTGACACCTCTGTGTCCCCACCTGTGTGGCCGACTGTGGCTGGAGAAAAACACAATCCCACTGAACAGATCTCCCTTCAGATTCATGACTACAAACCTCAAAGGGGGCCTTCATGCTGCATGGAGAATCATTCTACTTACTAGGTTCCTGGTGAAGTCACACTCTGTATTTTTGCCCTTTCTTCCTCTCCTCAAAACTCTGTACTTTCTCCTCTTTCTCAGGGCCCTACCAAACAGAAGATCGAAGCACTCAGGAGAATTCCCTGATTCTCCTCACCCCACTTATATCCCAGTTTATTTGTATCCATCTGTGTTAACTTTCCTGTCTGTCACCTAGATTGGGAGTCAGCAAACCATGGCCTGGGGGCCATTCAGTACATCATGCCAGCTAAGGATGGTTGCTGTTTTTTAAATAATTGGGGTGGGGGTGGGGAATCACAAGAATCCATCTTGCAACACGTGAAAACCATCTGAGATTAAAATTTCAGTGAGCCTAAATGAAGTCTGACTGGAACATGGCCATGCCCATTCATTTGTATATCGTGTATATCGGCTCTGCAACACAGACGAATAGTCGCAACAGAGATTGTATATCCGCACATAGTAAAATATTTACTTGTCTGGCCCTTTGTAGAAAAGTTTGCTGACCCCTCATCTATCTGTGCTCCAATCCAAAGCCACCTAATCCCATCCCTCTTCCCTACTCAGGAATATTGCCCTGCTAATTCCACTCAACCCTGCCTCATCAATTTTTCCCAGTCTGCTAAATCACTCCCATGAGCATACCAAAAAGCTGTCGTTTCTCCAATCTTAAAAACAAAACCAAAAAACCTCCCAAAAAACAGAAAGATCAAACCAAAAAATACTTCTTTCTGGCCTCCTTCTGCCCCTACTAATTAACTGCTCTCATTTACAGCAAAAATCCCCAATTATCTGCACCTGAGGGCCACACGCCTTCTTCTCCACGTCTCACTTATACTTCGCCCTTCACTCCCCCCGAAGACCTCACCGCACGCACCTCGGTCCCACGGCCACGGTGAGGCTGCACCAGGGGCCAGTTCTCACCCCATCTTACCTGGTGGGGGGCAGCAGGACACAGTGGATCACTCTCTTGGCCCCAAAGCTCCTTTTCACTAGGCTTCAGAGACACCACACCCTTTAGATTTTTTTTCCCACCTCCTGAGCGCTTCCTCATTATCTCTTTTCCTTGTTCCTCTTCTCCCCTTATCACCAGAGGCCCCAGGACCTCTGTCCCTACCCCTGCTCTCTGGCGCGCAGGCTCCTGCAGGCTCTTACGCTAATGTTTCCAAATGCACACCCCCAGCCCTGAACCCCGTCCTGAGGTCCGAGCTTCATTACCCAGCTGCCCACCGGCCTGGCCAGGCCAGCTTCTAACAGACAGCACCATCAACTTGGCAGTCCCCGCGTCAGCCCGGGGCTGACACCCGCGTTCCTCTCCATCCTCTCCATCCACGGCCTGTGTTCCCACTTCCGGTGACAGGCAAGCCCGCCCTTCCTTCCAGGCCTCAATCCTTGCAATCGCTTTGACCGCTCTTCCCTTCTGTGCCACCTAGAATCCGTCAGGAGAGTCCGTTGGCTCTACCTTTACAATTTGTCCAGCAGCTCACCATTTCTCACCTTACCTCCCCTCACTTTAATCTCACCGAGATTAAAGCAAACTCCCCTGGCAGCGCTCCCTCCTTCCGCCCTTGCGTTTTTAAAGGGAAGTCCTATCAAGCCCTCCAGTGGCTCCGCATTTCTCTGAGCAAAAGCCAAAGCGGATTAATGGCCTCCAAAGCTCTACTTGATCTAGCGCCCTGCCTCCCGACCCCTCACCTCTCTGACCCCATCCCATCTGTCCCTAACTCAGCGCAATACACCAGCCTGCTCACTGCTTCTGGGACAAGACAAGGATGCTCCCCTTGGGGCTTTTGTGCTGGCTATTCCCTCTATCTGCAATGCTTTTCCTTTCCCTACTTAGCAGCCTGGTAAACCTCTGTCACCCTCAAGTCTGCTCAGATGTCACCTTCTCAGTGTGACTTACCTTGACTGACCTCCTTACCCCTCAGACCCTGCTCTACTGTCTGACATTGCTTTATTAACTTCTGACATATTGGGGTGCCTGGATGAGTCATACGGTTAACAACCGATTCTTGGTTTCCCCTCAGGTCATGATCTCATGGTGGGTGGGTTCCAGCCCCACGTTGGGCTCTGCCCTGACAGCGCAGAGCCCTCTTGGGATTCTGGCTCTCTGCCCCTCCCCCATGCGCTCTCTCAAAATAAACAGACTTAAAAAAAAACAAAACACAACTTCTGATTTATTTTCCTAGGTACCTACTTATTCTGCAATGTACTAGAACGTTAACTGCACGAAACAATACATTTAGGTCTGTTTTGTTCTCTTCAAGTATTTCATTCCAAGCCTGAAACCAACACACAACAAATACATGTCGAATGAATTGAATGTCTACTTACTACATGATTTCACCTTCACGTTTTTACTCAATTTTTCAATAGCCTTAAGAGTTACGCGCTATCTCCAGTTTACCTTGTTAACTGAGCAAAGAGGCCATTAGACCGAAATGGCCCTCACACGTTGGTGGCTTTCGTAAGAAAACCAAAACCTAAGCCTGTAGTGCCTCAAGGTTAAGAAATCAAAACCTAAAGATAATCAATCACAGCCAGTTAGGCCTTAAGCGGTAGCCAATCAAATAATTTCCTTTGCGGGCTTCACCCAAGTCTTTCCCCTGCCTCAGGTCAGCAGAGGGCTCCGAAGCACTTCCGGGGTGGGGCTGCCCAAATGGAATCGATTTTAGCTCACTGACTTCAAAACGGTAGTATACCTCAGTTTGTCTTTTAATGACCTGTCTGGATACCAATGTTCAAAAAGTTTAAGTAGCCTGCACAAATCACAAGTTATTGTTCGAAAGTGAAATTGAGAACTTCAGTTTTTTTTTTTCACCCCACACATTGTATTTGCTGTTTCCAGCTCTCCGGCGTGGCTACCTGTTCCTATTCGTGAGGGTCAGGAGAATGCCAGTTTCACTCACACCCAAGATGCGCTCTTGGAGTCCACAAGGAAAGCAAATTTCTGCAAACCAAGGCAGGACTTCCCAAAATAAGAGCAAAGGAAAAGTTAGGAGTGGACCTTTGCTCATAATTATAATTCCATTTGTCCCTAAAATAATTCACACCTTTAAATAACATTAACTTCAAATTATTTAAATAGGTAGGATTCTTTAAAAAAATACATAAAGGAGTAAACATATAACAAACCACTTACTTTTTTCAGGTTTAAAGACTTCCTTGATGATGTTGTAGTTGAAGAGACTCGAGGTGAACTGGATGAGGCCTGATGGGAGATCTGGGGCAAAGGGAAATGCTGGAGAATAAAAAACATAGAATGAAGGGAGGCAGAAAAAATACAGGGAAAAAAATGTTACCTAAATAATTTGAACAGATCACATTCCCTAGGCTACACCAGTGGCAGATGATCTCAGAGAACCTCTCTTTGTTTTAGAAAATCTAAAGACTGTTTAGAGCACACGATGTCTTTTGCTTTCAGGAGAACCAAACGCCACAGTCCAGATCTAGATTATCTTACCTAGAAGAGAAATTCAGGACCAAACCAGTAGAAAAGCTACTACCAACCCCAAACTCAAGCTCCTCCCACTTCCGCTCTGGAGTCTCAGATTTGCATCAGAAGCTTTGGAGGAGGGAGTCTGGGGAGTGGTAAACAGACTCCCCTGCTGTGCCCAAAGGTACACTCACCCCCTCCAATACGTGGGTATGGCTGGAATTGGCCCTAAGATTTGTAGGGAGAGGGGAGAAAGACAGTTTTATACGTTACCATTAGTTCTCATTAAAACTGCAGAATCTCTACTAGTTAATAATTAAATACAAGAAACATCAATCCAGCAGTAGTAGTATTATGCATTTAAAAAAATCATATGCTGCAGATAACTAAGTAAGCATTGCTATTGTATTAATAATGCAATGTGAAAAAGGATAGATAGGACACTTTAGTGGACCTGGAGAGCCCCTAGCTGTCTTTCTTCCTCATTGCTCCCAAGCTTACTTGTGTTAGACAGCAAAAACAATAGGCAGGCACATAATCAAATGGAATAGGAGGGTGCAGAGGTCAGGGCCATTTAGACTGAACTGCCCCTCCTACCTAAGATAATTGCATTTAAAGGGCTCCTTGAAATTGTTAAATACAGACCTTTTGAAAAAAGAATTGAAGTGATTCCCAAGGGAAAGTGCCTGGGTCTATTACTGACCTTTGGGACTCAAAACCAGTCCCTGATCAGGAATTGGGTGCAGATGAGTTGACCAATGCAACTCCTTCAACCCAGGTAAAGCTCCCCCGGAAGCCCCAGGATGCGGGATTCTGGTTTGTCTGCCCTGTTTTTTAAAATAAAAGTCGGGGCGCCTGGGTGGCGCAGTCGGTTAAGCGTCCGACTTCAGCCAGGTCACGATCTCGCGGTCCGTGAGTTCGAGCCCCGCGTCAGGCTCTGGGTTGATGGCTCGGAGCCTGGAGCCTGTTTCCGATTCTGTGTCTCCCTCTCTCTCTGCCCCTCCCCCGTTCATGCTCTGTCTCTCTCTGTCCCAAAAAATAAATAAAAAACGTTGAAAAAAAAAAATTAAAAAAAAAAAAAATTTAAAATAAAAGTCAATGGGGGCACCTGGGTGACTCGGTTGAGCGTCCAACTTCAGTTCAGGTCGTGATATCATGGCTCGTGAGTTTGAGCCCCACATAAGGCTTTCTGCTGTCAGCCCTGAGCCTGCTTCGGATCCTCTGTTCCCTTCTTTCTCTTCATCTCTCCCACTCATTCTCTCTTTCTCTCTCTAACAAATAAACATTTAAAAAAATGTTAAGTAAAACAGTTAAGTAAAATATTCACTAAGTACGATTAAGTATTTATTTAGTAAAATAAATGGGTAGTAATCTAAGAATTAGGTTTTGGCCCCCCTCTGTACTTGATGTGGGAAATATTGAGTCAGATCCCTTTGCAGATGTCTTTATGTTGACCCTCAATGGATCAATAGAATATGTTTGATTAAAATCTGTTCAAAATGTGCTAACCTAAGTTAAGAAGACAGACCTAAACTATAACTATCCTGAGAGTCATGATTATAATTGGAAAACTTGGCTTTAGTTTTGAGCAATTAGTCTAAAAAATGATGTCATGGAACCAGTATGGAGTGAGCTCTAATGCGTTAAATAATATACATGCTCAGTTGCCTTTTTGCTAGACATTACATCAGACAACTGGAATTCAAATCCTGGCTACCCCATGTCACTGCTTACAGACCTTGGGCAAGTCACTTGACCTCTTTGCATTTCATCTGTAAGATGAAAGTGATAATACATCCCTGACTCATTGGTGAGACTAATGCAGCTAGAATGACTGTATTAAATAACTCTATGGCCCTAAATCTCTGTACAAATGTTACTTTTAACATCAACTACTATAATTGCTAAATGGTGAATATTGGCCAATAGCTACACAGGATTCTTCCTAATCCCCAGAAAGGACTTTTTGAATATATTCTGTATTGTTATATTTTATTATTCCCAGTAGATAGACAATAAGAAAAATTTACTAATATCTGTGAACTTCTATTTATGACCACCAGATAAAACAATTTACATAAAGCCTAAATGTCTTCATTGGAAGTAAGAATGAGAGAAAAATCTTGGAATCAACCTCATTCTCCCCCAACAGGGGTTGATAAAATAAATTATGCCTCATCCATCCTATAGAATACTATTCAGCTTTCAAAAAATAAAATAGGGAAGCTCTTTAGGTAGTTATATAAAGCCTTCTGATATATCTTGTTAAGTTGGAAAAAAGCAAGATGCAGACCTGTATGTTTGTTATGCTATTATTCAGATTAAAAAGGCATTGGGAAGAGGGACAAATTGCTTGTAAAATTTATATGGAAACGCAAAGGGCCAAGTAGAGCCAAGGCAACCCTGAAGTAGAACAAAGATAAGGGATTTATTTTAAAAAATTTGTTTTAACTTTATTTATTTTGAGAGAGAACATGCAAGTGTGAGCCCGAGAGGGGCAGAAAGAGGGAGAGAGAGAGTCCCAAGCGGGCTCTGGGCTTTTGGCATGAAGCCTGACAGGGGGCTTGATCCCATGAACAGTGAGATCATTGACTTGAGCCAAAATGAAGAGTAGGATGCTTTACCGACTGAGCCACCCAGACACCCCAAAGATAAAGGATTTAAACTATCAGACATCAAGACTTATTATGAAAAAAAGTTGAATTAACTGAAACAGAGAGTAGAAGTAGCTGCCAGGGACTGGTGGGTGGGGGAAATAGGGAGAGGCTGGTAAAAGGGTACAGACTTTCAATGTAAGAGGAATATGGCCTGAGAATCAAATAGGTAACATGGTGACTTGAGTTGATAACACTGTTTGTATGATTGAAATCTGCTAAGAGAGTAGAACTTAAATGTTCTCAAGAAGTTAAATAAATAAGTAAATAAGTGAAAAATGTGAGTGTGTGAGGTGATGGATGTGTTATATAAATAAGCAAGACAATAGGCAGGCACTCACTGTACATTCTAAATATCTTACAATTGTATTTATCAATTATCCCTCAATAAACCCAGAGGAAAGAGATACTGTGAAGCTCTAGTAGTTAAATCTGTGTGTTACTGGTGCAACAAAAGGTAAATAGACCAATAAAACAGAGTTCAGAAACGCACACATGTGGGCGACTGACATACAACAAAGGTGTTACTGTAGTGTGGCAGAAAAAAGACAATCCTTTCAAAAAATGGTGCTAAGTTAACTGGATATTCATATGGAAAAAGAAAAAATGAATCTTGACCCCTTGCTTACAAAAATCCACTCAGAAAAAAAAAAAAAACTTTGGAATGATTAGAGATCTGAAAACAAAGCAACTGAGGTAACAGAAGAAACATAGATAAATATCTTCATGAGCTTGGGAAGGCAAAGAGTTTTAAAGCAGGAAACAAGAAGTGCTAGCTACAAAATAGTGAAATTTACAATAGGACTACATTAAAACTAAGGACTTTTGTTTAGCAGAGGATACCGTCAAGTGGGTAAAAAGGAGGCGGTGGAGAGGAAAAGCTGCTTGTAATATATGTAATAAACATACATAGCCAGAAATATAAAGAACTACTGATTGGTAAAAAATAAAATAAACAGACTGCTTTTTAAAGTGGGCAAAGGGCCTAAATAAATACCTATTTACCAAGAGATGATCCAAATGACCAGCAAAGATATGAAAAGTTGTTCAGCTATTATTCTTTAGGAACATGTATGTGGAAACCATTCACAAGAATGGCGAAAATGCAAAAAATAGTCAATATCAAGTATCGTTGAGGACATAGAGCAACTGGAACTGCAAAATGCAGGTCCGTTTGTTAATATGTACACGAGCCAAATACACACATCCTGTGACCCAGCGAATCTACTCCTAGGTATGCAACAGAAATGTTTATGTGCATTCACCAAAATACAAGAGCAATTACAGCAGCACTAGACATTATAGCCCCACACCCCTATGTCCACCGATAGCAGAATGGATACAGTGAGGTATATTATTTATACAATGGAATACTTTTTAGCAACAAAAATAAATCAACTACTACTCCGTATAACAACATGGATGAATCTCACAGACATAGTATTGAAGGAAAGATCTAGGTACATTGGAATACACACTGTATTATATAAAGTTCAATCTATGTTGTTAGAAATTAGGATAGTGTGGAGGGTGTGAGCTTGTGGTCTGGCCATGGACTTTGAGATTCTGGTAAAGTTTTCTTTCTTGATCTAGGATTACATGTGTTCATTTTGAGAAAAAATATTGAGCTGATCACTTGTGATTTGTGCACTTTTTTCTCTAGGCATATGTATGTACTTTATTTATTTAAAAAATTTTTTAATGTTTATTTATTTTGAGAGAGAGAGCACAAGCTGGGGAAGGGCAGAGAGGGAGGGAGACACAGAACTCGAATCAGGCTCTAATCAGGCTCCAGGCTCCAAGCTGTCAGCACAGAGCCCGATGCGGGGCTCGAACTCACAGACCACAAGATCATAACCCAAGCTGAAGTTGGATGCCTAACTGAACCACGCAGGTGCCCCTGTATGTACTTTAATAGAAAGTTTACACTTTGAAATGGGGCAAGTAAATATTCATATTCATATGCATTAAAATCCCTGGAAGAATACAAAAGAAACGTGTTTTAAGGAGGGGGTCCTGGGTCGATGGGGAGGGAAACTTTTTAATTTTTTCCTACTTTTTAAAA
This sequence comes from Panthera onca, assembly GCF_046562875.1. Lineage (NCBI taxonomy): Eukaryota > Metazoa > Chordata > Mammalia > Carnivora > Felidae > Panthera > Panthera onca. The sequence continues at coordinate 50,399,242 of NC_138343.1, forward strand.
AGATTTTCTTTTTTTTTTAATATGTTTATTTTTGAGAGAGAGATAGGGACAGAGAGACAGAGGAGTGGGGGAGGGGCAGAGGAAGAAGACACAGAATCTGAAGCAGACTCTGGGGGCTGAGCTGTCAGCACATATCTCCACACAGGGCTCGAACCCACAGACTGTGAGATCATGACCTGAGCCGAAGTTGGACGCTTAACCGACTGAGCCATGCAAGTACCCCTCAAGGTTTGATTTTCAAGTAAACTTTGCACCCAGTATGGGACTCGAACTCACGACCTCGACATCAAGAATCACATGATCCACCCGCTGAGCCAGCCAAGTGTCCCTCCAACTTTTTTTTTTTTTGCTCCACCTATTTTTTGAGCCATTGGAATGGATCATTCATTCTGATATTTAAAAAATAAACATTAAAATAATAAAAATTTAAAATATGAAATGAAAAAAACATTTCGAAAATCTGAGTAGTTCAATTGCTTTTGGTCCCCCAAATTCTCATAACAAGAAATGAGCAACTAGATATGGAAATTGAAGATAAGACAGTTTATTATTTTGCTAACCAATCAACTTTCTGTCTTTAACAAATGTACTTTGATCTCATGAAAAAGCTCAGCAAAGGGTTTAGGACTGTTCATTTAGGATGAAATAGACAGTTGTGATTAGGCAACTCTCTTCGTCTGAGACATGTCCTGAGGGGGTCTGGGGCTCCAGACTAGTGAGATAGGAGACCCATTTGCCAAGATGGAAATCAGAACAAATTCTCCACTGGCTGGGAAGGATGCTGGCAAGGGAACCCCACTGTCTTCCACTTAACTCTTCCTGAATGTTTTCCCATCAATCCTTAGCCAGACTGCTAGCAACAAAGATACTTCTTCATTCTTTCATTTACTTAGATTAATATAGTCAGATTCCTTAACAAAAACCTCTGGGTCACTGCTAGCTTGTTCTGTCCCTGAAACAGGCTGTCCTAGTTATATCAAGGTGATTATCAAATGTTTCAGCCCCTGCTTTCAGCAAACAACACTGATTTTAGGAGAAGAGATGAGAGTAATGAAGAGTAACGAAAAAGGTGAAGAAGAGGAAGAAGGCAGAGAGACAGCGACTACACTGAGAAGCAAGCAGAGCAAACACTGGAGAAAAGGGGAAGCAGAATTTATCTTTTTTGTTTTTCCTCCCTGAGGCTGTGGAAATAGACACAGGGAGGTGGTGGCTCTCAAGGGGAATTAAGACCTTGCACTGGTCTGTGTTCCAGAGGAGTTTTTCTTGGTTTCTAGGCTCCAAGCCTGCTTGGCAGAGTATCTTCCTCTCCTCCTTCTCACTCTCCTTCCTCCCTCCCTCTCTTCTTTAACTCTGGGCTTCATTCTGTTGTGTTTGTTTGTTTGCTTGTTTATTTTCAGAGAGAGAGAGAGAGAGAGAGAGAGAACGCAAGCAGAGGAGGGGCAGAGAGAAAGGAAGAGAGAGTCTCCCCCACTGTCAGCACAGAGCCCAACATGGGGCTCAGTCTCACACATTGTGAGATCATGACCTGAGCCAAAATAAAGAGTTGGAAGCTTAACCTACTAAGCCACCCAGGTGCCCCTCTGTTTTGTTTGTTTTTAAAGACAGGTTTATTAAGATATAATTTACATGGAATAAAATTCACCTTTTTTTTGCTGGGAAGACCTATGAATTTTGACAAATATAAACAGTTATACATATAATCACCAAGATATAGAACATTTCTATTACTCCCCCCCCCTCCAATTCCCCTTATCTCTATAGTCACCCTGCCCTTTTAGGCCCTGTCAACCACTGATGACTTTCCTGTCCCACTAGTCTTTTACAGAATGTAATATAAACATATAGGATTTTGGGGAACCTGGGTGATTCAGTTGGTTAAGTGTCCGACTTGGGCTCAGGTGATCTCTTGGCTCGTGAGTTTGAGCCCCACATCAGGCTCTCTGCTGTCAGTGCAGATTCTGCTTCAGATCCTCTGTCTTCCTCTCTCTCTGCCCTTCCTGCATGCACATGTGCTCTCTCTCTCTCTGTCAAAAATAAATAAACATTAAAAAGAAATAAATACATAAGCTTTGAATCTGACTTCTTCCATTCAGAAGGCTTTTGTCATTCTTCCACTTTGTATCATTCCTTTTTGTTGCTGAATATATTGCACTGTGTGGCTGTTGGTTTATCCAGTCACCTGTTGATGAACACCTGGGTTGTTTCCAGTTTGGGACAGTTACAAAGAAGGCTGTCATAAACATTTGCAAACAGGTTTCTGTGTCTTCCTTAGTTTCTTAATGAATATTCAGACACATCAAAAGTTAGAAAGAGACTAGTAGAGTGACCCTGCACAGAGTCATTGCCAAAATTCAACAGTATCAAAATTGTGCCAATGTCTTCTATATCTCTCCCTTTTTTCCTTTTTTGGCTAAAGTTTGTTAAAGAAGGTGCTTGAAGTTGTATCAAATCTCTAAAAACATGATAGATCTCTAAAGCATGACACTTTCTTATACAGCCACAGTGCCACTATCACTTCTGACTAAGTGACTTCCTCTTGGTATTACTTACTACATCACCCATGATCAGACTTCCCTGATTCTCTCAAAAGTGTCTTTCTACAGTCAGGTTCTTTGAATGAGGGTCTACATTACATGAGGCTATGTCTCTTTAATGTTTGCATCTAGAGCAGTCCTCTGTCCTTTGACACCCCCCCCCCCCCCCCCCCCCCCCGTCATTGACTTACAGCCTTTTTTCTATAGATCATTTGCATATTTTGGACTTGTCTCTTTACCTCCTTTGTGGGGGGTGGGAGGGTCATTGAACTTTCTCCTCTATTTCTAAAAAAATTTTTGGGAATGTTTATTTATTTTTGAAAGAGAGAGAGCATGAGCCGGGGAGGGGCAGATAGAGGGGGAGACACAGAATCTGAAGCAGGCTCCAGGTTCCCAGTTGTCAGTACAGAGCCCAATGTGGGGCTGGAACTGACTAGCCTTGAGATAAGGACCTGAGCTGAAGTTGGACGCTTAACCCACTGAGCCACCCAGGCGCCCCTCTCCTCTATATCTTGCATTTCATGTAAGTTCGCTCTGAGGACATGATTAGACTATTGGTGGCGTGGTTAAAAGATAAATGAAGGCATATTAAAAAATTTTTAAGAGTTTATTTACTTCCAAATCAGGCAGAGCCAAACCGAAAGTGGTTAGGAGCGCTCCACCAACAGGAGTGGGGAGAGACTTGTGTGCGGAAAAGGTGAGAGTAAGGCAAGGAAATTATTGATCGGCTACAGCTTACAGACTAGTTGGCTGCTTGTGATTGGTTGTCCTTAGGTTTCGGTTTCGTAACGTCAAAGAGCTTTCAGGCTTGGATCTTGTTTGCTGCTAATGAAGACACCGTGTGTTACAGCTGCCGATGTCTAATGGCCTTCCTGTTTAATTAATTTGACAGGAGCAAGACTCCTGCATCGGTGGGGCAGTGGGCTTCCTCTTGCATCTCATTAGGGGCCCCTGCGGACGGTCCCCTATTAGGGATGCTAAATTTGATCAATGTCAGAACACACGTGGCAGATCAGGCATGAAAGGGACCATCAAGCCGCTCTATTTGCTTGCCCCTCCCCATTCCCTTCCAGGGAGTCACTGGTACAGATATGGAAGCTGGGCCTTCTGGTCCTTGCTCTTGCCCACACATCCCCATCCAGAAGGAACCCTTTCTCCTAACAGCCTTATTTGGCTCTGACTACATTCTACCTGGCATATTGTTTGTGTTTGTACCCCCAATTCTGCCCCCACTTTAGGGTGCAAGGTTTGGAGGGCAAGGCAGTGGTTTATGTATCATCTTGTGCCCATTTTCCTAAGTCGTATGTTAGTGCAGACAGCACAGCTCTTGAGTCAGACAGACTTAGATTGCCTTGGTTTCTACACCTTTAAGCCGAGTAGTAATAGAAACTTATTCATGGCGCCATTGTGAGAAGTAAATACAGGCAAACTCTTACTGTGTTTCACTTTATTGCACTTTGCAGACAATCACAATTTTTTTACAAATTGAAGGCAATTCTCCTAGTATTTATGTGTTTATTTTTGGTAATCTCTACACCCAACTGTGGGGCGCAAACTTATGACCCTGGGATTAGGTCTCATGCTCTTCTGACTGAGTCAGCCAGGCACCCCTCAAACTTTTTTTATTATAATTATTACATTTGTTACAGTTGGTTATCTGTGATCAGTGATCATGATTCAGACAACGGTTGGCATTTTTTAGCAATATTTCTTAATTACATTATGAGGTATTTTTTTAGATATAATGCTATTGAACACTTAATAGTCTATAGTATAGTGTAAACATAAGTTTTTTAATTAAAATTTTTTTGATGTTTATTTTTCAGAGAGAGAGCATGCAAAGAGGAAGGGGCAGAGAGAGAGGGAGACACGGAATCTGAAGCAGGCTCCAGGCTCTGAGCTGTCGACACAGAGCCCCATGCAGGGCTCGAACCCATGAACAGTGAGATCGTGACCTGAGCCGAAGTTGCACTCTTAACTAAGACACCCAGTTGCCCCCAAGCATAAGTTTTATATGCACAAGAAAACCAAAAAATTCATTTGGCTCGCTTTATTGAGATATTTCCTTTATTGCAGTGGTCTGGGACTGAACCCACACTATCTCCGAGGTGTGCCTACTCTCAATAAAAATTATCTTCAGCATTGGTAGGGTGCATACTGGTTATCTCTAAGTAACTATTTGTCCTAATGGCTGCCAGACATTGGCATATCTCATCATTGGCATATTTTATCATTGCCTCGTGGTCGGGAACCAGGCACCAGCTTACAGCTGGCTTTCTCTAATTCATAGGATTCTCTGATCACTGAACTGATGTGTACAAGAACTGACCTTGTCCAGACCCCCCACCCACCTTGCACGAGGGGATAGATATTACTGTTCTTATCTTATACAGGAGCTAACTGTGGCCCTCAGAGGCTAATCCATTCAGACAAGGAGGGAGTGGAAGATTTAATGGGAGGAGAGAAATGATATGTCATGGGATAAATTGTTCATGGTAATCAATTTAATGATTAAACAGCTAAGAAGTGTTGAAAGAAGAGCAGATTTCAGCTCCCCTGCTTCCAAATCTAGAGCTCTTTTCACTACATGTTAATATGTTTTTCTGTTCTTTAGATCTTCAGTGATGGTGGTGAGCGGGTTGGGGACCTTGGGAACAAGCCCCTGTGCAGAGAGGGAAACTCTCTGCAGCCTGAAGGCTGTTAGCACTTTTCCTGCAGAGGAAAGCACAAGCTAAGGAGCAAGCCCAGAACCAGTCCAAACTAGTCTGTGCCGTGACGGACCTTCACTGTGCTGAACTTTCACCGACTTTCCCCCCTCATTATAATATTAAAAATCACGCCCAGGGATGGAGATTTAACATGTTAATTAGGCATGCGGCTGCCAAAGAAGCAGGACCTTTAAGCACACAGGTGCTAATAAATCCCGGCCTCTACCTGTTATATATATATATATATCACCCTTTTCCCACCGAAATTTCTTTGAAAGCCCCTCCCTGACCTCTCCCCGGAGAGTCAGCCTGAGGATTCTTTTCTGCTGCTTCTCTCGAACTCGAGCATAAGTTCCAATAAAGCCTTGCCCGTGCTTTTAAATTTGGGGTCTAGCTGGTTTCTGCCTTTGTGGGGTCCAAGGACTCGAGGCCAGTTAACACCACCAACTGTAGCGATGAACAAAGAATAAATTGAAAGGGGAAAAAAAGCTATAAAGCCAGTGTTGCTTCGACTTCTGTAGAATCTCGTTTGCTCTCCATTTGGCTGTAATTTTCTCTTCCGCCTGCCTATGATAGTGATAAGGGTTTCCATTAGAAAGAGAGAGAAATACATGCTCTCCCCCACGTGAATATCTGTATGGGGAGCCATGGAGCTGTGGTCAGGACCTTGTAGGCGACTTGAGTGACCCAGGTTGGGAATAAGTGCACTGTCACTACGCACCTTAATCCCTGCCTGTGGGGCCTGTGTCCAAGGCCGGACAATTTAGTGCATCTTAGAACGCATTACCTTCAGGAAGAGACCGCCTACTCACCCCACTTAACCCTAGTGTCTGCACACACAGAACGTTTCCACCCCCACCAGACCCCTGCATCTGAAATACAATTTTGAAAGAATTCTTTCCCTTCAGTCAAGGTATTGTCTCCTAAGATGACTTCATTAAAGTGCAAATAGACCCAATAAAAGATATGAGGGCCATTATATTAATTAACAATGACTTAATGCTCCTTCGATCATTCTGATTAAGTGAATGAGAAGATCCCTAACACTTGCTAATTATCCTTTTAACAAAGGCTCCCAGCTTTCAGCAGGCAATAGCATTAAAGCAGATTGGAGAATATCCTTTCATTTCTGCTGTATTTCTTTTTACAGTTACTTTATATTTGTACAGTTACTTTATACTTATGTTTACTTTTATATTAGATGAATTTTCTATTTTATGTCACATGTAATTTTAAGATATATTTATTTAGCTTCTTAAAATGTGAATAAATTTAGTAAAAGTTATTAAGTATACAATAACACAGGTGGTACTCAATAATGGCAAAAATTGAGAAGGCTATGTGCAAATGGCTGAGCATAGAATTATGTCATCCCTGACTTAGTAATAACTTAGTCTAACTTTTAAAAGTTGATTTGAAATTAGAAAATAATGTAACCAATTCAGGCAAAGTTTGAGAACTAGAGAAAGAAAAAAAAAAGGCATCATACATCATCCACTCACACATATTATGTATGCTCTTGTCACACTTGTGTTTTTTGGGAAGGTCTCGTGGAGTGGGGTCCCTGTGATGTAAGAGGCATGCAGGCATGTCGGGTAGTGTGAGCACGTTGGATTACTTCATTAGGACGCAGCTGCCCAGGAGAGAGAAGTCAGGGAAGATGAGAGGAGGAAAGGGGTGATGTAGGGAGATTGTCATTACAGGAAAAAAAGATCGATAAGGAGCATGTCAGGGGCATCATTCCATAAGTTTGGTAAGCTCAGCTTTGTCTGGGTGACCCTATGAGGAATTATTCGAAGGAAAAATCTATAGCCTAATTTCCTAATGGCTAGATGTGACCTTCCATTTTCAAGGACCAGCGACACCTTCAGGGTAAGATAGGGAATAACTAAACCACTTGGGAGACTGGAGTGTCCATAGAAAGCTGATGGATCAATGATGATGTAATTTAGTGGGCCAGAAGCACTGTGTGGTGCCATCAGATTCCCACACTGTGGTCACGATGCCTTGGAAATCACATCGTGAGCAGAATAGTTATTTTTTTGATCCACCGAAATAATTCACCCTATGCAGGGACCAGAAGTTTTCATAGGAGTAGCAAGTGTCTGGCAACAAAAGACAAAACTGCAAGCTGCAAAATAGAATCTGTGCATTTATTTGGGGTCTTAGGGATTATAACTTGAGGGACACAGATTCAACTGAAATCAGAAGTGTGTTCTGGAGAGACAAAAGAGGTTAGGGTTTTTCAAGAGGAAAGAAGGAACTTATGTAAGTTCTTTTGAATGAAGGGTAATTGGTGCTGGTCTAGCTGGGCTAGTGTTAGGTGGGGGTCCATTTATGTCCATTGTAACATATAGAACATATAGCAGGTGCCCTGGCTCTTAGCTGAGTTCAGGAAAAATCCCAAGAATTTGAGACATAAGACCTGCATAAGCCTCATATCCTCAGTGTCGTAGTAGCTCCATCTTATTTATTTATTTTTGAGAGAGAGAGAGAGTGAGAGAGAGAATGTGCACATGCATGTGAGCTGGGTGTGGGATGGGCAGAGAAAGTGAGGGAGAGAGAGAATCCCATGCAGGCTCCACACTGTCAGCACAGAGCCCAATGTGGGGCTTGAACTCATGAACGGTGAGAACAAGACCTGAGCTGAGAGCAAGAGTTGGACACTAAACCAACTGAACCCCCCAGGTGCCCCCAGCTCCATTTGAAATAACCCTCTTAGCAATGCTTACTCCATTTTATTCTTTCCATTATCACAAATGTTTAATTAACAAGGAGACCATTAGACTGAGGTGGCTTCAGTGCATTAGTAGCCTATTAAGAAAAACCAAAACTGAGCCTATAATGCCTCTAGGTTAAGAAATTGAAATCTAAGGACAACCAATCACAAACAGTCAGCTAGACTTTCCCAAATAAGGCAACCACTTAAGCTATGGCCAATGAAATACTTGCCTTGCTTTGCTTTGCCCTGTAAGTTTTTCCCTTGGTTCTTGTCAGTGGATAGCTTCTAATCATGGCTGATTTGACATTGCTGGATTAGGATTGATTTTTGCTGAAATAAACCCTCAAAAAAATTTTAAATTTAATTCAGTTTAATTTTTAAGAATGTTTATTTTTAAGAGAGAGAGAGATAGAGACAGAGATTGTGTGTGCAAGTGGGGGAGGGGCAGAGAGAGAGGGAAAGAGAATCCCAAGCAGGATATGTGCTGTTAGCACAGAGCGCTATGTGGGGCTCAAACTCACAAACCATGAGATCATGAGCTGAGCTGAGATCAAGAATTGGACACAACCAACTGAACCACCCAGGCACCCCTTAAAATTTTATTTTTAAGTAATTTCTATACCCAACATGGGGCTCGAACTGGCAACCAAAGATCAAGCATCACATGCTCTACCAACTGAACCAGTCAGGTGCCCCTCTTAAAATTTTTACTGTGCTTCAGTTTATATTTTAACACATCTCTCCCCATCAACACAATTAGAACTGGATTTGAAAGTTAGTTGGTAAATGGAGAATATCATTACTACAGTGTCTGATACACTACCATGTATCAGGCACTATAGACACTGGGTATTCAACAGACGGACAAGGACTTGCAGTCTAATGGGGACATCCAATAAAATAGTTTGACAAATGAATATATAAGACAATTTCAAATTTTTGGATAGAAATAACTGCTATATAAGCAGAAATTGGTGGAAGGAGGAGAGAGAGAGTGCATGTGTGCGTGCGTGTGTGTGCATGTGTGTATGTGTGTTGCTTCTGTCCACTGGCTGATCAGGGAAGGCCTCTTTTAGGAAGTGACATCTGAGTTAAGCCCTGAAGGATGAAGAGGACCTAGGAAAAGAGTTGGAGAAAGCAATCAAGCTACAGGACAATGCTGAAGCAAAGGCAGACCAAGTGGGCCTTTTAGAGGGACAGCCTGAAATCTGTGGGGTTGGATGAGAGAGGCACTGAGGTTAAATGTGTAACGGGAGGCAGTTCAGCACGATGGTTTAATGTTCAAGCCGTAGAGTCAGACTGCCTGAATTCAAATCCCCACTCAACCACAAACTAGCTGCGTGACTTCAGACATGCTACTTACCTTCTCTGTGGTTCATTTCTTTATAAAGAGGAGGAAATACAGGTAACTTCATCATGGAGTTTCTATGAAGATGACATGAGACACTCTAAGTAAAGCACAGAGCTGTCTCGGCACCCGGTTGGTCCTCAATAAATATCAGATATTAGCATTAATGTGTCCCTGTCCGCATAGACTCTAGTCCAGTGGTAATATTCCTTCTCTTTGGGGATGCACTTGGAAGGACACTGCCAAGTTGGGATTCTACGACTACTTTTTCAAAGTTAAATGGTAATACACCAGAGATCTGCAAATTAGGGCTCCTTGGGCCAAATATCTCCTGATGCCTATTTTTGTAAATCCTCGAGTAAGAAATAGTGTTTACGCTTTTAAATGTTTGGGGGAAAAATAGGAATATTTCATGATGAATGAAAAATAGGTGAAATTCAAATTTCAGTTTTCATAAGTAAAGTTTTATTAGAACACAGCCATAGTGTTCATTTACAAGTTGTATCTGGCTTCTTTCTTGCTCCAGCAGCAGAGCTGAGAAACATCCAGAGACCATAAAGCCCAAAACATTTATTATCTGACCATTTAGAGGCAATGTTTGCCAATTTCTGTAGTACATCATAATTGTTAGGAGTGTAGATTTTGGAGACATGTTATCTGGAGATTGAGTTTCCTTCTAAGCACATATCAACTTCCTCAACAGGTTGTGATAATTAAGAATATTTATCCTATAGTCTGAACTCAACAAAGCTTACCCATTGTTTTGACAATGAAGGTGATGATAATGATGATGTTCTTCTAGCCAACAGTCCAGTCTTGGATTGACACCTTTCCTTTATAAATTATGTAGGTATTTTCCCTGGAAACAATCTTTCAAGCCTGTAAGACAGTTTCTCTTTTTTAGCTCATTTGCATTTCCGTGTACCATAATAGTTGAACTGTATGAGGGTAATCTTTCCCTTTTATTTCTAAGTTCTTAGAGGATTTCTTAGCTAAGCCTCCCAGCATTTAAAAATGCCTACAGCTGCAGAGCTTTTTAACTCCCTTCTTCTATCTTTGCCCAGGTGGACAAAAGTTCACAAATCTGTTTGATAAGTAAACAGAATACCTTTATGGCCTCAGTTTATTTAGTTCTTGATTATGGAACAAGATATAGTTTTGATTGTTTTATGCTAGTAATACATATCATTGGAAGCCAAATATTCTCCCAAATCCATTCACTCCTTGTTTCCTTTTAAATGGACTTTGTGGGTTTTTTTAATTTTTTTTTTTACATTTATTTATTTTTGAGAGACAGAGAGAGACAGAGCACAAGTGGGGGAGGGGCAGAGAGAGAAGGAGATACAGAATCCGAAGCAGGCTCCAGGCTCTGAGCTGACAGCATAGATCCCAACTCAGAACTTGAACTCACAAACCATGAGATCATGACCTGAGCCGAAGTCAGACACTTAACCGACTGAGCCACCCAGGCACCCCAATAGACTTTGTTTTTTAAAGCAGTTTTAGGTTCACAGCAAGAGTGAGAGTATAAAACAAAGTTCCTGTTTAATACACAAAGTTTCCGTATAACCCCTGGCCCCCTGCACCCCAACTTCTCCCCCCAAACTTCTCCACTATCAATAGCCCACATTAGAGTGGTACATTTGTTACAAATGATGAATCTACATTGACACATCATCATTACCCGAAGTCCATTACCCATTTACATTAGAGTTCACTCTAATGAACTCTTGGCATGGTGCAGTCTTTGGGTTTTGACAAATGTATGAAGACATGTATACACATCATAGTATCATAGTATCATACCATCCCCTGGCAACCATTGATGTTTTACTGCCTTTTCCAGAATGTCTGATAGTTGGTATCATACAGTATGCAGCCTTTTTTAAAAAAAAGTTTTTTTTTAATGTTTGTTTATTTATTTTTGAGAGAGAGAGACAGGGCGTGAGTGGGGGAGTGTCAGAGAGAGAGGGAGACACAGAATCCGAAGCAAGCTCCAGGCTCTGAGCTGTCAGCACAGAGCCCAACATGGGGCTCAAACTCACAGACCATGAGATCATGACCTGAGCCGAAGTCGGAGGCTCAACCGACTGAGCCACCCAGGTGCCCCAAGCTTATTTATTTATTGAGAGAGAGTGAAAGAGAGAGAGAGAAACAGTGGGGGAGGGGAAGAGAGAAAGGGGGACAGAGGATCCAAAGCGGGTTCCGCACTGACAGCAGATAGCCCGGTGTGGGGCTTGAAATCACCAACCTCAAGATCATGACCTGAGCCAAAGTTGGATGCTTAATTCCTCTTTCTTATAGTTCACTGTTGGTGTGTAGAAATACAACTAAATTTTGTGTATTGATTTTGTACTCTGTAACTTTACTGAACTAATTTATTAGTTCTAGCTCATTTCTTTTTACTGCTGAATAATATTCCATTGTCTAGATGTTTCACAGTTTATCTATTCACCTACTAAAAAAGATCTTTGTTGCTGTCAAGTTTTGGCAAGTATAAATAAAGCTGCTATAAATATCTGTGTGCAGATTTTTGTGTGGATATGTTTTCAACTCACTCAGGTAAATACTAAGAAGCACAATTGCCAGATCACATGATAAGAATATATATATACATACATATATGTATATATATATATTTTTTGGTATTGTTTATTTGAGAGAAAGAGAGAGAGAGAGCGAGCGAGTGAGCATGAGTGGGGGAGGCGCAGAGAGAGGGTGAGACACAGAATTTGAAGCAGGCTCCAGGCTCTGAGTTGTCAGCACAGAGCCGGATGCAGGGCTCGAATCACAAACTGTGAACTCATGACCTGAGCTGAAGTCAGATGCTTAACCAACTGAGCCACCCAGACACCTCAAATATATTTTGTTTTGTAAGAAACTGACAAACTGTCTTCCACAGTTGCCATTGTTGCATTCCCCCCAGCAATGGGTGCGAGCTCCTGTTACTTCACAAGGTCACCAGAGGGTGTTGGCAATGTTCCGTACGTCAGCCTTTCTAATAACTGTTTAGTGGTGTCTCATTCTTCTTGTTTCTTCTCATTGTTGTTTTAATTTGTATGTCCCTAATGACATATGATGTAGGACATCTTTTTATATGCTTATTTGTCATCCATTTATCTTCCTTGGTGAGGTATCTGTTCAGGTCTTTTGCTCACTTTTAAATTGAGTTGTTCATTTTCTTAATATTGAGTTTTAAGAGTTCTTTGGATGCAAGAGTTATTTTGGATGCAAGTCCTTTATTAGATATGCCTTTTCCAAATATTTTTTTCCATTCACTAACCTTTAAACTGAGATTAGTTGCCATTCTTTTGGTTGGAGAAGGAAAGTGAATTCTTCAATAGAATTGACTATAAGAGGTAAAACTAAGATCATTTTTTCCATTATAGCATGAAAAATTTTTTGGCTGGAATGATAGTTTTCACTTTGGGGAATAAAAGTATTGCCATTACTATCCATCCATTCAACACTTAATTATTGAAGACTTACTATATTCCAGGCAGTATTCTAATCTACTCCCAGGAAAGGGTAAACATACCATAAATCTTTCCTCTGGGAGATATTTATGTCCGTGAAAAAGACAGAAAGCCCACTCCCACCTGCATAAACAAATATTATCACAAACTTTCTTATCTCTGTCAGTTCTTCTAGAAACCCATTTGAACAGTCTTATCAAATGAGTACTTACTCCCCAAGACTCTTTGAAATATTCACCTATAATCCTCTCCTTGCTATGTCCACCAATTCTAAAATATATTATGATCTTTATACCACCTTAGTTAAGGCCCTACAATGAGGGAACTGCCTTGAACCCAACTTCTCAGACCTCATAAACATCCCAACATCACCCTCTGAGCTCCAAGACTCTTTTATGGAAGTGCATCCTCTTTCTCTTTTGTTGCAGTAAGAATAAACTCAGCTTTGTCTTATTAATAGGTTGTTTTTCCGGTATTTCCTGGAAACCCACTGCTCAACAGGGGTAAATTGCAATTTTTTAAAAAGATTTTTTATTTTTAAATAATCATTACACCCAACGTGGGGTTTGAACTTACAACCCTGAGATCAGGAGTTGCATACTCTATACTGACTGAGCCAGCCAGGCACCCCTTATAGACAAAGTTCTTTATATATATATATATATATATATATACATATATATACGTATATATATATATATATATATATATATATATATATTTTTTTTTTTTTTTTTTTTAAAGTTATCTCTTCACCCAATGTGGGGCTCAAACTCACAACTCCGAGATCAAGAGGCACATGCTCTACTGACTGAGCAGCAATTGTAAATATAGTCACCAAGTAGGCTTCATTAGGAACATGATATTTGAACAAAGATTCAAAAAAGGGGGTTTACTCTAGAGATTTGTGAGGGAAGAGTGTTTCAGGCAGAGAGGACAGCCAGAGCAAAGATTCCAGTGGGGTTCAGGCCTGTTTTGATTTAGCAGAGTGAGCAAGCAAAGAGTAGTGAGAGATAAGTTCAGAGATTATGTGTGACCTTGAGTAAGGTGTGTGTGTGTGTGTGTGTGTGTGTGCACGTGTGCATGTGTGTGCACACACACATGCCTGTATCTATGGAGCAATGATATAATTAAGAGTCCTGTAGTCAGTCTACAGATATTTATTGAGGTCCTACTATGTGCCATTCTGGGTACTAGGAACACTGTGATGAAATAAATCAACTTAATGAATGTACATTCCAGTAAATAAACAAAAAAGAGAATTTCAGATATTATGGGCTACAAAGACAAACAACAGAAAGGAAGCAACTTGAAGGAAGAGGCTCCTCTACTAGTATGTCAGGGAAGTTTTCTTGAGAAATTAATGCTAGGCTGAGGTCCCAGTAAAGAGGAGACAGCTGCCTGATAAGGTGAAAAGAGCATTCCAAGAAGTTACAACAATTTGCAAAGCCCCTGGGGAGTCTGAGAGATAATAGAAGGCAAGCGTGGCTGGAGCATAGTGGAGGAGTGGAAAAGAAGGGTTCCTACTGCCTTAATGGTTGGGCAAGGAAGGCAGAGTCAATTGATAGGTAATGCTAAAGGCTTGGACATTACCCAACACATAATTGGAAGCCATTGGATGAATAATGATGTGATTAAGCAAATGTTTATAAAACATCACCGGGATTGTCATCTGAGGAACATTCCCAGAAGGAAACCAGGGAGAGAGTACTCCAAGAGAGAGGTTTTACTGAAGCCTAGAGAAGAGTTTGCTAAAGGAGGGAGTGGTCTGTTTGGCCAATGGCTGCTGGCTAGCCCAGTAAGATAAGGACAGAGAACCAACCACTGGCTTTGGCAAGACCTAGGTCATTGGTGACCTCAGCAAGAACTGAGGTCTACCCATTGAGTAGAGGGCTGGCCATGGAAAGCCTGACTGGAGTGGATTGAGAGAAAATGGGGCTGAGGATGTGGACAAAGCAGCCACAGTCAACTTTTTAGAGTCAAGTGGAGCCCAGTTTAGTGCCTAGACTAGAATTCAAGATTCCTAACAAAGAGTTCTCTTCTATGGAGCACTGACGAGAATTAAACACTCCTGAAATCATCTATATAAAAAGACAGCTGTGTTACAATATCAACTGATTCTGAGATTGCCACAACTTGATTCAAAACAATCGTAATCAGCTCTTGGACTAGGAGATCAGGACTACTGAGAGAGCTGTCCCCGGACTCTGTCTGCTTCTGGGAGGCATCAGGACCAGAAGAGAAAAGACAAAGTTCTGAGAGTGAGTTTGGGGAAGATATAAGAAGAGGAGGCTGCCTACTTTCAGACCTCTTACCAGAGCTCCAGGGCAGGTTTAGAGAGTGACAAGGCTGGGTCCTGAAGCTGGGAACAAGGGGCAATCTTAATCATATTGGGTGAGTTCCTCCCATGTGGAGAGGAAAGAGGGTAAAGCTTTTTTTTTTTTTTTTTTTTTTACCAGAAATGCCCTAGAGAAAGCCAGAAAGGCACACTGAGAAGGGAAAATATTTTTGTTCAGATCGTGGGCTTATGTGTACTTTGAAAAGTTTGAATTAATGATTAGTGTGGTGGTTTAAAAAAATCAGGGTTGGGTCCCCTGGGTGGCTCAGTTGGTTAAGCATTGACTTTGGCTCAGGTCATGATCTCACGGTTGGTAAGTTTGAACCCCATGTCGGGTTCAAGCTGTCAGCACAGAGCCTGGAGCCTGCTTCGGATTCTATGTCTCTCTCTCTCTGCCTCTCCCCTGCTTGCACTCTCTCTCTCTCAAAAATAAATAAACATTAAATATTTAAAAAAACATCAGGGTTTCAGACACAGGCAGAAATTATAAGGCAGTGTATACTATAGTGTATACGGGTCTTTAATCTTATCAGTTGTCCAGGCCTCACACTTGTTTGCTATCACTATCTTAAAGTTCTGAATAATCTTTTAACAAGGTGCCCTGTGTTTTCATTTTGCACTAAGCTCCACAATTATTGTCTAAAGTGTAGGTTAGCAGTCATCTCCAAGACAGGCATTTTGCTGTCAAATATAGCTCAATTCTTGAATGGGTTAAAGAAGGCAACATCACTATGTTGGTGGTTGTATGCGAGAATAAGACTTCCCAGTGTGGATACCCAAGTTTAGCATTTCTAGGCATCGCCAGTCTCTCAGATCTTCCTAGAACACATGTCCTTAATTTTACAAGTAAAAGAAAACAAAAAAACTAGCTAAAAATTATAGATACTTCTAGGGGCACCTGGGTGGCTCAGTTGGTTAAGCAGCCAACTTTGGCTCAGGTTGTGATATTGCAGTTTGAGTCCCACATCTGGCTTTCTGCTGTTAGCACAGAGCCTGCTTTGGATCCTCTGTCTCCCTCTCTCTCTCTCTCTCTCTGCCCCCATCTCTGTCTTTCAAAAATGAATAAACATTAAAAAAATTATAGATACTTCTGAATATTAAGGAAAGGTCTTCTGTGTCTCCCTCTTTCTCTGCCCCTCTCCCACTGGCACTCTGTCTCTCAAAAATAAGTAAACATTACAATTAAAAAAAGAAAAAAAGAAATGGTTACGATGGTAATTTTATGCTTGTGTGTTTTACCACAGTTAAAAATTTTTTAATTAAAAAAATTATAGATAGTCCTGAAAACTCTCATATAGAGGTGCTTGGGTTGAACATTATCAGTTGTTTTCTTCCATGGGGGAAGGGATAGGAAATATGATATTTCTAGGTGGTTAGCGAGAGATATGGTATCCAAAAAGAAAAATTTCAAAGGCTTAGTGCACTATTTCATCTTTTTGTCTCCAAAGAACCATATCATATAAACTACATTATGTTGTCTTGACTTTCCCTGTGTTTTTCTATTATCCTGATAATGTTTTATCCAATTCTCAAAACAAACATGTTTCAAGAGCCTACAGTGTGTGAGGCAGTGGGTCTATAGTGATGAATCTAACAGATTCATTTTATTCTCTACCCTCACTGTTCATAAGGCTCCTGTGAGGGAGACAGTTCATCAGTTCATCACATAAGTAACTTGTGAAAAGTGCTGTGGAAAGAAATTCAAGAGGCAAGGAGAGATTGTGACAGGGTCTGAGGCTGGAGGTCTTGGGAAAGCTGCCCTGATCGTAGTAAATTCAAGATGGCTGCGAATTCTTTGCCCTTCTCCCGTGGTGAGGTGGGGTCTATTTACCCTCCCTCTGAATCTAGACCGATGCCGTGACTTGTGTTGACCAATCAAGGGGAGTGGAAGTGAGACTGTGTAACTTCTAAGTTTAGGCCCTAAGAGGATCACAGTTCCTCCCTTTGTTGCTTGAAATGTTTTCCCCTGGAAGCCAACGTCATATAAGAAGTCTAAGTCTGGTTATCCTAAGACCACCATATTGTGAGGAAGTTCAAATTGGGCATGTAGATAGAGAGAGGCTACAAGGAGGAGCACCCCAGTGTCAGTCAAGTGAGTGAAGCCTTCTTGGACCCTATAGTCAGCCCAGTCAACCACCAGAGGAACGCAGGCTGAGTCGATGACCCCAGCTGAGTGTACCCAGCTGAACCGTGTCTGATTCCTGTCTCACAGGATCACCAGCAAATAAAGTCTTCGTTATTTCGAGCCACTATGTTTTAGGTAGTTTCTTACACAGGTGTAGCTCACCAAAACATTGAGGAAACAGTCTTTGACAGAAATGAAGTGATGTTTGAACTTGAGCACCTAGCTTTAGCACAAGATTCCTGACACGGCACCATGGCAGGGGGGAAGGGGCCTGACAGCTCACTGCTGGCTAGGTTGAGAGGCAGTAGATGGAGGAGTATTTACTAAGCAACAGAGACTTTGCTTTCTCTGGGACTCATGGCAGTGGCATGAATTTGTACCATCTGAAAGCGGAAAGATTTGAGAATTGCTTATAGGGAATAAATAAACATATCCAGTGCATTCTCTGATTTTGTGTCACTGGTCTATCTATACACTTGTAAACTTTTCATTCCTTCTAGCTCCTTTCTTGGCCTCAGGCATCCATCCCCCACAACCTGGATTTCCTGGTGCTGCTATGTGCCTGCTGCCCCCAGAAGTCCAGCTGCCGAAGACACTGTGTTGTATACAAATGGAAGAATTTCTTGGGAAACCTGGACCTCTGTTTCTGCCTCCCAAGCCACGGTCCTGGCAAGGCCCTGGTCCCTCCAGAAAGCAACACCTGCCCGTCAGGCCCTCTCTCCCCATCTTCCTCAGGAAGGGGGCTTTAAATGAGAGGAGAGGCAGACACCTCTGTGCTAATGACAATGCTATCCACTTCTTGCACACTTCCTGTGCACCAGTAGTATCCCATTTTATTTATTGACTTCTAAATGTCTTATTATTTATTTTTTCAGAGATCGTGCCCAGGGGAGGGGCAGAGAGAGAGGCCAGAGGATCCAAAGCAGGCTCTGTGCTGTCAGCACGGGGCTTGAGCTCAGGAACCTTGAGCTCATGACCTGAGTCGAAACAGACGCTCAACCGGCTGGGCCACCCAGGCGCCCCAGCCAGTATCCCATTTTAAATATCACAACAACCCGTGTAGAAGGAATGATGATCCCTACCACACGCATGTGGAAGCTGAGGCGCAGAAGACGTAAGAGCCTGGTCCGCGTCTGCACGGCTGGTGGGACAGTGCTGGGAGTGTGCCCTGCGGGGAGGAAGACACCTCCCCACACATGTTCTAAACCATCCCGTCAGGCCTGAGCTTTTCTGGCAGTTCTTCTGTCTTTGTTTACGGAGTGGGGGGAAGAAAAGTTAGGACTTCTAATTCTGCTCTCTTGGCACAAACGGTCTTTTCTGAAATGATTTACCTATTTATTAGTGACGGTCATCAATTTATAAATAGCACATGTTTTGTATGTGGCATTGAGCATAGAGGCCTTCATTATGAGTCAGAAGATAGAAGTTCTGCTTCCCATGCGAGCTGGAAGTCTGTGACAAATTTCTTTACTGTTCGGATTTTTCAGTTCTTGGTTTCTACCTCCTCCACTCAACCAAGAATAATTTGAGGGGCGGGAATGTTCTGGTCTTCTTCATACCTTTAGTTTTAGTTTTAGTTTTTAAGTTTATCCATTTATTTTGAGAGAGAGAGAAAGAGCAGAGGAGGGGCAGAGAGAGAGGGGGACAGAGGATCCAAAGCAGGCTCTGTGCTGACAGCAGAGAGTCCGATGTGGGGCTCAAACTCGCGAACAATGAGATCATGACCTGAGCCAAAGTCAGATGCTTAACTGACTGAACCACCCTGAACCATCCCTTCTTCATACCTTTGGTATCTAGTACAGAGCCCCGAAATGTTTGAGGGTCGAAATAGGAAGGGGGAGAAGAAAGAATGAAAGGGAGTCATCAGGTAATATGGTCATGGGATCAGCGATATGATTACAAAATTTTTGCAGGCTTTGTTGAGAGACAGGTGGATCTGGGTGGCAAGCTTTTTAGAAGGAGATGGGGCCTGTGATGAGAGCCTCTTTTGCATAAAGGGCGCAGAAAATAGAATTGTGTATACGTACAGTCAAATGCCTAGGCAACCTTCCCTTTCCTTGTTCCTCCCAAAGCAACTAATACCACAAGATGACAAAGCGGTTCAACAAGAGGACGGCTGTCAGTGACAATTCTGGCCACTTCCTTTCCTTTGGAGATGGTAGTAATAATAGAGAGGTCGGAGGAGCCCCAACACAGATGCAGAATGATGACTTGGTTTTGTGCCACCAAACTCACCTAATAACGTGTTCTTTGGTGACCTCGATTCTTCTGACCTTTACAGAGCGAACTCCCACTTTAGGAGTGTGCCAGGATTTTAACAGGGAGCTTCAGCTGCAGAGGGCAAAGGAGTCACGCTAATAAGCTCTCCAATTCTGCTTCTTGCAGACGGCTTCAGTTTTGAAGGAGAAGGCATTATTTTTAGAATTCCTTCTTGCTTTCATCCTGTGTCTTGAATGATTAACTCCTAGTGTTTCCTCTCCAATTGCTCCTGGGGAAGCAAGTGCACTTGCAACCCAAACAGAGACCGGATGTCTTTTAAAAAAATCATTTTCAATCTGCTCCCTCCCACTCCCCACTCCATCTTCTGTCCCCACCTCTTGCCCCTCCTCTATTGAAATCATCTCCTTTGAGTGTCCAGGACAGTGGCTTGTCTGGTAGGCGCTAACCCGGGAGAGACACTTTTAATAATGTTTAAAGTCCAGTTTAACCCTTCTGGTGTCTAGAAAACATGACTTTATGGATTTTCAGGCTTGACTTAGGTCATTGGAATACAGAGGTCGGGGTGAAGCACACAGTCTGTGTTTGGGGGGGGGTTTGTTTGAAACTCCCACAGTCTTTCAGTGAGTAGGCAGATGCGGTCACTGTTTACTTACAAATCTACAAAATGTTTTCAAAATGTAACTTCACGCTGCTGTTTGTTTTTGCTAAATTATCCTTTGCTAATTTTTGAAAAAGAAATCTCAGAGGGAAAATTATAGTTTTCAAAATTAGATGCAAATCAAAATCCATGAGCATCTTTGAGATTAAGTTTCTTAAGAGAAAAATAGATGCAAATAGCTGTATGTGGGGGACAATCTGTGCCCCAAACAAAAGAACATGCATTACGTGAGTGGGGAGTAGTTCCTAATATGGACGTATTTGACTGAATGTATTATTTCTTTTTTAAAACATGTGACTATGGTGACCAGTAAACAAGCCAAAAAAGATGTTTGACTTTATTATTTTTTTTACAAATTTATATGTTACTTAAATTTTTTTTTTTACTGTTTATTTACTTTTGAGAGAGAGCAAGGCAGAGTGCAAGCAGGGGAGGGTCAGAGAGAGAGAGGGAGACACAGAATCCCAAGCAGGCTCCAGGCTCTGAGCTGTCAGCAAGGACCCCAACGTGGGATTTGAACTCACAAACCATGAGATCATGACCTGAGCTGACGTCAGACGCTTAACCAGGTGTCCCTATATTTTCCTTTTTTTTTTTTTTCAAACATTTATTTATTTTTGAGACAGAGAGAGACAGAGCATGAACGGGGGGAGGGGCAGAGAGAGGGAGACACAGAATCTGAAACAGACTCCAGGCTCTGAGCTGTCAGCACAGAGCCCGACGCGGGGCTCAAACTCACGGACCACAAGATCATGACCTGAGCCGAAGTCGGCCGCTCAACCGACTGAGCCACCCAGGTGCCCCTATTTTCCTTTTTTTTTTTTTTATAAAGTAGGCTCCACACCCAAAGTGGGGCTCAAACTCAAGATCCAGAAATCATGAGTTGCTTGGCTCCACCAACTGAGCCAGCCAGGTGCCCCAAAGATGTTTGACTTTAAATGCAAAAACCTTAAGTGGATTTGAACTTGTAATGAAAAATGGATGCATTTCGTGATCCTGCCAAAGGTATGTGTGTGTGAGTATAATGTGCTTATTTTTTTATTACCTTTAAGGTTTATTTAGTTATTTTGAGAGAGAGTGAGAGAGAGAGAGAGTGAGAGAGAGAGAGAGAGGGCATACACACCCTCATGAGTGGGGGAGGGGAAAAGAGAGAGAGGGAGAGAGAGAATCCCAAGCACGTTCTGCGCTGTCAGAGCAGAGCCCAGCTCGGGGCTCGAACTCACAAACCAGGAGATCATGACCTGAGCTGAAGCTGGATGCTTAACCAACTGAGCCACCCAGGTGCCCCTAGTGCAATGTGTTTAAAGTCATATTGAGTCTGATTTGGTGGCTCCTGAGATGTAATGATTAACATTTTAAATAAACATAACTTGTCCTTTAATTCTTTAGAGCAAGTTTTAAATAAGCCTGAATGTGATAAGAAGTCTTACTATTCATTCTTTGCGAAGTTTCAAGTAGTCAAGTCATAAAAGTAATTTCTCAGTTTCTCTGATACGGCTCGTAGAAATAAAATCTGTGCTCTGAAGAACACAGTGTGAAGCTCTGAAATACAAAGGACTTGGGCAGAAGCACAGATGGACTGGGGGGAAGGGAGACGAAGGGGGAGATTGCTCTCCCCTGAATACATTGTCCCAGAAAAGTGCCTTGTGGATAATTTTTAGGGTCCATGTTGACACGATGGTTGTTAAGACTTTAGTGCAAAAAATTTGAGGAAGCCAGTGTGAAATACTCGGATGAAACGTCAACAGTGAGATTATGAGACATTTAAAAAAAGAAAAGTCATCAAAACTTGGAGTCTCTTTTATTTGCTCTCTCTCCCACTAAAACTCCCTGCTCTCATGTTAAAGAAGGAAGTATTTGTCGAGAACACATTCATCCTCATGTGCTTAGGGAATGAGAGAATGTTGCAATAGTGTATGACAGATTGTATTGGTTCTTTTGATCTCAAGTACTTCACGTTGTCCTTTACTGAGCTTAAGGTTTGTCCAAACAAGTTTAGTCTTTAGTCTTTAGTCACACTCACATGCAAACATCAACCTCCCCACTCCTCCAGTAAACCCGAAACAAGTCTGTTCTGCTTGAAATAATTCCTTCGGCAGCTCCCACTTCTCTCAGGATTTAGTCTGATCTGGAAAGGCAGACACAGATCCCTTGGGAGCTGGCTCCCAGGCTCTCTGCATCCATCCACCTCATCTCCCTACGCTCCTACCGTATTGACTTTGAGGTTCTTGAATGTGCCACATTCCCTCCTCACACCCCCCAAGCCTTTGTTTTTCCTTCTCTCTTTACCTCCATGTCTGCCTGACTCTGGCAGGTCTTTCCACATTTAGCTCAGATGTCACCTCCTCCTCCTCCTCCTGAAAATCTTCCCAGACCATCTACTTGCTGAAATCAGGACTGGTGCCTCACCAGTGAGTTTCCATGCATCTGTCTGTGCCTCTAAGCAATATTACACCAAATCGAATCCTTCGCCTTTTCCTATTTACTTTTTAAATGTTATTATAATTTTTTTATGTTTATTTATTTTTGAGAGAGAGAGGGAGAGTGCTCGAGCAAGTGGGGGAGAGGCAGAGAGAGGGAGACAGGCTCTGCACTGATAGCACAGAACCCTATTTGGGGCTCAAACTCACAAAACCTGAGATCATGACCTGAGCCGAAGTTGGACGCTGAACCAACTGAGCCACCCAGGTGCTCTCCTATTTACTTTTACAGTAACACAAAAACTATCCCATGGCAATTGTCCTTTGCACATTTGGTGGGTGAATTGTTTAATCAGAGTTTGTTTCTAGCCCATGTTAACGTACTTGTGTGCCTAAGTGGGTGAGGACAAATAAATCTTACAGTTTGTTTGACCAAGAATAGTTTCCTGATAGTGATTTGGCAACCTGAAAGTTAGCGAGGGAAGTAAACAATAGTTACTGAACAGACTGCCATTGATTACCTTCTATGAATCATTTATTTGAACTAGGAATGGTTTAAATTATTTTTGTGGATGGACTTAAAGCCGTATCACAAAGCTGTAATCATCAAGACAGTAAGGTACTGGCACAAAAACAGATACTCGGATCAATGGAACAGAATAGAGAACCTAGAAATGGACCCACAAATGGATGGCCAACTAATCTTTGACAAAGCAGGAAAGAATATTCAATGGAATAAAGACAGTCTCTTAAGCAAGTGGTGCTGGGAACACTGGACAGCGACATGCAGAAAAATGAACTTGGACCACTTTCTTACACCATACACAAAAATAAACTCAAAATGGATGAAAGACCTAAATGTAAGACAGGAAGCCATCAAAATCCTCGAGGAGAAAGCAGGCAAAAACCTGTCTGACCTCAGCTGCAGCAACTTCTTACTCAACACGTCTCTGGAGGCAAGGGAAACCAAAGCAAAAATGAACTATTGGGACCTCATCAAGATAAGAAGCTTCTGCACTGCAAAGGAAACAATCAGCAAAACTAAAAGGCAACCAACGGGATGGGAGAAGATATTTGCGAATGACATATCAGATAAAGGGTTAGCATCCAAAATCTATAAAGAACTTACCAAACTCAACACCCAAAAAACAAATAATCCAGTGAAGAAATGAGCAAAAGATATGAATAGACACTTCTCCAAAGAAGACATCCAGATGGCCAACATGAAAAAATGCTCAACATCACTCATCATCAGGGAAATACAAATCAAAACCACAATGAGATGCCACCTCACACCTGTCTGAACGGCTAAAATGAACAACTCAGGCAACAACAGATGTTGGTGAGGATGCGGAGAAAGAGGATCTCTTTTGCACTGCTGGTGGGAATGCAAACTGATGCAGCCATTCTGGAAAACAGTGTGGAGGTTCCTCAAAAAATTAAAAATAGAACTACCCTATAACCCAGCAATTGCACTACTAGGTATTTATCCAAAAGGTACAGGTATGCTGTTTTGAAGGGGCACATGTACCCCAATGTTTATAGCAGCACTATCAACAATAGCCAAAGTATGAAGAGATCCCAAATGTCCATCTATGGATGAATGGATAAAAAAAAATGTGGTATGTATATATAATGGAGTATTACTCGACAATGAAAAAGAATGAAAGCTTGCCATTTGCAACTATGTGAATGGAACTAGAGGGTATTATGCTAAGTGAAATTAGTCAGAGAAAGACAAATATATGACTTCACTCATATGAGGACTTTAAGATAGAAAACAGATGAACATAAGGGAAGGGAAGCAAAAATAATATAAAAACAGGGAGGGGGACAAAACATAAGACTCTTAAATATGGAGAACAAACAGAGGGTTACTGGAGGGGTGGTGGGAGGGGGGGATGGGCTAAATGGATAAGAGACATTAAGGAATCTACTCCTGAAATCATTATTGCACTATATGCTAACTAACTTGGATATAAATTAAAAATTAAATAAAATTTAAAAATAAGTAAAAAAAAAAAAAAGAAATGGGACTGAGAGCCTTTCAATGTGAGAAACTTGTATGCAGGCTAAGAGATGAGAAAGGTGTGGAAAGTTTGGAGGAATTGATAAAAGCTTTTGTGTATTTAGAATCTAGAGTTAGAGGCAGTGGGGGCCAGCTGAGCCAAGCTGTGCCTGAAATGTGGAAACCTACAAGTTTGTATAGTAAGAATGGGTTTTGAATACTGTTCACTCTAGAATGGCAGTGATGTTCCACAGCCACCTATGTAGGAAGATTCAGAGAACTGAATTCCAGTGGATTGGCAAGAGATTTCAGAGGGGAAAAAAGTCCAATGGTTTCTTGGGTCAATTGTTGGAATGACATGATGTCAATTTATTTATGACAGTCACTTTGTAAGTCACTTTATTATTGAAATTCTAGCTAATATTCCACTCACCTCCAGAAGAATAATTATTATCTTACAAGTGGTCTTTCCAAGGTAGAGTCCAGAGAACATATGTAATGTGGGGGCTGGTTTCTAACTATTATGCTGTCTCTAGTTAAAAAAATTTAATTTGCAATGTTGTTAATCTGATAATTTTCACAGATAATATTTAATTTTTAAAAGTCATTGGTTACCAGCTAGAATGCTTCTGTGTGCAAAATCCAAGAAATTAATTAAAAAACAGTCAGTGATAAATATCTGTATTTTAAGGGCAACATTTACATTGAAAATTGCATCTCTGTCTTGCATTTATGGTAAATAAATAAATCTAGTTTTGCAAACAAAAAATTCATTTTTGTGGAGATAACATAATAACTAAATATAAAATAATAACTAAACATAATGAAGGCCACATTTATTATGGATATATGCTAAACATCTTTTTTGTTGTTCCAAGTGCTATAATCGAACTTCAGGATTTATCTTGGAGTTCAATTATAAATTCAAAATTTATCTCCTCTACCTGGCTGACCCCCAAAACACACACACACACTCACACACACACACACTCACACACACACACACACACACACACACATACACAGCACACACCTTCACATGCATTCCCTTAGAGCCACCTTACTAGATTTTGTCTTTATTAGTCCCTTGAGACAAATGTCACCACATTTCCAAAGTTGTAATAGATCTTGTAAAGGAAAACAGAAAATAATGGTAAGAAGATCCACTCAATTGGCATATGTGGCTCCCCGCTGTGGCTCCCCTCTTCAAACAGAGAAATCAAGAGCAAAAATCATCTAAGAAGGCAAAAGTTATAATATTCTTCCAAAGCCAAGCATTGCACCCAGTCATGCGGACCTGTGCTGCACAGAGTCAGTTCTGCAAGTCAGCTTGTAGAGAGAAGAGTTATTTTAGAAAGATCATCTCAGAAGCTTATTTATATTCTCTTTGAAGAGATGAGTCCAACGAACTCTTGAACTGGACACTTGAAATCCTTAATTTTTGCTGTCACTTGGAAAAGAATTACCCTTGATAATTTGTAATATAATTTATTGGAGAGCAACAAAAGTGGCTGACAATATTATTAGCTGAACTTTTGGCCTGCTTTGGTAAATACCAGAGAAAATGTTTTGAGGGTGGAGCTTGAAAGTCTAATTAGACAACGGTAAGATAAATGTCTCACTATCAAGGAGAGTTTGTATTTTTAAATGGATACGAAAGATTGTTAGAACATTCTGCCCAGCAATTCTGTGTGCCAGAAAAATGAGGTGAGAGATCTGGTATGGAATTTGGCATGGAATGTTTTTCCACAGGTATAATGAGAAAGAATGTTGAGTAAGAGGCTTAAGACCATCAGTTTTACTGAGGGTTGGTGGGGGTTGGAAGGGAGGGGAAAGTGGGTGATGGGCATTGAGGAGGGCACCTGTTGGGATGAGCACTTGGTGTTGTATGGAAACCAACTTGACAATAAATTTCATATTAAAAAAAAAAAAGACTGTCAGTTTTACTTCCAGTTTTGCCTCTGTGACCCCGGCCAAATCACTTCACTGTGAACTTGGATTTCCAAAACTACCAAATAAGAGAGTTGGACTTTTAGTCTCCTTACATCTCTGATGATTTGTGTTGGATTACTCCACATCCAAATAGAGGAGGCCACATATTTTTGGCCATACCAACCACCATTTAAACAAATAACCTTCTCTGGTCTTAATGGAGGAGGAGCTCATGCAGATGCCTGGTGGCCTCCTCCTGGGCGAATGCAGATGAATTCCAATCAGCAGGCATGGGCTGACCAATGTGTCTACAGTCTGTTCCAGCTCCACTGGATTGGGAGGCTTTTGGAGGCAGTTGGGTCACGCTCCCTGACCCAAACTGGCGAAGTGGGAGAGCAGTCAGATGTGCCAGCAGTTACATAACCCATCCCCAGGAGGAAGAATGGAGTGAGTGAACCACAGTTTGAGAGAAAAGCTTCATGCAGGTTATTTGCCCTGTGTCAGGGCCCTATCTCTTCAACTGCCCTCTATCCACTTGTCTTTGCCTCTTGCTTCTGCTTTTCCCCACACCTTCTCCGGATCTTAGTTCCCTTCTCACTAGTGAAGCTGGATTCTCGTGGGGTCGTACAGAAGACAATGTACCGAAACCATTCACCACCACCCTCTTCCTTGTTGACAGAACTCTGTGATCAAGGGTGCCCCCAGCCTCAGGTAGCTAAGAGAAGAGCTCCCATGCTTCAGCCTGAGGGGAAAACACTGAATGGTGTGAGCCAGGCACTGTGTTCCCATTTTCCTGTTATCCTCACTAGTGATTGGCTTGGGTACGGGTGTGAATTACAGTTCTCGCCAATGTGAGGGAGATCACTTGAGAGACTTCCAGGAAAACACATATTGTGTTGTCAGCATTCAATGCCTTAAATGCCATGGCCATCTTTTGAAAATGAGAGATAAGCTGACAGGCTGAGTGAAGTTGGTTGAGTAGAGAAATGGAAAGAATCATCTGGGTCGTTGGTAATATATCTGAGTTGCTTAATCAACCCTGGAACCCATCTACCTCTTGAATTCTGGCTATATGAGATTTTTTTCTTCCTGTTTGAGTCAGAAGCCAAAAACATCTTAATACAGTTCATGCTGGTGCACTGATGAGGCAGTGAGGAAACTCCTGGGCTTTAGAATTATGGGGACCTGGTTTTACATATTAGTTCCTCCACTTCTAGGTTGTTGCTGACGAACAAACTACTTTAAAACTTCATGACTTAAAAAAAAAAACACTAAGCATATATTGTCTCTCAGATTCCATGGGTTGCAAATTTTGGGGATGGCTTAGATTTTCTCCTCTCATGAGACTGGAAACAGGTATTGGCTGGGGTTGCAGTCACCCGACAGCTTAGCTAGAACTGGTGGATCTGCTTTAAGGGACTCACTTGTGTGGCCAGTGGCAGGCCTCAGTTCCCCACTGCCTGCCCTTTCCAATAGGGCTGTTTGAGTGTCCTTTGTTTTATTAATTTTTTAATTTTTCTTTATTTGTTTTTTTGAGTGAGAGAGAGAGAAAGAGAGAGAGAGAGAGAGAGAGAGAGAGAGCAAGCTGGGGAGGGGCAGAGAGGGAGAGAGAGAATCCCAAGCAGGTTCCGTGCTGTCAGCACAGAGCCTGACACGAGGCTTGAACTCATGAACTGTGAGATCATGACCTGAGCCGAAACCAAGAGTCATATGCTTAACCGACTGAGCCACCCAGGCACCCCAAGTATCCTCTGTTTTAAATAAAGATCTTATTATTTTGGTATGAGAGGGCTAACAGATCAAGAGATGAATGCCAATGAAAAGATAATTTGTTATACTGTCAGGTCACAAGGGGAAGGCACATCTCCTCCACAGGAAGGCACTGGGATTGGCCTGGGGGGCAGAGGCAATAAGGGGAAATGGGGGCAAGAGCCTTTACTTGGTTTCCATGGGAAGGAAGGGGTGAAGCAGGTTGAGTAGGTGTATTAGGATTGGTTAATTTGAATTATTGCAGCAGGCCCTGGGGCATAACGGCCGTTCCCTCGTTGTCTAGTACCTGGCCTTGGGGGTTACTAGTGGCCCAGAGTGTGGGAGCTCAAGAAAGGAGGTGGTTGTGGATATGGGTCATGGACTGGTTGACTTGCATGTGAAAAGTGTGCTCACAGACACGTTGTTTGTTATCTCTAGGAATTGGCTTGCCCAGGGAGGGGCAGTCCCTCCAGGGTCGTTAAAGCCCTAGATGTAAAAGCATAGAAATACAAAAATAAAAGAAATGAGTAATACACCTTCACAACATGGTGGCTGGCTTTGCCCAGAGTAAGCAGTCCAAGAGAACAAGGCAGAAGTTGCAAAGCTCTTTGTGATCTAGATTCAGAAATCACACACCATCACCTGTGCCATACTCTACACAGGCCATTCCTGATTAAACGTGGGAGGAAACTACTCAGGGTGTGAACACCTAAGAGGTGGAGATCATTGGGGGTCATCTTGGGGGTTACCACACATTTGAGAAATTACTTAACCTCCAAGTCTCAGTTTGTCTGTCTGAAAAAGATGGTAATGATATTATGGCAGTCAGACCTCTTGGTTGCAAGCAACAGAAAACAATCCTGGCTTACTCAGGCAAAAGGTGATTTTACTAGATAAATTCAGGGCAACTCACACAATAGAGGGAGGCCTGGGAGCAGGAAATGTCGTGCAAGGTGAATGGTTTGGTCAGGAAATCGGTGTTGATGTCACCCCCACGGGACACTGGATATTGCTGCCTGAGCTGAATTCCCACCACACAGCTGTTGCTATGAATCACTCTTCTGTCTCCTGAAGGTTCCACCGTGCTGGCAGAGTGGGGACAGGACAGTCTGGCCCCTTCTGCTTCCAAGAATTCAACAAATGTCCACTGCTTCTTGGGATCCTCATGAAGATTAAACAACAATATATGAGTCTTTGGAAAATTGAGAGTCATCAGTAATTGGTTGTTTAATAGAAGGAAGAAAGCAGTCACCTTGGGGGTGACAAAGTGGGTTCAGAGATCTCAGGTAGAGAGGGATCTTACCTTAGACTCCGAAGCATCCTCATAACGTGTCCAGACACACTGATCACTTCTAATCACACCCTCATCCCTCCCCTGCTCTTATACACATGTACACATTCTTTGTTTTTCCACCTTTATTGAGACATAATTGTGTAAGCTTAAGGTATAGAAGGTGATGATTTGATACATGTCTATATCGCAAATTCATTAACCATAGTAAGGTTAGTTAACACCTCCATCACCTCACATAATTATTTTTTTTGTAGTGAGCATATATGCACATTCTTAATTTGCTGAGTTTTATACAAATCCTATCTCCATTACGATGTGGTTGTTCTGTGACCCGGGTTGGAGATTAGGAAACAGTGTAACTAATTAAGAAAAGCTAAAGTAGGGGTGCCTGGGTGGTTCAGTTGGTTAAGCACATGACTTCAGCTCAGGTCATGATCTCGCGGTCCGTGAGTTTGAGCCCTGCGTCGGGCTCTGTGCTGACAGCTCAGAGCCTGGAGCCTGCTTCAGATTCTGTGTCTCCCTCTCTCTCTGCCCCTATCCCTCCCCCCCCACCCCTCCCAAACACGTGTGCACATGCGCGTGCTCTCTCTCTCTCTCCCTCAAAAATAAACATTAAAAAAAAGAAGAAGAAAATCTGAAGTAAAAGCTTCCTGTGAGAATTGCAACCGTGACCCCTTAGTGCTCTGATAGGAACCACCATTAATTGTACTAATTGGTGTTTTCCTCATTGTGTCATTATTACGTTTACTTGTCTCTCTGAATCGGCAAGACATGGCAAGATGCCTCTTCCCCGAGAGCCTGTGCTTTCCTAGCTGCTGGTGTGGGTCTTACTATTCAGACTCAATCATTTCATTCGAAGGGCCTCACCTGTCTTAGGTTTGAACTCACTGCGGCTGATGTGTTTAACTTGTCAGTGGTTCTGAAACTTTAGTGTCCCTGAAGATCACCAGGAGGGCTTGCTAAAACACAGACCGCTGGGCCCCACCCCGAGAGTCTCAGATTATAGTAAGGCTGGGGTGGGATAAACATGTTGCCTTTCCCAAGTTTATTTGACCACAGAGGCTTTTTAAACATTTTCCTGGACTATCTCCCTGAACTAAGTTCCACCAGACTTTTTCCAGGAAACCTTGATCTATAAGGTGTCCGCTACCAGATCCCCCCAAAGTGGAAAAAGCAAACAGGTTCTTCTTGGATCAGTGGGATAGTCCTATCTATTTTCTTTTAAGTTTATTGATTTATTTTGAGAGAGAGAGAGAGAGTGTGAGTGTGGGGAGGGGCAGAGAGAGAGGGAGAATCCCAAATAGGCTCTGTGCTGTCAGTGCAGAGTCCAACTTGGGGCTCGATACCATGAACCGTGAGACCATGACCTGAGCTGAAATCAAGAGCTGAATGTTTAACCAAGTAAGCCACCCAGGTGCCCCTAGTCTGTCTTTTTTAAGAGGAAGGAAATTAATACAGGAACAGCTGGTGAGTCAGGACATGGGGTGTGGTGCCTGTCTGCTGAGTGGTACCTGTGTGAACTTGACAAGCCCTTTGTCCTTTCAAAGGTATCCTGTTCTTATTTACAAAATAAGATCTGTAGGAGATTAGGCTGCATCCCAACAAACTAATCTTTTGCAACTTCACAGCTCCCAGAAACATCGGAAAGGGATGGCTGAATAATGTTTGTTAATGGGAGACATGGGAAGTAAGGAAAACAGTTTTAAAAAGTCTTTTAGAAGTCAAGGATAGATATGGGGAGAAAATACCTTAATGAATATGAGGGATGGAGAATGTGAGATTGCATTTAGTTTCCAATGGCTGCCTTAACGTAGTACCACAAACTTGGTGGCTTAAAAAGAACAACAAATTTTTATCAGTTCTGGAGGTCAGAGGTCCAATATGGGTCTACTCCAGCCTCAGCCAAGGTGTCAGCAAGACTGTGCTCCTGCTTGGAGGCCCTAGGGGGTTCACCTCTGTTCATTGTCTGGTTTCCGAAGGCCACCCACATTCATTGGCTCCTGGCTCCCTTCCTCCATCTTGAAAACCAGCAACATTGCATCTCACTGACCATTCTCCCTAGTCACATCTGTCTCTCTGACCCCAGCCAGGAGGATTGTCCCCTTTTGAGGAACCTTGTGATTAGGTTGAACTCACCCAGATAACTCAGGATTACTACCCCCTCAAGGACATCTGCAGAGTCCCCTTTGCCATGTAAGTTAACATGGCTACATATTCTGAGAACCCCCATCCTTGGGGGATGAGGGGGCATTATTTTGTCTTCTACATGGATGAAATTTTGTGTTTAAAGAAGTGTGGGTGTTGAGAAGACTTACTCTCCTTCCTTTGAGTCCCACTGATGCTCTGTCCATATCTGTACTTTCTCTGTAACTTAAAAAGATTTTTTTAATGTTTATTTTTTAGACAAAACACAAGTGGGGGAGTGGCAGAGAGAGAGGGAGACAGAGAATCCAAAGTGGGCTCCATGCTGACAGCAGCAAGCCCGATGTGGGGCTCGAACTTATGAACTGTGAGATCACAACCTGAGCTGAAGTTGGATGCTCAACCGACTGAGTCACCCAGGCACCCCTTTGTATCTTTAATAAAACTGTTCTCACTTCCAAAAAAAGTTAAAAAAAGAAAAGAAAGAAAGACAGGAAGAGAGAAAGGAAGAAAGAAGTATAGGTGTTGACATGAAAAATTGAAATTAGACTTCATAATATATGGGGTAAAAAGAAGTAGAAAGGGCTGATATGAAAAAAAAATCCAAGAAAGCAGGTAAGTTACAGTAGGAACAAAAATAGTTAAGTGTTAGATACACATTAATTCTCTGTGAAAAAGCCAGAGCAAATATTGGAGGCTTAGCATGGGATTGTTTTTCTGTTATATAGCATACCTTCACAAAACAGAACTTAAAACCTAAAACTCACACCATTTAAACGGCAAGCCTGTGTTAGCTTTAATGAAATTGGTCCTGCATGGTTTAGCTTGACTTTCATGGGTGGAAGATGGTGGAGGGAGCCCCACGAATTGTCTGAAGTCATCACAGAACCCCAGACAGTGTTTGAAAGAATTGTCAGGAACCTGGTGAGGTGAGGACAGCCTTGCCTTTGTTTAGTGGCTTCAGGGATGTGGAACAAAAAGAAACACAATATTTACATTCAAGGTGTGAGTGAGCCTGGGCCCAAGGGGTGGCCAAAGCATCATCCAAAGGTCAATCAGATGGTAAGAACTAAATTCAAGTAAAAGTATCCCAGTGAAGGGTGTACACCATGGTTTTCTCAGCCTCAACACTACTGGCATTTTGGACCAGATAATTCTTTGATGTGGGGGACTATCCTGTATGTTGTAGGAAGGTTAGCAACATCTTTGGATTCTATTCATCTGATGCCAGTAGCACCCATTCCCCATGTTGTGACAACCAAAAATGTTCCCGGGAGTTGCCAACTGTCCCCCTGAAGGGACAAAATTGCCTCAGTTGAGAACCACTGGTATAGACGGAGAACAGGTGAGGAGAAGCAGTGAGCCAGTAGGTGGAACCCAAGAGCCTAGAGAGATTTTCAGGACATGAACCAAGGGAACGGTCTCCAGGACCTTTTGCTGGACCTCGTGGGCTGGCTGGGAGCCACCAGGAGCGTCCAGCTGGCTGCATATTGGTCTCTTAATGACTGTGGCAGCCTCCAGGTCAGAAGAGCTCAAGCACAATTTGTTCAGGTGTTGCACTCTGGCTATTGTCCATTTGTTATGCAAGCACAGCCTTTAAAGGACAATTCACCTGGGCAGGTGACATGTCGTTTGCAATATAAACAGCTTGGGATCTATTATCTTGTTTTGCTCATCTCGGTTAACTGTCAGTGCTCAGGATCCCTGATTTGTAGAAGAAGGAAAAAAGGATGGCCGTGGAGAGATTCCTGATGCAGGCCGGGCCACCTCAAACCTATACCGATGATTTGATGCAAACTAGAAAAGTTGCACCCCTTGTGGATGAATTCAAAGAGGGTGTCCCTCTAGGCTGGTCAAGAGTGGGGCCGGGAGAGCAGATGGCACCTGATCTGTAGCCCTGGCCCCACTCAGCATGGCACCCTGCATGGTAAGCACGTGCCGAGCTATTGGGCTGAAAGGTCAAGCTCTGTGACCCACACTGGGTTTTACATATCACAGGAAACACGTGTGAAGCTTGATTTCAGACATGACATTGGGATGCTCTAGCTATGAGATATCCTAATGCTTCTTTACCATCAGAAATAGAATTTTCCTACAACCTATTGTCAGAAACAAAGGCAATAGATTATGAAGCAATGAGTGAGAGGTGGTTTAGGAATATTCTAAGGGAGAAGAAAGCAGAATGCATAGCTAGAGGAGGCTGTACCTATTTGCTTCTGTGTGTCTGGACTATTCATTCATAAAATATAGGACCTAAGTGATGAGGGAGATGCAGAGATAAATAAGGAAACTGTGCTTTTTTTTAAAGTTTATTAAATTTTTTTTTAACATTTATTTATTTTTGAGGGAGCATGAGTGGAGGAGGAGCAGAGAGAGCGGGAGACACAGAATCTGAAGCAGGCTCCAGGCTCTGAGCTGTCGGCACAGAGCCCGACCCGGGGCTTGAACTCACAAACCATGAGATCATGACATGAGCTGAAGTCAGATTCTTACCCAGCTGAGCCACCCAGGTGCCCCAAGTTTCTTTACTTATTTTGAGAGAGAGAGAGAGCAGGGGAGGGGTAGAGAGAGAGGGAGTCCCAAGCAGGCTCCATGCTGTCAGCGCTGAGCCCTATGTGGGGCTCCATCTCACGAACCACGAGATCATGACCGGAGTTGGAGCTGAAATCAGGAGTCGGACACTTAACCAACTGAGCCACCCAGGTGCCACTGATAAGGGAGCCGTGCTTTTATGAGTGAGGGCAGACCTCTGAAAGCCCTCCTAAGTTTCAAACACTGATGGCCCAAGGCCCCTGGTTCAGGAGATGCCATTCCGGAGAGCAATCGTGATCCACTGCCTGCCTTCCTGTGAACTGCCTTCAATGACCCCAGAAGACCAGCGGTGTTGACCTTCTTCCTGGACGGCCTAGGTGTCATCCTGCCAAGGGGCAGAGAGATTCTAAATCAAGAAAACCTGCATTAAATGCAGACGTTCCCATGTTATACATGAAGACCCTGAAACAGACCAGCTGCTACCATTTGCAAGGACCTGGGCTAAGAATACATGCGGAGACCCACACAGCTCAGGTCTGATGTTTAAAGAGAATTTGTTCCACCCTGTATGTACATGGGCAAATATATCTTCATAGCAACAAAATTGGGGAAAAAAGTGAAATCTGTGGGTTTTATCTGACTGAAAGTTTGCAAAAATTTTTAAAAATGATGATTTTGTGATTATTGCACACTTGTGGGTATTGTTATAACACATTTAAATGAGCACTAAAGAGGGCGACTGGGTGGCTCAGTTGGCAAGTTTCTGACTTTGACTCAGGTCGTGATCTCATGGTTTGTGAGTTCGAGCCCTGTATTGGGCTCACTGCTGTCAGCACAGAGCCTGCTTTGGATCCTCTGTCCTGCTCTCTCTCTGCCCCTTGCCTGCTGGCACTCTCTCTTCCTCTCTCTCTCTTTCAAAAATAAATTAAAATATTATAAAAAAATAAATGAGCAATAAAGACACACAATTCATGTATAACTATATATTTATCCATAAGTTAATGTTTTTGCTTTAATTTCAACAAAATCAATATGTTGTTATGATTAAGATTTTCATATAATTTGTGTTATATTGATAGTAAAACCAAACTAGATTAACTTTCTTGAATCTTAGGTTGTTTTCCATTTCAAATTGGATAAATGTTGCTCTGCAGAGGCAGCAACGATTGAAATTATCAGTAACATTCTTTTTTTTTTTTTTTTTTTTTTTTTTTGAGACAGAGAGAGACAAAGCATGAACGGGGGAGGGTCAGAGAGAGGGAGACACAGAATCTGAAACAGGCTCCAGGCTCTGAGCTGTCAGCACAGAGCCCGACGCAGGGCTCGAACTCACGGACCGCGAGATCATAACCTGAGCCAAAGTCGGATGCCCAGCTGACTGAGCCACCCAGGCGCCCCATCAATAACATTCTTAATTTTAAATAGCAAGCTTTGTAACGAGGTCACATGATCCATTGCCATTATCACACACTATTACGAATATTGAAAATTTCATCCTATAAATTAATTTATATCATGATCTAACAAATCCTTTAGAACAATATCTTAAAACAAATCTGGATCCATATAATATAAAGAGTTGACACCGCGTTTCATGCATATTATGTGGGTACCTACATACACACACATTCAAGAGTAACGTGAGTTGTGTGTGAATATTGTGCTAATTCAGGAGACCCTCTAGAACCCAGAAACTGGAACGTGAAGAGGAACAAAACTCCATGGGCAAGGAAGGTCTGAAGAGCTAAGCTGTCCTTCCTCCCCTCCAGGAGCTCCCGCTGCCCGGGTCCTCCCCACTCTCCACGACAGCGTCTGTTTCTGACATCAGCCGCAGTGCACTGTACAGACTTCTGCAGGTTTGCATGAGCTCACCTGTTCTTTGGGGAACAGAGCAAAAGTTAGAGGTTTGCCTGGGAGCTGAATGGTGTCAGCCACCAGCAGATGTTCAGGATTACAGGTTGCGCTGAGCCACTGTTTAGAGTCATGTGACAGAGGGCCTCTTATAGCGATGAGCCCTGGGACGCCCAGCCCAGGTCTGTGGCCAGCACTGTATTACTTGCTAAGTCACCAACTAGATATCACTGTGGAGGGTTGAATGGTGACCCCCTAACAGATACAACTATACCCTAATCCTTAGAACTTGTTGACTGGGACCTTATATGGAATAAGGGTCTTAACAGACTTGTTAAATTAGGGATCTCAAGGTAAATCATTCTGGATTATCCAGGTGGGTCCTAAGTACCATGACGAGTGTCCCTACAGGAGACAAATAGAGAGAGGGGGAGAAGAGATTATATAGATGAGCAAAGTGAGGCTCAAATGGGCCAAGTAACTCGCCCCAGGCCACATGGTTGGTAAGCTGGGATTGGAACCCAGGTCTCTCGAATTCCAAAGACCTTTAAGCACACACAGAAACCTCCCTGCTGAGTCATATACCCCGCAGCAACTGAGATACACCCCACGCGTGGTGGTTTCATCTGTGCTACGTGGTCTTTGTCCCTCTGCTTAAAAGGGGGAATGATTCTTTCAGCACGCCCTCTGCCAACACCGGGCTCTTTACCAGCACCTCGCAAGTGAGATATAAGTTACAATGGACTGACTATTCTTCCAACTCAGTAGATCATGGGAACAGTGTTTCTGTGTCATAAAGAAACAAAAACTCATAGTTTTTTTTACATCTATTTAGCCTCTGGGTCGTTTGGGTTTATTTGTAGATGTTGCCAAGATGAATCAGAAATCTGGGGAAACTATTTGTCCTTGGAGAAGGACAGCAGTCAGGGTGGAGTTTTGTTACTTTCTTTTTGCTGATTTTGAATGTGTGTTAAGACTATCTCAACCGTCCCAGGAGAAATAGTTAGAAAGAAAAGTTTGTGTTCTTAAGACTTAAAATGTATACTCTGAGCTCACTTAAGCTACAAGGGACTGTTCTCCAACTGCTGACAAACCCAAATATACTGTGTGTGTGTGTGTGTGTGTGTGTGTGTGATGGTGGTAGTTGGAGGAAGAAGGTCTGGTTGACATGGTTATTTTTATTTCGTTACCATTTATTTCTTTTCTTCCAAACAAAAATTTACCCCATTTTACAGGTGGAAACATTGAGTCTTGCTGAATCAAAAGGGTTTACTCCAAGTTAATCCAACCAGACAGACTTAATTACAAATGCTATGCTTGTCTCCTCAAGAAACCATTCTATTTAGTGAAAACGAGAGCTGTTATACAATGAGTTTTGAGGCTAATTTTAAAGCAAGTCATGTGTCCCTCCCGTTGCTCTGACCCAAATATGAGACAGAGATTCAAAGCTGCGCACAAGGAAAACCAAAATCAATAAGGAGGCCCGACATGAGTATTTTGGTTGATTACGGGAACTCAAGCCTCATTTTTCAGCCGCTGTGATGCTTCATTGCTTGGGATTCACCTGATGTTCCAGTTAGGGCACTGCCCCCCAAGGCTGTACAGAGGGGGATCTGAGTCCAGAGCCAGGCCCAGAGATGACTTTGTGTCACTGTTCTCTCCAAACCCTGATTTCTAGAGCAGTCAAGAGATGCTAATCTGACCTCTCTCACAAAAATGGCCTTGCACTGTGCTAACATTAGCTAAGAGGTTTGAAACTCCTGTTCTCTCTTGAAGGGCTAATGGTTGAAAGGGAAAGAGTGCCAGGCAGCTGGCAACCCTCACAGTGGCCTGGGCTGGGAAGGGGTAGTGCAGACAGAAGGTGCTGGAAGGTTACTCCCGATCTCACTTTTCTGGATCCCTTCTTTCTGGCCAAGGGTCCTGTACACAATCTGCCTGGAACTTCTCTCTTCTCTCATTTCTCTACACCAAATACCTGCTTCCAGGGAAGAATCTGATAAATTTGTTTGCATCAAGGAGAATAGAAAAACTCTTTTTTTTAATGTTTATTTATTTATTGAGAGAGAGAGGGAGAGAGTGGGGGAGGGGCAGAGAAAGAGGGAGAGAGAGAAATCCCAACCAGTCCCTGCACCTGCCACAGCACAGAGCACGATGTAGGGCTTGAACTCACAATCTGTGAGATCATGACTTGAGCCAAAATCAGGAGTCAGATGCTTAAACAACTGAGCCACCCAGGTGCCCCAAGAACGGGCAGCACTTGCATTTTGCAGACCTAAAAAAAAAATAGGGGATCTCTGTGTTTTTCAGATGTCAGGGCAGTCAGGGAAGAGGTATGCGACTGGCTCTGGGGGACTGGGAATGTATGCACAGGAAGGTTCGGGTGAGAGCCGGACAGGCATTTTCAGAGAGGAAGACAGCCACTAGAAAGGGCTCCAGCAGTAAATGAAGGAAGCCGTGGGAGCTAAGGAGGCAAAGAGCAGAAAACCTGGAACTGAAAACTCATGCTGGAAGTATTCTTTTTCTTTCAAGTAAAAGATTCAAGGAAAGAAAATATATGTAAAACTCACTCATTTATACTTTCATTCATTCATTCAAAGGAAATGGTATTTGCTATCAGAGAGGTAGCAGGGAGCGAGCCACGGACAAGATATACATGGTCTCTCTATACCTGGGAGATGGAACTTTCTCTCCAACTAGCAGGGTGAGGCTAACATAATTTCACGTGGTTGTCAGTGCCTTGAAAAGACAAAACAGGGTGAGGAGATAGGAGAGCTGCAAGGTAGTTGCTTGGGGCAGGGGTGTTTAGATGAGGTGACTGGTCAGTCTTCCCAGGTCAGGTTTCCAGGTTTAACAAATAAAAATACAGAACACCCAATTAAATCTGAGTTTGCGAGAAGCGATGACAACTTTTTCAGTACAAGCGTGTCCCATGCAATATTTGGCACATACAAGTACTAAAAAAATTATTTGTCATTTACCTGAAATTCAAATTTAACTGGGCATCCTGCATTTTATCTTGTAACTAACCCTATCCTCTGAGACCCCCGTAAATGAGGTGAGGGAGAGTTTCAGGAGAGAAAACAGGAAGGGCCAACGTTTCCAGGCAGAAATGAGCTTGGCTTGTTCAGGAAGTCTCATGTTGGAACAGGGGGATTGGGGGGCGGGACCCCAGAGATGTGGGCAGGAGCCAGATCACATGGGGTCACAGGCCCGTGTGAAAAGTTTGGATTTTATTCTCATTTGTGCAATTTTAAGGAAAGCCCTCAGCACTGCAATTACTTATTTCCATGATATTCCAGTTGAGTATTGTGTTTCCCAAAGCAGGCATCACTGACATTGCTTTAAGACCAGAGTTTAGAATGAGAGAGTAGGTGCTTCTGAGTTGGGGGGGAGGGGAGGGGAGGGGAGAGTGAGCAATGCCTCCCTTAAATTTCCCTGACCTCACCCTTTTTCCTCATTCACTACTGCCTTCAGTTTTCCTAGCACTGGAGAAAGCCTTTCATCATACCATAAGGAATGAGCTTAAAATGCTACTGGGAGAAGAGATTTAGGGACTCAAGTTCTTACTAGTCTGTAAATGACTACTCCAAAGTGTTTTGAAGGTGATGAATGGGAAAGCACGTAGCAGGAGTCAAGGGAAGATGGCAAAAATATGAAAAAGGGGCATCTGAGGGTGCTCATGTCAGGCACTGGCAGTGTGACTAGTTGCTTAGCTGTGACCTTGAGTGTGGGCCAAGTAGAACTCAGAACGAACTCTCCCCACCTCTCTCTATCTAGATGGCCAAGAATCTCTCGTGGAAGAGATATTCAGAACCAGGCTGGCTGCAAACCACTACTGCCAGATGGCGGAGCAGTCAAAATATTGAGCTGTGAAGCCCACACTGTTTGGGTAAAGACTGAACTTGCATTCCTGCTGCAGACCTTGGTGGGCTCCAGTCTGAGAACGCTTCCTGCCGCCTCTGCCATTTCCCTCAGGGACTCACTGAATGACTCACAGCTCATTTCCAGCAGTTTGCTCCTTGCAGGGATTTCTCCCTCCCAACCAGCCTCTTCTCTGGCCTTCTAGTGAAAGACACCCTGTGCCAAAAATGGAGTCTGGACTGTATTTCTGTGAGAACAGACCTACCTTCCTTTCCATGTAATATGCATTTTAGGGACCCAAAAAGAATCTTGTGAGGTGAACAGAAAAGCAGCAATGCCCCCATTTTCTAGATGGGGAAACTCCAAGAGGCTGTCTTGTCCCAGGTCCAAGTGGAGGAGTGTGGACTTCTGACTTGTGTCTTTTCTCACACACGAGGAGCCATCAGTCCACTTGAAAATTATTTAATGGGGTGCCTGGCTGGCTCAGTTGATAGAGCATGCGACTCTTGATCTCAGGGTCGTGTGTTCAAGCCCCACGTTGGCTGTAGAGATTACTTACATAAATAAAACTTAAAAATAAAATAAAAATGTCATTTCTGTAGAAAACCATGGTCTAGAGAGCAAGACAGTATCTTCAAGGGGGAAATGAGGGTCCTCTCATTCTTACAAAGGCATTTATTTCAGATAGATTGAATCACTCTGTGGTAGACTGGTTTATTCTTTCCAAAAAATGTAATGACTCCCCCATTATACACATAATGTTTACTTCAGAAACTTCGAAAAGTTAGAAAAACACAGAGACAATAAATATCACCTGTAATCCTCCCACTCAGATATAATTGCTGTTGATATTTTGATATGTATCCTTCCTGTCTTTTTTCATACACATAAGACTGTATTTAAAAAAAAATTTTTTTTTAAGTTTATTTTGAGAGACAGAGAGAGAAAAGAGGGGCAGAGAGTGAGGGAGAAAGAGAATCCCAAGTAGGCTCTGCCCTGTCAGTGTGGAGCCCAACGCAGGGCTCAAACTTATGAAGCATGAGATCATGACCTGAGCTGAAATCAAGAGTCAGATGCTTAACCAACTGAGCCACCTAGGCATGCCACATACGGCCGTATTATATTAAAAAAATTTTTTTTAACATTTATTTATGAGAGACAGAGAGAGACAGAGCCTGAGTTGGGGAGGACAGAGAGAGAGGGAGACACAGAATCTGAAACAGGCTCCAGGTTCTGAGCTGTCAGCACAGAGCCCGATGCAGGGCTGGAACCCACAAACTGTGAGATCATGACCTGAGCCAAAGTCAGGAGCTTAACCA
Organism: Panthera onca; assembly: GCF_046562875.1. NCBI lineage: Eukaryota > Metazoa > Chordata > Mammalia > Carnivora > Felidae > Panthera > Panthera onca. The sequence continues at coordinate 50,440,479 of NC_138343.1, forward strand.
ACTGAACTGCCCAGGTGCCCCCACATACGGCTATATTTTAACAAATTAGAAGAAAATGTGGTATAAACTGATTGATAACTTGTTTTTTCATTTAATAATACTTCCACGATTTTTTTCTCACATCATAAATTTCTTTCATCATCCTATAAATGAGGTCCCTAATCTACTCAACCCATTTGGACTTTCAGGTTGTCACCATGTTTGTTGTTGTTGTTGTTGTTGTTGTTGTTGTTGTTATAAACACCATCGCAATGGGCATGCTTGGTCTTTTAAAAATACAGTGATGTTTGTACCCAATTGTTTGGGTAGAGGAAACAGAGAAAGTTGATAGGTGTCAGCTTGATTTACATCCGTCTTTTGGAGCACAGGGAAAAGTGAGGCCAGGATTTCAAGTGCCCCCACTGTAAATGCTGTTTCCCTCCCCTGCACTCTTAATTCTTTTTCTCCAACTTAACTGTCATGGTATTTATGACCCCCACTTCTAGTAGCTCCTTTGCTTTCTCTCTGCCCTGCTATTGCTGTCCTCATCACCACGCTTGAAACCATCTCATCAGAGCCTCCCTGGTCTCGCCAGCTGCTGGTGAGTGTTTTCTGCGTCTTGACTCTGTCTTAAATTTATTGCTATTTATTTCTATTTATTTCTATTTATTTCATTTCATTTCATTTCATTTCATTTCATTTCATTTCATTTCATTTCATTTCATATATAGAGAGAATCCCAAGCAGGCCCACGCTCAGTGTGGAGCCCCTCGGGGCTTGATCCCATGACCCCTGGGATCATGACCTGAGCTGATATCAAGAGTTGGATGCTCAACCAAATGAGCCACCTAGCCGCTCCTGAAAAGTTATTTCTAAGAGCAGTGAATGAAGAATCCTCGACACAATATCTGAAGTCATGCCTATAAAACTCTTTGGCAGACCATGGCACGGACCACTTTGCCTGTGAATACATCCCACCACCTACTTATGCTTGACTGGGGAAGCGGTAAGAATCTCAAAGAAAATTAACAATAGAGTGACCTCTGGATTTTTTTAATTTCTTCACTGGAAGAAGTTACCATCACTCCATTCTCTCCTCATCAAGGCACTAAGAGTTTGTGAGTTCTAATAATCAGAAAAATTGGGATGATCATAATTCCCAACCTATAATTTGAGAAGCACTTAAGAAAGGTCATAAAATCAAATAAGGCTCAACTTAAAAACACACACACACACACACACACACACAAAACCTTTGTTGTGGATCCTAAAAATAGTTCCCAATGTTGTCCTTCACCTTCACAATTATTTTAGTCTTTCATTCTAAATCCAAATGGCACAGAGCAGCAGAATTTATACATTAAGTTCATAAGAGAGCAGACAGCTCATTAATTCTTAACATTGGTGGGATTTGATTGTTCACTGTCATGTGCTCCATTCTGAAATATATCTGGCCTGTTTTCCTGAGATGATTAAGATGTCTTATTGATAACCTCAGGGCTATTAACAACACAGTGCCCTTCTTGTGCCAGACAAGGTTAAAGCCGCCCCCCGCCCCCACCCATGGGAGGGTGTGGGCAACATCTACACTAATCATCTCAAATTCATTCATTCATAAATTCATTTATTCAGGTATGTGAGACTTTCCCTAGGTGCCCAGCAAGAGAAGATCTTGTCCTCCAGGAGGGAGACAAAATAAGTATTTAACCTAATGAATATGTTACAAAGGAAAATAAAGCCAAGTAAGAGAATGGAGTGTGTGTGTTGGGGGGAAGGTGATATTTTAGATCTGGTAGTTCGAGAAGGGCCTCTTTGGGGATGTGGCATTCAAATGCGGGGACGAGTCATGGAAATCTCTGGGGAAGAGCAGCAAGAATAAGGACCTCAAGATGGGAAAGGCTCCACCAGAAAGCCAGCAAAGACTTGAGGGTAGCTGAATGCAATTGGAGGGCACGGGGTGATCTGAGGAGGCTGGGGCCAGCTCAGGGAGGATAGGCCATGGGAAGATTCAGCATTTGATTCTCTGTGAAGCAATTGTCTAGAGGTGGCCCTGAGGCAGAGGGAAGCTAGTGACCCTTGGTCTGCTCTACCATGTCTTTCCAATGTGCTGATTCGCTACAGACTCTCCCAGGCCCTGCACCCAACAGTGACCACCTTGAGTCCCAGCAGGCTGGAAGCATTTAGGGATTTGGGGGAGAGTTTCTGGGGTCTTGGTCACTATGACTGTCACGTTTACTGACTTGGGGGTTTTACAATTCAGATGAGCTGCTCTGGCATCCTAGGTCTATCGGAAACAGATGAGATTTTTAAGGAATGCAGACTTTATTTCTGCTACACCACCACCTTGCATAACCATCAACTATTATGTGGGGATAATTCCTTCTGAGTCCCCCTGGTAGACCATGTGATCCATATGTATTTTCTCTAGCCCTTGACAAGGTCACATTGTGTCTTAGTTCAATACCAAAGTACCATACACAAAGTGGCTTACAGACAGACATTTATTTACTTCTCAAATGTCTATTTATTGATTTTGAGACTGAGCAGAGGAAGAGGAGAGAGAGGGTGAGGGAGAATCCAAAGCAGGCTCTGCACCTTCAATGCAGAGCCTGACATGGGCTCGACCTCAAGAACCATGAGATCATGCATGACCTAAGCCAAAATCAGAAGTCGGATGCTTAACCGATTAAGCCATCAAGGTGCCCCACAGACATTTATTTTTTTAAAGTTTATTTATTTTGAAAGAGAGAGGGAGAGAGTGCGAGTGTGGGAGCTATCAGCACAGAGCCCAATGTGGGGTTCGATCTCATGAATTGTGAGATCATGACCTCAGCCATAATCAAGAATCTGGTGCTGAACTGACTGAGTCACCCAGGTGCCCCAGAAGCGGACATTACTTTCTTTCTTTTTTTTTTTTCTGATTTTTTTTTTAACATTTATTTATTATTGAGAGAGAGAGAGAGAGAGAGAGAGAGAGACAGAGCATGAACATGGGAGGGGCAGAGAGAGGGGGAGATACAGAATTTGAAGCAGGTTCCAGGCTCTGAGCCATCAGCACAGAGCCCGACGCAGGGCTTGAACTCACAAACTGTAAGATCATGACCTGAGCCAAAGTCGGATGCTTTATCGACTGAGCCACCCAGGCACCCCAGACATTTATTTCTTATAGTTCTGGAGGCTGGAAGTCTGGAACCAGAGTGCCAGCAAGGTCAGGTTCTGGTGAGACCCTCTTCTTGGTTGCAGACTGCCAAGTTCTCATTGTATCCTCAAGTGGCAGAGAGCAGAGAGAAACAAGCTCTCTTATGGCTCTTATAAGTACACTAATCCCATTAATAAGGCTCCACCCGCGACTTCCTCTACTCCTAATTATCTCCCAAAGCCCATCTCTTTATACCATTACATTGGGGGGCAGGGTTTCAACATATGAATTTGTGGGGATGCAAACATTCAGTCCATGATACATGGTTATCAAGTGGTGACAGGATCTAAATTCAGATCCAGTTGGCTGGAAAAACTGTTTTTGTTTTTTGTTTTTTGTTTTCTTAACGATCTATCTCACTGGTTAATCTTTCCTGAGTACTTCCTTTCATCACAACATTTATGGAACATGTACTGTTTGGAGCTGTACCAGGTGGGCCCTGGGGATGGAGATACAAATACAAGACAGTCCCTGTCCTCAAGTGTCTTAAAATGGAGTGGGCTGTCTGGAATCCATACCTCATCTTCCAGAATGGAGTGAGATCATGTAACACACAGATGCCCCACGGCCAACACACAAACCATTTTAGACTTCCTGAAATGGTCATTTGTCTTCTTCTTCTCATTAAAGAACCTTGCCAGCTGCCAGGCAGGTTGTGCCATTCATGAATAGCATCCATTGAGCCATTTGTCCTTGGCTGACATTGGTACTCCCTATTCATACTTGGATTTCACTTTAGTTTGGATCGTAAACTGTCACTTGAAAAAATCTTCAGCAAGACAGCCCTGCCTATCATGCAGGGCTAGAAAGACAAGTTGTCGATGTCGAAGCCCGCTTGTCACGCTGCGGCAGCTCAACTGAGTGATTTTTTCACCGTTGCTTCCCCAGCAACTGGCAAGATGCGTGGAGCAGAGTGGGCATGTGCAGAGGAAGAACCAAAAACAGGGGGCTGGAGGAAGCAGCATGTGGCTGAGATGCTGTGTAACCTCCCTGTGGCCAAAATGGTTTGGAATCGTCTTTCTTCTGTGTCTGGGAGAAGCTTAAATTCAAGTCTTACTGTGATGCTGAAAAAAATAAATGCTATGTGGTTGTCTAAATATAGATTACCGTTAGTTTTTTAAAAAAAGACTTGTGAACTTCTTTTTTTTCTCCTGAAAATTTTTTTTATCACATTTACAGATATTATTTGGTATTTGCTTTTATGACTTGGCAGTTTCTTTTACCCAGTGGCATCCCAGAAGGAAGGGAATCGTGCAATAAGTTAAAGCCCTTTAAATATTCCAAAGCTTTAAATCAGACATTTTAATATTTGGGGTTCTCTTTGAGTGACTCTCCCAACATTCTAATCCATTAACTGATAATGGGTATTTTTCAAATATATAAAATCGCATGGATATAAAACTCGTGGGCAAATTCTCTCCCTGGTTGGAAAGGAAGTAGCCAGCATGATTCCAGTCCATGCAGCTGTAAATGCCCTGAGACTAGCTGGTCTGAGGGGCTGCTGTTGGGGCGTCTCCCTGCACAGTGAGCTCTAAAGGCATCAACATGGGAACAGAACAGCTCGTTGGAAAGCGTTGGAGGCCACGCTTTCCTCGGCAGGTCACGGCAGGGCACGTACCCTCTGTGGGATTTAGCTTCATCTGTAAAATGGGGAGGATGGCCGCTCACAGCTAGACTCGGGGCGGAAAGCACCTCTGGCCTCACTCTGTTGGCGCTTGGTACTAAGCACGCGTCCTAGTTCATTCAGGCTGCCGTTAACGGAACACACAGGCCGAGTGGCTTATAAACAGAGCACGTTTATTGCTCACCGTTCTGGAGGCTGGGAGTCCAAGATCAAGGTGCTGGCAGATACGGTGTCTGGTGAGGGTCTACTTTCTCATAGGTGGTCATCTTCTCGCCGTTACCTACATGGCAGAACAGAGGAGCTAGCTCTCTGGGGAGTCTTGTACCAGGCAGTAACCCCGAGCGCAGGGGCTGTCCCTCATGACATAATCACCCCCCGAAAGCCCTACTTCCAGGTACCGTCAACACTGAGCATTAGGCTTCAACGTATGAATTTGGTGGGGGCGGAGGTGGGGGAGACACACATTCAGACCATGGCGCTGTCCCCACCTGACTCCCTTCTGGGACGCCTGACCCAATCAGAATGCCTTCAGGGATCTGGAAGGCTTGTGAGCACACCATTTCTATTTAACTCAGATCATAAAAACTGCTGTCTCCAGAAAGGTGCTCCTTCTCTGGTTTTATTGCACTGATGGCTTACTTTTAATCCTTTTATCCAAACTTTGTACTTTTCTTCTAATCTTTTCCTGCCTCTGCTTCTACAGAAACCTCATTGCAAATCTCCTACCACAGGGCCAGGGACACAGTCCATGCTCACTTGGACCTTGGGCCAGAGAAATTGCTGAATTCCTTGACTTCATTTCATAAAGAGCCACATTTAAATCAAGAGTTATTTTCAGCAAAACACGCTGTAAAAAAATATAAAGCTCTTAAATTCTCCAAACACTGGGGACTAATCTAAAAGAGCCCAAATAAGGGGCACCTGGGTGGCTCAGTTGCTTGAGTGTCTGACTCTTGATTTCAGCTCAGGTTATGTTCTCGCGGTTTGTAGGATCGAGCCCTGCATCTGTGCTGACAGCATGGAGCTTGCTTGGGATTCTCTCTCTCTCTGCCCCTCCTCTGCTCATGCACTCTCTCTCAAAAATAAACAAACAAAAAAAATAAAAGAGCCCAAACAAAATGTTGCTGTATTAAATCCAGGCTGCTTTTCTTAAGAAGTGTTGAGATACATAGGGAAGGCCTTACAGTCTATGGTCCCACAGAGCCAAATAGTATTCCTTGTATCATGCTCTGTGTGTTCAAAGTCTCACCTTGGAGATGAACAGCAAGTTATGTTCTGCCTTACATGTCAATGTCCTGACAAGGCAAGGAGCTATAAGCAAATTTGGGCTGTCGGGAGTCCTACTTTGCAATCACACAATGTTTAAGAGGGAAGGGACCAGAATGCTCCTACAACCCCCTCGTTTATTCATGAAAGACCCAGCAAATCATGATGTATCCTACCAGAATTTCATGCCAGTTGGTGCTATTAATAGATAACTTTTGAGTGACCACTTAAGATTAGACTATTATCCTACTTAATATCATTTTGTGAGGCAACTAAATTTAAGATGTTCAAATCATCCATTTTCCTAAGAAACTTGAGTTCCCTTACCAAGAGCTTTTTTTTTTTTTTTTTTTTTTTATGCTTATTTATTTTTGAGAGAGAGAGAGAGAGACCCCCGTCCATGTGGGGCTTGAACTCACAAACCATGAAATCATGACCTGAGCCACCTAGATGCCCCACCAAGAGCTATTAATAACTGAGCTTCAACCAAGGATAACTTAGTGCAAATAATTTGTATTGAACAGATTTAAAATTGGATACAGAATTGATCAGCATGCTTCCTTGTTTACTTACCTATGTGATCTTTTCATCCTTGATAATAAGTGACTTTTACTGCAAGGGTCCGTGCTAAACGCTTAATATTTCATCTCTGCAATAAAAATTTTTTTAATGTTTATTTATTTATTTTTGAGGCAGAGGGAATGAGTGGGGAAAGGGCAGAGAGGGGGAGACAGAGAATCCCAAGCAGGCTCCACACTGTCAGTGCACAGCCAGATTCAGGGCTCAAATTCACAAGTCATGAGATCACGACATGAGCCAAAATCAAATGTCAGATGCTTAACTGACTGAGCCACCCAGGCACCCCTCATCTCTGCATATAAGTTCAGCTATCTATGCTAGGTATCTATATCTCTCTTTACAGTTGGGGAAACTGAGGTTCAGAAGAGCGAGGTAATGCTTGCAATCGCACAGTAAATGGCAAAGCCTTTATTCTAACATGTACGCTGTGTCACTTCCAAAGATACATAGACCCCTTCTAGAACAGGTAAGAGTGCCTTTTGTACCCTAAGACATATATCCCATTGCACTCAGTTCTAAAATAAGGGTGGAATTTAGGGTCTAGGTTGGGGCCACTACAATTCTCTGTTCTGAAGCCCTTAGGAAAGCTTAATATTTGAATTCTGACTGCTCTCTTGTTAAGGGCATGGCATGACTTTGGGCCTTGTTCTTACTCAGTAAAATGAGCTCTGGATGAATCCATCAGCAGGCAGGAGGGGCTTTGACAACCCCTGGTCACACAGTTTTACAAAGAAATGACAACCGATAAGGGAGTACAGGAGGGTGTGAGATTGTTGGAACCTGGTACTGACGGTTTGCTACAAACAGGTACCTGTTTCACTGGACATTGCTGAAAAGGGCTAGATCGGTTAAAGCATGATCAAATTCATCAGTCAAGGGAAACCCACATCTATGCTTATCATTTGAACACAGAATGCCAGTAGTAATACGTGTTGACATAGTTGCTTACGAATTTGTTTACAAGCCATCATGGAATCCCACCCGTGATCCTTCCTCCAGGTGCCCCAAGTTTTTTAGACTTCAAGTGCTAGGTCTTTGGCTGGAAAGAACTGTCACCAGGGTTGAGGCCCCCTTTGCATCTGCTCAACGGACAGGCTCCCATCAGTTAATAACTAAGGAGAGTCCCAAGTCTTATCATAACCACCGCCAGGCCCTGCCTCAGCACTGCTAGTAACAGGGAGCAGGAAGAGGGCGTCTGGGCAGGAGGCATAATTACTACCTCCCCTGGGAACTCTGAGCACGTGTCATCAGTGGGAACACCCAAATTCCAACCTCTTCCCACTTCACCTTATTTAAAAAATAAGCAGTTTCTCTCACACAATCAATAGTTGGGTGCCATGTGTCACCTCACTGGCTCAGCCTTTTGCTCATTCGTTCCTGCAGTCTCTCTCAGGCAACCTCAGCCACCACCTACCTAAATCCAGATGGTCTGCAAAGGCTCAGATTAAGCCCCCACCTTCACAGAGCTCTTCTCAACCACCTTGTTAGAAAAGTTCTCTCTCCCCGGGCTTTTACAGTGGTCGGTTTACATCCATCTCGTGGCACTCACCACAAACCACCCTGTGAAATCATCTGTGTGCATGTTTGGTCCCGATCCAACAAAGGCTTCTTTAGGAACTGAAGTATTATGTCACAGATCCCCGTTTGCTCAGGACACCTCCCTCAGCCCTCTGTACCCAGCACTCTCCCAGTGAGTCCGGATGATCTGGGAAAGGGGACATTCAGTGACAACCGTGTGATTGGTTCTCTGCCACCACTATATCGTCAGGTACTGGGTTCCAGTTGGCTTACTCCTACAACTTCCACCGCAGAGCCTGAGCCATCTGCACAACCTTAGACCACAAGCTGAGTCCAGACATTATATGAAAACAATGGCAAAAATCAGTCCTGGGAACTTTCTCCCTTTGGGTGAGTGCCATGAATTTGCTGGCACTCAACATATTTATGGCACATATTCCTCAGAAAAGGAAGCTCAAAAACATGTTAAAAATGACAAAATGAGCTTTTTTTTTCTTTTTCTTTTGAGAGAAGGCATGAGTAGGGGGCAGGCAGAGAGAGAGAGAGAGAGAGAGAGAGAGAGAGAGAGAGAGAGAGAATCCCAAGCAGGCTCCGTGCCCGGTGCAAAGCCTGACACGGGGCTCGATCTCACAACTGTGATATCATGAGCTGAGCCAAAATCAAGAGTTGGACGCTTAACCGATGGAGCCACCCAGGCACCCCAATAGGTAATAGTTTTAAGAGATGAGTGAACAGAACAGGATCTTGAAGGTAACAGCTAAAAACTTAGTTTACTCTGTGCTTGATGTGGTTCCAAGGGCTCTGTGTTGTATTTGCCTAAAGGCCATACAGGCAGAACAACAACCAGGCAATTAGGCCTCCACATTGTGCTTCTCACATGAGGCTGCACTGCCCCTCCACATACATGGGATGGCTGCTAAGAAGAAGGGAGATGTGAATCCTCCCTCCCCACCCCATCCTCTCCCGCCCTCCCAATTCCCTATATAATAGAGAGAAAAGAATGGGAACAGGTGCGGCCTCACTCTGCTCTCTTACCCACTTACATCTCTGAGGGGAGGAGGGCGACTCTGGCTGCCGAGATTGGGAGATACACTGAACATACTTTCTCAGCACGGCAACGTCACTAGGACAGAATCTGACGGTGCAAGGGGAGCTTGGAGTTAAGGTGGGTCAATTACTGGTCAACGCAAAATATTTTAATGACCTCATCACCAGACCAACAAATACCACAAACCACTGGTGTGCTAGAGCCAGCCCTGCTAAGTTTACGTCAGTAGGGTTATCGGCCAGGGTAATAAGTAAGCCCTATTGTAATCTTAGCTTCACCCAGCCAGTCTTTCCAGTGAGATGAACTATTTTGATCTTCGTTCATCTGATTTCTAGGTCTTGTGTTTTTTTCAAAGTGTTCTGGATTTAGAGGGGAAGGGCATGGATCGGACTAATCACCACCACCAAACCCCCATAGCCCTCTGTATTTTTCAGACGCTATCCCAAATACTGAATGCAGTCTCACATGACGTTTTTAAGGTGATATTGACAAGCTGGAAGGCATTCAAAAGCTAAGATTCCAAGGGCGCCTGGGTGGCTCAGTTGGTTAAGCATCCGACTTCAGCTCAGGTCACTATCTCACGGTCCGTAAGTTTGAGCCCCGTGTCGGGCTCTGGGCTGATGGCTCAGAGCCTGGAGCCTGCTTTGGATTCTGTGTCTCCCTCTCTCTCTGCCCCTCCCCCACTCATGCTCCCTCAGAAATAAATAAATGTTAAAAAAAAAATTAAAAAAGAAAAAAAAGCTAAGATTCCAGCCTACACTGGGGACCATGTGGTACGAAGGAGATGGAAGAAACATGTCAGTGCTCTGTGTACATGGTTGGATCTGTAGGTCAGACTTGGGGACACGAAATGGTCTTTGGCAAAGAAAGCGATAGGGCTTTGGGACTAAGGTGGGTTCTCATTACTCTAGAGAAGGGGTCAGCAAATTACGGCTGCGCAGGTCTTGTGTTTTGCAAGTAAAGCTTTATTGGAACACAGCCACGTCCATCCATACACGTATTGTCTATGGCTGCTTTTGCTCTACACAACGGCATAGAAAGTCACGGCAGAGACTGTATGGACTGCGAAACCTAAAATTTGTATTCTCTGGCTCTTTACAGAAAAAATGTGCAGACCTCTGGTCTAGACCTAGGAAAGTAACTAATCGCCTGAAGGTGTGGGGAGGGAGAGAGGATGGGAGGAAGGGGGAAGAGGAGAATTTTGGTAGGGGAAGAGGTGAAAGTGGGGAGAAGGGTGGAATGGAGGATGGGAGGAAAGGGGGAAGGGGGGCATGGAGGGGAGGGGGAAAGGGTGGGCTTAGAAAGCTGGGACCTTTGGTTGGGATATCAGAAAAAGGCCGAGACGAAACCATTAGGGGGACTGACCACCATGCCTCACTACATGGGGATCTGTCCTCATGTGAGCTGAGCAACAGGATAACCTTTCCCACTAAATTATTTACATCTACCTGGGTGAGTTCCTACAAGGTGAAGAAAGTGGATTTTCCTCCAATGTGTCCGAATTGGTAGCATACAAACAACGTAAAACGCGAGCACAGGTAATCAAAAATGTTTTAATGATTAATGTTCAGACATTATTTAACAGTGTGGATATACCCAGGTGAGCTAAAGCACACTTTGACAGCACACTATTGAATGTTATAGTTTCTGTATTGAAATATGTAAAGACATTCGCAAACTAGTACCTAGGAAGACACACATTTACAAATATACACATTCTAGATTTGATAAGGTAAATGTAAACAGATGCTGTGACTCCTTCCAAACAGAAAACCCACAAGACTAAGAAGAGAACCAATCGGCTCCCTATAATATGAATGTGCAAAATTAAAGCATGATAAACTGATATTTACATAAATATCAAACCAACAATTAGTTTATACATTGTCGATGACCTTCTCAGATGCGTCACGAGTGGTTCAATGACTGTTTTTTCCCCGAATGCAGAAGATATTCAGAGACTAAATTTCAACACTTTAAAATGACACACACAATAGTCCTTATTTGTTTGACCACTGCCTCAAGTGTGATAGACATGATTTTATGATAACCAGTCTTATTTTTAAATAAGCAGTTCTACACAAATCTTTAGATTCTAAGCAGAAAAAAAAAATGACATACCATTAGATTTACATTAAACAAATTATCTCTATCCAATTTCCCAGTTCTCTTAGGCTATAGCTATCTGTTTAATTTTACCTTAAAACTTTTTAAGGTCCCTTTTCCCCCCATTTATTCATTTTAATAAGCTAGGCACATTTTAAAAGAAGTTTGTGTCAAAACAGACAGCAGCACAGGAATCAACCCAAATTTGGACCCTGGCCAACTAGTTCCCCATTGTTCATCTATGGGATTCCGTCAAATGGTAAATATTCAATATCTCTTTTGAAAAGTGTACATCCTCCCTCTGACGAGTGGAAAGCAAAATGGGCGTTGTTTCCTGTATAAAAACACTTAGCACTTCAGATATTTTAAATGTCCCACTCGCCCTACATACTTCCTAAAATCTTGAAGACAAAGAATATATACTTAGGTTTCATCAAAACTGCTTTAGAGCCCCCCCCCTCCCTTTTTACATTATTAATAGTGGCACTCAAAATAAAAAAATAAGATCTGTTAAAAAGTTAAACTGACTGTTCCACTAGAATTGAGCCTGCCTGATTTAAAGCCAATATTATAAAACTGAAGGTGCCATTTCTGATTTCACATATACAAGTCACTTGACATTATGTGTCACACGCTAGTTCAATAAATCATGGTCTTTGATTTTTCTAAACAGAGCTATTAAAAATGAATAAAAACTTGAGACATATCCTAATTTAAATTAATAAGCTTTGGGCCCTGCTTTTTAAATTTTAAGGCATGTGTGTTTTTCTACTGTAACAACATTGTACAAATTTACAGTCACATGCATGATCTACAGTAAAAAAAAAAAAAAAGTTTGGATTACAGTGTTTTTAAATTGTGAATCACAATTCAGCACCTATCATGTTATAACTAATAAGGCAACAGCAGTGTCGTATACTACAATAATACGCCCTCCATAGTCTAGCGCAGGGTCGGTGAGAGCCCAGAAATGTTAAAAATCTTATGCCTACATGTATAATCTGTATAGGTATTCTAGGGGTTTTGAACTGATGAAAGAGGTCCTACATGAGTCACACTATTGTAGGCCGGACTAGTTACAGCAGCTGTTAACGAGCATCGGGCACAACTCATACTGTGCTTACAATCAGACGATGGGTTTTGGAGGTCTTCAACTCTTCCGCTTCAATCCTTGCGCTGCTTCCTTGGCTTCACATGGTTTTCCAGGGAAGAAAAGCTGTTGGTGTGTCCGTTCACAGCAGCCACGGACCCATTCTGGTGGTCTTTCAGGTGCTCTTTCCTCCGCGAGGCCCCCTTCTTGTTGTAAGTCTGAAATGAAGAAGGGCAGACAGGCCGTGTGAATGGGTGCTCTGCTGGTGGATGGGGGCGCCCTGCTTCCCTAACTCCAACCTAGTTTCCTGCTAGCATCCAATACCGCGAGGTCTGCAGTCAGGCGACCCTGGGTACATTTTTTGCCACCGGTTTTAATCACTTTTTCTTTTTTGAGGCGTAGCATGAGCTGAGTTCAGGGAGGTATAGGCTGCGATATAAGTGCTATTCTAAAAATTAAGTAGAAAATTCCATTTGCGCTTTATTTGGCTTCGCCCTGTCTGTATCCGGATGGCAGGTTATCGAGGTTACAAGGCCACACCAGCTTCTCCCTCTCTGTAGTAGTAGCTCTCCCGTCACTCACATCTCTTATCTTCAAGGTCTGCTCACGAGCTCACTCAAACACACCATGTGCAGGGGTGTGTGAAGAAAGGTGCCTGTGGGCACAGGGAAGGGGCTGAGCCCCCAGGTGGCTGGTCGACGGACTGGGCTTTACTGCCTCCACATCCATGGCCTCTGCCCTTGCTCCTGACCTCTGGTGCCTGCCCAGAACCAGGCACTGCACGGGAGCAGGAACACACGTCATCCAGGGGTGGCGGGGAGCCACCAAGTGATCCATGGGAGACAATCTACCCTAAATGGACCCTTCTGTGAGTAAAACTTACCTCACATCATGCACTTCGGAATGAACTGAGCCCCCAAACCCAAGCAGTGGACATGTGAGAAAACTGGGACAAAGAGGCAGATTTCTATCTACAGCTGAGAGCTGTGAGGGAAATTTCTTTGGACATTTAATTTCGTCACAAAGTTCTGAGCAGTAGGGCTGTGAGACTGACTGAAATCACCCATCACGTGTCTGCAGGGGGCCCTGAGCAATCCAACACGGAGCTTGTTCAACAGCTCTGCTTTCCCACGTGAATCCCGAGCCCTCTTTCCAAAGATGGAGCCCTCTGGAGGTTTGGGACAGATTTCAGCATCTCCTATGTTGGCAGAAGTCCCCCTCCTGTAGGCAGGGGCTGCCCTGTCACTGTGACAGCAAGGGTCCCACGTGTTGTGATGGCCCCCTGAAATGAACAGATGAGGGGCTTTTTAGCAAATGCCACAGAAGAGTGAGATTTACCTGAATGTAGAAGTTTGTGAAGAAAGCAATTAGAGAGATCATGTATCCAATCTGGAAGTACAGCCACCCAAGAGGGAATGAACACGGCCAGATGACCCCGCAGCTGGTCTGGATGATTGTCAGCACAAACTGAAGCTGGTGGGAGAGAGGGGATACAGCTGATCAGCCATGGCCCATGGACACAGTGCCACCCCAGACTGGCTCTCCATCCAGCACTCCTCAGTCTGTGAATAAACACTTACAGGCCTTTCTGGTGCAGAAGTCAGTCACTTCATAAACACTATGCATACATTTATACATAAATTTATCCTACACTATATATTTGCCTTTGTCTTAAAAAAAATGTTTATTTATTTATTTGGGGGGGAGGGGCAGACAGAGAGGAAGAGAGAGAATCCCAAGCAGGCTTCAGGCTGTCAGTGCAGAGCCCGATGTAGGGCTCGAACCCATGAACTGTGAGACCATTACCTGAGCCAATACCAAGAGTCAGAAGCTTAACTCACTGAGCCACCCAGGGACCCTGTGCCTTTGTCTTATATATATTCTTCTCCCCTTCCAGGCTACTTCAATCACCTTTTCTCTAATTCAGAAAATAGGGATGCCTGGGTGGCTTAGTCAGTTAAGCGTTGGACTCTTGATTTCAGCTCAGGTCATGGTCTCAAGGTTCATGGGTTCAAGCCTCATGTCGGACTCTGCACAGACAGCATGGAGCCTGCTTGGGATTCTCTTCTTCAATCTCTGCCCCTCCCCTGCTTGCACTCACATGCACATGTATAAGCATGCTCTCTCTCTAAAGTAAAATTTAAAAAAATGCAGAGAATAGTTAAAAATACTATATTGTACATACGCAAGCTGTTAAAAGAGAGTAGATCTTAGAAGTGCTCACAGCAAGAAAAAAATTGGAGCTATGTATAGTGACTCTAGAGGTTAATTGAACTTAATTGTCCTAATCATCTCACAATACATACATATATCCAATCATTATACCATATACTTCATACAATGCTACAAGCTTATTATATCTCAATGAAGCTGGGTAAAGAAATGAAAACTTAATCCCCCCTCCACATACAAACTTTAGGGACCCTGTATAGAGAGATGCAAGGTATTTAAAAACAATGTTTACTTATTATTTTTGAGAGAGAGCAAGTGGGGGAGGGACAGAAAGAGAGAGAGAGAGAGAGAGAGGGAGAGAGAGAATCCCAAGCAGGCTCCACACTGTCAGCGCAGAGCCCAAAGCAGAGCTCGAACCCACGAACTACGAGATCATGACCTGAACAGAAATCCAGAGCTGGATGCTTAATTGACTGAGTCACCCAGGTGCCTCATAGAGATGAAAGATATTTTTTTGTTTGCTTTACCTTTTTAGGGGAGAAAGGAAGGGTGTGGGGGGTGTATGTTTAAAGATAACAGTGGTATCTCTGTGGGATATGCAATCCCACTGGACACTCTTCTGATTCCTTATCCATGTACCATTTGGGTTTGAAGAAGGCTGGTCTGAACTTCTATCGGGATTTAATGCTAAGTTCATAGATAATTTCTGATGAATAAATCTTGAAAAGCATGTGGAATTGCTTGGAGAAACAGGGAAAAGGAGTGAAAATGAGGTGTGGCTCCTGAAGGGTGTTGTCTTCTAGAGGAATAACAACAGGGGGCAGGTTTCTGTCCACCACATATCCCAGCTCCCAGGGTTTTTATGTAGAACTGTTTTTTGTTTTCTTTCCCTTCTTCTCTTTTTTAAGGTTAAGTATTCCCGGCTAAGAAATAACTAGGAGTGGTGCTTAAATCTAAGCAAACTGAGTGCAATCTTCTACTTCAAAGGGCAGAGCTTAAATGGGGAACCAATTTTCCCAGTCTGTTCTTTTAAATGCTGCTTCTGCGTAGCCAGGGCTGGGTGGTATAAATCAATTTCGGCATCACTTCTCAAGTGTAACAAGAAAGTTAAAGAACAATTATCCCTTCTCACAGGTGACTGAAAAAATTAACAAGGACTGCAGAGCAGCTGGCAAAGAGGTGATGATGAAATGTCAAACACATAAGTAGTTCAGACCATCTTCTCAGATTTTTTTTTGCCAGATTATTTTTAAATATTGGAAAATCATAATTGACTTGGAAAGACTGGAATCAGCTTGGTTTCTTTAGAAAAATGTGTTGATAGGGCAGGGCTAGGGCTAAGGGTTTAATGTCTAAACCCTCAATCAGCTAGCATTGGCCTATTGCCTCAGCGTCCTCATCCACAAAATGGGGATAACAACATGAAATGAGACTATTGGAATAGTCCACGTAAAACTGCTTCCTTACATAGACTCAACAAATGTCAGTGTTTAAGATTAGTAGTAATATTAATAATTAGTTCACGAAAGAATTCACAAGGGGAGAGAAGTATGCATCTGTAATATGCTGACAGCTCAGGGAAGCTTAACAAAGGATGGTGAGACAAAACCACCAATGCAACAGTTGCCCCGGTGTGGTGAATCTCAGGAAGGAGGCTGTCATCTGAAGCACAGCAGGTGCCATTCTCACCAACAGGTGCTTTGCTACACGGGGGCTGAGAGGTCACCTGGCACCTGCCTTAACAGACATCCTCACTGCCTAACAGCTACAAGTAGCTGGGACTCCTGCTACCTCGCCCCCCAGCTCCTTCTAAAACTCCTGGAAACGGAAACACACACACACACACACACTTTGTGCACAAACTAAGGACAAAGGGCCTAACTTGAAGTCAGAAAATTAGATTCTAGTTCTCATTCTACAACCCAATTAGCTGTGCGCCCACAGGCACAATTTCCTCACCAATTAAAATTAAGAAAATTTTCCTCTCTGCAAGTAGTTTAACTGGATCAAATAAGAAAGGGCGCGAGAGGCACATGTTAGATGCTATTACTTTATTTTTATTTTTAAAAATTTTTAATCTTTATTTACTTTTGAGTGAGAGAGAGAGAGAGAGAGAGAGAGTGTGTGTCTGTGCGCGTGCAAGCAGGGGAGGAACAGAGAGAGAGAGGGAGACACAAATCGGAAGCAGGCTCCAGGCTCTGAGCTGTCAGCACAGAGGCAGACGCAGGGCTCCAACTCACAAACCGCGAGTTCATGAACTGAGCCGAAATCGGATGCTTAACCGACTGAGCCACCCAGGCGGCCCTATTTTTAATTTTTTTTTTTTTTAACGTTTCTTTATTTTTGACAGACAGAGCATGAGCAGGGGAGGAGCAGAGAGAGAGGGAGACACAGAAACCGAAGCAGGCTCCAGGCTCTGAGCTGTCAGCACAGAGCCTGATGTGGGGCTAGAACCCACAAACTGCAAGATCATGACCTGAGCCAAAGTTGGACGCTTAACCGAATGAGCCACCCAGGCGCCCCCTAGAGGCTATTAAATAACAATACAGCCAGGAAGAGGCGGGAGGAGCCACTGAGTCCTGGGAGGAGAGTCCTGGGAGGGAGAGTTACATACCAGCTGGCCCTGAGTGATGTACTTCTTCCACCAGAGGTATGGGCGCATGGAAGGGACAGATGACAGACCGTAGTACGAGTACATGAGGACGTGGATGAAGCTGTTAAGTGTGGCACCAAAATAAGCTGAAAGAACAGAGGGGATTTGGGAAGGAGAATGCATCAGTGTTTTACACATAACAAGTTAAAAAAAAATCCAAAATTCTTTTCAAATCCCCAAAAAAGATGCTTTCGAATAGGGGCTGGCAGATACTGCAGCAATAAGCACTTCACGGACCTGTACTCAGAATTCAGTTGGCACTTGGGCAGGCAGCTGCTGGGATGCTTTAAGGCCAGGGTCAGCTGGAGCTGCCAGGGAGGCACTGAATACAAGAGTCAGGAGGCCGCCACCCCATTCTGGCACCAAATGGTTTTGTCGCCAGACTCCTATCACCTAGCTGCTTTTCTTTACATGCCCAAGTGCCTCAGACTGCTGTGCTGAAGGCCTGGGGAAGGGAGCAGACGAGCAGTATGTTCACAGCTGGTTGTCTAATACACGTGCTTAGGTTTGAAGAGGCCTTGGAAGGCCTGCACACACATATATGTGTGTTTATATATACATACATTTTTTTTCAGTAATACAGAGTCCAGTTCCTTAGAGACAAAAGACTCCTCTTTTATCGCATGATTTTTAAATTCCAGTAGAATCACCAATTCTTTTTTTTAGATTGTCCTCCTCCCCCACAGCAGGCAACCCAACAG
Organism: Panthera onca; assembly: GCF_046562875.1. NCBI lineage: Eukaryota > Metazoa > Chordata > Mammalia > Carnivora > Felidae > Panthera > Panthera onca. Next base: position 50,458,414 of record NC_138343.1, read on the forward strand.
AGCTCTCCAGCTTTCCCACGAGCCACGGTCCACAAGGCTGGGATCAGGGAGTGCATTTCTACTCCTGGCTAGCACAGTAACTGGCTGTGTGACCTTGGGCCAGTCACGTGCAGTTCCTGTGGTTGTTCCTCATGGGCCCAGTGGGGCTTGTTAAAATCCACTATCCTGCCAGTTCTTTGAAAATGTAACCCACTCTTCAAATGCAATGAGACACTGTTTCTATTAGAAAGTTAAGTCATTAATCCTGAGCCATAAGATGTGATGGTGGGGGAAAGAAAAAAAAAAAAAACATGAGAGGGGGCCCTGGAACCTGAGCTCTACCAAATCTTCTACTATCTCCATTTCTCCCAAACCCAAAGGGAGCTGAGTTTGGCAAGTTCCCTTTCTAGTCTTAAAATTCTATGACTGCGTGAACCTTGCTGGGCCGAATTAATCAAGGTCAGTGCTATCCTAGGAAAAAACACATGAATAGACCCAAAGGTTCTCAAATTCCTCAGTGCTGGATGGCAGAAATTTTGATCAGAACATTTGTTAGAACTCCCAAGCTAAATCTAATGGTGACAATTTAATCTCTGAAAATTATGAGACTTCAGACCATAAGCTTTCTAAAAACAACACCCATCCTTCTTTGAGCATTTACTTCAAATGCTGGTGCCTGCCCCTGAAGATGCCCTGGGAGGGTCATTGTATTAGCGTATATGCAAGACTTCTTAGGTGCCCCTCAGCTAAATCTGCGTTTCACCAGTAGTCTTACTCCCTGGTACTCCCTCAAGGTTGTGCTTCTGTCTTTTTGGCCTGCCTGTATCAGTCAAACACCTTCCACACTGTAGAGAAACAAGGACTAGAAATTACCTGGAACAGCTGCCCTATATGACAGAGGACACTGTCCCTATTTATTAACATGCCCCAGGCTGGAAATCTGGTCTTTCCCTCACTTTGCCAAGTTAGCAGAGGATGGTTTATTAGCTAGAAAAAGGTTCTATCAGCTCAATGAGTGCACAGCCACACTATCACGAAAGCAACTCAGACACAAAGTTCAAATGCTTGACCTAGAAATCTACAGAGGCAGCACCTTCTCTAAAAGCCTTGGTTTTAATTCAGCCCCTCTGCTCACACCTGTTCCCAGACCCCGCCTCAATTTAAGTCTTACAGTGGCCACAGGGGACCCAGTTCATCACAAACCACCAGATGTTCAGCATGGAGGCATGGTGGTAGACGTGCAGGACCGTGATCTGGTGGTTATTCTTCCGCAAGATGAAGAAGAAGGTGTCCATGAATTCGATGAGCTTGGAAAAATAGTACCACCAGAGGACACGGATAATCTAAGAGAAAGAGGTCATCAATGTTTCTCTGGAATACCACCCCTGACATGTTTTACTAACATCTCAGAATCCCAGGTTCACTCAAAGCCCCACTGGCTCAAGTTCTTCAGCAGCTAGGAGCTCTGGTCATTTGGAGAGCATTGCTAACTAAAGAATACTGGGGGTGGGGGCAGGGGGCGAGGAGCTTGGAAATGACAACAGGGAAAAATTTTAAAAGAACCACTGACATCCTCCAAGATGAACAAAAAAAACGACACGTTGAGATGATGTCCTGAGCTGAAGAGTCGGACATTTAACCAACTGAGCCACCAAGCGCCCCATCGAATAGTTTTAAGGAGAGGAAGGACTGCCATGCTGAACATATAGCAGCAGCCTTTTATGTAAAACACTCAGCATGGAAGTCACAATGTACAAATAGACCACTCTCCCAGGGCACTCTGAGGAATGATTATAGCATTTAAGGCATTATTCATAAGATCCTGTTTATATAAATGCTGAGAAATGCATGCGTTTCCAACCCCCCCTCCCGCCCCCCCGGAAACTAAAATTAATAGGACTCAATTTTACTAAATGAAACTGCAGTTTTTATCTTAAACCTTTCATGTTGTTCTAATTTTCATACCATGTGTATGTTAAAAAAAATTCTTTTAAAAATGTCAGTAGGAATTACCTTGGGCAGTGAAGTCATGAACTTTTTGTTTTTTGTACGATTTGTTAAAAAGAAAAACTATTAAAAAAAAGAGAGACCATACCTTCATATCTGCTTCTCCTGCGCTGCGTGTGCCCTGACAGAAGAAGTTGTACCTGCCTTCCCATACTCCTGTCACTAACTAAAATAAAACAAAACAAAACAAAACAGAAAAAGCCAATCACCAACAATATCAGAACATATAAAGCCCTATTCAATTAAACTTCAATTAGTTTCTGAATTTGCGACAACTGACCTTGGGCTGGCTGAGGCAAGTCTGCTCTTTGCTCCTGAGCAAAAATCAGGATGACAGGGAGTGTGGACAAAGGGAAGTTTAGATGACCTAAGTCTCAATTTCACAAGGGGTGAACTGGGAGTCACTCCAGGGTGCTGCCTTACCAAGCTGGCTCTCTCCACAATTTTCAATTCCCCAGGCTGTCACAAGGCCTTGACCAGCTTGGTGGCAGGCTCTCTGGGTCCTGCCCACCAGGCAGCTTCAGCCCTTCCCTAAACCAGGGGCTTCTCAAACTTGACCTTGGGGCATCAGAATCCCTGAAAGGGTGTGTTAAAACAGGATCACTGGGGAATGTTTTTGATCCAGTAGGCCTGGGGTGGGGTCCAAGAATTCCTAGGTTCCCAGGCAATATGGATGGTGCTGGTCTAGAGACCACACTCCCAGAACCGGTGCTGTAAAACCTAGGATCATTCAGTAAGCCTCGCCTTCATTATTTCCTGTTGCTGTATCATCCCCTGGGTCCACGAAGCAGACCTCCACAGTGTCACAGAAAGGACCCCAGAATTGAGCTGCAAGCTCCAGGTATCACCAGTTCAATATGACGGCCTCAGTTTCCTCATCTGTACACAGTGAGGACACCTGGTCTAGATGAGACTTAAGGATCCACTGTAATGTCCAGAGAAGAGATTTAATTTGAACACCTGTGCATGTCCACAGTATTTTTTTTTTTTAAGTTTGTTTATTTTTGAGAGAGAGAAAGACAGAGTGTGAGCAGGGGAGGAGCAGAGAGAGGGAGACACAGAATCCCAAGCAGGCTCCAGGTTCTGAGCTGTCATCACAGATCCCAATGTGGAACTTGAACTCATGAACTGTGAGATCATGACCTGAGCCGAAGTTGGATGCTCAACCAACTGAGCCACCCAGGTGCCCCCACACTATGTTCTAAACAAACACCTACGGGGTGCTACTCCTTGTCCAGGTAAACTGTAGCTCACTGCTTCCTCCCAAAGCCTATGGTGACCTTGAGTTTTCCTGGTGACTTTCTCTCTGGTGGCCAACTGGCACTAGATGGGTACAAATGTTGTGGCCTGCCTCGTGCCTGATCTCATCTGGTATCCAGCATAAAAAACTGGCCTTGGGTCTCAAAGTGTGTTCTCCAGTCCAGCTGCATTCACATCTCATGGGAACTTACAAGACATGGAAATTCTTGAGCCTACCCTGGACCTTCAAAATCAAAACTCTGGGGGCAGATCATCAAGATAGGGCTTCAGAGTCATGATCACAGACCTTTGGAGAATCTAATACTGTGGTTTATCAAGTGTGGTCCCTAACCTAGAAGCATCGGTATCTGCCAGAAATTTGTTAGAAAAACAAAACCACAAGCCCCACCCTAGACCTACTGAATCAGAAATTTCTGGGTGCAAAGCCCAGCGGTGTGGTAACAGGCTGTTTTACAGGTGACTTTGATGTAGCTAAAGTTTGAGAACCACTGGCTCAAAGCTGTGGTTCCCATTCTAGTTGCATAACAGGATCACCTGGGGAGTTTCTAAAAACTAATGCCTGGCCTCGCCCCAGATCATTAAACCAGAATCTTGAGGGGCCTTTTACAAAGCTCTCAAGCTATTTCAACATGCAACTAGGAGTGGAAACCACGGGTTTCATGGTGGGTGAGCCACGAAGGATGACAAGGGCCTGAAGACAAACGGTTAAATTTCTACCCAGTCTGACCTCAGAAATGTCGGTAGTGGGTGTGGCCACTGCACTCTCACTGGACACCCAGCTTAGAAACTGCTTTTTTTCCTATTAACTTCCTTTCTGTGGTTTGCTTTCTGGCTTTGTCATCGTCTATACATAAAAAAGCATCAGGCATTAACATGGTCTTCGTGGCCAAAGACCAGCACAGGGGTTTGGGGCACACACGAGGGAGGCATCATTATGTGATGAAGAGTCTGCATTAGGAAGCGAAAGGTTGGAGCGCTGGGCTAGCTAGGCTGCTATCCTATCCACCAAGGCCCAGGACCTGAGACGAGCCCGCTGAGTTTCTCAGGCCCTGGGTACTTTAAAGTAAAAAGATGAGGTTGGACTAAATTATCTCTAAAGGTTCTGTTCTAACTTTCTACAATTTCTATGTTAAGACTTAAAAAAAATAAACCACATACAAACTACACTGCACTATCTTTTAAATAAATTTTTTAATGTTTATTTATTTTTGAGAGAGAGAGACCAAGTGTGACTGGGGAAGGGGCAGAGAGAGAGGGGGACATAGAATCTGAAGCAGGCTCCAGGCTCTGAGCTGTCAGCACAGAGCCCAATGCGGGGCTCGAACTCACAGAATGAGAGATCGTGACCTAAGCCGAAGTCGGATGCCTACCGAATGAGCTACCTAGGTGCCCCTACACTGCACTATCTTTGAAAAACCAACATCCACAAGGTAATTTATAAGGTCTATTGTCCTCTTAAGTCACAGCCAGTGAAGCACACCACATGCAGACCTTATTTCAAGTTCCAAGAATCAAGACCCAAAGCCTGAACCCCAAGAGGGGTTGGGAGTCAGTGGTGTTGGCATGTGTGCCCTCAGAAGAGCTGCCGCCTTTCCTTTTACCCCCTGAGGGAACCAATGAATTCTCTTCTGTGACGATACAGAAAGGGAACTAATGGTTCTCGATGAGATTTTCACAGGACTCCTGAAAATGATAAAAAGTAAGGACAATACAGCAAAGTTCTTCATGAAGATAAATTTATGCCATTTAAAAGATACATTAACAATGATAGCCTTACTGAAATTTATTAACAGTGACTGTCCTCATGTATCTAGGACATATTTTTGAAATTTTAGCATCTTATTAATTTAAAATTCTAGGACCTACCATCACTGTTTTCCAGCTACTGTTTTGGTTTATAGTGTCTTGAGATACCCTGGGTTGCTTTTGCCAACTTGACAACAGAATGGTGTGTGTGTGTGTGTGTGTGTGTGTGCGCGCACAAAATTAAAGATGGTTGCATCCATGAATGCCTGCCTTGGTGGTAGAGGGGAAAAGCAAGGGAGCTCTCTCTCTGAGGAAGAAGAGGACTAATCCTTCCCTGTAATCCTGCAGCCACTTTGACTGAGGAAGGGTCTGTTAACTCCAGCAGAAGGGACTGACACATGCCTTTCTTTCAAAATGTCTTTCAGAAGGCAGCCAGGTTGGACTGCCTTGCTCCTTAAGCTAATTACCTTAAAATTCCATTTGTCCCTTTTCCTTTAAATGGGGGGAAATATCCTTATCTAAAATACCCACCATCTCTAGAAGCTCAAGAACTTCAGGTCTTGGGTGGATGAACTTCCCCAGCACTGAAACGTGAAGCAGGTACACCAACCAGAAGCTCTTATCCGTCCAGTGCCATTTCAAACTGCCCCAGGCCCGCCATCCTGATCTCCTAGTAGAGACTCCCTGACAACCAGGCATCTCTCCCTTGCTCACCACTGCCACTCAGCACTTCCACTGGGGCCCCAGGGTCTCCCAAACCACTGAATTCTGGGTTTAAAACCCTTCAGACTCTCAGTGCCTTCAGAACCCAATCCCAAACCCTAGGCAAAGCATTCACGTTCTTCCACACACTCCCCCAAGCTGACTTCCCCTGCTCCCTGACCTAAAGTCAGACAGGCCCCCTTTCCTTCTCCAAGCATGCCACTCCTCACCCACCTCGATATGACCAAGGGCACAGAGCACAGGTTTGGGCACTAGCCAGGAGGAGGTTAAATCCTAGCATCCCACATTTAGCTAGGTGACCTTAGACCAAGTATGTCCATCTCTATACACCTGTTTCTTCATTCCCCAAACAGGACAAAAATAGCAGTCCCACCTCTTCAGGATGCCCTGAGAAATAAATGAGATGCATGGAGTGTACAAATGCTTATCCTATCCAAGCTGGCACATGGGACAAACACAATGAAGTTAGCAGTGACCATGAACTTATTCTTTTCAACCTGAGTGCTGTCTGCACCCAGGTACCCCCATCTCTAGCTCTAAAAATCCTATCTACCTTCAAAGTTTGGTTAAAATTCTCTTCGTGATCGCTTGCTTGAGCACTCCAGCTGAAGTCTATCCTTCTTCCTCTAAGCTCACCCTTGTGAGCTTGTGGTATGTGCTCATATGCTCCTCCTTTCAACGCTTTGTTAAAGGGTCTGTTTTGCGCCCTTTGGTAAGCTCACAGAGGTGGGGACTGTGGCTCCTGCATCCACAGAACCAGCACAGGGACTTGTACACCAGAGGTGCTGAATAAATATTTGCTAAACTAATGATAAAGAGGTCAAGCCATGGCTTTTTGCCCCTCAAATTGAGGCCTAATGTGTTATTCATAGCCAAAAAACCCCCACCAAAACAAAAAAACCCCAAACCCCAAAAGGTGTCATTTGTAAATGGAGAAATTGAAACAAAGTATTTTAGTGAAACTTGAATTTGACAATATTCGTCTGAATTCTTCTGTTCACAAGATGGAAAAACCAGTCCCCATCAAATGTCATAGTGGGGGGATATGGAAAGTTGAATTCTCAAGTATCCTCTGCTTTTGAAGGGATAGAATAATTTAACACACGAGGACCAAGCACCTGACTTAAAGTTTCTCCATAAGACTCTCAGCAATTCTCCATAAAATGGGCCAGTGCCAGAAGGTTCTGTTCCCTCCATCCCCCATCAGAGGGAAACAGCATGGGGTTTTCAAGGCTATTCCCTCCAGCTCCACTAGGAACACATCAGAGGAGACAATGCTCTAGTCAAAGTCACCTTAGCTACCACTTCCCTTCAGGACTCAGGCCTGGCTTCTTTCCAGAGAGCTGCTTTGGTCAGGTCCCCAGAAATCTGACACACTGCTGCAGACACTGTAAAGCGAGAGGGCCCAGGAGGCTGGACAAAGGTGAGGCACTGAAAGTAAGGGTAGGTCTCTCTGTCTTGGGCTTCTGGGAATCAGCTCAAAAGAGGGCAGGACTATACCTCAATGAAAAAGCGGTCACAACGCACAGCTTGCCACTACCTGCACAGTACAGCTACTCCAAGAGCAACAGTGTGCGTTATTTACCTGGCTTTTCCCAAGTAATCAAAATACAAATAGCACTACTACAAACCATATGTGCTTTCCCCTTCCTTGGAGTAAGGCAAACTTTAATTAAGCCAGGAGCATGGAAAGGGCTATAATTAAAGCTGAGCTAGAAGCTTTTTCTTCTTAGGAGACAAATTCAATAACCAAAGGTGGTTTCATGCATCTTTTCATTTAAAGAAGAAAAGTTAGGTGAATAGCACAGCTAGGTCTGGATGATTCACTTCGTGGAGTTAATAATTTCTAATATTGAGAGAGGTGACTTTTCTCATCTAACACCACAGTTAGCCACAAATGAGGCATAAACTCTAGCGTGATAACCACTTCCAGAGCACTTTCTGGAATGCCACCAAAGCATCTCAAGAAACAAGGTCACTTAACATTTAAAGAATAAGCAGAAGAATGTCTTCTTGGGTGACCATGATCAGCCATTCACCCCAATACTCCAAGATGTCAGAGCCACAAGATAACCCTTTTCCAAAAGGGCTGGCTGCTTTTAGTGATAGGGGCTTGGTAAGCTGTGTGGTCATTACCCCCAAGCAGACATCCATCCAATAGAAGACAATGAGACTAGAGACTGTCCTTACTGGAATTCAATTGCATCTATAGGACCCAAAGGGCATTTCTAAGCAACACCAAGTGTGTGGTTGACATGTTCATAGTTTTTATGGTTTCCATGTGAATGTCCAAGTGTGTGTTTTTTAGATTTGTGTATAAGTTCATGTTTTCAATAGGGAAACAAAGATGAGAAGTGATATGGGTGCCCCAAGGTCACACAACTTTTTGGTGATACCACCAGGCACCCAGAATTCTGGCTCTCAGTTCACTTGCAATCTCAAATGGCAGTTCAATCCTTAATAAGAGCACGATGGGGGTGCTCTACCCATGAAGAATTCTCTGGAAAAGTAGACTTGTTACCTGCATCTTTACTTCAGCAGTGGTTTGGTTTGAAATTAACCACCAGGTACTCCAAAATTCAAAGTACCTATTTCTTCCAGGGTTTGGCTAGTTGCTCTTGGCTGTGCTATTATGAAATAGGGTCAGATCAAAGCATGTGGCCTTGAATTTAAAATCTTTCATGTCCGGACTATAAGGATGCCCACTTAAGATAATTCACACTCATAACTTTCAAAAGTGTTTTGTTTTTTTTCCTTATTACCAGAAACACCCTTGGGTTACTGCTGAATGAAATACTCTTAAGTCATAAGGACAGGCTCTATACACTAGAAAAGTCTTCAGAACAAAGCACAAAGAAACAGCTTGTCCTCATCCAAACCCCAAATAGGTATGTCTGGCATTTTTCCCTGAACCCTACACCCTGCCCTCTTAAGCTGGTAGTCCCTTTCTCTCACTTTTCAGGCCTCCTGAGGAGTGGCTTCTACTAAGTTGCTTTCACGTGTACAGCCAGAAATGCTCATTTTATATTTCATGGGGATGTTAGTGGCTAGGGAGAGCAAGACCTCAAGCTAAGACTCAGCATCCTGAGACAGTGGTGCACAATGGTTTAAGGCACAGGCCTGAATCCCAGGCCTACCTGGGAAATCTCCGTCCACAGAGAGGGCAGTGGCAGTGTGATGAACAGTCAATGAGCTAGCCCACTACCTGGCGTAAGGCAGGCACCTATATAAATCTTTGCCAAGATTCTAGCCAGATGTTTGCTCCTTCTGCTTCCAGAGCATGAAAGCCCATGAGTAGGCCTGAGGTGGTGTTGCCCCTCCTGTTACAGAAGCCCCAGCCAGGGCATCCTTTGAATAATTTAAAGAGAGATCTCCATCTCTCCATCTACCAACTCTTGCTTTGCAGATTAAGTCTGCTTTGGTCGAGGATTTGTAAAGTAATGTGTTTTCTCATGCCGCCGGGCCGCCAGGCCGCCAGGCCAAGTTACACCAAAGGCTTGTGGGGTCAGTTTAGAGGTGTCAGGCCTGGCTTTGGACCAACTCCAAAGCTTGCTCTCAACTGGCAGGTAATCCTCCCCTTTCTGCTGGGTGTGGGACGTGAAGGGAAGGCTGCATCCTTTTCTCCATTTGCCCAATATAAGGCATTCTCTCAGGGCAGTGCCAGATCAACTGAGGGCGCATAACTGCGTGGGGTGTTTCCACTCATTGAGATAAGTTTCCGTCTGAGCAAAGAGCTTCTGTTGCAGGGGAACCGAGAGTGAGAACTATTTTATGGCAATCATCAGGCCTTTCTGAGAAGTATTAATCTCACCAGATGATTGAACTTCTCTATACCTCTGTTAAATGAGAAAAGCAGAATAGTAAATATTGTTTTCAAAGTACTTTAGTAAACAAAATCTTTTTTTTTTTTTTTTTTTTTTAATAAAATTCAATGATCAACTACCAGGTCTTTTCAGTGTTTTTCCAAATCCTATTTCCCCACAATAATATTTCTATTTTAGGAAAGCCTGAAGGGAAAGAAAAACAAGACAGTTTAGAATATAGTGTTTCCAAAGCAACTGCTCTGTGGTTCTATCAGGACCTTCAAAGCCAGAGCCCTGGGAGGAACAGGCTGTCAGGTGCTTGCCCAGCTGCTTCAACAGTGTCAACCCCACAATTACAGAGAGGTCAGAAGGCACAAGCAGAACACCCATCTCGCAAACTTCTTTCATCTTTCCAATAAAGAAGCATCAGAAGCATCAGAAGTCTTCAAAAGAAGATGCAAAGGAAAAAAAAAGTACGGACGTCTGGTTCTGGCAATGCAGCAAACTGAACAAAAACAGAACCCACTCCCCCACTACAAACTCATATACAGAAAAGCTGCACAGAACCCTCCAAAACAAGTGCATCACCTCTGATGCTTAAATGTAAGGTGAGGCCCCTCCCCAACGCATTATTCAGAAAGGAGGAAGTTTGCCTACATTGAAGTCCTTTTAAGATCTTTGACTTGGGGAAGACACATTACCTGAGATAACCCCACCCAGCAAAACTAGTTTGGGATGCTTATCCAGAACACCAAACTCTTTTTGTTTTCAAAGAAGAGATTTCACTAAGATTTAATAATTATTCCCAGAGGTATGACCTCACAAATGTGGCTGAAAACAAATGGTTAAGTTTGGAGAGAACTGTCATATCTCGATCACAGAGAAAAAAAGACCCGCGATGCTCCTACGTTATGGAGTGAAAAAAAGACAACTTTCAGAAATGAATGATATACAGCCATTTGAACTTAAAAACACAATAGATGGATGAGACAGGAGACACAAATGAAAATGTGGGTGAATCAGAAGAATGCAGAGGACAGAGATAAAGAGGCACAAATATTCAAAAGACAGCATGTGTGGAGTCTGGGACTATCTAGCATGTGTCTAACCGCGGAGAGAGGAGGAGAAGCCAGAATCTAGCAAACGATGGCAAAGTACTTTCCTCAACTCATGGAATATGTAAACTTTTGGACTGAAGGCTCACAAGTCCTGAATGAGTTACATGAAAGCAGAGGGCTACCCAGGCAACTGTTTTTAGTTTTTTAGGCAACTTAACAAGTACCTGGAACAAAAAAGATTACTTACAAATGAACAAAAACAAGACTGCAGCTGACCTCCCTGGAATAAATCTTCAAAGCACTGAAGAAAAATAATCTAGAATTCTATGCCCCACTAAAATACTATTCAAGCTTAGAGACAAATAAAATGATGCTCAAATGGAGACTAAGAGTTTAGTCTTCACAGGAAAGAACTACTCTAGAAGAAGAAAACCGAGACTCAAAGGCAAGAATGAATTTCACAGGTCAATAGCACAGAGAAGAGCAACCCCAGAGTGTAAAGATGACTGTTCAGGACCTTGGAACACGCTGGGACTCAACACGACAACCGAGACATGGAAGATGGGATCAGAGCAGAAACTTCTAAGGTCCTGTGTTACTCAGGAAGATAGAAAGAATAATTCACTTTAGACTTTATGAAATCATAAAGGCATATTCAAAACTTATGGGTAACACTAAAATATACAATTAGAAGGAATGATTTTTAAATCAGTAAATGAAAAAAGAAATGTACACACATAAAAAAGGTCAAAGAAATTATTCCAAAATAATCACTACACTAAATGAAAATAGGTTAAATTTCCCCACTAAAAGACAAGAGACTATCAGATTCAGTCATTAAAGTCCTCCTACATATATATCTGGTAAAACAAACAAAAACAAGCAATATTTGCACAAGGAGACCAAGAGTACTCAATATAACACTGTCAACTGGAAACCTGTATGTCCATGCAAAGAGAACTGCACAAAATGGTATGATAAATTGTAAAACTGAAATAATAAAGAAGTTAAAATTAATTACCTAAATCTGTAAGTTTCAACATGGATTGATCTCAAAATACAATGACTAAAAGGAGGCTATTTGAAAGAGTAGACACAGTAAACCATTTACATAAGTTAAAAAAATTCCTCACAATATATTACGTGCTATCAAGTATACATACATATGTATTGAAAAATATAAAAATATATCCAGAGAAGAAACATAGGAACTTTGGAGGGAAGTTATATTTGGGAAGGGACTGTACTTCAGATGCATTTTTGTAATATTTTCTTTTTTAAGTAAACAATTCAAACTGATAATAAAAGATCAATATTTATGAGGTAGATATTGTTTATGTGATTTTATTTTTCATATTCTGAAGTAGTTCTGAAATTACAATTTATTTATTTATTTTTAACGTTTATTTATTTTTGAGACAGAGACAGAGCATGAACAGGGGAGGGGCAGAGAGAGAGGGAGACACAGAATCTGAAACGGGCTCCAGGCTCTGAGCTGTCAGCACAGAGCCTGACGCGGGGCTCAAACTCATGGACCGTGAGATCATGACCTGAGCCGAAGTCAGACGCTTAACCAACTGAGCCACCCAGGCACCCCTGAAGTTACAATTTAAAATAAAAAATTCAGAGGGTAAAAAAGAATATGTTTTAGATCTATGCCAATCCAGATCCATCTATTCAGTCAGCTATCAATCATTGCTTGCTTGCTTATGTATGTATGTATATCTTTGAGAGAGAGAGAGAGAGAGAGAGAGAGAGAGAGAGAGAGAGAGAGAGACAGACACAAAGTGAGAGCAGGGGAGGGGCAGAGAGAAAGGGAGACACAGAATCTGAAGCAGGTTCCAGGCTTGTTGTCAGCACAAAGCCCGATGTGGGGCTCGAACCCACGAATTGTGAGATCTTGACCTGAGCTGAAGTAAGAGGCAAACGGCTGAGCCACCCAGGTGCCCCTCAATTGTTGTATTAAAATTACACGTTAAATGTTCTGAATGCTCGAGACAGTTCTAACTGCAAGGGAATACAGATACATAAGTACTTGAAAAATAATCTTGTTTGTAATCTGTGATTTTTGTTGTTAATAAAGTAAAATGGTGGTTGAGGCCTTTTCTTTTTTCTTTTAGCATTTGCAACTGTTCTATCCCAATGCTCAGGATACATTTGATGGAGCCCTACTAACAAAGGGAAGAGACATGGAGATTACAGCCATTCTGTAAGTGCATCATCTGTGTGAGGGACAGGAGGCAGAGGCCACACCCACGGAGTGGTTTAATGGAAAGCCATGTGTCATGTTTGTTGGGAATAGCAGGAAGACAAGAGAGGCTAAAGAATCACTGCCTTTTAGAGCTTGAGTCTTCTGACTCAGTGTCCTCCTGCCTTCACAGGGGAACTGATCTTTGAGTAGTTTTCAAGAATGAGATGGAGACTGTCAAATAAAGGTGGGCTTGGTTAGGTCTGAAAGGAAGTTTCTTGGGGGTAGATGGGAAAAATGAAAGACACTGGTATTGGGGGGTTTGAGTAGAGCTAAGCAGAAGGCGCAGGCTGAGAGATCAGTATCTCCTCCTGAGGAAAGGGGCCAGAAGTTCTTAAAGTTCAAAGCCTACCATGCAGTACTGACCCTGCTTCCTCTGCAGCTACTGCTGAGTCCCAGGATGAGTGCATGAGACCCAGGCTGATCAACAGGGATGCTCCCTTTTGGACTGTAACAAACCAAGCAATGAGGTTCTCTCAGCTTAGGGGGACAAGAGGCCAGAGGCAGGTGGAGAGCAGATATACCAAAATGGTTGGCATACAGCAGCTGCCCGAGTGGGACTCCCATGTTTGGCACACTAACAAAGGAGTCAGAAGTGGCTCAGAAAGCCTGCCAGAGGGGACAGTGGAAACAAGTCCAACTTGGACATACACCACATGTTGAGGAAAAGCCACATCTGGCATTATCTGGTTGGGGGTTCTCAATCTGGACCTCGGGGACATACAGATAGTTTGGAGAAACAGTGGGGCTTCGATAAAGCATGACATATGCCCTGCCTCTCAGAGGCACATAAGATTTTTATATTTGCTACTAAGGATAGAGATTTACAATGGTGAGTGACACAAGCCAAGCTGTTTTCTATTAACTGAAATTTTATTTCTGAGCCTCGTCACTGACTGTGATTTTAGGTAACACCTAATTTAATACGTAAAAGTTAAAAGGCTTGCCATAAAGCCCTAGACTTTCAATCTAAAACATACCACTGTTCAAATCAGGGATCCAGAAACATTTTCTTAGAAATAAAACACCAAGCTCATGAGGTAATAAGAAGTAATGCCATGTCTCTCCTTTCAATTTTCTTGCTATCAAATGCATTAACTATAAACAAGTCTAAATTTTTTCTACATTTTAAACTCCGTTTCACAGTTTTAAAAGTCATTGTTATTTTCCTTCTTCTGGTAATTTTAAAGCTATAATGACTCTCCCCCTTTTACTTCCTTGTTACCTTCCTTCTTTCAAGATTTCTCTTTGTCTCCTGTGAGTGACAGTTAATTTTATTTGTATTAGCCTAGAACTTGCCAAGGCAGCTGTGAATTCATGCCACAGGATTAAATACACACAAATATCAATGACTACGTATTTATTTTTTAAATTCCTTATGGACCCAAGTATACAGATAAGCAGAAGGGTAAATAACGACTAATAATCATGACCCTGCCAACCCTGCCAACCGTGTGACCGCAGACAAATGGCTCCAGCTCTTGGGACCTTTCTGTGGGATGAGGGGCCCAAATGGGATCTGTCCCCTCCTCACTTTGGTCATAAAACCCCATGACTACCCTCCTATGTTTTAATATTCAGTGGAATATAAATGCTAAGTTAAAGAAAAACAGTAGCTAAAATGAAATGAAAAAATTGACAAAGGTTATGTTACAGTGATATTATTGATGGGTTTATGTAAATACAGAAAAAAAGTCACACAAACATCAAATGTAAATACTATCTAACTTGGGAAGTACCAGGGCTTGTTTTAAACTCAGGCAGATCTGATTTGGGTTTATTTTTAGAAACTTGATTAAGGAATTTTTTTTTTGAAACACTTTTTAAAATCTTTTTTAACATTTATTAATTTTTGAGAGAAGGAGACAGAGCATGAGCGGGGAGGGAAACAGAGAGGGAGACACAGAATCTGAAGCAGGCTCCAGGCTCTGAGCTGTCAGCACATAGCCTGATACGGGGCTCAAACTCATGAGCTGTGAGATCATGATCAAAGCTGAAGTTGGACACTTAACCAACTGAGCCACCCAGGCACCCCAAGGAATTATTATTATTACTGCTTAATGTACTCACTCTAAATCAGGAGTTAAAATTGTTTTCCGACTGTATATTTCTTAAGCCTCTTTATCCAGTGCTGAGACTGCTCAACGTCTTCTCTAGTCCTCACCAAACTGTCAGGGAAAATCTGTATTTCCTACCACGGTGCTTCTCGACCCTTCCAAGTTCAGTCACCTGCATACAGCAGCAATTTATACAACACTTTGCTTCCCCTCTTTACCCAAGAATTATCTGTTTGAGAGAGGTGAAATGATGAGGTTATAGCTCTGTCTCCAGGGTTTGGGAAACAGAAAAGGCAGATCCTTAACCACTAGAAGATTTAATAATCTTAAATATTTTTTTGTCTAGAATATTGTTATGCATAATAATAAACTCTATAAAAGCTTTCTTAAAGAAACAGCTGTATCATCTATCAATTGTGGGAAAGTAAACAGTTCACTCTGAAAACCTGACAACCTGCTGCACTTTTGTTCCTTAAACACAGAGATGTGCACAGTGCTGGGCCCGGGAGACACTCCTGCGCACTGTCCCTGCCTCCAGTCCTGCAATATCCACCTTGGAGGCTAATTAAACTGCCTTCATTCTAGAACAGGACAGAAAAAAGCAAAAAGGGAGGTTGTAAGCATTTCACAGAGTACCAAGCATAAAAGTAATGATAGTAGCATCTACCGTTCTAATCATAAACTCTTTCGCTGCCTTCTGAAACCTACCTGGGAGAACAGGACACAGACCTGGCCCAGGTCCAATCAATACCTCTCGCAATCAGACAGTGTTTCACACCGGCGTATGAACCCAGACACGCTCTTGCACACGGCCACATGCAGACAGAGATGGAGAGGCCTGCGGCTGATGGGGGGGTTCATGCTTTCCTCTAAACACTAATTTCAAGATTCATCCTGGTTTCTCCCCTCCCTCACCTCCCCTATTTCTTCTTTACTATCCCATGGAGAATTAAAGCCACCATAAAAGGTTAAAAAGCTAAATGGAAGTGCTTGCAAATGTTTATGTATGGCTTAATTCCCCACCCAGAGATTCAGCGACACTTTTGTGTGGTGAGGCATTTGTGTTGCAAGCCTGAAAGGTGAAGTCCCCTCCCCTAAAAACGTACAGAGGCCGTGCTTACCCTTGGAGGGCAGCTTCCCTCCCCCGCTTGGCTTTGAAGGCTGTTTTACATAACTGCGGGAAAGAGGGAGGACCTAAGTTTTGATTCCAGTTTCTTTCCTTTTTACTTCAGCTACAATGCTAGCCTTTGAGATCATCAAACATGGCTTTCAACATCCCAGTTACACAGAAAAAATAACTTGGCCCAAACTTAGACCATTCAAATCCTAAACGCAGATCTCACTATCCTCTCTTCTTAGCTTCTAAAAAAATAACTTGTCAAATCTCAAAGCTATTTACAGTTATCAGACCAGGCAAGAGGCTGACTTACCATAAAGCACACTGAACACAACTGCCACCCACTTCCTTCCTCACCACCTCCAAACAAGAACCCTGCATTTATTAAATGCTCAACAATAAAACGTTCACAGGTCTGTTTTTTTCACATTTTGTTCATTTGCCATTCTTTGCTCTGCTTGCATAAAAGTATTTCTGAAAATATTTAATTCTGAATATGAAACATAACCAAAGAATCGATAGCAAAGTCTTCTATTTTAGATGTTCTAAAAGGCGTATTTGTACAAACAACTCTTGCATTTTGAAAAATCAATTTTAAAACATACTCAAAATGGAGTCATGTATTTGACCTCCAGGTGCACCCATCCCACCCCCGACACACTGCCCTTCTTCATTTAGGAACACAATTCAGGACGGTGACTGGAACGCACTTAAGAGACCTACCTCACAGAACATATAGAGAGACAGCAATGTGAGGCCAAGGTTATACACCACTAAAATTCCCCGGCAAGAGAATGGCTGCCTATTCTTCATGTATTTTGGTCCCAGCCATACAATTAGTAAGTATATGACAGAGCAGATAAAAGTAGGTATATAATTGTCCAGAAGAAACCATCCTTTTACTCTGGTATCTGGAAAATAATAAAAGGAAAACACACAGTGATTAATAAGGCAGATAAAAAAACCACAACTTTTTTCAAACATTAAAAATCTTTCCCCATAATTTTGTAACAGTCATCTAATACTCAAGCTCCTAATGCCAGCAAAGCAGTTGGAAGAGGAAGCAGGAGTTTTCAATATTTGTCATATAAGGTGAAGCTCTTTGTTACATGTTCTGAATAATAACATGTATATCATGCATGGCTTCTACATAAAATAAAAACATTAAAAAAAATCCTTTCCAAAGCATCTTAAAGAAAGCAAGGACAAAGCTAAAGTTTCTACTAACTGTATTTATGGACCAGATCTGCTGAATGATGCACAGACAGGGTAATGAAACTCCAGAAATGGCAGTCTTTGAACTCCAAAGTCCTCATCTTAAGTCAAGTGTCTGCCAGTCTGCCCAGCATGTGCAGACTCAGAGAAAACATGTTATTTATCTAGCTTAGCAACAATTACTGATTAGAAAGGCAGCATCTGCTATGAGTGCAATGGTCAACAGCAGAGAGGACAATAATTTTAAAGAAAAAAAAAAAGATGAGGCAGTAATGACAGTGAAGTGACTATTTAAGGAACCATGTGAGCAGCAGAAGCTTGAGAGGGAAGACCTACACTGATTCGGGGCAGGGGAGGGGGCGCTACATGTGCAGGACAGATCTCCCTTCCCCCACCCTTTTCCTAGGCAGAGAGGAGGAAGATTAGTTCCACAGAGCTGCCAGCAGCAATCTGACAGCCCTCTCCTTGGATGGGGAGAAACTCTCTGGCAGCCAGACCCCCTAGGCGTTAACCTGTCCCCTGCAAGAGTCAACTTCTGCCTGTGGCTGACTCCCAGGAAGCCACTTCCGCAGCATGTTCCCGTCTGCATGCTACTTTGATGAGCCCCCAAAACCTATTGCTCCTCAATCTGATCTACCCTCTAAGGCCACTCACTCTGGAGCTCAGAGGCGCATGCAGTTTTCGCCTTCTGCAGCTTCAGAGAAGCAGCATCTAGTGGGGAAAGTCTCTGTTCCTTCTTGGACCTCCTGACTGGACCATCTTGCTACATTCTCCAATGCTTTTTCTCTTGATCTTGCAGGAAAAGCACCCATCCATTTGGGGAATGGACTGTCAATCTCCTTTCTTAGAGACATTCTAAATTCTCCCTGGGTTTCTCTGTAGTGCTCCTCTCTTGGCTTAAGAGGATATGCCCTCCACCCTCTCCCCGATACTTATGCTAAGGTGGTAGAGGGGGTTACCACAGTTCTGCTGAACTGGTAGTTCTTAGAAGTCCTTCAGGGAGGTGGCTGGCCACAGTGAACTTAAGGAGGAGATTCGTAGCACCTTTTGTTCTCAGCTCTAGGCCCTGGTTGTCAACTGTGAGAAAGCAAGTTCCCACACAGCAACTAACATTAGACAGTTACATATGCTTGTGTGTACATACATATCACAAACACAATAAATGTACACACAAAACCCTCTCATTTCCTTTTATTTGATGTTCTATCTTACATCTTATTTTATTTTTTTACACCTTGCTTTTAAAATCTTGTAAGGCCGTATCTGCAAGTATCCAGCCTCCATCCATACTGCCAAGTGCTGCCAGAGCGGCTGGCTGCCCCAACGGTGCCCCCAGGCAGTAAATCTTTAGGGATCTAGCCAACCATGGCAGTCCTTGCCCACTCTCTGGTGACTTGTTCAGACAACGGCATGTGAAGCAATTGTGGCCACTGAGCTTTGAGGAGATGACAGCTGGGTGAAAGGCCCTGGTGAAGAGTTTCCTTCTTAAAGGCATGCAAATGAACAGATTTTTCCCTCCTCCTCCGTAGGTGCTGCCTGGAGCTGCTGTGGTCATCCAGTAACCATGAAAGGTGGAAGGATTTTTCCAAGGGCAGAACTGCTGATATACTGAGAATGTGAAGTAGAAAATGACAAGAACAAGTGTGCTGGGTCCCTGAAATAACTCAGGAGTTGCTCAATCTTGATAATGTAAACGGATCATTTTTGTTACTGTTTCAGCCATTTAAAGTTGGACTTTTTTTGTTCTATGAAGCTGAAATAAGGCATTATCTCAACCCAAGAACACATAAAAAAAATGATCTAATTTGGTTTTGCTCATTTGGCTGTACGCTAACTTACTGAATCAGTTCCCCTACTGATGGGCATGTAGATTATTTCCAATCTTTACAAGCAATGCTATAAAGGAGTATCCTTATTCACATCTTTGCAATAATGATCAAGATTAGCTATAGGATCAAGTCTTAGGAGTCAAATAGCAGAGTCGAAAGGCATGTGCTTTTTGATTTCAATGGAAGACACAACTACCCTCCAAAGAGGTCTTATCAATTAGACTGTTTCTCCACACCCTCATGTTTTAACTCTACCATACTAAGAAATGCAGTTTCTTTGTTTTCTTTTGTACTTTAAAAATCGTAAATGAAACTGACAACCTTTTCATTTGTTTAAAAGCTTCTTGCAGTTTTTTAATGACTCTTTCTGTAAACCTATAAAGTTCCTTCTTTATAGACACATCAAGAGACATGACAGATGACGTTCAAAAAAAGCAACATGGAGCCGATTTACTTCCTAAAAGGAAACAAAATGATTAAGCATAAAAAGTGAGATCAGGTGTATCTATTTACCCACTGATGTGACACAACGTGAAAGGACAACAAGCCCTGAAAATTATAAAAGGGGAAGAGTTTTAAACCACCACAGCAGTGCATTTTGGAAACCAGTTTCAACTGGATACTCAGAAGAACTGAGGAAAACCCAGCACCAATAATGGTGAAATGTGCAGCATTCTCAGGCTACAAGCTTTCCAGCACAATATGATCTCCAGCTAACGTCACCAGAGGGTCACAGCAGCTGTGTCACAGGGGACACTGCACTGCTTCAAGAGTGTCACAGGACTTCTCCAAGCCCCTTGTTATCCAGGACAAAGCACCGGTCTTATCACAGAAGACGCTAATGTTTTCTAGAATCTCTTCATGCAATATTTATAAGTGTCTCTAAAGGGAGGGGAGCAAAACCAAAAACCACCTTACCTCGGGGGCCTAGCAATGCCTTGAAATAGGTACTAAGTGATGCATCAAAATTTTCCATTTTAAAACCTATTAAGAAAAACAGACATTGATTAATCTCTACTCAAAATGCTTTTTATACAGTGTTTTTTTCATAAAAGAACAAGAACAAATTCTTTTCAAAGATGTGCTATGGACAAGGTTATGTTCAAGCGTTTTTTTTTTTTTTTGAATTCCCAAAGTAACTTGTGTGCTAGGTCTAATTTGGAAATCAAAAGTAAAGACAGAATCTCGTGAATTCACGTTATAAATGAAGTGCCAGTTTTCTGAACTTCTTTTCGCAGTTCCATAAAAATGCTTCCCGTGAAGCTGGAATCTCAGTGGGGAGAAAAGTGGAACCGGGCTGAAAAAGGTGGCAGACGGAGACAATCCCATCTGGGCAAGAACCAAAGCTTGAAGAAAGACTGTAGCCAAGATGGGAAGAGCCATGTTAGGAAAGGAAGGCCACAGTACAGAGATTTGCTATTTGCATCAATTACTATTTAAAAATACTTCATGTCCATGATAAAAAATTCAAATATTAAAAATGAAAAGAGACGGTAAAAAAAATTTCATCGCTTTGCTCCAACCACAATCCCAAAGCCCCACTTTTCAAAGGAACCTAATGGTAACTTTTCTTGGACATACCTCTAGAGATTTTTCTCTTCTGAGCACAAAAGGAGTGATGCCAAATGGGTGTTTTTACAACTGTGGATTTCAATCCATTAATAGATGACAGGTCACCCTGGCATTAATAATTTTATTAGTAATAATAGAAATAATAACCAAGACTGCTTTGCCCCTAGTGAGAACGAATATTTTCCTGTCTTCAGTGTTACTGTATTACATTAGTATGATGATGTATAAGTACTATGTACTCTGTTGTAATATAAAATATACTCTTGCTGTGGAGGTCACAGTAAAAAAAAATTACACGGAAAACAACGTTATATCAAGGGGAGTACATACTACCTGCTTGCCTTCACTTGAAACATCTTGGAGATACAGTCTCCTACCAGTAGTTACACGTCTACCTTCATCTTCTAAGACTTTATAGCTCCCTCCAACCCCTCCATTTAAGATTTCCATTTATAGTATAGCTAAGCATCTTTTCACATGTATATTGACTAGATTTTCTACATTAAAGTTAGAAGGCATACATTTTCAATTTTCCTGGTCACTACTCTTACAGAAATAACCACAAATATTTTACCTGCAAAGGGCAAAGGCAAAATTGGTTTTATTAACTAAGTAAGCTGTCAATAACTTAATGATACTTCTCTTCTTTGGCTTATGGCACTGAGGTATACATATTCTTTGACGATTTATCCATGGACTCTAGTAGTTACAACTGAGTCAGTCCAGCCGGCAGTGAGACAGAGAATCCAGCCGGGAGTGAGAAAGAGACAGGTGGAACCAGCAAGAACACTTAGAAAGTAGTAGTTACCAGGTTCTGTTCTGACATCTGTGCTGCCCCCCAGGGTGGGGGTGAGGGTGAGCAGGGAACATACTGACTCTCTCAACCCATGGCTGGAAACCATGAAGCCACCAACTCCCACATGTTGAAGTGTCAACAATTAGGTCCCTTAATAAGTATACAATCACAGTACTAGGTCCCTTCTGAAACTCAGAAATTAGACAGCTTTTTAACATACTATATTCCTAAGACCATTCTGGTCCTGAGTCATCTTCCTCTCCCAGACGGAACCTCTTTGGGGGATAGATAATTCTAAAAAATCTTGAGAGGGGTAGCTGGGTGGCTCCTTCAGCCAAGTATCCAACTTCAGCTCAGGTCATGATCTCACAGTTCATGAGTTCGAGCTCCACATGGGCTCTGTGCTGACAGCTCAGAGCCTGGAGCCTGCTTGGGATTCTGTGTCTCCCTCTCTCTCTGCCCCTCCCCTGCTTGTGCTCGCTCTCTCTCTCTCTCTCTCTCTCTCTCTCTCTCAAAAACAAAAAATTGCTTTATCTATTAAAAGTCCTGCAGTTAAAAAATAAATTAACCATATCCAATTATTTTTCATCATCTACTGGAAATCATCTAAAATACGTAAGTTTTAGAAGACAAACATCATGTTTTTGTGTAACCAAAATCACTCTAATACAGTTAGCTTCAACTGTGATGGACTGTGGACCGTCCCCTTTGCCTCCGATCAGAGCAAACAAGCACAAGGAGGAACGAGGTGGTGAACACCATGACTACTGGATGAATTACTGATGGATAAGCTGCCTACTGGGGACAAACCCACCTCTTCCACAACAGTTTGAAATCTACATCCGGCTATTACTTAATGGGTATATAGCTTATAATGGAGCTCATTACACATATAAAACTCAGGTATTAAACACAAAGGGGCTGAGAGCAGGTATAGAGGTGTAATAGGTTAGCAGGTGATTAGGTGGCCCAGTGCTGGGCTCTTCATCACACAGCTTGGGTTTGAAACCCATTTTTCCACCTATTAGCAATGTAACTTTGGACAAGTTATTTAACCTCCTATCTATAAAATGGGGGGAAATGTAAAGTAATTGTCTCAAAGGTTAAGAAAATCAAATGACTTAATATACGTAAGACCTTGAGAGCAGTGCCAGGCATGTAGTGAGCCCTCAATAAAGGTCTCCTACTGTATGTCTGCAATAGGTTCAACTCCATAATGAATACTGCCAACCATCTGTGGCCATTGGCACTTCTCAGGAGGGGCACTGCTGGCCTTCCATCCCTGATCCCTGTGTACTCAATACTATCAGTGAGCCCCCAGTCATCATGAAACCCACCCACAATGTCCCCTTCAAGTCCTAACACCCCCTATGGGGACAGCAATGGAAGGTGGGTACGTTGATAACATCACATGAGAGAGGAGCTGGTCAGTGTGAGGCATTGTCTGAACAGGGAAGACAAGGCTAAAATGAACGTACTAATCAGATACACAAATTATCAAGCACTTACTATGTACGAGGGATAGGAACAGACACAAAGGAGCATACCTAGACACCCAGAACAAACTAGACATTCGTGGTGCAGGAAGAAGCCAGATGCTATAAACCAAGACCAAAGCTCATGTAGCAAATGAGTAGATGTTAGAATAATGCATACTAAAACAAGTTGCATACTTAATAGCAAGCCATGAAGATAACACTCAAGTAACAGTATTCTGGGATCTAACATTAGGAAACTACCTGACAAAAGCAATAAGGGAATAATTCTAAATTTTAACCAAGAGGACTTTCAGAGGGGCTGGAGCCACTTTTTCTTTTTTAATGTTTATTTTTTGAGAGAGAGAGAGAGACAGACAGACAGAGCATGAGTGGGAGAGGGGCAGAGAGAGAAGGAGACACAGAATCTGAAGCAGGATCCAGGCTCCAAGCTGTCAGCACAGAGCCTGATGTGGGGCTTGAACTCATGGACTGCAAGATCATGACCTGAGCCAAAGTCGGACACTGAGCCACCCAGGCACACCCCACCCTTTTTAAACATAAGGATACAAGAACAACATAAGAAGGAAGAAGGAAAAAACGTTAAAAACGATTGGAAACAGATCCGTGGGAAGGGGTTGGCAGGGGGTAGGGGGTAGGGGGTAGGGGGTAGGGGGTGGGGGGTGGGGGGTGGGGGGTGGGGTGGGGACATCAGCGGTCTTGGAGAAAATGGTAGAATGACCTATCGTCCTAAGACCAATGCCTAGCACATAGTTCAATGTGACAATCCAGGCTACTGTCACAGCAACAGAAAAGCAGCTTGACTAAACATAAGGTAAAGTTTCAGTCCAAGAATATGGAAGCCAGCAGCAGGTTACCAGAAGAAACTGTGAAATTTAGTATTTGGAGATATTAAAGAATTCTGTCACAAGCCATCTGTCCTGAGTAATCCCAGGCTAAACCCATGCTGCACAGAAACCCCTCAGAAGCTGGCAGGCACAGGAGCACTCTTCTGTCTTTCTAAGATGAAACGTCCTTAAAAAAGCACACACAAGAGGTGATTTTCTCACAAACAGCACATCTGTTCTTAGACTGCATTTCTTCTTAGCTTGGGAATTCTTGTCTTAGGTTGGCAGAACTTCTCCCAGTCAAATTTAGGAACATACGAAGCAGCCAGCCAAACCTCTCTGAAAGGACACACATGGGGAGTAACAAGAGAGTGGTGCATTACTCCTGAAACGTCTACAGTGAAGGGGGAGAAAGGAAGGGCAGAGGAGGCGCCTGGCACACAGGTCCTCAGTCAGCAGAGTCCTGACTGTGAACCACAGGCCCAATTCTGGGCTGGACTCTTGACGTTTTAAATGTTTCCCCCAAACTCTCCCCCACCACGCCCACAGCCGGACACATACCGTAGACACGGTTGTTTGTTATTTTCACAGGTTACCAAGAGACAGTCGCCCAAGGTTTACTTTCATTGTTGACTCAGCGTAAGCTCCGGTTCTGTCCAGCCAACCACGCATCCAGCATCCCCCGGCACCATATAGTCACTTTTCTCACCCACACCGTCCACTTACCAAGCGCCTACTACATGCCGGGCATGAAGGCCCTGAGGGATGGAACAGGGAACAAGACAGAATTCCAGGCTGACGGAGAAATACACACACACACACACACACGCATACACATGTACAGATAATCTGTTATGTAGAGTGACTATCAGCAAGGACATCATATAGCAGGGGAAAGGGGGTAGGACCATGGAGCACGAACTACTTTGGAAAACGTAGTTAGAGAAAGTGACAAGAGAGCAGGCAGGCACCCGGGTGGACAGAGCACCAAAGCACAGGGCATTCCAGTTAGAGTGACAGGAGGATGCAATGGCTCCAAGGCCAGCAGGTGCCTGGCATGCTCAGAGGCCCCAGGCTAGGCCAGGGGTAGTGGATGACAGCAGTGAAGGAGGCCTTCTGTCCCCCACTCCACGCCTGGCACCCGGAGCTCACTCAGTGCTGGTCCACAGAAAGCAACCACATGGCACAACTTGCAGAGAGCATGTGCCCCAAAGGCGGAGAACAGAAGATGCCAAACCTTAATTGCTCTTGCTGCCACCGTCCCCTCATCCTCCTGGCTGCAGCCTGCCTGCCAGCACCATGCCCTTTTTCTCCTCATCTCCCTTGCTGAGCCTATCTGCCGTGCCACGGGAACAGTACAAAAGGTCTCAGCAAATGAATTCTTCACTGCCAGGCTGGGCTGGTGCACCCTGCTGGGTGAATTGGGCACTTGCTGAGTGGCCTGTGGGCCCACCTCGACAGTCTTGCACTTTTCTAAAGGAACAGGAGGGGCAAAGGGCCCTGCAAAACCCCTGACACTTTGCTAGTGATCTGGAATCCTGGGAATGGCATGACCCACTTTGCACAAGACATCCAAACGTACTGCCAGGTCTGCGGCTTGTCCCCTGTCATCCAAGCCACCCACGGGCCAGAGACATCACTTCTCAATAACCTGAATCATCCTACCAGCAGCTTGGGCAAGCTGGGCCAAGTGGGAACACAGCTGTTCCGTACAATTGTACTACCAGGGGCCAAGCCCAGGCACTGGGCCCATGGAAGAGGAGCTTGGGTCCTAAATGAAGCAAAAGAATAAGCCATTCTTTGGTCTGGCTGGTTCCCCACACAGACAGGAAAAGGGCATGGTCAGCACCTCTCAGGAACCCGATCATACTGAAATCAAGCCAAGCATCGCTTCCCCATCCTCTGTAACCCTAAGTCTCTGATGCCCACTCAAACTACAAGGCTTCCCAGAATTACAGGTCACGATAGGGAGGAACAGGATCTGTTAAAAATAAATTCCAATCTAAACAGTATTCAAAGTGTTCACCAGTTCATAGGCCACACACAGAAAATAAGTTCAATAAAAATGGGATAAGGGTAGGAAACAGAGGCAGGTAAATTAGATTTTAAATTATTCCTCTTTTATGCACATTTTCCAAAAGACACCCTGAGTTGAAAGCCACTTCCTACTATCAAATTCTGGAATGTCTTTGGTAACAATGCAACTGTATTATAACTGTGCCTCACTGTAAGGATCTCACTAAGGAAACTGATTAATCAAGGCTGGTCACTTTCCATAAATTACTAGATTATAAGAGGGTGTGAGAGAGTTTAGCATACCTGCATCTGAATCAAGTATTAACTCTGTGTCCTGGTGCAAGTTTCTGCCACATATACTAAGAGTTTTAGGACTGAGGTGAGCCTCAGGCCTGAATGTAAGAGAAAACATCGGAACTACCACTGCACAAAATGCAGAAACCTGGACGTACTGACGAAAGCAGAACAAAAAAAAAAAGGCAAAAACGGCATCCTCCAAAGAGAGCCCTGCTTATGTGGAAAATCCACCTGTCAGCTCCCTCCATAAGGGGGTTATGCCCAGGTGAATCACCTGCATGAGTTTAAATAAGCATTAGTGTTCTCTTTGATCTATTATCAAAGAATTTGCTAGAGGCCTGTTTGGGAAAAAAAAAAAAAAAAAGACATCAAAATAAGCTTTAAGCAAATCAGTGTGCCCCTCTCTCTATTTGGTCCCAAGAGGGGCAACAAAATGTGACAGAATGGAGGTGTGTGTGACAACAAAAGGGTGCTGGGGTAAATGAGAGACAGTGTAGAAAGTTGCTTCCATCACAGTTCTCAAGATGAGCTTTTGGTTTTGATAAGAATGCAAACGCTGGGGCGCCTGGGTGGCTTGGTTGGTTAGGCAGCTAACTTCGGCTCAGGTCATGGTCTCACAGCTTGTGAGTTCGAGCCCTGTGCTGGGCTCTGTGCTAACAGCTTGGAGCCTGGAGCCTGCTTCAGATTCTGTGTCTCCCTCTCTCTGCCTCTCCCCTGCTCGTGCTCTCTGAAAAATAAATCAATGTTAAAAAAAAAAAAAAAAAAAAAAAAAAAGAGAGAGAGAATGCAAACATGAATCATGTTGGCTGTTTACCTCTGGAGCAGGAGGAAGCGGGAAGGCTGATCACCAACTGTAAAGTACTAAGATCTTAGGGCAAATTGGTCTTAAAAGACAAGGTTTTTAAAAAAATGATGATAGTAAAGAAAGTTAATTTCCTAAACTCACAGCAGGAAAAATCTTCAGAGTCAAGTCTTGGCTTTTCTTGCTGCTAAGGCAATGGTAGCAGGCAGCTTGCTGTGAAAACTCCTTTTCCTGTGGTATCATTCGAGTCACATTGTTTTTGGCTTAAAAATGTGTTTACTGCAGACGTTTAACTACTGTTTAGCATAACTTCCATCATATCCTGTTGTATTTATTTTTTGAATTGTCACAGTTCATCTAAAAATGAGTCATTGGAGCTGATGAGCTGTAAGGGTTCAGGATGAAATTTCCCTCAGTTTTTTCTTCTCCTACCCATTCATCTCTTTAACAGTCAACGTGCATTAAGCAGGCATGGGAACATTCTTCAGGTTGGCTGCCAATAACACGAAAAATCAAATAGTGCTTTAATTTGGTAGTCACAACATTGTTTCCGGAACGTAAAAAGGTTTCTCTAGGTTGGAGAAAATCAGGTCCAGAATGAGAGGAGGAACATGAGCCATACCTTGCTCAGAAATGTTAACATTAAAATATAAAATATGAAACTCTTGTTAACGCTCTGACACAAGCATGTGTCTTATCATACATGTACAGAAAACACAGTTCTATTTGGAGCTTCAGATAAATAACTGCCAAATTCGGGCGCTGATATGCACTACAAAGGACTGCTTCAGGTTAGCCACATGGCTAAAGAAAGCTGAACAGCTTCATTCTGGTATGTTTAATTTGGGGAGGGGTGGATTTTAAATATTGCAATAATCAGGTTTCCTTAGTACATGGGTAAGATCAGACAGGTTAAAAGAGAAGTGCCCATCTCCCCATCCTTGGTTGCCACCAGTTACTTAAGAGGTACTATTTTCGCCACTGTGGGAGAAGGACAGTCTTCCAAAGGAGCAGAGTCACTCTGGTGGCTTTGCCCTCCAGTGAATCAATCATCTATGGGTCTTTCTCTCTGCTCTCCCTGGTCTTCACTTCCAACCCCTCTCTAAGGCCCAGATCAGGTGTTACAAAGGCTCTCCCATTGACCTCTTACAGCTTTGCTGTCTTGACAACTCATTTAGCAAACAGCAAACTTCAACTTGGATACTTATGTTTCCAGGTATTACGGAACATACTCTGCACTTCCTCAGGTAAAGCCCACATCCCTCAAAGGGCAAGTACGCCAGTTTGTTCTATGTGTGCAATGATTATGTATTGGTGATACCTAAATGAGGAGATAAACCTTCTATTACAAAATAAAACAGAGGGAAGACAGCATCAAGCAGTGGCACACACTAACCCACAATAACAGCTTCCTAAAACACGGACTAAGTCCTAGTTGTAGAAGGTGTTCCCCAGAGAAGAGCTCTTCCGTGCTAGGGATGTGGAGCTCTGACACAGATGTTCTCCTCATAAGGTGTGAAACAAACAATAACAAAATACCACAATGATTAACACACACACCCTTAAACAGCAGAAGGAATTTCTTCAGAGAGAGAGATGGGTTTTTCTAATTTTGGAAGGCAATACAAAAATATACTCAATCTGAGAATTCAGATGTAGATACATTTTTCAGCAGTGTGAAGAGGGAGAGTAACATAACCTTCCAACTTTTCTCTAGGGGAATTCTTATCTATAGCTAAAGAAAAGACTGTGCCACCAAGTTCAAAGTCCCCCCCCCCCCCCAGTCCTCAGGAGGGGGAGGAAAGGGCCCCCACAAACCAACCCATTTACCCAACAAGTGTTTGGAGAGGGGTTCACTGGAAAAAAAAAATTACTCTTGTAGAATTCTATTACCTTAAAGATGACAACTTCATCCTCACTTAACACCAAAATTAAGAACTGGTGATGACTTCTACTTGGGTGAAGCACACGGTCATTGGGAAAAAGACCATGCTAATGTACACAGAGAATACTCCTTGCAGGTGGATGAAGGCCAGATGGCTGCAGATGGCTCAGAATTCTGCTCTCACGGTCTTGCTAACAATAAATAATTAATCCCCATAAGGCTGCAAGTGAGAGACCAAGGCAAAAAAGATCAAGTGCAGGGATTGGGTCAACCCCGTGACTGGTTTTATTTTTGCACTCCCAAAAATTCTCACAGGACTGCTCTTCACTCTACCAGTCATCTGAGTTAACAAATGCCTACCATGTGCCACACAGCACACTGAAGCAACAGTGACCAATACAGACGTGACCCTATCTTCTTGAAACGCATAGTACTAGATGGTGTGAGTCAATCATTTTGGGGAAGCAGTGGTTAGGAGCACATGCTCTGGAGTCACACAACCTGGGTTCAAATCCCTGCTCCACCATTTACTAGCCATGTGAGCTTGGGCAAGGGACTCACCCTTTCACGCATGCCTTTGTAAAATAAATATAATTACAGTACATTCCTCATACGATTAAATAAATCAATACATGTCAAATACTTGGAATAGTGAGTGCATGGCACACAATACATGTTGCATATATATGTGTTATTATCATCATTACAAAAGCCTTTGGCATTGGCCAACTTCACACTCAGTATTTATGAAAGTTTTGCTAAGTCATAATCGGAATTCCCCACAAAGGTCATGGGCAACAAAACATGCTCATATCCACCGCTCACAGCTCTGATATTCTATATTTTGGACGGATCACATGCCATAATGACACTTATGAATATGGAGATTTTTAAGAGACTCTAGGTAAATCTCTCCGGAATGTAAAGGGGATGTTGTCATAGACTCCTCTGTGAGTGGAAGAGAAGATTGGAGTTCATACCATCTTCAGTACAGAGTGAAAGGCCGTCTGTATCTGAGACGCCTTTTTTGTATTCCCAGCAACTAGCATGTGGAAGATGCCCTATGAATTTATTCATTTATTACAACTGGAGAGGTAGCTGAGTTGACAAAGGTCACAGGGCTTGGGTGGAGACAAAATGTGAAGCCAGTTTTCCTACGCTATGATCTATTGCTCTTAACACAGCCCATGTAAACTTTCACAGAAGCATTTTCATATGCTTATTAAAAGGATGGTGACAATATGTATAAAGATTGTCTGAGTTCATATCCATGAGATAATTAACTTTTGTTTTTTTCAAAAATTTATTTATTTTTGAGAGACAGAGAGAGAGAGAGAACACACATTCACAAGAACAAGTGCAGGGGAGTGTCAGAGAGAGAATCCCAAGTAGGCTCTGTGCTGTCAGCGCAGAGCCAAAAGTGGGGCTCGAACTCGTGAGTGGGACACTTAACTGACTGAGCCACCCAAGCACCCCGATTAACTTTCTTTTAAACAACATCATCAAGTTAAAAAACCTCACCTATGATGCTTAGTAACAGAGGCCCCAGACATCTTCCCTAGATGGGAAGATGATGGAAAAGAGAGCAGCAAAATCCTCCTTGCCTCCTTTTCATGTGCCCATCACCACTTCCACTATATCTCAATCAGTGATAAAATTATAGGCTTATATTTTAAATGATGTGATTATCAGTTATACTGTAATTATCTGTTCATTTGTTCACAATCCTAATTAAGCGTTAAGCTCTTCAAGGGCAACCTTCTGATGTTCCCATTTGTTATCTCCAAAGAGCCTCCTGGATCAATGCCCGACAGATGGCTGATTACTGGTTGAAACCATGAATGAATGAGTGAATGAATGCCTTCTTGCCTTTTAGTTTCTTATCAGAGTTCTCAAATTCGTGTGCATCTGAGAATCACCTAGGAGCTTTAAAAAATACAACGCTATGGTCCCACCCCTAGAAATGTCTGGCACCCACTCTTAGAAATTCTGATTCAATAGTCTAGAGACTGAGAAATTTGTCTTTTTGAAAAGTTACTGAGGTAATTAAGATGAACAGCCATCTTTGGGAACCACTGTTTTATATATCTATATCTATATCTATATCTATATCTATCTATTGGGCTTGTGAACGCTAGTAAATCCCCTGTAGTTCTTCAACTTCTGTCACCCAGACAGTATCCATATATTGCATTACACCAACAGAGTCTAGACAAGGACTGTGGTCTCAAGGACAAACTATTTTTCATTGTAACAAATTTTGTTACAATTCCCGGTTTGCTCTAACTCCACCCACCAGAAAAACACAACAACAAAAAATCATTTCAACTCATCTCTCAAGCTGAAATAAAACTCCATTAAGTTAGAAATCAGTTCTCTTATCTTTCAAACACTGTGTTACACAGTACACATCACATATAACCAGCATGCATTAAATCACTCTAAATTCTCTTTCCCCATTCTGGAATGTCTGTCAGTAAGAAAGAGCCCTAATGCCTATCACCACCTCCTGAACCAGGCATCAGTGGTGGCTAAGTATGCAAAGCTCCATGAGGGCAGCAAACTTCTCTCTCACTCCCTACAATCCCCAGCAGGTGTTCTTGGCACACAGAAGGAATTGAGTAACTACTTGTTTAACTGGATTGGACTAGACAATGTGGGATGCCACTGAATGGGTGCCACCACCAGAAATCATGGTACATACTTACTTGGCCACAGCCAATTGTGTGTCTTCCTTGGAAGGAGAAGAAGTGGGCAACCGTTAGAATGTAGACACTGGCTGGTATGTAGGCTCTGGCTTGGACCCTGTTACCATCAGTCCTAAACTGAGCCTTTTCTTTCTTTTTTTTTTTTTTTTAAGTGTTTGTTTATTTTTGAGAGAGAGAGAGACAGAGCGTGAATGGTGGAGGGGCAGAGAGTGAGGGAGACACAGAATCCAAAGCAGGCTCCAGGCTCTGAGCTGTCAGCACAGAGCCTGATGCGGGGCTTGAACTCATAAACTGCAAGATCATGACCTGGGCTGAAGTCAGACACTTAACCAACTGAGCCACCCAGGTGCCCCGAAACGGAGCCATTTCTTACTGGTTTCATTATCTGGATTAGATGGTCAAGGTTCCTGGGTGCCTGAGTTGGTAAAGTATACGACTTCGGCTCAGGCCATGATCTTACGGTTTGTGGGTTCAAGCCCCATGTCATGCTCTGTGCTGACAGCTCAGAGCCTGGAGCCTGCTTTGGATTTTGTGTCTTTCTCTGCCCCTCCCCTGCTCGTACTCTGTCTCCGTCTCTCAACAATAATACAATAAATGAATGTTAAAAAAAAAAACAAATTTAGATGGTCAAGGTTCCTTACAGTGAATGTGGTATCTGTGAAAGGGCGGCCTTTAAGATGTCCACCCCCAAACAATCCACTCCCACAGTGAACAAGGGTTCTGTGCACGACCAACAGAAAACAGCAAAAGGGATGGCATGACCCTTCTTGGATTAGGCTTTTAAAATCACCATAACTTCCATAATTGTCAGTCCCTGTGTTTCTCTGTCTCTTTTTCAGATCACTAGCCCTGGAAAGAGCCAGCTACATGCTGTGAGCAGTCCTATGGGGGAGGCCAGCATGGCAAGAACTGAGGCCCTCTGCTGATGACCACCTGAGTGAGTCTGGCAGCAGACCTCTGGCCCCAGGTGGCTTCAGATGGGGGCAGCACACCTTTAGCTGCTTGAAACACCCTGAGCCAGAACCACTGGGCTAAGCCTCTGTGGGATTCCTGAACCCCACAGACTGAGGGAGACAAAGGATTGCTGGCTTCAGCTGTTAAACTTCACAATAATTTGTTACTCAGCAACAGATGCAAGCAACGCTTAGAAACTAACAGGTCAGTGGGGTTGGGAGGGGAGGTTCTTCCATATCTACTCTCCTTTCTCCCTTGTTAGCATTCCTGTTGCTTATTGACACATGATCAAGGCACCAACTGTCAGGACAGCCCTTAAGAATAAATGCTCCCCTCATCCTGATTGAGTTGGCACTGCTAAGAAAATGAAAAGGTTTGTTATCTAAAGTATAGAATTGGGTTATGAAAACAACATAATACTTTTGTTACTAGCCTGAGGCTTAACAGACAAGGAAGCTAACTTTTTTTGATTAACTGCATACCCAGCTTTTCAAAGACTCAGTAAGGAATTATCCTTATTTTTTAGATGAGGAAACTAAAAGTTCAGAGTTTAGGTAACTTGGTCAAACAACAGTCATTTACTTATCTGCAGGTTTAAAAAAAATTTTTTTTAACGTTTACTTATTTTTGAGAGCGGGGCGGGGGGGGGGGGGGCGGGAGGGGGAGACTGAGGGAGGGAGAGAGAGAACATGAGCAGGGGAGGGACAGAGAGAGAGGGAGACACAGAATATGAAGCAGGCTCCAGGCTCCGAGCTGTCAGCACAAAGCCTGACGCTGGGCTCAAACTCACAAACCGTGAGATCATGACCTGAGCCGAAGTCGGATGTCCAACTGATGGGGCCACCCAGTTGCCTCTCTGTAGGTTTTATAACTAGGGGTGGCCTACTGTCCTGGTTATTGGAATTCCAGGGTTTCCTGAGATACAAAGTAAGTGGGGAAAAAAGACCCAGGAAAGTCACAGGCACACTGAGAAGAGTTGATTACTATATTCACATCTTGGGCTCTTTGCAGATCACCCTGCAGTTGATTTTGTTTTAAGTATATTTTAAAACTATAATTTTGTCAGCTCATGACCTGCAAAATATATTTTGAAATGTCCCCTATGAAAATAAAAACCACAAACCTTTCTATATCTCAAGCCCATTTCTAGATTACCAGGCATTTAGAGAAATGAAAACCTATGTTCACACAAAAACCTATACCTGATCACAGCTTTATTCATAATAGCCCCAAACTGGAAAAAATCATACCATGAACATTACTCAGCAGTTTAAAAAAAAAAAAAAAGAGCACTCTAGTGATACACATTAACAACCTAGATGAAGTTCCAGAGAATTATGCTGAGTGAAAAATGCCAATCCATGTACATGATAATTTTGAAATGACAAACTTACAGAGGTGAAGAAGAGATGAGCGGCTGCCTGGGGTTAGAGATGGTGCAAAGGCAGGAGACAAGCAGATGTGGCTAGAAGTCTGTATATTGACTGTGACAATGTCAGTATCCTGCTTGTGACACGAGACTACAGTTCCGCAGGGAAACTGGGAAAAGGGTACTTGGGATCTTTCATTATTTCTTACAACTGCTTGGGGATCTAGAATAATCTCAAAATAAAGTTTAATTAAAAAAAGAAAGATCCACAAAAGTGAGGAAAACAAACCAATAAATAAGACTAAGCTTTGTGATTAAAAAAAAACAACTCAAAACACCATTCCCTACAACCCCTCCCCAATCCAATGACACACGGCTCTGACCTTCTAACATCTGTTAATAGTAAAGGAAGGTTTGTGCTGGGAAAGAACTGTGTGAAATATGATTCCATTTATGAAAGATTAACCCTTGACCTAAATACTGGTATTTTACCTTAAGTTTTATTTTCACAGTCTAACAGAACTTCTCAGTAAATGCTTATTTATATCCAGACTACCCAGGCAATGGGGAATACTTTTTTTAAAAAATATTTTACTTATTTTTTGGGAGAGTGCAAATGGGGAAGGGGCGGGGGGGTGGTGGAGAGAGGATCCGAAGTAGGTTCTGTGCTGACAGGCTGACAGCAGGGAGGTCGATGCGGGGCTCCAACTCACGAACCCCAAGATCATGACCTGGGCCCAAATCAGGACATTCAACTGACTGAGCCACCCAGGTGCCCCGGGAATACTTTTTGGATCAGCCTCATGTTCTGATTCACTTCGAGGGATCATACAGCTTACATGGGCCAGTATTCATAGCATAAGAAAATGACTAAATATATCAAATAAAATCTACCTAGGGGTACTCAGCTGGCTCAGCGAGTACAGCATGTGACCCTTGATCTCAGGGTCATGAGTTCAAGCCCCACGGTGGGTGTCGAGCTTAAACAACAACCAAAAACTAATAAAATCTTCCTAAATAAAATTTAATCTCTCACAATTCTGAGGCATTTTGTGATCTGAGTGTTTCAGAGTCTGAATGATGAATGCCGAATCCCGTTTTACTGGACTGCAGATGAGCAGGCATGGAGAATTGGGATAAACCTGTAAATACACTATGCCTCTATAGTTTAAATAAGTTCCTGCAACCTGTCGTTTCCTTGCAACTTTCCATCCTCATAAATGGAATGCAGAAAACTTTAGATAGCAATCGCTGTGAGCTGTCAGATTCTAGATGTTTTATGATAATGAAAGATATTAATAAAAGGTTTATTGCACTATGAAAGATCAAAACTGTGGTTTCGTCTACCTTTTGGGTCATTTTCGTGTCAATGCACTGAGAAGGAAAAGTGGTAAAGAAGCACTTTTATAACATGAAGGAGTCCTTTGTGACATGCTTTTGTGCTTCGGTGGGGTGAGCTGCATGCAGTGGTCACACGTGTGATCCGTAGAGGCTCTCCGGAGGACAGCTTTCCAGAAAAGGCTGAGATGACCTCTTCTGCAGCTCTCTGGAAATTCTCTGACAAATCTCCATCTCTTCCTAGCAATGCTTTGCTTCTTTTCACCAAGTGCTACTTTCAACAGGTGCACCACTGTGTTTAACCCCCCCCTTGACAACCATTAAAGATGAAGTGCTGAGAATTGGGCCCTAAGGTGATTACATTTTAGTGGAAATGCAAGCATTTTAGCAAGTCATATTAACGTAACTGGATATTCTGACTGGTTAATAACAAGACTTCCCCTTCAATTCTCCCCAAGTACCAATATTCAACTCTGAGCTGTCATAAAAGCCATTTTTTGCTGTAACAAAATGAAAAAAAGGGAAGCCAGCGATCAAATTAACATGGAGTCAATTAGGTGCTCACCTACAGCCAGAACACCAAGAGAGAGACACTAACAAGTCCCCAAATGAAAATTAAGAACATAGTTAAGGAGGAAAAAACAAACACCTATTTGTGCACAGAACTTATCAAAAATTCTTTCTGGGAGATGTCGATCAGGTGAAAATTTTAGGCAAAGAATTTAGGTTGCAGAATGGCATATATTATTGTTTAACAACGTGCCTTTACTGAATACTAGATATGTTTACGGGATTACGGTAGGTGGTAGAGACAAGAGAACACGGTCCTTTCCCATAAGCTCAGAAATCTAGCTTTGGAATCCATGTTTGTCAGTTCACTTCAAAACACAAATTTAGCACAAATCAGCAAAACAGCTTAACAGCCCCCCCATCTCTGAAAGGCAAGAACATTTAGTTAGTGGTGGTGGTGGGAGGGGGCGATACATATAAAATGATACTTAATATCCTGCTTTGATCTGGAAAAGCTATCACATTTTCCTATGAAGAATCAAAGGAAAACAGTTACTTGAAGAAAATTAATGTGACTACAGAAGCAGTGACATGTTTACAAATGTACTATGGTTTTTTCCAGTGATTTTTTTTCACAGACAAGAACAATACAGGGCACCATCTAGGAGAAGGGAAGGGAGAGGGTTCTAGCTCAGGCTGCTATAATAAAATCCCACAGACGGGTGGTTTCAATAACGGCCATTTATTTCTCACAGTTCTGGAGGCTGAGACATCCAAAATAAGGTGCCAGCAGATAAAGTTCCTGTTGAGTGCTCTCCTCCTGGCTTGCAGACAGCCAGGCACCTTCCAACAGTCTCCTCACAAAGTGGGGGACACAGCACTCTGGTCTCTTCTTAGAAGGGTACTAATCCTATCATGGGCATCCTCATGACCTCCCCTAACCCTAATTACCTCCCAAAGGCCTCACCTCCAAACACCAAATCACTGGGGGTAGGGATGGGGTGACAGGCTGGGGGGTGGTGTTAAAACTTCAACATATGAATTTGGTGGGGAGGGATACACACATTCAGTCCATACCAGAGAGGCAACTTGCCATTTAAGATCTAACAAGGCACCTAGGTAGCTTAGTTTTCTTTAGACACTGTAAAACAGTAATTCTCATTAGGGCTTTTTTTTTTTTTTTTTTTTTTGAGAGAGAGACAGCGAGAGCAAGGGAGAGGCAAAGGGAGAGGAGGGAGAGAGAGAATGTTAAGCAGATATCACACCCAGCGCAGAGCCTGAAACGGGGCTCGATTCCACCACAAGATCATGATCTGAGCTGAAATCAAGAGTCAGGACACTTAACTGACTAAGCCACCCAGGTTCTCCAAAAACAAATACTTAAAAAAAAACAACAACAAAACACCTGATATCTGAGGTGAGTCATTTTTATTCATCTAAGTTATCAAAACACATAATCTTGGTGAAAGAAAAGGCTATGTTCCAGATGTTAACTTGTAAACTAATCTTCTGGTCTTTGGAAAATTCTATTTTCTATAGAAATAATGCTATATCAGTAGTTATTAACCTTTTGGGGATCCCACACCAATTGTAAAAATTTGACTAAAGCAAAAGAGACCTCCTCTCTCTCTCCAAATGATAAAACTACCATTTAGAGTCTTCTAAATCCTAGGGGACCCCCTGTCGCCAAATTAAGAACCCTATCTGTAAGCGGTTGATAGATCTCCAGATCGGCCCTACATCACCTGATAGTGAAATGGCACCTGTAGGACTACAGAGTCTCAATATTTCTGTAAGAAAATATAATCTGTAATATTTATAAACTGAATTATAATCCTGTGCTCTGACACAACACTGTAACATAAAAGGCTTGGAAAGCTGCTACCTTGTATAGACCTCAGTTTCCTGATCTATAAACATGTGCAAAATAATGCTTATACCTCATGGGGTTGTTGGGAGAATTAAATGAGATTATATAAAACACCTGGCACAATGCACAGTCCCTCAATTCATCGCAGCTCTGTTATTATCAGCAGCAAACATCCATCAAACATACACTGAATGCATCACGACAGAGAAATCCACAAGACAATAACTCTGCCTCCAGAGAGGTCAGAGTCTAGCAAGGGAGAGAGAAGTGATAAATAACTGTAATAAAGTGACAGAGGTGCCTTGACAAAGGATGTACAGGGGGAAATGGGAGAGTAAAAAAAGAACAATTTTACGTAGGGACAAGTGGGTCAGGTGAGGCTTCACAGAGTAATGCTTGGGTTAAGGCTTGCCAGTGGAGGATGGGATAGAGGGGAGAGGGGTGAAAAATGCTGGAGAGCAGGTAATGGCTCTAGTGTTTTAAGCTGGGGAGGGACAGCAGGAGTGGTGGTGTGCAGGAGGCTGTAAAGAAGGGGAGATGAAGGTCACATCACTTAGAAGACTACTGCCATGGACAGAAGACTCTCTAAGGCCATGTCAGGGAGGGAATGCAGGTGCCAGAGGGAAGAGATGTCCAGGGGCGGGCCAAGTGAGGGAGAAGAAGGAGTCCAAGCTCTGGCTTCCCACTCTGCACCCTGGATGGGGTGCTGCTACTCAAAGGAGTCAGGGATTACTGGGGCAAGCAGGCTGGAAGAAAGGAGCAGGGAAAGTTCTGGCCATCTAGAAATGTACTGCTCTACTACTAGTCTAGTTAATCACAGATCGATGATACAGTTTCAGATGTGCCTGTTGAATTACTGGGGTGCAAATTACTGAAAATTCACTACACTGACATGTTCTCTTCCAGGGAAGACATTTAGAAGATGAGCTGTGCACTGAGTTCATGACGTTAAGTACAAGAAGTTCAAGCTTATGCTGGGACCTACGCCATACCTTTATTTAAGGA
This sequence comes from Panthera onca, assembly GCF_046562875.1. Taxonomy (NCBI): domain Eukaryota; kingdom Metazoa; phylum Chordata; class Mammalia; order Carnivora; family Felidae; genus Panthera; species Panthera onca. The sequence goes on from NC_138343.1 coordinate 50,496,901, forward strand.
TTCACGCACCCTTGTCCAAAAAAACGACATTAAGCCCGCTATGTTACTACGTGAATTACAACACACTTCTCAAGGCTGAATTCTTTAGCAAGCTGCTATTTCCCTTTACTAAATGGTCTGCTAATCACTGCTACAAGGTGGCTTCTCAAGCCACTCTCCTATCACATTAACATCTCTCCATGCGAAGCTAATAACCACTGAGAACCTAACCAGCCCACCATTTCAAGTGATTTTTTTCTTATTTTCAAATCCATTTCTTTGAGGATCATAATGATTGTAACAGCAACTAATACTCAGTCCCTACAATGAGTCAGTAGTTTTTCTGCTATAAATTTCCAAGGATGATTTCACTTAATTCTCCTATCACTCTTTCACACATCCCCTTTGCACAGATAAGTACACTGAGGCAGAGAGCAGCTGAGCCACTTATCCAGGCCAACTCCAGGGCCTGCTCTCTTAACTACCACACCTACTGCCCCTCCAATGTTACAATAAAAATAAAAGAGACATTTACTGCAGGAAATTTGGAAAAGCAAAGAGTTTTTTGTTTGTTTGTTTGTTTTGTATCATTTTAAAGTAAAAACAGGGGCACCTGGGTGGCTCAGTTAGTTAAGCATCTGACTTCAGCTCAGGTCATGATCTCGCAGTTCTTGAGTTCAAGCCCCGCATCAGGCTCTGTGCTGACAGCTCAGAGCCTGGAGCCTGCTTCAGATTCTGTGTCTCCCTCACTTTCTGCCTTCCCCTGTTCACACAGTCTCTCCCTCTCTCTCAAAAATAAACATTAAAAAATTAAAAAAAAAAAGTAAAAGCAACGAAGAATGTAGCAGAATCCATATTTCCCTTCTACCATTTATTAGAGTGATGGTGCACAAGTTAACTTCTGAAAGCCTCAGTCTCATCTGGGATATTCCCTTCAACTAGGAATAAAAATCATACTTTCAGATGAGATGATTCATGTAAAACATTTAGCAAGGAGCTATGCTAATATTCTATAATGTACATATAAATATTTAAAATACGAATCTATTTCTTCTACTTTTTTCTGTACTTTAAGAAAGCCCATTCTAGGGGTGTCTGGGTGGTTCAGTCGGTTAAGGATCTGCCTCTTGATTTCGGCTCAGGTCACGATCTCACAGTTAGTGGGTTCCAGCCCTGTGTCAGGCTCTGTGCTGCCAGGGAGCCTCCTTAGGATTCTTTCTCTCTCTCTCTCTCTCCCTCTCTCTCTCTGCCCCTCCCCTGCTAGCACTCTCTCTCTCAAAATAAACATTAAAAAAAATTTTTTTTAAATAAGTAGAAAATAAAAAAGCCCATACTTATAATCTTGCATTTCAACACTGTAGCAATCATTTTCCTCAGGAACCTAATTTGAGTTCTGGAACAAGACTTCTATAAATGCTTTAATTATTCCTCTATTATTAGTCATTTAATCTGTTTTCAATTTTTACTATTCTTTTTTTCTAACGTTTATTTATTTTGAGAGAGAGAGAGAGTGCACACAAGTGGGGAGAGGGGCAGAGAGAGAGAATCCCAAGCAGGCTCTGCATTGTGAGCCCAGAGCCCGACATGGGGCTCAAACTCATCATCCATGAGATCATGACCTGAGCTAAAGTCAAGATTTGGCTGCTTAATGAACTGAACCACCCAGGTGGTCCCCAACCTTTTTTTTTTTTTTTTAAGTCTGTTCATTTTTGTGAGAGAGCAAGAGAGAGCGAGAAACAAAGAGAGAATGTGCCTGTGCTCCCCCCACCAGGGGAGGGGGAGAGAGAGGGAGACAAGATATGCCAAGCAGGCTCTGTGCTGTAAACCTAGAGCCCAACATGGGACTCAGGGCTTAAACTCGCAAACCATGAGATCACGATCTGAGCTGAAATCAAGAGTCAGATGTTTAACCCACTAAGCCACCCAGGCACCCCTAAGTTTTACTCTTTTAAAATAACACTGCAATGAACATTTCTGCATGCTAAACTTTAGCTACAACAAGCATGGATTTTAAAAAGCATAGTTATGGGAATGCAAGCTGGTGTAGCCACTCTGGGAAACAGTATGGAGGTTCCTCAAAAAACTAAAAATAGAACTACCTTACGACCCACCAATTGCACTACTAGGTATTTATCCAAGGGATACAGGTGTGCTGTTTCGAAGGGACACATGCACCCCCATGTTTATAGCAGCACTATCCACAATAGCCAAAGTATGGAAAGAGCCCAAATGTCCATCGATGGATGAATGGATAAAGAAGATGTGGTGTATACACACACACACACACACACACACACACACACACACACACACACACACATATACATACAATGGAGTATTACTCGGCAATCAAAAAGAATGAAATCTTGCCATTTGTAACTACATGGATGGAACTAGAGGGTATTATGCTAAGTGAAATTAGAGAAAGACAAAAATCATATGACTTCACTCATATGAGGACTTTAAGAGACAAAACAGATGAACATAAGGGAAGGTAAACAAAAATATAAAAACATGGAGGGGGACAAAACAGAAGAGACATAAATATGGAGAACAAACTGAGGGTTACTGGAGGGGTTGTGGGAAGGGGGATGGGCTAAATGGGGCTAAAAGGGGCACTAAGGAATCTATTCCTGAAATCATTGTTGCACTATATGCTAACTAATTTGGATGTAAATTTCAAAAAAAAAATTAACAAAAAAGGATAAAGCATTTGTTGAGTTTCTATTTTGTCTAGGCACATGGACTATTCTTTTTAAAAATTTTATCTATAACCCAACCACAAAGGAGCCCTATAAAACAACAGTAAATTTGATTCTAGTAAGAGAGGGTCATTAAAGTAGCTTTAAAATAAGCAAATGTTAAAAAGAAGCAAAAAAACCCACCCAAATGTTTCATGAATTTAATAACTCAAAGTAAGAAGACTACCAGTTGGGTTTTTTAACTGTGTACATAACATTTTGCGGAAGATAGGTCATTTTTTGCTAATCAGTAGCAGAAACAGCCAAATTCAGTTTATGTCATTACTAGTGTTGTCAATAAAGTATCATGAAACAGCCTGATTTTTCTCAATCCATGAGGGAGGAACTGATTAGGCAATTAGAAAAATATTTTGACTTGCTCACAGAGAATTTCATACACATTTCACAGGACGCAAATGAAAAACCCCAAAGAGTCCTCTCTCTTGCCCACACTTTTTAGCTCAGTCACCACATCCAGAATAAATAAGTGGCATAAGACCCAACAGCTTCAATTTAGAAATGAACCACCTGCTACTTGGGTCACAAAAATCCTCATGACGACAAGAGGCACACAATCCAAGAATTAAGTCACAATGAGAGGAAAACTTGATCAGCAAAATGTCAGGCAGGCCCTAGGATAAGCTATCCAAGGTCTAATAGGATGAAATGGCATTAACTCTGGCCTAATTTGTTCCAGCATCAAACAAATCTCCCATCATTCTAGATTGTAATGCCTCACTAATGAGTTAAGAGGATTTCATTATGAAACCATAATATTCTTCCTTTAGAGAGTCCCTGGCTTGGGGATGGTAACATCATTAAAAATAGAAAACACAACAATGATAATCATAATTGTAACTAACACTGAACACTTAGTACTGCTAAGCATCATATCACGCATTTCACATGCACTATTTAATTTTCTCAGTAACCCTGTAAAGGGTTATTTCCTCACTTTACAGAAAAGAAAATGGAGGCTTACACACTAGAAGTTACTGCACACTACCACTGAGCCTGTGCCTGGTTTATGGGATTCAAACCCTGGCCGCCTGCTTCTACAACTTGAGCTCTTTAATTTTTTTTTTTTTTTTTTTAATGTTTGTTTATTTTTGAGAGAGAGAGAGAGGCAGAGCATGAGTGGGGGAGGAACCTAGGTGGCTCAGTCGGGTGAGTGTCTGACTTCCACTCAGGTCGTAATCTCACAGTTCGTGAGTTTGAGTCCCCTGTTTGGGCTCTGTGCTGACAGGTAGGAGCCTAGAGCCTGCTTGGGATTCTCTCTGTCTGTCTGTCTGTCTCTCTCTCTGCTCCACCCCTGCTCATGTAAACTCTCCCTCTTAATAATAATCAAAATTTATCTACAAAGAAAATACAAGTATTTGCATAGGTTTGACATATGAAAGAACAGGCCCATGGGGATGTTGCATAAGTAACATCCTACCTCTCTTCAATGGCTGGGAGCACAAATCCACCTGAAGACAAGGATTTTGTCAGACATGGATAACCCTATTCCACACAGCCTGAATAAAGGCAGGAGAGCACTGTGTTAAAGTCTCCCAATTTTGCCCCACCCTCCAGGTCTACTTTCTAATGTGAAAATCCTATCCCATAGTTAAGTTCTTTCAGGAAGGTCAGTTTCCAACTTCCAAAATTCCATCTGTTTCCCACTCAATTTACTACTGACCAACTTCTCACATGTTTAGATGTTCTATCCCAGCACAAAATAATTTATGGAAAGAAACAGCAAGTAGAATCATTTGGGCATTAATCATCTGAAACACAAATTCTAGGCTACCCATTACCATGTCACAAGCCAAATGTATGATATTTATATCCAAATGCTGATTTTTTGAAGTGCCCATATCTTATCTATCACTTGTAGGAATTTATTAGGACTAGAAGCCATGTGTAAATACTTGCACATGCCAACTATTTACAGGTACTCTTTTGGGTGGAGAAAACTTTGAAAGAGTCTGTAATTATCTACCATAACTGGGATTACATATACATGGAAAGTCAACACCACAAAAGTAACCAGTAAGAGGAGAGCCAAAGAGGTGAGGGCTGTGGTAAGAAGAGAGAGAGAGATCTGGTGTTGGGACATGAAGAGAGCCCAGAGCAATGGCTTCACCTGACACAGGATTAGTAGGTGTGGGCAGGACAAGGAATGAGGGAAGGGTATTCTAAATACCAAGGGGTGGAGGGATAAACAGGCTGCCATACTGTGGGAAGAACTACAATACTGGGCGGGCCTGAGGAATGTTTCAGATTTTACCTCAACTTGATCAAGCAGCTTGAATAATTGACATGCAGGTGACAACACTCCGCCTTCACTAGAAGATCAAGTCAGCAACGAGTTAAAGCACTTTGAAACATGTGACAGCCCCTTAAATATTTGTGAAGTAGACTGCTTCTAAACAGGACACAGGGGAAGCCTACACACAGGTGGTATGTGACCAGGTTATGAAGGGTTTTACAAGGTGGAAGGCCCAGGAGGTCAAGTGTTGATGGGTACTTCAAGCTGAAGGCACAGCACCAAAAGGGGTATGGAGACATGAAAAGTTAGAGTAGGAAGAAGGGGCAGGGTAGCAGAGCACTTGAGTCATCTCCTCACCTGCTGGTACCATCTCCTGCTATCCTTATCACATCCGCTTCCCATCTGTGCAACAATTCCAGACCAGGGCACCATTGTGTTTCACATGGACCCCAGCGGGATTCCAGGCACCCAGTCCCATCCCTGCCCATCCATCTCCGCAATGCACCACAGTATTCTTTTTAAACCAGCAAAGTTGATCAGGCCACTCCTGCTCCATCTTGGATGCAACTATGTCCCTTGATCTTGGATGTAACGTACAATCGCTCACTTAGCTTATGAGTGCCCTCTTCATGCACTGGCTCACCCCGGCTTCCAGCTCAGCTTCTGCCCTCCCCTCCTTCACTCTGCACCCCAACCACACCTGCTTCCTTCTCTCTTCTCCACTGCAGCCTTTACTCTGGCAGATCCTGCGCATGGAAATACCGTTGTCTGCCTGCCCCACTTCCTACTTCCCTTTATTTAGTCTGCAACCCTCCTATTAAAGATCAGTTACCCCAGAGAAATCTTCCCTGACTCCTCCCTCAAAGCCCCAGGCTAGGTTAGGTCCTTCAGTTTACTCTCCAATCACACCCCAAATGCAAATGAATATTTAATCAGTATCTAAGGCTTGAGGGCTGTGCCTGGTCTGGTACACCAGATCCCAACAGCTCAGTGCTTGAGACACAGGGGGTACCCATGGTCTATCTGCGGAATGGGTGGTGTGCTGGGTCGTGAGGCTGGAAAGCAGACTCGGGACAAAATGGGGGAAGGTCCTGTAAAGCCAGTAAGTCCTTAAAACTTTATTCTGTAGACAGTCAGGAATGCAGACTTGCTGTCAACACCACTGGCCTCCATCACTAATCTCAGCACCAACCAGAATGGCTGACTCGACTTCATCAGAGGAAGCACAAAGAAACTCTAGGTCCGCTTCCTACCACCCTGCTTCCAGCTGAGTGAGCAGACCTGACAGCAGCAGGCTCTGCGTCACCACCCAGGAGGCCTTCCACCTTACTTGCCTCCTTAGAAACTTGGGTCTGCCCACCTGCTTGCCGCAGTGAGCAGTCCTGGGGGACCCTGAGTGACAAACACACGACATTAACCCCCACTTTACATGGGCTCCTATTTCCACATCTATTCTCTAACTTGTGACCCTAAATTTACCCTATTTTGAAACAGGACATTCCGTTCCCTCTTAAAGCAAGTTCCTTCCTATCCACTCCTTCCCATTTCCCCCATGGCAGTCATTTTGCTCCTGGTTATTAGCATCAGGAAATTCAGACCTCGGCTCCCCACCTCCCCTGCTCTGGCCCCTGGGAATGCATTTCTCTGCTCAGACTGGACCTCATGGTCGGCCACTCCATAAATGCTCTTGATCCTCATCTATCTCTGTGGAGCCTTAATTCTAGGTAACTCCAACTGGATGAACTGATGGTTTTGCTGAGACTCAGGGATGCCAAGATGACCTCCTTAAAACTCCATTTTTTTTTTAAATGTTAAACACTTCTTTTTAAAAAAAATTTTTTTTACATTTATTTGCTTATTTTTGAGAGACAGAGCACAAACAGGGGATGGGCAGAGAGAGACAGAGACACAGAATCCGAAGCAGGCTCCAGGCCCTGAGCTGTCAGCACAAAGCCCGGCGCGGGGCTGGAACTCACAAACCACAAGATCATGACCTGAGCCGAAGTCGGATGCTCAACCGATTGAGCCACCCAGGCACCCCAAAACTCCTTCTCTTTAAGTCATGTCACTTTTTACATGCTGCTACCTGGATGAACCTCAAAAACATTATGCTAAATCAAAGAGGCCAGGTACAAAAAGTCACATTTTTTTAAGGGTTTTTTGTTTTTGTTTTGTTTTGAGAGAGAGCATGCATGACTGAGAGCACACAAGCAGGGAAGGGGCAGAGGGAGATGGAGGGAGAGAATCCCAAGCAGGCTCCATGCCAAGTGCAGTGCCTATCATGGGGCTCAATGTCACAATCGTTAAGATTTTGCCCCAAGCCAAGAGTCAGATGCTTAACTGATTGAGCCACCCACAAAAGGTTACATATTGTAGGATTAGACTTCAATATGCAGAACAGGCAAATCCAGAAAGATAAAAAGATAAGCTGTTGCTCAGAGGCTGCAGGGCGGGGAGAACAGAGTGACCACTATTGGGCACAGGGTCTCCTTTGGGGGTGGATAACAATGTTCTGAAATCAGAAGTGATGGAGCACAGGAGCGCCTAGGTGGCTCAGTCAGTTAAGCTTCTGACTTTGGCTCAAGTCATGATCTTCGAGATTTCATTCGAAAATCTTCGAATTTGAGCCCTGCATCAGGCTCTGTGCTGACAGCTCAGAGCCTGCAGCCTGCCTTGCATTCTGTGTCTCCCTCTCTATCTGTCCCTCCCCTGCTCCCACTCTGTCTCTCTCCTTCAAATATAAACAAACATTAAAAAAAAAAAATTAGAAAAAAAAGTGACGGAGCACAACATTGTGGTTCAACTAAACACCACTGAATTGTCCACTTTAAAATGGTTAATATTATGTGAATTTCAAAAAAATTCAAATACTTAAAAAAAAATCATTCTTTACCTTCAAATTCATAAAGAGTGGCTCTCCTTCCTCCTACTTGCAATCTGGATCCTTTTCTGCCTCTTTCAAGAATTTATTCAACTCTCATTTTTTTTCATGTTTATTTATTTTGAAAGAGAAAGAGTGAGAGTGGGTGAGGGGCAGAGAGACAGGGAGACAGAATACCAAGCGGGCTCTGTGCTGTCAGCACAAGAGCGTGATGCAGGGCTCGATCCCATGAACCGAGATCATGATATGAGCCGAAATCAACAGTTGGATGTTTAACCGAATGAGCCACCCAGGTGCCCCAACTTTCATTTCCTTTTACCTTTAAATTCCCTTTTTCTGCTGACAGATCCGTTCACCCCTTCCCAGCCTAAAAATCCTTCCCTTAACTTTCTTTTCCCCTTAAATCTCATCTAGAAGCATCTCAACACCTCATAAAAAGCAGCCAACATCAACAGCCTCCATTTCTTCAGCTCCAATACTCCCTCTAATTCCCTCTCCAGTGATAAGGCAGTCTACAGATAGTGAAACTTAACTGCTCTAAAATTGGTAAAATATACAAAAAGGGTTGTAAAAATGAATAGATGAGCCTGCAAGAAACTGAGGTCAGGAATGAGCCAGGCATGGGTCATTAAAAAGAAACATCCAGACATCCCTGGAGCTGCACTGCCCAATAAGAGGGACAGGAGCCCCACGCGGCTGAATGTAAATTAATTAAGGGAAAAACTCAGTTACTCAGTTGCCCTAGCGATATTTCAAGTGCTCAATAACTACCTGTGGCTATTAGTGACTATTACATTGGTCAGTGCAAAATATATCCCTTAGAAAATCTTGGTATATAGAAATAGTGCAGCTCAATATGCACCCAATGTAGACAACATAGAACTGGAGATGATAAACATTTTGAAAGAATCCGCTAGAGTAAAATAAAGGAGGCACACGTAGGGTTTACTAGTTCCCAAACTAGAGCTCTACATGATCAGACATTACACAAAAAAGGCTAGAGAAACCTTTAACACATGAAATTATTAAGGTTAAATGGGTAAACAGAACAAGATGGAGAAGTGGGACAGGATGCAGCAAATTTTTATTAAAGCAAAAGCACTGCCCAAAATCAACAGTTAACAACAAGAGCAACAAAAAGTAGTATCAAACAGGCATGAACAAAAGAAGAAACCACCTATTTTAAAAACTATTCCAAAAGACAGCCAACCCAAAAGCCCAAATACTATAATGCATAAATAGCAAACAGGATAAATAAAAAAATAAAATGAACATCTACAAAGCTCTATTTATGCAATTGAGACCTTAATCTCTTTTTCTTTTTTAAGCATTATTTATTTTTGAGAGACAGAATGCAAGCAGGGGAGGGGCAGACAGGGGGGTGGGGGTGGGGGGGGACAGAGGATCTGAAACAGGCTCCAGGCTCTGTGCTGACAGCAGCGAGCCTGACGTGGAGCTTGAGCTCACAAACCACGATATCAAGACCTGAGCCAAAGTCGCATGCTCACCCAGGTGCCCCAAGACTATAATCCTGGAATTTACCCCTTTCTACTTTGGATTTAAAAAAACTGACTAATACAGTCTTTCATGAGCATCCACAAAAGTGACCAATACTGTTAGAGGACATGGATTTACTTTTAAATATTATCCTAAATAGGGTACCCCACACATTTATTTGATAAAATGACCAAAATGAGTCTACCTAATGATGTTCAAATATGAAGATGACATTTAGAGATCCTGTGGCATAAATCGAGAAATTTACTCAGGCAGAGAGAAACAGGAGGTAATCGGTGCTGAAATAAGGAAAAAAAAAAAATGTTTTCATAGCAAAGTAGAAAAGTAGTCCTTATTTAAAAACAAAATAGGGGTGCCTGGGTGGCTTGGTTGAGCATTTGACTCTTGATTTTGGCTCATGTCATGATCTCAGGGCCGTGGGATGAGCCCTGTGTTGGGCTCCACGCAGAGCATAGAGCCTGCTTAAGATTCTCTTTCTTTCTCTCTCCCGGCCCCCCAGCCTCTCTCTCCCACTTGTGCGCTAAAAAATTTAAAATAAAATAAATAGGATCTGATTAGAACAGAGGTTCTCAAAATATAGCACAGATACCACTAAGGGTCCTTGGGCCCTTTTTTTGGGTTCCACAGGACCAAAACTATTTGTGTTACATTACCAAGAGATTACTTGCTTAATCTCATCTCTGTCATCATTGTAAAGTGTCTCAGAGACTGCATGATGTATGATAGCTCAAAACACTGAATGTAGAAGCAGATAAAAGAACCCAGCTCTCTTTCCTTAAGCCAGCTATGTAATATGTTGGCAAAAATGTCAAAACAATGCCTGTTTGCACTAATTTTCTTGTTTTGGAAAATATATTTTTCATGAAAATATAGTTTTTTTAGGTTTTCATGTAATGGGCTCATTATTTTTAGATGTATTATTCAAATCGTTACTTAAAAACAATCTAAGAATAATTTCGGATAGAGTAAATAGTAAAATATAACCCACATAAACAACAGCTCTGACTTCTCAATACTTTTTAAAACTGTAGGTCCTAAGACCAAAAGTTTGAGAGCTAATGTATTAAGAATTGCATACAGAATCTTTCCTTCTTTATAAGGTTTTATTTCTAAAAAGATATTATAAATTTATATGAATTTATATTATAAATTTAGCGGCAAATATCCCAAATACACTTCAAAAAGATTTTGTCTTTATACTTTAGTAGGGGTTAAATTTAACTTAGGAGTACAAAGTTTAAGAAGTCATTATACAGTCGGTTGAGCGTCTGACTTCAGCTCAGGTCATGATCTCATGGTTTGTGGGTTTCAGCCCCACATTGGGCTCTGTGCTGACAACTCAGAGCCTGGAGCCCATTCTGTGTCTCCCTCTCTCTGCCTCTCCTCTGCTCATGCTTTGTCTCTCAAAAATGAATAAACATTAAAAAAAAAAATTTTTTTTAATGTAGTCATTGTGAAAGGAGGCTAACAATAATGAATAAACCTTATAATAAACATATTTTAAAGTACTCCATGAGATAATGAAGTTCTTACTGGTTCTCTACCAGCTCATCACATTATACATAATATGGTACGCTGAGACACCCAACACAAACAGGATGAGCTGATTTTCACGTTACTATGTGGACATAAAAACTCTGGAAGTTCCTTTAGTCAAAGTGTGATACTAACTTCCCTTTCAAATGAGGATACTCCTTGTGGAAACTCTTACCAAAAACTAAAATTTTAAGTCATAAATTACGAGAGATCCAAATTCGCTGTGGCTAAATCACATCAGACAGTTCTGCAAACAGAGTATGTTCACTCATCAACCACTATATAAAAAGCTGATGCCTTTATACATTTTTATAGAAAGAGAAAATGCTAGCTTAGGAAGTCAAAAATTCATTTTCCTGACTTCGATTTGCCACAGCAAAACACCTTTTACAAAAACACTTTCCTTTTGTCTGCTGTCACCTCAGTTGTCCAATTTTCACCAGGTCCCAGGTTTCTTTGACTCATTTAGCAATTCAGTTCAAGCCAGCAAGTAGGAGGTTTTTCAAAACTTCAAAATGCCGCCTCCTCAGACAGAAAGCTTCCCCCCCACGGGCTGCGGCACGGCCACGATCTACTGGCGGCATCACTGGCTGGCCTGTGGGCTCACCTCCTTTCTTCCTCTAAATGGGGTGTCAGGTGCAGGCACGGCCCTGGTATTGTACAGGAATATAATTACCAGAAGCAAAGCAGAGTCCCAGCCGAAGGAAGAAAAAGCAGGTCAGCACAGAGAGAGAATGAGTATGACTGAAAGAAGGGGAAAATTACATGACACTCCCTTCTCCTCTAAAATAAGAATCTGAGAGTGACATTTCACCTCTCCAAGCATGACTTCCACTGTTTGAAGCATATTTATTTGAAAAGAGCAGTGACAATGAGAGAACAAATCTTGTGTGAAGCTTAACACTTACTTGGGAGTACATTACATACTCCCATCTGTTATGAAGACTCCATCATGCTTTTCAACTAGAGCTCAGAGCATTCACCTTCAGGTTATAGCCACAGAGCAGTCATTTGTAGGTTTCTCTCTACAAAATGTTATTTCTAGTTGCTTTCTTAGTTTGGAAAATGTGACAGAGAAAGGCCTATAAGCCAAGCAGACTGTTTCATTAGGGGAAACGAGAATTCAATTCAAGGGGGAGAAAAGCCACACGACCTTGTTTACAGTGGAGAGTATAGTTGAACTGTTAAAGCACGCAGCACAGGATCAACATTTCCTCCTCCCTCACCTCCTTCTCAACAGGGCTGCAAACTGTGGTGCACTTGGTGCCTGCTCTCCGGATGTTTCGGGAGCTCTGTCTTACAGAGATACTGATTAATGTAAATGACAACCCACGATTTAGCATGCATAAATCTTAATTGAATCAAAGGGCAGAAAGAAAGTTTAGTTGGTCAATGAATGAGATCTCTTGTTTCAATCTTACTTCCTTTTCTGGAGAATGAAGTAGAAGTATCTCATTGAAATCAAAGTGATTTCACGTGTGGCTTATGGAAGTAATTATTAGTCATACCTCCTATCTTTATAGGCTTAAAAAAACTTAAGTTGTATTCAGCACAGTCTTCATTGAAACATCTTTCTTCTCTCTTTTAAGCTTCAATTACATGGTGCAAATGCCACCAAGTGGAAGGACACTGATGAAACAGATAAAACAGCAACGACAGACAGGTCAGAAGGCAATGTGATACACAGAAAAAAATTTTGTAATCTCAACACATTCTACATAGTTGCCATGAGATGGTTTCTCTCCCATTTCTCAGAAATAGGCTGTAATTTCAATCATTACAACCAAGCACTTTATGAAGAAACAAGAAATTTGGAAACCATAACTTTCCAGATGTAACCACATCTAAACTAAGTGTACATATAGTTCAACAGCAAATAGATACTTATTTTTATTTGGCTTATTTAAATGTATTGGTCATTTACTTAGTATTACCTTAATTGTATTTATTAAAAAATTTCAGGGTATAAGGAATTCGAATGGCAGCAAAAATAATTTGGTAGAATACTAGGAAAAACTCCTTAATTTTAAGGAATATAATGTAACTGGATTTTTAAAAAAGGGTTGCCAAGTCTCTATACTGGAGAAATTTCAAGAAACAGTACAGATAAAAATCACAACCAATGACGCCCATTCCTGCATCCCAATCCCAGACATCAAGGGCCAGTTTGCGTCTGATCTCTCTCCACCTACACATGTGTGGTGCTCCTGAACTTGAGTCAGTAAGCCAGAAACTGAATTCATTATACTTGTATAACCTTCTCTTCCGATTCCCCTATTTCTGTTACTAGCCCCATAACCTTCCCCAGAGTCCAGCACCCAAAGTATGCTCCATTCCTCGCCTGCCCTGGATACCAGGCCACCAGGGCTTTGGGTCCGAGTCCTGTAAAGGTTCTGCAGTTTCACCCACCCACATCCCCACCCCTTCCCCCTCCAGTCTCACCCCATCACCTCTCTACCAGAACAATTTTCTACTTGGCCCCCAGAACCTCCTCCTTGCCAATCCCTGTTACAAGTGAATCTGTCCCATTGATCTTTCTTAAAGCACAGCTCTCATTCACTAGGTAAACAAATACCGACCACTGTTTTAGTTTTCTATGGCTACTGTAACACACTGCCACAAAGTAAGCAGCTTAAAACAACACAATTTTGGGGCACCTGGGTGGCTCAGTCGGTCAAGCGTCCGACTTCAGCTCAGGTCATGATCTCGCGGTCCGTGAGTTCGAGCCCCGTGTCAGGCTCTGGGCTGATGGCTCAGAGCCTGGAGCCTGCTTCAGATTCTGTGTCTGGCTCTCTCTCTGCCCCTCCCTGACTCATGCTCTGTCTCTCTCTGTCTGTCTCTCTCTGTCTCAAAAATAAATAAATGTTAAAAAAAAATTTAAAAAAAACAACAACAAACAACACAATTTTTCCCTTACATTTCAGGAGATCAGAAGTCCCAAATGAGTCTCAATAGACTAAAATCAGAGGTGGCAGGAAGGCTGCACTCTTTTCTGAAGCCTCTATAGGAGAATCCTCTTCCTGCCTGTATTTCTTGGTTCCCAGTCCTTACATCCACCTTCAAAGCAAGCAACACTGGGCCAAGTCTCCCTGTGCTGCCACTGTTCTGGTTCTCTCCTGCCTCCTTCTTCCACATTTTAGGACACCTGTGATTACACTGAGCTCACATGGATAATCCGGGCTAGTTTCCCTATTTCAGTCAGCTGATCAACAATCTTAATTCCATCTGCAACCTTAATTGTCCTTTGCCTGTAACCTAACATATTCACAGGTGCTGGGACTTAGGACGCAGCCATCTTCGGGGGGCCGCTGTTCCGCTGACCGCAACCACCTGCAAAAGCACCGAGACAGGCAAAAGTTAAACAAAATGCAGACGCTGCTGTCAAGATGACATTAAGTCCTCTGATACTAAGCGTTAACTGGCTCCCTGTTGCTTAAGGAATTAAGTCTAATCCACTTAGTCTTATATTAAAGGCTTCCATGATTTCAAAATACTTCTGCAGCATTATCTTCTACTACTTCCTTGAAGTTTTCTAGAGCTGTACTCACACTGCAGAACCCAGGAGCACCAAACACAGCTGAGCTCCACACCCAGGCTCAGGTAATCTGCTCTATCCAGAGGCCCCTGTCCATTCTCCTGTGCACATTATTCTCATCTCTTAAGGCCCAGCTCCAGAGTGGCTTAGCTTCTCTTTAACTCTGCCTTCTCTGAATGCCCACAATGCCCTGTTCTGCCAAACTGGCATATCAAGCAGTGACCTAAGGGAACGAGTTCAGGCAGAGAAAGTTTCCAGGTGCTGCTCCACAGCTAGCTGGGTGACCCTGAGCAAGCTATTTAAATGCTTAACCTTGCTTTCATCAACTCTCAAGTGAAAAAGCAGACTATGGTTATTTCTAAATTCTTTCCCAGTTCTTAAACTCCATGAAACTGATAGGAGTTGTATCCATCCACTTCTCTCTATCCCCAAAGCCACTGTTCTGGTAATGCCCTCCCTCCTGATGGATCATCTCTGCCTCAAGGCTTATTCTGCTCCCCACCCCCAAAAGACATCTTTCTAGGTTACTCACCTCCTCACTATCGGTTAAAAGTTTTCAGAAAAATGTCCAAACTCCTCAGTGTGGTTCCCAGGGCTCACATGATCAGGCCTCTGCTTCCTCCTCTGGTTTTCCTTACTGATTTTTTCAGTTCCTCACATGTTCCTCCCTTCCCTAGCCACCTGCCTCTCTCTCTTCAGAGCCTTTGCTAGAATATTTGGCCTATTTCCTCTTTCCATCAGACAGATTCCTGCTTCTCCAGGCAAGCTTTCCTAATCCCGTATTAATTTGGTGTCCTTCTTGTTTGTTCTCATTCACATGAAGTCACATAGTCCCCATCACTGCAGTACTCGTATCTGTTCATCTGTCAGTATCTTCTCCTGAATCTAAATTCCACATGGGCAGGACTGTCAATCTCATCCACCACCTGTGGTACAGACTGAGCGTTATTGCCTAATTTCTGTATATAGAGTAGCAGACTTCTGGCTGCCTATGGCCAGGATCAAATGAGACTTTGCCAGCTTCACGTGACCACATGCTGAAGTTCTGGCCAAGGAAACAAGCAAAATTATCCAGGGGCAGTTTCTGGGAACTTCTCCTAAAAGAAGGCACAATACAAATCAAAACCACACCGAGATACCACCTCACACTGGTCAGAGTTGCTAAAATTAACAACTCAAGAAACAACAGATGCTCACAAGGATGTGGAGAAACGGGAACCCTCTTACACTGTTGGTGGGAATGCAAACTGCTGCAGCCTCTCTGGAAAACAGTGTGGAGGTTCCTCAAAAAATTAAAAAGAGAATTACCGTATGATCCAGCAACAGCACTACTAGGAATTTATCCAAGGGATACAGGAGTGTTGATTCAAGGGGCACATGTACCCCAATGTTTATAGCAGCACTTTCAACAACAGCCAAATTATGGAAAGAGCCTAAATGTCCATCAACTGACGAATGGATAAAGAAGATGTGGTTCATATATACAATGGAATACTACTTGGCAATGAGAAAGAATGAAATCTGGCCATTTGCAGCAACATGGATGAAACTGGAGGGTATTATGCTAAGTGAAATAAGTCAGGCAGAGAAAGACAGACATCATATGTTTTCACGCATATGTGGATCTTGAGAAACTTAGCAGAAGACCATGGGGGAAGGGAAGGGGAAAAAATAGTTACAGAGAGGGAGGGAGGCAAACCATAAGAGACTCTTAAATACAGAGAGCAAACTGAGGGTTGATTGGAGGGGGCGGGGGGGGGGGATGGGTGATGGGCATTGAGGAGGGCACTTGTTGGGATGAGCACTGGATGTTGTATGTTAGCGATGAATCATGGGAATCTACCCCCGAAACCAAGGGCACACTGTATGTTAGCCAACTTGACAATAAGTTATATTAAAAAATAATAAAATAAAAGAAGGCCTGGATGACCCCTGTGTCCCTTCTTTGGTCTCTTCCTTCATCCTGCTAGTTGGAAGACAGGGATCACAACCTAGGCCTGATGCACAGTGAGCTAGAAGTGAGTCTATGGAAGGTTAAACCAGCCCTGGACCGCCTCAGCAACTTTTTATGGGAGATAATGAATTTCTATTTTATTTTAAGATCCCACTGTTGAAGCCACTATTATTTTGGAAGCTTCATCACTTACAGCCAAACCTTACAGCAAAAAAAAAAAAAAAGGGCATATCTGCAATACCAGTAATTATGATGACTCAAGTACATACTTCACCTCTTCTCCTGAACTACAATCTCTTTGCCAGTGGGTGTATGGTCATGTGTTACTACAGGATTTACGGTCCTTAGCAGAGGGTAGCACACAAAAATCCTCAATGGGGAGTGTGAATGATCAATGAACTAATGACCATGGGGCTACTAACACAGATAGGCTCTGTCCAACTTATATGGTCTACTTCAACCTCAGATCGATGTTGTGGCCCACCAAAACAAGGTTAGAAAAGTATGTCAGTCTCCATCATTATTTTCTCATGGAATAGCCAGGTGCCTAAGACACCAGAATTTACTATTCCTTCCTTGGGCGCAGTGCCACTGGTGTGGTATATCACTGTCATGCTCTACTTGAATGCTTAACAAGGTTAATATGCAAATAAGCAAAGCTCTTTAAAATAATAGCATGTGTCACCTTTGCTCCTGGGTGAGTGGATATTTAGCAATTTGTATGGTCTGAGGTTATTGCTGCTTTACTCCCACAGCTTAGAGTGGGAGGATGGAAACATTACAGGCAGGGAAGCCCATCCTTCAGAGTCTCCTGCCCAAGTGGGCTCCTCATTCATGAATTATGTATTCTCAGGCTACCCAGGTACACTCATCTTCACACAGCCATTAGCACAGATTACTGTGCTGTACTGTACTGAATTGATCCTTGAAAGCTACATCTTTAGAGACTCATTTGTGCAAATAATTTCTAGACAGCTACCACATGCCTGATGGCATATAGGTACCGAGGACACAGAGATAAACATGCCAGACACTGAGCAAAAAGAAAAGCAAAGCACTAGTTATTCTCACTTTAAGAATGAGGAAACTGAGGCACACGAAGGTTGGTATCAGAACCAAGAGCATTTGATTCAATCAAAAGGATCAAAAGCTCTATGCTGTGAGGATTTGAAGAATTCATGAAAAACAGGGCTTTTTTTTGCCATTAAATTTACTTTGCTCTTGTGTTCGTTTTTTTGGTGGGGAGCAATCCATGAGGAGGCATCCAAATACAGCCTATGTGGAGTAGAAATGGGACATTTGTTCTATTTTTTCTTTTATTTAAATTTTTTTGAAGTTTATTTATCTTGGGAGAGGGAGAGGAAGAGAAAGAGAATCCTGAGCCAGGCTCCACACTGCCAGCACAGAGCCCAATGTGGGGCTTGAACCCACGAACTGTGAGATCATGACCTGAGTTGAAACCAAGAGTCAGACGCTTAACCAAATGAGCCACCCAGACACCCCTAGACCAGGCACATTTGGAGAAATGAAGTCTGTGGTGTGTACAGAGTGAGAAGTGCAGGCAGGAAATGAAGCTGGATGAAGGATGGCCCAGAAGAGGGGGAGAATGAAATTTTTAGGATGAAGTGAAATGATCCTATTAACGTGTCAGGAGACCACTGTGGCAACAGAGTAGGAACCGGACCACAGGGAAGACCAGAAGGAGCCAGGGAGAAACTGTAGTTGTTCAGTTATCCAAAAACTGACACGCTGCAAGGGTTGGGCCCTAGGACAGAGATGGACAGAGAGGAGCCTGAATGGACAATACTTGGTGACTGACAGCTGGAGTAGAAGGAAGGACATGGCTGATGAGAGAGAAGGACTCAAACACTGCTGCCAGCTTGAAGGCTTGGGCAAACTGGTAGATGGTAGTGCTCTTCACCATGCTGGCCAACAGGACAGAGCAATTAGTAGGACATCTAGGTGAAAACTAGCTGATGAGAGGTTCAGTCTGGAGCCCAGATGTGGATTAGAAATCAAATGAACAGTGGGTGGATACTCAAGTCTATGGACAAGGAGAACACCCACCGAGATCAGTCTTCCAACGATACTTTGCAACTACTCACCTAAATCTCGAATTTGGGGAAGTCCTTTAACATATGCCAGTCCCGTTTCTCAAAGATGATGAACTGAAGCATGAGGCTCTATCTCTATCAATGCTCAGTGAGAAGCACCTATCTCACGGCACGCTGCAGTCACAGCCGTCTTCCTTTGGGGTCACTGAGCCTATTCCAGACCTACCACTCCTTGCCAAATCAACAAAAAGGAGCTGCTCTGAAGAGGAAGTGAGTGCAGTATTTAAGGGGTTCATCTGGAAAAGCTCCAACGTGCTTCACAGGGCAACCACCGTCTCCTCTACAAGCATGATTCAAGAAAATCAATGGCCAAAGCAGATCATGGCCATCAAGACCTTCTGCATGCCTCTAATGGTTGCCTTAAAGACTAAGCTTAAAGAGGCTGAGAAATGCTTCATATTCCTAAACGTCTGAGACTGCCAATTGCAAATAACTGGGAGACAAGGGGGCCTTTAAGCAACATTTTCTGCCACGAGCAACTACTTATAATTCTTATCTGATTGCAGTCTCTTAAGTGATGTGATTACTTGAATATTCAAAATAAATTATCATGTTCTTCAAGCTAATTTGTACAAATACACAAAGGCAGCATCACAGCCTCAGCTGAAATTAAAAGAGGGTGGAAAAACATAATTAACAAAGATAAGTTATGCAACCCCCAAGAGTAAAGGTCTTGAAAGATTTAAATTCAAACCTGTGTAACATAAATAAGGCATGTGACATGAGAACACATTTCTTTGTTTAAACTGAATCTAAACACCCACATTTTACAAAGGTTATTGGGTAAGGAAGTGAATGGGGAGAAGCAGAGTTAAAATGTTTAAAAAAAAAAACAGCTTGCTACAATGTGGCACTTTAAAAAGCAAACACAATCTAGTAATCATTTATTCATCTCCTCTAAAGAGTGTCTCCAAAGTCAACAGTTATCACCTGGTCACATTTCATGTTACTATGTAGGCCACTCTGGGAATTTTGTGATTATCTTATTTGAGGAACCGTGGTACTCATAATCATCATAATGTTGTCAGATCTACTGACCCAAACCCAGAAAGAAAATGAAGTTCTAAAAGAGTCTAATAATCCCAAGAGAACTAAGGATGGTGATAAACGTATCTATCTTGAGCCTGGACAGGTGGCCATTAACGGGGCCTGTGTCAGAATGACCTAGTAGATGTTTTCAAAATACAGATGACTTACACCTCCGTCCAAGGGAAATCAGACAATCTGGAGACAGAGGCCCTCTAGAGGATTTGGGTGCCCTCCCCTCCCAGCCCACACCTCTCAGGTCTTACACACCTTGTATATCAAACCCAGGTGGAACGAAGGCCAGGTAAGGAAACTGATGCTGGATGTCCTTGGGCAGTCACACTGGTCCAGCCTACTGGCAACTGGGCTTTTGATCACTGATTTTTTTTTTTTTTTTACACCAAATAATTATAGAGCTCTTCTGTGGTCTATGCTTCTGATTACACCAAGAAGAGAATGCTTCAGTGCAGAATTTTGAAAAAAAGACTCAGAATAAACAAAAGGTTACTCTTTCAAGGACTAATCATAAGTATTATTCTTTTAGCTTTCTTTCTAAAAACTTTACTGTCAAAAGTCCTATATTGGTTATGCTGTTAACCTCTCAGAATGTAATGATGAAGAAACTCAACTTTGTTTCTTCTAGTTCTATGGGTAGAACTGCAAATGCAAAGATGACTACTTAGGGTCTAATAAGCATACAGCGTAGCAGGGTAGCTAAGGTGACTGCAGCTGGACTGCCTGGGTTCAAATCCTGGCTCTGCCAGCTACTGGCTGTGGAGCCTTGAACAAGTCACTTAACCTTTCTGTGCCTTAATTTTCTCATCTGTAAAATTGGAGTACCTACCTTGTGGGGGTTTTGTGAAGCCAAAATAAATCAATGTATGTAGAGCACCTTAGAAAAGTGTCCAGTACACTTCTCCAAAGAAGACATCCAGATAGCGAACAGACACATGAAAAAATGCTCAACATCACTCATCATCAGGGAAATACAAATCAAAACCACAATGAGACACCTCACACCTGCCAACAGGTGTCAGAATGGCTACCATTAACAACTCAGGCAACAACAGATGTTGGTGAGGATGCAGAGAAAGAGATCTCTTTTGCACTACTGGTGGGAATGCAAACTGGTGCAGCCACTTTGGAAAACATACGGAGGTTCTTCAAAAAATTAAAAATAGAATTTCCCTATGACCCAGCAATTGCACTACTAGGTATTTATCCAAAGGACACAGGTATGCTGTTTCGAAGGAGCACATGCACCCCAATGTTTATAGCAGCACTATTGACAATAGCCGAAGTATGAAAGAGTCCAAATGTCCATTGACAGATGAGTGAATAAAGATGTGGTATATATGTACAATGGAGTATTACTTGGCAATCAAAAAGAATGAAATCTTGCCATTTGCAACTAAATGGATGGAATTGGAGGGTATTATGCTAAGTGAAATTAGATAAAGACAAATATATGACTTCACTCATATGAGGACTTTAAGATAGAAAACATGAACACAAGGGAAGGGAAGCAAATATAATATAAAAACAGGGAGAGAGAGAATAGAGGGTTGCTGGAAGGGTTGTGCGAGGGGGAATGGTCTAAATGGGCAAGTGGCATTAAGGAATCTACTCCTGAAATCATTGTTGCACCATATGCTAACTAACTTGGATGTAAATTAAACAATAAATAATTTTTTTTTAATTTTTTCAATGTTTTTTATTTATTTTTGGGACAGAGAGAGACAGAGCATGAACGGGGGAGGGGCAGAGAGAGAGGGAGACACAGAATCGGAAACAGGCTCCAGGCTCTGAGCCATCAGCCCAGAGCCTGACGCGGGGCTCGAACTCACGGACCGCGAGATCGTGACCTGGCTGAAGTCGGACGCTTAACCGACTGCGCCACCCAGGTGCCCCAACAATAAATAAATTTTTAAAAAAAGAAGAAAAGTGTCGAATATATGCTATTGAGCAGCTACATTCAGTATATACAGAAGAGGTTCATTCTTTTTACAAGTTGCAAAGTATATTCCATTGGCCAGCTGTAATTTATTCTTCTGAAAGGCATTTATTGTATCTTTCAATCTTTTATTATAAACAATGTTTCAGTGGACATTCTGTACAATAGAGAGATCTTTTTACCATAATCATCAAATTCAGTCCCCTACTTAACTTTCATGTTTAACATTGATGGTTTGAACACCCTTCCAAAGTAGGCACCCGTATTATCACCTCCAAGTTCTACATACGAGTCTCAAAGAGAGGAAATGACTTACCTACCACAGCCTACCCAATCCTAAGTGGCAGAGTTGGAACCCCATCCAGATGTGTGGCTGCTAACCTACAAGGCATCTTCTTCAATCTGCTTCCTATGGCTTTGCTTACTTAAAAAAAACATGATAGTTTCTCTTATAAACACACCTCAGATCCACAGTAAATATCTACAAGTTCTGAAAGAAGTAAAATTCAAATTTTCAGAGCTGCATATCAGCTCACAAATATAGCAGATGGAGGTGTCAACAACTTCTGTAAATATCAGTAATTTATTTCTTCTGCCAAAGACCGAAGCAGAGGTACCCTGAACACTATCCCCTAAGGATGCACACCACACTGCCAAACTCCCAGAGAAGTAAATGAATATTATTGAATTTGGTATCATGAGAACTGTTCTTTGGGGAAAGAGAAATTCCTAACGATTACTCTGTAGTAGTATTTGCTATTCCAAGACAAGAGGAGAATAGATACTCTGGGGTTTAGCATTAACAGATTCGGTAAAGACCTGAATGGCCAATTCTCCAGCGTGGCTTTAATTAGGTCTTTTTAGTATGGGCTTATAAAGATTTGTTTTGACTGGGTGAAACTGTGACAATGGGGATAGGAAAGGGCAAAGGGAGAAGTTCACAGAGATGTAAACTTTAACCAGAATGTGCTAGCAGGAGGGTTCTAACCAAGTATTAGGATTATAGTTAGAAATCATAGGCGTTTCAAGAAAATGGTTATTTTCCTAACTAGAGAAAACATGACTGTACCAGGACTAAAAATATTTTTTAAAAAAGAAAATATTTCCTAAATCCCTGTCAGCAAAGACATCAAACAAAAGGTACAAAAGTCTAATTTAAGAAAGGTTACATACCACTTTACTTCAAATACAACTGGCAAGGGCTGGGGAGAAGGAAGGGTGGGAATTCAGTCTTTCTGAACATTCAGCAAGTACAAATAATTTATATCCAGGGACCATACAATTCTAAAAGGAAATACACATGAGACCAAAAAAAAAAGTTCCCATTGAGAAAATATGCCAGCAGGAACCCAGTGGGAACCAAACAGTTTGGAAATGATAACATTTATGAGTTCAAATAGGGGTCAGGGATGTGTGTCAGGGGAAGGAGGGGTTCTATTACACAAACTCAAAATTAGGTCAGGTTATCTTCCTAAATATAATTCACTTTGCTAGGCCAGAACATGTCCAGTAGTTATGGTTAACAACTAACTTCCATCACTGATTCTGATGTTGCCTAAGACCTAAATGATTTCAACTTTCCCTCTCTATCCCTAGTCAAACAGAAACAAAGGGTTTGTTCTTGGCAAAAGTGAAAATAAAAAATTTTAGTTCTGAAAGGGACTTGGAAAGCACCTCAGTTTAATCTTTTAAAGAAAGAAACCAATACCCAGAGTTGATCTGCTCACGGTTCTGGCAAATTAGGACAAGGAATCATGGCAGCCAGGTTCTATACAAGGATGAGGCACCCTACTTAAACTATGCCTTCCCATCTTCTCAAATTATTTCAGTTGTAATAAAGAAACATGCATAAGTTTTACTATAATCCTGTATCATGAGGCAACACTGATTTTAATATCTGTCATATGAACTGAGGAAACTCAGCTGATGGATGGAGCCCAGAAGTCATGGTTCTTCTTCCTGGCTCTGCCAAGCAATCAGCTGCACAAGATTTACCAATACAGGATTTTCCTTCTCTCACCAATGACACTTGATTAAAAGTTGGGAGGCAGTCGGATAAAATGTGAAGTACCTGCAGTGATTTTACGATGCCACTGATTATAAGCTGCATCTCTACCAAGATATGTTAAAATACGAAAAACTGTCTGAAAACGGATGAAACATGGAAACACATACTTGTAGACGGGCAACAAAAAAAAGTGGTTGCAAAGACTGGGGGAAGAAGCAACCTGTCCAGATATGTGTCTGGGCCGTTAGGATATTACACCTGATTGCAAAGCTTCCTCCTTCTCTCTTTGTAACACCATGTTTCTTCTACCACCCAGTCTTACAAGACTTCTTTGTCTTGTTGGCCCTCAAATCCAACTGGTCTCCAGGTCTCATAGATCTTAACCTAGAAATAATCTTGTACAATTGATCAGTGCTCTCCAGTCTGTGCTCATGGCTGTAGTTCCCGGTGGGGCTTTATTGTTCTCCTAGGCTACCTCTAACAGCTTCCCAACCCCTCTCTACATTCTTAGCCTCTGTCCAGGCCAATCCATCTTACACATTCTGATAAGAGTCATATTCCTGGAGTACAGCATTCATAACACTCAGTTCAAAAGCTTCAGTGTTACTGTTACCTCAGGAGAGAGGGCAGGCTAGGGGATCAAGATGATCTGGGCTGGAATGTTTTGTGAAATTGGCCAAGTATCTAAACTTCTCTGAGCCTCCATTTCTTCACCCGTAAATGGGGAATGCTCACAGTACCAATTAATAGTAATTGAGACAGGGGTGCCTGGGTGGCTCAGTCAGTTAAACGTACAACTTTGGCTCAGGTCATGATCTCATGGTTCGTGGGTTGGAGCCCTGCATTGGGCTCTGTGCTGACAGCTTGGAGCCTGGAGCCTGGAGCCTGGAGCCTGCTTTGAATTCTGTGTCTCCCTCTCTCTGCCCCTCCCCTGCTCATGCTCTGTCTCTGTCTCTCACTCTCAAAAATAAACATTAAAAAAAGTTGTTTAAATAAAAAAAAAAAATGAATAAACATTAAAAAAATTCTTTTTAATAAAATAAAAAGTAGTAATTGTGATAAATCCATATAAAGTGTCCACTGCAGGGTTTGACACATAAGAGCTCAATAAAAGATAGCCATTATTATTATCATCAACAATTTGCCTTTCTAACCTTTTTTTCCACTTCTGCACTGTCAACTTCAGCCAGCTGGGCTACTTGCTTTTTGCCCAATGATTCCACATTGTTCTCCAAACTCCTCCTCTCCTAGAATGCCTGTTTTCTCTCTCCAAATCAGTAAGATTCCTCTATGAAATGTAAGGCTACATTCAAATGTTGATTCAGTTCTACTTACTTTAATCTATTCATCTCTTTAGAACTGGCATCCTTGGAGGTCTTTACAGTCCCCATAGTGGCTGACTTCCGCCATGTCCACACTGGCCCTTAGTGAAGGTATGGCAGCGGCCAAACAGGTGAGGTGGGATTTAAACCGACTTCTTCAGTTCTGAGATGGGGCCCCCAGGTTATCAGATTTCCATTGTTCTAGTTACTAGTTCAAGTGACCAGGCCGAAGTTAATCACCTCAACACCAAGGGCCCTCTTTGGAAGGTGGTGGGAAGTGAAGTTCCCATATGAGAATATGTCAACGGGGGTCCAGACTGTTGCTGGCAGTCATCTTGCAAAATCAGCCTGTGGACGTGACACCTAAAAGGACCACAGAGAAACTGATAGGAAGTTTTGCCCTCATGACCTTTCAGGTGGTCATTTAAGCCCATCCAAGTTGGGTTTCCAGTTTCCTGTACTGAAAGCATCCTAACCAATCTTGCAGTGGTAGGCACTGATATGTCTCATGTGGATAGCTCTGCCACAGAAAGCTTACCCAGACAAAGTTACACAAGTCTCCCAGAAATCTGCTTCTGAACCCTTTTCAGTCCAAGGTATAGGTTTAGTATGGGTATGAAAGGATTAAAGTGTAAACTAATGCAGGAAGACCTTTGGAGTCAGAACGATGTCATTAAACTTCATATATAAACCTCTCCCAACACACACACACACACACACACACACACACACACAAACTACACATTCAATTAACTGACAAGCCAATGGATTTGTAAAAAGTGCATTAAGTAAGGAAAAAAAGGATGGGAACAGATTTCAGGTAGATCGGAAAGATGACAAACTGTTAATCTTGTGTTGACTACCTTAGGTTTTTAAGTTACAGAGTAACAGGACTTCACAAATGGCACACAGCTGACTGAACAAATCCTGGCAGTACAAGGATAGAAGAAGGAGCAGTACGATACTGGAGACAGAGCTTTGTGAATTTGGAAAAGTCACTTGACATCTCTAGGACTCAGGTCTCAATTTTTTTTGTTGTTTTTTTAAAGTAGGCTTCATACCCTGCGCGGAGTCCAATGCGGAGCTTGAACCCATGACCTGAGCTGAGATCAAAAGTAGGGCACTTAACTGACTGAGCAACCCAGGGACCCCGGGTCTCAATTCATTAAAAAAAGGAGGCAGGGGATAAGGATGTTATTAAGAATTATTTATGGCAAACAACTATTAATTGAAAGGCGCTCACATCAGCAATACCTGAAACTGAACGCACACACACAAAGGACACATTTATGGATAACTAATGGAAAGATCATCCCATCAGTAACAGAAGAGTTAGTAGCTCAGATGAGGAATTAAAAAACAACATTTCTTAGGGGAGAGGAAGAATGTGGACAAATAAAAAAGTAAAACTGTTGCTCACACTCTATTACCTACTTGAGCACCAAAGTTATCTGAAACGAAGTTAACAGTTTTGCCTTGATTTGTATAATTCATGTTGGAAATAAGACGCCCAAGGACTGAGACTCACCTCTAGAAGCAAGAGGACAATCAATAATTATGCTGAGAGTAAAAGAAAAAGGTAGTGAAAAAAAGATCCTTGCAAATCCCCAAAATTAAGGTCTCTAACCAGGGAATAAAAAAAAAAAAAAAAAAAAAAGAGGCTCTGCTGATCCAAGGGAATAACTTACCTCATTTTCAAAAGTGACTCCATAGGCATACAGGAATAAGTGTAAAAAACCTAAGGTTTTGAATATTTTCCCAGTTATTTAAAATTCTTGAGCTTTATTCTTGGCCACATCCTATAAATCTCAGTTCCTCTTCCCCAAGAATAAGGAAGCATTTATTAAACCACTATTTGGTGGACCCCAAGACGGGCTTTCATTTGTATCCATCTCCTGAAATCCATAAAAATTCTGCATCAGAGGGGCGCCTGGGTGGCTCAGTCGGTTGGGCTTCGGACTTCAGCTCAGGTCATGATCTCACTGTCGGTGAGTTTGAGCCCCATGTCTGGCTCTGTGCTGTCAGTTCAGAGCCTGGAGCCTGCTTCAGATTCTGTGTCTCCCTCTCTCTCCACCCCTCCCCCACTCATGCTCTGTCTCTATCAAAAAATGAATAAACGTTAAAAAATTTTTTTAAAAGTTGTGCATCAGAAAACACCCACGTATACACAAGGAAACTGAGTCAAGGGGATGAGGTCAGCGTTTGAAGTTATGAGGTACTTTTCTTGAAAAATCTGACGAATTTTAATACGCTTTCCACTTTCACTTTTCAGCAAAATTCTATATTCTGTAAAATTAGCCATCTGTAGCCATCAATAACATTTTCCTTTTTGTCTTCAGTTAGAAATGGAAAAGAAAATGCAAAAAGAGAAAACAATACAGGAAAAGCTCCTGGCAATGAGAAGTTACAACTTTGGGGGTAAGAACCTAAAAGGGACATGAGTTACATTTCTCTTTCAAGTGCGGGGCTTTCTGGGAGAATCCCAGGCAGCATCTGAGCTGACTAAAAAAGTGATTCACTTGTGTCCTAACCGAAGATGTAAAGTTCAAGTGTTTGTCCACAGCCATCGAATGCAAAACTCGCTACGTCGGTATCTGCAGATTCTGCACCAAATGTTGTTGGCTGAGACATGCAAGCAAAACAAGTGCAAACCAACAGGTTATCTACCTAAGTGGTTAGGAGAACACGTTACAAAACCTAACAAGCAAATTAGCTCCTCCGTACACCTCTAAAAAGCACTTCCTGCCAAGGGTCGGTTCTTAAAGAATTAAGGCTGCTCGCTCGCCGCAATTACCTCCTCACCCGAACCTCCTGGTTTCCCAGCCCAGCTAATAAGTCAAGCACTGAATTCTTTCATACAGGACCTCTACCCCCACTCCAAAATTGGCCTAATACGCTCTCCAAATCTGCAATCAAGAAGCCGGGAAATGAGCTTAACTACAGTTGTGAGAAGAGGAAACCAACACCCTCAAAGTGCAAGAGCACGGAACGGTTGCAAGAGACAGTTTAAAAGAACTCTTGCTCCAGGCACGACCTCCCCCACCCGGACGCAGGCGGGCAGACGCGGCAGAGAAGGGCAGGTCTTACTGGCGTGGAGACTGTACAAGGACACTTTTCCTTACAACCCCCAACAAGCCGCGACCCTAAGGCTTCCCCGGCCCGGAGCCGCCCCCGCGCCGCCCTCCCAGTCCGCCGCTCCCGCGCCCGGATTCCCCAAAGGGCCGCCCAGGTCGCCCTCGAGTCCCCGCCCCCCGCTTCCCCGTCGGCCTTATCCCTCCCGGAGTACCGCTGGGCTGCAGTTCTCTGGTTTTAATAAAACCCGAGTGGCCCCGGGCTAGCGGGCTTTCCTCCTGGAGGCAGAGGCGGGGAGAGGAAAGGAAAAAAGGAAAGGCCGGAGGGTCCCCTCACCGCCCTCCCTGAGCTCCGCGTGGGGCGAGGGCGGGCGCGCCCCGGCTCTCGGTGCCGACCCGCCCCGCGACCCCGCAGAGGCTCTCTGAACTCAGTCAGGTTTTGTTGTGCCCGAAGAAAGCACTCGCTCTCCCAGACCGCGCTTCCCTGGACCTCCCATCCGCGAGTTCGTCCCGACAGGGCGGGCGGACCCGAGCTTACAGACCCATCCCTGCCGCCCGCACTCAGGGCACAGCGTGCGGCCCCGCGGCGTCTGTCAGCATGCAAACCCGCCTGCCAGCTGCTTCCTCCGCGGAACAGGTGAGACTGCGGCGCGGTGGGAACTCCCGAGACGCCCAGATTCTCCCTGGCGGCCGGCGAGCCGCCTCGCGCCCGCCCGGAGCTCCCGCGCCCGCCGTCCGTGCCCGGGGAGCTGGGCTGGGGCCCGACAGGCTTCTCCGCCACGCGGGCGGAGCGCGGGCCGCGCGGGGGGCTGTAACTCGGCACTGGGTCTGGTCCTAACGGCGGTTCGCAGCCGTCGCGTCCCGGCCGCGCGCTCGCACCGGTGTCATGGCCGAGCGGCGGCCCCAGGCGAAGTTTCCAGGAGCTGACGGCTTACCTCGTAGTCCGAGAGGGCAGCGGTAGCTTTGAGAGGCGGCGCGGCAGCCAAGAGCGCCCGCGACCAGCGGAGCGAAGGAAGATGTGGGAGGGAGGCACCGGTAGCGAGGAACCGCGGCGATGGGAAGAGGAAGGCGCCGGGTATCTACAATCAGAACGTGGGCTGACCGTGACGTCACAATGGCGCGGCCAGCCAATCCGGGCCCGAGGGATGAATCAAGCGCTATGATGTCATGCGGCCCTGGAGCCAATAGCGAGACAATAGAACTTTCGTGATTGTAAATTCCAGAACCCGTTGCAGTGGGGAGCCAAGGCCGGGGTTGGTGCCCCCGGGTTCACGTGTGTCCTGGCAGTTTTATCCCTTTTCTTCCTAACAAGGCTGCGCGGAACGCAGAGCCTGCGCAATAGCTGCCGTGAAGTTCCTGATGCCCTGAACTCTGAATCTCTCCAAGCCAGGCAGGGCAAGGTTGAGTTGCCGCGTTTTGGACCGCAGAAGCCCACTCTCGGAGCCATCTCCTTTACAATTGTGGAAAGGGATCAGTTCTCCTCGGTTTTAGTTGAAAGGGTTAGTGCATACGGGAGACCACTGGAGTGAAAGTCTGCTGTTGAACAAGATAAGGCAACAGCGAAAAGCACTCAAAATTGATGTTACAGCTTCACTCCTTTATGATAGACTTAATGTGATTTTTATTAAGGATTCATACTTTTTCTTAGAGGTCACTGCCAACTTTATGTCTGCTCCAGAGATTATTCCAAAGGTGTTTAAAAGGAGG
Source organism: Panthera onca (assembly GCF_046562875.1). Classification (NCBI taxonomy): domain Eukaryota; kingdom Metazoa; phylum Chordata; class Mammalia; order Carnivora; family Felidae; genus Panthera; species Panthera onca. Next base: position 50,526,501 of record NC_138343.1, read on the forward strand.
AAAGGTGAAGTAAGCAACGCCTTTTTCAGCTAGATAAATGTAAATACTTTTAAGACAGTGCGTTGTGGTCAAGGCACGAATAGAAGATCCTTGCTGTTTTTCATTGATATTGGATAACTTTGGGCCTTCATCATCCTAATATCCCACACTTTCCCCATCTCAAGCCCCAGAAATTATGTCTCTCCCTTTGTGCCCTCTTATTAATCCATGCGCATTGTCTCAACATAGTCAACCAGTTAATGTAGGCAAATTTATTCTTTTACATAATGACAATGTAATGTTTATCCTGTGCCAGCTGTGTTGTTCCAGGCACTGGGCCATTGCACTAAGAATACAGGTGTACAAACTGTACACAAATTAGGTAATTTAAACATACACAAATAATTGAGATTTTTGATAGTCAATTGTCATTCAACTCCATAAACACTGAATGGTTTCAGTTTGTTAGATACGACCCTAGGTTTTAGGAGTAAAAAACTTCAAGGGCCCCTGGTGCCTGTAAAGTGATACAGTCAGGAAACAACTACTGTGCAGTGGTAAATGCTACAATGGAAACCAAGATACACAGATTAAGAGATTTCTGATAAAGGACATGTGAAAAGCCTCAAAGAGTTTGGTGAAGGAATTTCCTCTGTTCTTCACTCTTCTTCTTTTTGTTTTTAAATATTTATTTTTTTAAATGTTTATTTATTTTTGACAGGAGAGACAGAGCATGAGCAGGGGAGGGGCAGAGAGAGAGATGGAGACACAGAATCCGAAGCAGGCTCCAGGCTCTGAGCTGTCAGTAAATGTTTATTTATTTGAAAAAGAGAGCACTAGATGGGGAAGAGGCAGAGAGAGAGGGAGACACAGAATCCAAAGTAGGCTGCAGGCTCTGAGCTGTCAGTAAAGAGCAGAGCCTGTCTTGGGGCTCACACTCACCAACCATGAGATCATGACCTGAACCAAAGTCTGATGCTCAACTGACTGAGCCACGCAGGCACCCCTGTTCGTGACTTCTGCTATCAGCCCAAGGCCAGAACTTGTTCAGCTCTCTATTACCCTATCCAAGTCCTGTCTTTCCAGGTTTTAAAAGTTTCAAATTTAACTTAGTATTCCAAAAATCTCAAGTTTTACACTACAGTTGCTTTTATTGTGCTCACTTATCAATAAAGTATTTTAAGCCTATACTACCAAAATATTTGTGTTTGTTTTTAAATTATGGACTCATGTAACTGTCAAGTGATACATGAAATATTAAACTTTTTTTCTTATTTTAAGGTAAAGGTAAATATAAAGTGATACTATTTTATGCATGTTGCTTTCTGACTACCATCTTGCTCAATCCATGGGATGCCTGTACCCCCACTTTAAAGATCACTGCTTTAGGTTGTAAATTCCATTAGAAGGGGAAACATGTTGAATTTTGCTCATTGTTTATCTGCTGATCTTAGTACAGTCCCCGGTATATAATATGAGCTTAATAAATATGTTTTGAGTGAGTGAATGAACGAATTCTTACTCCCTCTCATCCTCACCATCATCCCCCTGGTGCTTCCATTTTCTGTTCTAGAATTCCAACACCCCCCCCCACCCCCCCCCACCGATAGTCATGTCCCAGGACTATTGATTCCTCTTAATCCTAAATTAGTGAACTCATGTTCTCTTTCTTCCTCCAGCCAGAGACTTAGGGTTCTGAATACATATATGATTTAAGGAGAGTTTCCACCCCCCCTCCCACAACCACACCTCATCTTACACCCTACAGTGTAAACTACCATGACCACAGTACGAATTACTATAGATTGCAGCACCATCACATTCATGGATGAAGCTTCAAGGAAAGCAGTAGAACTGAAATGAATCCCCAACTTAACTGTGAGTATTTTTTTTTTTTTCAAAATAAATCAAAAGAATGCCTAGGATTCAATGCCAGCATTCAAGAAAGGTGTTTTAGTTAGAGTCAGAATCAGATTCTTGGCCAACCAGGTTCTAGACACTGCTGGAGCCATCCCAGTCCTTATAACCAACATATCCAAAGTAAGCCCACGTAGGGTGCAATAAAAAAACAAACAAGAAAACCTGTAGCTCTTGCCTTTTCCTTTACAATGTCCATATGATAGCCCCCCAAGAAGTGATTACTGAATTATTTTATTCCTTTTAATCTTCCTCCTCCTGCTTTTCTTTATTTTTAAATTCTGGTAGCAGAGTTTCTGCTCTTAGTTTTCATCAACAGTTTGAAACCTCCTGCAACCACACACTTCCAAGCATCTGGGAAAGTCACTTCAATGTTGCTCTTGAGAAAGAAAGTATTTAACATCCTGGAAAATACGTTCCGTTACTATAGCATCTGCAGTTGAATTAAGAAATACAATTGAAAGTTTCATTAGAATGCAATTCTGATGAATGAGACGTGTTTCATGTAAGGATGAAATACTATATCGCTTAGGGGATATTTGTATAACATAATATCTGACTTTTGAGTAATGTTTGCCTGTGGATGTTTGACAGTTGACTAAAATATAGGCCAAGTATAAGCTAGTTTATGTTAAGGATGTCGCTATGAAGTCTCTGTTGGCTCCTACTGTTTCTTTCTCCCTATTCTTTATGATCTTTTTTTCTTATCTTCTAATTTGTATTTTCTGTTATCTTGGGTTCCCATTGGCCTGGCTTGTCTTTGTGGGAAGCAGATAGAGACTAAAGGCAGTTTCCTTTCCTCCCCAGAACAAGGAGTAATTTCTAGACTTCCATTGTTACTTTGCTGCTACTCGTCTTCACTGTACTGGGGTTTATCTATATTCTTGTCCTTGCATGTTCATCTTGACAGATGTGAACTACTTGAAGGCACTGTCCAGGCCTGGTCTACCATATTGTTTTCCCAATGGCTAGTAGAACCTCTAGCAAACAGTGTATGTCCATAAATATCTGTTGAGTCAATGAACAGTTTGAACTATTTCTGGATTCTCTAGCTTTCTTCTCCCCTTCTTCTAATACTCTTTAGTACTCTATCCAGGAGTGAGTGGACAACAAAAGGGGTCTGCATCCTCAGTCCTCTCTATATACATTTACTTCCTAGGTGTTATTATCACCTCTTTCATGGCTTTGGATTTTATCTATACTCTGCTGACTCCCAAATGTTTTTCTCCCAAATGTATTTTTCCCTGAATTCTAGACCTACATACATAACTGCTTATTAATGACTTCTCCTCTTGGGTGTCTAAAAGGCATCTCAAACTGAAAATAATAAAAAATGAACCCTTGATTTTTTCCTCAAATCCATGGTCTATCCCTCCTTTATAAATGACAATTCCATTCATTCGTTTTCTCAAGCCAAACACCTTGGCATTCTGTTTAGCTCCTCTCTTTCTCTCACATCCTACGTCCATGCATTGGCAAAATTCTGTCTACTCGGTTTTCAAAATATATCCAGAATCTTACTACTTTTCACCATGTTTACCACAACCACTGGTTTGAGTCACTATACACTGATGCCCAGAATTTTGCAATAGCCTGGACCTCTACTTGTGGTTTTGCCTCCTACAGTCTATTTTCAACCCGGCAGCCTGAGGGATTCTCTTAAACCAAAGCCAAATCATGTTACTTGTCTACTTACCATCAATCAACCTTTCCTCTCAGTAAGAGTACAAATCAAAACCCTTACAATGGCTTATCGGGTCCTTCATGTCTTAGCACCAGGCCATTTCTCTGACCTAATGCTACTTTGTCTTCACCCACAATAGCCTCCTTGGCACTAGACTTGCCTCAGGGCCTTTACACATACTCTTCTGCCATGCCTAGAATAATGTCACCCAGAAATCTCCAAGGCTTATATTCTTGCTTCATTCTGATCTCTATAAATGTCATTTTAGAGAATTCTCCTTAAACTCTCTAAATTTGCAACATCTCCCTCCCTGCCTCCCATTTTCTGGAACTCTTTCACTCTGCTTAATTTGTCTCCTTAAGCACTTATCACTATCTGACATACTATAGATTTATTTTTATTATTACGATTGAATTCAAGTTTCAGTTCTCAACTTTTTCAAAGGCTTAACTGTGTTAAAGATTTTAAACCAGGACAGATTCTCAATATGTCTTTTACTTTGCTGGCTATCAACAGATAACTTTCATAATTGATTTTTTAAAATTCTATAACATATTAAAGAGCTAAAGATTTTTAGGGAGTAGCCAAAACCAGACAATAACCAAACTTCTAGCCAAAAACTATGTGCAGCTGGCAAAGAATAGCCATATGGTGTCTGTTGTTAAGGAGTATGTCTAGTAAAGCAGAGTGTTCTGGTAAAGCAGTGTGTTCTGAAAGTGTGCTATATGATTTTGGCGCTGGTGATACAGTATGGAATATGCTTTGCTCTTTTCTATCATTTATGAAACAAGTTCTCCAATAATTAGTCATATGCTTTGCCTTTTTCTATCATTTATGAAACAAGTTCTCCATAATTAGGTCATGTTATATTTTAGTTATATGCGCTATAAAAGACCTGGCTTGTGTGCACCTGCAATATTAGACATGCTCTTACATGTCACAAAACCGGTAGTACAATTTCTTTTTGCAATCTTAAATTCACGGTTTGCCATGAGTGAATGTGGCAAGTGTGTGAAGTTATGAAATTCTACAAGTGTGTGTTGCACTTCAGTTATTTTTGCAAACTATTGCTTGGCACCTGATTGTGAAGCACATTTTTGTTTTTCAAATTTATGTGAATGTCCTAATGTTAGGTTCACTAAGTCAATTCTCTTTCAGCTAAATAGCATGCAGGATTGTCTTCTAATCCGAGTGATTAAATGACACACTGCACTCTATCAGATGTATCTCAATAGAATAAAACTTAGGCATAAAACTTAAAAAGCTGTCAGATACCCTATATGCATCTATCAGATGTGTCTCAATAGAATAACACTCAGGCATAAAACTGAAAAAGCTGTCAGATACCCTATATGCATGACATCGAGGCAATTTTAAGCTATTTAAGGTCTAGAAATAAAAGGTACGATAGTATGTCATTACTTCTGCATTTTGCTGATCAGTAAGATTAACTTCTACATAGTCTTAAACTTTTTTTTTTAAGTTTATTTATTTATTTTGAGAGAGACAGAGACAGGGTGAATGGGGGAGGGGCAGAGAGAGAGGGAGAGAGAGAATCCCAAGCAAGCTCTGAGCTGCCAGCACAGAGCCTGATGCAGGGCTCAACCTCATGAAACCACGAGATCATGGCCTGAACCAAAACCAAGAGCCAGACTCTCACCTAACTGAGCCACCCAGGTGCCCCAACTTCTACATAGTTCTTGAAGTATATGTAATCTTTTCATTTTTTACCATTTTCATTTCTCCACCTCTCCTATTCTTTCTACTCCCTTGAATGTGACCTGGAACAGAATGTTTCTTTAAGATTCTCCCCATAATCAGTGCATTCTATGCAGGCCTTTTTTTTCTTTTGATGACTTATAATATTAACATTACAATTATTTGCTTATACTTCTCTTCCCCAGCTCAAGGTGAGAAAATGTGTCATGTGTCATCTTTGTTCCTCTAGTTTTGTGCTATGCCAGATATTTAGCAGGCATTCAATAACTGTTTACTAAACTAGATTCTCAAAAGACCATTTACATTCTTGATAATAAAAACAGTAAATGAGACATGGTAAGCTGTTTCACATTACACAGGAAAGACTTTTGGAGCCCCAAGTTTCTATCATCAGTTTAATGTGCTCTGATAATATGATTAGCAACTTCTGAAAGTGCTCCCAAAGATCTTTGGCACCTGATCTTCATGCCCGTGGACTGGACCTAGTGACTTACTTGCTCCTAACAGATAGAAAGAACATGGCTAAAATGATGGAATGGCTTTTCAAGATTAGGTTAGAAAAGAATTGACTGCTATCTTACTGGCATTCTCTATCTAGTTGTTTGGATTACATACTTAAAAAAAATGTTTATTTATTTTTGAGAGAGAGAACACGTGAGCATGAGCGGGGAAGGGGCAGAGAGAGAGGGAGAGACAGAATCTGAAGCAAACTCCAGGCTCTGATCTGTCAGCACAGAGCCCCACCTTGGGCTCAAACCCACCAACCATGAGATGGTGACCTGAGACAAAGGTAGACACTTGACTGACTGAGCCACCCAGGTGCTCCTGGATTGCATACTTTGGTGAAGCAAGGTGCCACATTGGAGATGCTCACAGGACAAGAAACTAAGTATGGCTTCTGGCTAGGAACAGAGGTCCTCAGTATGACAGCACACAAGGAACTGAATCCTGCCAATGACCACGTGAGTGAACTTGGAAGTGCCTCCTCATCAAAGCCTTAAGATGACTACAGGCCCAGTGGAGATCTTGACTGCAGTCTGTGAGAAACCCTGAAACATAAAACCCAGCTAAGTAAGCAATGCCCAAATTCTTCACCTACAGAAAGTTTGAGAGAAAAGAATGTTGTTTTAAGCCACTGTTTTGGGATAATTTGTTACAAAGCAATAGATAACTGATGCAAAGAAAATCAATAGTTTTACTTTTTAAAACAATCAGAGACAGAATAATTGCAGTAAAGTTTATCTACATGTCAGAACAGTCAAGGAATGCCTAGTATTTTGATAACTATGTCAATATTTTAGTTACAAGAAATTTGCCTTTCCCAATATGGTTTTTCTCCTATCTCAGAAAAACATTTACACATATGGCAATAGGTTGCCAAATTGCAGTAGAAGGAGGTAGAGATCAAGGCAGGCCACTTTGGAAACAAATCAAGGTATTGACTGCGCCAAAGAAGAGGGCTTACGGTGAAGGGACCTACATTCCCAGCCCAACGTCAGTAAACACTTCTGAATGCAGAGGGCTAGTCAAGTGCTTTAAATTTTCATTTATTACTTTGAGTTAAGGGATTGCAGGTTACTAATAAAACACAAACAGAAAAACAAACACATTCTATAAGAAGAATGATCCACTGTACTTTCATTCACTAATAGATAGGCCTAATTAGTTTATTGGATGAGCCAATTAAGCTCTGAAAGTGTGAAAGCCTGGTAAATTTACTTGTGGTTAAGTAATCAAGAAAAATCTCAAAGGCCAAGGATAAAGGGTACCACGGTGGATGTACAGGACAGGTATAAAAATACAAAATTAATATTCAGGAAGCAGTTATGAATGCTCAGTCCACTTTTTAAATTACTTTGGGCACCTCACCTCGCAGCATATCTGGAATCAGTGGATGCTGAGTATATATTTACTGAATATTCTTTGGGGACCTGGTATGTGCCAGGAATTGAGATAACGAAACCACAATACTTGGTGAAAAGTGATGTATCTTAAGAAGTGCAGAAAAAGTGCCATGAAAATTCAGATGTTGCAGAAGATGAGAAAAAGGGAGTGAAGCAGCAAGGCCTTTGGGAAGGCTACGCTCTCTCCTTAAAACTGCTCGACTTAGAAGTCGCCTTTTCAGATAGGTCTTTCCCATTATCCCGAGTGAAAGGAGTCACCTCTTTTCATTTCAGCTTCCTTGGCCACTAGTCAATACTTAGTTCTTAGGACTTTGCACAATCCGTAATTGTTCTGGTTATTTTTATCACTACCTTACTAATTAGCCTTTAAACTTGAGGATGTGCGAAACAAGTCTACCTTGCCTACTGGGGTGTGACAAGCATAAAGTATGCACACAATAGATACTTGTTGAATGACCGAATGTAAAATATGAAGTAAAAAAAGGGTACCGGTGTAGGAATGGGAAAAAGCTGCGTGTCCAGACAGGGATGTCCAGACATGGATTCCAATCATAGCTCTTACTCCGGTGAGCGAGGCCCTCTTTTGCACAAGGTGCTTCGAGCACCCGGGAGGGATTCTCAGGGGCGGGGACGCCCTTTGCCAGTGGCCCGAGCAGCAGGCGCGGCTTCTCCTTTCCCCACCCCCACCCTGCTAGTCAGAACCGCAGCTCCTCTGGGGCCCCCATCGCTCCCGAGCCCCCACTCGCAGGCCCAGCCTGGGGACCAGAACCCGCCCAGCGGGTCCCCTCCTCCACTCGCACGCTTTGGGGACCGTTAGCCGCCCGCGGCACAAGGGCGGTGCCGCCTTCGGCGCGCGCCCCGCGACCGCTCTCCCCCGCCCGGCGCTCTCTGCGTCCCCGCCCCGCTCCCCCACCGCGGTCACCCCATTCATCCCGCGGCCGCACCCGCCAATCACCGCGCACCAACGGCGCCGCATCTGGCGATAGGGCGGGGCCTCGCCAGGCGCGTGCTCGCCCCTGCCCCGCCCCGAGCTCGCGCCCGGGCCGGGTTATTCCCGGGCATTGACCGGCCTCGTCCCAGCACTGACCCGGCCGGGGACTTAGGGTGGGGGAGGCGCTGAGCGAAGGAGCGGAGAGTCCTGCGGTCCGGACTGCCGAGATCGGAGAGATCGGAGGGTGGCCCGGGCCTTGGGCGAAGAATGGAAAGTGGCTTTGACTCCAGGGGTCCCCACGCCCCTCACATCCAGCCCAGAGCTTCCAGATGGGCGCGTATTACGTTCTCAGTCCGGAGACGCGCGACTGGGTGCAACTACGTGGGCGGGAGAAAAGGGGGAGATGAGGCAGCAAAAAAAAAAAAAAAAAAAAAAAAAAAAATGTGTGTCTGGGCAGCTCAGCCCAAGGCTGGTGCTGGGAAAAGCCTCTAGAGAGAAGCTTTAAATCGTTACTCATCTTTTGGTCATTTTTTAATAATCTGTGAATTAGCCCTGTGCTGTATAGACTTCGTTAACGTGTGTCCTCTGCTGTGAGAGAGGTATAACAAAAAGCTGCTTCTGTCGAGGTTAAAATTGTATCCTCATAAATTGAGATATTGAAAATATTTCTCTTGGATTATTTCATAAATGCGCTCCTTCGCCGCCGCCGTCTGATTTATCTTCCATAACGTCTTATTCACCAGGAAGGAAAAGAGGAAACCTAGTGGCTTTTCTATTGGCGGCAAAGGTCACTCCCTCACTGCCCCCCCCCCCCCAACCCCCGAAACACTTAAAGGCACAGAAAGCAGTTTGATCGCAAACTGCTGGCTAGATATTTTCACTTCTCTTTTTAATTCTGCTAACCAGTCTGTAGGAATAGGTATTATCACTCTTTTCAGATGTCAGAACAGGCTCAGAGATTAATCCGGCCAAGATCACAAGTTTGTAAATTAGAGTTTGGTCCCTGTCCACATTTCCTTCCCCCAGGTTATGAAATTTCAATCCACAATAAGTGTAAGGTGGAAAGGAATCCAACGCTTTGAGGGTCCTTAGCTAAAGATGGTGCATCTAGCCAAGTGCAAACACCTCTTGGAGATGGGTTTGTGTTTCTTGAGAACTCTGTTAAGTGCATAGTTTTCTATGAACTTTGAAGGGTTCTGGAAGGTGAGTTCCTTGAAGTTCTGAAATACCGGGGTCACATATGGGCCAATGCTTTTTGCAACCCTAGCTTGACCTGAAACAAAACTCCTTTTTGTAATTAAGTATTGCCAGTGGGGATGCTGGAAGGCTGCCCAGGTCTTCAGGGACTTCAGTCTTTGTGACAAGCAGAGTACAGAAAAGTTGGATCAAAGACAGAGTTAATTAGGTCACAGAATGCTTTTTGTGGGTAGAAAGTAGCAAACTATGATCAGACTTTTAACTCAATCTGATTTAAAAGATTGGCTGAGTATATCTGCTCCATTCTGCATGCTGTGGGTACACAAAGATGAGTGAGAAGCTCTTCCTGCCTGCTGGAAAGGATCACAGTTGGCTTAAGCGTATTATTGAGTCCAGTGTATGAATAACAGTAAAGGAAGGCAGCACATAAAGTGACAATAGCTAAATGCAAGGCAAGAATTATGGATGAGTTTTTACCAAGCAGTGTAGGTCAAAATGCAGAAGGAAAGGAGGCCCCTTTAGGCTCCAAGTTGAAAAGTCAGGACTTTCTTCACCAACCAGCCAGAATGGCCTTGGTGAAAAAAAAAAAAAAAGCCAACCCAATATCATTAAGCACTCTTTAATAGTGTTCCCATTGCACTTGGTACTAAATCCCAAATCCTTACCATGATGTGAAGCCCTGCATGAACTGGGTCCTGCTTACCTGCCCATCCTCCTGGGACACCACTGTCTGTACTTGTACCGTACTCTCATCTCCTTGTTTCTCAGAGATGAGACTTTTTCTTACCCTGGCCTTTTACACATGCTGTCCCCTCTGCCTGGTCACCTCACTACCCTGTCCCCTGTCTATACCCCTTTCCCTAGCTCATTTGTTCTTCCATCTCAGCTTCAAGTTGCTTCCTCTGAGAAGTTCCCCTTCTAAATAAAGCCCACTGTTATAACTCTCATCAGATCTTTTTGGCCAGTGCACTTATCAAAATTTGTAATATATTGTTATTTGTGTGATTATCTCTTTGATATCTGCCTGTACTGTCATGGAACCATTTTTTCCTCATAGGGCTTATAACAATTTATAACATATATTTATTTGGGAAATGATTTGTTTTTTATCTGCTGGCCCCACCTGTTTTGGGCTCTGTGCAGACATGGTTTTATTTCTTATCATGTCCTGTGGTTAGCACAATGCTTAGCACATTGTCAGTGCTCAATAAATATTTCTTGAGTTAATGCTCAGGGGGTGCCTGGGTGGCTCAGTCAGTTGAGCGTCTGACTTCAGCTCAGGTCATGATCTCATGGTTCATGAGTTCAAGCCCTGTGTCAAGCTCTGTGCTGACAGCTCAGAGCCTGGAGCCTGCTTCAGATTCTGTGTCTCCCTCTCTCTCTGCCCCTCCCTCACTCACGCTCTGTCTGTCATTCTCTCTCTCTCTCTCTCTCTCTCTCTCTCTCTCAAAAATAAATAACCATTAAAAAATTTTAAATTAAAGCTCAGAATCTGTCCACCTAGAATACATGCTGAGGAAGAGTGGGAGGCAGGCTGAGAATGTTGGATGGAGCAGATGCAGGGGGCAGAGAGAAGTGTTTCTACCCTATTGTTTGGATCTGCCCTGTTCAGTATGGAAGGGTGATGAAATGTGACTGAGGAACTGAATTTTAAATTCTGTTTAATTTTAATTAATTTGCATGTCCTAAACTATATCTGGAACAACATGGATATGTAAATCTACTTTTTCAACTATAAATTTTGGGAAATCTAAATACAGATGAATTTTGGTGAAAATTTATCATCTGGAACTGGATTTTGACCTCATAGAAAAGAAGATTATAAAGGATCTCATTTTTCTCTACTGATTACATGTTGAAATGGTCCTATTTTGGATATATTGGTCTAAGTAAAGTATATGTTTAGAGTTAGTTTCACTAATTTTGGTATATAACCAAAGGATTGAAAATAGGGATTCAAACAGATACTTGTACACCACTGTTCATAACAGCATTATTGATAACAGTTAAAAGTTGGTCAAACCTAAATATCTACCAACAGATGAATCCATAAACAAAACAATATATGTATGAATATATGAATATTATTCAGCCTTAAAAAGGAATGAAAAAAATTTTAACAATCTTTTTCTTTTTAAAATTTTAAAAATATTTATTTTTGAGAGAGAGAGAGAGAGCACCAGCAGAGGAGGAGCAGAGAGAGAGGGAGACAGAGGATTCAAAGCAGGCTCTGTGCTGACAGCAGAGAGATCAAGGCAGAGCTGGAACTCACAAACTGTGAGATCATGACCTGTGTGGGAATCAGACATTTAATTGACTGAGCCACCAAGACACCCCAGGAATGAAATTTCAATACGTGTTACAACACAGATGAACCTGGGCAGTGAAATAGATGAAATAAGCCAGTCACAAAAGCACAAACATTGTTTGATTCCTCTTATATGAGGTACTTAGAATAGGCAAATTCATAGAGGCAGAAAGTACAATAGAGGTTACCTGGGGCTGGAGGTATTGAGGAATTATTGCTTAATGGGTATGCAATTTCTGTTTGGGATAATGACAATGTTCTGGAAATGGAGATTGGTGACATTTGCACAGCATTGTGAATATACTTAATGCCTCTGAATTGTATACTTAAATATGGTTAAAATGTGAAAGGTATGTACATTTTACCACATTTAAAAATTATATTCACATATTCCTTTTTACTTTTAAAAATGAAGTTACTAGAAATATTTTATTTTTTATTTTTTAAAATATAATTTATTATCAAGTTAGCTAACATACAGTGTATACAGTGTGCTCTTGATATTAGGGGTAGATTCCCATGATTCATCACTTACATACAACACCCAGTGCTCATCCCAACAAGTGCCCTCCTCAATGCCCATCACCCATTTTCTCCTCTCCCCTACCCCCCCATCCACCCTCAGTGTGTTCTCTGTATTTAAGTCTCTTGTGGTTTGCCTCCCTCCCTCTCTGTTTGTAACTATTTTTTCCCCTTCCCTTCCCCCATGGTCTTCTGTTAAGTTTCTCAAGATCCACATATGAGTGAAAACATATGATATCTTCTTTCTCTGACTGACTTATTTCACTTAGCTTAATACCCTCCAGTTCCATCCACGTTGCTGCAAATGGCAGGATTTCATTCTTTCTCGTTCCCAAGTAGTATTCCATTGTGTATATAAGCTACATCTTCTTTATCCATTTATCAGTTGATGGACATTTAGGCTCTTTCCATAATTTGGCTATTGTTGAAAGCGCTGCTATAAACATTGGGATACATATGCCCCTATAAATCAGCACTCCTGTATCCTTGGATAAATTCCTTGTAGTGCTATTGCTGGGTCATAGGGTAGTTCTATTTTTAATATTTTGAGGAACCTCCACACCATTTTCCAGAGTAGCTGTACCAGTTTGCATTCCCACCAACAGTGCAAGAGGGTTCCCATTTCTCCACATCCTCGCCAGCAGAAAAATTTTAAATTGTGTATGTGGCTTCCTTGTTATGTTCTATTGGACAGCACTGGGTTGGGTTAGACAATGGAGACCTTGGGAGAGAATGTGTAAATTTCTGTGGTGAAGGTTTCACTAATGTCTGTGGCACCAGGAAGGCTACTTGTAAGGAAGGCAAGAGGGTAGCACATTATGATGAATCTAAGTATTTAAGAATTGGCAGAATAAGTTATGTATAAAAAGATACATACAGAAAAGCCTAGATGGGCAATGGGGGAGGGGGGGGCGGGTGATACACAATAGGACTAATCTGGGAAGGGCTTTCTTTATGGCCGTAGTGGGAACCTTCTAGAGGTAGTGTTTTCTCTGCTGTAATGGGATAACTTGGCAGTTATCCCAGCGTGATGTTCCTTAATTGTTGTGGGATCAAATGAGTACCATGTGTGAAAGAGCTTTCCGATCTGAGGTGAGAGGTACAGGTGAGGTGAGAGGCAAGGGTGAGGCACAGGTAAGGTTAATCACAGGCATGGGATTTCTTCAGTGTGTTCATGGTGATGCTTTCCATCTGCTCCAGTTTCTGTAAAGCACTAGTTTAGGAGGATTTCAACAAGCGCCACGTGATCTTTGGTATAAAACTGTGAACAGGCTCCTCCATCTTGACTCCCTCCGTGATAAAACCCACTCCTCCAAAATTGCACCAGCATGATATTGCTCTTGGAGATGGCCTGTCTGCACACATTCAGCATTGTCCTGTTAATCATGAAGTTTTCAATCACCCAGAAGCCAGGTAAGTACTGACCCGAACTCAGGAAGGAACACTGGGCCCAAGGAGAAGAGGTATAGGAGAAGGTGACAGTAGGAGATGAATTTGATTGTTTAATTTTGTTTGCCACTCAGGGGAGCCAGTGTAAGATGCATGATCCAGAACTGCCTGAGGGCTGATCTTGTGGGTTCTTGGGGGTCTGAGTTACACTGGCCACCTGGACTTGACTCCTTATGACCCTCCAACACTTTAGGAAACAGTCTGGTTCTTTGGACTTGCCCCAAATTAAGAATGGCCATTGCTGGGGCTACAACACCAAGTCCACCCTGGGTGGAATAACATGTGCCCCTCCAGAACTAAAATTTCACCTGAGTTGGGCCGAAAACGGCTCTGGCACGGGAAGAGGCCTATAAGGGGAGAAAGGGAAGTTCATTGGAGAAAAATGCATATACTCAAAATATGAGTTTAATATTCTGCAAAACAATGCAGGGACATTTTCTGCCCAAATGAAATCAGAAGCATGGTAGGACTGCTAAAACATTTGTACCAAATAAGTTTTTTTTTTTTTTTAAATCTATGTACATTTATATTTATTGCTGTTTTTAGGTTAGTTTGGTGTGGCTCAGTTCTTTTAAAAGATCCCTGGAAGTCCTAAGATTATGGTCTGGTCTGACCATTTCAATAGTTATCAGAAGTTAGTTCCTGAACCAACTGTGTATAGCATGGTTGCTGGTATGGGATGAAAGAGTAGGTTTTTAATACCATCCAAATTCCTACATCCCAGCTCTGGCATAAATAGTGCCTTTGGTGGGACTTTACCCTTAGCTCCGGTTGTGTTGGCCAGATCATGGCTAAGAGTTTTCTGTTTCTAGATATCACAACTTACTAGAGTAAATTGTTCCTTTTTGTCAGTTCTGAGAAGAAAGCTATTAGTGTGCTCCACTATATCTAAGGCATTTCATGGCTAGGTTTGCTCTGAATAAAGTAAGAATTAGAGGTGGTTACCTGAAAATAGAGAAGATCTACTTTGGCTTGAATCTCTGAAGTCACAGCTGATTTTATTCAACCTGGTAATGATTCCAGCATCCACCAATTCCCACTTCAATGGGACATATAAGCATGACACAGATTCCCAGGGAAATGAAGAGGCATGGGGAAAAAGTACTCATCTATTAAATACTTAAATTGCCCGAGATTAACTACTGAGATTGGGATCCAAAGTAGTAGGAGACTACTAAACACTATTTTATAAATTAGCAAACTTGTTGATTCATCCTTTTTTTTGTTTTTAAGCATATTTATTTATTTTTGAGAGAAAGAGGGGTGGGTGGGGAGCAGAGCGAGAGGGAAAGACAGAATCCCAAACGGGCTCGGCACTGTAAGTGCAGAGCACAATGCAGGGCTCGAAACTCACAAACCACGAGATCATGACCTGAGCCAAAATCAAGAGTCTGACGCTTACCAGCTGAGCCACCCAGGTGCCCCAAACTTCTGGATTCATCTTAACTGCAGTGTAGAGAATACATTGCAGGTAAAGGTGCAAAAGGATTAAAATCTAGCAACACCAGTGAACGTTAAAGTCAAAGTTCCTTAATCTTTTGAATGGTTCTGGGAGAGCCACAGTGGTCTTACATGCGTGCGACTGTAATATCTGCACACTAAGTTGTCAAGATGCCAACATTTCTGGGTTCTAAATTTCTGGTAACAGTTGCTATAGTTGTCCCTTTGTTCTTTCAGAGGTTAATGGCATGATCTGTATTGTGTTTTGTCCTCTTATCTACTGACAAATCTAACCTATTTTGCTAAAGCCCAGTATTTACTCACTACACTAATTAGAAGTCTTTATGGGAAAGGCAGAAACCACTGCTATTAGCTGTTTTTTTAATGAAGGATTCATAAAATCTCAAATCCACATATTGCTTGGTTCTGAATGAATACAGATTTTTAAATTCTATAAGTAATTACAATTAGTGTTTTTCCATGTGCTACATTATCTTTTTAAAAATGTCCATTTAATAATTGTCCCATACTGTTGCTTAAGCCATTGTTGCTCAATGCACATTTCTAGGTGTTGAACCAAATCTACTGAATCCAAATATTGGGGGTGAGCTAAAGAATCTGTTACATAACTTGTGGTTTTATAGAGCTGGCTATGAAAGTCATGATTTTCCATTGTTGTAAATTAATTTTGCAATAAATGTCTTTGTAAACTTTTGTTTTCTTTGGATAATTTCCTTATTTTTTGACATACCTTTTTTTTTCTAAATGAGATGAACCAAAAGTATGTATGACTTTTAATCTATTTTCCTAACTTTCTTGAATTATTTTGTCATATTAATCAACAGATATTTCCAATAATCTTGATTTTCTTTTTTTTTTTTAGCCACATTTTAAATTCTAGACGTGAGACAGCCAATAGTTTAAATCTAAGGAGGTAAAGAGACAAAAGACCATGTTTCCACACTCTACTTGATTGACTAGGTTAGGAAAGAAGGCAGTGAAGATGCAAAGTGGATTTGTAGCCAGCCACATAGTGGTCATAATATTCACTAATGTTAGCGAATGTTCTTCATACTTAGAGAGCAATTTCATGTTCATTATCTGCTGATGTTCTCTTAATGCTGTGAGCTAGGTATGATGATTCTAGTACTACGTATAAGGTAGCCAAGGCTCAAAGTTACTAAGAAACTGCTCAAAGCAGGAGTCATTATCTGAATGTGAAAGCTTCTCTGCCTGTTCTGTTCTGTGCTGCCTCACCTCAAAGGATTTCTTTATTGGGGGTACCCTTTTCTTAAGAGAATTATCAGAGATACTCTTTATCTCTAATTTTGTTTTAAAAATTACACAGTTGTGGCCCAGTCAGTTTAATGACAAAACCAGATAATAGCAACAACTAATTACAAGGTATTCTGCTAGGTACTGTAGGGAATATAAAGATGAGAGGGCACAGCCCAGGCCTCTAGGGACATTCATCTGGGAAATACAAACCACATGTTTAAGACAAGAAGACACCAAGGAACATAGGAGATTGAGAGGATTTCTTCCTTGACAGTTGAGTAAACACACGCCTAACATCAAGGATTCCCCACTTGAGTTACTCCAAATAATTACTCTATGCTGGTCTCCTTTCATGAAGTCAAAGCTCCCCAAGAGTGAGACATGGATTGCCTATGCCTTTGGCTGTCTCCAGGGCTCATTCACTGCCAGCTACAGAGTGGGCACACATTAAATGCATCTTGACCTCAATTTCTTCCATATACAATATGCTTCATGACCTTTACCCTCATGTAACAGGTATTTATGTAGTTTCTACTATGTGGCAGGCACTGTTCTAAGAACTTGGGAGATAGGGAACATAATAGACCAGAATCCCTGCCCTCACAGAGTCAAAATGTATAATCATAGTTGTGTTTTCCAGGAGTTTGATACCTGCATGATGTATAGCACAGGGGAACTGTTGAGCGTCTAGGCTTCCAGCTTTAGTTCTTCTGTACTCCGTCAGCTAAAGAAATGCATGACTACTAATAGCTGGAGAAGTTTCAGGTATCTTGCTTTCACTCTGTTAAACTTGACTCTACATAAATCAGCTTCATTTGAAATTGTAGGGACATGTCTGGGGAAGGACATAGAATGATGAACGGTCTGTTTGGAGGGCGTGGCTCGTAATGATGATTAGCTGGAAATTAGGGCCCAGCTAAATCAGACTAGAGGGCCTTGGAGAAGCCATTTGGGTTTTGGGTAAGTGAGAGTGCTTTGAAGTTTTGAGGAAGAAAACTAAAGTCTCACCTGTACGAGGAAGGCTTCCTTGGTGGTGGTGAGAAGGGTTCACCAGAGAGGACTAAGACCAATTAGGGTCTTCCACAAAGCCTGTTAGAAAAAAATAATCCTGCAGCAGGACAGAGGAAATGAGCAAGAGGGGAAGATACACCAGTAAAAACAAAACAACTAGGGGCTGCTGGGGAGAATTGGGGAGAGTGATAGGTATCTGGGAGAATGTGGATGACATTTGCCATTAAAAATGCAGGGCAAGGGGTGCCTGGGTGGTCAGTTGGTTAAGTGTCTGACTTCAGCTCAGGTCATGATCTCAGAGTTTGTGGATTTGAGCCCCACATCTGGCTCTCTGTTATCAGTGTGGAGTTTACTTCAGGTGCCCCTCCCTGCTCATGCTCTCCCTCTCTCTCTCAGAAATAAAAACATTTAAAAAAAAAATGGGGGGCAATGAACAGGCTTTTAATTCACAAATGTGAATGATATAATGAATGCAATTTTGGATATTTTGCGCCAGTTCTGTAGGACAGTATAATTCCTATCATTTATGCCAAATAATTACATTAAATTCATCTCCATGCACATTTCTAGGGTTCCTACCACTTGCTAAGTATTGCAGATCACACAAAGATGAATAAGACAAATCTTGCCTCAAATAGCTTTCAGCTTAATGAAGGAAATACAAAAACAATGATAAAGGTAAACCACACTATTTCATGCGAGAAGTATGGGAACCATGCAGACCTGAAGAAGATTATAGTCCTTTAGGGGCAAGCTGTTGATGGTTAGGAAACAATTTTTTTTTTTTTTTTTTTTTTTTTAGTTAAAAATCCCTTTTCCCCCTTAAATGCCAAAAATATTCATTGAAATAATCAAGTTCAGAAATATTAACAAATGTTAACTCTTTGCACTCAAGTGTAGTGAATAGACTATGAAAATCTTAGTGAATTCCTTCCAGGGGGATGGTATGGGATGCTGTTGGTTTATAATGCCCCTGAATTTCTCTGGTGAAATCTGAAACAGCAGCTGTACCCAGAGGGCAGGGAGAGACTGAAGAAGAAAGAGGCAGGACGCCTCAGGTTCATAGATGGCAATTTTAATAAGCAAAGGGGACTTGCATACAAGGTTTATCTTAGAAGGCAGGAAGATGAGATTTTTTTTTTTCCTGAATACAGATATGGAAGTTTGCATGTTTTGCAAATACTGCTTCAAAGCAACATTTCTATATACAGCACCTTCTGTTCTGACAGCTTGTAAACATAGATGTGTATCCACAGTGCAATGTTGGCACATCAAGGGTCCACCTTGCATAACACCTATCATTTGAAGAAACAATGGTTCATCAAACCAGAACTGTTTTTGTCCAGGCAGTTTGTTTTGTTTTGTTTTTTTAAGGTGAATAGTTTTTCTCAAAAGAAAACTTAGGTAGTGTACACATTTTGAAATGGTAACAGTAATCTTTGCAAATAACAGTTTCCAGTGCTCCAAAGTGGGGTTAATTCACCTTGACCCAGGAATTGGGGATGGAGCCCCTCCACATGGCTTTAAATTAGAGAAGCACACTGAGGTTATCAGAACTTGGAATCTGCCCTGTTTCCCTAAGGACAAATGTCACAATGAGTGAAATAGGATTATTTCCTTGATGGAATTTAAGCAATAAACCCAATAGCCACTCTGCAAAATGAAGGTAATTCAGGTTCCACTTCCATTTTTGAAAAACACATGAGATTGACTCCCTTAAAGTTGTAGCTTCCCCGGATGTGATGCTTAATGTATTTTCAGAGAAGAAAGATCAGTAATCTAATATAACAGTCATACCTCATACCTTTTGGCTTGCACAGACAGGCCAAATCTTAATAAAGTGGCCTTCACCGGGTTCAGTCATGTGTATGGTGTCAGTGTTCTCAATAACCACATCACTATCTCAAGGTTATGTCCTTGGAGCAGCCTCTGGGAGAGGCAAGCACAACCCACATCCCAGGGACAGAGGTGGGAGTGATGAGCCTCCGGCAATCATGTCTTTTTTGATGACGTTCCCCTACAGATCTGTGAGTGAAAATCCAAGCCTATAAACAGCTAAGAAAAAAACTGGCAAAGTTGATCTGGGAAATTTCAACTTACTGTGGTCTATACACTTGGAGCCTGTAGGCGTACACACTTGAGCAGCCTCTACTGGTCTTGAACACTGACCTAAACACCACAGTTGAGGCTTCCTTTGGGCTGGTCCATCCCCAGGCAACTTGGCTGATGAGGGCAGCCTCTTTAAAGACTGCCAGGGACATTGTAAGCACTGGGACAAACCTCTTTTGAAACTCGTGGGTCTTTCAGTACTATTTTCCCTAGTTTGAGAAAAAAGATGCATTTTCTTCTAAACTGTTGGTAGTAAGTTCTTCAGTAAATGGTATGTGATAGCCAGGTTGTATAGCAAACTGGCCAGTGTCTATTTCCTTCCGCATATATAGGTGTCTCTAGAAGTTCATGCCTAGTTGAGCCTGATACAGGTACAGATAGTGTATTTTTTAAGTTTATTTTGAGAGACCGAGAAGGAGAATCTTAAGCAGGCTCCACACTGTCAGCACAGAGTCTGATGAGGGGCTTGAACTCACCAACCGTTGAGATTGGTGGCCTGAACTGAAATTGAGAGTCAGTTAGATGTACGGGGCACCTGGGTGGCTCTGTGGGTTAAACTTCCAACTTTGGCTCAGGTCATGATCCCACGGTTCCTGAGTTCGAGCCCCGCAACGGGCTCTTTGCTGACAGCTCAGAGCCTGGAGCCTGCTTCGGATTCTGTGTTTCCCTCTCTGTCTGCCCCTCCCCTGCTCACACTCTGTCTCTCTCTCAAAAATAAGTAATCATTAAAAAAAAAAAAGAAAAGAGTAGGATATTCAACTGACTAAGACACCCAGGCACCCCCAGATAGTGTATTTTTAATTTTTCCTTAAAATATTCAACCATTGCCTTAGAGTAGACAAATACTTCAGCAAGTATCAAGCATTACATCAGGTCCCGCTCTTTTTTTTTTTTTAAAGTTTATTTATTTTGAAAGAGGGTGGGGAGGGGCGGAGAGAGAGAATCCCCAGCAGGTTCTAGGCTGTCAGTGCAGAGCCTGACTTGGGGCTCCAAGTCACGAACCATGAGATCATGACTTGATCCAAAGTTGGACACTTGACTGAGCCACCCAGGCGCCCCAGCTTCTGCTCTTTCTGACCAGGAATTCTTCAATCCATGTACTTTCTCCTCCTCTCCTCATGCAGTTTTGTAGTGGACTCTTGCCTTTGCAGAATAACAAGCTGTCTCATGTCTTCCAGCCTGGCAATATTTTTTTTAACACTTCTAGGTTCTTTGCTTTATTTAATAATCGTGCGGCTGGTTGCTAATGACACAATCATTACTTGAAGACTGAGATCGGGAGGTATGATTCTGTGTCCTCATAATAGAGCTGATGAGTCATTGATTTCAATTTGATTGTCATTTGACCATCAAGCAAGAGAACCTGTACTCTCATGCTTTTCCAAGTCTCAGGACTAGGAGGGTTATTGGGAACACTAGCCAAACCAGACTTCCCATAATCTGGCAGCCAAAGCCTCTGCCCCATCCCAGACAGGATGCTGGAGTTAGCTTTGGCTAAGAATCGTGATAGGGGCTCTATAGAAAGTGTTGAATTTAAATTTCATTTTTTTACTTTTTAATTTTTAAAGTGATTTTTTAAATTATTGTTTTAATGTTTATTTATTTTTGAAGGAGAGAAAGACGGAGCATGAGCGGGGAAGGGGCAGAGGGAGAGAGGTGAGACGGAGACACAGAATCTGAAGCAGTGAGCTGTTAGCACAGAGCCTGACTCTAGGCTTAAACTCATGAAGAGCCATGAGATCATGACCTGAGCCAAAGTTGGATACTTAACTGACTGAGCCACCCAGGTGCCCCTTTGCTTTTTAGTTTTTAAAATTATTATTTTTTTGCTTTTAAATATGCACTGATTCCAGCTGTTTGGATTGAGCATCTATTTAGTTAAAAATCCTATTTCCTTTTTGTATGTGTTTTGGTATATAAAGTAATATAGATTCATTGTAGAAAACTTGAATTATAGAATGCTAAAGTGTGAAGAAAATAACCGAAACTACCCATCATATCGTAACCCATTATTTTCTTTCCTGTCTTCATAAAAACATAATTTATACCTATACGTTAGCCATATATGGATGGATATATATATATATATATATGCATATGTATATGGATATATATATATCCATCATATATATGCCTAATTTTTCTTTCTAATTTTGCTTAGCAAATTCTGTGTTTTTTGTGTTTTTTTACATTTAAACACCTGATCCTTTGCACCCTGGTCACCTTTGGAGTTGTCTGTTTCCTTCTGTTATACATTTACTCAATACCTGGGCCTTTGTGTCTGGTCCGCATGGGACCTTTGGCCACATTTCATTAATAAGGCAAATGCCCAGGACAGGGGAATTACACCACTTTTCCAATTCTGATTAAAGTATCCTAGTGCAGAAGCTTTCATTTTAATAGCATAATGTAGACTTTGATTATTCTTCTATAGGATGAGTTGTGCCAGGAGCTGTGAATTTCATAAAGGATTTTGACCTGACCAGAGGCTATTCCGTCAAACAAACCCATACAATGCATGCCTGAAAAATGACTTGCAGAGAATTTATCATTGTTTGGTCAGATGCTCAAAATCCCCAGTTGCTGTTGTCATATTTATATAAACTCAATAGTCTCATGGTTGATGATTGGCTGCAGCTGTGGGTGGAAACTAGTGCATTCGGGGGTATGAAATTAAGGGAATCACCTACCATCATCTCCACATTTTTTCTCTTTTGGAACTTTGCTCATGGCCACTTCAGTGAAGCCCAGGCCTAGAACTTCAATTGTGTGATTGTGTTTCTAGAAACCATATGTAAGAGGTCACTGTGATCAGTTCTTAACAGGTTCAGCTGGAAAGAAGGAAAGACCATTTCTGAGCTTTATTGATGTGTGGAATTTTCTAAGCAAGGGTATCTGAAAATTCAGAAAAGACACCATTTTCACCTTACTCCCTTGAAGAACATCCTGCTTAGCTGAAACTGGCTGTAAAGTCAGCTTACGCATTGCTAAATCCATGCTTCGTGTCCACTCAATTGCCAACTGTAAGCATTATGTACTTCTATAGTTGATATTTAGACAAAAAAGCTTATGTTTTCAAAATGTCTTGTTTTAATTGATTTTGGTTTTCTGTGTAGTGTTGACTCAAGAGTGCTTCACTTCCTGACAGAGAAAGATGCTATTACAGAACCTAGCAAATATCAATATTCTCTAACATTGTACCCAGTGCAAACTAGAAGAGAACATGGCACAGGTGTGGATGTGTGGCTCATGACAACAGCAGACACTGGCCAATCTCAGAAGTGACTCTGTAGTTGAAGGCCTCCGAGACATCATCTCACCCTAGAAATCACTGGAGAAGCCAGATGTGTGAAGACACCATCAGTGCGAGGGCAGTTGGCCTCCATGAAGTCAGGGCAGCACGTAGGTGCTGAGCTGGTCTTCTCCGCTGCCTTGAACATCGGATAACTGCTGGCCAGAGAAACCCTTGAATTGCAGACAGCTGCTGTTTGCAGTCCTCTTTGCAATAGCAAAACGCTGGAGACAATCCATTGAGATAAATTACAGAACAAGATAACAAGAGCATTCTACCTGGTGGTTGAGAAAGAAGGAGACGTCTCCTTAAGTTCTGACACAGGAATGTATTTCAGTGTATTTTTAAACAAATGAAAAAGATTACATAATGGTATATATGTTATGATCCCATGGCGGAGGGGGCAGTGGAGAATAATACTCTATGTGCCTGTGCCTGCATATAAGAGTTCTCTAAGGATATAGAGAAAACCTGTTGGCAGATAATCGTTGAAAGCTCTGAGGAGAGAAGTGGGGAAGGTAAGGGGAGGGCAGATTTTGACTCTTTACCTTAGGCACATCTGTAGTACTTGAATTATTTTGAATGCACACACACCATTTTTTTTTTTTTAACATTTATTTTCGAGAGTGACCACGAACAGGGGAGGGATATAGAGAGAAAGGAGACAGAGAATCTGAAGCAGGCTCTGCGCTGAGAGTAGAGACCAGATGTGGGGCTCGAACTCATGAACCGTGAGATCATGACCTGAACCGAAGTCTGCTGAACCACCCAGGTGCCCCCACACATACCGTTTTCAAAATGAAAATAAAACGGGAAAGGAAACACTGTGTTTGTCGTTAACAATATTGTTTTGTATACTTAAAAAATGCAAGAGAGTAGATCTCATGTGTTCTTACCACAATAACATAAAGTATAAATGAGACATGCTTGAGGTAGAAACTTAAAAATGTAAAGAAGTATAAAGAAAAATGGAATTCATCTGTGAGTCTATCAACTAGAGACAACCACTGTTAATATTTTGTGATGTTCCTTCCAGTGTATGTTCTGTAGACATAATTAGAATTTTATTTTACACAAGAGCATACATATGTATGGTTCATCACGCTACATTTTATTGAGTCTCCTTTTCCAGATTAAAGAAAACCTCTCTAAAACACCATTTATGATTATATAATATTTGGTTTTGTGGCGATACTATAATTTGTTTACCCATTTATCTGTTTCTTCACTAGATTTTAAGCTCTTTTCCTGTATCCCTTAAACAATCAAATGTGCCTGTTACTGGCAAAGCTCTGGGCTTTAACCACACTGTGTTGACTTACTCCTCAGACCAGGGTGAGGATGGCCTCGGGGACCTCCTGGCAGCATTTCATGCACAGGTTAGCATCCCCTTAGAGGGAACTACCTACCTGATTACCATTCCCAAATATCGGTGCCCTTTATCACTCTTTAGCTACTTACCCAGCTTTCCATTGTTACTAGTAGTGTAGTGGGTAATGTTTTTGATTGCCAGCATTGTGGCCACCTGGCCATGCCATGTATGCCTTTGTCTATTGTCTGTCTCCCCACCTGACTGTAAGCTCCACAGATGGAAGGCCTTTGAGTGGTTTTGTTCTCTGCTATATCCCTTGTGCTTAGATCAGTGTTGGGCATGTGATGGGTTGTCAACAAGCACAAGCATACAGGAGGAGGATCTCCATTGCTCCTACTTCTTTTGTTTTTAAAAAAGGTAATCACTGTTTGGTTCCTGAGTATAAATACTACCTAAGCAGCCCTTGTGAAGTCCGTATGATGTACTTCTTGGGTTCCTACTGTTTGCTCTTAGAGTTACCAAATGTTAGACCCAATCTGCCTTTCACAGATAGAACGATAACCTAGGTTCATCACAACTGTAAGGGTTGAAGAAGTCAAAGAGGGAACAAAATGATTTAACTCTTCAAAAAGTTCACAATCTAGATGGAAAGATTAAGACCTATGAACAAATAAATGTAACCAGTTTCTGGTGACAAATCATTATGTGTCAGATTTGGCGTGTAACTCCATTTCTACCTTTGGGGATTTTATAATCTGGTAAGAAACTATTTAAACAAAGGATGCATTTACAGTGTTAAATAAGGCTGAAGCAATAAGAATTGGAATAGAGAGGTAAGTTGGGGAGCAGACTGGAAGAGTTCATTTTGCCTGGAAAGGTCGAGATGGTTTCGAGTTGAGAAGGAATATTTCAGCTGGTGTTGAGGCCTATGTAAGGAGTACAGGTCAGAGGTGGGGTGTGGGGAGGAAACTATCAGGGGCAGAGGATACTATACAAGCAAAAGACAGAAATAAAAACCCTTGGTGTGATTGAAAAATGGCCACTCTGTTGCACTTAGAAGACAGAAGGAGAGGGATATGGGTGATGAGGGCTGGCCCAAGAGGGAAGGAGTGATGGACTATGAGGCAGAAAATGGTCTTGGGCCAGATGCCTCTGTGCTGTGGGTTTGGATTTACCAGTGATGTAGTGGGGAGACAGGGTTTCTCAGCAGAGATGTGACAAAAAAGGATCTGTGTCTTAGATGATTGATAGGATCAATTCCATTCTGGGATTGAGGTAGAGAGAAGAGCTAGAAACAGTGGAAAAATGAAGACTCTTGCAGTTGAAGGTGATAGCGTAATGGAGGACTGAATGAGGGAACCCCTTGAAATGAAGCAGAGATGGTTTTAGATCCTCCCAAAGTAAACTGATTGGAAGGCCTTGGAGACTTCCGGAAGCCCTCAGAGTGTTTGTTTTAGGTGACATAATGATGGACTGTGCTATCGGGTCTGGAGAATCTAAGTTTTCAGATTGCTGCCTTGGCCAAGCAAACTAGGGGAGCAGCAAAACAAAACAACACAACAAAACCATAATAGGAAATGCTGAAAAGTAAAAGGAAACAAAGTGAATCTCTACCTTCACCGGGACCTCAAGTAACTGACCTCAAGTAGTTTGGATCCTTTGTGTTCTGAGTCCCAACACAAAAGCTGCAGGTTGAAATGCCCAGGGAGTCTGATTCAGCTTTTCCTCTTCCTTGCATCCCTGGTTTCTTCTCAGAATATGCTTCCAAGAGTCTCTGCCTGAGGCAGAAAAGCCTTTCCTGGTTTGCACAGTCTTCTCCCTGCATTGGGTAGATCCTTTCCTTGGCCATATTGGGAAAGAGCCCATTGCTGCCCAGGATGGCGACCACTGGGGAATGCTCTGTGACTAATCCAAAAGCAGGTGTTCACGAGGCTAGAGTCATCCTAGGGATTTGGCTTTGAGCTGTTAGAAACTATGTTAATGTTTGTCCAAGTCTTTACAGGTTAAGATGGGGACCTAGTGAGGGGAAGGGCTCAGAAACCTGGCTAGAGTTTGGATCAAGCAGAGAATCTTTGTCAATAGGTTAAGAAAATAAAGAAAAAGTGGGAAAATGTCTACTTGGATCTCCATAGAAAGTTTTGAGCGAGACCAAGAGAGGAACACTATAAAGAAACAAGGGATAGTTTTAATTACACCATCCACCGAAATGACTGCTAAATTCTAATCACCAAAAACTAGGTTTATCGTCCATACGGTGTGCTGCTAAAATCCAAACAAATAAACTGTTTACTTCATCTATATCTAGTTTCTAAAATGAATAAAAATTAATATTGTGAGTGGTATTTTAAATACCTTGCACGTTGTTAATTAGTTCCTAATGAAGCACAGAAGTAACGGTACAGATTATGACTTGTTAAAGACATTGCTCCCTTAAAACTAAAGAAAAGTGACCTTTGCTTTCAGATATCCAGATTGATCATTTACAAATAGTTACATATTAGCTCATTAGCCTTTATTATGTGTACTTTGTAAATGTACAACGTTCCTTTTTATTTCATGTTTCTTTCTATTTGAAATTGGTAATTCAATTTAAGTTACTTGAGCTTCTGGACTGCTGGTGGTTTATAGCCAGTGACATAGGGACCCCTATTGCCCCACATGGTGTTCCTGATAACTCCCTTCATCATGGTCCAAAAGGCAAAAAGGTGAAGTGGGTGTGTATAGGAATAGACTTCAAATATTTATGTATTCTTTATTGAAAACAAAAGTATTAGAGTGCTAGAGAATGCACAATGCAGCTCTTTGCAGGAAATGAGTTGTTGTTTGATGGAGATAGAATTCATACATAGTGAAATGCACATACCTCAAGCCTACAGTTAAACCAGTTTTACAAATGTTTACACCCATATAACTCACACCTCTATCAAGATAATCAAGATAGAAATATATTTCAATCAACCAGGAAGGTCCCGCACACCCTTTCCCAGTCAACACCCAATACTTACAGAAGTAACCACTATTCTGTTTTCTTATAAATTGATTTTTTCAGCTACAGAACTTCATATACCTGGAATTATACATTTTGTACTCTTTTGTTTCTGACTTCTTAAACTTGGTATAAAGTTTTTGAGATTCATTCATGTTGCTAGTAGTTTGTCAATTTTTATTATTGAATAGTATTCTATTGTATAAATATACCAGAGTTATTCAATTGATGGACACTTGGGCTGTTTCCAGCTTGGGGCTATTATGAATAAAGCTGTTATGCACATTCTCATACAAGGCTTTTTGTGGACCTACATCTTATCTCCTTTGGATAAACAGTAGCATTAGCATTGCTGGGTCATAGGATTAGATGTATGTTTAACTATTTAAGAAATTTCCAATTTTCCAAAGTAGATGTAGCATTTTACATTCCCACAAGCAATGATAAAAGTTCTGTTTGAAAAAAAAAAAAATTCTTGTGGCTCCACATCCTTGATGGTAGGTGATGTTTCCACTCTTCAAGTTTTTATCCTCCTAGTGAATTTGCAATGATACCTTATTAGTTTACATTTCCCTAACAAATAATCCTCTTGGGTACCTCTTTGTGTGTTTATTAGACATTCATGTGTTTTCTTTTGTGAAGTGTCTGTTCAAGTCTTGTAACCATTTAAAAAATTGGGTTGTTGATCTTTTTATCAAAAGTGGTCTAGTTTCAGTCTTTTGCATGTAGGTCTCCAGCTTTCCCAGCACCATTTATTGCAGAGAGTGAATTTTCCCCATTGCATATTCTTGCCTCCTTTGTTGTGGGTTAATTGACCATATAAGTGACCATATTGAGCTCTCTATTCTGTTCCATTGATCTACGCATCTCTTTTTGTACTGGTGCCTTTTGATTACCATACCTTTGTAGTGTATCTTGAAATCTGGGATTGTGATACCTCCATCTTTGTTCTTCTTTCTCAAGATTGCTTTAGTTATTTGGAGTTTTTGTGATTCCACACAAATTTTAGTGTTTGTTGTAGTTCTGTGAAAAAAATGCTGTCGATATTTTGATTGGGACTGCACGGATTCTGTAGATTGCTTTGAGACGTATGGACATTTTAACAATCAACATTAATTCTTTAAACCTATAAGCCATAATATGTCTTTGTGTTGCCTTCAATTTCTTTCATTCGTGTCTTATAGTTTACAGAATGCTTTTCTTTCACCTGTTTGGTTAAATTTATTCCTAGGTATTTTATTGTTTTTTGATGCAATTGTAAATTGAATTGTTTTCTTAACTTATCTTTCTGCTACTTCTGTTATTAGCATATAAAAATACAACAGATTTCTGTATAATTTGTATCCTTAACTTTGCTGAATTCATTAATTACTTTTAATAGTTTCTTGGTGGAATCTTCAGGGTTTCTAAGTATAGTATCCTATCATCTGTAAATAGTCATAGTTTAACTTCCTCTTTACGAATTTGGGTTCCTTCTATTTATTTTCCTTCTCTTATTGCTGCAGCTAGGATTTCCAGTACTGTGCTGAATAAAAGTGATGGCAGTGGACATCCTTGTTTTCCCTAGAGAAGCTTTCAGTTTGTCTCTATTGAGTATGATATTAGCTATATAGTTTTCATATATGGTCTTTATTATGGTGTGGTATAGTCCCTCTAAACCCACTTTGAGAGTAGAGAGTTTTTATCATGAATGGATGTTGAATTTTGTCAAATGCTTTTTCTGCATCTAGTGAGATAATATGACTTATATCATTTGATTTTATTAGTGTGGTGTATCACATTGATTTTGTGAATATTGAACCAGTCTTGCATCTCCAGAATAAATCCCATTTGATCGTGGTTAATGGTCCTTTTAATATATGGTTGAACGTGGTTTGCTAATATTTTATTGAGGATTTTTATATTAAAACAATTTTTTAAGTTTATTTACTTTGAGGGAGAGAGTGAGAGGAGGAGGAGGAGGAGAAGTAGTAGTAGTAGTAATGGGGGAGGAGCAGAGAGGAGAGCTAGAAACCCAAGCAGGCTCTGCACCGTCAGCGCACAGCCTGATGTGCTCAACTCACGAGCGTGAGATCATGAGCTGAGATCAAGAGTTGGTCACTTAACCAACTGCTCCATCCGGGTGTCCCTTATTGGAGATTTTTATATCTCGGTTCAATATGGCTGTGCATTTCTTTTTATATTTTATAAAATTCCTCATTTACTCACTCTTCATCCTTATCCTTCTCCCTGACTTCTATTGTCATCCATACTGTTCTTTTAACTATTTACTTTTTTCTCTTAGTATACCATTTTCATTCCCTAGTGTTCATCCTACAAACCATATTGCTATCTCCCCCACTAGACTGCAAGCTTTGTGAGGGAAATAACCATGTGTGTTTTATTCATGACCATGTTCATAGGCTCTACTAAGTGCCTGACAAATGACATTTCTTAGTAAATCTTGCCAAATGAAGAAATAAATGAAAAAATAAGATCTATTATATGCAATTCCTTCCCTGTTTTATGAGGCAGGTTTTAAATTTTAAAGAAATAAATTATTTTATCTGGGTTAGGTTGGGGCCAGAAGATATTTTGTTTGAACTTAAGCATACTGTAGTATCTAGCATACGCCTATATGAAAGTGACTATACATGTTTTTTTAAATCTGATAATACTGATTTAAAAATGTTAAATAATTCAGGTTTGTGTATATGAATAGTTTGAGAATACACTTTGAAAAAATTATTTTAGAGAGAGTGTGAGCAGGGGAGAGGGGCAGAGAGAGAGAATCTTAAGTAGGCTCCGTACTCAGTGCAGAGCCCGATGCAGGGCTCAAACCCACCACTCTGGGATCATGACCTGAGCCAACATCAAGAGTTGGATGCCCAACTGACTGAACCACCCAGCTGCCCCTGAGAACATACTTTTAAAAGCAGAGCATGGAGCACCTGGGTGGCTCAGTTGAAGTGCCTGACTCTTGGTTTCAGCTCAGGCCATGATCTCACAGTTGGTGAGTTGAAGCCCTGCATCAGGCTCTGCTCTGCCCGTGTGGAGCCTGCTTAGGATTTTCTGTCTCCCTCTCTCTCTGTCCTTCCCCAACGCATGCTCTCTCTTTGTCTCTCAAAATAAATTTTAAAAAACTTAAAAAAAAAATCAAAGCAGAAATAGGTATACTTATTTCTTGACTCTTTAATGGTAGCCATCCAAGACAACATCTGTGAAGGACCAGCTTCCTCTGCAAACAAAAGTTTCTGCTATCTGATTCTGTTCTTGATGCATTTGGTCTCAGGAGGCATCCCTGGACAGGCACATCAATTTTGGTAAAAGGAAATCAGGTTAAAACAAGTGTGAAGGAGAGCACTAAAGAGAGAATAGAAGCTTTAAAATGATCAAAGACAACAGATAGTCTTTTATGCTCAGTCCTTACCCTTTTTCTGGCTATACTAAGTCATGCCATGGTTTCGACCTAGCATGCTGTTGATGACTCCCATCTCTCTAACCACTTTGTTCTCTCTGATATCTCAGATTCAACATGTCTAAAACAGAACTCACTATTTTGCCTCTCCCCTCACAAAAGTTTAGCTCTCTCTGCATTTCCATCTCCCTTCTGTCACTAAAGGAAGATGCTGCTGAGTCATACTTGATCTCTTCCTCTCTTCCTCTGCCGTGCTGCTAAAGCTCCAGTGAGTTAAACTCTAAAACTCCTCAGTCTTAAGTGTTATGCTAAGTGAAATAAGTCATACAGAGAAAGATAACATGTTTTCACTCCTATGTGGATCCTGAGAAACTTAACAGAAGACTGTGGGAGAGGGGAAGGAAAAAAGAAAAAAGGTTAGGGAGGGAGGGAGCCAAAACATAAGAGACTCTTAAAAACTGAGAACAAAGTGAGGGTTGATGGGGGGTGGGAGGGAGGGGTGGGTGGGTGAAGGGTATTGAGGAGGGCACCTGTTGGGATGAGCACTGGGTGTTGTATGGAAATCAATTTGACAATAAATTTCATATTAAAAAAATAATAAAACTCCTCAATCTTTTCTCCTTGTCCCCTTTCTCGTTTCTCTGGCCTTGATTCAAGATTTCATTAATCTCGTTGCAATACTTTTTCACTGGCATGCCTGCTCTGACCTAATCCATATGACCTTTGTTCATTTATTCAAAGTGGAGATATTTGGTTCTTATTGGGTGCCAAGAAGTAGGCCAGGCACTTGAAGTGTCAAGGACACTAAGACAGCCCTGGGCCTCAAAGGGCCACAGTCCTTACCACATGGTAGATAAGTGAGCGAGTGAGTAGAGAATCATTTGATAATTGTAGTGATAGAAAAATACCTAGGGTGTTATGGCAGCATCGAGAAGGGTACACAACCTAGCTGGGGTGGGAAGGGTGTACGCATATATATGTGTGTTCAGATTAGTGAGGATGTCTTATAAGGTGATGACTTGGTTGGGACTTGGAGGAAGGTTTGAGTGAGGTTGTGAAGACTGATGAGACCATAGGAGGTTGGAGAGAAGAGACGTTTCATGCTGAGGAATAATCCTACCAAAAGCGCAGGAGCAAGAAACAAGACCGTATGTGTGTGGATCTACAAATATTTTTAAAAATATTTTTTTAATGTTTATTTATTTTTGAGAGAGACAGAGACAGAATGCGAGTGGGTTAGGGGCAGAGAGAGACGGAGACACAGAATCAGAAACAGGCCCCAGGCTCTGAACTGTCAGCACTGAGCCCATCATGGGGCTCGAACTCATGAGGTGTGAGATCATGACCTGAGCCAAAGCCAGACACTCAACTGACTGAGCCACCCGGGTGCCCCTACAAATATTTTTTATACTGCTGGTACATGTAATGTCCAAAGGGGGTGGTGAAAGATGAGACTGTCTAAGTAGGCAAAGGCCAGATTATAGAGGGCCTTGTATAGCCAGTAAAGGAGTTGGGACTTAATCTAGAAAAATGAAGGAGATCCATTAACAGTTCAATGCCTCAGGATAACATGGACTAAACACTTTAGATTATTCTGCTAAAGTGTGGCAGGTGGATTTGAAGAGACATCTGCTGTAGTAGAAAACTTGAACTGTGACACAGAGATAGGCATGGAGTTGGGAAACATACAGGCCATGTCCTCAGCAGGACCTGGCAATTCCCTAGATGTACAGTTTGAGGAAAAGAGAGAGTAAGGATAACACCTAGATTAGGTGTATGGAGGTACCATCATTAGAGCTAGAACATGTAACAGGAGGAGAAGGTTTAGTAGAAAAAAAATGATAAAGTCACTTTTGGATGAGTCTGAGGTATTTGTGGGATGTTGAAAAACAGCTGGATATAAATAAATACCTGCAAAGGAAGGGATGAGCCCCAGACATCCTGGTGAGAGGTCATCAGTTGCCTTCATGCAGCTGTCCTGCTAAGGTGCTCAGTGGCAGGCAGGTACAGCCCTCAGTGGACAGGTGCAAAGTGAAGGAGGTGCTGATTCCCTCCAAGCACTTCTATGGGATTTAAACCTGACAGCATGATCCTTGCTCTCCAGCTAACTCCTACAAAAATGGCAGATCGTTGGTTAGTTAAGGGTGAATTTTCATTGGTGATCATGGTACCTTTGATCCTAGAAAGAATATGGGTTAATAATTTTAAAAACCTCTCTGCACATAACAAACCTGTTTCTGACTTTTTTTTTTTTGGTCCCTGGCCGATTTGCCCATTATAATTTATCCAGTGTGTCTGGAGGATAAGTGGAGTGGACCTAAAATGACGACTGTTTTCCCTTTGGTTGAGGAGGAGGTTGGGTGACAGAAGAGGATGTGGTGAAGCTGGTGCAGAGGGCCATTGGGCAGGCTGCAGTTTCTTAGTTTACCTGGTCTTCATTTGAGGTTGCAATATTTCTTCAGTCTTCCTCATCTTCCCCATGTCCAGTAAAAATACAGAGTGCTATCCTTATGATTTCAGTAAACATTCAATGTTACAGAGACTGTGCTATGTGCCCAGTACTGCTTGAAATATAAAAAGGACCATGACCTAGCTTTCATCCTTAAGGAACTCAGCCTGTAGTGTTAGTTCTCAATGATAGCTATACTCTAGAATTAACTGGAGCTTTAAAAACCTCCCAGTTCCCCATCCCAGACCAATTGAATAAGAACCTCTGGCGTAATGTTTGAATATTAGAATTAAAAAAACCCTTTACAATGGAAAAGTTAAAAATAGAACTTTAACTATCAAGATAAAGGTAGAATAGTGTAATGATGCCCTTCCCTCTATATATATCATCCAGATTCAACAATTATCAACGAATGGCCAATTTTACTTCTTCCATAATCTTCCCTACTCCTCATCACTATTGAATTGTTCTATAGAAAATCCCCCAAAGCATATAGCATCTTTGATGACTTAGATATGTATATCTAAAATGATATGTAAAGCATGGTATCTTTATCATACCTCAAATAATAAAATCCCTAATGTAATAAAATATCCAGTCAGTTGTCACATTTCCCCAATTGTCTCATAAACAATTTTTTGAGGTAGGTTTATTTTAATTAGGATCCATGCAATGTTTACACATTGCATTTGGTTAGTGTACCTCATACATTTATTTTAATCTAGAGGTTCCTCTACACTCTTTTTTTCTTTGTCACTTTTTTTTTTTTTTTTTTAAGGAAACTGGTCATTGGTTTTGTGGAGTTTCCCACATTTTGGATTAAAAAAAATATATATATATGTACAATTTTTGTCAATTATGCCTCAAAGCTCGGGGGGAAGAAAGAAAGCTCTGGGTACAAACGGCTTTTCTTGTGAATTGTATCAAACACTTAAGGAGGGGTGCCTGGGTGGCTCAGTTGATTAAGTGTACGACTTTGGCTCAGGTCATGATCTCTTGGTTTGTGAGTTTGAACCCCGCATTGGGCTCTTTGCTGACAGTGTGGAGCCTGTGTGGGATTCTCTCTCTCTCTCTCTCTCTCTCTCTCTCTCTCTCTCTCTCTGCCCTTGTTCACTTATGCTCTCTCTCTCTCAAAAAAAAAAAAAAACACAACCAAAAAACCCCGAAGAACATTTAAGGAAGATATAATTCTATGATACACAAACTCTTCCAGAAAATTGAAGAGAGAGAATATTTCCCAACTCATTCTATAAGACTATCAAATCTTGATAGAGGCCGGATAAAGATAACACAAGAAAACTACAGATGAATGTCCTTTATAAACATAAATTAAAACATTCTAAACAAAATTTTAGTACGTCAAATCCAAAAATATGCAAAAAGGATGATACTTCAGGATCAACTAGAGTTTCCCAGGAATGTGAAGTTGTTTTTTCCCTCATTTAAAAAATGGTGTGTTTTGTTTTTTATTCAAGTATAATTAACATGCAGTTTATATTAGTTGCAAGTGTACAGCACATTGATTTGACATAGATTAATTGACCATATAGGTGTGGGTTTATTTCTGAGCTCTCTGTTCTATTGATGTATGTGTCAGTACCATACTGCTTTGATTACTTTAAGCTTTGTAGTCTATCTTGAAATCTGGGATTTTGACACCTCCAGCTTTGTTCTTCTTTCTCAAGACTGCTTTGGCTATTCAAAGTCTTTGGGGTTCCATACAAGTCTTAAGATTATTGTGATTCTGTGAAAAATGCTGTTAGTATTTTAATAGGGATTGCATTGAATCTGTAGATTGCTTGGGGTAGTATGGACATTTTAATGATATGAATTCTTCTAATCCATAAGCACGGGATATCTTTCCATTAGTGTTATCTTCAATTTCTTTCATCAATGTCTTAAAGTTTTCAGAGTACAGATTTTTCACATTTTTTGTTAAGTTTATTTGTAGGTATTTTATTTTTGGTGCAATTTTAAACGGAATTGTTTTCTTAATTTCTTTTTCTGCAACTTGATTGTTAGTGTAGAGAAATGGAAAATATTTTAGTATATTCATTTTGTATCCCACAGCTTTCCTAAATTAACTTTTCAGTTGTAATAGTTTTTTGGTGGAGTTTTTAGGGTTTTCTATATATAGTGTCATGTCATCTGCAAACAGTGACAGTTTTACTTTTTCCTTATCAGTTGGGATGCTTTTTATTTCTTTTTCTTGTCTTGTTGCTGTGGCTAGGAATTCCAGTACATGTTTAATAAAAATGGTGAGAGTGGACATCCTTGTCTTGTTCCTGATATTAGAAAAAAGCATTCACCGTTGAGTATGATGTTAGCCGTGAGTGTCATATATGGTCTTTAATAGGGTGTGTTTTCTCTAAACCCATTTTCTTTAGTGTTTTTATCATGAACAAATGTTGGAGTCTGTCAAATGCTTTCCCTGCATCTATTGAGATGATTTTATGGTTTTTATTCTTCCGCTTGGAAATATGATGTATCACATTCATTGATTTGTGAATATTGAACCATACTTGGAACCCTGGAATAAATCCCTCTTGATCATGGCAAATGTTTTTTCAAAGGTATCATTGAATTTAGTTTGCTAATATTTTGTTGAGGATTTTGCATTTATGTTCATTGGATATATTGGCCTGTGGTTTTGGTTTTGTTTTGTCTTTAATGTCTTTGTCTGGTTTTGGTATCAGTGTAATGCTGGCCTTGTAGAATAAATTCAGAAGCTTTCCTTTCTCTCCCTCTGTCTCTCTCTCTCTTGCAGTAGTTTGCAAAGAATATGTAATAACCCTTCTTTAAATGTTTTGTAGAATTCACCTGTGAATACATCTGGTCTTGGACTCTTGTTTGTTGGGAGGTTTTTGATTACTGATATAATTTCATTATAAGTAATCACTCTGTTCAGATACTCTATTCCTGATGCAGTTTTGGAAGATTGTGTGTTTCTAGAAATTTATCCATTTCTTCCAGTTGTCCACTTTGTTGACACATTATTTTTCATAACATTCTCTTGTAATCCTTTGTATTTCTGTGGTATCAGTTACTGCCACTTTTTTGTTTCTGATTTTATTTATTTGTGTCCTCTCCTTTTCTTGATTAATCTGGCTGAAAGTTTATCAATTTTTTTTATCTTCTTTAAGAACCAGCTCTTGGTTTCATTGATTCTCAACCCCCCCCCCCCTCATTATTTTGGTCTCTATTTCATTTATTTATGTTCTGTCTGATATTATTTTCTTCTTTTAGTTAGCTTTGAGCTTAGTTCTTTTTCTACTTCTTTTTAGATGTAAGTTTAGGTTGTTAATTTGAGATTTTTCTTATTTCTTGAGGTAGGCCTCTTTCTCTATAAACTTCCATCTTAGTACTGTTTTTGCTGCATCCCAAAGATTTTGGACTGTTGTGTCTTCATTTTCATTTGTCTCCATGTATTTTTTTAAATTTTCTCTTTGGTTTCTTGGTTGCCACATTGGTTGTTTAGTAGTGTGTTTTTTGGTCACCACAATTTTTTAGTCTGATTTTTCTCCTTTAATTGATTTCTAGTTTTGTATTTTTGTGGTCAAGAAAGATGCATGATATGATTTTAATCTCCTTGAATTTATTGAGACTTGTTTTGAGGCCTAACGTGATCTATCCTGGAGAATGTTCCATGTGCACTTGCAAAGAATGTGTATTCTGTTTTTGGGTGGAATGTTCTGTATCTCTTAGGTCTATCTGGTCTAGTGTGTCATTCAAAACCACTTTTCTTGTTGACTTTCTGGATGATCTATCAGTTGCTCTGAGTGAGGTGTTAAAATCCCCTACTATTATTGTATTACTTTCAGTTGCTCTTTTTATATGTTAATTTTTTCTTTATGTACTTAGGTGTTCCTATGTTGAGTGCATAGATATTTATCATTGTCTTATCTTCTTGTTGGATTGATCCCTTTATCATTATGTAGTGCCCTTCTTCGTTTCTCATTACAGTCTTTGGTTTTTTTTTTTAATTTTTTTTTAACGTTTATTTATTTTTAAATTTTTTTTTTTCAACTTTTTTTTTTTTTTATTTATTTTTGGGACAGAGAGAGACAGAGCATGAACCGGGGAGGGGCAAAGAGAGAGGGAGACACAGAATCGGAAACAGGCTCCAGGCTCCGAGCCATCAGCCCAGAGCCTGACGCGGGGCTCGAACTCACGGACCGCGAGATCGTGACCTGGCTGAAGTCGGACGCTTAACTGACTGCGCCACCCAGGCGCCCCTTTTTTTTTTTTTTTTTTAATTTTTTTTTTTTTTTAACGTTTATTTATTTTTGAGACGGAGAGAGACACAGCATGAACGGGGGAGGGGCAGAGAGAGAGGGAAATACAGACTCGGAAGCAGGCTCCAGGCTCTGAGCCATCAGCCCAGAGCCCGACGCGGGGCTCGAACTCGTGGACCGTGAGATCGTGACCTGAGCCGAAGTCGGATGCTCAACAGACTGAGCCACCCAGGCGCCCCTACAGTCTTTGTTTTAAAGTGTATTTCATCTAAGGATTGGTACCCCAGCTTTTTTTTTTCTACTTCCATCCCTTCTCTAGTAGTCTGTATGTCTCTTTAGGTCTGTAGTGAGTCTCTTGAACACACCATATAGATGGGTTCTGTTTTTTCATCCGTTCCATCATTCTATATCTTTTGAATGGAGCATTTAGTTAATTTACATTTAAAATCATTATTGATATGTATGTACTTACTGCCATTTGCTAGTTGTTGATGGTTGCTTTTGTAGTTCTGTCTTCCTCTTTTGCTCTCTTCCCTTGTGGTTTAATGGCTATCTTTAGTGTTATGCTTGGTTTTCTTTCTTTTTATTTTTTGTGTATCTATTATAGATTTTTAATTTATGGTTACAATCAGGTTCATACATAACATCTTATGTGTATAGCAGTTCACATTAAGTTGATGGTTGCTTAAGCTGAAGCATATTCTCAAGGCTCTAAATTTGGGGTGCCTGGGTGGCTCAGTTGGTGGTTGTCCTACTCTTGATTTTGCTCAGGTCATGATCCCAGGGTCATGGGATTGAGCTCCACATTGGGCTCCATGCTGAGCCTGGAGCCTGCTTGAGGTTTCTCTCTGTCTCCCTCTGCCCCTCTCCCCCCTCCTTCCCTCTCTCCCCCCCCTTCCCTCTTTCCCCCCCTTCCCTCTCTCCCCCCCTTCCCTCTCTCCCCCCCTTCCCTCTCTCCCCCCTCTCTCTATCGAAAAATAAATAAAATCTCTAAATTTTACCCCTCATATTTTATGTATATAATGTCACTTTTTCTTTTTTATTGTCATACCCCTTGACTATTTTTTATAGATAATTGATTTTACTACATTTGTGTTTTAACCTCCACGAATGACTTATAAGTGATTAATCTACTTCCTTTGTTATATGTTTATTTTTACCAGCGAATTTTTATCCTTTCATAATGTCCTTCTCCTTATGGCATTTTATTTTTTTTTACACTTAAAGAATTCCCCCTAACATTTATTACAAGGTTGGTTTAGTAGTGATAAACTCCTTTAACTTTTTTTGTTTGGGACTCTCTTTCTGCTTCAATTCTGAATGATCATCTTGCTGTGTAGAGTATTCTTGGTAGTAGATTTTTACATTTCAACACTCTGAATATATCATGCTACTCCCTTTGGCCTGCAAATTTTCTGCTGAAAAATCATCTGATAACTTTATGGGGGCTCCTTTGTATGTATCTGTTTTCTCTTCCTGCTCTTTAAATGCTCTCTTTATCACCACTTTTGCCATTTTGATTATCATGTGTCTTGGTGTGGACTTATTGGGTTCATCTTGTTTGGAGATCTCTGTGATTCCTGAACCTGGATGTCCCTTTCCCCAGATTATGGAAGTTTCAGCTATTATTTCTTTAAATATGCTTTCTGTTCCTTTCTCTCTGTCTTCTTCTTCTGGGATTCCTATAATGCAA
This sequence comes from Panthera onca, assembly GCF_046562875.1. Classification (NCBI taxonomy): domain Eukaryota; kingdom Metazoa; phylum Chordata; class Mammalia; order Carnivora; family Felidae; genus Panthera; species Panthera onca. The sequence goes on from NC_138343.1 coordinate 50,565,313, forward strand.
ATGTTACTGTGTTTGATGATATTGCTGAGTTTTCTTAACCTATTACCAGTTTTTATTACTCTTTTTACTTTTTGCTGTTCAGCTTGGTTGCTTTCCTTTACCCTGTCTTCCAGATCACTGATTTGTTCTTCTGTCCATCTAATCTGCTCTTGATTCCCTCTAGTGTATTTTTTTTTTTTTTTAATTTTAGATACTGAGTTCTTCTCTGGTTCTTTCTTTATATATATATTTTTTTATCTCTCTTTTTTTTAATGTTTATGGGGTGTGTTTTATTTTCAAATGACTGTGGTGTTGACAATATATTGGTTTATTAAGATACTAAGGGAAAATTCTAAATTTACCAAAATGTGTATTTTTTTAAATTTTTTTTAATATGAAAGTTATTGTCAAATTGGTTTCCATACAACACCCAGTGCTCATCCCAACAGGTGTCCTCCTCAATGCCCATCACCCACCCTCCCCTCCCTCCCACTCCCCATCAACCCTCCGTTTATTCTGTTTTTAAGAGTCTCTTATGGTTTGGCTCCCTCCCTCTCTTTTTTTTTTTTTTTCTTTCCCCTCCCCCATGGCCTTCTGTTAAGTTTCTCAGGATCTGCATAAGAGTGAAAACATATGGTATCTGTCTTTCTCTGTATGACTTATTTCACTTAGCATAACACTCTCCAGTTCCATCCAAGTTGCTACAAATGGCCAGATTTCATTCTTTCTCATTGCCAAGTAGTATTCCATCATATATATAAACCACAACTTCTTTATCCATTCATCAGTTGTTGGACATTTAGGCTCTTTCCATAATTTGGCTATTGTTGAAATTGCTACTATGAACATTGGGGTACAAGTGCCCCTATGCACTCCTGTATCCCTTGGGTAAATTCCTAGCAGTGCTATTGCTGGGTCATAGGGTAGATCTATTTTTAATTTTTGAAGAACCTTCATACTGTTTTCCAGAGCGGCTGCACCAGTTGCATTCCCACCAACAATGCAAAAGGGTTCCTGTTTCTCCACATCCTCTCCAGCATCTATAGTCTCCTGATTTGTTTATTTTAGCCACCCTGACTGGCATAAGGTGAGATCTGAGTGCGGTTTTTATTTGTATTTCCCTGATGAGGAGTGACGTTGAGCATCTTTTCATGTGCCTGTTGGCCATCTGGATGTCTTCTTTAGAGAAGTGTCTATTCATGTCTTCTGCCCATTTCTTCACTGAATTATTTGTTTTTTTCGGTGTGGAGTTTGGTGAGTTCTCTATAGATTTTGGATACTAACCCTTTGCCCAATATGTCATTTGCAAATATCTTTTCCCATTCCGTCAGTTGCCTTTTAGTTTTGTTGATGGTTTCCTTTGCAGTGCAGAAGCTTTTTATCTTCATGAGGTCCCAATAGTTCATTTTTTGCTTTTAATTCCCTTACCTTTGGAGATGTGTCAAGTAAGAAATTGCTGTGGCTGAGGTCAGAGAGGTCTTTTCCTGTTTTCTCCTCTAGGGTTTTGAATGATTTCCTGTCTCACATTCAGGGCCTTCATCCATTTTGAGTTTATTTTTGTGAATGGTGTAAGAAAGTGGTCTAGTTTCGTTCTTCTGCATGTTGCTGTCCAGTTCTCCCAGCACCATTTGTTAAAGAGACTGTCTTTTTTCCATTGGATATTCTTTCCTGCTTTGTCAAAGATTAGTTTGCCCTACATTTGTGGGTCCAGTTTTGGGTTCTCTATTCTATTCCATTGGTCTATGTGTCTGTTTTTGTGCCAATACCATGCTGTCTTGATAATTACAGCTTTGTAGTAGAGGCTAAAGTCTGGGATTGTGATGCCTCCCGCTTTGGTTTTCTTCTTCAATATTACTTTGGCTATTCAGTGTCTTTTGTGGTTCCATACAAATTTTAGGATTGCTTGTTCTAGCTTTGAGAAGAATGCTGGTGCAATTTTGATTGGGATTGCATTAAATGTGCAGATTGCTTTGGGTAGTATTGACATTTTGACAATATTTATTCTTCTAATCCATGAGCATGGAATGTTTTTCCATTTCTTTGTATCTTCTTCAATTTCCTTCATAAGCTTTCTATAGTTTTCAGCATACAGATCTTGTAAATCTTTGGTTAGATTTATTCCTAGGAATTTTATGCTTCTTGGTGCAATTGTGAATGGGATCAGTTTCTTTGTCTTTCTGTTGCTTCATTATTAGTGTATAAGAATGCAACTGATTTCTGTACATTGATTTGTATCCTGCAACTTTGCTGAATTCATGTATCAGTTCTAGCAGACTTTTGGTGGAGTCTGTCGGATTTTCCATGTATAATATCAGGTCATCTGCAAAAAGTGAAAGCTTGACTTCATCTTTGCCAATTTTGATGCCTTTGATTTCCTTTTGTTGTCTGATTGCTGATGCTAGAACTTCCAACACTATGTTAAACATCAGTGATGAGAGTGGACATCCCTGTTTTGTTCGTGATCTCAGGGGAAAGCTCTCAGTTTTTCCTCATTGAGGATGATATTAGCTGTGGGCTTTTCATAAATGGCTTTTATGATGTTTAAGTATGTTCCTTCCATCCAACTTTCTTGAGGGTTTTTATTAAGAAAGGATGCTGAATTTTGTCAAATGCTTTTTCTGCATGGATTGACAGGATCATATGGTTCTTATCTTTTCTTTTATTAATGTGATATATCACATCGATTGATTTGCGATTGTTGAACCAGCCCTGCAGCTCAGGAATGAATCCCACTTGATCATGCTGTTGATTGATTTGCTAGTATCTGGTTGAGAATTTTTGCATCCATGTTCATCAGATATATTGGCCTGTAGTTCTCTTTTGTTTCTGGGTCTCTGTCTGGTTTGGGAATCAAAGTAATACTGGCTTCATAGAATGAGTCTGGAAGTTTTCCTTCCCTTTCTATTTCTTGGAATAGCTTGAGAAGGATAGGTATTATCTCTGCTTTAAATGTCTGGTAGAACTCCCCTGGGAAGCCATCTGGTCCTGGACTCTTATTTGTTGGGAGATTTTTGATAACCGATTCAATTTCTTCGCTGGTTATGGGTCTGTTCAAGCTTTCTATTTCCTCCTGATTGAGTTTTGGAAGAGTGTGGGTGTTTAGGAATTTGTCCATTTCTTCCAGGTTGTCCAATTTGCTGGCATATAATTTTTCATAGTATTCCCTGATAATTGTTTGTATCTCTGAGGGATTGGTTGTAATCATTCCATTTTCATTCATGATTTTATCTATTTGGGTCATCTCCCTTTTCTTTTTGAGAAGCCTGGCTAGAGGTTTGTCAATTTTGTTTATTTTTTCAAAAAACCAACTCTTGGTTTCGTTGATCTGCTCTACAGTTTTTTTAGATTCTATATTGTTTATTTCTGCTCTGATCTTTATTATTTCTCTTCTTCTGCTGGGTTTAGGCTGCCTTTGCTGTTCTGCTTCTATTTCCTTTAGGTGTGCTGTTAGATTTTGTATTTGGGATTTTTCTTGTTTCTTGAGATAGGCCTGGATTGCAATGTATTTTCCTCTCAGGACTGCCTTCGCTGCATCCAAAAGCGTCTGGATTGTTGCATTTTCATTTTAGTTTGTTTCCATATATTTTTTAATTTCTTCTCTAATTGTCTGGTTGACCCATTCATTCTTTAGTAGGGTGTTCTTTAACCTCCATTCTTTTGGAGGTTTTCCAGACTTTTTCCTGTGGTTGATTTTAAGTTTCATAGCATTGTGGTCTGAAAGTGTGCATGGTATGATCTCAATTCTTTTATACTTAGAAGGGCTGTTTTGTGACCCAGTATGTGCTCTATCTTGGAGAATGTTCCATGTGCACTCGAGAAGAAAGTACATTCTGTTGCTTTGGGATGCAGAGTTCTAAATATATCTGTCAAGTCCATCTGATTCAATGTATCATTCAGGGTCCTTGTTTCTTTATTGATCCTGTGTCTAGATGATCTATCCATTGTTGTAAGTGGATTATTAAAGTCCCCTGCAATTACCACACTCCTACCAATAAGGTTGCTTATGTTTGTGATTAATTATTTTATATATTTGGGGGCTCCTGTATTCGGCACATAGACATTTATAATTGTTAGCTCTTCCTGATGGATAGACCCTGTAATTATGATATAATGCCATTCTTCATCTCTTGTTACAGACTTTAAAGTCTAGTTTGTCTGATATAAGTATGACTACTCCAGCTTTCTTTTGACTTTCACTAGCATGATAAATAGTTCTCCATCCCCTCACTTTCAATCTGAAGGTGTCCTCAGGTCTAAAAGGAGTCTCTTGTAGACAGCAAATAGTTGGGTCTTGTTTTTTTATCCATTCTGATATCCTGTGTCTTTTGGTTGGAGCATTTAGTCCATTTACATTCAGTGTTATTATAGAAAGATAGGGTTTAGAGTCATTGTGATGTCTGTAGGTTTCATGCTTGTAGTGGTGTCTCTGGTACTTTGTGGTCCTTGCAAATTTCACTCACAGAGTCACCCTTAGGATCTCTTGTAGGGCTGGTTTAGTGGTGATGAATTCCTTAAGTTTTTGTTTGTTTTGGAAAACATTTCTCTCTCCTTCTATTCTGAATGACAGACTTGCTGGATAAAGGATTCTCGGCTGCATTTTTTTTCTGTTCATCACATTGAAGATTTCCTGCCATTCCTTTCTGGCCTGCCAAGTTTCAGTAGATAGGTCTGCTACTACCCTTATGTGTCTACCTTTGTATGTTAGGGTCCTTTTATCCCTACCTGCCTTTAAAATTCTCTCTTTATCCTTGTATTTTGCCAGTTTCACTATGATATGTCGTGCAGAAGATTGATTCAAGTTACCTCTGAAGGGAGTTCTCTGTGCCTCTTGGATTTCAATGCCTGTTTCCTTCCCCAGATCGGAGAAGTCTCAGCTATGATTTATTCAAGTACACTTTCAGCCCCTTTCTCTCTCTCTTCTTCTTCTAGAATTCCTATGATATGGATATTGTTCCGTTTGATTGCATCACTTAGTTCTCTAATTCTCCTCTCATACTCCTGGATTTTTTTATCTCTCGTTTTTTGTCAGCTTCCTCTTTTTCCACAATTTTACTTGTAATTCATCTATTCTCTCCTCTGCCTCTTCAATCCATGCTATGGCCGCCTCCATTTTATTTTGCACCTCATTTATAGCATTTTTTAGTTCCTCATGACTATTTTTTAGTCCTTTGATCTCTGTAGCAATAGATTCTCTGCTGTCCTCTATGCTTTTTTCAAGCCCAGCAATTAATTTTATGACTGTCATTCTAAATTCTTGTTCCGTTATATTGCTTACATTGGTTTTGATCAATTCATTAGCTGTCGCTACTTCCTAAAGTTTCTTTTGAATAGAATTCTTCCATTTCATCATTTTGGCTAGTTTTCTGTCCCTTATGCATTTTAAAAGCTTGTGTGCTCTGCACCTTGAGCACTGCTATATTAAAGGGGTGTCATACACTGTCCAGGGCCTGGCCCTTCAGGAGGCGTTTTTTTGGGGATTGTTACTCGTTCTCTGTTGTTGTGACTTTGGTTATTTTATTACCCTACTCATAGTAATATTTTGTACCCTCCACCAGGTGTGCTTTGATTTGTTCCTTGGAGTAGCCCTGTAAAGGAAAACAGACAAACAGGAGACAAAAACATGCAAACACGCAAACAAACAACACAAACAAACGAATAAAAACAAAAACCTGAAGACTAAAAACAAAAAACCCGAAAACACCAACTACAAGTAAACGAGGGTGGAGGCGGTGCTGATGGAAGAGCACATGCAAAGAGAGAAATGACAGGAGTGGAGGATGGTGGGAATAAACGTTGATGAGGCAGAGAGACTAAAAGGCTTAATCTAGAGAGAGAGAAAGGAAAATAAAGAAGGAGGTGGGAGGGGCGCCTGGGTGGCTCAGTAGGTTAGGCAGCCGACTTCGGCTCAGGTCATGATCTCACAGTCCGTGAGTTTGAGCCCCGCGTCAGGCTCTGTGCTGACAGCTCAGAGCCTGGAGCCTGTTTCAGATTCTGTGTCTCCCTCTCTCTCTGACCCTCCCCTGTTCATGCTCTGTCTCAAAAATAAATAAACATTAAAAAAAAATTTTTTTTTTTTAAAAAAAGAAGGAGGTGGGAAAAACGAAACAAAGATAAAGTTACCCAGACAGAGAAACCATACGGCTTGATTATTCCAGAGAGAGAGAGAAAGGAGTGTAAAGACGGAGGTGTAGAACATGTATCAAAACAATGGATTCAATATGCCTGTTTAGACAGACCAATAACCAGCGTAACCAGCCTAGGGGAAGGAAGAGATAAGGAGGAGAAAAGGGGGGAGTGAGAATATATCTTTGTATCCAGAATTGACCTAGAGTTAATCCAGGCAATGCTTCAGCGCTTATGGGTAGTAGCTGTCCACAGGGTCTGTGCCGCTCTGGTGGATACACAGGTACCCAGTGCAAAGGGGTGTGGTTTGGCATTTTCTGGACCCACCTCCACTATGGGCCCCGGGAGTGATCCCTGAAGCCCTGCTGTGGTGTTGGGGGGAATGGTGTTCCCCTAGTCTCTTCTCCACAGAGCCAGACCAGTGGACTCAGTTTGAGTTGTCCTCACTGTGCCTCGAGTGCAGATGGGGCGGTCCTTCTCGCTCTACCAACACCCCTGACCCTGTGCTTGGCTAGGATTCAAAGTCCCGCTCCATGCACTCTGGTGCTGGGGAAGCACCTCTCAGGGCAGCAATATGTGGTACTGGCTGGCTTTGTCTTTGCCGCGACACTTCAGGGAGGACAGCCTTCTCCTAGTGTGGACTGAGAGCTGTCGCCCTAGCCACCTCGAGCCCCCGGGGTGGTGGATGCAGGCAGGCTTTGTCTTTCCCACAGTACTCCAAGGAAAGGGCAGGCTTTTCCTCTTGCAGACTGAGCCCTCCGCCCGGCCACTGCGCCCGGGGGTGGCAGGCGCAGGCAGGTTCCGTGCTATTGCGCAGCGCTCCAGGGAGGGAATCCCTTTCTCCAGCTGCGGACTGAGCCCCTGACCTACCACTGCACCCAAGGCTGGCTCCTCTCTTCCCCAGGTGCGCCAACAGGGAGCCGGCTCCAGTCAGAAGAAAGCCCCGGAGTTAGAGATCGTATCCCTCTCAGTCTCATTCTGAGGTCTTTCTCCTGTACAGCTATGGTCCTGCACTTCCCTAGCTGCTCTTTCTTTGCCCTTTGTCTCTCCGCAGAAGGGGGTCCCTCCCCTCTGTGCCTGAGGCCTTTTTTTTTTATCTCCCCCAGTTTGCAATTACCCACCTATCTTTTTTCCAGCTTTCCCACTTTCTTCCTAGTAGTTTCAGTCTCCTTTCCTCCCATGCTCTTGTGTTCAAAGTCCTTTGGCTTCTACACTTCTTTGTTTGAGAGATGCAGGACATAGGGATCCCCCTACTTCTCTGCCATGTTGGCCCCGATCCTATATATATATCTATATATATATCTATTGAAGTTCTCAGTGTGTTCTCTCACTCTTACTCAAGTCCAGTGAATATTTTTATGATATAACCTTGAATTCTTTATCAAGTATATTGCTTAACTCCATGTAACTCTAGACTGTGATTTTGTTTTGTTCTTTCATTTGGGACATATTTTTGTGTCTCCTCATTTTGTTTAACTCTCTGTGTTTGTTTCTATGTATTAGGGATGTAATAGTTACAGCTATATCTTCTACTTTTGAAAGTAGTGGCCTTATATAGAAGAGGTCCTGTGATGCCATATAGTACCATCCCCTCCTAGGTCAACAGCACGTGGTGCTCCAGGAGTGTCCCCTGTGTAGGCTGTAGGCATCCTTCTGTTGTGGCTTAGCCCCGTTTGCCTTTAGCCTAGCCAGCTGCAATGATCTGGTCTGAGTACATTGGGTGGGGTTTGGTCCCTACACTGTTGCAAGGGCTCTCTGAGGCCACCGTGGAATTGGTGGTGGTTGGGGCCAGCAGTCAGCCTAGCTGTCTGCATTTAGCCTATCTGCTATGGCTGTAGGTGCGCTGGAGGGCAGGGCTTGTTCCCTGCACAGCCAGCTAAGAGGCTGAGCTGCTGGAACTTCAGGCATGCAGGAGTCTGGGGTTATCTTCCCCTCTTCCCAGTGCAGGAGTCACTTTTGAGTGGTCTGGGCCTTGCAGGGGCTGCCTGCAAGGTGTGAGAAGGTAGGAGCAGCTTTGGAAGGGCACCTTGCCAAGGAGGGAGGGTTGAGTGGGCCGTCAGCAGGGCTCTGTGGGTGTGGAAGACCCATGGTGCTAGCAGGGTAGATAGGAACTGCAGCTCTGGCTCCAACAAGTGTCCTATCTAGCCTAAGGGAGGGGAAGAGAAATGGAGGCCGCCAGCTCTGTTCATCACTGAGTCCCAGGAGAAATCTCTTAAAGGTCCCCACCCCTCCAGCATTAAGATTAGTCAGTAAATCTCACTCACGTTTACCCCAAGCACTCTTCAAACTGCTGCTTCTGTGCTGTGTCTCAGTCTGAGTTACTTAGTTTGCTGGCTTTCTAAGGGCAGGGATACAGTTTCCCGTCAGCCTCTAGCTCTCCCAGTGCTAAGCTTACTGTTTTTAAAAAGCTCTCAGAGTTAGCTGATTTCTAAAGCTCTTGGGTTAAGCCCCGCTGTTTTTCACAGCCGGATGTTATGAAGACTGGTCTTCCCAGTGTGGGTCCCCAGTTTCTGGTGGGCTCTGATGCTCTTACTTCTCTGTGCTTGGGATATCCTTCTTGTTAGTTGTTAGTCTCACTGGGGGTTTGGTTCCTGATTGTGTCTGCACCCTTCCTACCCTTTCTGATGCAGCCTTTTCTTTATGATTAGCCGTGGGAGGTCTGTTCTGCCAGTCCTCAGATCATTTTCTGAGTTAGTTGCATCGATGTTGCTGTTACCTTGATGTGTGTGTGTGTGTGTGTGTGTGTGTGTGTGTGTGTTGGGGGCGGAGAGAGGGACAAGGTGAGCTCAGGATCCTCCTACACTATCATCTTCCCAAACTCTTTTCGTTTTGACTTTTGCTGACTCCATCTATTTGGTCTTATGTTGCTTGGTTTGCTGTATTTTCTGAAAATCAATAATTAGATCTACTTCACATTCAGGTTGGAATTTTTAGCAAAGATATTTCTTAGGCGATGAAATACGTATTTCCTATTGTTTCATGTCAGTAAGCATGTCAGGTCTGGTTGCCTTTTCTCTTTGTGATCAGTGGGTATATCTTGGGAGGTAAGATAGAAAAAATTGATAATGATGCTAGTATCATAAAAACTAAGTTTTCAGGAGATGAAAACATAAAACAAGATAGGTTTATAAAATCTTTTTAACCCTAAATTTGAATTGGAAAGGTCAGAATAAAATCCTAATATATTTTCTCCTTTGAAAAAATGCATATGTCCTAACTCTGTTTACAAAACAGGCATATAAAAAAAATAACCAGCTTAGAAGCAATGAGAACCGGTAAGCCATATTATGGTCTGTAAATATAATTTCTCACTAAACACCAAAACTGTTTTTGCAGAAATATATAGCCTGGATCTGGGGGCAGGAAATAAAGAAAACAAGCCTGGAATTTTCATGCCTTTCCTGTATGGTACCTCAAGATGTACAAAAAGTAGATGAAGGGAAGTTCTTTATGGAAAAATTCTAATAAATGAAAAAGGATTAAACGAATTAGACTATCACCATTTGCAATTCCCAGTGGAATAATGGAAGTAGGTAAAGTACAAAGTCAGTTTCTTTTGTTTCACCTTGCCGATGTTACTAGTTATATTCAAAAGGGAGGGAGTGTAATTTTTGGATCCTCCTTGGGCCAGTCTTGAGAGTGATCTGTGCCTTTTCCAACTCCTCTCCATCTTAGGTACTAAGTGGTTAGGTATAAGGTGAACATTCTTCAGTGATTCCAGAAAGGTACTAGTATCAGTGCTGGTTCAGTCTTCATTCAATGGAGCTGCCCACCCCTTCCTTGGAAACTCTCTTGCCAGCTTATACTAACAAAGAAATTCTATTCCAGGAGGTCTTACCCACTGGGTCTCCTGTTGCTGAGGTTCCATGAGATTCCCACAAGCAATTAGTGACTAATCATCTCAATAGCAAGCCATGCTACCCAAAGGAGATTTGTCCTATCCCCATAGTTGGACTTTGATTCCTGATCTATTGACTATTTTCCAGGAAGTCATAGTGACTGGCTGGCCAGATGCTCAGCTCATTGTACTAGCTGAGTGTAAAAATGGGCAAATGGTCAAGTAGTGTGCATATCAGGCCTGTTAGCACAGTATTCACTAGGAAAAACTCACAGACATAGGATTGGTGTCTCCTTGTCCTTTTATGCTGATCTGAATCCCAGATTCCCTTTCTTGTGATATGGGGCATTTAAGCTCAAAGATGGAGGAAGCACTGACCCCTCCCTTGTCAACATGACTGGATGCCATTGCAATACAGTGAGGTGTCTCCTAGTTTCTGGTCTGATCCTGCTAATCAGTTTTCAGGTTGCAAGAATCACCAGCCCTCCCATGATGATCAGGGCACTGGGATCCACAGCTCTTTGAGGTGGCTTCCTGATGGCAGGATTTTCCACAAAAGTGTTGAGGATTGTGTTCCAGCCCTGGCCCTGGCATCATCAGAATGAGGAGGGTGCGGGGATCTAAGCAGACAAGAATTGATCAACTGAAGCACAGGGCCCCAAAGATTTCCAGGGAGATTAACAGGAGGCCCAATGCTTTTCTAGAAAACTAGCCTGCAGGGGTTCAGTCTTAAGCATGTTAATCCTTCTTCTCTGTACAACTGGGTTGTTTCTAGGCTTTTGCTATTGGAAATAGTGCAGCAATGGATAATTTTATCCTTGCCTCCTTTTCAAAATTTACCATCACATCTTTGAAATTGAGTCCTAGAAGTATTGCTGGGTCAGAATGCAAATTTTTTACATATAACTTATTCCCTTCTGAGGGGTTGGGCTATTTCATCAGAATGAATAGATGAGTGTGTATGTGTATTTATTTTGTGAGACAGAGGGCAAAAGTGAGTGAGTGGCAGAGAGAGAGAGAATCCCAGGAGGGGGAGAGTGAGAGAGAGAGAGAAGTGTGGCTCACCTGAAGCGGGGCACAAGCTCACCTGATGTGGAACTCATGAACTGAGCTGTGAGATCATGACTTCACCGTTAGGTGCTTAATGACTGGGCCACCCAGGTGCCCTCATCAAAATTAAAAAAAATTCTCTTAGTGATTCTAAGATACAGGCAGCAATGAGAAACACAGATCTAAAATAGATTCCCCCAAATTTATATCACTTGAAAATTACTTGGTCTCTTCCCTTTCTTGGTAAATCTGTAATTAGGTCTTCAGTTAAAAAAATCCATTCAAGGCTTTAGCACTACCATTATAGGCCCTTAAATCCTAGCCAAATGTACCAGTAATACTGTATATTCAGACAGTGACTTCACTAACATCATCTTATTTGATCCTGACAGTATTTCAGTGATGTAAAGGAAACTGATTTTATCTCCATGTTATAGTTTGGTGCATAGAAAGGAGCCAGATATCTATACTGCAGAGCTTAATCTGAGGTTCATGGATAGGCTTTGGAAAAGGACTTCTGAGCCCCTTAAATGATACGCAGTATTAATGTGGGCATATCGTGGTGGGGGTAACGGAGGGGGATTTGGCCCATAGTTATCAGCAGATTCTCAAAGGGACCTGTTGCCCCAAACAGGCTAAGTGGAAAGAACACAGGATTTGGAATGAGAAGAAAAATTCTCCTAGTATTTTCTGGCTGAGTGATCGGATTTGCAGGAGGTTTGGCAGGGCTGACTGCTGCCTAGCCGAGCTGGTTGAATTGATGGGGCTGATCTGGCTTTCCCTGTGACCCTGACCAGCACATTTACTCATTTTAAGGGTGGGAGCAGTATGATCTAAAGGCAGGTTGAGCAAGACAGAAAATAATTCGGGCACTCACTTCTTTGTCTTTGTGATGTTTAAACATTTTGGATTTAAATGATTTGGGTGGGAAATACTCTTGTTCTCTGTAGGTTCTACCACTCTCTGCTGTTTTCCAAGGTCAAGAGTCACAGTCCGCCTTAGGTGAGTTTCCACCCACAGTTTCCTCTTCCTGGGGAACTACCTCTCTCAGATCTTCTCATGGTGAACTCTCTCATCTCTGAGATCTCTGCTTCTGACAGGTCAATCTGGATCAGCACCATTCAAAGAACATATGGTGGGAGTCACAAATGTGACCCACATATGTAATTTTACATTAAAAACAAAAAGAACCAAGTGAAATTGATTTTAATAATTTATTTTATCCAATATGACTAAAATACCATTTCAACTTGTAATCAACATAAAAATTATGATCAGGATATTTGATATTTTATATTTTTTTGTACTAAGTCTTTGAAATCCAGTGTGTATTTTATCTCAATGTTCTCTAGCCATATTTCAAAAGCTCAGTAGACACATGGAAGGTAGTGGCTATCATAGCAGACAATCCTGGGAAAAGTGCCTCCCACCCCCATTCAAAAGGCCTGTTTTATTGCTTTCATAGTACATATGATAATCCAAAATTGTGTTATTAATTTGTTCTTTATGAGCTTACTGTTGGTCTTTCCTCACAGAATGTGTGACCTCCACGAAGGCAAGGATTTTATACAATTCACTGCTAAATCCTTTGTCATCGATATTCCATAAATACTTCTTAAACTGATGAATGAGTAAATGCTTACTAGAGAGATAAATGAATGAATCAGTCATTGAAAAAATGGATGAAACTGCCTGGTCTCTAGAGGCATTTGAATGTGTGACTCCTGCCTTAGCCATTCACTTGACTTTTCTGAGCATCTATAAAATGGGGGTAATTTTATCAACTTCATAGGGTTGTAAGAATTAAATAATGGTGTGAAATTGTTTCATAAACCATAAGGTCCTATGTAAATGAAGCTGTTAAGTGACCTGCCCAAATGTATATAATTAGTATTTGTGTGTAAGGAGTGTGTAAGAGCAGGGCTTTGAAATCATGGAGTCCTGGCTCTGCCATTTACCACTCACCTGTCAACAGACGTCCTAAATGATTTTTATTAAACAAGTTTGGGACACACTAGTTAGGAAATTACTTTTCTATCAGGGTTATCTCTGATACTTTTTAAGACATGGTTACCCTGTTAAGCCCATGCCTCTGGGTTAGTGTCTTTGCACAGCTTTAGAAAGATTGGTGAGCCTCCATGAGAAAGCTGATAACAACTAGATCAGTAGTATCACCTTGGCGATCAGTGGGATCACAGATATTACTGCCAACTCTATCACATGAAGGCCAGTGTCACCTCTGGTATCCATTACCTGATCATGGTGTACTTTTCAGACCAGAAACCTAACCCAAGACAGAGAACCTTAGGAATGAGCAGCAGCCTCTCTCCCTTAGAAAGGTAGTCATCAAAAAGAGGGACCCTGGTGGTGGCCACCAAGAAGGCACCTGCCACCTGATGCTAGGCTCTCAAATAGAAAGTCCGGGTCCAAAATAAAAGACCTTGTGAGCTGTGCTAGTCCTTTTGGGATGGAGTATACAAATATCAAGGCATCCTGCAAATGGGTGCCAGGTGGCTATAATACAAATAAGATCTTTACTCTCTAAGATGAATTTTAAAAATATTTATTGCCCTTTTCTAATTTCCTTTGAGTATTCTTTAATATTTAATAAATATTTATTATTTGAAAGTGTCCCTATTTCCTACCTAAAACATACAATCCTCAACTTACAATAAGAGATTTGTAATACCATCGTTTTATCTTTTTTTCTTCTATTTATCCAGTTGGCAAATATCTAAAGTCAACTTACTGTGTTGGCAAGGATATAGGAATTAGATACTCTTATAGATTGTTGGTAGGAGTAGAAATTGCTACAAGCCCTTCACTGGGTTGTGAGGGAGTGTGCAATTCAGCAATAGACATAAATATTACAAGTGAATTTATCCTTGGATCAGTTATATATGGAATATATATGGAAAATATATTAATGTTGGTCAGCCATAAAAAAGAATGAAATTCTGATATAGCTACAATATGGATGAACTTTGTCTCAGTGAAATAGGTGAAATAAGCCATAAGTAGCTTATAAATAAATGGCTAGGTGAAAGAACCCAGAAAAAAAGGACAAATATTATATGCTCCCATTTATATGAGGTACTTAGAGTAGTCAAATACATAAAGACAGAAAGTAGAATAGTGGTTGCTAGGGCCTGGTCAGGAGGGATAAATGCGGAGTTATTGTTAAATGGGTACAGAGTTTCAGTTTGGGATGATGAAACAGTCTGGAGATGGATTGTGGTGATGGTGTTGGCACAGTAATATGCTAATGTATTTAATGCTATTGAATTGCATACTTAGAATGTAAATTTGTTATGTTCTATCATAAAAATATCATATGTGTAAGGTTATTCATTGCAGTATAGTATTGATAATGGTATTGTTTACAATCACAAGGTTGGAAGCAACCTAAATATCCAACAGCAGAGGACTGTTACATATAACTCACTGGTATAGTTATATAAAGAAATATTATGCAGTCATTAAAAATAAATTTTTATACACTGACCTGTATACTAGATATTGTTTGTTTTCTTCTCCAAATTCACTGTTTACCTTCTCTGCCCTGTTTTATTCCTTGGAAGGCTACCCTTTATGGAATGAATCAATTGGGCTCCACTGCTTTCTGGCTTCCTTCGGTTAAGGCGAGGGGGAAACACCAACAGGAGTTAGTTCCTTGGCTGTCTCTCCCCTAGGCCTCAGATTGGCAATGACAGTGCTCCTCTCCCAAAGGCCACAGCTCCTATTTGGCACAGTTCTGGCAATATTGTTCCCCACCCAAGCCTAGCGATAGAGGTAGCTCAGGGGGACTTCACCACCCCATGTTGGTATGTGGGGATGTTTTACTGAGGTCTAGAGTTAGTGTTGACATACAAACACTGACAATGATGTGTTGTAAATCCCCTGAAACACTGTACAAAGAGAGGTCCAAAGGCTTAGGAGGAGAGAAATGTTTCAAATTATTGTTTATGTGCAAATTGCTATGCCACCTGCTAATCCTATACCATAGAAGGTTTGAAGGATGGATGTTCATTTCCTAAGACATTAGAAAATACATTGTTAGTGAAAAGAGCACCAGCATCTTTGAGAAGTCCTGTGGTGGCTATTCTCTCTAGCCTGGAGGTGAGGGAAGGAGATGCTGCAGTTGGGTTTCAATGGGAATAATGGAATCCTGGAGTGGTGGAGGCCAAGTGACAGCAAGGGACAAGGAATGCATTACTACAATAAGCCATGAGGGCTTCTGAGTGGGAATCAGAGATTTTGATCTGTAGGGGTCTGTGATTGGTCGCTACTTGATCATAGGGCTCTTAGGAATGAAATGGATAGACTTCTAAGGTTGCTTGAAGTAGTAGCTTGACCTGATAAGCAGAAAGAATTCTACGGAAGGTGGGCAGAAATCTGACCTAGTGTGTTCAGTTTCCATATATAAGACAGTGCACTGGTGTGGAGCCCGTTGATTGAGGAAGAGGTAAGACCTATTAAAGAAGGACTCTGTAGTGTGGCCACAAACCTTCCTTGGAGGAACCTGTAGTCATTTACCTGTGGCTATATGATACAATAAAATATATATACCCAGACCTCCCTGGACTTACCAGATACTGGCTCAAATATGATACTAATTTCTGGAGAACCAAAATGCCATTATAGGTCCCTCTATAGAGAAAGGACTTACAGAGTTTAGGTAATAGATAAAGTCTTGTTCCAAGCCCATGGCAAAGTGGATCCAGTGGGCTCCTGGACCCATCTGTGCTCATTTCCCTTGTGCCAGGGGTAGAGTGATAACAGATAGACTCTGCAAATTGACTAACCCTCATATTGGCTCCCTGACCCATGAAGTGGCATTAGGTAGTTAAATAGAAGCCCCTGGTACTGCCCCCATCTGACCTCCAACCCAAAATGCTAAACAAAAAGCAACACCACATCTCTGGGGGAATTACAGACTTTAGTGATTACTCAAAGACTTAGAATGGGTAATTCCTGTCCTGTCTCCATTTAACTCACCTGTTTGGACAATGCAAAAACTGGACAGTCTTGAACAATGTAGATTGTTTCAAATTTATTCTGGACTAGTGTCAAGCTTAGCTAAGGATCTGGATATAGCATCTTACTGGCACAAATAAGCATAGCCCTTTACTAGTGTTCTGCTATTGATTTACCATAGACTTTTCTGGTCACTGCTATCAGCAAAGGTAACAAAAGCAGTTTGCCTTTATGAAGCAGAGAGATTAATATCTTTACTATTTTACCTAAGGACTATGTCAACTCTATTTTTGTTATAACATAGTCCAGTGGGAGCTTAATCATCTGGATATCTCACAGAGTGGCATACTCTTCTGTATTAATAAAGTTATATTAACTGGACCTGATGAGTGAGAAGTAACCAGGACCCTACTTGCCATGGTAAAAAGTATGCATGCCAGAGGATGGGAAATAAACACAGAAAGGGTTTTGACCATGGTGGGGGATGTTTCTATGGAAATCCAGGAAACTTGGGCATGTTTGGATAGCCCCCCTGAAAGGAGAGAGAAGTTGCTTCACTTTAATCCTTGTACCATGAAGAAAGAGGCACAATGCTTGGTAGGCCTCTTCTGATTTTGGAGGCAATGTATACTACGTTTGGGCATGATGCTCTGATCCATATCCTGGGTCAATTGTGGGTGATGCCCAATGAAAAGACTCTAGCAAGTCAAGGCAGTGGTACAAAATGCTCTGCCACTTATAATCTGGCAGACCCAGTGCCCTTGAATGTGTCTATGGCAAACAGAGATGCTTGATGGAGCCTCTGGTAAGACCCAGTAAAAGAAGCACCACCCGGACTCCTGGGATTTCAGAATAAGATCATGTTCTCTTCTCCTGACAAACTGTTCCCTCTTTGAAAAGCAGCTCCTGAATTATTACTAGGTCCTGGTAATGACTGAATGAATGTCTGATTATGGCATACAAATCAACTCTGTCCTGAAGGACCCATCATGATATGGATATTTTCTGACCCACAAAATCATAAACTTGGACACATGCAGCAGCGTTCCAACATTACATGGAAACGGAATACCCAAGACCAGGCTGAGGAGATCTGGCAGGCACAAGTAAGCTGCATGATCAGGCAGCTCAGACTCCCCTGGTGCCTGGGATGATGTGTTGCTATATCTTATTCAACTTATACTAGAGGCAACATGGGGATTCCCTATAAATAGTTAACATAAGGAAAAGGCACAGGCCTGCTTTACTTATGGGCCTATATGTTGTACTGGCACCAGAAAATGCAGATGGCCACTGAATTTCAGCCTTACTTAGAGGTGGCCCAAAAAGTGTGGTGAAGGGAAGTTTCCCCAATGGATAGGTCATCCGATGGACATTTGGTTGTCCACTTTGCATGAAAGGAGAAATGGCCTGATGTATGGATCAATCCTAACTGACAGGCAGTAACTAATGCAGTGATCTTCTTATTGGGGAAAGAACAAGACAGGAAAGGACAGGACAAAGAAATATGGTGGGGGAGAGGTATGGAGACTGAACGGGCACAGAATGGGAAAATATTTTTGACCCATGTGAACATTCGCCAAATTCACGCATTACAGAGGAGTTTCTCAGTAATTGCGGGACAAAATGATCTTTACGGTGCATGTCAGTTAGTCTCTCTCAGCAGAGTGCCTTGCTAACAGGACATTGCACAATATGTCCTTAGCATCAGGGATTTCCCCTCACCCAGGTGATCTGGCTGTCAACAGATTTTGAATGCTCAATGCTCAAGGTTGCCTATTCTGGACATTTAATATAAAGTGAATCATACAATATATGGTCTTTTGTGTCTGCCTTACTTTACTTAGAATAATACTTTCAGGTTCATCTGTGTTGTAGCATATATCAGTACCTCATTCCTCTTTTATGGCTGAATAGTCCATGGCATGGATATACCACATTTTGTTTATTAGTTTATCTATTGATGGATATTAGAATTGTTTCTACTTTTTAGCCATTATAAATAATGCTGCTATAAACATTCATGTACATGTTTTTGTGTGGATGTATGTTTTTTTTGTTTTTTGTTTTTTGGTTTTTTTTGGTTATATACGTAGGAGAGAAATAGCTGGGATATAGTAATTCTTTGTTTGACCTTTTGATGAACTTCCAAACTGTTTTCCACAGTCCTACACAATTTTATATTTATACCAGTAACGTATAAGAGTTCAATTTTCTCCACATACTTGTCAATTCTTGTTTATTTATTTTATTATAACTATCTCAGCAGGTATGAAGTGCTAACTCATTCTGGCTTTGATTTGAATTTCTCTAATGACTAATGTTAAGCATTTTTTTTAATGTGCTATTGACCATTTGTATATCTTCTTTGGAGAACTGTCTATTCAAATCCTTTGCCCACTTTTTAATGGAGTTATTTGTCTTTTTGCTGTTGCATCATTAGGGCTCTATGTATTCTAGATAGACCCTCTCGGATATGTGATTTATAAATTTTGTCTCCCCATTCTCTCTGTTGCCTTTCCACTTTGTTTATGGTGACTTTTGACACACAAAAGTTTTAAATTTTGATGAAGTTCAGTTTATTTTTTCTTTGGTTGCTTGTGCTTTTGGTGTTATTCTAAGAAACTGATGCCTACTCCAAAGTCACAGAGATTTATGCCAATGCTTTCTTCTAAGATTTTATAGTTTTAGTTCTCATGTTTAGGTCTTGGTTCCATTTTGAGTAAGGTTTTTTTTTTAATGTTTATTTTTGAGAGAGAAGAGAGTATGAGTGGGGGAGGAGCAGAGAGAGAGACAGAGACAGAGGATCCAAAGTGGGCTCTGTGCTGACAGCAGAGAGCCTGATGCGGGGCTCAAACTCATGAATTGGGAGATCATGACCTAAGCCGAAGTTGGACGCTTAACCAACTGAGCTTCCCAAGCACCCTTTGAGTTGTTGTATATGGTGTGAGTTAGGAGTCCAAATTCATTTTTTCCACGTAGATACCTAGTTGTCCCAGGACCATATGTTGAAAAGGCAATTCTTTCCCAATTCAAAGGTCTTGGTACCTTTGTTGAAAACCAGTAGAATATAAACATATGGGTTTATTTCTGGGCTCAATCTATGCCATTGATCTATAGCTCTACCCTTATCCGAGTAGCACAGAGTCTTATTGTTGCTTTGTAGTAAGTTTTAAAATCAGGAAATGTGGGGGCACCTGGGTGGCTCAGTCGGTCAAGTGTCCAACTTCAGCTCAGGTCATGATCTCGCAGTTCGTGAGTTCAAGCCCTACATCAGGCTCTGTGCTGACAGCTCAGCTGAAGCCTACTTCAGATTCTGTCTCCCCCTCTCTCTGCCCCTTCCCTGCTTGCGCTCAGTCTTTCTCTCTCTCTCTCTCAAAAATAAATAAACATTGAAAAAACTAAATAAAATCAGGAAATGTGAGTCTTCTAACTTAGCTATTTATTCTCAGTGTGTGTGTGTGTGTGTGCGCGCGCGCGAGCACACGTGTTTTCCTTCCTCGGGTCCTTTGCATTTCCATATGAATTTTAGGATCAGTGTGTCCAATTCCACAAAAAAGACAATTGACATTTTGATAGGAATTGCATTGAGTTTGTAGATCCCCCTACTAATTTAAATGAAGAGCAGTGTAATGGCTAAAGTTTAATGATTTTGAAATATGACTGAAGGGGGCGCCTGGGTAGCTAATTCAGTTAAGTGTCTGACTTCGGCTCTGGTCATGATCTCGCAGTTGATAGGTTTGAGCCCCACGTTGGGCTCTGTGCTGACAGCTCAGAGCCTGGAGCCTGCTTCAGATTCTGTGTCTCTCTCTCTCTCTGCCCCACCCCCACGTGTGTTCTCTGTCTCTCAAAAATGAATAAACATTAAAAAAAAAAAAAAAGAAATATGACTGAATGATAGTACCCTATGATGGTGTGGTAGCTGATGCGACTTTGTATATTTCCTGTTTTGAGGACACATTTTTCATCTGGACAAAGGACAAATTAGGTTCTGAGAAGTAACATGAGTGGACAATGCTGGATATTTTCTTTAGATAAATAGATAAATATTTAGATAAATATCTTCACCTTTCTCCATATTGCTCTGGGCTGAAAGAGGTTGACATTTATGAATTGCATCAACCAACCTCTTGTTTTCTGGCTTTTAGTTGGGTTCAGCCAAAGGGAAGCACCAACAGAAATTTGAAGGATGGGAAGAAAGAGATTAGAATATTCTTTGGGCTTCCTTTCTGCTGAGGTAAATGTTGGCAGTGGCTATCTTTTTCTATCAAAAGCCACAGTCCTATCGGGGTGCCTGGGTGGCTCAGTTGGTTAAGCGTCCGACTTCAGCTCAGGTCATGATCTCACAGTCCGTGAGCTCGAGCCCCGTGTTGGGCTCTGGACTGACAGCTCAGAGCCTGGAGCCTGCTTCGGATTCTGTGTCTCCCTCTCTCTCTGCCCCTCCCCCGCTCATGCTCTGTCTCTCTGTCTCTCAAAAATAAATAAACATTAAAAAAAAAAAAAGCCACACTCCTATTGGGTCACCCTTTCCTGCAGCAAGTGGTCTTTCTGGGTTCTGATAACCAATCCATCTACTTACCTTTTCAGGCCTGAGGAGACTAGTGGCTTCCCACTGTGGTTCTCTCTTCCTTATTGGTTTCACCTAACATTGCCCAAATTGTCATAAATATTACTGGGATTTTTAAAAATGACCTTGCTATTTTTCTTTTGATTACCTGTTGATAGTGTGCCATATACTTCTTGCCATCCCTGACAATACAAAATGGAAAGACCTAAAAGACATCTTGAATCAAAGAAGCAAAAGAGCTATGTAATGCTTGCTTTATTTATTTATTTATTTATTTACTTATTTAGTAAAACTCGGGTTAGGGAGAATGTGTCTTCATATTTTCTTAGATATTGTACAGTTGACCCTTGAATAACATGGGTTTGAACTGTGTAGGTCTACTTATATGTGGATTTTTTTGGATGAATACAGTACAAGAGATAATTGCCAAAGAGAACTGTGACTTAAAAAAAAAAAAAGATGATTTCTCTGTAAATAACTGGGTGAAGGTAGTCTAGAACTGAGATGGGCTCTATTGCCTGACACACCCAGGGAGACAGTTTCCTTCTAGACCACGAGCCCCTCACCTTTATGGTATGGCCTTGCCCTTAGTCAGTGGATGCATCCACTTTCCAGCAATAGGTTGGAGAAGGAGAAGAAGGAGCAGAGAACCTACACCAGGGAAAGTTCCTGGAACCTGCCACATAGCCCATCTGTTTATATCCCTGCTTGTCATACCTAGCTGTAAGTAGCCTGGGAAATACAGTTTTTATTTCTGACAGCCATATACTCAAAATTCTAATACTATTTAAGAAGAAGAGAATTGATATTAGAAGTAATTAGCAGTCTTTGTCACATATATGCACTTGAAATAACTCAGGAAGAATATTGAGAAACTAAAAGCTTATGTGGTTCCCTGGGGAGAGGGTTGGGAGGTAAGAATGGGGCCAATGAAGAATAAGAGTGACAGGAAGAGTTTTTACTATGTATCTTGTATATTTTGATTTGTGAACCGTGTATGTGTGTATTTTCTATTTACAAACTTACATAGATTAATTAAAATTCCTCTCTAAAGATAAGCAAATAAAAGAAGAAAAATAAAAAATAAACAATGTCTAGTCAGTATACTTTGGTAAGTACAAAGGAACCATGGACTCCAGTGGACAAATGGCCCCTAGGAATTAGAATGGCTTAATTCGTTTTCTATTGCTTTGTAACAAAAAATAAACTTAGTTCAAAATAAAAAATTTACTTTCTCACTGTTTCTGTGTGTCAGAGTATGGCATGTTTTTACTGGGTTCTCTGTTCAGGGTATCCTAAGTCTGTAATCAAGATGTTGGATGGCTGTATTATCATCAGGAAGTTCACCTAGGGAAAAATCCACTTCCAAACTTATTTAGATTGTTAGCAGAGTTTATTTCCTTGAAGTTGTTAGCTTCTCTGGTCCTAGCCACATGTCCTCCTCCATCTCAGCAACGTACCTTTGTCAAATCTTCCTCATGTTGCTTTGGCCATGTGACCAGCCAGAGAAAACTCTTTGCTCTTAAATGGCTCATGTGATTAGGTTAGGCACACCCAAATCATTTTTCTTTCTTAAAGTCAACTGCGCCAATATAGACCTATAAAATAGAATAGAGGTCTCAGAAATAAACCCTCATGTATGTGGACACATGATTTCCCCCAAGACCACCCAATAGGGAAAAGGCAACCACTCCAATAAATAGTGCTAGGAAAACTGTCCACATGCAAAAGAATGAAATTGGACCCTTCTCTTCCACCATATACAAACATTAACTCAAAATGGGTTAAAGGTGTAAATGTAAGACCCCAAATTATAGGACTCCTAGAACACAGGAAAAACTTAATGCCATTGGATTTGGCAATGATTTCTTAGATATGATACCAAAAGCATGGGCAGCAAAAGCCATACACACACACACACACACACACACACACACACACACATTACTATACAAAGCTTAAAAACTTCAATGTGTCACCTCTGGGATGCAGCAAAGGCGGTCATAAGAGGAAAGTATATAGCAATCCAGGCTTTTCTAAAGAAGGAAGAAAGGTCTCAGATACACAACTGAGCCTTATACCTTAAAGAACTGGAAAAAGAACAGCAAATAAAACCCCAAACCAGCAGAAGACAGGAAATAAGATTAGAGCAGAAATCAATGCTATTGAAACAAAAAAAACCAGAACAGATCAATGGAACCAGAACCTGGTTCTTTGAAAGAATTAACAAAATTGATAAACCCCTAAGCAGTTTGATCAAAAAGAAAAAGGAAATGACCCAAATACATAAAATCAAGAATGAAAGAGAAGAGATCACAACCAATACAGCAGAAATAAAAACAATAATAAGAGAATATTATGAGCAATTACATGCCAATAAAATGGGCAATCTTGAAGAAATGGAAAAATTCCTAGAAACATATAAACTACCAAAACTGAAACAGGAAGAAATACAAAACTTGAACAGACCCATAACCGGTAAAGAAATCGAATTAAAGTAATAAAAAATCTTCCAAAAAACAAGAGTCCAGGCCAGATGGCTTTCAGGGGAATTCTACCAAACATTTAAAGAAGAGTTAACTCTCATTCTCTTGAATCTGTACCAAAAAATAGAAATGGAAGGAAAACTTCCAAACTCTTTCTATGAAGCCAGCATTACCTTGATTCCAAAACCAGAGACCCCACTAAAAAGGAGAACTATAACCGATTTCCCTGATGAACATGGACGCAAAGAGTCTCAACAAGATATTAACCAACTGTATCCAACAATACATGAAAAAATTATTCACCACGACTAAGTGGGATTTATACCTGGGATGCAGGGCTGGTTCAATATCCACAAAACAGTCCATGTGATTCATCACATCAGTAAAAGAAAGGACAAGAACCACATGATCCTCCCAATAGATGCAGAGAAAGCATTTGACAAAATACGGCATCCTTTCTTGACAAAAATTTCTCAAGAAAGTAGGAATAGAAGGATCATACCTTGAGAACATAAAAGCCATATATGAAAGATCCAATACTAATATCATCTTCAATGGGAAAAAACTGAGAGCTTTCCCGCTAAGATCAGGAACAAGACAGGGATGTCCACTCTCGCCACTGTTACTCAACATAGTATTGGAAGTCTTAGCCTCAGCAATCAGACAACACAAAGAAATAAAAGACATCCAAATTGAGCAGGAGGAGGTCAAACTTTTGTTCTTTGCAGATGACATGATACTCTAGGTGGAAAACCTAAAAGATTCCACCAAAAAACTGCTGGAACTGATCCATGAATTGAGCAGTCACAGGATATAAAATCAATCCACAGAAATTGGTTGCATTCCTATACACCAACAATGAAGCAACAGAAAGAGAAATCAAGGAATTGATTCCATTTACAATTGCACCAAAACCCATAAAATACCCTAGGAATAAATCTAACCAAAGAGGTGAAAAATCCATGCATTGAAAACTATAGAAACCTTATGAAAGAAATTGCAGAGGACACACACAAAAAAATGGAAAAAGATACCATGCTCCTGGATAGAAAGAAAAAATATTGTTAAAATGTCAATACTACCCAAAGCAATCTACATATTCAATGCAATCCCTATCAAAATAACACCAGCATTCTTCACAGAGCTAGAACAAACAATCCTAAAATTTGTATGAAACCAGAAAAGACCCTGAATAGCCAAAGCAATCTTGAAAAAGAAAACCAAAGCAGGAGGCATCACAATCCCAGATTTCAAACTGTATTCCAAAACTGCAATCATCAAGACGGTATGCTACTGGTACAAAAACAGACACTCAGATCAATGGGACTGGACAGAGAACCCAGAAATGGACCCACAAATGGATGGCCAACTAATCTTTGACAAAGCAGGAAAGAATATTTAATGG
The DNA here is from genome assembly GCF_046562875.1 of Panthera onca. Taxonomy (NCBI): domain Eukaryota; kingdom Metazoa; phylum Chordata; class Mammalia; order Carnivora; family Felidae; genus Panthera; species Panthera onca. Next base: position 50,589,738 of record NC_138343.1, read on the forward strand.
AATAAAGATGGTCTCTTCAGCAAGTGGTGCTGCTGGGAAAACTGGACAGCGTCATGTAGAAAAATGAACCTAGACCACTTTCTTACACCATACACAAAAATAAACTCAAAATGGGTGAAAGACCTAAACATAAGACAGGAAGCCATCAAAATCCTTGAGGAGAAAGCAGGCAAAACCTCTTTGATCTTGACTGCAGCAACTTCTTACTCAACACGTCTCTGGAAGCAAGGGAAACAAAAGGAAAAATGAACTATTGGGACCTCATCAAAATAAAAAGCTTCTGCACAGCAAAGGAAACAATCAGCAAAACTAAAAGGCAACTGACGGAATGGGAGAATATATTTGCAAACGACATATCAGATAAAGGGTTAGTATCCAACATCTACAAAGAACTTATCAAACTCAACAGCCAAAAAGCAAATAATCCAGGGAAGAAATGGGCAAAAGACACGAATGGACATGTCTCCAAAGAAGACATCCAGATGGCCAACCGACACATGAAAAAATGTTCAACATCCCTCATCATCAGGGAAATACAAATGAAAACCACAATGAGATATCACCTCACACTTGTCAGCATGGCTAACATTAACAACTCAAGCAACAACAGATGTTGGCGAGGATGCGGAGAAAGAGGATCTCTTTTGCACTGCTGATGGGAATGTAAACTGGTGCAGTCACTCTGGAAACAGTATGGAGGTTTCTCAAAAAATTAAAAATAGAACTACCCTATGACCCAGAAATTGCACTACTAGGTATTTATCCAAGTGATACAGGTGTGCTGTTTAGAAGGGACACATGCACCCCAATGTTTATAGCAGCACTATCAACAATAGCCAAAGTATGGAAAGAACCCAAATGTCCATCATTGGATGAATGGGTAAAGAAGAGGTGGTATATATATACAATGGATTATTACTCGGCAATCAAAAAGAATGAAATCTTGCCATTTGCAACTATGTGGATGGAGCTGCAGGGTATTGTGCTAAGTGAAATTAGTCAGAGAAAGGCAAAAATCATATGACTTCACTCATATGAGGACTTTAAGAGACAAAACAGATGAACATAAGGGAAGGGAAACAAAAAATATAAAAACAGGGAGGAGGACAAAACAGAAGAGATTCATAAATATGGAGAACAAACTGAGGGTTACTGGAGGGGTTGTGGGAGGGGGGATGGGCTAAATGGGTAAGGGACATTAAGGAATCTACCGCTGAAATCATTGTTGCACCATATGCTAACTAACTTGAATGGAAATTTAAAAAAATAAAAATAAATAACAAATAATAAAAGAAAAAACCTTTGGTGTATCAAAGGAAAATATCAGTAATGAAAGACAATGTATGGAATGGAAGAAAATATTTGCAAATCTTATATCTGGTGAAGAGTTAATAGCCAGAATAAAAAACTCCTACAACTAAACAGCAAAATAAATAACGTAATTAAACAATGAGCAAAGAACTTGAATGGACATTTCTCTAAAGAGGATATAAAGAGGAGCATATGAAAATATGCTCAACATCACTAACCATTAGAAAAATGCAAATACAAACCACAGTGTAATATCCTCTCACACCCATTTTTACAGTCACTATCAAAAAACCAGAAAATAACAGGGGCACCTGGGTGGCTCAGTTGGTTGAGTGTCTGACTCTTGATTTCAGCTCAGGTTATGATCCCATGGTTGTGGGATTGAGCTCCACATCAGGCTCTGCCCTGAGCATGGAGGTTGCTTAAGATTCCCTCTCTCTCTGTCTCTCTCTCTCAATTTGTCTTTTTCTCTCTCACTCTCCCCCTCTCTCCCCCCTCCCCAACTTGAGCACATGCTCTCTTTCTAAAATTAAAAACCAAAAAAAAAAAAAAAAGTGTTGGTGAGGATGTAGAGTGATTGGAACCCTTGTAAAATGGTGCAGCTGCTATGGAAAATAGTATGGCTGTTTCTCCAAAAATGTAAAGATAAATTTTAAATTAGAACTACCATATAATCCAGCAATCCAACTTCTGTATGTAATGTTTTTTACAACAGTTAAAAAAAAAAAAGTCAACTGTGCCATATAACCTAATTATGGGAGTGATAGCTCATCATATTCATAGATTCTACCCATACTCCAAAGAAAGGGGTTTATAAGGGTGAATGTTATTTGGGGGTCACCTTAGAATTCTGCCTACTTAATAGTAGGACTTAAGCCACTTTTTCAGAGACCTTTCCTGTCTGTATTTTTAATTCACAGCTATAAGTTTTGGAGGGTTTGGATTCTGTTTACTTTAAGAAAGGCAGGATTTCCTTCTTTTGTAATATTCAGTGATGTCTATCTGAGTACACCTCTGTTGGTGGAAATTATTGTTTAGAGTGAAATGTCCGCTCATCCATGGTGTTTCCTTCAGGTTAGATTGACCCGCTTGTAGCAAACTTGGGTTTGTCTGCTTGAGATGATCATCAAAACTTGTCTGGGAAAACCTTATTTTTAGTGAAGAAATATTTTCTTGAGAGTTAATAGTTTGAACACACAGAGGACATAGGAAGAGGTAAGGAATTGGAAGTATTGTTTTTATCACATTTATTTATTTATTTATTTATTTATTTATTTATTGACTGACTGACTGACTGACAGAGCAAGCGAGTGGAAGAGAGAGTGGGAGAGAGAATCTTAAGCAGGTTCCATGCCCAGCACAGAACCCCATGCGGATCTGACCTGTGAGATCATGACCTGAACTGAAATCAAGAGTCCAATGCTTAACCAACTAAACCACCCAGGTACCCCATTTTTATCACTTTTAACTTTGTCCCAGATCTCAAGGATTAAACAATACTCATGTAAAATCTGAGTTGGAACAATACACTGCCTAAGAAAATATTCTTAAGGGTTAGAAGCTTGAGAGAATGGTGAATACAGTATTTATACAAATAATACACAAACGAAGGCATAACGGCTGGTTTGCAAAGAGAACTTAATATAATCATGGTACATAAAACATAATTTAGCTATAAGAGGTAGACAAACTAAGCAGTTAAAATTTATAACATCTAATATTCTAAAGCGAAGGAAAAATAGTCTTTCGTATATATATTTTTCAATATATAACTTGTACGCAGAGACAGAATATCTCTCTATACCTTCCTCCTCTTAGAACACAAACTTTAGTTTAAGGAGCATGCAAGCTACCCACACTTTTTTCCCATCTCTTTCCTTGGTGTCCTCATTTTTAGAAGTCAAATGACTGACGTTGTTCTTGTGGGAAGAAAGTTTAGTGTATCCTGTTTAATGATTTGCATCATTAACCTGTTAGATGACCCTGAATTTTACTCAGCTTAATGTTCCCAAAATATCACAAGGAGTCTGAAGGGCCATTTTTCTCTGCAAATTAAAGTCCAAAGAGACTGTATCTTGGCTGTCTGCCTGCTCAGCTAGTGAACACCAGAAGAGAATACCTGAGCTAGAAAATAGAAGCAATGCCTCTTTTCCAGACAAGATGCTTTCAATTTTTCAGGTACACTTGGTGATTTGTTGCTGAGAGCATAACCTAGTTTCAAATCTATTCTTGCCAAGAAACCACTTCAATGTTTCCAAGGAGCACGTTGATTTGGCTTGTCAATGATAGCCTGTACCATTTCGGACCAGCCTTTCACACTGAGTAATGGAAATACACTAACGACCTGTCTTAACTGGTCACAATATTGGATGCTGCTATTGTGAGCTTCTTCTGGCAGAATGGTCTGCCTACATAATAAGGGGCCAGGCTGTATGGTCTGTGGATATGGACATTACAGAATAAATCCTCTTCTATGCTGAGTCCATCTTGGATAACATCAGCTCTCCTTTGGATTAGTCTGAGGGCTCTTTGAGCAATCTGGGGACGGCGGGGACACTGTCTAAACTGATAAGCCCCTTCATGATTTCTTTTCTGCCTTACCCAAGGCTACTCTATAAGAAAGCAATGACTAATTCAGATCAGCCTGGAAAATTTTCCAAAAACTATTCTCTCCCAAGTGTTATTTGAACCTCTTATCTGGTTTCCCTGATTTCTGTCCTATTGCTTTTGTATTTGGATGTTTTTCCCTCTCTGCCAGGTCTTTTCTGTTTGTTTGTTTTGTTTTGTTTTTAGTTGTTAGTCTACCAGGTTTTGGGATTGGACGTCTCCCTGAGGTAGTGTTGGGATAAGGAAGCAGAGTCTGAGATCCAGAGCATCTAGGTGTAGGCTTGTCTGGGAGGGGAACCTGACATTTGTGGGGTTTGTTGAGATATTTTTGGTATACTCATGAGAAGTAAGTCTTACATGCACAATAAATACTGCAGAGTTTGGAGGACCGTGACCTTAAAGACCATGCAAGGGAAACAAATGTCCATGGCTTTGCAAATTTCTATAGCTGGATAGTAGTGTGGCCAAGAAAGGAAGGGCACATATCTCCTATACTGTATGACATCCCTGTATTTGATCTGTCCCCACTAACCATTAGGTGAAACATTCAGGTGAATATCAGCATTTACTTATAAAGAGTTTATGGAAGAGTTTCAGAATTAATGTTTCTCTGTTTTCTGTACTTTGATATCGGGATGGTACAATGGCTAGGAGCTTGGGCTTTTGTGTCATTCAGACTGGGACTTGATCTTGGCTATGCCACATGTTAGCTTGTAACCTCAGGTGAGTTATCGAATCTTTCTAAGTCCATCAGTGTCCTTGTCTATAAAGAGCACATTATAAGAATCTTATTTATAAAGAGCAAATGAGATGATACATGTGAAACACTTAACCCAGTTCTTGGCATGTAGTAGACATGACACAAGTGATATTATTACAAAGATCAGATGCATAGCACTAGACTAGGAACATCCTTCATATTCAGGATTGCAAAGATCCATAATTTCCAAACCGAAATCAAGACATGTGATTTGGCAAGTACAAACTGATTTGGGGAAAGTAGAGCAGACAATTTGCAACTGGGACTGTCCCAGAAAATGTAGGAAGTTTTGTCATGATTCAGCTAAGGAATACACATCAATGTAGGTAATTATTTTTCTCAGTGATTCTTCTTGGCATGCAAAGTGCTTTTAAAACTCTACTTTGTAAATCCCTTGTGGCCAGTGAAAACCTGATGACCTCTACTGATGTTGTTTCTTATTCTTTTTTTTATTTTTCATTTTTCCCCTCCAATTCCTTATTCTTCTTGTTTTTAACACATTGATTTCATGTAGAAGCATTGGGTGATAACACTGGGCATGACAAATAGACAAGGAGAATCTTAAGGTAAAAATTGATAAAATTTTAACTTAAAATTTTAAAGAATGTTCTGGGTGGTAAGTGTAACTACTCTGTATGCTGTCTGAAATATGCTTCATGCAATAGAAATGTTCTTGAAACAATTGAGTGTAAGTCGATTTCTGGAAAGACTTCCCTTATTTTTAATCTACAGAAAATCTTTATAGACATTCTACAGTAAATCCTTTTTCCAAGAGACAGGTGTATTAGTTCTACAATGTAATATAAGAAATTGCCCCAACATTAAGCAGCTTAAAACAACATTTATTATCTGACAGTTTATTTGAATCAGGAATCGTGCTGCTTATCTGGGTCCTGTGGTTTAGGTTCTTTCATGAGGCTGCCATCACAGTGTCAGCAGAACTGAAGTCATTTCCATGTTCAATTGGAAATGAATCCACTTCCAAGTTCACATACATGGTCATTCCTTGTTCAAGGTCCTCCCCATAGGGCAGCTTACAATATGGCCCCTTGCTTCATCTAGAGCCAGCAGATAAACGACTTAATCACAGAAGTGACATTCCATTACTTTTTTGTATTCTATTAGAAGTCACTCACTAGATCCAGCTGTGGCTCCAGGGTAGGGGATTATACAGGGACATGAATACCAGTAGTGTGGCTCATTGGCAACCATCCCAGAGGGCAGGGGACAAAGGTAAAGAATTGCCTTTCTGAATCTGGATTTTTGCATTTCAAGATTATGTGACATATCTCTGTGTAAAGTGGAGCTGAGAACTTACTAATTCATGTCTCATCTATTTGTATCCCTTAAGAAAATCCTTGTGGAGACAACTGGTTTAGTCATCTAGTTATCCTCCCCTTCCTCCATGGTCATTTATAAATTTATGGTTTAAATCAGAAAGTATTCCCCACACCATCATAAAGGGAAGGAAGCAGGAATAAAATTTTTTTTAACTATAAAAAATTTTCAAGATACAGAAAAGTGGGGAAAATAGTGTACTAAACTGCCAGTTGCCCACTATCCAGAAGAAGCATTTATTTTAACATTTCTTGAACACCTCTGCAAATCATTGTACAAAATGTTTCCAGAACATTGTTTTCACTTAATCCTCTGAACAACCTTATGAAACAATATTTTACTTAATAAGATAAGTATTATAGTCGGTGTATGGAGAACTTTAAGACTCAGGTTTGGTAAAAAGAGAAATTGCTCAAGGCTATACAACTGGCAGAGCTAGGATTATTCTGTTTATTTTCTCCATTTTTAAATTAATTTTTGTCATTTATCTTTTTTTCTTAATTTATTTTTTAAGTAAACTCTACCCCCAACAAAGGGCTTAAATTCATGACCCAAATGGCTCTAACCACTGAGTCAGCAAGGCACCTTTCCATCTTTTTTTCTATTCCAATATCACTCCTTCTCCTTTCCCTTTCTTCATGCTATGATTGTCCTGCAATTACATCTTTACACATTACAAGTCCATCAACAATTTTATAATTATTTCATTATGCAATTGTCTTTTAAATAAGATAGAAGAAGAAAAGTCACTAACACAAATACATTTATGCCATGTAGTTACCCTTACTGGTGCTCTTTGTTTCTTAGGAAGATTGGAGTTATTAGGATTTCTTGTATAGCAAGTCTGCTCATGTAGAGCAAGGATTTGAACCTACATCTTCTAACTACAGGTTCAAAACTATTTATATCACACCTCTGGCACAGTTACAACCCTGAACTACTTTACCATAAGGAGCTCAATTTTATCATCCTGGATGTTGATCTGGATAGAATATTTCAACACACTTATGAACACTTTTCACCCTTTATTGCCACAGAAACTTTAATGAGCAGGTGAGTTTTGCTGCTTGCTTGGTTCATTTCGTGTAATATCACACTATGCAGCCAGCAATGAGGCAAGAGAGACGTGGGAATTGAAACCCATGGTGTGAGGTAAGTTCAATTGCCAAAGATAAGTAGATAATCTAATCAGAAATCTTGTTGTAAGATAAGTAGTGGTGAGTTCTGCTGAAGTCCAGTAGTAAGATTAGGAATTGAGTGATCAGGGCAGAGCAAAGGTGAACCAGTCAAACTAAAATCTACGTAAGTAATCAGCTATGAGCATTCTAATTAAAAAAAAAAAAATGTTTGCATTGGTTATCCTTTTATTCATTGCTTGAAGCTATAGGTGGCAGTGTCAGTGTTGCATAATACTTGCCTGATAGAAAGCTCTGAATTGGGTATGATCTATTAGGAAAAGGAATCCTTCTTGGAGCCATTTCACTCCTGGTGTGTTAAATTAGCTTTTCTTAACTTTGAATAATGTATGCCAAATGCTATCAGGTTGTGAAAGAGACATGGACATCTTGAGAATCCAGGTGTGATTTTTTAAAAAGAAAACGTAGTGTTTTAAATGTTTAATTCTGTTGGTGTATCTCACAGTATGTCTGTCTTCCTTTGGAGAGAACCCCCGACACCCACCCAAATCTAAGTTTCTTGTCTTTGCAAGTGTGAGACCCATGATCAGCGGGACTTCTGGTCTACTACCCTTTCCACAGCCATCCCCTGTGATTGTTAGAAGACAGGGACTCATTTAAAAAGTACTGGTTTTATAAAATTGATTCACACTTAACACAGGAAACTACTAGGGACAAGTTAGAGAAGAAAGCAAAAACAAAAATCAAAAAACAAAACAAAACACTATCAACTACCTAGAAATAATTATCATTAATATTTGGCAGACATCATCTTATCATCCTAGTCATCCCTTTATACATGTGTTTATACATGTATATAGATATAATTCATAAAAATAGGATGCTTCTAAATGCTTTTCAAAAGTAAAAATATTAGATTTATCTTTACTTGAATTTAACAGGAGAAAAGCAAATGGAATTGGTAGAATTGCACAACCTGAGATTAATAATAACTTGTTCATATCAAGCAATTTTATTTACTAAAAGGTAACTTTAAAAATTTTAAAGTTCCTTTTACTTAAAAAAAGAAAAACTACCAAAATGCTTCAATTTAAACACTACCTATGACTTCCTGCTCTGAAGATGAGAAACTTGACATTCTTCTAACCTCATTGCTTTCATGTTTCTGTTAATCCTGTTATTATTTTTATATAATCAAGATTCACAAATTTGTTCTTTCCCATAACTATAATTCTCACACTGTAGCTTTTTCTTTAATTACCTGCCATTCATTGGTCACAGAACATCTATTTCTAGGTTCTTTATTTTCACTTACTCATTGGTTTGCTGGATTTTGTAGTTGGATGACTTATTCAGAGAATTCCTGAGTACTCAGTTTCATGAACTGTTGCTTATTTGAGAAAGTCTGTTTCTTGTCTTTATGTTTGAAGGACCAAATTGTTGGGCCCCAAATTATCCCTTCCTTCCTCAGAACTTTATAAATAAAGCTCCAACATCTTCTGGCAATAAATGTTGCTGCAGAGAAGTCTGAAGTTAGTCTGATTCTATATTTCCCATTTAGCCTTCATACTTGTAGGAGATTTTCTTTTTCTACATGGATGTCCCTAAAGGTTTTAATTTAGTTCATGATAAGTCTAGGCATAGGAATATTTAATTCCTTACCAAATTATCCTGGGGAAATTTTTCTAATGGCTTCAGTCTTTATTTTTTGTTATTAAATCTTTCAAGTCTTAAAAAAAATTTTTTTTTAATGTTTAATTTTTGAGAGAGAGACTGAGTGAGAGTGGGGGAGGGGCACAGAGGGAGGGAGACACAGAATCTGAAGCAGGCTCCAGGCTCTGAGCTATCAGCACAAACCGTGAGATCCTGGCCTGAGCTGAAGTTGGATGCTTAACTGACTGAGCCACCCAGACACCCCTAAATCTTTCAGATCTTTTTGTTATGTTCTTGCCTCTTTTCTTTAGGAATACCAATTATTTTTATATCTCTCTTGACTGTATTCCATATCAGTAGTCATTTCTAATGTCCATCTTTTTTCATTTCATATAGTATGTATCTTCAAGGCTGTCTTTTATATTCTTAACTGTTTTCAGTCATACATATTTTATTTCTGGTCACTGTGATGTGGTCATTATCTATGAAAAGATTTGGTGACACCCACCGTGCCCCTCCCCCCAAGACTTGCCTTTTTGCACTTTGAACATCAGGATCATGGACTTAACTAGTTTTTGCCTTGCTCATTTTCTTTCTTCCTTAGCTTGAAGATCCTTGCTCCACTTTTGGAATGGGTCATTCCATCTCTTAACCTCTTCAAGGGTGGGAGGAAATTTAGAATGGTGTTTTTATAATCTGCTACTGATTTCTCAGAAACTTAAAAGGAAGAATGGGAAAAGTTGCAAGAGAGTAGATAAAGTGGAAAAGAGGATTCCAAGAAGAGGGAAAAGCATGTGAAAAATACTTGGAATAGAAAGATTTTAGGACTCCTGAGGAAATGAGAGAAAGATCATATAGGTCAAGAAACACAAGCATGAAAGATGGTGGTGTTAGATGAAGTAAAAGAAGCCAGGTTGTATAAGATATATTTTAGGGTTATAGAGTTTGGGTTTTATTCTTAGTATATTGGGTAGTTGGGGAGAAGGGAGAGAGTGGTGGTTCTTAAGGGGCTTTAAATAAGAGAGTACTATACACTAATATGTTTTTAAAAGGCTAGCTATAGTTGTAGTGTGGACAATAGGGTGGACAATTTGGGTAGAATGAAGAGTAGAAGATAGAAGATCACTTAAGAAATCCTTATACCTACCTGTTAGAGAAGGGAGTAGACTAGGGGAAACTTTAAAAATAGAAGGAAGAAATATAATTTTTTTTTAATGTTTATTTATTTTTGGGACAGAGAGAGACAGAGCATGAACGCGGGAGGGGCAGAGAGAGAGGGAGACACAGAATCAGAAGCAGGCTCCAGGCTCTGAGCCGTCAGCCCAGAGCCCGACGCGGGGCTCGAACTCACGAACTGCGAGATCGTGACCTGAGCCGAAGTCGGACACTCAACCGACTGAGCCACCCAGGCGCCCCAGAAATATAATTTTTTTAAATGAAGGGAACCAGATGGATTAAATACACTTTTTCATCCAGAACATCAGTAAGTAAATTTAAACAAATTGTGGTATTTCAATACAATGGAGAACTACTTGGCAATAAAAGGAGTGACCTATGAATACATGTAATAACTTAGAGGACTCTCAAAATAATTACTGTGTAAGAAAAAAGCTTGAAAAAAAGCTCATGCTGTATGATTCTATTTATATTAAATTCTAGAAAAGCAAACTAAGCTATGGTGACAGCATACCAATGACTGCCTCAGGATGAGAGTGTGGGGTGGTGGAGGGGATGGTCTAGAGGGATTACAAGGGGGAAATTAGGAAACTTTTGAGGGTAATGGATATGTTTATTATCTTGATTGTGGTGATAGCAGAACATTTAGCAAATATTACACTTTAATCATGTGTAGTTCAGTTATGTCATTTACACATCAATAAGGCTGTTGTAAAAAGTTTTGAAATCTGTCTCTGAGGTAAGTTAATGGTATTTGGTGAAGAGAATAAGGGAGAATGAAACAAGATAAGTATCAGGTTTCTGAAATGAGCCATTTTCTCTGAAGATATTTAAAGCCATGACAATGGGTGAGAATAAAAAGAAATTTTAGGGCTGAGGGTAAAGGAAAACTGACATTCATAGGTTTTGTGGAAGAGGAGCTGGCTTCTTATTTGTGTAGATGCACCATGGTTTATTAAACTCTTCTTGATGGAGAACGTTTTTATTTCTAATACTCTATATTTACAAACAAGTATTGCAAAGAATAACCTTATATTTGTGTCATTTTAGCAGTGTGTGTATGTGTGATTTGGAAGTATATATAATCTGTAGGGTAAATTCTTTTTTTGTTTTTTGATTTTTTCCTGTTTTTTATTACTATACTTTTTATTTATTTTTAAAAAATTAAATCCAAGTTAGTTACCATGTAGTGTAATAATGATTTCAAGAATAGAATTCAGTGATGCATCACTTACATAATAACACCCAGTGTTCATCCGAAAAAGTGCCTCCTTAATTCCCATCACCCATTTAACCCATTCCCTCACTTAATATCCCAACAGCAACCCTTTATTTTTTCCTTATATTTAAGACTCTCTTGTGGTTTGCCTCCCTCTCTGTTTTTATCTTACTTTTGCTTCTCTTCCACTATGTTCATTTGTTTTGTTTCTTAAATTCTATACATGAGTGAAATCATATATTTGTCTTTCTCTGACTTATTTAGCTTGGTATAACATCCTCTAGTTCCATCCATGTTGTTGCAAATGACAAGATTTCATTCTTTCTGATTGCTGAGTAGTATTCCTTGTATACATATACCGCATCTTCTTTATCCATTCATCAGTTGATGGACATTTGGGCTCTTTCTATACTTTCGCTACTGTCCATAGCACTGCTATAAACATTGGGGTACATGTGCCCCTTCTAATCAGCGTTTTTGTTTCCTTTGGATAAATACCTAGTAGTGTAATTGCTGGGTCATAGGGTAGTTCTATTTTTAAGTTTTTGAGGAACTTCCATGATGTTTTCCAGAGTGGCTGCACCAGTTTGCATTCCCACCAGCAGTGCAAAAGGGTTCCTCTTTCTCCATATCCTCGCCAACATCTGTTTTTGCCTGAGTTGTTAATGTTAGTCATTTTGACAGGTATGAGGTGATATCTCATTGTGGTTTTGATTTGTATTTCCCTGATGATGAGTGATGTTGAACATCTTTTCATGTGTCTGTTAGCCATCTGGATGTCTTCTTTGGAAAAGCATCTATTAATATCTTTTGCCCATTTCTTCACTAGATTTTTTTGTTTTTTAGGTGTTGAGTTTGATAAGTTCTTTATAGATTTTGGATACTAGCCTTTTATCTAATGTCATTTGCAAATATCTTTTCCCATTCTGTCGGTTGCCTTTTAGTTTTGCTGATTGTTTACTTTGCTGTGCAGAAGATTTTTATCCTGATGACGTCCCAATAATTCATTTTTGCTTTTGATTCCCTTGCCTCTGGAAACGTGTCAAGTAAGAAGTTGCTGTGACCGAGGTTAAGGAGGTTGCCGGCTTTATCCTCTAGGGTTTTGATGGCTTCCTGTCTTATGTTTAGGTCTTTCGTCCATTTTGAGCTTATTTTTGTGTATGGTGTAAGAAAGTGGTCCAAGGACATTCTTCTGCATGTCACTGTCCAGTTTACCCAACACCATTTGCTGAAGAGAATTTTTTTTTCCATATTCTTTCTGCTTTGTCAAAGATTAGTTGGCTATACATTTGTGGGTCCATTTCTGGGTTCTCTATTGTGTTCCATTGATCTGAGTGTCTGTTTTTGTGCCAGTAGCATACTGTCTTGATGATTACAGCTTTGTAATACAGCTTGAAGTCTGGGATTGTGATGCCTCCTGCTTTGGTTTTCTTTTTCAACATTACTTTGGCTATTTGGGGTCTTTTCTGGTTCCATACATATTTTAAGATTGTTCTGGCTCTGTGAAGAATGTTGGTGTTATTTTGACAGGGATTGCATTGAATATGTAGATTGCTTTGGATAGTATTGACATTTTTAACAATACTTGTTCTTCTAATCCATAAACATGGAATGTTTTTCTGTGTTTTGGGTCTTCTTCAATTTCTTTCATAAGCTTTCTATAGTTTTCAATGTATAGATTATTCACCTCTTTGGTTCAGTTTATTCCTAGGTATTTTTATGGTTTTTGGTGTAATTGTAAATGGGATTGATTCTTTGATTTCTCTTCCTGCTGCTTCATTATTGGTGTATAGAAATGCAACTGCTTTCTGAACATTGATTTTATATCCTGTGACTTTGCTGAATTTATGTATCAGTTCTAGCAGTTTTTTGGTGGACTCTTTTGGGTTTTCCACATAGAGTATCTTGTCATCTGCAAAAAGTGGACAGTTTGACTTCCTCCTTGCTGATTTGGATGCCTTTTATTTCTTTGTGTTGTCTGATTGCCAAGACTAGACTTCCAATGCTATGTTGAATAACAATGGTGTAGTGGACATCCCTGTTGTGTTCCTGACCTTAAGGGGAAAGCTCTCAGTTTTTCTGCATTGAGGAAGATATTAGCTGTGAGTCTTTTATATGTGACCTTCATGATCTTGACGTATGTTCCTTCTATCCCTACTTACTTGAGGGTTGTTATCAGGAAAGGATGCTTTATTTTGCCAAATGCTTTTTCTGCATCTATTGACAGGATCACGTGGTGCTTATTCTTTCTTTTATTAATGTGATATATCACATTGATTGATTTGAGGATATTGAACCAACCCTGCATCCCAGGAGTAAATTTCACTTGAATGTGGTGAATAATACTTTTAATGTATTGTTGGATCTGGTTTTCTAGTATCTTGTTGAGAATTTTTGCATCCACAGTCATTAGGGAAATTGGTCTGTAGTTCTCCTTTTCAGTGAGGGTCTTTGGTTTTGGAACCAAGTTAATGCTGGCCTCAAAGAATGAGTTTGGAAGTTTTCCTTCCATTTCTATTTTTTGGAACAGCTTCAAGAGAATGGTGTTAACTCTTATTTAAATGTTTGATAGAATTCCCCTGGAAAGCCATCCACCCTGGACTCTTGTTTTTTGGGGGAGATTTTTGATTACTAATTCGATTTCTTTCCTAGTTATGGGTCTGTTCAAATTGTCTATTTTTTCGTGTTTCAGTTTTGGTGGTTTATATGTTTTTCCATTTCTTCCAGATTGCCCAATTTATTGGCATGTAATTGCTCATAATATTTTCTTATTATTGTTTGTATTTCTTCAGTGTTTATTGTGGTTTCTCCTCTTTTAGTCATGATTTTATTTATTTGGGTCCTTTACATTTTGATCAGTCTGTCTAGGAGTTTATCATTTTTGTTAACTCTTTCAAAGAACCATCTCCTGGTTTCATTGATCTGTTAGAGTGGCTTTTTGATTTTGAGATCGTTGATTTCTACTCTAATCTTTATTATTTACCTTCTTCTGGTTTTGGGCTTTATTTGCTGTTTTTTCCCCCCAGCTCTTTTAGGTGTAAAGTTAGGTTGTGTATCTGAGACCTTTCTTCCTTCTTTAGGAATGCCTGGATGGCTATATACTTTCCTCTTATGACCACCTTTGCTGCTCTCAGAGGTTTTGGACTATCGTGTTTTCATTTTCAGTGGCTTCCATGTACTTTTTATTTCCTCTTTAATTTCTCGGTTTACCCATTCATTCTTTAGATGTTTTTAACCCCCAAGTGTTCATGGTCTTTGCAATTTTTTCTTGTGGTTGATTGCGAGTTTCATAGTGTTGTAGTCTGAAAATATGCAAAGTATGATCTCAATCTTTTTGTACTTGTTGAGCGCTGATTCGTGACCCAGTATGTGATCCATTCTGGAGAATGTTCCATGTGTGCTCGGGAAGAATGTGTATTCCTCTGCTTTAGGATGAAATGTTTTGAATATATCTTTTAAGTCCATCCAGTCCAGTGTGTCATTCAAAGCCATTGTTTCTCTGTTGATTTTCTGCTTAGATGATCTGTCCATTGTTGTAAGTGGGGTGTTGGAGTCCCCTACTATTATGATATTCTTGTCAATGAGTCTCAATTTCATCTTAACTATTCCAGACCTTCCCTTTGCTGAAATACTCTTTATTTTGAGTTTATTTTGCTGGCTTCTTACTATAACAGCAGATGTAAAGGTTCAAAGGTGATAGCTTGCTTGACCTGCTTAAGAAAGAACAAAATGAGGGGAGCATGGGTGGCTCAGTTGGTGAAGCATCTGACTTTGGCTCAGGTCATGATCTTGTGGTTCATGAGTTTGAGCCATATATCAGGTTCTCTACTGTCTGCATAGAGCCTGCTTCAGATACTCTGGCTCCCTCTCTCTCTCTCCCTCCCCAACACTCACTCACACACACACACACACACACACACACACACACACACTCTCTCTCTCTCTCTCTCTCTCTCTCTCAAAAATAAATAAACATAGAATTAATGTTTGTTTATTTTAGAGAGAGAGAACACGAACAGGGGAAGAGCAAAGAGAGAGGGAGACACAGAATCTGAAGTGGGCTCCAGGCTCTGAGCTGTCAGCACAGAGACCAACACGGGGCTCGAATTCACAAGCCTTGAGATCATGACCTGAGCTAAAGTTGGCCAGTTAACCAACTGAGCCACCCAGGTGCCCCAAAAATAAACATTAAAAAAAAAGAGAGCAAAATGACCACTGTGGCTGGAGCCAGGGTAAGCAATAGGAATAAAGGAAAAATAAAGCATGAGCAATGGTCAGAAGCAATATTGGGTGGGGCTTATCAGCTATGGTAAGGACTTTGAATTTCATTCTAGATCAGAACAGAACACACAAGAGATTTTAAGCAGAGGAATGACACAATCTGACATATTTATAATGAATTGCTCTTTGTGTGAGTGATGCAATACAGAGATTTAGAGTGGGAGTAGGGAGATCAAGTAGTCCAAATGAGAGATGAGGGTATCTTGAATGAAAGGGATGGTTTCTTAATATTAATTTAATCAGAGATTGTCCATAAAAATTCATTATCCACCTTTTCCATACTTATGGTATTATAGTAAGGCCCAGGGCTGTCTTGCTTCACCCTCTTTCCCAGGATCCTTTGTATTTAAGTGTGGCCATGTGACTCAGTTCTCCTCAGTGGAATTGGAGAAGATATGTATGTGGAGAAGATACCTCTGGGCTGAGGTCTTCAGACAGTCAGCATGCCTTCTTTAGGCTCTTTTTGTCTTTCCCACAAATAAGTTTTAAGCCTGAGATGAGGGCAAAGTACTAGGAGATGCTAAAGAAATAAATTGGAAGGAACTGGGTTTCTGAATGACCACATGAAGCATATTTTCCTGCCAACCTGCTATGCTGAACCCAGGTTGTAATGTGAGAAATAAACCCCTGAATTATTGCTGGGTCTCTGTTGGTTCTCTAGCTTTTACCTCTGCTAATACATTTACGAAGTTATTTAATCTCTTTGAGTCTCATTTTCCTCATCTGTAAAGTGGGAATAATATTGATACATCCCTTGTAAGACTGTGGTGATAAATATGTGAGAAGTCCAAGTAAAGTACTAATGCAATACCCTTCTCATGGTAATCTTTTAATAAGTGTTTTCTACTAGAATCAGTGAAGAAGATAATTCCATCTTTGGTTTGGATGATGGATATCTGGCTAGTAAAGCAGATGGAGTTGGTGAACTGATAGAAACAGACTTACCATGAGTGGAACCCTAGTATTTATATTTTTAAAAAGTTCTGCAGATAGCTCAGGCCAAGTACCTTGGTTTGGGTATACATACTTTATGTTTGCTGTATATGTCATATAGCATCTGTTAGTTAAATGCCTTAACGCCTTCCTTTTGGGGGAAGACCAGTCTAGAATACCCAATATTCCCATAAGATCTAGAAAAAAAAGGAGGAATTAATCATATTCAATGAAGCAAATTTTCTGTGAACATTCATGATAAAAAAAATAAAACCTGCCTGAGAGACTTCCATTTTGGGCTGTATGGTCATCTACATTCTACAAAGACCACTACTGTAAAACAATTCTTATTGCACTTCTGGGCTCCTCAGGAGGTCAGAGAAATCTCTTACAAACCCAACCCAAAGAAACAAATTTGTGAGAGGTGAATTGTAGGCAGACACATGAAGTGAGGCTGCGTTAAGTACTAACATCAGCACTGACACCAAACAAAATCTTGGGCTGCATAGAATGGGGGAGATATACTTGAGACTCCTGGATGAAGTCAGAGATCCTAAAGGGACCCAAACTGGTCCCAGGTTAACAGTATCCTTGCATTACTGGCAGAAACAAATGCCAATCATCTCTGGAAGAAAGCATACCACATTTAATGGCCCAGAATTTCTAGGGATAAAAATCAAATAGGAGCCAATGAATGAAGACTGACAGACAGGAAAACATACCCTCATGAATGAAGAAAGAAACCCCAAAGGCATCAGATACTGCAATTATCATATTCAAAACAAAATTACTGTATAAGGTTTTAAAGAGCTTTATTGAGATATAATTAACATACTGTACAACTTACCCACTTAATCCATTTAAAATGTGAAATTTAATGATTTTTAGTATATTCACAGCTACCTGCAAAGATCAGTAGAGTCAATTTTAAAACGTTTTCATCACCTCAAAAAGAAACTCCATACTCTTTTTTGTTGTTTTTTAGAAACTCCATAGTCTTTAGCTATCACCGCTATCTCCCATTTCCTTCTCCCCAGCCTTAGGCAACCACTAATCTACTTTACAGTATAGATTTATAGATTTCTTTATTCTGGACTTCCATATGAATGAAATTATATAGTGAGTAGGTGTGTGTGTGTGTGTGTGTGTGTGTGTGTGTGTGTGTGTGTGTGTGTGTGACTGCCTTATTTCACTCAGCATAATGTTTTCAAGACTCATCTATGTTGTAACATGTATTAACACTTCATTCCTTTTTATAGCTAAATGATATTCTATACATTTCGTTGAATGAATATATCATGTTTTCTTTATCCATTTGCCCATTGATAGACATTTGAGTTATTTCTATCTCTTGGATATTGCAATAATGCTGCAATAAATATTCATTAACAAATTTCTTTGTGGACATATGTTTTCATTTTTCTCACTATTTACCTAGAGGTAGAATTTCTGGGTCATGTGGTAAATCTATGTTTAATCATTTGCGGAACTGCTGGGCTGTTCTCCAAAGTGGCTGCACTATTTTACATTCCCACCAGCAGGGGTAGGAAGGTTCTGATTCCTTCACATCCTTGTCAACACTTGTTATTATCTGACTGATTCTAGCCATCTGATGGGTATGAAGTGGCATTTCATTATGGTTTTGATTTGCATATCCCTAATGATTTCAAGAATCTCTTCATGGGCTTATTTTCCATCTGCATTTTTTTTTAAAAAATGTCTATTGAGATCTTTTATGGACTAAATGTGTTTCCTTGCCAAATTTTATATGTTGGAGCCCTAACACGGAGTGTAATGGTATTTGGAGGTAGGACCTTTGGGAAGTAACTAGGTTTAAATAAGGTCATGATGGTGGGGTCCCATGGTGGGATTAGCATTCTTATTAAAAGAAGAAGAAAAATGATCTATTGGGACATCATCAAGATAAAAAACTTCTGCACAGCAAAGGAAACAATCAGCAAAACTAAAAGACAACTGAGAGAATGGGAGAAGATATTTTAAAATCACATATCTAATAAATGGTTCATATCCAAAATCTATAAAGAACTGATCAAACTCAACACCCAAAAAACAATCCAGTGAAGAAATGGGCAAAATACATGAATAGACACTTTTCCAAAGAAGACATCCAAATGGCTAACAGACACATGAAAAAATGATCAACATCATTCATCATCAGGGAAATACAAATCAAAACCACAATGAGATATCACCTCATACCTGTCAGAATGGGTAAAATTAACAACTCTGGGAACAACAGATGTTGGTGAGAATGTGGAGAAAGAGGAACCCCTTTGCCTTGATGGTAGGAATGCAAACAGGTGCAGCCACTCTGGAAAACAGCATGGAGGTTCTTCAAAAATTAAAAACAGAACTAACCTATGACATAGTAATTGCACTAATAGAAGTTTAGCCAAAGAATACAGGTATGCTGTTTCGAAGGGGCACATGCATCCCAATATTTATAGTAGTACTATCGACAATAGCCAAAGTATGGAAAGAGCACAAACGCCCATCGACTGATGAATGGATAAAGGAGATGTGGTATGTATATATGGTATGTATATACAGTGGAATATTACTCGGCAATGAAAAATCATGAAATCTTGCCATTTGCAACAACGTGGATGGAACTAGAGGGTATTATGCTAAGTGTAATTAGTCATAGAAAGACAAATATATGAGTTCACACAGATGTGGAATTTAAGTTACAAAACAGATGAACGTAAGGGAAAGGAAGCAAAAATAATATAAAAACAGGCAGGGGGAAAACATAAGAGACTCTTAAATACAGAGTACACACTGAGAGTTGCTGGAGGGGTTTTGGTTGGGGGGGGTGGGCTAAATGGATAAGGGGCAATAAGATGGACACTTGTTGGGATGAGTGCGGGGTGTTATATGTAGGCGATGAATCACTGGATTCTATTCCTGAAATCATCATTGCACTATATGCTAACTTGGATGTAAATTAAAAATACATACATACATACATATGTACATACATACATACATACATAAAAGAGTACATACACAGAGTACACAGAGACAGAGAGGTTAAGAGACTTGCTAGATATCATACAGCAAACTATCCAATAGATAAATATTATGTTTTATAGATTATAATTTACAAACACTAAGAAAGATTAAAATGAATGCAAACAAACAAAAGAAGAAGAAAGTCTAGCTTTCTCTCTCTCTCTCTCCATAAGGACAGAGTGAGAAAGCTGCTGTCTACTGGCTAAGGAAGAAGGCCTGCATCAGGAACTGAATCTGCTATCATCTTGATCTTGGACTTTCCAGCCTTCAGAAATATGAGAAATAAATATCTGCTATTTAAACTTCCCAGTCTCTGATATTGTTATGGCAGCTGGAGATGACTAATACAAGATCTTGTGTCCATTTTTAATTCGGATATTTATTTTTTATTATTGGGTTGTAAGAGTTCTTTATATATTCCAGATACAAATCCCTTTTCAGATATGTGAATGCCAATACCTTCTCCCATTCTATGGGAGAAATGCCAAATACTTTCTCCCATTCTATGGGTTGTCTTTTCACTTTCTTGATGCCATCCTTTGAAGCATAAAAGCTTTTAATTTTGATAAAGTCCAACATACCTATTTCTTTGATTGCTTGTGCTTTTGGTGTCAAATGTAAGAATCATTTGCCAAATTCAAAGCCATTAAGAATTACCTTTATGTTTTCTTCTAAGGGTTTTAGTTTTCATTCCTTTTTAAGTTGAAGTATAGTTGTCCTACAACGTTATATTAGCTTCAGGTGTCTGACATAGTGATTCAACAGTTCTATACATTATGCTGTGCTCACCATGGTAAGTGTAGTTACATTCTGTCACCATACAACATCATTACAATATTAACTATATTACGTGTATTTTTTATTCTGTAACTTATTTATTTT
Source organism: Panthera onca (assembly GCF_046562875.1). Classification (NCBI taxonomy): domain Eukaryota; kingdom Metazoa; phylum Chordata; class Mammalia; order Carnivora; family Felidae; genus Panthera; species Panthera onca. The sequence goes on from NC_138343.1 coordinate 50,610,070, forward strand.
ATAATTGGGAGTTTGTGCCTCTTAATACCTTTCACCTGTTTCACTCCTACCCCCAGCTTCCTCCCCTCTGGCAACAACCAGTTTGCTCTCTGTTATTTCTGGTTTGTTGTCTCTCCATTTGTTTTGTTTCTTAGGTTCCACTTATAAGTGAAATCATATGGTATTTGTTTTTTTACTGTTGGACTTATTTCACTTAGCATAATGCCCTCTAGGTCCATCCATGTTGTCACAAATGGCAAGATATCATCCTTTTTTTTATACCTGAGTAATATTCCATTGTATTTATATACCCTACATCATCTTTATCCATTTATCTATCAATGGACTTAGGTTGCTTCCATTACTTAGCTATTGTTAATAATGCTGCATTAAACATAAGAGTGGATGTATGTTTTCAAATTAATGTTTTTGTTTGCTTTGTGAAATATCCAGTAGTAGACTTACTGGATCATGTTATTTCTATTCTTAATTTTAAAAAATTTGAATATAGTTGACACACCATAGTTGATACCTAAGTTTCAAGTGTATAACATAGTGATTCAACAAGTTTATATGTTACAGGTATATCTACCATCTGTTATCATACAACACTATTACAATACCATTGAGTGTATTCCTTATACGTATCTTTTATTCCTGTGACTTATTCCCTAACTCAAATCCTGTACTTACCACTCCCTTTTACCCATTTTGCTTATCTTCACTCCCACCCCAGCAAGGCAACCATCTTTACATTTACAGGTCTGATTCTACTTTCTGTTCATTTGCTTATTCATTTGTTTTGCTTTTTATTTTCCACATGTAAGTGAAATCATGATATTTGTCTTTCTCTGACTTGTTTCATTTAGAATAATACCCTCTAGGTCCACCCATGTTGTCTCAAATGGCAATATTTCATCCTTTTTTATGACTACTATCTCATTGGTTATACATATCCTTTTTTTTAATCTATTCATCTATCAACGGGCATTTGGCTTGCTTCCATCTCTTGACTATTGTAAATAATGCTGAAATAAACATAGGAACACATATATCTTTTTGAATTAGTGTTTTCATTTTTGGAGGGGGGAGCAAATACCCAGTGGAATTAGTGGAACATATCGTATTTTTATCTTTAATTTTTTGAGGACCCCCATAGTGTTTTCCACAGTGGCTGCACCAGTTTGTATTCCCACCAACAATGCATGAGGGTGCCATTTTCCCACATCCTCACCAATATTTCTAGTCTTTTTGATTCTAGCTATTCCGATAGGCATAAGGTCATATCTCATTTTGGTACTGATTTGTATTTCCCTAATGCTTAATGATGTTGAGTCTGTTTTTATGTGTCTGTTGTCCATCTGTATGCCTTCTTTGGAAAAATGTCTATTCAAGTCCTGTGCCCATTTTTAATTGGATCATTTGTAGGGTGTGTGTGTGTAAGATGTATAGGTTCTTTATATGTTTTGGATATTAACTCCTTATTGGATATATCATTTGTAAATGTCTTCTCCCATGCAGTAGATTGCCTTTTAATTTTGTTAATGGTTTCCTTCACTCTTCAGAAGCTTTTTATTTTGGTGTAATCCCAATAATCTATTTTGCTTTTGTTTCCCTTGCCTTAGGAGATATATCTAGAAAAATGTTGCTACAGCCAATATCAGAGAGATAACTGCCTGTTATTTTCTAGGAGTTTTATGGTTTCAGGTCTCACAGGTCTTTAATCCATTTGGAGTTTATTTTTTTGTTGTGTAAGAAAGTGGTCCAGTTTCATCCTTTTGCAGGTAGCTATGCAGTTTTCACAGTAACACTGATTTGAAGAGACTGTCTTTTCCTTTATAGTCTTGTCTCTATCATAGATTAATTGACATATAAGTTCAGGTTTATTTCTGGCCTTTCTCTTCTGTTACACTGATATATTTGTGTATTTTTGTGCCAGTATAATACTATTTTGATAACTATAGCTTTGTATCTTGAAGTCTGGAATTGTGATACCTTCAGCTTTGTTCTTCTTTCTCAAAATTGCTTTGGCTATTCAGGGTCTTTTGTGGTTCCATATAGATTTCAGTAATATTTGTTCTAGTTCTGTGAAAAATGCTGTTGGTACTTTGATAGAGACTGAACTGAATGTGTAGATTGCTTTGGATAGTATGAACATTTTAACAATATTCTTTTAATCCATAAGCATGGTATATCTTTCCATTGTTTGTGTCTTCTTCAGCTTCTTTCATCAGTGTTTTATAGTTCTGAATACAGGTCTTTCACTTTCCTAGTTAAATGTATTCCTAGGTATTTTATTGTTTTTGATGTATGTAAAAGTTTTCCTAATTTCTCTTTCTGCTAGTTGTTGTGTATAAAAACACAACCAATTTATGTGTATTAATTTTGTATCCTGCAACTTGACTGAATTCATTTATTGCTTTGAATAGTTCTTTAGTGGAATCTTTAGGGTTTTCTATGCATAGTATCATGTGATCTACAAAGAGTGATAGTTTTACTCCTTCTTTACCAATTTTTATTGAAAAGCTTTCAGTTTTTCACAATTGAGTATGATGTTATCTGTGGGTTTGTCATATGTGGCCTTTATTTTGTATTGAAGTATGTTTCCTGTAAACCCACTTTGTTCAGTTTTTATCACAAATGAATGTTGAATTTTGTCAAAGGCTTTTTCTGCATCTATTGAGATGATCATATAATTTTATCTTGGTTTTCTTGATTTATGTTTCACGTTGATTTATTTGTGAATATTGAACCATCCTTGAATCTCTGGAATAAATCCCACTTGATCACGTATATGATTCTTTTAATGTATTGCTGAATGCAGTATGTTAGCATTTTGTTAAAGATTTTAACATCCATGTTCATTGTGGATCATCTGTAGTTTCCTTTTTTCTATAGTGTCTTTGTCTGATTTTGATATCAGGGTAATGCTGGCCTGATAGAATGTAGTTGGAAACTTTACTTCCCTTTTTTTTCCTCAAAATTTTTATTTAAATTCCAGTTAGTTAAAATACAGTGTAATATTAGTTTCAAGTGTAGAATTTAGTGATTCATCACTTACATACAACACCCCAGTGCTCATCACAAGTGCCCTCCTTAGTACCTATCTCTTCTATTTTTTTGGAATATTTTGAGAAGTATAGGTGTTGACTCTTTTTTTTTTAAATGTTTATTTATTTTTGAGAGAGACAGAGACAGAATGCGAGTGGGTTAGGGGCAGAGAGAGAGGGGGAGACACAGAAGCAGAAGCAGGCTCCAGGCTCTGAGCTGTCAGCACAGAGCCTGATGCGGGGTTCCAACTCACGAGTTGTGAGATCATGACCTGAGCCGAAGTCAGACACTCAACCAACTGAGCCACCCAGGCGCCCCAACTCTTTTTAAAATATTTGGTAGAAGTCACCTGTGAGTCCATCTGGACCTGGACTTTTGTTTTTTTGGTAGGTTTTTGATTACCGATTTAATTAATTACTAGTAATAAATCTGTTTAGATTTTCTATTTCTTTCTGATTCAGTTTTGGAAGATTACAGGTTTCTGTAAATTTATCAATTTCTTCTATGTTTTCCAACTTGCTGGCATGCCATTTTTCATAATATTCTCTTGTAATCCTGTGTCTCTGTGGTGTCAGTTGTTATTTCTCCTTCTTTTATTTCTGATTTTATTTATTTTTGTTATCTCTCTCTTTTTTCTTGATGAATCTGGCCAAAGTTTTATCAATTTGTTTATCTCTTCAAAGAATCAGATCCTGGTTTCATTGATCTTCTCTATTGATTTTATTTTTTAGTGTCTATGTCATTTTTTTCTGCTCTGCTCTTCATTATTTTTCCTTTTACTCACTTTGGGCTTTGTTTCTCTTTTTCTAGTTGCTTTAAGTGTGAGGTTAGATTATTTATATGAGCCTTTTCTTGTTTTTTGAGTTAGACCTCTATCACTGTAAATTTCCCTGTTAGAACTACTTTTGCTGTATCCAAAAGATTAGGGACCACTGTGTTTCATTTTCATTTGTCTCCATGTATTTTTTGATTTCTTATTTGATTTTAATGTTGACCCATTGGTTGCTTAGTGGTATGTTGTTTATCCTCCATGTGTTTGTGTGTTTTCCAATTTTTTTCTTGTTTTAGATTTCTAGTTTCATTTTCATTCATTTCATTCACCCATTGTGGTTGGAAAAGATGCATGGTACCATTTCAGTCTTCTTCAATATATTGAGAGTTGTTGCAGCCTAACGTGATCAATCCTGAGAGTTTTTCATGTGTACTTGAAAAGGATATGTATTCTGTTTTTGAATAGACTGTTCTGTATATATCTGTTAAGTCCACCTAGACTGTTGTGTTCAAAAACATTGTCTTCTTATTGATTTTCTGCCTAGATAATCTATCCATTGATATAAATGAGGTGTTAATTTCCCCTACAATTATTATATTACTGTCAATTTCTCCCTTTGTATCTGTTAATATTTGCTTTATGTATTTAGGTGCTCCAATGTTTGGTGCATAGATATTTACAATTGTTACAATTACAATATTTACAATATTCTTGTTGGATTGATCCCTTTATCATTATATATGCCCTTCTTTATCTCTTGTTATAGTTTTCGTTTTTAAAGTGTATCTTGTCTGATTATACACACACACACACACACACACACACACACACACACACACATTTCTGTCTGCATGTGATGTAATAAAGTGGTCTAGTTTTATTCTTTTGCATGTGGCTGTCCAATTTTCCTAACTCAATTTATTGAGGAGACTGTCTTTTGCCTACAGTATATTCTTGCCTCCTTTGTCATAGATTAATTGACCATTTACACTTGGGCTTATTTGGGGGCTCTGTCTTCTGTTCTAATCTATGTATCTGCTTTTGTGCTAGTCCCATACTATTTTGATTACTATAGCTTTGTAGTACATCTTGGAGTCTGGGATTGTGATGCCTCCAACTCCATTTTTCTTTCTCAAGATTGTTTTGGTTATTTGGGATCTTTGTGGTTCCATATAAATGTTAGTAATATTTGTCCTAATTATGTGAAAAAATACTATTGGTATTTTGACAGAGATTGCATTGAATCTGTAGATTGCCTTGGGTAGTATGGATATTGTAATTTTTTCAATTTTTTATTTAAATTCCAGTTAATATACAGTGTAATACTGGTTTCAGGTGTAGAATTTACTGATTCACCGCATACATGAAACACCCAGTGCTTATCACAACCAGGGCCCTCTGTAAAGCCCATCACTTATTATTCCATCCCCCTGCCTACCTCCCCTCCAGTGGCCCTCAGCTGAGGGCTGAAGTCATATGACTTCACTCATATGGGGAATTTAAGACACAGAACAGATGAACATAAGGGAAGCAAAAATAATATAAAAACAGGGAGGGGGACAAAACATAAGAGACTCTTAAATATAGAGAAAAAACAGGGTTAATGGAAGGGTTGTGGGAGGGGGGATTGGCTAAGTGGGTAAGGGGCATTAAGGAATCTACTCCTGAAATCATTGTTGCACTATATGGTAACTAATTTGGGTGTAAATTAAAAAAATAAAATTAATAAAAAAAATTATGTTTCCTGCTTTGACTCTCTTGCCTCCCCCAACCCCATGTTCCTCTGTTTTGTTCTTTAAATTCCACATGAGTGAAATCATATGATACTTGTCTTTCTCTGACTTATTTCAATTTGCATAATACACTGTAGCTCCACCCACATTGTTGCAAATAGCAAGATTTCATTCTTTTTACGGCTGAATAATATTCTGTTGTGTACTTATATATACACACACACATATGTCCATTCATCAGTTGATGGACATTTTGGCTTTTAGTATGGACATTTTAACAATAGTGACTCTTCCAATCCATAGGCATGGAAAATCACTCCATTTGTTTGTGTCATCTTCCATTTCCTTCAATGTTTTATAGTTTGCAGAGTACAGGTCTTTCACTTCCTTAGTTAAATTTATTCCTAAGTATTTTATTATTTTTGGTGTAATTGTAGATGGAGTTTTTTCCCTTAACTTCTCTTTCTGCTACTTTGCTCTTTGTGTATAGAAATGCAACAGATTTCTGTATATTAATTTTGTATCCTGATAAAAATATTTATATCCTGATAAATTTGTATCCTGATAAAAATCATTTATCATTTTTAATGGTTTTCTGGTGAAGTCTTTAGGGTCTTCCATATACAGTATCATGTTATCTGCAAATAGAGTTTTACTTCTCTGGTACCAATATGGATACCTCTTGTTTCTTTTTCTTGTCTGATTGCTGTGGCAAGGACTTCCAGTAGTGTGTTGAAAGTAAGTGGTGACAGTGAACATCCTTGTCTTATTCCTGACCTTAGAGGGAAAACTCCCATTTTTACACAAATGAGTATGATGCTAGCTGTGGGTCTTGATATATCATCCTTATTATGTTGAAGTGTGTTCCCTTTAAACACTTCAAAAGTTTCTCTCGTGAAAAATGTTGAATTTTGTCAAATGCTTTTTTTGCATCTATGGAGATGGTTATATGATTTTTACTTTTTGTTAATGTGTGTTGATTGATTTGTGAATATTAAACCATCCTTGCTTCCTTGAAATAAATCCCACTTGATTGTGGTGAATGATCCTTTTAATGTATTGTTGAATGCAGTTTGGTAACATTTTATTGAGGACCTTTGCATCTTTGTTCATCAGGGATATTGGGCCTGTAGTTTTCTTTCTTTTTTTTAGTGTCTTTGGTTTTAATATCAGGATAATGCAGGCCTTCTCAAATGAATTTGAAAGTTTTACTTCCTCTTCTGTTTTTTTGGGAATAGTTTAAAAAGAATAGGTATTAATTCTTCTTTAAATGTTGGTAGGATTCACCTGTGAATCAATCTGATCCTGGCCTTTTGCTTATTGGGAGTTTTTTGATTACTGATTCAATTTTGTTACTGGTAATTGGTCTGTTCAGATCTTCTATTTCTTTCTGATTCACTTTAAAAAAAATTTTATTGATTTATTTTTGAGAGTGCATGTGCACACAAGTTGGGGAGAGGGAGAGGGAGACAGAGAATCTGAAGCAGGCTCCTGGCTCTGAGCTGTCAGCACAGAGCCTGATGCAGGCTCAAACTCATGAACTGTAAGACCATGACCTGGGCAGAAGTCAGACACTTAACCAACTTAGCCACCCAAGCACCTCCTGATTCACTTTGGAAGATTGTGTTTCTAGAAATTCATCCATTTATTCTAGGTTGGTTACTTTGTTGACATATAATTTTTGTTGTGGTCCCTTATACCCCATGCAGGAGTGCCCTGGCCTTCTGGTGGAACTGACTAGAGCACGCCTGGGGGTTCCCAGTAGTTGGCTTGTGGATACTTGTCTCAGATCAGAAACTTCTTGGAGAATTTTTCTTAAGACTGGGAGGATGGTTGGTTCTACCCACTCCAATTATTTGAACTTTTAACTCTTCTGAGGCATTTCAATTAGTGAAATATGATGTACAATTATCTCAGTTCTATAGGTAAGTGAGCTCCATGGAGGCTCCTAAATTGATTGCACTTCCGAGAGTCTCCATTGAGAAGTCTAAAAAGACCCTGTTATTGTCAACCTCATGTTTACTGTGATAGGATCTACAATTACAAGGTATCTGGAAGGTACAATTTCCTGTTTACATTAAGTTATAGAGAATGTGAGAAACATTTCCCTGTCCTCTGCTAATGAATTTTTAAAAAGTGTGCTTAGAAGTTGATAAGAGAGTAGGTCTTAAATGTTGTCACTTCAACAAAGAAGTGGTAAAGAGTGATAAAGATGTTACTTAAAACTATAGTGGTAATCACATTGCAATAAATAATTGCATCAAATTGACACATTTTGTGCCTTAAAATTACATAGTTATATGTTAATTATATCTCAATAAAGTATGTGGAGGGAATGTAAATATTCTAAAAATTGACACAGACAAGATTCAGAATATGCTTACTGAACTAAATTTTAGTGAATTTGGTAATTCTTTTGTCAGTTCTGGAGAAGAGACTGGTGAAGGGCGAGATCAGAGTGTCAAGACAAGAACAACAAATCCTGGATTCAAGCTTTGTGTCCCTTCTGACAATGGGAGCTTGAGTAAGTCACTCACCTTGCCTGAACTTCAGTTTCTTCTATAAATGAGTATGTTAAGAACATTTATAAGCACTGATTACGTGTCAGGCACTCATCTGAACACTTTATGAATCTTTAAAGTGAATCAATGTGTAATTGTCATCACTTCCATTTTAAAGGTGAGGAAGTTGAGGCATTTGGAGAAGGGTTACCATTCCTAAGGTCACACAATTTCTAAGTGGCTCCCCTAAGATTTGAAACTGAGCACTATGCTTTAACCCTCTCTGACAAGGTCACCTGGTTTGCCTATCCTCCATTCTCCCTTCTGTTCTAAGTCTTGGGAGGATGACAAGTGTGTGGCTTCACAGCAGTGACAAGGGATCAGAGGGTGGGAAATGAGAGAGGCTGGACACCTTCTTCTTCCACTAGCCTATCTGAAGGATAGCCACAGGATACCTTTGTCAAAGGAAATATCTTTTGTCAGGTACAGTTTATCTATTCAGATTCTAGAAACTACTGTTTTCCCAGCTCTCTCGGGGCCTGCACATGGAAATAGCTCTTCACTCTTGCCAGCCTGGCATGCTGCACCATCCTTTGCTGCTAGGATCCTTGCTGATTGCACTTTATAACCTAGAAGGTTGCATACAATGTACTATACCAGAAGTAAGTTCATTTTGTGGTCACCCTATGACCATTTCGTGGTCACAACCACACTGCAGGTTCTGCTTATGTAAAGCCTCCTAGGTGGGACTCTTGGAAGGGAAAACACTGGAGCATGTTGCAAGGGACAGCTCCAGAACTGAAATACTAGAGAAAGTGGGGAGGGTGGCGAATGGCTTTGTCCTTACATGTTCTGACCAGAATTTGTAGAATTTAGGCACTCCAACTTTCCAAATTTATTTAGCTCCCACACCAAAATGTTTTCATTCACTGAATGCATTGTGAATTGACACAACCTCTTCCTTCTGCCTGGCACACTCCTTTTTGCCTGGAAAACTCCTTAGGATATCGGCATGAATGTTAGTTTCTTGCTCAAGGAAGCCTTTCCTGGAACATGCCTTCAGTTCTGCCACAATAGATCATTATCTTCATTATATGCTCTATTCGATTTTTGGAATATTTCTTCACAACACTTACCAGAGTTTATAATTATGTACTTGGTGATGATTTGACCCATGTCTACTCCCTCACTAGAAAGGGAGCTCTAGGAGGACTGATATTTCCAGAACTTTAGATACCACAAGAAGAGTGGGCAAGTAACTCCAGAATCCAGTTAGAAGGAGAATGAGGGTGCACCAGTTATTTCACTGCGATAGGCTTAAAATAATGATGGTTTTCTTTACTCTTGTTTCATAGTGTTATCCACACACCTTTTTAATTACATATCTCACCAGGCATGGGACATGTGTGTTAGAAATTGATGTCTTTTGACTTAGCCATTGCTTTTAATCTTCATCTTTCTCTTCTCCACCAAAAGTAATATTTCGAAGTTGATGAAGGTTCTTTCTGTAACTCACCTTTGTCCTACTATCTCTGTATATTGATATCATATCTGAATTTAGAATCATAAACCATTGGCTGATCTATTTCCTAATTTATTTGGATCTAAAATTTGGTACCATCTTTATTTTTTTATAGTATATTTTTATTTGGCTTCAAATTTTTCCATTTAGGTTGCACACTTGGATGAAATCCTTATTCAGATATAAGTTGCTTATTTAAATCAGCTGATATCCCATAAATGGAATAAAAAACCACTTATAAATAATAAAAATAGCATTTCTAAGTTTAGCAACAGGTTTATTATTGAATTCTGCAGGGAACTGACTGAACTTACCCCAAATACCATCCTTTTATGACCAATTTGTGTGGACAGTTATAAATAGTACAGCGAACTGTGTCTACAAGGCTAAAAGCCAAAAATCTTGAGTGTCATAAAAGGACTGTTGTTCTTTGTAAATAGACAATTATTAAATGGCATTTCTGAAACTGGATGCTGAGTAAAGTGATTTATCAGTAGACAGCCTAATTAAAAAACAAATTGTTTTGATAAAAGTTCTATTCAAAAATGGTTAGGTACTTTATATATTATGTATCTATTTATAGACATAAAAATTACTTCTATGTAGACTTGGCATTGATAAAACATTTATACTTAAAATTTATTCATTAGAAGAAATTATATAGTGTTGAGAATTTTGTCAACAATTTAGTGTAAAAATTGCACTGTCAAAAATTATTCTGTTTAGAAGTTAAATATATATTTGTTTTAAAAACTGTAACAATAAATTTATAATGGTTAAAAAAAGAATAAGAAATGTCCAAAATCTTACTATCTAGAAACAATCAGGGTTAACTTTCCTCCAAAAATATGACTCAGAGTTCTTTCCAAATTATCAAATATAGGGTACATCACCATTTTGAGCTGCTACTGTTGACAACTTCCAATTTTAAGACCAGTTTTTAAAACCAATCTTCCTGGGGCACCTGGGTGGCTCAGTTGGCTAAGCATCTGACTTCAGCTCAGCTCATGATCTTACAGTTGGTGAATTCAAGCCCCACATTGGGCTCTCTGCTCTCAGTGCAGAGCCTGCTTCAGATCCTTGTCTCCCTCCCTCTCTTTACCCCTCCCCCACTCATATATTTTCTCTCTCTCCCTCTCTCAAAAATAAATAAACATTATAAACAAAACAAAAACCTGCCTTAGCCCAGGTTCCCTATGAAACAGAACTCAAGACAAGCAATAAATGTTTATGTTTCATTTGGAAGGTGCAATCCGAAGGCAGCAAGAGTGAAGGAAAAGATGTATGAAGTAGTGAAGGATGGGAAACAATGCCACATGATGTCGTTTGCTTCATGATGAGACCATAAGAAGTAAAACCTGTTCCTTCGCAGGTACACTTGCCTGATCAAGCAGCATATACCCAGAAAAACTATATAAAGTCACACCTCAGAACAGTCTTTGAAGGGAGGAAAGGAGAAGGAATTTGTCTGCCAGCTCCCCTTCTTCTCCTCTTTTCCAATGGTCAAAGTTTTCCTCACAAGGACGTTTACTCCCTCACATTCCTTCTCATCAGTCAGCATCTTTGGCAGCCGCTTGACAAACCAGATCTGTTCTGCAGTGCAGTTCTCCATTTGAGGGGTCAGAGAGAGCCAGAGACTATAAGTGTGGCTGACTGGCCTCAGCAGGTGGACTTTTATGGTCTATATAGAGTAGGTCAGCCTTAACAATAGCTAAAGTAAAGAAAGCAATGTGAACCAGGTCTAAAAGACAGGTAAGGTTGGGTGCCTGGGTGGCTCAGTAGGTTAAGCATCTCTACCTCCGCTCAGCTCATGATCTTATGATTTGTGAATTTGAGCCCCATATCTGCTCTCTGCTGTCAGCACAGAACCTGCTTCAGATCCCCAGCCTCCTCCCCACTCCTCCATTCGCCCTCTCTCCCTCTCTTTCTCAAAAATAAATAATAATAAACATTTAGAAAAGACAGGTAAGGCTAGGAGAACCTGTGGAAGCAAATAAGATACATACTGAGGAAATATAATTTAGGTTATTTTCCAGTTTTCATTATAATAACTAAGGCTGTAATAAAAAACCATTTTACATAATACTGTGCACTTATCTGTATATTATCTTGGGAAAAATGCTTAGATGCCCATTGCTGAGCTAAACACTTCTAAATTCCAGGGAATTTTACATATTGCCTTAAGAGAAAAGAACAAGGAAAGGGAGGATATCCAAGGACTTGGGTGGAATCTAGTTTCACAGATGGTCTCTTGGCTTGGCAGCTGGCTAGATTCTGCTGCATGATTTGGAAGGAATACTGAAGCTTTGGAATCACCCCCCTTAGTTTCTCTGTTTTCACTTTTTTTTTTCTTATTTATGTACCTGATGTTTAACCTAGAGATGGTTCAACCAGGATGCTCTAGCAGAGAAATGAAGCCACTTTTCATTTAAAAATTCTTCTTTCTTTCTGGGAAGGTGCAGACTGAAGAGGGTTATATGGGGCTGACCAATGGGAGAGGGCCTACTACTCTAGTCAGTCATACCAGCCAGATAATCAGTCCTGGGGTGCGGAGCAATGCTGGGGCAGATGGTGAACTGTCCTGTTCTCCATCCCTGTCCTCCTCCTGCTAACTAGCTTGTGTCTTTGGGCAAGTCACACACTGTTTCACTTTCCTACGTCTGTTAAGTAAGAGGACTGAACTAAATTTGACTAATTCTAAGGGACACTTTGGCTTCACGATTTTGATAAACACAGAAGTACAAATTAATGAACAAAATATATCTTTTTTGGTGCTGGATTCTTCCACATCATGGAAATACTGTGAAAAACTGTTGTAAATACTAGTTACAGTGGTAAAAAAAAGAAATTAGAAACATTCCCATACGTCCAAAAGTAAAAGAATGTAGATCTTGTATCTCTTCAGGTTGGAATATCATGCAGCCATTAAAAATAGTGTTTTCAGTTGGAAAGATAAACAATAACTTAATGTAGTGGTTACTCTATAGGCCAGAGAGTGTCCTGGTGCTGATGAGAGCAGTTAACAGTGATGATAATGGTCCAGATGGTGGTGGCAGTGGTGAGAATGGTGGTGGATGGCTGGGTGGGTCAAGATGGATTGAGGCTTCTTCACACATAATTCTGTTTTGAGTTCTGTAATTCTATTTAATATTGAAATTTTTAAAAATAATTTTTCCGGACATATTTAACGACATGTTAAAATGTTCATGGTATAATGTTAAGATATTCTAAGAGCACAGTGAAGTTTTTACATATGTGTGTATGTGTATAAAATTATTCCAATTTTGTTTAAAAATGTGTAAAAAATTAGAAAAAAATACTTGGAAGTATTAACAACTACAGATAGCCCCAGATAGCCCCCAACTTATAATGGTTTGGCTTATGATTTTTCTTGACTTTACTATAGTGTGAAAGCAAGACACATTCTGTAGAAATGTTACTTGGAATTTTGATCTTTTCACAGGTTAGCTGTATGCAGTATGATACTCTCTTGTGATGCTGGGGAGTGGCAGTGAGCCATAGCTCCCAGTTAGCCCTGTAATCACAAGGGTAAACGCTTGATACACTTAAAACCATTCTGTACCCATGAGACATTCTGTTTTTCACTTTTAGCATAGCACCCAATAAATTACATGAGATACTCAACACTATTCTAAAATAAGTTGTGTGTTAGATGGGTGTGGCCCACAGTTGTGGGCCGGTGTAAGTGTTCTGAGCACAACTAAGTCAGACTAAGCTATAATGTTTGGTATGTTGGGTGTATTAAACACATTTTTTTTACTTAAACCCGCCATAAATTGAAAATATTTTATCAAGATGTAACCCCATTGTAAGTCAAGGAAAATCTGTATTTGGAGGAAATTAGCTTGAAAGTAATATATGTTTTTATTGAAGTACAATTAACATATAGTAACACATTGGTTTCAGGTGTACAGCATGTTGGTCAACTACTCAGTGCTCACTACAATAAATGTAGTTACCATCTGTCACCATACCATGTTATTACAGTAGTATTGACTATATTCCCTATGTTGTACTTTTCATCTTTGTGATGTGTTTCTTTTATAACTGGCAGTTTGTTAATCCTCTTTATCTATTTTTCACCCCCTTCCCAATCCATCTCCTTTCTGGTGATTACCAGTTCTCTGTATTTAAGATTTTTGAGGGTTTTTTGTTGTGGTTGTTTCTTCATTTGTTTTTTTTTTTTTTTTTTTTTTTGTTCCACACATAATGAAATCATATGATATTTGTCTTTCTCTGGCTTATTTCACTTAGCATCATACCCTCCAAATTGTTACAAATGGCAAGATTTCATTTTTTTTATGGATAATATTCCTGTGTGTGTGTACATCACATCTTTATCCATTCACCTATCAATAGACATGGATTGCTTTCATATCTTGGCTATTGTAAATAATGTTGCAATAAACATAAAGGTACATATATCTTTTCAAATTTGTGTTTTCATTTTTTTTTGGGGGGGGCAAATAGCCAGTAGTGGAATTGCTGGATTATATTTCTACTTTTACTTTTTTGAGGAAATTCAAACTGTCACATAGTGGCTGCACCAATGTACATTCCCACCGAGAGTTCCCTTTGCCCCACATCCTTGCCAACACTTGTTATTCTTTGTTTTTGGTACTAGTCACTTGGATAGGTGCAAAGTGATAGCTCATTGTGATTTTGCTCTGCATTTCCCTGATGATTAGTCACGTTGAGCATCTTTTCATGTCTGTTGGCCATCTGTATGTCTTCTTCAGAAACAGGTCTTTTCAGGTCCTCTGCCCATTAAAAAATTTTTTTTCATGTTTATTTATTTTTGAGAGATAGAGTGCAAGCAGGAGAGGGCCAGAGAGAGAGGGAGATACAGAATTCGAAGCAGGCTCCAGGGTCTGAACTGTCAACACAGAGCCCAATGTGGGGCTTGAATTCACAAACTGCAAAATCATGACCTGAGCCAAAGTAGGACACTTAACCAACTGAGCCACCTGGGCACCCCAGACCTCTGCCCATTTTTAAATTGGTGTGTGAGTTGTGTGAGTTCTCTATACGGTTTGAATATTAACTCTTTATCGAATTTATCATTTGCACATATCTTCTCCAGTTTATTAGGTTGCCTTTTTGTTTAGTCAATGACTTCCTTTGCTGTGCAAAAGCTTTTTATTTTGATGTTGTTCTGTTCCATGAAAGTATTTGCAAAATTACCTTGAAAGGCCAAAGGATCAGTAAGACCAAAGAAAAAGGCTGACAAGTCCAGCTTGATGAGAAATAGCTCATTTAAGGGACTTATGGACAGGTTCCAGGTGGGTGCAAGATAAATAGATCTCTGCCACCCTACCAACCACAAGAACTACTTTTCTAGCCCTAGAGGCCGGGGAATATGTGCCGGTAGACCACCTGGGAGAAAATGTAGTCCTATCTCCAGAGTATGATACTATGACCCAAGTGTGTACTTAAGGGTTATTACATATATGGTCAGACAAAAAGAATGGTGGGGGTTGTGCTCAAGAAGGATTCAGGTCACAGAGCACTTATCAGGAAATATTTGTGCAAAATGGCTTTATTCTCTTTCACATACCACACCCCTCAATTCTGGCGCTTAGAATGCCATGCGTGCACCTCTTTCATGATATCCCCTGAGCCATCAGAGTGGCCTCTTTGGGGCAGGTTTTTTGCCAGATGGTGTTTAAGTTGAAGGCATAAGCCACAGCAGTAGTGCAGACAGTAATGGGAAAAGAGATCTATACTGATGACACAACAGAGAATGAGGAATACTTTTTGCCACTGTGTCCCCAGGTTCTAAACCAGCTTGATAACCATTGGCTTAAAGTGAGCATAGGATCATTTCCTTGTAGGGGTGACACACACCATGGTAACCTGGAGTAAGGTAACCTGAAAAAGGGAGCAAATGACATATCTAGCATGAATCTCATTGTAGACCATCCACATATGTCTGTGCCCATTGCAGAGAAAGGTTTCCTTCACCTTTCCTTCACCTAAGGATAAAAGAATAAATGCTTAGTAGTTTGTCTGGGGAGAGCCTCTCCATCTTTTAAGATGATGTTAGTGGCTTCACTCTTGGTCATGAGGACAGAAGAGGTCTGAGGTTCATGAGTGAGAGGAATATAACAGACATGTTTCCTGGGGTGGAGGGGAGCAAAGAATTAGCCTATATATATAAAATTAAAGGTGGTGCAAATGACTACATTAGGTAACCACCTCAGAGTATAGAGATACCTGTCCAGAGTATGTATATATTGGCTGTTTTGTCCCAGGCTCCAGAAGGGTCAACAGAGACCATTTTAGCTGTCTAGGATATTTCTTACACTCTGGCAAGAAATCGCCTATTCATCCTGGGGTGGGGGGTTGCCATTTCAACTCCCATCCAAGTGTCCCCTCCCCCAGGAGGATGGGCTGAGAATTTGTCTCTGGCCTGCTATGAGCTCAGGAACCAGCACTTCAGGCTTTGTTTTCTGGACAACAATAGTCATAGGTGCACTGGTTTTGGTATCTAATTGTGCATAAGGGGTGGTTCCACAGCCTGTCCCAGTCAAGTATAAGAGTATAGCTTCTGGCAAGACTTTCATCCATCCATAAACTGTGGTGTCTGTGGGAGGGCTCTGAATTGCACTTTAAGAAGACCATTTTTCCCTTCAATTAGCCTGGTAGCCTATGAATTATAGGGCAAATGAAAATGCCAATGTGTGTCCCACTCACAAGCCCTGTCCTGTACATCATGTCTAGTAAAATGTGTTCCCCTGTCACTATCCTTCAGGGATATCAGTACATGACACTCAGTACTACCATGGGGTGAGATAGGTCTATGTGCTGAGATATGAAGAACAGTAAGAGGGGCAGCAGGGTCCTGTGTCCTTTCCCAGATGTTTCCATAATCCAGCTTTCCATAATGATTTCTGTAAAATTCACTAGTTGACCCAAGCCCTTTGGGTCATCCAGGTTGTCAAACCCTTATAGACAGCCCAACTATCTGTGCAGAAGGTAAGGGGCCAAAGTTTAGACATTCATACCATCCATGCAGTCCTCAATTCAGTCCCCTGTCTGCTTTTATCATCTGCAGTCTCAAATCAGGTAGTATCAGTCTGACATTGGATTACTACCACAGTCCAGCGACTAGGATTCCCCTTATTAGAGCCATCTCTATACCAAGAATCTTCAGGAACAGGGTATGTGCATTCCTTCACTTGTGAGGAAGTCTCCATAGGAAGTTCTGGGGGGGAATTAAGGATTTTATATTTTACTGGCTCCAAGACAGCATGCAATTCAGCTTCCAGTGGACCATTGGAGAGAACACTCCCTGGCTGTCAGTAAATATGCCATTTTTGCAATGTTGGGGCTTGTGCTATGGCAGATGCTGGTCTTCTGAATATATCATCTATCCATTGCTTTATAGGCAACCCTGTTTGGACAGTTACCAAAACAGTGGCCATTAAGAGCTATACTTGTTGAAAGTCCTTAAATATGCCTAATATTTGTTCAATAGTAGAAAATTGTATCTCTGTTCCCTTCCAATTGTGACCAAAAACCCAGTGAGGTTAACTTTCCATGCTGTTCCTGCCATAATGTCGAAATCAATCCATCTAGTATCACTTAGGTATCATCTAGGTTCATGGGGATACTAGATGAAGTCGTTCCTAAGGCCTATACTTAAACAACTGATGTCTGAGCTTTATCAAAGGCAGCTATTTCTACTACTTCTTCACTTCTACTCAATGCCAGTTCCCCTTTTTACCAGATGGTATAGAGGGTGCAGGCATTGTGCTAGATGTGGGATAAAGGCCTCCAATACTCAGTAGATCTAGGAACTTGAAGTTGCTTCACTGTGTTAGGGATAGGAAATTGTTGGATCTAGTCAATCACAGAGAGTGATAGTTGTCTTACCTGACCAGGTAACCCCTAAAAACTTTACTTCTAGCCCAGGGCCTCGTACTTTCTGTGGATTGATGGCCCATCCTAACTTGTTCAAATGAGAGCAGAGGCCATTCAGATAAGACTATAACAGAGACAAGTCTTCAGAGTTTAGCATCACATCATAAATATAATGAAATCTTTTAACTATGGGTGATGAGTGGGTATAAAGACAAATCATGGGCAATCACATCATGGCACATAGTGGAGCTATCCAAATAAGCTTATGGCAATACCTGGAATGTCCACTGTCAACCATCACAAGTGAAAATGCATTGGTCTAGTGACTCAGGATGCAAAAGAATACTAAAGAAAATGTTGACTAAATCCAAAACCACATGATAACCTACACCACGTACTATTTGTTCAAAGATTTGGGTGATACTAGGGACAGCAGTGTGTATATCAGGAACAAGCTTAATCATTTCTCCAAAATACATGGTCATTCTCTAGGTGCTGTCCAGTTTTTTCACAGGCCATACACAGCTATTATAGAAACTTTGTGCTGGCCTGATTATTTGTACTTTTTGCTAATTCCTGTATAGTGGCAGTTGTTACCTCAAATCCTCTTGGCAACTGCTATTGCTTTACGTTTACAGCCTGGTGCAAGAGAAGCAGTAACACAGGATCCCAAATTGTATTTCCCCTTAGGATAGCTTTAGTGAACGTAACTCGAAGGTGAAATTCTCCTGAAGAGGTTTGTAACATTTTTCTCAGGAGAATACCCATGTTTCTCAGAAAGATCCCCATGTTTTTCAGGAGAATACTCATATTTCTCAGGAGAATATATTCTCAGGTATTAAGAAAATAAAAACTTCATTAGAGGAAGGTGGGCTTTTATCTTTTCCCAAGTACACTACTGTGTGCTTCGCTAATGGTTTTTCCTCTGTCACCATCTGCCAAAGTCCTAGAGTGAGGTTCTGGATTACCATGAATTAGGGTCCCTTCTGCTCCAATATCTACTAAGGCCATAGTTTTTTGCTTATTTATTTACTTATCTTTTTTTCTGTGAACAGTAAATTGTGAGCTCTATGTGGGGCTTCTGGTTGCCCCTCATGGTTCTCACATGGAAGCAACATTGGCCCCACCTCTAGTCTCTTGGACGTGGGGTACCTAGCACTGGTAAGAAACTACCTGTGGCTTAGTTGTTTCCTCTTCTCCTCTTCTTCCTCCTCCCTCTCCCAAGGAAGGCAGTGGCCTGAGCAAAAGTCAGCTCCTTCTATAAAGCCACAAGAACAGCATGTGCTTGGAAGTCTATCTTAGGCCCTAAGATTGTACCTAAGGGTTATTATGTGTGTGGTTAGACAAAAGGAAAGAATGTGAATGAGAGGCTGTGCTTAAGAAAGCTTCAGGTCATAGAGCAGTCATCATGGCAGATTTGTCTGAGATGGTGTTAGTCTGGTTTAATTTCAACAGTTTATTTTTGCTTTCTTTTCCCTTACCTGAGGAGACATATGCATAAATACCTTGCTAAGGCTGAGGTCCAGGAGATTACTACCTATGTTTTATTTTAGGAGTTTTATAGTTTCAGGTCTCACATTTAGTTCTTTTTTAAAAAATATGTATTTTTTGTTTTTATTTTGAGAGAGAGAGAGAGGGTGCATGTAGGAGCAGGGGAGGGACAAGGGGAAAGAGAGAGAATCTCAACCAGGCTCCATGCTCAGCACAGAGCCCAGCTCGGGGCTTGATCCCATAACCCTGAGATCATGACCTGAGCTGACATCTAGAGTCAGACCTGCAACCAACTGAGCCACCCAAGAGTCCCTCACACTTAGGTATTCAATACATTTTGAGTGTGGATTTTTTGTGTGTGGTGTGATAAATTAGTCCAGTTTCACTCTTTTGCTTTAAACATGCAATCTTCATTATTTCCTCCCTTCTATTGGCTTTAGGCTTCGTCCTTCTTTTTCTAGCTCCTTTAGGTGTAATTTTAGACTGTTTATTTGAGATTTTTCTTATTTCTTGAGGTAGACCTGTATCACTACAAACTTTGCGCTTAGAGCTATTTTTGCTGTGTCCCAAAGATTTTGGACTGTCACATTTTGACTTTCATTTGTCTTCATGTATTTTTTTTATTTACTTTTTTATTTTTTTGGTTGACCTATTTATTGTTTAGTAGTATGGTATTTAGTTTTCATGTGTTTGTGTTCTTTCCATATTTTTTTCTGGCAGTAGATTACTTGTTTCATACCACTGGGATCAGAAAAAATACTTGGTGTAATTTTAATCTTCTTAAATTTATTGAGACTTGTTTTGTGGCCTAACATGTGAGCAGAATGTGCATTCTGTTGTTTTTGGATGGAATGTTCTATATAATACTGTTAAGGTCACCCAGTCTAATGTGCTGTTTCCTTATTTTCTGTTTGGGAGATCTATCTATTGATGTAAGTTAAAGTCCCCTACTATTGTTGTATTGTTGTCAATTTCTTCCTTATGTCTACTAATATTTTCTTTATGTATTTAAGTGCTTCTATGTTGGGTGCATACTTACAATTGTATGCTTTTTTCCCTTCAGCACTTCGACTATATTATGCCACTTCCTTCTGGCCTGCAAAGTGTCTGCTGAAAAAGTTGGCTAATAGCCTAATGAGGTTTCTTTGTATATAACTGTTTTCTCTTGCTACTTTTATTTTTTTATTTAAATTCAAGTTAGTTTACATGTAGTGTAGCCTTGGCTTCAGGAGTAGAACCCAGCGATTTATCTCTTATATATGAGACCCAGTTGCTCATCCTGAAAATTGCCCTCCTTAATGCTTATCAGTACCATTTAACCCATCCCTCCCACCCCCAGAAACACTCAATTTGTTCTTTGTATTTAAGAGTCTCTTATGGTTTGCCTCCCTCTCTGTAACTTATTTTTCCTTCCCTTCCCCTGTGCTCATCTGTTAAGTTTCTCAAATTCCACATATGAGTGAAATCATATGAAATATTTCTCTGACTTATTTCACTTAGCATAATACTCTCTAGTTCCATCCACGTTGTTGCAAATGGGAAGATTCCATTTTTTTATTGGCCAAGTAATATTCCAGTGTGCGTGGAATACGTATACACACACACACACCACATCTTCTTTATACATTCATCAGTTGATGGATATTTTGACTGTTTCCATAATTTGGCTATTGTTGATAGTACTGCTATAAACATTGGGGGTACACGTGTCCCTTAGAATTAGCATTTTTGTATTCTTTGGTTAAATTCCTAGTGGTGCAATTGCTGGGTTGTAGGGTAGTTCTATTTTTAATTTTTTGAGGAGCCTCCATACTGTTTTCCAGAGTGGCTACACTATACCAGTTTTACATTCCTGCCAACAGTACAAAAGCGTTCCCATTTCTCCACATCCTTACCAACATCTGTTGTTTCCTGAGTTGTTAATTTTAGCCATTCTGACAGGTATGAGATGGTATTTTATTATGGTTTTGATTTGTGTTTCTCTGTTGATGAGTGATTTTGAGCATCTTTTCATATGTCTGTTAGCCATCTGGAAATCTTTGGAAAAGTGCCTATTCATGTATTCTGCCCATTTCTTCACTGGATTATTTGTTTTTTGGGTGCTGAGTTTGGTAAGTTCTTTATAGATTTTAGATACTAACCCTTTATCTGATATGTCATTTGTAAATATCTTCTCTCATTGCATTGGTTGCCTTTTAGTTTTATTGATTGTTTCCTTTGCCGTGCAGGAGCTTTTTATCTTGATGAGGTCCCAATAGTTTATTTTTGCTTCTCTTGTTATTTTTAAAATTCTATCTTTATCATTACATCATACCCTTTTAATTATTATATATCTTAGTGTGTAACTCCTTGGATCATTTTGTTAGGGGTTCTTTGTGATTCCTAGATGTTGATGTCCATTTGTTTCCCCAGGTTAAGGAAGTTTTCAGCTTTGTTTCTTCAAATAAGTTTTATCCCTCATTCTCTTTTCTCCTTTTAGGATCCCTATAATGCAAATGTTAATATGTTTTGATGATATCACTATGTTCCCTTAACCTGTTCTCTTTTTTTTGTTCTTGGTTGCTTTCTATTACTCTGTTTTCTAGATCACTGATCGGTTCTTCTGCATCCTCCACTCTGCTCTTGATTCTGTCTACTGTATTTTTTATTTTAATTACTGAATTCTTCAGCTCTGACTGGTTCTGTTTTTTAAAAAAAATGTCTTTTAATGTTTACTTTATTTTATTTTATTTTATTTTATTTTATTTTATTTTATTTGAGAGAGAGACAGAGACAGAGTGTGAGTGGGTTAGGGGCAGAGAGGGAGACACAGAATCCAAAGCAGGCTCCAGGCTCTGACCTGTCAGCACAGAGCCCAATGCAGGTCTCGAACTCATGAACTGTGAGATCATGACCTGAGCCAAAGTCAGATGCTTTACCGACTGAGCCACCCAGGTGCCCCTGACTGGTTCTTTTTAATATTTTCTATTATTTGTTGAATTTTTCACTGGGATCATCTACTTTTTTTTCAGTCCACTGAATATTTTTATGACTATTACTTTGAATTCTTTATCAGGCATATTGCTGATCTCCGTTTCATTAAGTTTTTTACTGTTATTTTGTTCTGTTCTTTCATTTGGAACATATTCCTCTGTTCCTCATTTTGTCTACTTCTCTGTGTTTTTTCTATGCATTAGTTAGGCCAGCCACATCCCCTGGTCTTGAAAGTAGTGGCTTTGTTTAGAAGAGGTCCTATTGTGCCTTGTAGCATAGTATCTCCTGGTCTCCAAAATCAGCTGCTCCCAGAGTGTGTCCTGGGTAGGTTGCATGTGCCCTGCTGTTGTGGCTTTACCTTCAGCCACACCAACTACAGTGATCCTTTTTGCCAGCTATGGGTACACTGGGAACGGTTTGGTCCCTGTGCTGTTGAGAGGATACTCTGAGGCCACCAGAGGCTATCTGGAGGGTGAGGTTAGCAGCATAGATATCTGCCATTAGCCTCTCTGCCACAGCTGCAGAAATACCTAAAGATAGGGCTTGTTCCCTGTACAATCAGATAAGAAGTCAGGCTGCTGAAACTGTAGATGTGCTGATGTGTGAAATTATTTCCTCCTTTCCCGAGGGCAGGAGTCACTTTGGAGTGGTGCTGGTCTCAGCTGGGACTGCCAGCAGTGTGTGGTGGGGCAAGAGACACTTGGGAGGGATGTATGTCTACACAGGTGGGTTGGATGGCATGAGTCCACAGGGCAACTCTGGGGTGAGGCATGTGGTATTAGCAAAGTAGATGGAGAGAGAGTGTTGGCACTGGCTCCTGCAAGTATCCAGAGGGCAAAAGAAATGGTGTTCACCAGAACTTTTATGTCCAGAGAAATCTTCTGAAGATCCCTGTCCCTCCACACTTTCTAAGATTAGTCAATAAATCTTTTCAATGTATATCCCAGGTACTTTTCAAACTGGTACTTCTGTGCTGTGTCTTGGGTCAAGTCATTTTGTATTCTGGCTCTTTAAGGGTGGGACATAATTTCCTATGGCCCTCTCCCTACATCAAGCCCACTGATTTTTAGAGTTCCCAGAGTTATGCCTCATTGATTTTTAAATCTCCCAAAGTTAGGTCCCACTGTTTTTCAAAGCCAGATATTATGGGGTATCATCTTTCCAGTGTGGGTCCCCAGTGTGGGGGATGCCTGGTGTGGAGTCTGATCCTTTCACTTAGTGATTGTGATGCACTGCTGTTTGTGGTTAGTACCACTGGGGGATTAGTTCCCAACCATGTCTCTGCCCTTCCTATTGTTTTTGACATGGCCTCCTCTTTGTAATTAACTGTGGAAGGACTGTTGTGCTAGTCTTCAGGTCATTTTTGGAGTTAGTTTCACACATGTAGTTATTATCTCACTGTGTCTAGAGGACAAAATGAGCTCAGGATCCTCCTACTCTGCCATCTTCCTCCTATATCTGGAAGGAATATTTCTGCTTTTTATTCTTTTCTGCATTATCTAGTTTATCAGCAATGAGTGTACATTTTGTCAATAAGCAAAAATATATATTTATACATATGTGTGCGAGTATATGAGAGTGTGTGTATACCATATTTTCTTTATTCATCCATCTATTGATGGACACTTGAGTCATTTCCATGTCTTGGTTCTTGTAAACAATGCTGCAGTAAATATGAGGTGCAGACACCTTTCTGAGTTAGTGTTTTCATTTCCTTCAGGTAAATACCCAAAACTGGGATTGGTAGGTCATATAGTACTTTGTTTCTAATTTGGGGAGGAATCTCTATACTGTTTTCCCTAGTGGCTGCACCGATTTACAATCCCACCAAAATGCACAAGGGTTCCCTTTTTTCCACAATCTTCACCAACACTTATTAACTCTTTATGGGAATAGACATTCTAATAGGTGTGAAGTGATACCTCTGTGGTGTTTATTTGCATTTCTCTTATGACTAGTGATGTTGGACACTTTTTCATGTACCTGTTGGCCATCTGTGTGTCTTAGGAAAAGTGTCTATTCAGATCCTTGGCCCATCATTTTTTTAAGTTTTTATTTTAATTCTAGTTAGTTAACATACAGTGTTATTAATTTCAGGTGTGCAATATTATAATTAAACATATCCATATATCATCCAGTGCTTATCATGGCAAGGACACTCCTTAATCCCCATCACCTATTTAACTCATCCCCCTTTCCCCTCTGCTAACCATCAGTTTGTTCTCTATTGTTGAGTCTATTTCTTGATTTGTCTTGCTCTCTCTTTTTCCCTTTGTCCATTTGTTTTGTTTCTGAAATTCCACATATGAGTGAAATCATATGGTATTTGTCTTCCTCTGACTGGCTTATTTCATTTAGCATTATACCCTCTAGCTTCATCCATGTCATTGCAAATGGCAAGATTTCATTCTTTTTTATAGCTGAATGATATTCCATTGTGAATACATATACATGCACACATACACACATGTATATATATATACACACACATTGTATATGTACAAATGTACACAAATATATATGTGTGTGTATGTATATATATCACATGATCTTCATCCATCATCAATTGATGGACCTTTGGGAGGCTTCCACTTCTTAGCTACTGTAACTTATGCTGCTATAAACACAGGGATGCATGTGTCCCTTTGAATTAGTGTTTTGTATTCTTTCGGTAAATACCCAGTAGTGCAATTGGTGGATCATAGTGTAGCTCTCTTTTTAAGTTTTCGAGGAACTTCCATACAGTTTTCCAGAGTGGCTACACTACTTCATATTCCCACCAACAGTGTACAAGTGTTCTTTTTTTCTTTTTTTTTTTCTTCTTTATTTTTTTAAATGTGAAATTTATTGTCAAATTGGTTTCCATACAACACCCAGTGCTCATCCCAACAAGTGCCCTCCTCAGTGCCCATCTCCCACCCTCCCCTCCCTCCCACCCCCCATCAACCCTCAGTTTGTTCTCAGTTTTTAAGAGTCTCTTATGGTTTGGCTCCCTCCCTCTCTAACCATTTAAAAAAAAATGGGAAAAAAAAAAAGGAAAAAACCTTCCCCTCCCCCAAGGTCTTTCTGTTAAGTTTCTCACGATCCACATAAGAGTGAAAACATATGGTATCTGTCTTTCTCTGTATGGCTTATTTCACTTAGCATAGCACTCTCCAGTTTCATCCACGTTGCTACAAAAGGCCATATTTCATTCTTTCCTATTGCCATGTAGTATTCCATTGTGTATATAAACCACAATTTCTTTATCCATTCATCAGTTGATGGACATTTAGGCTCTTTCCATAATTTGGCTATTGTTGAGAGTGCTGCTATAAACATTGGGTACAAGTGCCCCTATGCATCAGTACTCCTGTATCCCTTGGGTAAATTCCTAGCAGTGCTATTGCTGGGTCATAGGGTAGGTCTATTTTTAATTTTTGAGGAACCTCCACACTGTTTTCCAGAGTGGCTGCACCAATTTGCATTCCCATTAACAGTGCAAGAGGTTTTCCATTTATCCACATCCTCTCCAGCATCTATAGTCTCCTGATTTGTTCATTTTAGCCACTCTGACTGGCGTGAAGTGATATCTCAGTGTGGTTTTGATTTGTATTTCCCTGATGAGGAGCGACATTGAGCATGTTTTCATGTGCCTGTTGGCCATCTGGATGTCTTCTTTAGAGAAGTGTCTATTCATGTTTTCTGCCCATTTCTTCACTGGTTTATTATTATTATTTTTTTTGGTGTGGAGTTTGGTGAGTTCTTTGTAGATTTTCGATACTAGCCCTTTATCTGATATGTCATTCGCAAATAACTTTCACATTCTATTGGTTGCCTTTTAGTTTTGTTGATTTTTCCTTTGCAGTGCCAAAACTCCTTTTTTCATGAGGTCCCAGTAATTCATTTTTGCTTTTAATTCCCTTGCCTTTAGAGATGTATCAAGTAAGAAATTGCTGCGGCTGAGGTCAGAGAGGTTTTGTCCTGCTTTCTCCTCTAGGGTTTTGATGGTTTCCTGTCTCACATTCAGGTCCTTTATCCATTTTGAGTTTATTTTTGTGAATGGTGTAAGAAGGTGGTCTAGTTTTATTCTTCTGCATGTTGCTGTCCAGTTCTCCCACCACAATTTGTTAAAGACACTATCTTTTTTCCATTGAATATTCTTTCCTGCTTTCAAAGATTAGTTGGCCATAACAAGTGTTCTTTTTTCTCCACATCCTTGCCAACACTTGTTGTTTCTTGTGTTGTTGATTTTAGCTATTCTGACAGGTGTGAGGTAATATCGCATTGCAATTTTGATTTGCATTTCCCTGATGGTAAGTGATGATGAGCATATTTTCATGTGTCTGTTGCCCATCATATGTCTTCTTTGGAAAAACATCTGTTCATGTCTCTTCTTTGGAGAAATGTCAGTTCATGTCTTCTGCGCATTTTTAATTGGATTGTTTGTTTTTTGGGTGTTGAGTTTTAGAAATTATATATTTTGGATACTAATCCTTTATTGGATATGCCATTTGTAAATATCTTCTCCCATTCTGTAGGTTGATTTTTAGTTTTGTTGTTTGTTTCCTTTGCTGTGCAGAACCTTTTTATTTTGATAGTTTATTTTATTTGATAGTTTATTTTTGCTTTTGTTTCCCTTGCCTAAGAAGACCTATCTAGAACAAAGTTGCCAAGTCCAATGTCAAAGAAGTTACTACCTGTGTTCCCTTCTAGGATTGTAATGGTTTCAGGCCTCACATTTGGGTCTTTGATCCATTTTCTTTCTTTGGCCTGTTGCTGTCCAGTTTCCCCAACACCGTCTGTTGAAAATACTTTTTCCCGTTGGATATTCTTTCCTGCTTTGTTGAAGATATTGACCATTTAGTTGAAAGTTTATTTCTAGGCTTTCTATTCTGTTCCATTAATCTTTGAGTCTATTTTTGTCTCAGTACCATACTGTTTTGATTTTTACAATTTTGTAATATAATTTGAAGTCCAGAATTGTGGTGCCTCCAGCTTTGCTTTTCTTTTTCAAGATTGCTTTGGCTGGTCGGGGTCTTTTGTGGCTCCATACAAATTTTAGTATTGTTTGTTCTAGTTCTGTGAAAAATGCCGTTAGCATTTTGATAGGAGTTGCATTAAATGTGTAGATTGCTTTGGGTGATATAGATATTTTAACAATATTTGTTTTTCCAATCAGTGAGTATGGAATAACTTTCCATTTCTTTGTGTCATCTTCAATTTCTTTCATCAGTGTTTTACAATTTGCCAAGCATAAGTCTTTTACTTCCTTGATTAGGTTTATTTCTAGGTATCTTATTATTTTTTATGCAATTATAAATCAGATTGTTTTCTTAATTTCTCTTTCTCTACTTCATTTGTAGTGTATAGAAGTGCAACATATTTCTGTACATTGATTTTGTATTTTACAACTTTATTGAATTCATTTATCAGTTCTAGCAGTTTTTTAGTGGAATCTTTTGGATTTTCTATATAGAGTATCATGTCATCTGCAAATAGAAAAGTTTTACTTCTTCCTTACCAATTTGGATGCCTTTTCTTTCTTTTGTTGTCTGCTGCAGCTAGGACTTCCAATACTATGTTGAATAAAAGTGGGGACAGTGGACAAGCCTTATCATGTTCCTGACCCTAGGGGAAAAGCACTCAGTTGTTCCCCATGAACAGTGACGTTAGCTGTGGGTTTTTAAATTTTTTTTTTTTAACGTTTTATTTATTTTTGAGACAGAGAGAGACAGAGCATGAACGGGGAGGGGCAGAGAGAGAGGGAGACACAGAATCGGAAGCAGGCTCCAGGCTCTGAGCCATCAGCCCAGAGCCCGATGTGGGGCTCGAACTCACGGACCGCGAGATCGTGACCTGAGCTGAAGTCGGACGCTTAACTGACTGAGCCACCCAGGCGCCCCTGTGGGTTTTTGATATATTGTCTTCATTATGTTGAGATGTGTTCCCTCTAAACCTACTTTGTCAAGAGTTTTTATCATAAATGTATGTTGTGCTATGTCACGTGTTTTCTCTGCATCCATTGAAATGATCATGTGATTCTTATCCTTTCTCTTATTGATGTGATCTATCATGTTGATTAATTTGCAAATATTGAAGCACACTTGAAATTCAGGAATAAATCTTACTTGATTGTGGTGAATGATTTTTTAAATGTATAGCTGAATTTGATTTACTAGTATTTTGTTGAGGATTTTTGCATCTCTGTCCATCAGAGATAATGACCTATAGTTCTCTTTTTTAGTGGTGTCTTTATCTTGCTTTGGTATCAGGGCAATGCAGGCCTCATAGAATGAATTTGGAAGTTTTCCTTCCTCTTATACTGTTTGGGATACCTTGAGAAAAATAGGCATTAACTCTTCTTTAAATATTTGGTGGAACTTGCCTGTGAAGCTGTCTGGCCCTGGACTTGTGTTCGTTGGGATTTTGATTGCTGATTCAATTTTTTTTGTTGGTTATTGTTCTGTTCACATTTTCTATTTCTTCCTCCTCCAATTTTGGTAGTTTATATGTTTCTAGGAATTTATCTATTTCTTCTAGGTTGCCCAATTGACATAAAGTTTTTCATAATATTCTCTTACAATTGTTTGTATTTATATGGTATTGGTTGTTTTTTTCTCCTCTCCCATTTGTAATTTTATTTATTTGAGTTCTTTATCTTATTGATAAGTCTGTGGAGGTTTATCAGTTTTGTTAATTATTTTTAAGGGACCAGCTCCTGGTTTCATTGATCTGTTCTATTGCTTTTTAAGTTTCTATATTGTTTATTTCTGCTCTTTTATTATTTCCTCCCTTCTGTTGGTTCTAGGTTGTGATGGTTGTTCTCTTTCTGGATCCATTAAATGTAAGGTTAGGTTGTTTATTTCAGATTTTTCTTGCTCCTTGAGGTGACCTGTATTGTTATAAACTTTCCTCTTGGAACCACTTTTGCTGCATCCCAAAGGTTTTTGACCATTGTGTTTTCATTTTCATTTATTTCCATGTACTTTTTAATTTCTTCTTTTATTTCCTGATTGAATCATTCATTGTTTACTAGCATGTTATTTAGCCTCCATGTATTTGTGATGTTTCCAGATATTTTCTTGAAGTTAACTTCTAGTTTCATAGTGCTGTCGTCAGAAAAGATGAAAGATATGATTTTAATCTTCTTGAATGTGTTGAGGTTTTTTTTGTGGACTAATATGTGATCTTCTCTGGAGAATGTTCTTTGTACACTTGAAAAGAATGTATATTCTGTTTTATGATGCAGTGTTCTGAATATATCTGTTAAATTTATTTGTTCCACTGTGTCATTCAAAGTCATTGTTTCCTTGTTGATTTTTGTTTAGATGATCTGTCCATTGATGTAAGTGGAGTGTTAAAACCCCCAAATATTATCATATTATTACTTATTTCCTTTATGCTTGTTAATAACCATTTTATGTATTTGGGTGCTCGTATGTTAGGTGTGTAAATATCTACAATTGTTATATCTTCTTGTTGGATTGTCCCCTTCCTTCTTTGTCTCTAGTTATAGAGCTTGTTTTAAAGTCTGTTTTGTTTGTGGCCAACTAATCTTTGACAAAGCAGGAAAGAATATCCAATGTCTCCTCAACAAATGGTGTTGGGAAAACTGGATGGCAACATGCAAAAGAGTGAAACTGGACACTTTCTTCCACCGTACACAAAAATAAATTCAAAATGGATGAAAGACCTAAATGTGAGACAGGAAATGATCAAAATCCTAGAGGAGAACACAGGCAGAATCCTCTTTGACCTTGGCTGAAGCAACGTCTTACTAGACATGTTGCTGAAGGCAAGGGAAACAAAAGCAAACATGAACTATTGGGATTTCATCAAGATAAAAAGTTTTTGCATAGTGATAGAAACAATCAACAAAACTAAAAGACAGCCTATGGAATGGGAGAAGATATTTGCAAATGACATATCTGATACAGGGTTAGTATCCAAAATCTATAAAGAAATTACCAAATCCCAAAAACAAATAACTCAGTGAAGAAATGGGCAGAAAACATGAATAGACACTTTTCCAAAGAAGATATCCAGATGGCTAACAAACATGAAAAGAGGCTCAACATCACTCACCATCAGAGAAATATGAGATACTACCTTACACCTGTAAGAATGGCTAAAATTAACAATACAAGAAACAACAGGTGTTGCTGAGCATGCAGAGAAAGGGGAACCCTCTTGCACTGTTGGTGAGAATGCAAACTGGTACAGCCACTATGGAGAACAGTACGGAGGTTCCTCAAGAAACTAAAAATAGAACCACCCTATGATCTAGCAATTGCAGTATAGGTATTTACCCAAAGGATAAAAAAATACATACTTGAAGGGGTACATGCACCCCAATGTTTATAGCAGCATTATTAATAATAACAAAACTATGGAGAGAACCCAAATGTCCATTGACTGAAGAATGGATAAGGAAGATGTGGGGTGTGTGTGTGTGTACGTATGTATTATATAATATATAATGGAATATTACTCAGCCACCAAAAAGAATGAAATCTTGTTATTTGCAATGATGTGGATAGATCTAGTATGTATTAGGCTAAGCAAAATAAGTCAATCAGAGAAAGACAAATACCATATAATTTCCCTCATATGTGGAATTTAAGAAATGAAACAGATGAATGTATGGGAAGGGAGGGAGGAAAGAGAAGAGAGGGAAACAAATGACAAGAGACTTTTAACGATAGAGAACAAACTGAGCATTGATGGAGAGAGTGGGTGGATGATGAACTAGATGGGTGATAGGTATTAAGAAGGGCACTTGTGATGGGCACTGGCTGTTGTATATAAGTGAATCATTGAATTCCACTCCTAAAACCAATATTGCACTGTATGTTAACTAACTAAAACTTTTTAAAAAGTCTATTTTGTCTGATATAAGCATTGCTACTCCAGCTTTCTTTTGACATCCATTTACATAACGTGTTTTCTATCCACTCACTTTCAATCTGCAAGTGGCTTTAGGTGTAAAATTAGTCTCTTGGAGGCAGCATATAGATGAGTCTTGTTGTTTTTATCCACTCTGTCACCCTATGGCTTTTGACTGGAGCATTTGGTCCATTTACATTCAAAGTAATTATTGATAGGTATGCATTTATTGTAATTTTGTTATTTTTATTTAGTGGTTGTTTCCGAAGATTTTCTCTGATCCTTTCTTGTCTTTCTCTCCTTCGTGGTTTGCTGATTTTTTTAGTGATATATTTGGGTTTTTTTCTCTTTATTCTTCATATATTATTAGTGGTTTTTGATCCATGGTTACCATTAGGTTTGTCTATAACCTCTCCTGCATATAGCAGTCTATATTAAGTTGATGGTCATTTACATTTGAACCTATTCTTTTTCTCTTCCTCACATTTTAGGTAAATGTCATATTTTCACATCCTTTTGTTTTGTTAGTTCTATGACTTATTTTTTATAGAAATATTCATTTTTATTACTTTTGTGTTTCCTGTCTTTATACTACCACTTTTGGTCTCTCCTTTCCACTTAAAGTGTCCTCTTTAATATTTCTTGCCAGGCTGATTTAGTGGTCATGAGATTTAGTATTTATTTTCTTTTTTTTTTTTTTTTTTAATTTTTTTTCAATGTTTTTTATTTATTTTTGGGACAGAGAGAGACAGAGCATGAACGGGGGAGGGGCAGAGAGAGAGGGAGACACAGAATCGGAAACAGGCTCCAGGCTCCGAGCCATCAGCCCAGAGCCTGACGTGGGGCTCGAACTCACGGACCGCGAGATCGTGACCTGGCTGAAGTCAGACGCTTAACCGACTGCGCCACCCAGGCGCCCCTAGTTTTTATTTTCTAAGTAACTCTTTATCTCTTTCTATTCTGGATGATAGCCTTGCTGGATAGAATATTCTTAGCTGCATATGTTTCCCACTCAGCACTTTGAACATATTATGCCGCTCCCTTCTCGTTTGGAAAGTTTCTGCTGAAAAATTATTTGCTACACCTATGGGTTTTCCTCTGTGTGTTACTATCTTCTTTTGTCTTGCTGCTTAAAAGTGTTTTTAATCACTAAAATTTAATCACTAAAATTTAATCACTAAATTTTGCAAATTTAGTTACAACATGTCTTTGTGTGGATCTGCTTTTGTTAATTTCTGATGGAGGTTCTCTGTGTCTCCTGAATCTGGATATCTGTTTCCTTCTCCAGATTTGGGAAGTTTTCAGCTACTATTTCTTCAAATAACTTTTCTGCCCCCCCACCCCCACCCTTTCTGTCTCTTCTTATCTTGGGACTCCTGTAATATGAATGTTATTATG
Source organism: Panthera onca (assembly GCF_046562875.1). Taxonomy (NCBI): domain Eukaryota; kingdom Metazoa; phylum Chordata; class Mammalia; order Carnivora; family Felidae; genus Panthera; species Panthera onca. Next base: position 50,642,245 of record NC_138343.1, read on the forward strand.
TTTGATGGAGTCAGTGAGTTCCCTAAGTCTATTCTTGTTTTGCAGAATTCTTTCTCTATTTTGTTCATCTTGATTACTTTGCATCACTCTGTCTTCTATATCATTAATTTGTTCCTCTGCTTCTTCCTATTCATTTTGTCAAGCGTGTTTCTCTTTTTATTTATTGAGTCCCTTATCTCTGCTGAGTTGTTCCTTATCTGTATATTAAGGGTCTCACTGATGTCTTCCACTCTTTTCTCAAGTCCAGTTAGTATCTTTATGATCATTGATTTAAATTCTCTATCACACATATTACTTATATCTGTTTTGCTTAAATCTCTGGCTGTGGCCTTGTCATATTCTTTCATTTGGGGTAAATTTCTCTGTCTCCTCATTTTGTCTGCCTCTCTGTGTCTGTTTCTGTGTGTTAAGAAAGTCAGCTATGTCTTCTGCTCTTGAAAGTAGCTATTTTCTGAAGAAGAGGTCCTGGAGTGCTCTGCAATGCAGTGTCCCCTGTACACCAGAACCTGGCCCTTCAAGAAAGTATTCTATGTGTGTTGCTTATGCCCTACTGTTGTGTCTGAGTCACTTTTCCTTTCAGTGTAGTCATCTGCACTGACACACTGCCTGTTGTCAGCTGTGCTTACTCTCTGGTGTTAGTGGGATGTAAACAGGCTAGCTCTGAGGGGCAGCTTGGGAGTGGGGCAGCAATATTAGCAAATTTTGTCCTGGGCCACTAGTCATATACCAGACCTCTGAAGTGCTCTGGTACCTGGGGGCTGTGTACCATTGTGGCCAGGGCATGAGGGCACAGTGTGCAGTGATGGCTGGGCTCAACTGGGCCTGGTGTACCACAGTGGCTGGGACCAAGTGACTGGGTGTGGCACCATGCCTGGCTACAGCATGAATCAGCAGCTGTGCATCTGGCAGCTGGGCATGGTGCATGGCAGTAGTGACTCAGCACAGTGAGTGGCCTGGGTGCTGCACAGTGGCTGGACAGTGCTGACGGCTGTGTACCAGATGGCTGTGTAGGGCAATCCTTCATGGCTTTAGCAAAATTTGCCCTGAGCCCAGGGCAATCCACAATTCTGAAGAACTAAAGTACATTTAAACTAGATGGAGATTATTTCAATTCAGGTGGTGGTTTGAGTACAAACCTTTATTATTTCTCCTCAGACTCCATTAAAATGATGGTAAGGAATTTTTTTAAAAAATTTTTTAACGTTTTTATTTATTTTTGAGACAGGGAGAGACAGAGCATGAACAGGGGAGGGTCAGAGAGAGGGAGACACAGAATATGAAACAGGCTCCAGGCTCTGAGCTGTCAGCACAGAACCCGACATGGGGCTCGAACCCATGGACTGCGAGATCGTGACCTGAGCCGAAGTTGGCCGCTTAACCGACTGAGCCACCCAGGCGCCCCAGGAATTTTTTAAAAGCTATAAACCTACAAAAATTCAGGGGCATCACAAAGCAAATGTTAAATGACAATCTAAGTCAAAGAAATCAAATACTAAAATAAGTACAGAAGTAGGCGACTGAACAGCAGACCACATAGAACTTTCAGATTCAAAACTCAGAAGTGATGGGTGGGGCGGAAATCGATGGGACTGACTGAAGATTCAGATGCAGATAACATCGCTCCATATGCCCACCCCTTATCCTTCATCATCTTCAAAGCCAGATAAGCATTAATTCCTTGGTCAAAAATTTGCCTGGAGGGTTTCTTTTCCTTAAGAAATAGAACAAACTGGGGCACCAGAGTGGCCCAATCGGTTAAGCCTCCAGCTCTTGGTTTTGGCTTAGGTCATGATCTCACAGTTTGAGCCCCATGACAGGCTCACCCTGATAGTGTGGAGCCTGCTTGGGGTTCTCTCCCTTTCCCCCCTGCCCCTCCACCTGCTTGTGCTTTCTCTCTCTCTCTCTCTCTAAGTAAACAAATAAACTTAAAAAAAAAGAAGAAATAGAACAAACTGACAGGGATAAACTAAGATGACTAGTGTTGCTTTGGTGTCCCTAAGTAAAGTCCTCATTCTGGCATTTGGGCACCCCAAGCTCTCTTCAACTTATTCTAAAGTGAAGCCAACGTAAAGGCTGTTTGATCTCTGTTCACTTCCTAGGTGAAAGGACCCTGGAACAGGACAGTCACCCACATCACAAAAGAGAAAGTGGAACCCAGATATTCTGAGTATGCAGCTGCTTCTTAGCTGAGCAGCTGTTTTCCCCTGTATTCATTAAATGACAGGAAAATGAATTAGCCAGACATCAACATGTAAAGTCATAGAAGAAAAAACACTATCAAATATAATGAAAAGAAAGTAAAGAAATCACATATATGAGGTGAGAACAATGGAATATCTGAACGGCACTTCCAAGCATTAGCAAGATGAAAGAAAATGCATACACATTTTGCAAGACTGATACAGAAATACAGTCCTATCTATATGAATATATATATATATATATATATATATATATATATATATATATATATATCTCCATATTCATATATAGTGAAATGGAATATAGCAGGCAAAAGACAAAAACTCAACATAGTAAAAAAAGCAACTCAGAACATTCCCACCTAGTGCTTATCAAGAGATGGCAGACTGAGGTGAATAAACTTAGAAACAGATCAATGTATAATGAAAATTTACTTTTTAATACAATCAGTAGTTTGGATTCAGTAAATAATATCGTGACAAGTTGTTATCCATGTAGAAAAAAATAAAGTCAGATTACAAAACTCATGGCTTTACAGAGCTAAAGAAACCAAATAAATAGAAATAAAATAAAATAAAATAAAATAAAATAAAAAGAAACCAAATAAAATTACTGAAACATATTTTTATAATTTTGAGTTATGGGCAGTCTTCTGATGAAAATAGAAACCTCCAAACATCTGTGAAGGAAAAGACAGATGGATTTGAATATTCAAAAATTTGTGAACAATGAAAGCATAATTACATTTATAAGTTTTAAAAAATAATTGATTTAACAGGAAAGCCAAGAGAAAGAGTGAATAGTCAGCATCTGACATTCAGAATAGGATTTTGCTATAAGATATCAGCATAGCAAGAGGCAGAAACTGGAGAATGACCATAGCATTTTCACCTTAGAGAGGTCTTAGCCAGACAGGAGGATAAGCAGAAAAATCTCACAGCTTTCAGTCCTGAGGGATCATGGGAAGAGAACGTGGGCAACATGGCAGGAGAGTAGATAATGAAACACATGTTCTAAGAGAGGAGGGTCATGGCAGATCATTTGAGGGGAACACCAGAGGCAGAAAGGCTCCTTTATCCTGTATATGAGTCTTGGAGGAGACAGCTGTGCAGAGGTCCTGTGCACTTGTTGGTGATGGCCAATAAGGTTAGGAGAGGGTGAGAAGTAAGGAGAGAGTTCTGTGTTTCTGAGTGTCTGGGATTCTTCAAGTGGATACACTGAGCTGAAAGCCATGGAGCCCATCATAAGGAGGGTGAGTTGAACCTTGCCCCAAACCCTAACTGTTGGTCGTGTGGGCTAGAGGGCAGGATAAAACATGTGGCAGATGCCCAGTGGAGTCTGCAGTTCTCGTAAGCTAGGGGAAGCCAAGACAGTGGTAGTAGCAGGTGGGGGAGGAGGGTCCTGCTAGGGTTCTTTCTAAACTGAGAATAAATCAACCTTGGTGTCACCAGCTGAAGATGCCAAAAGTAGATGCTTATAGAACACATGGGGCTTGGATGGGCCAACTGTAACCCAGTGGGTGCCAACCCAGCCATTCTGCAGATGTACATTCCTTGGGACCATTTCACTCTGTCCTTGTCATTTCACTCTGAGCTCACATTAGTGCATCCCCTAGAATATACTCCTATCTTAGGAGAAGGAGGAGTAAAGGTAGAGAGAGCGGTGGCAGGGCACATGGAAGACTGACCAATTGTCTCCTAAAAGTGAGCATTTCCTAAAATGACTGCTTAAATTGTTAAATGAGATTAAGAGGTAAATTGGTCTGACAGTTATCTCTCCTCTTTAGCAAGTAGGGCTCATGAAGGTGATGGACAGTAGACAAAATAAAGAAACTACGTTCTCTGTGCATATCAAAGGTTGTGATTCCTTTACATCAGCAATATATTAGAGATAATTTCAAAAATATAACAAAGAATTAATGTTTTTAATAAGAAAAAGACATAACAGTAGGAAAACTAGCAAAAGATTGGAAAAGGCGATTCACAGAAGATAATAAAAGGGTCCATACCTATATGAGAAAAGAGGTGCTCAACATTTCTTAAGGAACAATAAAGAGGCATTTTTTTGTCAGTATATTGGAAAACAAGAAAAAGGCTGATCATCTTCTGGCATATTTGCTAACATAAATGTTTGCTAAGGTTTTTTTCTTAATGTTTATTCATTTTTGAGAGAGAGCACGAGGCAGAGCACCAGTGGGGGAGGGGCAGAGAGAGAATGGGAGACACAGAATCTGAAGCTGGCTCCAGGTTCTGAGCTATCAGTACAGAGCCCAATGTGGGGCTTGGACTCACGAGCCTTGAGATCACCACCTGAGCTGAAGTTGGACGCCTAACCAACTGAGCCAACAAGGTGCCGCTGTTAAGGTTTTTAATACTGTGGTCGACTAGATGATTGAAAATCCATGTGAATTCTATTTAAGGTCATTGGTGAAGTCAACATACAGTCCTCCAGAAGAGATTCAGGAAGCCCAGAATCCAGTGGCAGTTCTAAAACAGATTTCTTCAGTGCTTTAGGTATAGACTTTCAGTGCCTTATTCTCCATATAAAACTTAAGGAGGACGAGACCTAGTTTTTCTGTGTATCACTGAAAGGGGATCAAGATTAATGGCCTAACATAGAAAATGTTTTCAGCTCCTTGAAAGACTGGGCACATTATTCAATGTCTGAATCTATAATATCTGGTAAAAATCAGTCTAACTCACTTAATTTAAAGAATGCTCTCTTAAAACCATTAAATTTTAGAACTGAGTGTTTAAACCTGATCTCAGTTTTTCAAAGTGCCCTTCAGACAGATTGTGTTAACTCACGCTTAGGAAATGGGTTGAATCTTAGAGTGTATAGATTTAGAAGCCACATAAAATATTAACCAAAGTACACAACTATTGTACTTGTCTCACATGTGAACACACCCTGTCCTCACCCTAAGGCTACTCTGTAGTTAGTTTCTTTAAGTTAGCAATGAAACATTACAAAAAATGTTTTATTGCTCCAATTTTTAAGCTTTTCCAGTGCTAACACATGTTATTTTTCTGAAGTATGCTAAAATCAAATTTCTCAGGTCTCATGCTGCCTTCTTTAGCAGCATTTAAGGAAGGATCTTTTGTACATCTGTGAAAGATGAAAAATAATTCAGATCACAAGCCATGCTTTTTTCTTCTTAAAATTTAAACCACGTACAACTTTGGTGCAAATTGTGTTGGATAAGTTCATCTAAATTACACTAACCAATATAAGTGTATTCCTGTAAGAATAGTTGTGTTAAAATAAACTATATTAAAAAGCAAAAAGAAAAAGCTCACCTAGAATCCATCCTGAGCAGTGGACCTCTGTCCTAATCCTCTTTATAAAAATACCAAACAGGGGCGCCTGGGTGGCGCAGTCGGTTAAGCGTCCGACTTCAGCCAGGTCACGATCTCGCGGTCCGTGAGTTCGAGCCCCGCGTCAGGCTCTGTGCTGACGGCTCGGAGCCTGGAGCCTGTTTCCGATTCTGTGTCTCCCTCTCTCTCTGCCCCTCCCCCGTTCATGCTCTGTCTCTCTCTGTCCCAAAAATAAATAAAAAAAAAAAAACGTTGAAAAAAAAAAAAATTAAAAAAAAAAAAAAAATACCAAACATAAAAATATCCTTTGTGTGTGAACTGTTACACTTCATTTATTTCACCCTCAAGATTCCAATTCCACTTTATAGATGAGATGCCTGAGGTTTGGACAGATTACGTAACTTGGCCAAGGTCTGAGATGCTAGAGACCACAGGTTGAAAAACCCTCCTCTACTCCGCCACTTCCTTCTGAAAACAGAGAAGCTACATTTTAATCTATTTTAAATACTGAGCTTTTGTTCCTGATGCTGTTAAACGCCTTCCACATAGGCTTTAGGTAGCTAATTTAAATGCAGTTGTAAAAGTGTTACTTCTCTGCTTGAAACCACAGCATACCTTCCCCTCAGGGTCCCCCAGACCAGCAACATCAGCATCACTTGGGAATTGCTAGAAATGCAAATTCTCAGGCTCTACCTTAGACCTACTAACTCAGAAGTAGAGGATGAGTCCAAGAAATGTGGATATAAACAAACTCTCTGGGTAATCTAATGCTGCATGCTGGAGCTTGAGTTTTAGATGACACTCAAGACCCATGTGTGATTAGGCTAACTTCCCTAGTTTACCTTGCCATTCATTGCTTCTCTCATCAAACTGCATTTTTTTAAATGTTTATTTATTTTTGAGAGACAGAGACAGAATGCAAGCGGGTGAGTGGCAGAGGGAAAGGGAGACAGAATCTGAAGCAGGCTCCAGGCTCTGAGCTGTCAGCACAGAGCCAGAGGCGGGGCTTGAGCTCAAGAACCATGAGATAATGACCTGATCTAAAGGCAGACACCTACATGAACTGAGCCAACCAGTTGCCCCAAACTGCATTTTTGTGTCCACTAAATATAACACAGCTTTTTTCTGTCCAAGAACAGTGTCACCTGGTGGTAAAGCACAAGGAATCTTGAACCAGACTGCCTAGCCTTGAAAGCTACCTATGTCGTTTACTTGTAGTGTGTGTGACCTCAGTCAAGTTACCTAAGCTGAGTCTTAGTTTCCCCATGTATAAAATGGGGATGAAGGTATTAATAGTATCTATTTCATTTGTTGTCATAAGGATTAGGTGAATCAGTATATGTGGAGCACTTAGAATAGTGTCTAGCACATAGTAGGTATTCTAGAAATAAATTGCCATATTTGTTTGTTGCATTAGTTTCCTGTAGTTCTTGTAACAAATGACCACAAACTTAGTGCCTTGTAAACAACAGAAACTTATCTTGCTCAGTTCTGGAGGCCAGAAGTTCAGCATCAGTTTTGCTAGGCTGAAATGAAAGTGTCCGCAAGGCAGCAGCCCCTCCAGGGGCTCTGGGGGAGAATCCATTCCTGGTCTCTTTCAGCTTCTAGTAGCAGCCTGCATTCCTTCACTATGGTCACATCATACCAATCTCTGCCTGCATTTTTAAAGTACCTTCTCTTGCTGTATGTATCCTCCTTCTGCCTCTCTCTTAAAAGGTTAGTTGCGACTGGATTTAGGGCCCACCCAGAAAACCTAGGATAATCTCCCCAGGTCAAGATTCTTAATTTAATCACATCTGCAAAGACCCCTTTTCTTTATAACATTTGAAGGTTCCAAGGATTAGTACTTGACCCTATTGAGTGGCCCTTATTCAGCCTGCTACACTTGTGTTATCCTGTCTACCTGTAGCATACTCTTTTCTCTCTGTTTCCTCCTTCTCTTTGAGACTCAGAGTGCAGAGTTGGCCTCCTTAAGGAAGCCTTCCTTCACTTTCCCAGTGCCAGATTTAGTTCAGCTCCTCTGTGCTCCCATAATGTCCTGAATATACCCCTATCGTTGCCTTCTTCTTTTTTTTTAATAGACTTTATTTTTAGAGCAGTTTTAGGTGTACAGGAAAATTGTGTAAAAAAGTATAGAGTTTCCATACACTTCTTTTTCCTGCCCTCTCTTTATAGTTTCCCCTATTATTAACATTTTGCATTAGTATAATACCTTCATTATAATTGATGAACCAATGTTGGTTCATTATTATTAACAAAGGTCCATAATTTACATTACAGTTCACTCTAACTGTTATATAGTTCTATGGGTTTTGACAAATACATGTCTTGCGTCCACCTTGACCTTATCATACAGAATAGTTCAAACTGTACTAAAAGTGTCCTGTGCTCTACCTAATCATGCCTCTCCCCATCCTCCTGAGCTCTTGACAACCACAGATCTTTTTACTGTCTTTATAGTTTTGCCCTTTCCAGAATGTCATATAGTTGGAATCATACAGTATGTGGCCTTTTCAGATTGGTTTCTTTAATTTAGCAATGTTCATTTAAGTTTTCTCCAAGTCTTTTTGTGGTCTGCAAGTTTATTTCTTTATGTTGCTGAAAATATTCCATTGTTTGGATGTACCACAATGTATCCATTCACCTATTGAAAGACAATTTAGCTGTTCCCATATTTTGGCAATTTTGAATAAAACTGTTATAAACATACATGGGAAAGTTTTTGACTGAACATACGTTTTCAACTCCTTTGGGTAAAAGTGCAATTGCTGAGTTGTATGGTAGCAGTATGTTTACTTTTGTAAGAAACTGTCAAAATACCTTCCGAAGTGTCTGTACCATGTTGCAATCCTCCCAGCATTGAATGAAAGTTCCTGTTGCTCCATATCCTCACCAGCCTTTGGTGTTGTCAGTATTTTGGATTTTAGCCATTTTAATAAGTGTGCAATATTATCTCATTGTTCTAATTTGCAATTCCTTGATGATATGAGACATAGAACACCTTTGATATGCCTATTTGCCATCTTTTTGGGTGAGATGTCTGTTCAAATCTTTTGCCCATTTTTAAATTGGGTTGTTTTTCATTGCTGCATTTAATAATTCTTTGTATAGTTTGATATAAGCCTTTTATCAGATATGTTTTAGGTTATAAACTCTCCTTGTTTGTGGCTTATCTTTTTGTTCTCTCTCTCTCACTTTTTTTTTGATGTTTCAAGAAACTTTCTTTCTTTTTTTAAATACAATTTATTGCCAAATGGGCTAACATACAGTGTCTACAGTGCACTCTTGGTTTTGGGGGCAGATTCCTGTGATTCACCCAGTGCTCATCCCAACAAGTGCCTTCCTCAATGCCCATCATGCATTTTCCTCTCTCCGCTGCCCTCCCCCAACAACTTTCAGTTTGTTCTCTGTATTTAAGAGTCTCCTATGTTTTGCCTCCCTCCCTCTCTGTTTGTAACTATTTTTTCCCCTTCCCTTCCCCCATGGTCTTCTGTTAAGTTTCTCAAGTTCCACATATGAGTGAAAATATGGTATCTGTCTTTCTCTGACTTATTTCACTTAGTGTAATACCCTCCAGTTTGACCCACATTGTTGCAAATGGCAGGATTTCATTCTTTTTGATTGCTGAGTAATACTCCATTGCATATATATACCACATCTTCTTTATCCATTCATCCATCGATGGACATTTGAGCTCTTTCCATGCTTTGGCTATTGTTGATAATGCTGCTATAAACATTGGGGTGTGTGTGTCCCTTCGAAACAACACACCTGTATCCCTTGGATAAATACCTAGTAGTGCAATTACTGGGTCATAGGGTAGTTCTATTTTTAATTTTTTGAGGAACATCCATACTGTTTTCCAGAGTGGCTTTGCCAGCTTGCATTCCCATTGATTTCTCTTTCTGTTGCTTCATTATTGGTGTATAGAAATGCAACCGATTTTTTTTTCCACTTTACATTCTGCCATGCCTCTCTGGCACTCAGCTAGGATTCTAACCCGGATGTCTTAAAGGATCCCACTCCATGTGCCTGGGTTCTGGGGAAGTGCCACTCCACCCCGCCGATATATGTCCTCTGGCTGACAGACACAAGCAATCTTTTTCCTTGAACGGTTATATACCTTCTTTCCACAGCATTCCAGGGAGGGAATCGCTTTCTCCCACTGCAGACTGCGCTTCTGAACTAGTTACTGAGCCCGGGGCTGGTTTCCCTCCTCCCTAGGTGCATGAACAAGGCATCCGGACCCAGTCCGGAGAAAGCCCTGCAGTTAGAGATTGGATCTTTCTCTGTCCCTGTCCATGGTTTTTCTCTTGTCCAAATACAGTCCTACACTTTTATAGCCTTTCCTTCTCTTCCCTCTGTCTCTCTGCAGAAGGGGATCCCTCCCCTCCATGCCTACACCACCCATTTTATCTCTCCCAGTTCACAATCATGCACCTATGTCCCACCAGGTTGTCCCTGTGGGCCCCTGGAGACGTCTCTGTCACTCTGCAGCCAGGACTCTTGGAATTTAAAGTCTTCTGGCCTCAAGACTGCTGTGTTTGAGGGATGAGGGAACTTCAGATCCCCCTATTTGTCTGCCATGTTGGATCTCTAATGTTCATGTTTTCTCTTAACAGTTTCTTTTGCAGAGCAGTTTTTTTGAGTAATATTTATTTATTTATGGCACGATTTTTTAAAGTTTATTTATTTTGAGAGAGAGAGTGCACACATGAGTGGGAGATGGGGGGCGGGGAGAGAGAGAGAGAGAGAAAGGGAAAATCCCAAGCAGGCCCCATGTTGTCAGCACAGAGCCCAATGTGGGGCTCAAACTCACGAACCGTGATATCATGACCTGAGCCAAAATCAGGAGTTGGATGCTCAACCAACTGAGCCCCCAATGTTTTTATTTTTGAGAGAGACAGAGCATGAGCAGGGGATGGGTGGAGAGACAGGAAGACACAGAATCTGAAGCAGGCTTCAGGTTCTGAGCTGTCAGCACAGAACTTGATCTGGGGCTAGAATTCACTAGCCACGAGATCATGACTTGAGCTGAAGTTGGATGCTTAGCCAACTGAGCCACCCAGGCTCCCCGCAGTTGTTTTTAATTCTAATAAAGTACAGTTGATCAGTTTTTTTTCTCATGGATTGAACTTTTGGTTCTATATCTAAAAAAACCATTGCTAAACTTAAATTCACTTAGATCCATCTAGATTAAACATATAAATATTTATCTAGATAAATAAATGTATCTAGACTTCCCACCTATCTTTCAGTAGTTTTATAGTTTTGCATTTTACATTTAGTCTCTTTGACTAAATGTCACTTTAGTGACTTTTGACTTATGTCACTGTCTTTTTATTGTTCCTGTCTCCTGCTTTATTTATCTATGTCTTTGACTCTTCTTGGAGATTATGGATATCTTAGTTGTTCTAGTACTCTTAGCATTAAGCAGGCTTCAAAAAATAAGTTAGAAGGAAACTTCATCTTGCTCAGCAACTCAACCATTCTCAAAAGCAACATGGCTGCTCGAGGCTTACTAGCCTTGAAGAAAAGATGCAGAACTTTTATGTTTGAACCTCTGCTCACATGCTATCATGAACATGAAACATTAGTTCCCCAACCTCCAAGGACATGTGCATTCCTGCAGGAGGGCCTTGAGTATCAACAGTGCTGTCTCATTAAAAGGCCAAAAATAGAGGAAGCCTTTATTTTCATCGGAACTAGAATTACTTCCAGTGGCACCCTACAAAAGAATGTCCTGTCGTAGGAGGTCAAGGCGAGGTTGGAAAAACCAAGGTTTAAAGGTTATTGGGTATTCTCCAATCAATTCAATGTGATTCACAGTTTCTTGGGTTATTATTTATCTATTTATACACCTATGGATTTAGAAATAAAAGCAAGCCCCTTAATCAGGGGAAAAATACAGAATACTTTTTTGTTGCTGTTCTCAAGCTGAGAAGTATCTGTAGTAACCTCAATTTTCTTTTTCCTGGAGAGGTATATGGAAAAATAAAATGTTCAAATTTTTTGGTACAGTGATCAAATAGCATAGTTTTTTTTGTGATAATCTCAATGTCAAACAAATGTGATTTAATTTGTACCTTTCAAAAAACTGTTTTCATATAAGTAAATTCACAAATGTAGAAAATTCTTGGTTTTGGAAGATATCCCTGAGACATTCCCCTTTTGGAACTTGAGGCCCACCAAGAAAATTTTGGTTACACTTTGATTACAGATTCTCCTCTAAAGTGTTAGAATATCAACCTTAAATTTAAGTTGGCCAATATAACTTAATTATAATGCAGCAATTTTTATTTAGTACCAATGTGCTATTTGTAAAATTTTTGAAATATTTTTATCATTTATTTTTGAGGTGGGAGAGAGAGAAAGAGAGAGAGCGAACATATGCACGAGCAGGGGAGGGGCAGAGAGAGGGAGACAGAATCTGAAACAGGCTCCAGGCTCGGAGCTGTCAGCACAGAGCTCAATGTGGGGCTCAAACCCACCAACCGGGAGATCATGACCTGAGCCAAAGTCATATGCTTAACCACTGAGCCACCCGGACTCCCCACCCGCCCCCCTGCCTGCTGCCACTCCCAATGTGCTGTTTTTAATGAAAGCATGTGGTTGTTCTTTCAGGTATATATTTTTAAGGATTGGTGGGTTACTTATGTTTGGTGGAATATTTGCCCATCTAGTAAAAGTCAAGAAACGACTCCAACGGCCCTAAATAGGGAATGTCCGCTTGTCAGCCTTGCATGGAGGCAATGCCTTAGGACCACAGGAATGTGAAGGAGGTTCACTCTGACCCCCAAATCCCCAAATTCTTAAAATAGATAAGGGTGAAAACAGCTCTCAGACCTTTAGGGTGCTCAGAACTCAGACACCAGTTTTCTTCTTGATAAATAATAGGTCTCAGTTTCTTAATCTAGCATCTATCTTAATAGTACTGAAACTGAGCCTTGGTCAAAACTCTTGGGTAGATAGATGAGTGTCAGCTCTAGCAACAACCATTAGAAGTGCCTGCAAAAGGTGAATACTTAAAAAATTTGTCTCCCCCCATCTATTCTGAAGCATATAAGGAACACATAAACTAAGCAAAAGATTTGTGAATTGTTAGCTTTCTTGCCGCTTCTAATAAGTCTGTACACTCTAAGCTTGCTGGGTAAGACAGACAGTTGCAACCATTTGCTTCATAGACTTAAGTAACTTGTTAGCTGGGTTTTTCTTCACACATATGGGCATTTATAAGGGAGAGTCTCAAAGAACACACTAATAATTTCTAGCAGCTGCTGTGGCGTCTGGGTGACTCAGTTGGTTAAGCATCCGACTTTGGCTCAGATCATGAGCTTGTGGTCTGTGGGTTCAACCCTGCATTGGGCTCTGTGCCGACAGCTCAGAGGCTGGAGCCTGCTTCAGATTCTGTATCTCCTTCTCTCTCTGCCCCCTCCTCCGCTTGTGCTCTGTCTCTCTTGGTCTCAAAAATAAACATAAAAAAATTAAAAAAAAAATAATTCCTAGCAGCTAAGATTAGGATGCTATCATATTATGCTTTCAATATAAAAAGAAGTGGAGTTATGAGCATAGAAGTCAATAGATACTGAGATGAACAGTTTAAAAAAGTTTTTAAATCATCTGCTGCATGACACATAAAAAAGAATATTATTTCCATCCATGGAAAATCTTAGGACATAGGACAAAATACCAGTAGACACAAAATTCTCGTTTTCATGGATTTCTTAATTATAAGGCTTTACACACACACACACGCATGCATGCACGCACATGTGCGTGCACACACACACACACCTTCCTGTGCATAGTTTGTAGTTCATTCAGGAAAGTCAGTTCTGGCCTGCAGTGGATGGCAGCTTTAGATGCAGACGTGAAGTGGGTACGATGTTCCCAGGAGCTGTCCATTCTCAAGGCTTTCTTGTATAAACTTGAGTACCTTGATTAGACCTTCCTGCTTACCATGTATTTCTCTAACCAGTCAGCGTTCAAAGATGTTGGGACATACTTGATCTTTTTTTTTTTTTTTCTTTTGAAACACTGGGAATAGCCTACATGTTTACACATTGTGGCTTATTTATACAATGGAATAGTATATGGTAATGAAAATGAAAGAGCCCCCTATAGAGGCTGCAACACAGATGAATTTTAATAACAGTGAGTAAAACACTACATAGTAAGATTCTACTGACATGAAGTTCAGAAACAGGCAAAATAAAAATACTTTTATTTAGGGTTACACATCTGCAATAAATACACAGAGAAACAAAGGAATAATGAACACAACTCTGGGGGTGTTGTGTGATTTAATTGTGTGGGTTCACCTGATGCTTCAGAGACCCTGAAAATCATAGATTTCTTAAGCTGGTTGATTGGTACATGGAGGTTTATTTTATAATTTTAAAATAAGTTATGTATGTGTTCATGCTATTTTTATACGAATAATATATACATATATATTTTGAAAGCATGAGTTGGGAAGGGGCAGAAGGAGAAGGATAGGGAGCCTTGAGTAGGTGCCACACGCAGCACAGAACCCTACTCAGGGCTGGATCTCAAGGGACATACTTGATCTTAGTCTTGAGACTGTCTGAAGCCTGACCCTACAGTTCATGATCGTACATGAAATTACGTAGAGGCTAAACATGGAGACTGCGTGCGGTGTTAGCAACCAATGCCACTTCCCTCCCCAGCCCATTGGATCAAATCCAGATTGCTTGGGGGCCAAGTTCAACCCTGGACTTGATAGAAAAATGATTTACTGAAAGGGGAGCAGAGTCTGAGGTAAGGTGGAGTTCACAGAAATGGCGCCCCATTGCTTTTTTGGGTTTTTCACAGATCTGCCCATTGTTTTGTTTTCTTTGGGGTTTCACGGATCTGAGTTGTTGAAACGACACTGCTCTGCTTGTAGAGTGGTTTCCCACAGAGAGTGGGTGGCACAAAAGGAGGTGATATGGACAGAGAATTTTTATGTTTCTGTTCAATCTCAGTTTTTGAGAAAGATGTAGAAAATCACCTGCAAAATTTTTAGGTCACTATGGATTTAAACTTCTACATTGTAGCTGTGTCCCATCTTATCAGGAATAATCAAGAATCCCTGAAATCTAGGGAAATGAGAAGTCAGTGATTTAATAATCGATGGTAATTTGAAATGAAAAGCAAGATAATTATTGTCCAAGAAGCACTGACATGTCATGCTGACAAGCACTGACAAGCTCCACAAAATACTGGCTGGTGGATGAGCAAAGATGCTGACTTTGTAGGCTTCAATCATACATTCTAGATTCTTTAGGAAAATAATTTTATCTCATGGAAAATGACATTGAAACCTGTTGCTTTGCTTGCCTTTCAAGGCAAACAGAGCATAGGCTTTCAAACATTTTTGACTGATGCACAGTGAAAAGTACATTTTACACTGTGGCCAGTCTGTATACCCCTAACACCCACACATATGCGTACACACACATACACACAAGAAACATACACATATGCTGGAAATAAAGGTTTTGGAAGCAATACTTTCTAGGAATAATGTTCTGGGATATTTTTTTCTTTTTTTATTCTCTGTTCTATTGCATTAAAAAGAAAGTGTATTTGCAATACATTAAGTTGTTTGACTAATTGGTTGTAATTTGCAATTTGGAATCTGGTAATGGAGAAGGGATAAAGGGGGTAAAGACACCGTTTGGGCAGTGGGGCAGATCATGCAGAAGTTGGCTGCAACCATAACTTCTGTGTCTGGAAATTCCAGGGCAAACTGTTCAGTCGGGTCAGGTCAGTAGTACATGTAGACAGATGGGTCAACGTGTCTCAGTTTTGTTCAACCTGTGGAGAGATATATCTGGTTTGGAAAGTACCCTAGCTACCTGCTTAGGGGATGTGGGTAGGTCCAAGATTTTTCACAGTGGTTTTTAAGTTCATGTAATTATTATTTTGAGTAAAAGCCAATTTGTAAAGATAAAGGAGATTTCAAGCCCTTGGTAGATTCTGAATGTGCTGAGATGAAGGGCAGGATTCAAATCCTATCAAGGAATTATAGTGTAATTCAGAATCCAGGGTGAAGTCTTTAGTTGAATGAATACTCAGAATCCCAGACCACAGACTTTTTTCTTTTCAATCTAATGCTGTGATTTACAAAGTGTGGTCCCTAACCAGCAGCAATAGCATTACCCAGGAATTTGTTAGAAATACAAGATGTTGGGCTGCACCCCAGACCCACTGAATCAGAATCTCCAGAGGAAGGGCCCAGCAACCCATGTTTTGTAAGTCCCACAGCTGATTTTGAGAAAAGCTAAATCTGAGAACCACTAATATAATGGTGTGGGTAAAACTTTTATCAGAAAAATGTACACATGTTTACACTATTTTTCCCATAATCTCAAATCTTTGTAGATGTGTAGGGAGTCCTCAGGTCCTAAATTAACAGGGAATAAGAAAAATATAGACAGCTCAGTGAAAATACAGGTATGTACCTGGAGAGTATACGTGAGATCTCCAGCCACTGGAAAAACAAAAACAAAAACCCTGATTCCACGTGTCCTGTAGGGTGGATAAGGCTCTTACTATGCTGGTTGGTTGAGAGTGGACTGGTTCATAAGTCACTGGGGAATTAGCCTGCACGTGTTGGACCTGTTACTTGCAACTGTCTAGAGGTAGTGGGGGAAGAAAAATGAAGCCTCGGAAATGAGGTTATCATAATAAGCACAGACCTTTGGGCTAGTGAACAAAAGGAGGGTTATAAACACGTTTTTAAGGATATACAATGCAAATGTAGGTCCCCGAATTTCCGGACGGATTCTGATTCCATGTAACTTTTCATCTTTAATAAAAATCAATCCTTCAAAGTATAAGTAAACATGGTTTTCTTTTTATATCTCATAGGAATAAATTTCCAAATAAAAAATGTCCTTTATTGAGCCATGTGTCTTGCCTTCTGCTTCAGAGTGAGTGGGCATTCAGTGTACATAGCCAAATGGATGCAGTTTAAAGGGACATGGGCCCCACCAGCATGGATTCAGGAGTTAAAAAAAATGACTGGGGGATGTAGAGTCACCTGGCATCTGCTGCAATTTTCATGACAAATAGCCTTTTTAAAAAATCAAGATGAAGCTCATATAAAATAAAATAAACCACTTTAAGATAAAAAATTCAGTGGCATTAGTCCATTCACAGTATTGTCCAACCACTATTTCCATCTAGTTCCAAAACATTTTCCTCCAAAATAGAACCCTCTGTTAATGCTGTGGTTTTGCTTCCTCCTCCTTTGTCCTCCTTCTGCCTCCTCCCAGCCCCTGGAAACCACTTGTCTGCTTTTTGTCTACCTATTCTGGATATTTCATATAAACAGAATCAGACAATATATGTTGTGTCTGGCTTTTTTTACTTGGCACGTTCCAAGTTTCACTCATGTTGTAGCATTTCATCAGTACCTCACTCCTACTTCACTCCTACTTGTGGCTGAATATCGTCTTGTATGCATGTACCATATTGTTTATCCATTCATCCATTGATAGACGTTTGGGTTTTCTCAACATTTTGGCTATTGAAATAGTGCTGTATTAAACTTTCATGTCCAAGGCAAATAACTTTTGCTCTTCTCTTTGAACTCCCTCAGAAGACAGGGATTGGTGGAACTTTACTTGATTTCATTCCCAATTCTTTTTTCTGCAGTTCTATTCTTAGCCGAAATTCCAGCTTGGCTCATCACCAAATGGGAATAAGTACCCTGGTTACATGACATTTTGGTGCATCATAGTATGTTCTGTGTATGTTTAATATGTCCTGCCCATTGAGTTTGCCCAAGAAGTGCTGGGGAAATGAATCCTCCATATGAATCCTGACTTGAAGAGTTTCCATGACCGTGAGTGATGTGTTAAAAGCTTAGAAAATGTCAGCTCTTTGCTGTGACCTGCCAGGTTCCCTACCTGTCAATCCTTCTTTTCCCACAGCTAGAATTACTTCAACCCACCGAGGTTCTTGGCCTCATGTCCTACTCCATATAAAACCAGGAGTCTGTCCTTCTCTTAAGTCCTACAGGGCACTAAGGTCTGCTCCCCAGCACAAGTTCTTTGAGTGGGCCCCACTCTTGAGACCTAATGTCAATGTGTCCAGGAGTCTCCATCACCACCTTGTTCTTAGCACAATACTTACTTCTCTGAGCTAATTATCTTCAAGTACTTCCATAACCACTACTCATTCAAAATGGAGACCCTGACTTCCAGTGTTCAGTGTTACTACCGGAATTAAATAAGATATGCAAAGTACCTTGCACAGTTCCTGGCACACAGAAGGCTTGCGTTAAATGAAATCGACTGTAGCATTATAATCTGCCTGCGTCTTATCTTCTGCTGAATCTCTCTGAGTTTTGCCCCCTCTGTTCGGTCCTGTAATTTTCCTTTCCTGCCAACTGTTTTCTGCCTGTATGCTTGATTTCAGCTGTGTTCCTTTTCCCACACTGGGCATGTCCCCAAGTGCACGTTCCATGTCAGCCCTTCTTGTACTTTCCAATGTGGGTCTTTCCTGACTGGCAAGTCCCATTGCCTTCTGACATCTCAATTTTGATGTTTCACTCAGTAAACACAATGGTAGAAGAAATAAAGGGCTCCTTGGGTACATTGAACCATCTTATTTGAAAATTTAAACATTTAAAGTAAGTCAACTCTTGTGTTGAATTTCTTCTCATTGTCACTTGGAAGTAAATAGATCTCCTGTGGGAACTGTCTCACATACCAAGCTAAACTGAGCAATTTGCTCAGTCATACCTGTGACAAACCTGCCTTTCACAAAGGCATTCTGAGGAGGGATCAAAAGAGATGGCATTTCACTTGGCATCATTTATCGAGTGTAGGAAATGATTTCAATAGTTGTGAAAAGGATAGAGACGGGCCTTATAATCAATATAAGGTGAGCTGCTTTTTGTCACTCTTCTGGATAACTGTAATCAAAGCTGACATGAAACCGGATCGAGCTTTATTGTTTCTCAATTCTGTGAGAGGGAACTGGGATGGAATGACTTTTTGAATGCTGCAATACAGTCTCCCAGGCCAAAGCTTTCAGGCAATAATAGGCATAACTTTACAGTTTTTTTTTTTAATTTACAGACAACATTGCATTTCATCTTCATGGTACCCAATGGTAGCACGGCCCACATTTGCACTGAACGAGTAAGAGAATATATATGAGCATGTGCCTACACATAAGGGATGCTTAGTCAACAGTAGCGAGCAGTGTGTGCTGGGGGGAAGCAGAGAGAGAGAAAACAAATGAGCATGTCAGCACAGATTCATTAAAGAATAAATGTTCATGAGAAATGGAAAACACACCCAGCTTGCTTTGAAGAACGATTACTGTTCATCTGTTGTTAGAGTGTAAGAAAGAAAGTAAAATTGGGCAGCTAGGGGAAGATGAAGATCTGTTTACATTTACTTCCTTAAAAAACACTGCCTATTGCACAATATTTCTGTCAAGCCAGCCTTTCTGTTATATACCGGACCCTTCATACCTTGTCTTCACAAGCTCTAAAGCACTTGGAACAAAACCTTTCTCCAATGCTTTCGTGTGATTGAATTGTGGCCTCTCCTCACACTCTCATACGCGATCAGAAAACGTATTCTTTTTCTTTTTTCTTTTATTTTTTTTATTTTTGAGAGAGCACAGCAGGGGAGGGGCAGAGAGAGAGAGGGAGAGAGGATCTGAAGTGGGCTCTGCACGGACAGCAGTGAGCCTGATATGGGGCTTGAACTCAGAAACTGTGAGACGGTGACCTGAGCCGAAGTCAGACGCTCAATCAACTGAGCCACCCAGGTGCCCCCAGAAAACTTATTCCATATCTCATCCTTCATCCCCACTGTGGGTTGCATGTAGATTCAAACCCTGACTCTAACTAGCTCCTGTGAACTTCAGTGTCATCGGCTGGAACACCTCTCCATTAAAGTTAGTGTGAGGGTTAAATGAGAGAATGCACGAGCAAGAAGTGGTGTCTTGCATATAAGTAGTGGTCCATAAATGTTCCCTTTGTTTCCTCTCTGGCTCCACCTATTCCTCTTCCTACTTTGTGGTATCAGGTGATCCTTCCAGAGACCAGGGACAAAGAAACATAGGCTGCCAGCTGCATGCCACCTGCATCCCAACATGCCCTAGCCCCCTGTTCATCCAAGAGAAGTGAACTGAGCAGGTGCACAGAGGCAAGCATTGACCAGGCGCTACAGTCACTCCCACAGAGAAGAAAAATGTGTCTGGCTCTTATTCAAGGCCTATCCTAGTATGGTCTCAACCTAAGTTGGAAAATTTACTTCACACCATTCCCACCATAGGCTCTCTCCCTATGTGACAATTTTTCTGACCCAGGAACAGATAACCACACCCAACATCCCTCCCCACTGAGACCCTGTGTTCTCTCCACGAACCCCTCACCCATGCTCTTGCTCTTGCAATTTCCTCAACACGGAGCTCTTTTTCCTCACTTCTCCAAAAGCTCACAACCCTTTAAAAGGCACCAAGATGGGGTGCCTGGGTGGCTCAGTCGGTTAAGCGTCTGACTTCTGCTCAGGTCATGATCTCACGGTTCGTGAGTTCAAGCCCCACGTCGGGCTCTGTGCTGACAGCTCAGAGCCTGGAGCCTGCTTCGGATTCTGTGTCTCCCTCTCTCTCTGCCCCTCTCCTGTTCATGCTCTGTCTCTCCCTGTCTCAAAAATAAATAAAACATTTAAAAAAAATTTTAAAGGCACCAAGAGGCCCTCCTGCCCCTTTACCAGCCCCTTTTACTATCATTCTCCATGCCATGACCAACATGACGGACCCACCAAACACAACTGATGTGAACGCATTTCCCTTGAAGCCTCCCTTAACTTGAATGCTTGGATCTCTCCTGCGACATATATTCTGTATTTCTACCCTGACTTCTCCCACAGAGTAATCAAGGCGGGGCTTTGTGCTTCAGTTATTTCTGTACCTCTGTCTGGACTGTAGGTTGTAAATTCCCCCAAGGTGAGAGATTAGATCCTCCTCATCTTTAAACATCCCTCCCATTGACCTTTCCCAGTAGGGGCTACAATATTTGTTGAATTGAGTTGAACATATTTCCCCTTGTTTTAGGGGAATCTTCAAGAAGGACTGGGGACAATAGGGCTGTCAGACAGAATGACCTGTTAAGTTTGAATTTCAGATAAACAAAGAGAAATTTTTAGTATGCCTCAAATATTGCATGGGATAAACTTACACCAAACAGTTGTTTATATAAAACTTGAATTTAACTGGGTATTTTGTATTTTTATTTGCTAAATCTGGCAACTCTAAGTGGTAAATATGTTATAAAAGGCAACAATGAGGGAATATACCATATTCATTTGAAGTATGTTGGATATATTCAGAGTCAGTGCAGTTTATTTTTTTAAGCTTTTTATTTTAATTCCAGTATCGTTAACATACAATGTTCTATTAGTTTCAGGTGTACAATATAGTGATTCAACAATTCTATACATTACTCAGTGTTCATCATGATAAGGGTACTTTTTAATCCCTTTCACCTATTTCACCCATCCCCCTACCCACCTCCCCTCTGGTAACCAGTTCTCCATGGTTAAAAGTCCTTTTCTCGGTTTGTCCTTCTCTCTTTTTTTCCCCTTTGTTCATTTGTTTTTTATTCCACATGAGTGCAATCATATGATATTTCTCTTTCTCTGATTGGCTTATTTCGTTTAGCATTATATTCTCTAGCTCCATTCCTGTTGTTGCAAATGGCAAGATTTCATTCTTTTTTATGGCTAAATAATATTCATCGTATGTGTATACCACATCTTCTTTATCCTATCCTCTTTTGATGAACAATTGTGCTGCTTCCATAATTTGGCTATTGTAAATAATGCTGCGATAAACATAGGCATATATACTACTTTAAATGAGTGCTTTTGTATTCTTTGGGTAAATATCCAGTAATGCAATTGATGGATCATAGGGCAGTTCTATTTTTAACTTTTTTGAGGAACCTCCATACTGTTTTCCACAGTGGCTGTACAATTTGCACTCCCACTAACAGTGAATGCAGGTTCCTTTTCTTCTATATCCTTGCCAAAACTTGCTGTTTCTTGTGTTTTTGATTTTAGCTATTCTGACAGGTGTGAGGTGGTATCTCATGTAGTTTTGATTTGTATTTCCCTGATGATGAGTGATGTTGAGCATCTTTTCATGTGTCCATTGGCCATCTGAATGTCTTCTTTGGAAAAATGTCTATTTATGTGTTCTGTCCATTTTTACTTGGATATTTGTTTTTGGTTTGTTGAGTTGTATCTGTTCTTTATATACAGTATTCTGGATATAAACCCTTGGTCAGATAAGTCATTTAGAAATCTCCCATTTATTAGGTTGCCTTTAGTTTTATTGATTGTTTCCTTCACTGTGCCAAACCTTTTTATTTTGATGTAGTCCCAACAGTTTATTTTTGCTTTTGTTTCCCTTGCCAGAGGAGATATATCTAGAAGGATATTGCTACAGCCAATGTCAGAGAAATTATTGCCTGTTTCTTCTAGGATTTTTTAGTTTCAGCCTTCACGTTTAGATCTTTAATCCATTTTGAACTTATTTAAAAAAATGTTTTTACATTTATTTATTTTTGAGAGACAGAGAGACAGAATGTGAGCAGGGGAGGGGCAGAGAGAGAAGGAGACACAGAATCTGAAGCAGGTTCCAGGCTCTGAGCAAACTGTCAGCATAGAGCCTGACATGGGGCTCAAACCCACAAACCGTGAGATCATGTCCTGAGACAAAGTTGTACACTCAACCGACTAAGCCACCCAGGTGCCCCCCATTTTGAGCTTATTTTTGTGTATGCTGTAAAAAAGTGGTCCAATTTCTTTTTTCTGCATGTGGCTGTCCAGTTTTTCCAGCACCATTTGTTGAGGAGACTGTCTTTTTCCCATTGCATAGTCTTGCTTCTTTTTTAAAAAATTTTATATTTCAAATGTATTTTATTTTTTATATGAAATTTATTGTCAAATTGGTTTCCATACAACACCCAGTGCTCACCCCAACAGGTGCCCTCCTCAATGCCCATCACCCACTTTCCCTTCCCTGCCACCCTCCATCAACCCTCAGTTTATTCTCAGTTTTTAAGAGTCTCTTATGGTTTGGCTCCCTCCCTCTCTCTCTAATTTTTTCCCCTTCCCCTCCCCCATGGCCTTCTGTTAAGTTTCTCAGGATATGCATCAGAGTGAAAACATATGGTATCTGTCTTTCTCTGTATGACTTATTTCACTTAGCATAACACTCTCCAGTTTCATCCACGTTGCTACAAAGAGCCATATTTCATTCTTTCCCATTGCCACGTAGTACTCCATTGTGTATATAAACCACAATTTCTTCATCCATTCATCAGTTGATGGACATTTAGGCTCTTTCCATAATTTAGGCTATTGTTGAAAGTGCTACTATAAACATTGGGGTACAAGTGCCCCTATGCACCAGCACTCCTATATCCCTGGGGTAAATTCCTAGCAGTGCTATTGCTGGGTCACAGGGTAGATCTATTTTTAATTTTTCAGGACCCTCCACACTGTTTTCCAGAGCGACTGCACCAGTTTGCATTCCCACCAACAGTGCAAGAGGGTTCCCGTTTCTTCACATCCTCTCCAGCATCTATAGTCTTCTGATTTGTTCATTTTAGCCACCCTGACTGGCGTGAGGTGATATCTGAGTGTGGTTTTGATTTTTATTTCCCTGATGAGGAGTGACATTGAGCATCTTTTCATGAACCTTTGGCCATCTGGATGTATTCTTGCTTCTTTTGTTGAAAATTAATTGGGTTTGCTTCTAAGCTCTCTATCCTATTCCATTGATCTATGTGTCTTTTTGTGCTAGTACCATACTGTTTTGATTATAGCTTTGTAGTATAACTTGAAATCTGGAATTGTGATAGCTCCACTTTTGTTTTTCTTTTTCAAGATAGCAGAGTCTTTTGTAGTTCCATATAAATTTTAGTATTTTTTGGTTCTGTATCTGTAAAAAATGGCGTTCGTGTTTTGATAGGGTTTGCTTTAAATCTGTAGATTGCTTTGGGTATTATGGACCCTTTAACAATATTTGTTCTTTCAATCCATGAACATAGAATATCTTTCCATTTGTGTCATCTTCAATTTCTTTCATCAGTGTCTTAAAGTTTTCAGAGTGTCAGTCTTTCACCTCCTTGGGTAAGTTTATTCCTAGGTATTTTATAATTTTGGTGAAATTGTGAACGGAATTGCTTTTTTAATTTACCTTTTGGTTGCTTCCTTATTATGCAATGCATATACATTTCTGTACATTGATTTTCTATCCTGTGACCTTACTGAATTTGTTTATCAGTTCTAGTAGCTTTTGGTGGAGTCTTTCAGGTTTTCTATATAGAATATCATGTCATCTGCAAATAGTGAGAGTTTTACTTCTTCCTTACCAACTTAGATGCCTTTTATTTCTTTTTCTTGTCTGATTGTTACAGCTAGAACTTCTAGTACTATGTTGAATAAAAGTGGTGAGGGGGGACTTCCTTGTCTTGTTCCTGACCTGTGGGAAAAAGCTCTCAGTTCTTTCTCATTTAGGGTGAAGTTAACTGTGGTTTTTCATTTATGCCCTTTATTTTGTTGAGGTATATTCCATCTAAACCTACTTGGGTTGAGGGTTTTCATCATGACGATATTGTATGTTGCCAAATGCTTTTTATTCATTTGTTGAAATGATCATATGGTTCTTATCCTTTCTCATACTGATGTGATGTATCACATTGACTGATTTGTGAATGTTGAATCACACTTGCATCCCAGGAATACATCCCACTTGATCATGGTAAATGATTTTTAATGTATTGCTGGATTTGTTTTGATAGTATTTTGTTGAGGATTTTTGCATCTATGTTCATCAGAGATACTGCCCTGTAGTTCTCCTTTTTTTTTTTTTTTTTTTTTTTTGGTAATGTCTATCTGGTTTTGGGGTCAGGTAATGCAGGTCTCATAGAATGAATTTGGAAGTTTTCCTTTCTCTTGTATTATTTGGAACAGTTTAAGAATAGGTATTAACTCTTCTTTAAATGTTTGATAGAATTCACCTGTGAAGCAATCTGGTCCTGGACTTTAGTTTGTTGGGAGTTTTTTGGTTACTGATTCAATTTCATTGCTGGTAATCAGTCTGTTAAAATTTTCTATTTCTTCCTGTTTTAGGAGGTTATATGTTGATAGGAATTTATTTATTTCTTCTAGGTTGTCCAATTGTTGGCATATAACTTTTCGTAATATTCCCTTATAATCCTTTGTATTTCTGTGTTGTTAGTTGTATTTCTCCTGTTTTCTTTCTAATTTTGTTTGAGTCCTCTCTTCCCCCCCCCCTTTTTTTTTTATGAAATCTGTCTAAAGGTTTATCAATTTTGTTGACTTTTTCAAAGAATCAGCTCCTGGTTTCATTAATCTGTTCTGTTGTTTTTCAGTTTCAATTTTGTTTACTTCTACTCTAATACTTATTATTTCCTTCCTTCTACTGGTTTTAGGTTTTGTTTGTTCTTCTTGTTCTAGCTCCTTTAGGTATAAGGTTAGGTTGTTTATTTGATATTTTTCTTGCTTCTTGAGGTAACCCCTGTATCACTATAATCTTTCCTCTTAGAACCACTTATGCTTCATCCCAAAGATATTGGACCTATGTGTTTCCATTTTCATTTATTTCCATGTATTTTTTGATTTCCACTTTGATTTCTTGGTTGACCCATTCATTGTTTAGTAGCATATTATTCAGCTTCCATGTATGTTTGCTCTTTTCAGATTTTTTTCCCTTGTGGCTGATTTCTAGTTTCACAGTGTTGTCATCAGAAAATACGCATGGAATGATGTCAGTCTTTTTGAATTTGTTGAGACTCATTTTCTGACCTAACGTGATCTGTGGAGAATGTTCTATGTGCACTTGAAGGAATGTATATTCTTCTGTGTTAGGATGGAAAGTTCTAAGTATATCTGTTAAATCCATCTGTTCCAGGGTGTCATTCAAAGCCACTATTTTCTTATTGATTTTCTGTTTAGATGATCTCTCCATTGAGGAGTGAGATGTGTAAAGTCCCCTACTATTATTGTATTACTATCGATTATTTCATTTATATTTGTTACTAACTGCTTTAAGCATTTGGGTGCTCCCATGCTGGGTGTATAAATATTTATAGTTGTTATGGTTTCTAGTTGGATTGTCCCCTTTACATATAGTGTCTTTCTTTGTCTCTTGTTACAGTCTTTTTTTTTTTTTTTTTTTAGTCTATTTTGTCTGATGTAAGTATTGTTATCTTGGCTTTCTTTTCACCTCCATTTAGATGATAAATGCTTCTCCATCTTTCACTTTCAGTCTGCATTGTCTTTAGATCTGAAATAAGTCTAGAATATAGTTGGGTTTTGGTTTTTATCCATTCTGTCACCCTGTGTCTTTTGATTGCAGTGTTTAGTCCATTTACATTCAAAGTAATTATTGATAGGTATATGTATTTATTGCTGTTTTGTTACTTGTTTTATGGTTTTTGTAGTTCTTCTCATTTCTTTATTCCCCTTCTGTCTTCTCTCACAATAAGTTGGCTTTCTTTAGTGATATACTTGGATTCCTTTCTCTTTATTTTTTGCATATCTATTACTGGCTTTTGATTTGTGGTTACCATTCAGCTTATATATAACAGCTTCTGTATATAGCAGTCTATATTAAGTTGATGGTTGCTTAAGTTTGAACTCATTCTTTACTCCTCCCTTCTCCAGTTTTAGTTATATGGTGTCATACTTTACATCATTTTATTTTGTGAATCCCTTGACTGATTTTTACAGATATATTTATTTTTACTCTTTTTGTGCTTCCTACTTTCCTTACTCTTGCTTATAGTCTTTGTTTCCCATTCAAAGAATCCTCTTTTTTAAAATTTTATTTTATTTATTTTGAGAGAAAGAGAAAGAGAGAAAGAAAACAAACAAGGGAAGGGCAAAGAGAGAGGAAAAGAGAGAATCCTAAGTAGGTTTCGTGCTGTCAGCATACAGCCTGAGGCTGGGCTCCATCCCATTTACTGTGAGATCATGACTGGAACTGAAATCAAGAGTTAAATGTTCAATCTACTGAGCCACCCGGGCATCCCTCAGAGAATCCTCTTTAACATTTCTTGTAGGGCTGGTTTAGTGTTTATGAATTCCTTTAACTTTTGGTGGTGTGAGAAACTCTTTATCTCTCCTTCTATTCTGAGTGATGGTCTTGTGGATAGAGTATTCTTGACTGTAGATTTTTCCCTTTCAGTACTTTGAATATTTTATGCCACTCCCTTCTGGCCTGCAAAATCTTTGATAAAAAATTCACTGATAGACTTACAGCATTTCCCTTGTATGTAACTGTCTTCTTTTCTCTTGCTGCTTTTAAAATTATCTCTTTATCATGACTTATTGCTATCTTAATTACTATGTGTCTTGGTGTGGACCTCTTGGGGTTGCTTTTGTTGGGAATCTCTGTGCCTTCTGCATCTAGATTTGTGTTTTCTTCCCCAGATTCAGGAAGCTTTCAGTTATTATTTCTCCAAATAAATTTTCTTCCCCTTTTCTCTCTCTTCTCCTTCTTGGGTCCCTCTAATGCAAATGTTATTATATTTGATAGAGCCACTGAGTTCCCTAAGTTTATTCTCAGTTTGCATATTTTTTCTCTCACCTGCTCAGCTTGAGTACTTTCCATTACCTGTCTTCCATGTCACTGATTCACTCTTCTTCTTCACCTAGTCTACTATTTAGTCCATTTGTGTAATTTTAATTTCATTTATTGTGTTCTTCATCTCTGATTGGTTATTTTTTTAATCTCATAGTTAAGGGTCTCACTTAGGTCCTCCATACTTTTCTCAAGTCCACTTAGTACCTTTATGATCATTACTTTAAATTCTCTATCAGACATATTACATATCTCCATTTTGCTTAGGTCTCTTGCTGTGATTTTGTCCTATGCTTTAATTTGGGACATATACCTCTCTACTCATTTTGTCTAACTCTCTGTATCTCTGGAAAGACAGCTATGTCTCCTGCACTTGGGAGTAATGGCCTTATGAAGAAGAGGTCCTGTAGTGCCCAGAACCTTGTGCTTCAGAGGTGTCTTCTATGTGTGATGCACATACCCTGATATTGTGACTGAGCCAATTTTTCCTTCAGTTATCTGTAATGGCTCTTTTTGCCTGTTATGTACAGTCTTTGGTACCTGTGGTGTTAGTAGGCCAAATTGGGGATGCGTTGCACTTGAGTCAGACCCAGTGTTTGCCAGAGATGAAGTAGCACCAAACTTCAGGGTATTTTCCATATGTTGTCCTCTGAGAAGCTTTCATTGGTAAGTAGAGTCTGCAGTCAGACCAGTTGTCCACCTCCAGCCCATTGCTGGGTCTTCAGTCTGACTAACATGTGTGGTTATCTTTCCCTGTCTCTAGGGCAAGCGTCACTTTGGAGAGTTGCTGATCACTGTAAGGGTTGTTTTCACACTGCCAGGCCTGTGGCCCTGCCCTGTCTGGGCTCTGGCCAAGAGTACATTGGAAAGTGTGGATCTGCCAAAGCACAGTGTGGGGAGGGTGGTGGAGTGGCCGTGCTAGTGGCTTTGTGCCTCCCAGTCCTTTTCCGGATAGGCCCCGCAGAATTAGGATTGAAACAGCCTTCCTATGTTTCCTGCAGATGCATAGCGGGGGTGGGGGGATAGTGGGGTCACAGTGCTAGCAAGTTTTGTGGGCCGCCCCACCTTGACCTCTGTGGGAGGGGCCCTGCAGTGCCTACACTGAGGTGGTCTGTCTGGACAGCATGGGCAGCAGTGCTGGCAAGTTAGATAGGGAGTCCCGTAGGTGGCCACGTGTTTACCTTTTGGGGGGGGGGGGGTATGAAATGGTGCCTGCAAGTTCTTTTGTTCCTAGAGGAGTTCTCCAGAGAATTCTGCCCCTCTGGCTCATGTTCTGAGATGAGTAAATAATTCTTTAGTATACCCCAGGCATTTTTAAAACTGCTGTTCCTATGCTCTACTTCCATGGGCTGTTGTGCTGTCTCTTTCAGGGCAAGGACTTAGTTTCCTCTCCCCCTCCCCCTCCTGGTTCTCTCAGAACCAAAATCATTGTTTGTTTTTTTTTTAATTCCAGGTTTTAAGTTTTGCTGCTTATAAGAACTCTCAAAATTTGGTCCCTCTGGTTTTCAAAGCCAAACGTTATAGTAATTTACCCTGTGCAGGTTCCCCAGTGTGATAGTCTATTTCTCTCTTCTCTCCATGCCTGCAGGGTCCCTCCCTCCTGCGGACAGTCTTATGAGTCCATTTATTTCCCAACTGTGTCTCCACCCTTCCTACCTTCTTTGATGTCACCTCGTGTGTACATTTAGTTGAGGAGTTTATTCTGCCAGTCTTTGGATTGTTTTCTGGTTATTTACACTGATGTGAGCATTATCTGGGTGTATTGATGGGATGAGGTGAGACTTGGGTCCTACTCTGCCACCTTCCCCAGAAGTCAAATCACTGCAGTTTTTTGACACTCTCCTGAGAGAACTGCTCTGACTTTCGCATCTGTTACCAGCGTTCAATATTCATTGTTGCTCATCTGAAAGACACACAAGTTGCTGTTCCCTAGAAAAGTCCCCCATGATATCTGTAGGTGGTCACCAAACCTGCCACATGCTTGCTGTTAGCTCACACCATCTCTGAGCCAGATCATTGGGTCACACAGAAGAAAAGGATCAATAAGACAATTTTTCTTGAGAAAAGCACTGAGTTAACAGGAGCCACTAATGTCCTCTTTTCCCTTTATTTGAATAATCACCGTATTCTTTATATAACTTTTCCTTCTGGGTGTACCTTTCAAACAAATGAAGCAGCCCCCTCTTACTACACTGTTTTCTCTTTCCTAGCATAGTTCTTTTTTCTAGTTCCTTCAACCCTAAAATCTCCTCTTTCAAGTCCATTTTCTCTGTTGTTTCACATCTTCATGCATCTCAGAGAAAGAAAAGTTCATTTCAGTAAATAAATCATGATTTAAAAAATGTACCCAGCATTTCACACTCAAAAAAAATCAAGCAGAGGGATGCCTGGGTGGCTCAGATAAGCGTCTGACTTCGGCTCAGGTCATGGTCTCGCGGTTTGTGGGTTCAAGCCCCGTGTCAGTCTCTGTGCCAACAGCTTGCTCAGAGCCTGCAGCCTGCTTTGGATTCTGCGTCTCCCTCGCTCTCTGCCCATCCCCCGCTTACACACTGTCTCTCTCTCCCTCAAAAATAAATAAACATTAAAAATTTTTTTTAAAAACTCAAAAAAATCAAGGAGATAAAGAACACACACACACACATCCCACACTGTCATTAAATTAAAAGCCATTGCAGTCCCCTTCTGATTGCTCTGAGCTCCATTCTTCCCTGTCAAACACTACTAACCAATGAGTGGTTTGTAATACAAACCAAATATTAGCTACACGAGGCTTTCTGAAGAGCAGTTCTGCAGCAGGGGGAGGGCTTCCAACTCTCCTGCAGTCTGGATGTGTGCGAATTTCCAGCAAAGCACTCAGCGGGAAGCAGGGGGGAATGTGCCGGCTTACTTTCAGTTAATATGAGGACAGATGGCTTCTTTGTTTTTGTCTTTACCTTAATTGAAATGAAACAAGTAAACCAAAGAGTAAACACCTCTCTGTAAGCCTAGTTGCGTTCCCCTTTCTCTATTCTATTCACTGTCAAGCTGTTGCCATTGGGGAACAGCTGAATGTGGTGAAGGAAGGTCCTGCCTCCACATTGTCATCTATCTCCTTAACCCAGGGAAATCTGGCCCTTGATGCCAACCCTTAATCTGAAACTATTTCTTTCGAAATTCACCAGCAACTAGAGGGGCCAAACAAAGACACTTTGGAGAGTGAAAGAAATGCCATTAATAATTACACTAAAAAAACAGGTATAAACATGAATGGTCCCCATCAAGAACCTTCTATCTGATGAATACAAACCCTCTTTCCCAGAGGGAATGGTGAAGGAAACTCTTATAATCATATTATGCCCTTCATATAGAACATGGACTAAATCTTCCACATTGCTGCTTTGAACCAATAATATGCACACCCATGTGCCTGTGCATGTGTCATTTGAGTCACATTGACATGAGCCTTACCTAGAGTCCTGTCTTTATTCACAGGTATGCCTAGAGCCACCAGAATATCAAGTTCGAAACAATCTCTATTCAGCTGCTGTTTACTGGGGCGTACTGTAGGCCAGGTGGTGTCCTAAGGGGGCGTACAATGCACTGGCGAACACAAATGTCCCTGCAGCCATCGCATTTACATCCTCCTGCAGGAATAAGACCATGAACAGAATGCATATACGTGTATCATAAAATAGGACTGTGATACATGCAATGAAGAAATATGGGGGTTTGGACAGAGCATGATGATGTGTGTGTAGGAGGGGGCACACACTATGTTACATAGTGGTCAGCAAAGGCCTTCTGAGGGGGCTGCATCTGTGTAGGAAGAGAACTGAAATGAGGAGTGAGTTGTGCAAATGATGCGGAGAAGAGCATATTAGGCAGGGGAAATAGCATGTCCAAAGGTCCTGGGGCAGCTTGTGCTTGGTAGCTCAAGGGACAGGAAGGAGCCCAGTGTGATCTGAGTACAATGAGATGAGAGAGTGTTAGGAGAATGAGATCAGATAGGAAACTTGGATAGGTCACTGTGACTTTGTAAGCCAAAGTAAGAATTTAGACTTTAAGAGACACTGACTTCAGTTTTGAAAAATGAAGAGTCATCTAACAGATAAGGAGGAAGAAAAATTCCAGGCAGAGGAAACAGCATGTACAGTGGTGCAGAGGGGCTGGTCTTACGTCTTTGGGAGAGTTTCTGAGGGTTGATCCTGGTGGAGTCCAACGTTATGAGAGATGAGTCTGTGAGGGATGTCAGGGCCAGGCCGCAGTGTGCTCACTGTGTGAAGGTCCACTTGTCCACCAGCCTCCCTTGTAGTGTGGCCACAAATTTTCTTCTGGGCAAGATGTGAGCATGGTGTGACAGCAGGTTTTGACAGGAGGGGTCAGCTCAGATCCACCATCACTGGCAAAAAGACCAGTTAGTCCAGGCCCCGAATGATGTCTTTATGGCCATTTGTTGTCTTTCCTGAACTCAGAAGCAGAGGCCCAGGAAGCTACTACTCCCTGAGATGAAAGGACTTATACACTAGGATGAGGGCCTGCACCCTCAGAGGGAGGAGGTTGAAGGAAGAGGAAAAAAGCTTATGAACAAAAGAGGAGTTTGGTTCAGAAACTATGGATGAAAGAGAGGAAACACTCCAAAATGCTAGGCTTCTTGCAGGGGAGCAAGGCTCGAACCCAGGGGAGTCTCTGACAAATGCCATAGTCTTCTCTCTGAGGAGAGCCTGTTCCCACTGGCCGGATGCAACCTTATTTCTGCTAAATTATCTCATTGCTGTTTTCACATCAGCACTGCACAAAACAACACAAGCTAGGAGTCACAGATCAACCTCCCAAGTATAGGACAGAGAAATCTCTCCATGTTCTGAACCAAGATGACTCCTGACAAAATTGTGCAACAGTTGAGGCTGACATTCACTGCTTCCCACATCTGCCTGCAGCCCAGGGTTTGTTTTGGTCTCAGCAAGGATGTCAACTGATTAGGCTTCAGGTGCCACTGCCATACAGGGTGTTTGGAGGCTTCTGGGAGGCAACTTGGCACTCATTTCTAAAGGCCACCTTAGAGGGCTGGGGGATTGGGTGGGACAGGTAAAGATCTGCCTTACTCCTCAGCCTAAAAACTAGAAACTGCATCTCAGTTTTCTTTGCCTATAAAAGAAGAGTGATTTCAGAAGAGTGCTTGATTTGACTGAAGAAAGTTTCTGGAGTGATGGGCAACATAGAACTGTGAATGGATAGTGTTCATCTTACATTGTAGGGATTATGTGTTCGTTCATTTCTTTGACCAAAATGTGAGTGCCTTCTGTGTGCCTGGCATTATTCAAGGTGACACAGTTATGGCAGTAAACATGTATCCTGCTGTTTCGTATTTTAAATATTATATGGAGTAAGAACAGAATCAAAGGATATTGGGAAGGGTCCTTTCTCTTTCTTGGTATTTCTTACTAATGAGTCATCACAGGGCATTCTAGAGCAATAGAGGGGCTGGTAGCCTGCCTAGATCATTCAGTGAGCTCAGGACATGTCCACCTTTTCTGACAGGTCAGGCAACTAGGAGCTCAGACTAGGAGGATATAGGTAAGTGATTGGTATTCCAAATAGTAGGTTAACTTTGAAACATGGAGTAAATTGTTTAATCCAGTAATCAACAAGTTTCAACTTCTCCTGGTTGTATTAGTTTTCCAGGGCTGCTGTAACAAAGCACAAAAAGTTGGTAGGCTTAAAGCAATCGAAATTTATTCTGTCACAGTTCTGAAGACTAGATATCTTTTTTTAATTTAAATTTTAGTTAACATACAGTACAGTATTGGTTTTGGGAGTAGAATTCAGTGATTCATCATTTACATACAACCGAGTGCTCATCACAACTAAGGAGGGTCCTCCTTAGTGCCCATAATCAATCTAGTCCAACTCCCACCCACCTCCCTCTGTCAACCCATAGTTTGTTCCCTATCATTAAGAGTCTCTTGTGGTTTGATTCCCTCTCTTCTCTTCCCCCCTTCCCACAAGTTCGTCTGTTTTAAACTCCACATATGAGTGAAATCATATAGTATTTGTCTTTCTCTGATTGACTTACTTCACTTAGCATAGCACATTCTAGCTCCGTCCATGTCATTGCAAATGGCAAGATTTCATTCGTTTTGATGTGATGGCTAAGTAATATTCCATTGTATATGTCTACCATATCTTCTTTATTCATCAGTCAATGGACATTTGGGCTCTCTCCATAATTCCACTATTGTTGATAATGCTGCTGTAAATATCAGGGTGTATGTACCCCTTCAAATCTGTATTTTTGTATCCTTTGGGTAAATACCTAATAGTGCAATTACTGGATCATAGGGCTGTTCTACTTTTCGTTTCTTGAGAAACCTCCTTACTGTTCTCCAGAGTGGCTGCACCAGTTTGCATTCCCACCACCAGCGTAAGAGATTTCCCCTTTCTCCACATCCTCACCAACACCTATTGTTGCTTGTGTTGTTGATTTTATCCATTCTGACAGGTGCTATCTCATTGTGGTTTTTTTCTCTTTCTTTTTTTTAAATTTATTTTTATTTTTAAAAAATTTACATCCAAGTTAGCTAGCATATAGTGCAACAATGATTTCAGGAGTAGATTCTTGAATTCCCTTTGACCATTTAGCCCATCTCCCCTCCCATAATCCCTCCAGCAACCCTCTGTTCTGTATATTTAAGAGTCTCTTATGTTTTGTCCCCCTCCCTGTTTTTATATTATTTTTGTTTCCCTTCCCATATGTTCATCTGTTTTCTATATTAAAATTCCCACATGAGTGAAATCATATGATATTTGTCTTTCTCTAATTTCATTTAGCATAATACCCTCTAGTTCCATCTACGTAATTGCAAATGGCAAGATTGCATTCTTTTTGATTGCCAAGTAATACTCCATTGTATATATATATACCACATCTTCTTTATCCATTCATCCATCGATGGACATTTGGGCTCTTTCCATACTTTGGCTATTGTTGATAGTGCTGCTATAAACATGGGGGTGCATGTGTCCCTTCAAAACAGCACACCTGTATCCCAAGGATAAATGCCTAGTAGTGCAATTGCTGGGTCGTGGGGTAGTTATATGTTTAATTTTTTGAGGAAACTCCATACTGTTTTCCAGAGTGGCTGCACCAGTTTGAATTCCTGCCAACAGTGAAAGAGAGATCCTCTTTCTCCACATCGTCGCCAACATTTGTTGTTGCCTGAATTGTTAATGTTAGCCATAATGAAAGGTGTGAGATGATATCTCATTGTGGTTTTGATTTGTATTTCCCTGGTGATGAGTGATGTTGAGTATTTTTTCGTGTGTCGGTTGGCCATCTGGATGTCTTTGGAGAAGTGTCTATTCATGTCTTTTGCCTATTTATTCACTGGATTATTTGTTTTTTGGGTGTTGAGTTAGATAAGTTCTTTATAGATTTTAGATACTAACCCTTTATCTGATATGTCATTTGCAAATATCTTCTCCCATTCTGTCAGTTGCCTTTTAGTTTTGCTGATTATTTCCTTCACTGTGAAGAAGGTTTTTATTTTGACGAGGTCCCAATAGTTCATTTTTGTTTTGGTTTCTCTTGCCTCTGGAGACGTGTTGAGTAAGAAGTTGGTACGGCCGAGGTCAAAGAGGTTTTTGCCTGCTTTCTCCTCGAGGATTTTGATGGCTTCCTGTCTTACATTTAGGTCTTTCATCCACTTTGAGTTTATTTTTGGGTATGGTGTAAGAAAGTGGTCCAGGTTCATTCTTCTGCATTGTTGCTGTCCAGTTTTCCTAGTACCATTTGCTGAAGAGACTGTCTTTATTCCATTGGATATTCTTTCCTGCTTTGTCAAAGATTAGTTGGCCATCCGCTTGTGGGTCCATTTCTGGGTTCTCTATTCTGTTCCATTGATCTGAGTGTCTGTTCTTGTGCCAGTACCATACTTCTTGATGAATACAGCTTTGTAATACAGCTTGAAGTCCGGGATTGTGATGCCTCCTGCTTTGGTTTTCTTTTTCCAGATTGTTTTGGCTATTTGGGGTCTTTTGTGGTTCCATACACATTTTAGGATTGTTTGTTCTAGCTCTGTGATCTCATTGTGGTTTTGATTTGCATTTCCCTGATGATGAGTGATGTTGAGTATCTTTTCGTGTGTCTGTTGGCCATCCGGATGCCTCTTTGGAAAAGTGCCTATTCATTAAATACCAGAAATCTTAGACGAAGGTGTTGTCAGGGGTATGCTCTCTCTGGAGGCTCTGGGAAGGAACCCTTCCTTGCCAGCAGTCCTGAGCATTCCTTGGTTTGTGGCAAAACAACTTCAGTTCTCTGCATTCATCTTCACAAGTCCTTTTTCCCTGTGTGTTTTTAGATCTTCTCTTATAAGGACACCAATCATTGGATTTAACACCTGCCTTCATCCAATATGACCTTATCTTAATTATATCTTCAAGGAGTTATTTCCAAATAAGGTAACATTCACAGGTATTGGGGATTAGGGCATCAACCTATCTTTTTGGGGAGCACAGTTCAAACCACAACACAGTTAAGTCAAGGGATACCAAGAGGGAAGGTGAAGGGAGCAACCCACCCAGATGCAGGCAATAATGGCTACATTATCCATACAGAGCTTAAAAGTAGCTTTAAAAAAATTTTTTTTAACGTTTATTTATTTTTGAGACAGAGAGAGACAGAGCATGAATGGGGGAGGGTCAGAGAGAGAGGGAGACACAGAATCCGAAACAGGCTCCAGGCTCTGAGCTGTCAGCACAGAGCCCGACGCAGGGCTCAAACTCACGGACCGCGAGATCGTGACCTGAGCCGAAGTCGGACGCCCAACTGACCGAGCCACCCAGGCGCCCCAAAAGTAGCTTTAAAACTCAGTCTTTGTAATTATCACCATGCTCCCAGAGTTGTGAACAACATGAGTGGTAAATATTCCTCCCCACCATGGGACCTCCTACCATTGCCACCACACTCCTCCTACTCCTACCTTAATAGGGATGTACATCATATTTGTTTACTAAGGCTGCCAGTAATAAAAAGTTCCACAGACTGGGTGATTTAAACCACAAACATAAAATTCCTCACAGTTCTAGAGGAAAGAAGTCCAAGATCAAGGTGTTGGCAGAGTTGGTTTCTTCAGAGGCTTCTCTCCTTGGCTTGTAGATGGTCATTCTCTCTGTCTCCACAATGTTGTCTTCTGTGTGTGTCAGTATTTACATTTCCGCTTCTTAGAAGGACACCAATCATGTTGGATTAGAGCTCATCCTAATGACCTCATTTGAACTTAATCAGCTCTTTAAAGACCTTACATCCAAATAGAGTCATGTTGTAAGATACTGGGAATTAGGACTGCTGCATATGATTTGGGGAGGCAGGGTGGTGGGACATAATATAGCCCATAATTCCAGTGAATTCATCTATTAAATATATTAGGTCATATTATGGTTGAAACAAAACTCCTACTTTTTCTAAGAAACACATTCTCATGTTTACCAGCATTCTGTTATCACACTTATTACTATAGCATTTCACAAATGGGTTCCTAGGAAACACAGTTTCACAGCCATTACTTGGTTACAGAAGTTCATAGTGAAATGAGGTTTAGAGCAAAAAGTATCAAGATTCCCAAACTCATTTTATTATGGACCCCCTTTTTCAATGATTTACTTGATAACGCTTTTCAGAACAGTGCTTCTATATAACAAAGCTGAAAAAAGCTGATGTATGGCAATGTAAAAACTGCGGAGGTATTGTTACGAATATATTTAATTGCTCTTTAAAAAACCAAAATGATGCTATTTGCCATTAAAAATTAACAATATTCTTGTGTATGTATTTTACTACAAAACAACAAAAAGATAAAACCAGGTAGTAATATTGTAGATAGCCATTTGTGATTCGAGTGTAGGACACAAATATGAACTTGTGTTCATGTTATGAAAATATGAGGAGCTAATTGATAATCAACCCTGATGTCAGCTAATGAAAAACCACTGGCTGACAGAGCTGGCAGGTAACTGAAGGTCAAGATGGCATGTTCCACTGAGGGCTTTCAATGACCTTTGATCCACTAAAAAAAATAAAAGAAAAAAGAAAAAAATATATAAAGAATAAAATAGGGATGCCTGGATGGCTCAGTCAGTTGAATGTCTAACTTTTGATTTTGGCTCAGGTCATGATCCCAGGGTTGTGGGGTGGAGCTCTGCATTGGGCTCCACACTGAGCACTGAGTCTGCTTAAGATTCATTTTCTCTCTCTCTCTCTCTCTGCCTCTGTCCCTCTCCCCTGCTTGTGCATGCCCTCTCTCTCTCTCTCAAAAAAAAAAAAAAAAAGAATACAAGTACCCTAAGTTTGACCAACTAGAAGAAATCTTTGTACACATCTCAATTTGCTTCCGTTCTTTTCTCTCTGCTCACTTGTATTTATTGCATAATTGATATATCACATATTAAGTTCTACCTCCTGTTTCATGTACTAAAATTGCATCCTAACCATTTTCTCATGCCATTAGAAATTGTTCATAAATATCAGTTGTAATGGTTGCAAAATACTACATACAATTTATTCCATAGATTAACATTTGAAATCATTTCCTTGTTGATGGGCTTCGGGTAGTCTAATTTTCTTTTCTTTTTTTAAAATTTTATTTATTTTGAGTGAGAGAGTGCAAGAGGAAGAGGGCAGAGAGAGGGAGAAAGAGAATCCCAAGCAGGCTCCACATTGTCAGACCACCCAGGCACCCCTAATTTTCTTTATTATAAAAAACATTGTGAATAAATACCTTTATATTAATCTAAACAAATACATATTATGTATACATTCTGTATTTCTCAGAATGGATTCCTAAAAATAGACTTCTTGGGTAAAGATATGACTATTTTATGGCTCGTAGGCTCAGTACTATTGAAGATGAGAAGGTGACCATTTTTAAACTTTTTTTTTAATGTTTATTTATTTTTGACAGACAGAGAGACAGAGCATGAGCAGGGGAGGGGCAGGGAGAGAGGGAGACACACAATCTGAAGCAGGCTCCAGGCTCTGAGCTGACAGCACAGAGACCGATGCAGGGCTCGAACTCACAGACCGCGAGATCATGACCTGAGCCGAAGTCGGACGCTCAACCGACTGAGCCACCCAGGTGTCCCGAGAAGGTGACCATTTTTGCTGCATCTATGCCAGTGTCAAGTATGACACCTCAAAAAAAATCTCTGCTAATTCGATCAGTAAAAATTGATCCCATTTTAATTTTCATGTCCTTATTACAAATGAGTCTGGATAGTTTTCCATATACTCAATAGCTTTTCCTTTTTATTATTTTTTATTTTGAAATAATTAAAAATTTTTAACTGTGACAAAGTACATACAATGTAAAAGTTACCATCTTAAGCATGTTTAAGGGTAAAGCCCAGTAGTGTGAAATATATTCAGATTGTTGTACAACCAATATGCAGACATCTTTCATCTTGCAAAACTAAACTCTGTGTTCATTAAACAATGACTAACCATTCCTCTTACCCCTGGCAACAACAATTTACTTACTGTCTCTACAAATTTGACTGTTCTAAATATCTCA
This sequence comes from Panthera onca, assembly GCF_046562875.1. Taxonomy (NCBI): domain Eukaryota; kingdom Metazoa; phylum Chordata; class Mammalia; order Carnivora; family Felidae; genus Panthera; species Panthera onca. The sequence goes on from NC_138343.1 coordinate 50,680,961, forward strand.
TATAAGTGCCATAATACAGTATTTGTCTTTTTCTGACTGGCTTATTTCACTTAGCACAGTGTCCTTAAGGTTCACCTGTGTTGTAATATGTGTCAGAACTCCTTTCCTTTTTTTTCTCAATTTTTAAATTTTTAATGTTTGTTTATTTTTGAGAGAGAGAGAGCATGAGTGGGGAGGGGCAGAAAGAGAGGGAGACAGAGGACCTGAATGAGCTCCGCGCTGACAGCAGAGAGCCCAATGCAGGGCTCGAACTCACAAACCGTGAGATCATGACCTGAGCTGAAGTCAGACGCTTAAACAACTGAGCCACCCAGGCGCCCCAGAATTCCTTTCCTTTTTAAGACTGAATAATATTCCAGTGTATGTATACACTAGCTTCTGCTTTTCCATTCGTCTGTTGATGGATATTTGGGTTGTTCCCACTTTTAGGGCGTTGTGAATTCTGCTGCAATAAGCATGGATGTAAAAATATCTCTTTGAGGCTTTGCTTGCAATACTTTGGGGTATACACCTGGGAGTGGAGTGACTGAATCCCGTGGTAATTTTATTTTTAAATTTTTTTTGCAGAACTGTCGCAATGTTTTCCATAGCAGCTGTACCATTTCACAATCCAGGCAATAGTGCATGAGGCTACAAGTTTCTCCACATCCTTGCCAACACTTGTTTTCTGTTTTGTTTTGTTTTTTTAAATAGTAGTCATTTTAAGGGGTGTGAGATGGTATCTCATTGTGGTTTTGATTTGCATTTCTCTAATGATTAGTCATATTGAGCATCTTTTCATGTTTTGTGGTCATTTGTATGTCTTCTTTGAAAAATTGTGTATTCAAGTCCTTTGCCCATTTTGTAAATCATTATTTGCTTTTTTTTCTTTATGCTATTATTACAGAGTAGTAAAATCTCCTGAATATCTATAGCCAGATACGAGATTTGCAAATACCTTCTCTCATTTTATAGGTTGCTTATCATTCATTTTATCGTTTCCTTTGATTCCCAGGGCTTGTTTTTTAAGTTGTGTTTATTAGCCTATAGTTTTATTTACTTGGCACTGAAATTGTCCAAAATTTAAGTGTTGGAGGTAATGCAGAGAAGGTCACCCGGAACTTGGCCAGGGAAGGCATAACAGCAATGCAGCGTTTTGGGGGTTTTTTGGTTTTGTTTTTGATTTTCTTGAAGTATACTTGGCATACGATAACGTGTTAGTTTCAGGTGTACAACATAGTCATTCAGTGTTTATGTACATTCCAAAATGATCCGCAGAATAAATCTAGTTGCCATCTGTTACCATACAAGTTATTACAATATTATTGACCCTTACCCTGTGCTGTACTTTACATCCAGCATGACTTAAATATTTTGTAACTGGAAGTTTGTATATCTTAATGCCTTTCACCTATTTTTCACACCCCCCACCCTTCTCCTTTCTGGCAGTCACCAATTCTCTGTATTTATGAGAATGTTTTGTGGCATTTGTTTTGTTTTTTGATGTCACATGTAAGTGAAATCACACAGTATTGGTCTTTTTCTAAATTCTTCATTTAGCATAATATGCTGTAGAGCCATACATGTTTTCACAAATGGGAAAATCTCATTCTTTTGTATGGATGAGTAATCCATTTTATATGTATATCACATCTTCTTGCGTTCATGTATCAGTGGATACTCTGGTTGCTTCTATAACTTGGCTATCAAAAATAATGCTACAATGAATATAAGAGTGCATATGTTTTTTCAAGTTAGTGTTTTCATATTCTTCAGAAAAATACCCAGAAGTAGAATTGCTGAATTGTATGGTATTTTTATTCTTAATTTTTTCTGGAATGTCCATACCATTTTCCACAGTGGCTGCACCAATTTACATTCCCACCAACAGTTCAGGTTCTCTTTTCTCCACATCCTTGTGATCACTTGTTATCTCTTGTCTTCTTGATAGTAGCCATTCTGACAGATCTGAGGTGGTACCACTTTGTGGTTTTGATTTGCATTTATCTTATAGATTAGTGATGTTGAACATCTTTTCATGTGATTGTTAGCCATCTGCATGTCTTTGGAAAAATGTCTATTCAGATCCTCCACACATCTTTTAATCAGATCGGTTTTTTTCTTGTTCAGTTGTAGGAATTCTTTATATATTTCAGCCATTAATCCCTTATGAGGTGTATCATTTGCAAACATCTACTCCCATTCAGTAGGTTGCCTTTTCATTTTGTTGATAGTTACTTCACTGTGCAAAAGCTTTTAGTTTGATATATTCCTGTTTATTTTTGCTTTTGTTGCCCATCACTGATGAGACATATGCAAAAAAATACTACTACAATCAGTGTCCAAAAGTCTACTGATTATGTTTTCTCTTAAAAGTTTTATGATTTAAGGTATCACATTTATGTCTTTCATTCATTTTGAGTTTATTTTTGTGTATGGTGTAAGAAAGTGGTTCCATTTCATTCTTAGGCACATAGATGTCCAGTTTTCAACACCATTTACTGAAGAAAATTATTTTCCCCATTGTATATTCTTGCCTCTTTGTTGTAGATTAATTGACCGTATAAGTGTGGGTTTATTTCTGGCCTCCCTATCCTGATTTCATTTTTCTATGAATCTATGTTTGAGCCAGTAACATATGGTTTTGATTACTATAGTTTTATAGTAGATCTTAAAATTGGGGATGTGATAACCTCCAGTTTTGTTATTCCTTCTCAAGATTTCCTTGGCTATTTGGGGTCTTTTGGGGTTCCATATGAATTTTAGTATTATTTGTTATAGTTCTGTGACAAATGCTGTTAGTACCTTGATGGGAATTGCATTGAGACTATAGATTGCTTTGGTAGTATAAACATTTTAACAATATCAATTCTTCCAATTCATGAGCATGGCATATCTTTCCATTTTTTTCATCATTTTCAGTTTCCTTCATCAATATCTTATGGTTTTCAGAGTATGGGTCTTTCATCTCTTTGGTTAAATTTATTCCTAGGTATCTTACTCTATTTGATACAATTGATTATGGAATTGTTTTCTTAACTTCTCTTTCTGATAGTTTGTTATTAATGTAGATAAATGCAACCGATTTTTGTACACTGATTTTGTATTTGCAACTTTACTGAGTTTATTTATCAATTCTAACAGTTTTTTGGTGTTGTTGTTAGGGTTTTCTATGAATAGTATCATGTCATCTGCAAACAGTGACAGTTTCACTTCCTCCTTACCAATTTGTATGTCTTCTATTTATTTTTCTTGTCTGATTGCTACTGCTAAGACTTCCATTACTGTGATGAATTAAAGTGGTGAGGTGGGTATCCTTGTCTTGTTCTTGATCTTAGAGAAAAACTTCCAATTTTTCACCATTGAATATGAGATTGGCTCTGAGTTTTTTATATATGGCCTTTATTATGTTGAGATATGCTCTCTTTAAACCCATTTTGTTGAGGGGCACCTGGCTGGCTTGGTCAGTTAAGTATCCGACTTTGGCTCAGGTCATGATCTTGTGGTCTGTGAGTTCAAGCCCCACGTTGGGCTCTGTGCTGACAGCTTGGAGCCTGGAGCCAGCTTCAGATTCTGCGTCTCTCTCTCTCTGCTCCTCTTCTGCTCATACTCTGTCTCTCTCTCTCTCAAAAATAAACATTAAAAAAAAATAAAACCCATTTTGTTGAGAGGTTTAGCATGAACAACTTATTTCTGTCAAATGCTTTTTCTTTTATTAAGATGATCATATGATTGCTGATTTTTATTTTGGTAAAATGGTGTATCATATTGTTTGAGTGGCAAATATTGAACCGTCCTTGCATGCTTACAATGAATCCCACTTGATGGTGATGAGTGATCCTTTCAATGTGGTTTTGAATGTGGCTTGCTAATATTTTTTGAGGATTTTTGCATCTATGTTCATTAGGGATATTGGCCCATAGTTTTTTGTTTTGTTTTGTTTTTGTAGTGTCTTCGGCTTGTTCTGGTGAACTTGCCAAATGAATTTGGAAATGATTCTTCTTCCATTTTCTGGAAGAGTTGGAGAAGGGTGGGTATAAGTCATCTTTAAATGGTAGAATTCACCTGTAAAACTATCTGGTCTTGGACTTTTCTTTGTTGGGAGTTTTTTGATTGCCAATTTAGTTTCATTACTAGTAATTGGTCTGCTTAAATGTTCTATTTCTTGTTGATTAAGTCTTGGGATATTGTATGTTTCTAGAATTTATCTATTTTTTCTAAGATCTAATTTGTCAATGTATAATTGTAGTTTCTTACAATCCTTTGTATTTCCATGGTGTCTATTAACTTCCTCTCTTTTTATTTAAAATTTTTTTTTAAGTTTATTTATTTTGAGAGACAAAGACACAGCATGAGTGGGGGAGGGACAGAGAGAGAGGGAAAGAGAGAGAATCTGAAGCAGCCTCCACACTGCTAGTGCAGAGCCCAATGTGGAGCTCAGTCTCACAAACTGTGAGATCATAATCTGAACCAAAATCAAGAGTCAGATGTTTGACTGAGCCACCCAGGTGCCCCACTCCTTCTCTTTTCAAAATAATTTTATTTATTTATGTCCGTTCTCTTTTTTTCTGGCTGAGGTTTATTAATTTTGTTTATCTTTTCAAAGAACCAACTGTAGGTTTCATTGATCTTTTCTATTTTTTTGTCTCCATTTTATTTATTTCCCCTCTGATGTTTGTTACTTTTTTCCTTCTACTCATGTTGGGCTTTGTTCTTTTTCTAGTTCCTTTAGGTGTAAAGTTATGCTGAGATTTTTCTTGTTACTGAGGTATGCCTATATCACTACGAATATCCTTTAGAACTGCTTTCACTGCATCCCAAAGATTTTGTCTGTTGTATTTTCATTTTCGTTTGTCTCCACATATCTTTTGATTTCATCTTTCATTTATTCATTGATCCATTAGCTATTTGGTAGCATATTGTTTAGCCTCCATGTGTTTGTGGTTTTCTAGTTTGTTTTTGTTTGTGTGTGTGTGAGATTGATTTTTCACTTTCATATTGCTGTGGTCAGAAAAGATGCCCAATGTGATTTCAGTCTTCTTAAATTTATTGAGATTTTTTTGTGGCCTAACATGTGATCTGTCCAGGAGAATGTTCCATGTGCACTTGAAAGAATGTGTATTCCTTTTTTTTTTTTTTTTTTTCTTTTTTTTTGTGATGGAGTGTTTTGTATATTTCTCTTATGTCTATCTGGTCTAATGTGTCATTCAAAGACACTGTTTCCTTATGTTCTGATGGGACAATCTCTCCATTAATATAAGGGGGTATTAAAAGTCTTCCTACTATTATTGTATTACTGTCAATTTCTCTTTCTGCTTCTGTTAATATTTGCTTCATGTTTAGGTATTCCTATCCATACATATTTATTAATATATTCTTATTGGATTGATTTATCATTATGTAATACCTTTGTCTCTTGTTATAGCCTTTGTTTTAAAGTCTCTTTTATTTGATACACGTATTGCTATCTCAGCTTTCTTTCCATTTCCCTTTGCATGAAATGTTTTTCTATTTCTTCACTTTCAGTTTGTATGTGTCTTTATATCTGAAGTGAGTCTCTAATGGGCAGCATATAGATGGATATTGTTTTTTTTTTAATCTCTTCAGCCACTCTATGTCTTTTGATTGGAGCATTTAGTCCATTTAAATTTAAAGCACTTACTAATAGGTATGTATTTTTTGCAGACCTATTTGTTCATTGCAAACAATTTGTTCATTGTTTTCTGGTGCTTTTTGTAGTTTTTTCCTGTTTCTTCCTTATTTTCCTCCCTTGTGACTTGATGATTTTCTTTATGTTATGCTTGTATTCCTTTATCTTTATGTTTTGTGTATCTATTATAGGTTTTGGGTTTGTGCCTACCATGAAGTTCATATGTCAACAACCCATGTATACAGCAGTCTATTTTAAGTTGGTGGTCATTTAAATTTGAAGGCATTTCTAAAAGCACTAAGTTTTTCTTACCCCACCCATGTGTTTTGATTTTGATATTACGTTTTACATCTTTTTATTTTGTGTGTTCCTTCACTCACTATTGTAGCTATAGTTGATTTTGCTACTTTTGTCTTTTAATCCTCATACTAGCTTTTCAGTGGTTGATCCACTGCATTTTCTTTATATGTTTTTTTCTTTCTTCTCTTTTCTTATTTCTGGTTGTGGTCTTTTCTTTTCCACTTAAAAAGGTCCCTGTAATATTTCTTGTAAACTTATTTAGGATGATTAACCCCTTTGGCTTTTGCTTCTTTGGGGAACGATCTCCCCTTCAATCTGAATAATCTTACTGGGTAGAATATTTTTGGTTGTTAGGTTTTTCATTTCTTCACTTTGAATATATCATGTCTCCCCCTTCTGATCTGCAACGTTTCTGCTGAAAAATCAGATTAAATCCTATGCGGGGGGGTGGGGGGGTGGGGGGTTGTATGTAGCTGATTGCTTTTCTTTTGTTGCTTTTAAGATTACCTCTAATTTTTGACATTTTATTTATAATGTGTGTTGGTGTGCATCTCTTTGGGTTCATTTTGTTTGGAACCCACTGTGCTTTTTGAGCTTAGATGTCTGTTTCCTTCCTCAGATAGGAAAGTTTTAAGATACATTTCTTTAAATAATTTTTTTGACACTTTCTCTCTCTTTCCTCTTTCCAAGACCCCTATAATGCAAATATTAGTATGCTTGATGTTGTCCCAGAGGTCCCTTAAAGTAGTTTAACTTTTAAAAATTATTTTTTCTCTTTGCTGTTCAGTTTAGGTGATTTCTACTACCCTGAGTTCCAAACTGTTGATCCATTTTCTGTATCCTCTAATGTACTCTTTATTTTCTGTAGTATATTTTTCACTTCTGTTATATACTTCAGTTCTGACTGGTAAATTTTAATGTCTTCTCTTAGTTGAAGTTCTTACTGTGTTTATCCATACTTTTTTTTTTTTAATTAAAAATTTTAAGTTTATTTATTTTTTGAGAGAGAGAGTGAGAGAAACAGAAAGCAAGTGGGGGAAAGGCAAATAAAGGGAGAGACAGAATCCAAAGCAGGCTCCAGGCTCTGATCAGCACAGAACCAGAAGTGGGGCTTGAACTCACAAACCGTGACATCATGACCTGAGTCAAAGTTGAATGCTTAACCAACTGAGCCACCCAGGCCCCCTGACCATTACTTTTAACTCTTTATCATTACTTTTAACTGCTTATATTTGCTTCATTTAGTTCTTTTTCTGAGGTTTTGTCTTGTTTGTTGGTTTGGAAAATATTCTTCTGTTTCTTCATTTTACCTGACTCTCTGTGTTTGTTTCTGTGTATTAGGTAGTTTAGCTATGTCTCCTGGTCTTAAAAGAATGGCCCTATATAGAGGTCCTGAGGGACCCAGAAGCCTTTCTAGCTATTAGAGTCAGGTGCTCTAGGACTTCCCTTCTATGGGTTGTGTGAGCCCTCCTATTGTAGTATAACTTCAACTGCTCTGGGCCTAGTGGCATGTGAGCTGGCTGTGAGGACTGACCAGGACTGCTATAGGGACACTGGTGGGCAGGGTGGCCTTGGCCTACCTGGCTGCAAAACCTTTCCAACTGCAAAGCCTGGTTGCAAGTGCTTGGGCATACTAGTGAGCAAAGGGGCCCCAGGCCCTGCGGTTGCAAGTTTCAGTATGACTCTTCGGGCATTCTGGTGAGCATAGGTATCTCTGGCCTTCTTGGTTATGAAACCTGCCTGCAGCTTGATGCACAGAAGTTTTTAAGTGAGGTATGGTCCCGTTTGACTATTTTTGCTTTTGTTTGCTTTACTTTTGGTGTCATAGACAAGATGTCATTGCCAAAGCCAAGGTCATGAAGATTTCCTTTTGTTTTCTTCTAAGAGTTTTGTAGTTTTAAGTCTTACATTTAGGTCTTTGATCCCTTTTGTGTTGATTTTTGCATATGGTGTAAGGCAAGAGTCCAACATCATTCTTTTACATGTGACCATCCAGTTTTCCCGGCACTACTCGCTTTGAATAGGTTTGGCACCTACTCTTTTCTCCTTTGAATAGGTTTGGCACCCTTTCTCCTTTGAATAGGTTTGGCACCCTTATAAAAATTCCTTTCACCATTCCTTTCACATGTGAGGGATTATTCCTAGGATCTCTATTCTCTTCCATTGGCCTCTATATTCATTTTCATGCCAGTATCACACCATTTTAGATACTGTAGCTTTGTAATAAGTTTTGAAATAATGAAATATAAGACTTCTAAATTTGTTTCTTTTCTTCAGGATTGTTTTGACCATTGAGGGTGTCCTGGTATTCCATGTGATTTCAAGAGGACTTTCGCTAACTTGTAGATCACTTGGGTACAATTGACATATTAATGATTAATGATTTTAAGTCTTCCAATTCATGAACACAGAATATCTTTCCAAGCCTTATATTTTTTGTGAATAGTTTTTCATATCCTTTACATTTTGTAGGCACCCTTAGTATCTTTAGTTTTCAGTGTTTATAAACTCTTGATATATTAAGGACATTTACCTTTTGTCATATTGTGGCAAATATTCTTCCCAGTTATTCATCTTTCCACCTTTTTGATGATGTTTTGATATAAGTTTTATATCAAATTAAAATTTATAGTCTCCTGAATATCTCTGTTTTCCATTTAGGATAGTTTTTAGTTATTGATATAAAATTGACATATCGCGGGGCGCCTGGGTGGTGCAGTCGGTTAAGCGTCCGACTTCGGCCAGGTCACGATCTCGCGGTCCGTGAGTTCGAGCCCCGCATCAGGCTCTGGGCTGATGGCTCAGAGCCTGGAGCCTGTTTCCGATTCTGTGTCTTCCTCTCTCTCTGTCCCTCCCCCGTTCATGCTCTGTCTCTCTCTGTCCCAAAAATAAATAAACAATGAAAAAAAAATCTTTAAAATTGACATATCGCATTATATTAGGTATACAACATAATGATTTGATATTTGTATATATAGTTGGCCTTGAACCACATGGGTTTTAACTGCATGAGTTCATTTATATGTGGATTTTTTTCCCAGTAAATACAGTACGGTCCTATAAACATATTTTCTCTTCCTTATGATTTTCTTAATAACATTTTTTTCTAGCTTACATTAAGAATACAGTATACACATAACACACAAAATATGTTTTAATCAATTGTTTATATATTACTATTTCAATAAGTCTCAGGTAAATGATTTCTTAAGCTAGTGTGCTTTTCACAAACACTCATTTATTTTAAGTGATTCTGATAATACTAAATATTCACTTCACTAATAGTAACTTCCTCTTATCAGGGGCTTTTTTGAGACAGAAAACAAGAAGAGAGAATCTGTCTTGTTTTGTTTTGTTTTGTTTTAAAGCTAATCAGTGTGTTAAACTCATCTCTTCTTCATCTATCAAAGAGTGCACCCTAGGGAATTAAAAGCAAAATGAACTACTGGGACCTTATGAAGATAAAAAGCTTCTGCACAGCAAAGGAAACAACCAACAAAACTAAAAGGCAACCAATGGAATGGGAAAAGATAATTGCAAATGACATATCGGACAAAGGGCTAGTATCCAAAATCTATAAAGAGCTCACCAAACTCCACACCCGAAAAACAAATAACCCAGTGAAGAAATGGGCAGAAGACATGAATAGACACTTCTCTAAAGAAGACATCCGGATGGCCAAAAGGCACATGAAAGCATGCTCGGCGTCGCTCCTTATCAGGGAAATACAAATCAAAACCACACTCAGATATCACCTCACACCACTCAGAGTGGCCAAAATGAACAAATCAGAAGACTATAGATGCTGGAGAGGATGTGGAGAAACGGGAACCCTTTTGCACTGTTGGTGGGAATGCAAATTGGTGCAGCCACTCTGGGAAACAGTGTGGAGGTTCCTCAAAAAATTAAAAATAGACCTACCCTATGACCCAGCAATAGCACTGCTAGGAATTTACCCACGGGATACAGGAGTACTGATGCATAGGGGCACTTGTACCCCAATGTTTATAGCAGCACTCTCAACAATAGCCAAATTATGGAAAGAGCCTAAATGTCCATCAACTGATGAATGGATAAAGAAATTGTGGTTTATATATACAATGGAGTACTACGTGACAATGAGAAAGAATGAAATATGGCCATTTGTAGCAACGTGGATGGAACTGGAGAGTGTGATGCTAAGTGAAATAAGCCATACAGAGAAAGACAGATACCATATGTTTTCACTCTTATGTGGATCCTGAGAAACTTAACAGAAACCCATGGGGGAGGGGAAGAAAAAAAAAAGAGGTTAGAGTGGGAGAGAACCAAAGCACAAGACACTCTTAAAAACTGAGAACAAACTGAGGGTTGATGGGGGGTAGGAGGGAGGGGAGGGTAGGTGATGGGTATTGAGGAGGGCACCTTTTGGGATGAGCACTGGGTGTTGTATGGAAACCAATTTGACAATAAATTTCATATATTGAAAAAAAATTAAAAACAAAACAAAACAAAGAGTGCACCCTAAGCTCTCTTGACCAAGCTCAGACTTGCTTTTTTGGGGGGGCATATATTAAAAAGGGGGAGAAAACAGTTAAAAGATTTTAGATACCATTCTGATGAGCATTGTAATTAATACCAAAGCAAACTTGGATCCTTATTTCATATCTTGTTTACTTTTTCAGAGGGAATCTTATTTACACATAGTCTTTTAATTTTGAAAAATTTGCTTTTCTCTCTTCACTTGTGTAGGCACTCTTTTGTTGACCTTTGCTTCATGGCCTGTTCCAGTAATATTTCAGTATGTTCCTAGGGGCTGTCTCATGCGCGCTCACAGGCAAATGTGTCACCTCTGAACTTGTCCAACCTGGGCAGCCAGACTCTGGGCCCACCTAGGGATATAATGCCCGGTGAGTGGCAGCAGTGATGTTGGAACTCTTGGCGTGGCAAAGCTATTCAAACTTCAGCAGCAAAATGGGTAAAAATGTCCTCTGCTTTCTGTGTTTTATTTTTTTAATAAGGAGAGATACTGGTGCCCCACAATTCTAAAGGGCTTTCAGGAAACAGCTCTTCCGTGTTCTCCATAGAACTCAGAAATGAATCCAGGGAGACCGGACTATGAAAAAAAATCTGAGTCGGAAGCCCTGTGTATACACTTGGTGTGTACTCATGCAGGATGTTTTGAGGGGAGGAAGTGTCTGTCAAGGTCATGCTGCATTTCCTGTTCAGTAGTCCCTGACATTGAGTGGACATTTGGGGAACATTTGTTGGCTGCCAGCTGTGGCTTGCCCACTGCATTGGTGATGCTTTCTCAGTAACAGGACGGTGAGAACCCAAGCCCCAGGCCCTGGGAATCTTCTCTAGGTACAGCAGGTGATCTAACATCCCATCTCTAAGGGGGTGATTTAAAGACACTCTGAAAGCCACCCTAGGAAGAAAGGTTTCACCAATGATGCCTGAAATTCCGTGAATAGATTTTTTTCTGTTTGTGTTATCTTCACTAACTTCTTTGAAAATACCTAGAGAAGGGTACCCATATTGGGCTCTTTCATGAGAATGAGTTGATTGTGCGAAAATTTTCTTCACAAAAGAGACCATTAGCAGGAGTGGGATGCTGTCCAGTTAGGAGGATTACACCCTCTGTGTTCCAGTATTCCCAAGCATGGGGGCTCAAAGGTTCCTCTAGACTTTCCTACTCAACCTTCAACACTGGCTTAAATTTAGGAGCTACTCACATCTTTCTTTCCAGAATCAGGCTTCAGTCTTATTGTCCATAAGCCTATTTCTTGGAGCAATGCTCCCCGGCCCCCAGCAAGGTCCAAACAGAGAATCTATCCCTGGCTAAACAGCTGTTGTTATGGCTATATATATATATATATATTTTTTTTTTTCTTTGTAAGAATGATAAATGTGTTTCCTATTAAAAACTCCCATGGTGTTGTTTGACTTGCATTTGAGACCAGCCGAAGGACCTGCTTGCAAGGCAGAGTGGAGGCTGATGTGTGTTGAGCATCTTCTATGAGCCAGGTACCTAGCCAGATGGGCACTGCCTGCTGGAGATGACTTTGTTAGGTAGATGGTATCATTTCCATGCTTACTGAGAACAAAGCTGAGGCTCTGAGAGAAACAAAGGACATTCTCAAGGCTATGAATCTGTGTTGAATTCCAGAAACCTAGTTCTCTTCTCTAGCAAGGAAGATTACCCATTCCCCCCTGGGGGCAGGGAATAAGTCATAAATTCCTTCTCATATTCTCACTGGCCTTTGCACTGGCCTTTGGTATCTTTCATAGGAAATGCACGTAACAGAAACCCATTCAAAATAAGCTTAAGCAAAAGCCAACTAGATACCATCTAGGATTTGAGGAAGGTTGAACAGCCGGGCGCTCATCAGCAAGAGTCCTTGGGCTTCCTCCCTAATGCTTCATCCATGAGGGGACTTAGTAAGGTGCACCTCTGTCTGTTAGCTGGAGTCCCCAAGAGAGAATGCAGTTGACCTCTGGCCAGCCTGTGAGTTACCTCTTCTGGAGTCAGGTGTTTACCTCTAATACAATAAGCTCTGACCAAGCTTCATGAAGTAAAAACATGGCTCCTGGGGACTAATTTTGTGGATGGATAAGACATTTATCCACAAGGCACAGTCAAGTGCTGGGCAGACAGCCCAAAGATAATCGGTTATACTTGGATATAACTGAATAAATGTTTATTTCCTGGTTGTTTTTGTCCTGACTTTGAGAACCTTGGCTGAATTATTCAGTTCTTGCATTTAGTCCCGAGGAAGGGATTCATATGTGCTAAAGAAAAATATGTGTCATTTCTGTATGCCAGTCATCCCCTTATTTACAACCACTGGAGCAAGTCAAGAAGGAAGAAATAGGCTATTTATTCTCAAATGTTTGGTTGCAAGAAGACAGAGGAAATGGGCAAACATCTGTGGCTAGGGCTCTTTGTTTGCTGCTGGACGACTACGATAAGGCCAGTTATCAAATGAGTGGGCAGCTACAAGTAAGTGCTTTGTTTTTTCCCCATAGGAAGTTACGTTCTTTCTTTTGCAAGTTGGTTGAATCTCTCTGGGGTCAATACCCTGGATGCTCCAAACTTTTTTTCCCCGTTCAGGGTGCCCTAATGTTTACATTTTACGTAACTCCAGAACTGACCCAAAGCTGATTGAAGTGCATGACTTGGAGGTTGACTCCTGGATGCTGAAGGCTGCGTGCACACGGATTGTACTTATACCGCCACCTTATGGGAGCTTCTGGAATTCCGAGGTGCTTTGCGTCAAAATGATTTGTTATCAAATGTAAAGTTTCAGAAAGGAAAGTGAGAAAGTTAAAAAAAAAAAAAAAAAAAAAAAAAAACCATAATGGAGTAATCCCCTCCTAAAAAATGACCTTCTGGAAGGTTTCAAGGGATAGACAACGTTTCCAGATATGTCTGAATTAGGTAGGTTAGGGTCTGAGACCTCTCTCAGCCTTCCACTATCAGTGACTGTCCTTAACACAGACATTTACATTTTGTAAGCCACAAGTAGAAAAAAGTGATGATAGTACCATTTCCCTGGGTTTCCTCTTGGCTAAATAACACCACCTGTGTCAATCTTTAGCACTTGGAAAGCACTCAGTAAATGACTGATATTGTTATCATCTGAAATTTGCTATGACTGAAGGCATTAGGTAAGCCTTCTACAGGAAGAGGTAGAGAAAGGTTGGGGGAAGGGAGGCATCAGGAACCCAAATAAAACCAAATACTCAACATACAGCCTATAGTGGATGTTCGATAAATACTTAAATGGTTCAAGAAAAGAGGGAAAAGGAATGATGTCTCTGGAGATGTTCTAGCTATCAAAATGGGAATGGAAAACATTCTTTTCTACCATCCATTCTAGAATTGGGGTATCATAAAAATATAGAATGCTAATGTGATGAGGATTCTAGGAATGTACTCCAATTTCTTTTTTCAAATGGGGTAACTGGGTGGTCGAATCACTTTGCAAGTTAAAATGTGAATCAGTAGCATGCTGGCCTTAGAACCCAAGATTTTGACAAATTATCTAGTGTCCTTTGTTAATGCTGAAATATTACTCAAGATTGGCCAAAACAGGACTGCCCTGAGTTAAAAAAAAAAAATGACTTGCAAAGTTATTTAATCTGACTATGCTTTGATTTTTCATGAGCAAAATGGGCATAATAAAAAATCCTACTTCAGAAAGTTATAATAAAGATCCAAAGAAATGCTGCATATCAAGCATTTAGAACTGGGCAATAAATGTTAACAGGTATGATTATCGGACAACAAAGTTCACCTCTCACAACTGAAGTGTTTCCTGGGCATAACCAGTCAGGTTTTGTCATCTCTAAAACCATTGGCTTCCTAACTCTGTGTCTCCATAATAAAAACATTTGTCATCTCTTTATACCTCCTGGCACAATTTGTTTTTATTTTAATAAAATAAAAATACTACAATATTTAATAAAATAAAAATTTTAATAAAAGAAAACTTTTTTGTTTTTAATTTTTTAAATGTTTATTCATTTTTTTGAGAGAGAGATAGCATGCACAAGTGGGGGAGGGGCAGAGAGAGAGGGAGACACAGAATCCGAAGCAGGCTCCAGGCCCTGAGCTGTCAGCACAGAGCCTCACGTGGGGTTTGAACTCATGAACAATGAGATTATGACCTGAGCTGAAGTTGGACGCTTAACTGACTGAGCCACACAGCCTCCCCAAAACCTTTTTATTTTAATTAAACTTTTTATTTTGAGATAATTATAGATTCATGTACAGTCGTAAGAAATAATATAGAGGGATCCCACGTACCTATTACCCAATTCTCTCCAGGGTAAACAGTTCACAGAACTATAGTACAGTATCACAACCAAGATACTGACGTTGATAAAATTCAGAGATCTTCTTCAGATTTCCTCAGTTTTACTTGTACTCATTTATATGTATGTGTGTTTAGTTCTATATAATTGTATCACACATGCAGATCCGTATATCTAACATCACAGTCTAGATACAGAACAGATCCATCACAAAGACCCCTTGTGCTATACGTTTATAACCATACCCACTTCTCTCCTGCAGTCTCCCCACCTCTCTCCCTAAACTCTGGCAACCACTAATTGATATTGGGCTTTTCTCATTCAGAGTAATTCATGGCCATTCAACTAGATTGTTGTTTATATCGTTCGTTTGTTCCTATGTACTGCTGAGTAGTATTTGATGATATATGTATACCCCTGTTAAACCATTCACCCCTCAAAGGACATCTGGATTGTTTGCTGTGCTTCGCTACTAGAAATAAAGCTGTGATGAATATTTGTGTATGGGTTTTGTGTAAATATACGTTTTCGTTTCTCTGGGGTAAATGCCCAAGACAGCGACTTCTGGGTAAGAATGGTAATTACATGTTTAGTTTCATAAGACATTGCTGAGCTGTTTTCCAGAGTGCCCCATTTTACAGCAAGGTATAAGTGATCCAGTTTTTTGGCATTCTTACCAGCATTTAGTATTATCGCTATTTTTTTTTTTTTAATTTTAGCTTTTCTACTAGGTGTGTAGTAATAACTCATTGTGGCTTTAATTTGCATGTCCCCAGTGACTAATGATGTTAAACATATTATCATGTGCTTTTTGGCCCTCTGCCTCTCTCCTCATCAGTGAAACATCTCTTCATATATTTTGCCCTTTTTATAATTGGATTATTGCTCTTTACTGTTGAGCTTGGAGAGTTCTTTATATATTTTAGGTATAAGGATATAAGGCCTTATAATACATTTTACTTTTAGAGTAAAATATCAATATTGGATTATGAGTAGCATAACATATGTACTAGTAAAATATGTGACAATAGTTGCACAAAGAATGAGAGGAGGTAAATGAAAGTATACTGTGGTATGGTTCTTACGTTCTATATGAACTGACAGTGGTAATCCGTGCCAAACCATGAGAAGTTAGAGATGCATATTGTAACCACGTAAAAGATGTATCAAGGGGAATCGTTAAAAGAAAGAAATATAAGTCAGTAGAAGAGATCAGGTGGACTACCAAAAGATGGCAAGAAAGGAGGACTGAGGGAACAAAGTACAGCTGAAACAACTAGGAAATGAATAACAAAATGACACACATCAACCTAGCCATATCAATTATTATATCACAGTAAATGTTAGTGGACTATGACCTTCAATTTAAAAAGAACTTTTAAAAGGCCCAACTGTTGAGATGTTTACAAGGGACACACATGAGTATAAAATCATAGATAAGTTATAAGTAAAATGATAGAAAATATTTATTATACAAGCACAGATTATTAGGTGGTGTGGCTATATTAATATTGGACACAATAAACTTCAAAACAAGGAGTATTGCCAGGATAAAAAGAGACATAATGTTATATAGGTCAATTTATTAAGGAGACCTACACATCCTATATGCAAAGGTAACTGCTGACAGAGTTTCAAAGTATACGTGGGAAAAAACTGACAAAACTAGATGGAGAAATAGACAAATCCACAATCATATTTTGAGATTCAATACACCACTCTCAGTAAATGACTGTAAAACAAAGGGAAGTATGAAGGATACAGAAGAGTTGAATATTACAAAGAACTCAACGTAGTAAAGAACACACACTGCACACATCAAATACACTTTTCAAGTGAACATGGGATATTCCTCGAGAGAGACAATATGTTGAGACATAAGAGCAGTCTAAAACTTAAAGCTTTAAATCACACAGAATATTGTATGACCGCAATGAAATTGTTAGACATTAATAATAAAAAGACATCTAGAAAATTTCCAAAGGTTTGGAAATGAAGTAACTCAATGACACATGGGTCAAAAAAATCATAAGGGATTACAAATACTTATAACTGAACAACACTGAAAATACCACATGAGAAAATGGACACAGCAAAAACAGCAATATGAAATCCATAGCTTTAACTGCTCATGTTAGGACACAAGCCTATTTACATCTTAAAATGAGAATAGAAATGAAATAGATGTCAATATTGAATTTCATTTTACAGTACCTTTGTTCAGACTATTTTCTCTTTGTGAATTGGAAACTGTAAATCAGTGAAATGAAATAAAAAGGCAACTATAGAATAGCCCATCAGAGGGCACTACTCTCTAACTCCAGAGGAAAAGCCTTTACTCTGGAACAAGGAAGAAGTATTAGCTCTGCAACAGACCCGAGATAGCATTGAGATTTTATCCCTTTATTTTGAGAATGAGACAATTGAGGTGCAGGGGAAGCAAATGACTTGCCCAACATCATACAAACTTTAGGACTAATGTCAGAACTAGGCACTAGTCTCCTGACTTACAGCACATCATGATTCTTTGTGACATCAGAGATAGACCTAGACTTCCCTATGGGCATATGCTAACAAGCTCTTTTCCACTGGGATTTCCCTGCTATGAGATGTACACCTGAAGTTGCTGAAACTGCTGTCAGGAAAGGTAGGCAAAGAGGGATGGAGAGACCAGGACCTGGTGGCATTTGAGCGCCCAATAAACTGTGCTTGAAATAGTGCCACTTCTTGGATGTTTTGGTTATGCAAACCTGTGTAATTCCTTTCTATTTAAAGCCAGTTGGTACAGGGTTTTCTGTCACTTGCAACCAAGAATCTTGAATATGGGAAGCTCTTCTGCTTTGTCAGAGGGTCAATGGAATTCAGAACATGTGATTTATTTTGGAAAGAGAGAAAAAAAAGGTTCTAGGTAACACCAGGACTGGATTTGCAAAGTGATAACTAAGGATAGAAAAACATATGAGGACATTCTCATGTTTCATTTTCCCCCAGAAATGTTAGTTCCTAAGTTGTGGATACAATTGTTTTTTTTTTTTTCCTCTGCTGAATTCTAGGTTACATTCTTGGAAGGTAAACTATTTCAAAGACCATTAATAAAATATGCTGGTAGAAGGTAGATGCATGCTTTGTGATCTTTAATACAATAGTGTCCCCTGACTCTCTATGGGTAAAGAGTAGGGAGTAAAAATACCGAACAGTTGATGTACTTTGCTTTACGTGGATTATCTCACTTCCACCCCGTAGCAACTCTGCAAAGAAATCTCATGTCTCTTTTACAGATGCAATAGAGACAAAGAAGTTATGAACTGTCTAACGTCATCCAGTTAGTATGTATAAATATTAGGACTTGAACTCAAGTCTGTGCTCTTGCTTTATGCTAGATGTGCTTGTATCCCATCTGAACCCAGACCTCACAAATTTCCTAGGAACTTCAGAACATGATACTTCTGATTGAGATGTTAGCTGTTAATCATCTTTCATTAAGAGGGCATGATGAAGCGTGTTCTCTTACATTGACCCCCTAAGAGGCCTGCTGTAAGAAGCAACAACCTCTCCTTTTCCTGTCTGCCACCTGCTCAGCAGCCATAAAGCAGCAACCGTGCACGAATTTATCCCCATTCATATTGGCCAGGCTGGTGTTAAGATTGGCAATGCCTGTTAGGAGTTCTATTGCCTGGAATATGGCATCCAGTCCAATGACCAGATGCCAGGTGACAAGACCACTAGGGGAGGAGATGACCCTTAAATGCCTTCTTCAGTGAGACAGGTGCTGGCAAGCACGTTCCCAGGGTGGTGTTTGTAGACCTGGAACCCACAGCCATTGATGAAGTTCACGCTGGCCCCTACCTCCAGCTTTTCTACCCTGAGAAGCTCATCACAGGCAAGGAAGATGCTGCCAACCCGAGGGCACTACACCGTTGGCAAGGAGATCAGTGACCTTGTCTTGAACCGAATTTGGAAACTGGCCAACCAGTGCACAGGTCTTCAGGGCTTCTTGGTTTCCCATAGCTTTGGAAGGGGAACTGGTTCCAGGTTTACCTCCCTGCTGATGAAACATCTTTCTGTCAATTATGGCAAGAAGTCCAAGCTGGAGTTCTCTATTTACCCAGCCCTCCAGGTTTCCGTTGCTGTAGTTGAGCCCTACAACTCTATCTTCACTACACACACCACCCTGGAGCATTCTGATTGTGCCTTCATGGTAGACGATGAGGCCATCTATGACATCTGTCAAATAAACCTCGATATTGGGGCATCTGGGTGGCTCAGTCAGTTAAGCATCTGATGTCAGCTCAGGTCATGATCTCATGGTTCGTGAGTTTGAGCCCCATGTCAGGCTCTGTGCTGACAGCTCAGAGTCTCAAGCCTGCTCCAGATTCTGTGTCTCCCCCTCTTCCCCTCCCCCACTCATGCTCTGTCTCTCTGTCAAAAATAAACATTAAAAAAAGTTGTGTGTGTGTGTGTTTGTTTTTAAACCTGGATATTGAATGCCCAACATACACTAACCTGAATAGTTTGATAGGTCAAATTGTGTCCTCGATCACTGCTTCCCTCAGATTTGATGGAGTCCTGAATGTTGATCTGACAGAATTCTGGACCCCACACCCACTTCTTTCTGGCCACACATGCCCCTGTCATCTCTGCTGAGAAAGCCAACCATGAGCAGTTTTCTGTAGCAGAGATCACCAAGGCATGCTTTGAGCCAGCCAACCAGATGGTGAAATGGTAAATACATGGCTTGCTGCCTGTTGTACTGTGGTGATGTGGTTCCCAAAGATGTCACTATTGTCAATGCCACCATCAAGACCAAGCGCACCATCCAGTTTGTGGACCGGTGCCCACTGGATTCAAAGTTGACATTAATTACCAGCCTCCCACCGTGGTACCTGGTGGAGACCCGGCCAAAGTACAGTGAGCTGTGTGCATGCTGACCAACACCACAGTCATTGCTGAGGCCTGGGATGCCCTGGACCACAAGTTTGACCTGATATATACCAAGCGTGCCTTTGTTCACCAGTATGTGGATGAGGGAATGGAGGAAGGAGAGTCTTCTGAGGCTTGTGAGGACATGGCTGCCCTGAGAAGGATTATGAGGAGGTTGGTGTGGATTCTGATGAAGGAAAGGGTGAAGATGGAGAGGAATACTAAAGTTAAAAATGTTATAAAGATACTGCTTTTACAGGGAAGCTTCTTCTGTTTTAAGAATAAAGGTTGCACTCATAACTGGTGAAGAAATTGAATCAGTTACCAAAAATCTTCCAAACAAATAAGAGTCCTGGGCCAGATGTCTTCCCAGGGGAATTCTACCAGACATTTAAAGCAGAGATAATACCCATCCTTCTCAAGCTATTCCAAAAAATAGAAATAAAAGGGAAAATTCCAGACTCATTCTATGAAGCCACCAGAGACCTCACAAAAAAAAGGAGAACTACAGACCAATATCCCTGATGAATATGGATGCAAAAATTCTCAACAAGATACTAGCAAATCGAATTCAAAGCATATAAAAAGAATTATTCACCATGATCAAGTGGGATTCATTCCTAGGCTGCAGAGCTGGTTCAAAATTCACAAATCAATCAATGTGATACATCACATCAATAAAAGAAAGGATAAGAACCATATGATCCTGTCAATAGATGCAGAAAAAGCATTTGACAAAACACAGCATCGTTTCTTAATAAAAACCTTCAAGAAAGTCATGGTAGAAGGAACATACCTAGACATCATAAAAGCCATATATGAAAAGCCCACAGCTAATATCATCCTCAATGGGGAAAAACTGAGAGCTTTCCCCCTGAGATCAGGAACACGACAGGGATGTCCATTCTCACCACTGTTGTTTAACATATTGATGGAAGTCCTAGTGTCAGCAATCAGACAACAGAACGAAATAAAAGGCATTAAAATTGGCAAAGAAGAAGTCAAACTTTAAGTTTTTGCAGATGACATGATACTTTACATGGAAAACCCAAAAGACTCCACCAAAAGGCTGCTAGAACAGATACATGAATTCAGCAAAGTTGCAGGGTGCAAAATCAATGTACAGAAATCGGTTGCATTTCTATACACCAATAATGAAGCAACAGAAAGAGAAATAAAGAAATAGATCCCATTTATAGTTGCACCAAGAACCATAAAATACCTATGAATAAACCTAACCAAAGTTATAAAAGATATGTATATTGAAAACTATAGAAAACTTATGAAGGAAATTTAAGAAGACAAAGAAATGGAAAAACTTTCCATGCTCGTGGATTGGAGGAACAAATATTGTTAAAATGTCAATACTATCCAAAGCTATCTACACATTCAGTGCAATCCCAATCAAAATTGCACCAGCATTCTTCTCGAAGCTAGAATAAGCAATCCTAAAATTTGTATGGAACCACAAAAGACCCAGAATAGCCAAAGTAATATTCAGGAAGAAAACCAAAGCAGGAAGCATCACAATCCCAGACTTTAGCCTCTACTACAAAGCTGTAATCATCAAGACAGTATGGCATTGGCACAAAAACAGACACATAGACCAATGGAATAGAATAGAGAACCCAGAATTGTACCCACAAATGTATGGCCAACTAATCTTTGACAAAGCAGGACAGAGTATCCATGAGAAAAAAAGTCTCTTTAGCAAGTGGTGCTGGGAGAACCGGACAGTGACATGCAGAAGAATGAACCTGGACCACTTTCTTACACCATACACAAAAATAAACTCAAAATGGATGAAAGACCTGAATGCGAGACAGGAAACCATCAAAACCCTGGAGGAGAAAGCAGGCAACAACCTCTTTGATCTCAGCCACAGAAATTTCTTGCTCAACATGTCTCCAAGGGCAAGCGAATCAAAAGCAAAAATGAACTGCTGGGACCTCATCAGGATAAAAAGCTTCTGCACTGCAAAAGAAACAATCAACAAAACAAAGGCAACTGACAGAATGGGAAAAGATGTTTTCAAATGACATATCGGATAAAGGGTTAGTGTCCAAAATCTATAAAGAATTTACCAAACTCAACACCAGAAAAACAATCCAGTGAAGAAATGGGCAGAACACATGAATAGACACTTTTCCAAAGAAGACATCCAGATGGCCAACAGACGCATGAAAAGATGTTCAGTGTCACTCATCAGGGAAATACAAATTGAACCCACACTGAGGTAATGCCTCACACCGATCAGAGTCGCTAAAATTAACTCAAGAAACAACAGATGCTGGTGAGGATGTGGAGAAATGGGAAACCTCTTGCACTGTTGGTGGGAATGCAAACTGGTGCAGCCACTATGGAAAACAGTATGGAGATTCCTCAAAAAATTAAAAATAGAACTACTTTATGACCCAGCAATAGCACTACTAGGTATTTATCCAAAGGATACAGGAGTGCTGATTCATAGGGGCACAGGTACCCCAATGTTTACAGCAGCACTTTCAACAATAGCCAAATTATGGAAAGAGCCCAAATGTCCAACTGATAACTGAATAAAGAAAATAAGGAATACTTCTTGGCAATGAGAAAGAATGAAATCTTGCCATTTGCAACAATGTGGATGGAACTGGAGGGTATTATGCTAAGTGAAATAAGTCAGAGAAAAACAGATATCCTATGTTTTCACTCATATGTGGATCTTGAGAAACTTAAGACCCCTGGGGGAAGGAAAGGGGGAAAAAGATTACAAACAGAGAGGGAGGGAGGAAAACCATAAGAGACTCTTAAATACAAAGAACAATCTGAGGGTGGGTCGGGGGATGGGAGAGAGGGGGAAATGGGTGATGGGCATTGAGGAGGGAACTTGGGATGAGCACTGGGTGTTGTATGTAAGCGATCAACCACAGGAATCTACCCCCAAAACCAAGAGCACACTTTACACCCTATATGTTAGCCAATTTGACAATAAATAATACTTAAAAAAAAGAATAAAGGTTGAGCTCTGATCAGTTAATTTGTATGTAGCAATATATACTCTTGTATATAATTACTGACCTATGCTTTAAAACACAGCACTCTGTTACAGATTCAAGCTGTCCATTTCTCTGATGGGTTTGAATACAAGTATTCCCTGTCTTAAGTGAAAAAAAAAGGACACAGTGATAGCATAATGTATTCAAAAGGTATTAAAAAAATGCAGTTATTCAGTAGATAACCACAGTTTGAGAGCCAGTTTTTGCTCAAAAGTTCCTCTCTAAATAATTTTTACCCACTTTTTTCCCCCTGTTTTAGGTATAACATACATAAAATGTATAAAGAGAGCTCATCTTAAGTGCACATCTTGGTCACTTTAACATATTAATAACCATGAATCAGATTAAGATGCAGAACATGTCTAACACTGTCGAAGTTTCTTTCATGCCTTTCCATTTGGTGCTAGTCCACTCCTGCCCAGCGGCAACCACTGGTGCGGCTGGATAATGGTTACTTAGTGTTGTCTGTTCTTGAACTTATAAATTGAGTCATACAGTATCTGGTCTTTTTTTAATTATTATTATTAATCTGACTTTTTTACTCAACATGAGATTTGTAAGATTCATTCCTTTTGTGAGTAATGGTTCTTTCTTTTCTATCCTTGTACATTGCTCTTTTTTTAAACTGAGGTATAATGACATGCAACATTATACTAGTTCCAGGTGTATCATTTCATATAAATACTGCAAAATGATTACCACAATGAGTCTAGTTAAATCTGCCACTAAACCTAATGACATTTTTTTTTCTTGTAACAAGAACTTTTAAGTCTCTTCTCTTAGCAACTTGCAAACAGGCAAAATAGTATTATCAACTATCACCATGCTGTATCACCATTACATCCTCAGTTATTTCATAACTGGAAGTTTGTACCTTTTGACCCCCTTCACCCATTTCTCCCAGCCTTCACCCCCTACTTCTGGAAACCACCAGTCTGTTCTCTGTATCCATGAGTTTGTGACTGTGTGTATTTAAGACCCTCCATGTAAGTGAGGTCATACTGTATTTTGTCTTTCTCTGACTTATTTCAGTATAATGCCTTCAAGGTCCATCCGTGTTGTCACAAATGGCAGTACAGTAAATCCTTGGATTACGAGTAACTTGTTCTGTGAGTTTTCCACAAGACAAGCAAACATTTCTAATAAATTTTAACTTGATAAACGAGTGATGTTAACTTGCAATACGAGTAGTACATGATGCTGAATATCACATAATCACAGCTGAGCCAATGGTTCTTGAAATTCGAGTTGATATACAAGTGCTTTGGATTACAGGCATGTTTCTGGAGCAAATCATGCTTGCAAACCAAGGTTTTACTGTATTTTCTTCTTTTGATGGCAGAATAGTATTCCATTGTGTATGTATATACCACACTTGGTTTATTCATGCATCCACTGATGGGCACTTAGGTTGCTTTCCTATCTTGGCTATTGTGATAATGCTGCAGTGAACGTGATGGTAAGGGGATGCAGATCTTTTTGCTTTAACTTTCTTCAGTTAATACCCATAGAATTTCTTGATCATATGGTAGTACTAGTTTTAATTTTTCGGGTGACCTCCCCATACTGTTTTCAGTAGTGGATGCAAAAATGTATGCTTCCACCAATAGCACACTAGCAATATCTCCTCTCCACACTCTTGCCAATACTTCTTTCTTTTTGGCAAGAGTCATTTTAACAGGTGTGAGGTGATATCTCACTGTGGTTTTGATTTGCATTTCCCTGATGATTAATGATGTTGAGCACATTTTCATGTATCTATTGGCCATTTGTATATTTCCTTTGGCAAAATGTCCATGCAGATCCTCTGCCCATTTTTCAGTCAGATGGCTTTTACGGTATTGAGTTGTATAGTTTGGATGTTAACATTTCATCAGAAGATTTGCAAATAGTTTCTCTCAGTAAGTTGCGTTCTCATTTTGCTGATGGTTACTTTGCTGTGCAGAAGTTTTTTAGTTTGATGTAGTCCTAGTTGTTTATTTTTGCTTTTTCTGCCTTTGCTTTTGAGGTTGAATCCAAAAAATCATCACCAAGATTAATGTCAAGAAGATTACCACCTTTTTTTCTAAGAGATTTATGCTATCAGGTTTAACATTCAAATATGTAAGTTGTTTTTGTCTTTTGTTTTTGTTTTTTAGAGAGAGAAAGCACATGAGCATGGGAGAAGGGCTGAGGGAGAGGGAGAGGCAGAGAGAGAGAGAGAGACAGAGAGAGAGAGAATCTAAACAGGTGCCACGCATTGTGTGGAGCCCGATGAGGGGCTCAGCCCCACGACCCTGGGACCATGTCCTGAGCCAAAATCAAGAGTTGGATGTTCAATTGACTGAGCCACCCAGGTGCCCCTGTAAGTCATTTTTAAAACTGGAATTGACATACAAATGTTACATTAGTTTCAAGTGTACAACATAGTGATTTGACCACTCTGTACATTATGCTGTGCTGACCACAAATGGAGCTCCCCTCTGTCACCATACAATATAATTGACTGTATTCCTATTCTATACCTTTGATCCCCATGATTTATTCATTCTCTAAGTGGAAGCCTATACCTCCCACTTAATCTTCACCAATTTTTCCCATCCCCCAGCCCCTTCTCCTCTAGCAACCATGTTTGTCTTTTATGTCTGTTTCTGCATATTGGTTTGCTTGCTTGTTCATTAGATTCCACATATAAGTGAAATCATGGTATTTGTTTTTCTTTGCCTGACCAATAGGTCACTTAGCATCATTTAGCATAATACCCTGTAAGTCCATACATATTGTTGCTAATGTCAAGATCTCATTTTTTCTGATGGCTGAGTAATATTTCAGTGTGTGTGTGTGTGTGTGTGTGTCCATTTCATCATCTGTTCCTGTATCAATGGACACATAGGTTGTTTACATATCTTGGCTATTGTAAATAATGTTGCAATAAACATGGGGGTGCTTATGTCTTTTCAAATTAATGTTTTCATTTTCTTTGGGTAAATACTCAGTAGTGGAATTACTGGATTATATGACATTTCTATTTTTAACATTTTTTGAGGAAACCCATACTGTTTTCCACTGTGACTATACCAATTTGCATTCCCATCAACAGTGCACAAGGGTTCCCTTTTCTGCACATTCTGACACTTGTTATTTCTTGTCTTTTTTATTCTAGCCATTTGAATATGATTAAGGTCATACCTCATTGTGGTTTTCATTTGCATTTCCTTGATGATTAAGGATGTTGAGCCTCCTTCTTGTTTCTGTTTGCCACCTGTGTGTCTTCTTTGGAAAAGTGTCTATTCAGGTCTTCTGACCATTTTTTAATCAGACTGTTTGTTTATTTTGGTGTTGAGTTGTATAGTTGTATAAGTTCTTTATATATTTTAGACATTAAACCCTTATCAGATATGTCTTTTGCAGATATCTTCTACCATTTGGTAGGTTGCCTTTTGTTTTGTTAATTGTTTCCTTCATTATGTGAAAGCTTTTTATTTTGGTGTAATCCCACTGGTTTATTTTTGCTTTTGTTTCCTTGCTGAGGAGATATACCGATGAATATGTTGCCAAGGCTGATGTTAAATAGATTATTATGTTTTCTTATAGGAGTTTTATGGTTTCAGGTCTCACATTTAGTTCTTTAATCCATTTTGAGTTTATTTTTGTGTATAAGAAAGTGGTCCAGTTTCATTCATTTGCATGTAGGTGTCCAGTTTTCCCAGCAGCATTTATCGAAGAAAATACAGTTTTTTCCCCAATTGTATATTCTTGCCTCCTTTGTCATAGATTAATTAACTATATAAGAGTGATTTTAGGAGCACCTGGGTGTCTCAGATGGTTAAGCAACAGACTCTTGATTTTGGCTCAGGTCGTGGTCTTGCTACTCATGAGTTTGAGCTCTGCATCGGGCTCTACGCTGATAGCAAGGAGCCTGCTCTCTGCCTCCCTCACTTTCCCTCACTCTCTACCCCTCCTCGCTTGTGTGCACTCTTTCTCTCAAATAAATAAACATTAAAAATAAATAATAAATGGATGGAGACCTCATGACAGTCTTCCAATAAAAAAATGGGCTTATTTTTGGGCTTTTTATTTTGTTCCATTGACTTATAGGTCTGTATTTATACCATACTGTTTTGAGTAATATAGCTTTGTAGTATATCTGGAAATCTGGTGTTGTGATACCTCCAGCTTTGTTCTTCTTTCTTCAGGTTTCTTTGGTTATTTGACATATTTTGTAGTTCCAGACAAATTTTAGTATTTTTTGTTCTATTTCTACGAAAAATTCTATTGGTATTTTGAATCTACTGATTGCTTTGGATAGCACAGACATTTAATTAATTTTTCCAATCTGTAATCATGGTATGTCTTTCCATTTGTTTCTGTTATCTTCAATTTCTTACATCAGTGTTTTATAGTTTTCAGAATACAGAGCTTTCACCGCTTTGGTGAAATTTATTCCTGGGTATTTTATTGTTTTTCATGCAGTTGTAAATGGAATTGTTTGTTAATTTTTTTCTGCTACTTCCTTATTCATGTATAAAATGGAACCAATTTATGGTATTTTGTATCCTACAACTTTACTAAATTCATTTATTACTTTGAATAGTTTTTTTGTGTGTGGAATCTTTAGCATTTTGTATGTATGGTATCTTGCCATCTGCAAATAGTGACAGATTTACTTCTTCCTTACCAATTTGGATGGTTTATATTTCTTTTACTTGTCTGATTGTTGTGGCTAGTATTTCCAGTACTGTCTACAATAAAAGTGGTGTGAGTGAATATCCTGGTCTTGTTTCTGACCTTAGAGGAAAAGCTTTCAGTTTGAAAGCCAAAATCAAGAGTCTCATCATTGAGTATGATATTATATGATATTAGCTGAGGGTTTTTCATGTATGGCCTTATTATTTTTGAGGTCTAGGATTTGTTAAGGATTTTCATCATTAACAAATGTTGAATTTTGTCGAATGCTTTTTCAGCATCTATTGAGATGATCACATGATTTTTATTTTTTGTTTTGTTAATGTGGTATATCACCTTAATTGATTTGCAAATATTGAACCATTCTTGCATTCCTGGAGTAAATACCACTTGATTATGGTGAATAATCCTTTTAATGTATTGTTGAGTGTGGTTTGCTAATATTTTGTTGAGAATTTTTTCATCTATGTTTATCAAGGATATTGGCCTGTAGCTTTTTTTTTGGTTTTTGTATAGGGTAATGCTGGCCTATAGAATGTATTTGGAACTTTTCCTTCCTCTTCTGTTTTTGGAACAGTTTGAGAAGAATAGGTATTAACTCTTCTGTACACGTTTGGTAGAATTCACCTATAAAGCCATCTAGTCCTGGACTTTTGTTTGTTGGAAGTTTTTTGATTACCAATTCAATTTTGTTTTTAGTAATTGGTTTGTTTAGATTTTCTATTTCTCCTGATTTAGTTTTGGAAGATTGTATGTTTTGAGGAATTCATCCATTTCTTCTTGGTTGTCCAATTTGGTGGCATATAATTTTTTGTAGTAGTCTCTTATCCTTTGTATTTCTGTGGTGTCAATCATTACTTCTCCTCTTTCATTTCTGATTTTATTTATTTATATGGGTCCTTTCTCTTTTTTCCTTGATGAGTCAGCTAAAGTTTTATCATTTTTATTTATCTTTTCAAAGAAGTAGCCCTTGGTTTCAGGGATCTTTTCTATTTCTTTCGAAAGTCTCTATGTCATTAATTTCTGCTCTGTTCTTTGTTATTACCTTCCTTCTACTAACCCTGGGATTTGTTCTTTTTCTAGTTCCTTTAAGTTTAGATTGTTTGAGATTTTTCTTGTTTCTCAAGGTGGACCTATCTCTATAAGTTTTCCTCTTAGGACTGCTTTCACTGGATCCTAAAGATTTTGGACTGTTGTTGGGTGTTCATTTTCCTTTGTTTCCATGAATTTCTAAATTTCCTCTTTGATTTATTGGTTGACTCTTTCATTGTTTAGTAGCATATTGTTTCACCTCCACATTTTTTTTCTTTCCAGTTTGTTTCTTGTAATTGATGTCGTTTCATATCACTGTGCCATAAAATGATGCTTGATATGATTTTAATCTCCTTAAATTTATTGAGACTTATTTTGTGGCCTAACGTGTGATCCCTCCTGGAGAATGTTCCATGTACACTTGAAAAGAATGTATATTCTGTCATTTTTAGATGGAATGTTCCATATATATTTGTTAAGTCTATCTGGCCTAATGTGTTGTTCAAAAATACTGCTTCCTTATTTATTTTCTGGCTGGCTGATCTATTCACTGAAGTAAGTGGGATGTTAAAGTCCCCTAATATCATTGTTTTACTGTCAGTTTCTCTGTTTATGTCTGTTAATATTTGGTTTATGTATTTAGGTGAGCCTATGTTATGTGCATAGATACTTAGAATCGTTTTATCCTCTTCTCTGATCAATCTCTTTATCATTAGTAATGCCCTTATTTGTATCTTGTTACAATTATTGTTTTTTTAAGTCAATTTTACCTGATATAAGTATTGCTAACCAGCTTTTTCTCTTCTTTGCCCCCTTCCATTGGCATGGAATATCTTTTCCATCCCCTTAACTTTCAGCCTGTATCTGTCTTTAGATCTGGAGTTTCTCGTACTCAAACAAAAACAAAAACAAAAACGGGTATTATTATTATCATCATCATCATCATCATCATCATCATCAACTTAGTCATCCTATGTCTTTTGATTGGAGCAATTAGGGCATTTACATTTATTTTATTATTTTTTTCTTTTTTTAATTTTCTTTTTTATTTTTTTTAAATTACATCCAAATTAGCATATAGTGAAACAGTGATTTCAGGAGTAGATTCCTTAGTGCCCCTTACCCATTTAGCCCATCACCCCTCCTACAACCCTTCCAGTAACCCTCAGTTTGTTTTCCATATTTATGAGTCTCTTCTGTTTTGTCCCCTTCCCTGTTTTTATATTATTTTTATTTCCCTTCCCTTTTATTCATCTGTTTTGTCTCTTAAAGTCTTAATATGAGTGAAGTTATATGATTTTTGTCTTTCCCTGACAGACTAATTTCACTTAGCATAATACCCTCCAGTTCCATCCACGTAGTTGCAAGTGGCAAGATTTCATTCTTTTTGATCGCCAAGTAATACTCCATTATATATATATGTATATACACACACACACACACACACACACACACACACACACACACACACATTTTCTTTATCCATTCATCCATTGTTGGACATTTGGGCTCTTTCCATACTACTTTGGCTATTGTTGATAGTGCTGCTATAAACATGGGGGTGCATGTGTCCCTTCGAAACAGCACACCTGTATCCTGTGGATAAAGGGCATTTACATTTAAAGTAATTATTGGTAAGTATGTACTTATTGCCATTTTGTTCATTACTTTTTGGTTATTTTTGCAGTTTTTCCCTGTTCCTTTCTACTTCTGTTTCTCTCTTTCCTCTTTCCTTATGATTGATGACTTTTAGTGTTGTGCTTTTATTCTTTAAAGCTTTTTTTTTTTTTTTTTGTCTATTTAGGTTTTTGGCATGGTTAGCATGAGGTTCATATATAACATCCTAAGAATATAGCAGTCTATGTAGATTGTCACTTAAGTTCATTAAAATCACTAAATTTTTACTCCCTGCCTTTCACATTTTATGTATGTTGTCATATCTTACATCTTTAAAAAATCCCAACTGATTTTTAGATATAATTGATTTCACTACTTTGTCTTTTAACCTTCATACTAGCTTTGTGTTTGCTTACTACCTGTACTGTATGTTTGCTTTTACTCATGAAATTTTTTCTTTTCATAATTTTCTTCCAATCATGACCTTTTCTTATCCACTTAAAGAAGTCCCTTTAATATTTTTTTATAAGGTTCATTTTGTAGCGATGAACCTTTTAAAACTTTTTTCTTTTTGGCTTGGGGAACTCTATCCTGTCCTTCGATTTTGAATGGTAACATTGTCAGGTGGAGTATTCTTGGTTGTAAATTTTTTCCTTCAGCACTTTATATTTATTTTTTTAATGTGTATTTATTTTTGACAGAGTGTGAGCAGGGGAGGGGCAGAGAGAGAGAGGAAGACACAGAATCTGAAGCAGGCTCCAGGCTCTGAGCTGTCGGCACAAAGCCTGATGCAGGGCTTGAACTCACAAACCATGAGGTCATGACCTGAGCCAAAGTCAGATGCTTACCCAACTGAGCCACCCGGGTGTCCCTCCTTCAGCACTTTAAATATATTGTTCCAATCTCTTCTGGCCTGCAGTTTCTGCTGAAAACTCAGCTGATAGGCTTATGGCATTTCCTTACGTATGTAACTAGTTGCTTCTCAAAATCTTGCTTTCTCTTTGATCTTTGACATTTTAATTATTAGGTATTGTGGTGTGGACCTGTTTGGGTTCATCTTGTTTGGAACTCTGTGCTTCCTCAACCTGGATGTATATTTTCTTCCCCAGATTAAACAATTCCCCAGCTATTATTAAAATGATTCTTCTGCCCGTTCCTCTCTTCTCCTTCTTGGACCCCTATAATGCAAGTGTTTGTGTGTTTGCAGTTCAAAGGATCTGTTAACATGTCCTCATTTTAAAAACATCTTGTTTCTTTTTGCTGTTCAGTGTAGGTGCTTTCTGTTACCGTCTTCCAGTTCGCTGATCCTTTTTTCTGCATGCTCTAATCTATGAGGATTTTCCATAATATTTTTTATTTCAGTTATTTTATTATTCAGCTCTGATTCTTTTTTTAATATTTACTATCTCTTGTTAACATTCTGAATTCATCCACTCTTCTCTCCAGTCCAGTGAGCATCTTTATGATCATTACTTTGAAGTCCTTATCAAGTAGGTTGGTTATCTCTGTTTCATTTCTTTTTCTGAGATTTTTGTCTTGTTTTTTCATTTGAAGCATATTCCTACGTCTCATTTTGCTTGACTTTTTGTGTTTCTGTGAACTAGGTAGAATAGGTGCTTCTAAACTTGAAGGAGTGTTCTTGTGAACGGTTGTCTCCTGTGTAGGTTATGTGTGCCTGGTGACTTTGGCTGGCTGGAGGTGTGGCTGGCATGGGTAGGGGGTCCCAGGGCATTCTGGGTTGGGTCTGCTCTAGTGGTATGCCCAGAGCTGAAATGGGCATAGGCTGGAGCAGTTTCAAGGCTCTCTGTACAGAGTGTCCCCTGGCAGGACAGTTGAAGTGGGTGCAAGCTGGGGTGTCTCCAGGTGTTGCTCTCAGGAGGTGTTTTGGTGAGTGGCTGGAGTCCAGGTAGGGTACATGCTGTGGGGGAAGGGAGATCACAGAGCACTCCACACAGTGGGTGTCCTGGCAGGGTGGCTGGAGCCAAGGTGAGTGCAGGTTAGGTGCCCTGGCAAGGTATGGGGAGCTGAAAAGAGTGCAGAGCTGGGATGTTTTGAAATGTTTCGAGATGCTTTGTGCCTGGGTCACCTTGGTGAGATGGCTAGAGCTGTGTGTGTGTTCATTGTGAGTATCCTGGTGTGTGCCTCACTGGGGCCACTTTGGTGCAATGGCTGGGTGTGGTGTGAGCTTGGGGTTGGGACTCTGAGGTAGTGGGCTGGCTAGGATGTCTGGACCTGCTCCTGTCCATGTTACTGATGTGGAAGGGGAATGCCAACTGTGGTGCTCACCAGGCTCCAACCCAGAGTTCCAGCAGCAGCCCCACCATTTGGCAGAGTTCGAGGGAGAGAGCTTTTATATTCTGGTTGCCTTTTCAAACCACAGCTTTTTTCTGCCCCCAGGAAGACGAACCCAGTCCCTGCTCCTCAGTACTCTCTCTCCCCACTGCAGCTCCCAGCATAGGGGGTGGGGGTGCCTTTCATTACTGGGTGTCTCTCCCTCACTGTTCTCTCTGTGGTCTTTTGTGCTACAGCTGCTCAGTCAACCCGGGTCTTCAGGGAGCATTGTTCTGTATATATAGGCATAAATTTGATGTGTCCCTGGAAGGTGAATTCAGGGTTTTCCATCACCATGTCGTCTTGGACCAGAAAGTCTAGTCTTTCACTCATTGAGTTAATTTTTGTGTTTGGTGCAAAACGGTAGTCTAGTTTTTTCTTTTGCATGTGGCTAGCCAGTATTCCCAACACTATTTATCAAAGAGATGGTCCTTTTCCCATGGTATATTCTTGGCTTTTTTGCCATAAATTAACCATATATGCATGGGTTTTTTTGGTGGGGGCAGGGTTAGTCTGTTTCATCAGTCTGTGCTTTTATGCCAAATATCATACTATTTGGATTACTACAGCTTTGTAATATAGTTTGAAATCAGAACAAAGCTGGATGCACCATTGCTATATGTTAATACATCTTCCATACTTACCTTTGTAATGTTAAGAGAGAATGGGGCTTTAGGAATTATCCAGCTAGTTTCAATCTTACCAAGAAAACATGAATAGTCTGAAGAGTGTATTTTTCCCAGTCAAGGTTGCCTACCACAGTCTCCATGTTTCCAAACCAGACCTCATCAGTTTCTCTTCTAATTCACATTTCCTAAGTATCTCTTGGCACGTATGTTCAGAAGTGTTTATAGGGAATTTACACAAAAGCATAATAGAAGAGAGCAGCTGGTAAAACTGAGATGGTTTAACAAGGAAAGGGAAGGAAGCTTTAACTTAAATGAAAAGCTTGTTAGCATCTATAAAAATCTTGCAATTAGGCAGCCTTTTCATTGTTCTGAAAAGGGCCCCTTATTTAAACCCACACCCCATCCTGGATGTCCACGTGTCTCATGATTAATGTTTGTGGAGGTGGTTTAGAAAGAAGCGGCCAAGGCAGGCTTTCTCCGTTTTTAATGGAAAGGCTCACCAACAGCCTCAGGAATAAGCCAGATGGCAGGGGCAACCTGGGACTAGAAGCAGGCCTCTTAGTGATCCAGGAAACCTCATGGGCAGGAAACTAGACTTTGGGTTAAGTAAATCCAGTTATACTCTTAAGTGAGGATCTGAGAGTCAGAAACAGCTGTGGATGAGCCCAAATAGGGAGAAAGCCCTTTTTGCTCTTCTCAATGCTTATCATCCTGTGCCCCAAATCCTGAGTTGTCTGTTGCGTCCAGGGAGGGTAAAGCTCAGGAAGGGTGGTGTTACTTTCTATGTTCTGGGTTTCAGTAAGAGAAAAATCTAGGTACAACACATTAGAATTAGAAACAAGTGTCATTTGAGACCTAAACAGACATGTCTATAACTGAGGTCCAGAACGTGATCGAAGTCCTTTTTACTCAATGTGGCCCACAGGGCAGTAGCCATGTTTCCTGGGAGTTTGCTAGAAGTAGGGGAACATGGGCCCCACCCCAGGCCCGCTGAGCCAGAATGTGCACTTTGCTAAGACCCCTACACATCTGTATGCAGATTAGTCTGACGAGTCCTGCCCTAGAGTCATTCAGATAAAGTCATCAGTGAGAAAAGTGAACTGACCAGATGAAGGACATTATTACATTACAAGGGGCTGGGGTAGGAGAGAGATGCTGATCCAAAGATACGAGTTGACTACAGCTCCCGGTCGGGCTTACTGACTCAGTCCTTGGTCTCCAGCTTCGAGTGCCCACAGCACCTAGGTGACCCAGTATTGCTCCGTGTGACCAGCCTGAAAGCCGCTTCCAGTGGTTCTTTCAGCCATTGAGCAAGTCCCTCCCCTGCCCCTAGGGGCTGACAGCCACTAAGGGAGAGAAGGCACATGCTTTGAGAGCAGGCTTCTTTCTAAAGACATCTGAGGACTGAAACAAGTAACCGTCACAGAAGATCTGGGCTAATTCTGATCCCCATCATGCTGCAGTTAGTTGTGGAACTCACACATTCAAGAGTTTTCAGAATGCTAATTCCATGTTTTATTTCCTCATACCACATTTAGTTCATCTGCCTTTTTACATCCTGATTTACACAAGCAAACTGCAAATGAAAAAACAGGCATTCTTTAATCCTCCAAAATACACGTATGAAACATAGCACAAATCCTAGTATTTATACATACACAGGCTTAGCTGAAGCAGCTTTATCGCGATTTGTTAAAATTAGCATTACAGTTTAAGTGTTTAGGCCTATAAAGGTTTGCATCATCTACTATACATAGTTATTTCAGAAGCAGTTAGGACTTAACTAATTGGGGAAAAAAACCTTTAACAGAATGCACTAATGACAATTGTGTAAACTTAAATTATTTACAATTAAACATGTAGGGTCCTGATTCACAAAACTTAGTGCACATCATGATTCATTTATGATTTTCACAGAGAAGATAAGCATTATGTAGAATATTCCCTTGGTAAAATCTAGAATGGTTTTTGGAAGAATGTCAATATGCTTACTGGAAACCAGAGAAAGAGTAACAGAACAAAAACTTCAGAAACTGCATTTGGTTTGAAAATTTAAGTAGATAGCAGCAATCTGAATCCCCATGGGCCACAACACAAGGGCTGGTGCCATTGCTGACATTACTCTTGGTGTGTACAGGAGGACAAACAATTCTGCCCTTTAAAAAACAAACAAAATCACTTTCCCTAATCACCACAGGTGAACTAGGGATACCAGTCTCCTAATGCCTAAATCAGAAAATTTAAAGAAAAAAAAGTACCTTCAGTTCAATGGACTTTATTTAGAGGTGAAAGCTTGAGGGAGGGTGACCAACCTGTTAACTATTCCAATTATAAAAGAAACAACATAGATTACCCTTGAAGCATTTCAATGGATTCGATAGTGATTTTAACTATACAACAAAGGAGACGACTCAGAGAATTCACAAGGCCACCTGTTTTTAAAATGAAGTGATAAATTTCAGTGAATCAGGTCCCTGGTAAAGGCTTTAAAAAAACCAAAAATTTACAGTAAACGCCTTCAACTCTGGAATGCAGGTATAGTACAGTCACCAGTACGTTACATTTACAAAACTGTTTAGTCAGTAGGTGTTCCAGAGTAAGAAAATGTACAAGCCAGTTCACAGTGACTTTAGATACAAGGTTATTAAAATACGTTGTTAATCATAAAAATACTTTACTATGTACACGTACACTGTATAAACTCTAGATTTACCTACTGAAGGGAAGCCTCTAAATCCATTTCGGGCCGAGCAGCCCAAGACACAGGGCTGTTCTGGAACTTGGTCTTCATACCACTCACAGGCAGAGCATCACGCGGTCATTTTTCAATAAAACAATGTGTTTTTCCTTCTACAGAATGTCAGTTGGAAGGGTCCGTTTTACTTCCACTGTATTTCACTTTCCTAAACGCTGGTCCAAGTAACTCCGGGCACTCACACAATTCGTCTGCAATTTGGTTACACTTTAAGATGAGGCTATAGTTCATTTCATCAGTGATTACACTGTCTCGCTTATAGTCAGGATGGTTGGAGATAAACTCTCTCATCCATCTGGCAACTGTCATTAGTTCTCCTAGGGGAAAAAAATTAAGACAACAGAAGTTAAGAGAAGTGTGTTTGTTTTGTTTTGTTTTGTAACTTGCCACTTAGTGACCAGCATAAACACAATCCTGAAGAAAAATCAGTATGACCTCCTGGTGTACCCACCAGAGGGTGGGGAGAAAGGTTTTCCAGAAGAATTACTCCAGGGGAAGAATTTTAGGTTGCAGGCAGGTAACTAGAAACACATGTGTCCCAAGGTTAGACGCACCCAGTTGGGGACACAGCCACCTCTTCAGAAATGGGGAGCCACTAGCATGTCACAAAGACGAGGACTAGAGCTAACGCTGCCTGCTGTGTGACAGACAAGCTG
Source organism: Panthera onca (assembly GCF_046562875.1). Lineage (NCBI taxonomy): Eukaryota > Metazoa > Chordata > Mammalia > Carnivora > Felidae > Panthera > Panthera onca. The sequence goes on from NC_138343.1 coordinate 50,717,329, forward strand.
GGGAGTGAGCAGATCGAAGTTCTCAGGCAAGGGGACATTTCCTTTTTATTCTGTCTATACGAGAAGATGGTCTTAACTAGGGTGGTAATCATTTCACAATATATGTAAATCAAGCCGTCATGCTGTGTACCTTAAACTCACACAGGGATCCATGTCCATTATTCCTCAAAAAAAAACTGGAAAGAAATCAAAAAAGGGAACGAACACATGTACTGGAGCACATGTCCTCCTGTTGAGCTGAAGAGCTGCGACTGATGCAGGCACTGTAGGGTATGGAGTTCCCAGAACTTTGATCTTTGATCAAAGAGGTGAAAAAAATAAGGAATAGTTAAGAATGAAGGGAGAGATTGGCAGATACACCATCTTTGGAGGGTGTATCCTTTGAGACTCCAGGAAGTTTATGGAAGCCTCAAGTGAAATGTAGATGACATTGTTACTCTTATTCACAGCTGACAGTTCCCTTGTGCTGGGCCCTTGGTAGGCATGGTTGGTCAATGTGATCTCAAAACAAAAAAGAGGATTCTGGGGTGCTCACTGTATGCAAGGTGGCTGAAGAAGCAGACATCGTGGCTGTCACTTATTTAACCTAGAGTTACTTAGCCCTATAGAGCTGTTGATGATGATGTCCAACAAATACAGCTTCCCATAAATGACTAAAAGGCAATTTAGATACTGTATTTCATTGTCCAAGATGCCATCAACTTAAAGATGCACCACTGCTTTATGAACTGGTAAGACAAAAAAGTTCTTATAATTAAAATGTCAATGATTATAAGGTGTCTCCTACTGCAGAGACCTCAATGTGAAAAATACACTGATAAAATATGGTATATTTGAAAAGACTACATTAAGAAACAATATTGTAAGATTGTGAGATTCTGCCTCCATTAAGATTTCAAACAAAAGCAAAGGATACCATACCAGATGCTCTCTTCTTAATTAGCTTTAAGTAGTTCAGAATACTACATCTAGTGTCCACATCCACCTCCATGTTTTCAAGGTAAGAGTTCAGAATCGGGATCAGCCCAGGAAACACACCCTCCTAGGAGAAGCGGGACACATAATTAGTGCCCAGTCCACTGGTGCAGGTGGTGAGGTGCAATGGGCAGGGCCTCTACCTTCCCGTTGATGATGGTGTCTATGCTCATCAGGGTGTAGTCCTCCGTGGTCAGTTCCGAGGTGTTCTGGGCCTTCCCGTAGCCATCCACCACAGTGTTCCCACCTGCCAGATGAAAGGATGGAGGAGCTTTAGGGGCTTGTGAAAGCCTAGAGTGAGTGACCCTGGGGTGCCTGGCTGGCTCAGTAGGGTCAACATCCGACTCTTGATTTTAGCGCAGGTCATGATCTCAGGGTTCATGGGATCGAGCCCCGTGTTGGGACTCTGTGCTAACAGCCCAGGGCCAGCTTGGGATTCTCTCTCCCCCTGTTTGCCCCTCCCTGGCTGGCATGTGCCTACACCACTTCTCTCAAGATAAACACTTAGAAAATAAAAATAAAATGAGTGACCCTAGAAATCCAAGAGAATGAATACCTTTGCAAATATCTTTCCTGAAATAAAACATTCCCCGCAAGACAGCATCTCGTTTCTGTGCAACTTTCATGTTTTCATCAACCTAAGGGAGAAAAATAATCATGGCTACATCAGAACATTCTCCATCCAACAGAGAAGGTGTGGTGCCTTCCTTGCTTTTGCAATTAAGACTCACCCCCTCAGAATTCTACTTTCACTTCAATGCTTACTGGTTGGAACAAGAGACTTCACTTTTTTGTAGGGCCTGGGTCATTCCAACACAGATTAGTATGTGCTTTTTAGTAAGAATGAGAAAACTTTAAGAGAAGTTTACTTTAAAAAAAAAATCACAACAAAAACTTACATTCACATAGGCTGTCTGCATTTCAAAATACCTTTGTGACTGAACCTTGTAAGAAATCTGTGGAGGGCAGGTGGTGGGTTCTCTTCACCCAGCACAGTGACTCACACAAGATGCCAGGGTTACAAAAAGCAAAGAACCCAGAGAACTTCTGGCTCAGTGCTATGCCTTCCCTACCACTAGGGTTTTGCTTTCCTGACTGGTGAGGAAAGGAAAAGAGTTGATAGGTAGTCAGATCTGGAATAAGATTAGTCCTCTAAGAACAGAGGGTCACCAGTATGTTTAGAACCTCTCTAAGAAGAGAGGGTCCAATCCGGTAGTTCTGGCCACATCAACTATTCATGAGCCCCAATATTTTTTTTAAGAAGTACATACCCAGAAGACTGCTAGGTCATGTGGTATGCCCAGGCCACACACACGACCTGTTAAATCGGAGCTTTTGACTATGGGTCCCGAGTATTAGTGTCTTTATTTTCTATCAAAGCATCGGTGACACATAATGTTATGTTAGTTTCCAGTGTACAACACAGTGATTCAACAACTGTTGTGCTGTGTTCACTGCAAGTATGGCTCCCGTCTGTCACCATATGATACTATTACAGTATCATTGACTATATTCCCTATGCTTCTATCTTTCATCCCGGTGACTTATCCCATAACTGGAGCCTATACCTCCCCCTGTCCTTCCCCATTTACTCACTTCCCCACTCCCTCCCCTTTGGCAACCATCAGTTTGTTCTCTGTATTTATGGGTCTGTTTTTTGTTCATTTTTCTTTTTTAGATTCCACACAGAAGTGAAATCATAAGGTATTTGTCTTTCTCTGATTTAGGGATAATACTCTCTAGGTCCATCCACATTGTTGCAAATGGCAAGACCTCATTCTTTTTTATGGCTGAGCAATATTCCATTGTATATGTATATACCACATCTTTAATCCATCTATTGACGGGCACTTGAATTGCATCTGTATCTTGGCTACTGTAAATAATACTGCAATAAACATAGTAGGGGTACGTATCTTTTTGAATTAATATTTTCATGTTCTTTGGGTAAATACCCAACAGTTGAATTAACTGAATCATATGGTAATTCTATTTTTAATTTTTTGAGGAACCTCCATACTGTTTTCCATAGTGGCTGCACCAATTTGCATTCCCACCAAGAGTGCACAAGGGTTCCTTTTTCTCCACATCCTTGCCAACATTGTTATTTCTTGTCTTTTTAATTCTAGCCATTTGACAGGTGTAAAGTGGTATCTCATTGTGGTTTTGAGCTGTATTTCCCTGATAATTAGTGATGCTGAAGAATTTTTCATGTCTGTTGGCCATCTGTATGTCTTCTTTGGAAAGATGTCTATTCAGGTCCTCTGTCCATTTTTTAATCAGATAGATTTGAAGTGGGTGTTTTTTTTTTTTCTTTTTGGTGAAGTTTTTTTTTTTTTTTCTTTTTAAGTTTATTTATCTTGAAAGAGAGCAAGGAAGAGCGCACGCAAGCAGGAGAGGCAGGGTGAGAGGGAGAGAGAGAGAATCCCAAGCAGGCTCTGCACTGTCAGCACAGAGCCTGATGTGGGGCTCGATCCCATGAACTGTGAGATCACAACCTAAGCAAAAAATCAAGAGTCAGACACTTAACCAACTGAGCCACCCAGGCACCCCTCTTTTGGTGAGATTTTTAAATATATTTTGGATATTAAACCCTTATCACATATATCATTTGCAGATATATTCCCCTATTCAGTAGGTTGCCTTTTTGTTTTGCTGATGATTTTTTTTTTTTCTATGCAAAAGCTTTTTATTTTGAGGTAGTCCCAATAATTGTCTTTGGCTTTTCTTTGCCAGAGGAGACAAATCTAGACAAATATTGCTAACAGTACATGTCAAAGATTGATACTTATGCTTTCTTCTGAGTTTTATGGTTTCAGGTCTCACATTTAGGTCTTTAATCCTTGTTGAGCTGATTTTTGTGTATGGGGTAAGAAAGTCCAGTTTTCCCAACACCGTTTGTTGAGAAGACTGCCTTTTCCTGTATATTCTTGTCTCCTTTTTTGTCATAGATTGCATAAGAATGGGTTTATTTTGGACCTCTCTATTCTGTTCCATTCACCTATATGTCTATTTTTGGGCCAGTATACCTTACTGTTTCAATTACACTAGCTTTGTAGTATGTCATCTTGGAATCTGGGATTGTGTTACCTCCAGCTTTGCTTTCTCAAGACTGCTTTGGCTATTTGGGGGAACTTGTTTTGTTTTTGTTTTTTTTTTTTTTTGGTTTGGTTTGGTTCCATACAATTCTAGGGTTATTCTAGTTCTATGAAAAATACTGTTGGTATTTTGATAGGGGTTTATTGAATCTGCAGGTTGCTATGGGTAGTAGAGATATTTTAACAATATTCTTCCAGTCCATAAGCCTGGTATGTCTTTCCATTTCTTAGTGTCATCTTCAATTTCTTCCATCAAGAGTGTAGGTTTTTCACCTCCTTGGCTAAGTTTATTTCTAGGTATTTTTTTTTTTTTTTTTTGGTTTAACTGAATATAAAATTGTTTTCTTTCTGCTACTTGGTTATTAGTGTATAGAAATGCAACAGACTTTGTATCCTGCAGCTTTACTGAAATCATTTATTATTTCATATAGGTTTTTCTGGTGGGCTCTTTAGAGTTTTCTACATAGTATCATGTCATCTGCAAATAATGAGTTTTACTTATTCATTACCAATTCAAATGCCTTTGATTTCTTTTTCTTGTCAACTATTAGGACTAGGAGGACTTCCAGGACTATGTTAACTAGGTCTTGTTCCTGATCTTAGAAGAAAAGCTCTCAATTTTTCATCACCAACCAAGATATTAGCTGTAGATTTTCCATACATGGCCTTTACTATGTTGAGGTATGTTCGCCCTCAACCCACTTTACTGGGAGTGTTCATGAATGGATGTTGAATTTTGTCCAATGTTTTTTTCCTGCATCTACTAAAATAATGATTTTTATTGTTCTCTGTTAATGTGGCCTATCACATTAATTTGCAACTACTGAACCAGCCTGCATCCCCAGAATAAATCTCACTTGACTGTGGTGAATGATCCTTTCAATACATTGTTGAATATAATTTGCTAATATTTTGTTGAGAACTTTCGGATTTTGTTCATCAAAAGGTATGAGCCTACAGTATCTTCACCTGGTTTTGATAGTATAATGTATTTGGAAGCTCTCCTTCCTCTTCTATTTTTTGGAACAGTTTGAGGAGAACAAGTATGAACTCTTCCTTAAATGTTTGGTAGAATTCACCTGTAAATCCATCTGGTCCTGGACTTCTGAGTTTTTGTATTACCAATTCAACGTCATTAGTAGTATTTGGTCTGTTCACATTTTCTAGCTCTTCCTGATAGAGTTTTGGAAGATTCTGTTTCTAGGAATGTATCCCATTTCTTCTTGGTTGTCCAATTTGTTGGCATGTAATTTTCTGTAGTAGTCTCTCATAGTCCTTTCTGTGATGTCAGCTGTTACTTCTCATTTTCTATTTTACTTACTTGTGTCCTTTTTCTTGAGGAATCTAAAGGTGTTTAAATTTCATTTTTTTTTCGAAGAACCAGTTCTTGTTTCATTGATCTTTTCTATTTTTTTAGTGTCCATTTATTTCTGCTCTGCTCCTTCCTCCTTCTAACTTTGGGCTTTGTTCTCCTTTTTTCTAGGCCACTTAGATGTAAGGCTCTTTGAAATTTTTGTTTCTTGAGGTAGGTCTGCCTGCATTGCTGTGAATTTCCTTCTTAGAACTGCTTTTTCACTCTGTCCCCCAAATTTGGACCATTGTGTAATTTCATTTTCATTTGTCTCCACGTACAAAAACATCTTTATTGTCAATTCTTTATTTTTCCAATGACTTTTTAAGACCCTTAAAGTAGAGCTTTTAAAGTAGTACTTTATTTCCCATAATGAAATTTTAGGAGAATCTTAACATGTACAAGTTAAAGGGTCTTGTTGAACTAGGATGGATAGTGCCAAGTCTTTGATTACTGAGCCTGTCTCCCACACTCAATTTCCATTGTCATGTTTAAGACACATGACCTTCTGAATAATCTAGACACTTCTAGAAACATATCCAAATAACAGTCTAAAATTCCATCATGGCTACGAATGGGTTTTCTTTTCTAAAATTTTTTCTTAGCCTTGATCAAAGTTCACAAAGGACTATTTTAATTTTTGCTTTTCTGAATTTCTCTTACAAGTATACTGTACTACTGCACCTCAGATTCTCAGTTTGACTGCTTAGGTTTACTTTAGTCTTTTATTCTCATTCTCTGATCATATGGCCTGTCAGTTATTGAGTAACAGACAAGGCACTCTAAGTGATTTACCTCCATGAATCCCACATGTTCTTACAACACATGTAGCCCACTTCTACACATGCAAATGGAGGCACGGTGATGGTAGCACCTTTGCTCAGCTTAAAAAGCCAGTAAGGAATACAAGTGATTTATGAATTTAATGCTCATAATGCAGCCATATCAGAGACACCACACTACAGTGCCTTTAAATTCTTTTATGCTCCTTAAGAAATGTCTGCTATAGTTAAAGGAATAACAACAACAACAACAACAACAAAAATCTAACATTATCTTGGAAGAATACAGAAAACTGCTTTCTCTATTTCATTTAATACTTCTCAAATTTTGTTATTAGTTTCTTATTTCTGCTATCTCTTTAAAGGTCACTACCTAGCCCTTTGTTTTCCACACTTGTCCTTGTTTTAGGTAGGCAAACACCCTACACCATTATGCTGTTACCTTCTATCATCTGTTTTAGCTTTTTAGTAGAATAGTCTATTCAAATTTGTTTTTATCTTACTTTCATCATTTTATGTTCTCTGGGCTATACTGTCTTACCACTCTCAAGGTGGTTAGTCCCACCCCAAATTTTTGTTCATTAGCACTGGGAAGTTCTTCGTTCTCCCATCCTTTTAAACTAACAGGTTAGAAGTAAAAAATCTTCTATACTATTAGTTTTTCTTGCTTTGTTATGAAATTCTCTAAATATCAAGCATTAAAGGATACCTACTATAAATCTCCTTCCACTTTCCCCTCAGTTGGTAAGAGTTCTGGCATGCTTTTAGCTCTAATAATCTATTGAGGAATAGCCTGGATTTTGAAGTTTGGGAAGAGAACTGTTTTCTTTACCTCTATGGATTCTGTGAACTTTTCTCCATCTCTTAGCATTTGATGTTGTAGATGAGGAAGGAGATCAACTAGTTTCTTTTCCTCTTGGTAGCTATCCAATCTGAATTCTCTCTCCTGTTCAAATGGTTGATGTCCTTCTTTAGGATTCAGAAATTCCTAGATTTGGGTTCTTTAAATAGTTGTTTCACCCTTAATGGACTCTTTCAGTCAGAGAAATTTCTATTTCTCTGATTACTGGATCCCATTTTTTATACAGATCATCTCTCCTAAAGTATTACAAACATTCAACTTTCCAGATCAATTCTCCATGTTTCAGTTTTTCCATAATTTCCGTTTCTCTGTCATTCTGAGATAAATCTCAATTTGGTTTCCCAAATCATTAACTTGGATCTTCAGTAACATGGGCTCTACTGGTGAATATATGAAGTTTTAAAAGTGTAGCTTTTTTTAAGAACTCTTCTCCAAATGCTCTCTGGTCCATACTCTTGTTTATTTTACACATATGACTCTTCTCTAGAATTTTTTCAAGGGCACTAATTAGCATTTAAGAATTCTTCCGTTTTTCTTTAATTAACTAGTTCACTGAGGAGAAGGCATTCTGTAAACCCAGCTGGGCCCTTTAAGGCTATTAAAAGTTACCCATTTTCTATGGACTTTCAGACATCTATTCATACTTGTTAACAAAGGCTTAGGCGGGTAGCTTACAGGGAATTTTCCTTATATGGGCTGATCCCTCTTGGCAGGGACACCCATATGGGCAAATGGACTCACACAATTCTGTGGCTTACTTTTGGCCTGGGCATTAAGAGCAGGCAGAGATAGGCTGATGGCCAAACTTCCCTCAGGGTGTGTGGGCGGGACAAGTCCCACCTGATGGAGGGAGTAGGCAGTGAGGTGGGAGCAGATGCTGAGTTAGGCATTTATTTCTTCCTTCCATGCTTGCTCTGACAGGGCTGCTATCCTTCTCCTTTCTCTGGAAATAAAACCTCAGCAGACCCCTCATTGGGCCCAACCACCTTTCCCAGACACTTTCTGTGGCCAGAGACCAAGTGGCCCCAGAACCAAAGGTCTCTAGTTAGTTAGCTGCTGCCTCATGGCCTGAAATTGTTCCAAGGCTTTGCTGGGAAACTGCTTCCAGAGAGCTCCTTTTTTGGTTTTGTTGGGCTGAAGCTGATTAACTATTAGTTGTTTTTCTGATAGTCCCATCTACATTGTCCAGAAACACCTCCAGAGTGATTCCACCGACGTGACCCTTCCCTGCAGTTATACATTCCCCTCTCAGTTTTAATATGGTCACCAAAGTGGCATTTGGGGGAAAATGAAATCAATATGTGGATTCTAACCATCACCCTGAATTGAAAGCCTCTATAAAAGTGGTTATTCAAAAGCAACCCCAAATCTCTTTCAAATTGGCAAAGGAGCTAGTGTTAGCACTTCGTTTTCAAGGAATCTCCACCAGTGCAGTACCAAAATCTACAGCCTAAGCTTAGGTTTAAAAGGAAAAGAGAATAGGGTGGAGGGAGAAGCATCTTATTCTAAATGGTGAAAATTCGAAATAAGGTCAGATTTAAAATATTATATGTAAACGAGCCATAGATAATAATCCATAGATACCTAGACTGATCACTACCCTCAAACACATTCTTACCTTTGATAGTGGAATGAGAAAATCCAGTTTGTATGAAAGGATCACTCTTGTAAGCAGCACCACAAATACCACATATGCAGAGTTCTCAAAGTCTGTTAACTGAACCTAGACAAGCAGGAACCCAGAAAAGTTATGGACCAACCACACAAACATGCTCTTCCCTACAGGCCCCTCCTCAGATCATGTCATTCCCAAGCCAGCTCCGACTTCCCCCACCCAGGGCTTGAAGCCCTCTGCCCACAATCTCTTCTCAGAAATCAATCCACCTTAGCTTTTAGACCTGCTTTTATCAAGCACAAACTTGATTTGAATGTCCTTCCAAGAACCTTTGAGAAGAGCATCAGAAGGGTGATGGGCAGAGGACGGGTATATTTAAGTCACTTCCTGCCCATGTGTATCTTACCTCCATGGGTCGGAATTCTACTCTCCATCCAATGTCAGAGTTTGGAGGAGGGGGCTTAAATCTCATTGTCTGCCAATTTGTGGACTGAATGTTCTATATAAAATCAAACAAACGGAAAATAAAACCAATTTTCCATATGTCCAGTAAAATATTAAGATGGTTTGGTCTTTATTAAGGGATGATTATTCACTGTTAATAGCAAGTACTCTTTAATTTACAAATACAAAAAGATACCATTTGAGATTTTCTTGGTGTGTGACCTGTTAGGTAAACAAACATTTAACAAAAGTTGGGTGATATGCTGGCAGCACAGAAATAACTGAAGCCATCTTTTCATGTGTCATGTTTGAATTTTTCACGTTTATGCAAGCAAGAGAAAATATTGAAAAAAATGCAGAACCAGAGATATAACCAGTCAGAATCCTAAAATAGGGTACTTTAAACCAATTTAAAATTTCTTAATTCTTTACTGCACTAGATAATGAAAGGCATAGGACATTTCTCCTATTACTAGCTGTACACAGGTACAGAAAATGTCCTCCATCTTGGTTAGTGAAGTGAAATGCATTTAAAACAGAGGAGATGGGGTGCCTGGATGGCTCGTTCAGTTAAGCATCTGACTTCGGCTCAGGTCATGATCTCGTGGTTCAATAGTTCGAGCCCCATGTCAGGCTCTGTGCTGACAGCTCAGATCCTAGAGCCTGCTTCAGATTCTGTGCGTGTGCATGTGTGTGTGTCTCTCTCTCTGCCCCTCACCTGCTCACACTCTGTCTCTCTCCCAAAAACAAACATTAAAAAACAAAATTAGAGGAGATACCTCAAAATGGTCCGATTCATTGGCATCATCCAAGTGTATTTTCTCTTCGAATAGAGTCAGTGGGTCTCTGATGAAGAGATGAGCGACATGCTGGGCCAGGAGATGATCAATGCCTGTCAAGAGATTACACAGGACTCCCATCAAAGCTGTAGGCTCCACCGTGTCTAAGTCTAGTCAGGAGACAGGACAGCTCAGCAGGTGTGAAGAGAGGGCATTGAGAAGCTTAGGAAATGGCTGGTTAGTTCGGTCTCTGTATGTCACCCACGGTTTTATTCTACAGACCCTGAGCACATGCCAGAGTTTTATTTGCTACTTACACAATACCTGGTTGGGGCACTGGTGTGGACCTAGATACAGACCTCCAAAGTAAGTTAATTTGCTAAAAGCTAAGAAGATCTCAGAATTAGAAACTTGAAACTTTAGGAACAGGCAGCCAAATAAGACAAGTTCTAGACTTCACACCAGGAACAGAAACCAGACCAGGGGTCGGCAAAGAGTTGTAAAGAATTTTGAAGAACTAAAGGTGTACAATCAAATCTGGAGAACACGAGTGGCTACTCACCTTCCTGCAGCAGCTGTTCGTAGATTTCTTTATCAATTGTCAAGTCAATGTCATTGTATTTCTCCCCACACTCAGATAAGTAACTGTCTATTGAATCATATCGGGATTTACTGATCCTATAGCTATTGTTCTTCAGTGGCTAAAATTGAAAAAAATATAAATGAATGCCATAGAAAATAACCTCTGGAAATAAACTAATGCCCCAAATAGTTCTACTAAAATGATTTTTTATATATAACAGTTACATACAAATGTCCAACCTTAAGATCCTCAAATAAGTTAATCCTGAGAAGTTATTACGGAAAATTACGTTTTTAACAACTTTGGAAGTAATTTAAGTAGCTGTTCTGATAGGATTTAAATATACTTTTTTTTCTTTTAATTCTTCCTAAGAAAATAAATGCAAAGTTTAGAAGCAAACCCATTAATGTAAAACGAAGCTATTAAGATCATTTCTCCTTTACAGTTTCTCTCTCCTTCGGCAACCTGCTGAACAATGTACGAACGCTCACAGCAAGACGAGAGCAGTGGTATTGCAGTCCTGGTGGAGAACATCCAGGGTGCTCGAGACGGCTTTACAAATCATGCCCCGGTCCCAGTTCTGGAGATACTGGTGTATTAGATCGAAAATGGGCCTGGGGGACTAGTTTTAATCATGTCCATAGGTGGTTCTGATGCACACTCCAGCTTGGGAGAGGTGCACAGTCATATAAAACAAGAGGCACTAACCTACGCTTATTAGGCAAACCTAACCCCTTTCAATGTGGCAAAATAATCTTTGACAACAGATTCCACGGCAGAAATCTTCATATACAAAACATTCATGTAGCACCAAAAAGCCTTCTGGTAGTAGCAGCCCATCAGCACGGACTTCCAAAATATAGAAAAATAGCACTACTAGTTTTAGAAGAGGATGAAACAAATACAGATTTCAACAAGTGATGAAACCTCCTCACCCAAACCAAATCGTGTTTCCCACGTATTCACCCAACACAAACACTAGGACATCAAAGACAGGTTGATAACCTGTCAATTTCTTCCCATATGTGACTAACCCACTCAAGACAAAAATTTAAGGGAGACTTTCAAAATGGCAAGTAGTTACAATAACCCCATTTTACCTGCTTGATTTAAAAGGCTATTAAGGAAAATCACTCCCACCTCCAGTCCTCTCTCCTCCCGAGTTCTATCATCTACAGATGCAGAAATCACTCCCCAGCGACAATCAATGTCTGACACATAGCCTCGGTAAAAAGGAGACGCAGCACTCAAAGCCATCTAAAAACAAACAAGAGTCAGCACCTGCAGGTTCAAAGTGTCACATACAAGCTGAGAAAAGCACCATGCAGTTATCTCTGGTCTAGAACAATCAGTTTATGCACCCCCTATGGAGTTATACTCCATCTGTCTGTACCTGCCTTCTCACAGTCAAAGACACCAAAAGAGACTCAAGTTCTTGGATTTGATGCATTTTATTTTAATTTTTTTAAAATGTTTTTATTTATTTTTGAGACAGAGAGAGACAGAGCATGAGCAGAGGAGGGGCAGAGAGAGAGAGGGAGACACAGAATCCGAAGCAGGCTCCAGGCTCTGAACTGTCAGCACAGAGCCTGATGCGGGGCTCAAACTCACTGACCGTGAGACCATGACCTGAGCCGAAGTCGGAACCCTAACCGACTGAGCCACCCAGGCGCTCCGGATTTGATGCATTTTAAATCATCCCCTCTCTCACATGAGAATGTGAAGGATGGGAGGGGGAAACGGCTGCAATCAAACTTAACACTTTAACCCTCAAATGTCTTACTAGCAACAGTAAACTCTTACAGCTTAGAGTCTTAGTCCATTAGCTCTGAATGTATATTATTTATGTCAGTTCATTTCTGAATGAAGTCTTACGTGAACTTCAATAGCACATGGTCAGCAAATTCTGCACAAGCACCCTCTAGACAAAGAAGCGTTTAAAGTAAAATGTCATTTCTACTTACGACAATTGGACAGATGGTGGCCAGCTGATCATAAAGGTATCTAGCCTCAGATATGCTGCAGGCTTGGAACGTTACCTGTTTAAGAATTGCAAGTTATTAACAACAACAAATCATGAACATCCTTCCCAAAGATTACTCTGACAAGGAAGATGGCTGGAGAAGGGACCACAGTTACTCCATTGCTAATAACATTTAATACAGAATGTTTTTAAAAAGTTGTCATGGTTGAATTTTGCCAAAATATGGTATTTCATCATGTTCACAACTAATATAAACAACCATTTCCTAAGTTAAGTAAGATTAAAATGTCAGGGAAAAAAAGTAAGACACTCGAGAAATAATGAGTTCAGCAAGGCATTTCCTCTTGTGCTGGCTCATTTCCCTCTATAGCTTCCCATTCACTTCAGTTATAGCTGAAGGGTTATATAAATTTGGGTACAAAAGGGTGGGTTTCAAAGTTCCCTGGCAGCAGTATAAAGTACAGCTTGGAACAGGACATAACTAGAGGAAGAGAGAGTTAGTTAAAATACTGCAACTAACCCGGAAGAACCAAGCACGGCTGGTGCAAGGGGCACACCCAAGTCCAAGCAGCCCCTGGGGGCCGGTGGGGTACAGATAACAAAAGTGTAACTCGAGTTTTGGCTTGGGTGTTCCTACGACAGACAGTGAGCAGAGGCACCAAGACACGATGGGCGTAAAAGGCCAGGAGCAGATAAAGAAGCCCTTTAAAGAGGTGGGGTCTCCCAGGGCTGATGCCCAGAAGAAAAGTCTGGGGGTGGAGAAACAGGGAGAAGGCTCAGGTCAAGTTCTGAAGATGGAGAGGGAGCCCACGTAAGAGGGGCAAGCAGAACACTTAAGAGTAAGGCAGAGAAAAAAACATCACATGACTGATCAGCACAAATCTAAAAACAATTACCCGAAAGAAACCAAAAAGGTTCTGCCTGCCTTGGGGTGAGGAGCAGTGGAAGGAAGGGACCGGGAACACAAATCATGACTGTGTTAGCACATCCGTATAAACTGCCAAATGGGAACAGCTTTCATGTCCTCTGTTATTTAACAATGAAAAATTTGAATTTCGTGTTGGTACAGGAGGTGATTTATGAGCTTAATCCTTGAGGAAGCAGCTGAGTGAATATGTTTATTGTTATAATCCCAACCAGGTATTTCCCATAGTTCTAGCCAGGTCTCAGAGGAACTTCTGTTCGAGACTCACAGCCTACCTGCAGAATTCTATTCACGTCAGGGTGGTAACTAATTACAGAAAATAATTATTTAGACAACTTGCTGTAATTTCTGTTAATGATTCAATGCTGTATTTTAATTCAAATGTACTGGCAATTAATCAGTCACTACAAACTAATTCATCATAGACATCAAGGAATAAGCGTATCAAAGGTTAAAATAAAGATTAAGAGGGACTGGTAATTAGGTCACTCTTAACCAAAACAAGGGCAGTTTCTGCAATGTGGTGGGAACTCAGGAATCACCTTGTGCAAGGGAAGTATAAAATGGCAAGTGAGAAAACAGAAGACAGTAAGCTGAGTATTTAGACACTTCTGAGCTGGGAATCCCCACGAAAATGTGAGTTCTCTGAGGGCAGGGATGGGCCTTGCTGTTCTCTATTCCAAATGTGAAGTAAAGTGACACTTACCTGGTGCTTAATAAGCATTTGTTAAATGAATTCGTGTATCTTGAAGGAAAGAGGGTGCTAAAGAGGAGACTACGGGGGAGTAAAGAAGTTTTATTTTCATAAAATGCTGAGATACTTAAAAAATAGGGACTCTAGAGGCCACATTCAGATGGACGGAGATTAAAAATACCTCAATGTTCCCCAAGTGTTTTGACTGCTGAATTCTTCTGAATATGCATCCCTTAGTTTGTTTAGCTCCTTTTTTGTTACTCTTGAGGTACAGTAGTGTGTGTGTCTGTTATTTCTATCTTTAAATAGATACAATCTAAGTGTTTTCTCTCCAGTTTTTTGACTGGCTTCTCTTAGACAGCCTGGTATATACTAGGCAACTCATAGGGAAATCTAGGGGTAAAGTATCCTTAAGAAAATTAGCACCTGGAAATCAATAGTTAAGTTACAACAGTGAAGTGACTTAGTTATTCTAAATCTATTTAGTAACTGGCTTCAGTACTCTAGAGCTATCTTCAAATCAAACAGGACTATGGTTAATGGCTTTAGTGGGGAAAGGAAAACAAAGAGTTCTTATGCCTTAAAGTATGAATATTCAGTTTTGGCTTCTGGTGTCCTTTTAAAGCATCATATAGGAGGAGGAGAAATGTCACTAGGAAACAGAGGGGTAAAAAAGAGAAAGTATGAAAAACAGATGTTGGAAACCTGAATCTCTAAAATTTATCTAGAACCCAGTTTTGAAGCCACCTGATTTTCTTAGAGGGGGAAAACCTAGCACAATGTACACCAACTTATTAAATGATTCCTGAAAAATCTTGACTCCCAAAGAGTCAAGAATCTGAATGTGGTTAAATGATTTTTTTGTTTTGTACAATTAAGTCGTCATTAACCTTTAAAAATTACTTTAAAACTTTTTCTGCTTTACTTTGCTAAGTTGTTTCTACTTTTCCACTTCAGAGATACAAAACAGGGTTTTCTGTGGGGAGGTATGGAATTCATCTTATTTCCCATACACCATACATGACCTGTGCTAACGACTTTTTAAGTGGAGTATTCAAAGTACGGTTTTGGACATGCCATCGAGAAAAAAGAAACCTTAATCCTAAATCCACAACAAAGCTTAAATTGGACGGAAAAGTGCATCTGCAGGCAATAAAAATGTTACTACCCACCATTAGAGCACATTTACTTGTATAGTAGTACAAGGGAAAGACCATCCTGGTGGAAAGAAGTAATTGTGCTATGCCTGGCAAGGCTCCTTGGTTTCATATTAAACCAAGAAAAGGCAATCAGTACTCCCATTGCACTGACACAACTTTAAAGCCATGCACTAAACCCTAGATCTTAATGGTGCTCTTAAAAAAAAAAAAAAAAAAAAAAAATACTGGTAATTAAGACAGGAAAGCAGGTACACAGGCCAAAGTCAAAAGCTCCCTTTATGAAATGTAACCATTTGTAAAGAAACCTACTGGCCTATATTTGTTTGGAAGACACACTTTATACTACCTATGTAAGCCAGGAAAATCAGAAAAAAAAAATTATGGTCATGTAGACACATTTAGCATAGAACAATGGGACTCTGGCATTCAATTTTCATTATCCATAGTTGTAAAAATAAGCACATCGGAGCTATATGTGCAAGAAGGTGCATGGCTATGCTGCAGCTGTTCAAGATGATGGGAATTCTGTGCTTTTGGCCTCTGGGTGCTAAGCAGGCAGAGTGGAGGCCCAGTGACCTCAGAAGGGGGCCGGGCTTTGCACCCTTCCAGGCCTCTAAGGACACCATTTCTAATCTTCAAGTAATCAGAACTGGATACAATCTCCTTAGACAGTAACAAGTAGCCTCTATTTTTATTTGAAATTTTCAATTTGTGCAACTCCTAACTCCTGTTCTAACATGATTTTAAGCAAATGAAGGGTGATTAAAACCAGCACTTCTGTTGACAAAAACAATGAAGTAAATACTAGCTTAGAGTCAGACCCAGAAGGGGCCTTAATATAAATCTTCCTGTTAACGGATAAGAAAACCAAGACCAAAAGAAGTGAAGGGAGCTCCCCAAATACCTGAGGAGTAACAACTGAGACCCTAGTGCAGGCCCACATGCTGCCTGATAGGTTCTGTGCCCTCCCGCCCAGGTCCTTGGGCACAATGCCTGTGCCAAGGGCATCCACCATCTCATTAGATCCACAGAAAGTTTTAATCAAGTAAACACAGAAAGGCTACCCTACCCCGTGTGACTTAGCCCGGGGCAAGACACACACAGGTGGCTAAACAGTTCTTTTTTACGCCACTAGATGGCCTTGCCCGAATATGAAAATTTCAAGTCCAGACAGTCCTTCCCTTGGATCACAAAATCTCTGGAGTGCATCCAGAGTTCATTTTCACAAACAGATCTGAATGATGTTACAAGCTCTAAGCCAGACCATCCATCACTAGAAAAGATTAGAGACTCATCATGGAATACTTCACACTGTAAATTAATTAACAATTAATTATATTTGCTGTAAACTGGAGATTCTGTCAATTCTCCATCAAGATAGCTACTAATGAATTTACTAAAATCACTAGTCTTCAGAAAGGCACACTTGGCTTTCAGTTCAACTTGATTAAAATGTTAACATTTTTAAATGCACATTTATAAAAAAAAAAAAAAAGTTAGTAAACAGAAAGGGACAAGGGCACACTGCCTCTCTGTATACTTGAAGCCATACCTGAAGACAGCAATTACCCATCCCAAATCCCATGGCATCCATGTAAATATGATCAGGCTTGGAAGCCCTTGCTGCCTCCTCATCCTCAGGAAATGTTTCCATAAATGGAGATGGTGTATTCTTGTCCTTAAATACTGTATTATTAAATTAAAAATAAAAAAAGGGAAATGGGTGAGATTCCAGGATGAAACAACAATTCCACAGCTGTCTCTCTCCCACGCTATCGCCTCACTCTGGACTTACTTGGTACATTGATGACAACCTTTTCTCCTCTCCTGTGTCGGATATTTCTTGTCAGGGTACTAAAACAGACAACCAAACGTCAAGAATCGGTTACCTAAGAACATCATGTACAAGAAGAATTTGATCCTATACAAATAAACAGAACGAAACCCTCCCTCAAACTAATTCTCTGAGGCAATCCTACTGAATATTTATGTGGATCAAGATACTCGAAGGGAATGTTCTGTAAGAAGGCTCTGCGGTCACACCACTTTTTCCGCCTCTTGCTCGAGAATGCCGTTCTCTTCCCTGTTCAACCCTGGGTTCCCCAGTTCCCTGTAACTTACCAGATCAAATTCAAGTGTCTGGGGTATGCCATGGTCTGGTCTCACTGTATGTTACCGTTCCCCGTGTTAACTACAAAGACGCCAAACTTTAGTACTCACTATCCCTAGGCATCTCTGGAGCCCCAATACCTTGGTACTGCCCTACCCAAACTGCAACATTAATACTTCTCCTCTAGACCCAGAGTGTCTAATCCAGAAGCCACCTGGTCCACTGTGGCTACTGTGCACTTGAAATGTGGCTAGTCCTAAGTAAAATATGGTGTAAAGATAATATACACACCGAATTTGGAAGACTTACTATAAAAATAAAGAGGTCTTACCAATAACTTTAAAATATTGGTTACATGTTGAAATAATTTTGGATAATTAAAGAAAAAATAAAGTCCATCTTTTTTACTTTTTTCACGTGGCTATTAGAACATTTAAAATTATATCTGGGGCTGACAGTATGATTCTAGCAGACAGTGGTGATATAGCCTCAGCATGCAGGCCGCCTCTTTCACGTGCCTGCTGTGATCCCCTCAGTCAGAAGCATCCTCTTTTCTCCAAGGAGGGTCTCTGGTGCATCTACCTTTTCTTGCAGCCGAGTATCTCTATTTTCCCCTTGGCACAACATAACACTTGAAATTGGGAATTATGTCTATAAATATGTTTTCCCCAAAATCTCTGCATATAGCAGATGTGCAGACCTGTTAAAGGAGTGAATGCTGACAAGTCCCGTGGTTCCTGCCTATAGGTGAGGAGCCTAGGTTTAGGCTGTCAGAGGAAACTCAAGGTACAAAGCAAGATCTGACGAGTGTGGGCCCTGAAGCAACTTAAAACCCAGGAATGAAACTACAAACAGACCTACAAGTTAATAGAGCAGAAGGTACAGAGTTGTACATATTTTGCCTCATTCTGAAGGTATACTGAGTGAGAGTAGATCACTTAGTTATTTCTACCTTTTCTGTCCCTCTCTAAGAGAAAACTTCCCCCAACAGGCATTTAAGGAACTAGGATTGAAAAGAACCTGCACATTAAAGAAGACAGTGACTTTAATGTGGATCAAGATATTCTGATGGAATGTTCTCTCAGCAGGCTCTGCAGTAACACCACTTCCTCTGCCTCTTGCTCGAGAATGCTGTCACACACTAAAGAAGCGAATCGCTTTAAGATGACTTGGAAAATGGGCAAGTCAGCCGGGTTCTGAGCAGCATCAAACAACCAACCAAATGCACATATGCCCGCTGGCTTCTCTGGTTAGTTACAAGAGGAGCCTGAACTCTTAACTGCGACAAGGATTCTGGGAAGGAGCACCTTACTCCTAGAAGGCAGTGGTAAGAGTGAGGCACATCTGCATTCATTCGCAGAGCCATACTCACCTGAAGCGGGGATGCTTGTTTATGGCTTCATCAGGAAAGAAGAGGGACTTGGAAGCTCCTCCTTCGAGCGGATTGGGTTTAAACTCTGGCAGCGTGAACCCAGGACAGCCTAATCTACAACAAATCAAAGAACTAAGTAGGCAGGATTTGTCTTCAAAAGTTAACGGTATCTCACCATCACCGCACCTGTTAAGAACCACACCTCTCCATGTTCCCCACTAAGGAAAGTCAGCACACGGACACCATGTAAATACTGTGCTTTACAAACACCCCCTTGGCACTTGGTCTTCTTCAGCATCATCTTTTGTGATTGCAGCCCTTTAGTGACTGTATTAGAGACCTTTCATCCACCTGTGATCTCTACAGAGCTTATTCACCTCCACCCATCTCTTCACTTAATAGCAAGGACCAACAGCACAGAAGTCCCTAGGCTACATCATATCAACTGTCATGGGTTATGGGTTCCCCCTACACAGTTTCTGAGATGTCTTACTTTACTAGCTCTTATGTCTCGGATTGTCTTTTGACCCCTGCACACCACCACCACCCCCAACCTGTTGATAAGCTTTGTTCAAATATCGTAGGGCTCTCATGTTTTTTGCCTCTCCAGGTCACCTCACAAGTCCATCAAGATTAGGTAGTGTCTAGGGGAGCCTTTGTGGCTCAGGTCATGATCTCACGGTTCATGGGTTTGAGCCCCGCGTCGGGCTCTGTGCTGACAGCTCGGAGCCTGGAGCCTGCTTCAGATTCTATTTGTCTGTCTCTCTGCTCCTGTCCTGCTCACACTCTGTGTCTCTCAAAAATAAACATTAAAAAATTAAAAAAAAAAAAAAAAAAAAAGATTAGGTAGTGTCTCTACAGGTGCCCCCATCCACCCCTGAGATCTCCCTCTGATGTCTGAAACCCAACCTTATTATCTTACTTGACCCAAAGAAGAGCTTTAATTCCAACGCAAAAATGAAGCTCTGTATTTATCCCTAGAGGTAAAGCTCAAATTCCACATCAACTGCAGTGACGCCACCAGTTCCTCAGGTTAAGAAATTTAAGGTCATAGTTAAGTGTGCTGCTCTGAGAGAGGACAAAGACTGACAGTTCGTAAAGGCAAAACAAGGCAGGCTCTTGTCAGGGCTTTAGATCAGTGGTAGGAAACTTTTGGCCTTAGAGCCAAGACTAGCCCATGCCTTATTTTCAGCCCCTACCTTTTATAAAATAAAGTACCTATTGGCTGCCCACATCCGCCTTGTGAACAACAATTGAATTTGCTGATCTTATCTGGGAAACAGTTTCCAGCTTTCATGAGGGTTCCTGAGAATTCTTGCACCTATGTGCATTCTCTACTATGAGCCTGCAAACTCAGGAAAACTCCTGTAAGAGTGGCAAACTTCAATCTTGGGGATTCTTAGCCAACCAGAATTAGGCTGAATGGAAAGGACAAGGAGAATGTGTCTGGCAGGACAAGGCAATCAGAACTCAGATCTTCAGACTCCTATAGCACTGCTTTTCTTCCAGACCAGCTCCATCCATGAAAACTCTATGCCACAATAGGAATGTTTAATGTATGTCTGCACTGTCCAATACCCGTGTGTCCCACGCATGTGGCTAGTGAGCACCTGACTTGAAGCTAGTGTGACTGAGGAACTAAATTTTCCATTTAAGTTGGCTTAAATTTAAAAATTCACTTGGCCACTGTTTGGGCTTCGAGATCCATGAGATTTTGCCTCTTTACAGAAAGAAAAATCACACTATTTACACTTAAGAAACCAAGTACTCCTTTCTCTCTTGACCCCAAAAGAAAACTTTCCTTATCATTCACTACGGATATAAGGTGATCCTTCTACAACTAAATAATAATTGTTTCGTTTACAAATCCAAAAATGCCCTATCAAAAAATGTATGATGAAGCTTTTTTTAAAAAAAATCCATTTTTGGAAGAAAACTTATTCTTCTGTCCCAACTCTCCGTTTATAACTCCTACTGCTTTTGGGATAACAACTCAAATTCTCAGTTAACCTCATCTGGCCCCGCCAACTACGTGCCCAGGCTCCCCTTCACCTGCAGCACCCCGGTCCCACCGGCTAGCCTTCTTTTGGTTCTCTCAAGGCTCCGTGCTTTCCCCATTCATCCTGAGACGTCTACCCACTCTGCTCCCTCTTCCTAGGCCATCCTGCCCCTCCGTACTCCCAATTCCCAACAGGGCTTTGGACTTCATTCCAATCATCAGCAACCCCCGCCCCCAGCAGAGTCCACCCAACAACCTCCTCCCAGTCTCTGTTCTGTGTCTTTTCCTCACGGCACTGCCTCGACTTTATGTTCAGTGGATCTGTAGGGATTTGATCACTCAGTCTCCACACAGGTAAAGACTCTGCTGTTTGCATTTATGACTGCATCCCCACACTGCATGGGTCTGGCACGGAGCAGGCACTCAAGTATCTGAGTGACGGGCACAGTCATGATTTTTCACCTCCTCAAAAATCTAGGGCAAAGGACCATGCCAACTCTCTTCCAAGCAAACCCGTCCACCCTCCTTCAGCTGGGGATTTTCTTTTGGCAGGGAAAGAGGAGTGGCCTGCATAATGGCACGAAGGAATCACAGAAAACAAGACGTCCAAGTTGTTTAAATAGAGTTTCAACTATTTCTATGTTAAGATGGAGATTTTTTACAAAGAAAATTCCTATTCAGCATCCTTCCGAGACCAGTGATAAGATTCAGAATGCCTATGTTCGTTATACTTTTATCAGGAAAAAAAGGGAGGGTATAAAGATAGTTCTAAGTGTTCCAGTCCAAGGAAACCAATCCCCAAACAAAGCTCTTTTGAACTTTGAGGAGGTAAGCACACTTTGCCACAACCTGACAGATATCTAGCATAGATGAACCAGATTGACAATTTGGTAGAACTGCATTCCTATGCAGAACTCCTGGGTTTAATTTTACGATATTTATACACCTCCTTCTATGCTAGGAATATAGCTTCACCGTTTATTATTCACTTTACTCGATATTTACTTTTATGAGCTTTCAGCCACAACTAGATTTGAAGACAAACTGTAAATTGCCTTTTCATCACAACACTCAAACATGGCCTGATGACCCCCTCATTCATAGTTAAGATGGATCAATAGTGGACCAGAAGCACTGATGCCAGCCCTCCAACAGGTGACCCTCCAATCACCACCAATACCACCATTCGCTAGTGGGTACACAGGTTTGGGGAAGCGACTGTCAGAGTCGAGTGAGAAGGGCACATGATAATCATCAGAGACTCTGCTACTCTTTACGGGGTCAGAACTGCGTGGCAGACACGCTGCTCCTACCAGCCTGGCCAGGGCTGGACTCTGCCACAAGGCTATCAGTCACGGTGGTCCCCACAGTCATGCCCACTGAGGCCAGACCAATGCTCTCACCACAATGCTCTGGGCCACCACCCACCAACTGGAACTGGCATGCAATTTTTGCCTGCACCTCTCACGTTACAGACTCTATCAAAGTATGAACTGTCTGTAAAGTATGAGAACTGTACAGTCAAATGCTTGGGTCATGATTTGCTTTTTATAACCTGAAGCTCTGAACTAACTATCTGCTGGGGCATGTTAATATAGGAACTAACCTGGGAAATGAAGTTATTGTGCAAAGAGCCTGATTTTCTCCTAATAAAGAGGTTGCCTCCTTCCGGCGTTTTCTCATGTTGTCTTCAACTGTGTTGAACTCGGACATTGTTCCTCCGTACGGTTGTCCAGGTGTGCCTTCAATCATGTAACTGCCATACTCTGGTCTCCACAGGGTAGGATGGCTACAGAGGAGGGAAATTCCATTCCATCATATTTTACTGCTGTCTACTCAATTTTTAGAAGTTTTTAAAAAGTCAATTCAAAAAACTTAGAAACCATTCAGTATAAATGAAGCTAAGAACTCCTTCACAGTTCCCAAAGGCTGGTAATTCTCCAGAGCTCTTTAACCATGTAAGGGTTATAAGTATTGGACCCAAAATATTTTTAAGTAACTGAGAACCACACACAGGGCAATCACTGTCCAAGACAAGCTAGTCCACTTTGTGACAAAGGAGAGGAAGCCTTTGGCCTTAAGGGCTCTTTCAGTTCAATGCTAGACTCCAAACTCAAATGCTGCCTCCCAAAATCGAGTGAGCAGAAAACTGAACTGGAAAGTACATGCCCCTTCACCTCTTTGCCTACTTAAGGAAATACTGTAAAAACATCCCGCCAGCCAAACACCCTCCTCTGTAAGCTCAATCTGGCACCATGGTTCGTGATCTCAGTAACGCTTTGTCAATGGTTTGTTGTTTTTGTTTTTTCTTTTACCTTTATTAATATTAAACAGGTTTTATATTGAGCTCATAGTTCTAAGTGCTTTATAATACGTTAAGATATTAATGTCCACACCCTACATGGAAAGTATTATTATCCCTACTTTACAGGTGAGGAAACTAAGGCACAGAGAAATAACTTGTGCAAGGTTGCACCCAGCTATGAAGTAGGGGAGCCAGGATTTGAATCCAGACAACTTGGGAGGACCAGAACCTGTGCCCTCAACTACTATGCCACCCTGTCTCCTATACATCTGAGGAAAGATTCTATTTTAATAGTTCTATCAGTTTCAGAAACACTGTAACAATCCTTCAGTTTATCAGCTTACTTTGGGTTTGTCCTTTCCCCCTTTTCTTGTAGAGTTTCAAGAACTTCTTCTCCAGACAGGACCAACTGGACTCTCTTATTTTCATGATCAAAAGACACCAACATGTATTCCACCTATTGAAAGTAAAAGAGAGATTAACCTTCTTCCAGATTCAGGTTCAGTGTGACCTTTAGGAGAAGGCAGGAAAATCAAGGTTGGAAAGGGCCCACAGTAACTAGAGACCGTCACATCTGCTTACACTGCACACAATGAGTGTTCTTTTGCATAATATGAAAACCTGGAGAAACTCGTCAGTCAACAGTGGCACTGTTTGAGGACAAGAACTTTTTCCCTAATTATTTCTTTCTCCTGCTCTATTTAATATGCTAAACAAAGGTCAAGATGCCCATTTTCACAGACTGCACTTCAAAAGAAGTATTTCAAAGCTAAGATTCTGTAAATCTCAGTTACACAAAGAAGCTGCATTTTAAAATTTATTTCCTCAAATGGCTTACTGAAGGTAAGTAGCTACCTGGGCATTCTAATCATGGTAGATTAATAACCTGCCAGTGGATAAGGATAAATGGAACTGTAAGCCCCACTATTGGAGAGTTAATTCATAATCATAAACACACCAATATGGAGAGGTTATTTTAGGAGTTTCAACAATTTGCTTTTGGTTTCTCATGAGTAACTTAAGACAACTTGCCCACTCTGAAACCATACAAAATTTACAGTGTAAGGTGCACTACTGCATTGATAACACCACCTGGTGGAATTCTGATAAAAATCAGGAGTTAAATACCAAAGTAGGTCTTTTCTGGGTGGAGTACAAATAGAACATGCTTTTGTTTTCCTGAAAACACATGCTTTAAATTATGATAGTTAGTATAAATAGTGAAGACTATGAATCACGATTTATGGTTGAAATAAAACATTATCTGTATATAAGTGAAAAGGTATGGAATCAGATCATATAGGCAAACACTTGAGAATACCCTCTGCACAAGATACCAGAACAGAGAAAAGGTAGGAAACTGGTGCCCACAAAGCATACTCAGTCAGCAGATGTATTTTGTTTGACTTATTAAAAAAAAAAAAAAAAGGAAGCAACAATACATCCACTATCTCCACTATCTACCTGACATTTGACATGCAAATCCAGATTTCCAGCCTTAAAAACAAATGTCCAGGGGCACCTAGGTGGCTCAGTCGGTTAAACACTTCAGCTCAGGTCTTGAGTGATCTCAGGGTTCCTGGGTCCACGCTGACAATGCAGAGCCTGCTTGGGATTCTCCCTAACCCCCCACTCACACCCTGGGGCCCCTTTCACGCATGCATGTGTGTGCGTGTGCGTGCTCTCTCTCTCTCCGCCCCACCCCCCCCAAATAAGCTCAAAAATTTTTTTTAATTTAAAAAAACAAAAACTCCACAAATGCCCAAAAGCCCAGTATTGCCCTTTTGAAGGGCAGGGTATGAGCTGCTCTCCTCGGAGGGCCATGCTCTGGTCTGCAGTGGCCTATTCTCTTTACTTATTATGTGTACCTGCCTGGCTTTGGAAGGCATTTCAATCAGGCGCCCCATCACAGACACAGTAATGTTCAACCGGAGACTGTTTTGCACCTCAGCTAAGAGATATAATTATAAAGGAGGAAAGAATGTTAGTAACCATAGGAAATAGCCTAGCAGGTTTAAACAACACACTTTTGAACCAACTTTTATTAGTTGTTACTAGGGACTGAATGTGCTCCACCCAACCCCTACCAAATTCATATGTTGAAGCCCTTAATCCCCAATGGGATAGGATTAGTGCCCTTATTAAAAGAAATGGAAAAGATCACCTCTCTTGCCACCATGTGAGGACACCGCAAGAAGGCAGCTATTCAGAAGCCAGGAAGAGGGCCCTCATCCCAAAATGAATCTGTCACAACCTTTCACAGTGGACTTCCCAACTTCCAGGACCATGAGAAACAGAAGTCTGTTGTTTAAGTCACCCAGTCTGTGGCGTGTGGTACAGTAGCCTGAACTAAGATAGCAGTTTTATTGATGAGTTTAAGTTCCCATTCTTGTTTTTGTATTAGAACATTTTTAGTTCAAGAAATAGGTAAGACTACTTGGCTTAGCTACATGAAACAGAAATGTGAAATCTGCACTTGTACGATCACTCAATGTCAAATTCCTGAAAACTGTGGGCGGCAGAATCTGAAACTGCTCCCATATTTAAGCACAGGTTTTCAGATAGTTTCTCCTTCCTCATCAGCAAAGAGCTGATGGAGCAGGAAACTAAGTCTCAGGATAGATACATGAAAATATCCTAAGTAAAAGACACAAATTTACCTTTAAATGAGCATAATGAGAAAGGATATGCCACAAATTTTCCTATGCAGATCCAACCTCCAAACCATCATTCAAAGTAGGCATCATCACCTATTTTACAGATGTGCTAAGATGTGCACAGAGGCTGAGTAAGCTTGCCCTAGGCCACAAATGTCAGAGCAGATGTGAACCCAGCCTGCCTGGCCTCCAGGCTCAGCACACCTTGCTGCTAGGACTATAGAGGATGCCAATCTTGGTTAGTGATGAGAAGCTTTTTAAAGAATCGTTATAAGCTATATGAGGCAGGGACAGGATAGAACACTGGCTGAAAATATAAAAAATGGATTATGACTCAGTTTTATGAAGTGGACCTGACATTCTACCATAAAAGCTGAAACATCACAGGTACAGTTACAGATTTAAATAAATGCCTCAGCCAATCTCTTAGGCCCAGGACAGAGCTTCTGGCTCTATAATGCCTTACTAACTCTCTCAGGAGTCTTCCTACTTCAGTACTTCCTCCTTTGATCACTGGCTGCAACACGTCTGCAAGGCATCATCTGCTATCTGGGTTATCTTCTTAACCAGATAAAATGTTTCCTGTGGGACAGATGAAGAGATACTTCCTAGCTTACTGGGTTCCCATCATTTATCTATTACCAAAGTGAGTAAAAACTTTTGTATCTATGATACAAGCTAAAGTAGAATAAACTCTGGTTGGTTTCCTAGGTTTGAAATAATTGAAATCCTTAGTTTTCAAAATCACTCTGAGGCCCTAAGTTTAAAGCATGGGAATGACACTGAAGAGCAAAAAGCTCAAACTTGGTCTGAGTTTTAAATATCAGCCAAATGGATGACATTTAAAATGCTTACAAAAGAAATGCTCCTTAATTAAAAAAATAATCATCCATGATCTCATTAAGTGAATGAAACAAACACATCAGAATATTTACCAAATGGGGGCGCCTGGGTGGCTCAGTCAATTAAGCATCCGACTTCAGCTCAGGTCATGATCTCACAGTTCAAGCTCCCTGTCCGGCTCTGTGCTGACCGCTTGGAACCTGCTTCAGATTCTGTGTTTCCCTCTCTCTCTCTGCCCCTCCCCAGCTCGCTCGCTCTGTCTGTCTCTCAAAAATAAACATAAAAAAAAAAAAAGAACATTTACCAAATGAGAAAAAACAAACAAACATACTTTTGGATAAAAATCAAAGATCAGTTAGAAGCCTGAAGAATTTTCTAAATGTTTTTCAAACTCAAATTTAGGGTGTTCTGAAGCAATCACCCCGTATAGTGGCTTTGATTTTCCTGCGTCAGTGCTCAGAATGGTTCCTTCAGCTCCTAGTTTTATCTTTTTTAAAATCTTCCTCGAGGGGCGCCTGGGTGCTTGGTCGGTTAAGCGTCCGACTTCAGCTCAGGTCATGATCTCACAGTCCGTGAGTTCAAGCCCCACATCGGGCTCTGTGCTGACAGCTCAGAGCCTGGAGCCTGTTTCAGATTTTGTGTCTCCCTCTCTCTCTGTTCCTCCCCTGTTCATGCTCTGTCTCTTTCTGTCTCAAAAATAAATAAACGTTAAAATCTTCCTCGACCCACCTCAATACACTTAAGTTTATTTGTAATTCTAGATCACACAAGCAGTCAAATAATTAACTCAGTCTCTCCTAACAGCCAAACTAGAGCCAAAATGGAGTTTGGTTCAGTGAGCTAGCTGTTCAGTGATAATAAAGTCAAACAGTAAGGCAATGCTTTCCCAATGTAAAATACCTAAAGCCACAGTGACTTTATTATTGTCTGGACTTTGTCCCCATCTTAAATCCTTTCTGCAAACAAAGAATGAGAGTAAAAGACAAAATCAAAGAGAAAATAACAAAACAGGATACAGAAGCCCTTCTGAATACAACAGATTCCAAGGATTAAACTGTACCAACTTCCTAACTTTGAGTAGCATCTAGGCTGTGTATTCAGAGTTACAGCAACATCTATGTACATTGCATACATACACAATTCCAAGATATTTTAAGTGGACTGCAGAGTAACTAATTCAAATTTGTGTAATCAACATATTTGGAAGTAGCAAAAACAGCCATTGGGCTCTATTCTCAGTACACAGATTACAACTCCCTAAATGTAACTTAGGGACACTGCTACTTGGTACCCATTAGTTATCTTTTTAAATGGGGTGAGAAGAGACACAATAAAAATAACCAACCAGTATGTAAGATGCTTATTTTAAAATGTGCACTTTTTCTATACATTAAAAATTTTTTAATTTCATTGTGAAAAAGGCTAAATTTTATCCCACTAGAATAAAAACCACTAATATCTCTGAGCTGTTGAATCAAAGACAAAGGCACATTCAAAAGACTATTGTGTAGTTTATGTGTTATATAGTGTTGCTAGGAATGACCTGAATACAATAATCCACTAGTTATTCAGTGCAGGTTTGCACAAGCACGAGGTGCTTTATGTTCATCTGAAATTAGGCCAAGAAAAGTAAAGAATCTTAATTGAGGGTGATGTAAGTTCTCAGGACAATGCTGAATATATAGTCGACCGTTAAGCGATCGTGGCATCAGAGTTCAAGATAACAATAGTAACTGTTAATATAAATATATTCAAGTTTTGTAGGATTTATGTGGTCTTTAACGTTTTTTATTTATTTTTTAGGACAGAGAGAGACAGAGCATGAACGGGGGAGGGGCAGAGAGAGAGGGAGACACAGAATCGGAAACAGGCTCCAGGCTCCGAGCCATCAGCCCAGAGCCTGACGCGGGGCTCGAACTCACGGACCGCGAGATCGTGACCTGGCTGAAGTCGGACGCTTAACCGACTGCGCCACCCAGGCGCCCCTTTTAAATTTTTTTTTTCAACGTTTTTTATTTATTGGATTTATGTGGTCTTTAAATGACATTTACCACTAGTTTAAATTAAATCTCCTTTGTAAAAAAAACTTTTGATACTCTACCATGAAGGTAAGTGTTTCAGAGAGCTTGGAATTTGAGAAAAAGCTAGACATTTTATAAAACACGAATTTTAAAATTTCTACTCCCTGGAAGTAAAAACAGTACTTAATTAGGAAAGCAATTTAGTTCTATAAGGCTCAGAAGCAGTTACAGGCAGTTCCCTATTTAGAGAGATGATACTCTAAGAAATTCTTTTGTCTCCAGCCATCCTCTTGAAATTCAAAATTCAGGGCCAGGTCCTCAACTCCACTGTTGGCTCTCTTCCAATGGCCCAAGCAGTAGTCTTGACTCTTGCTAGAATAACCTGCTTCTGAGACGCAGTTTTCTCCTTACACTAACTCCAAAACAAGCCCACAGCCACTTTGAGGGTTAAGGCCCCAGTTAGAGTTGATGACCAATCAGTGCCAAAACCCATGGTCTTGCTGCTCCACCCTCCCCGCCCCCCTTTGTCCTTTCACCCGCTCAACAAGGCCCAGTGTTGGGTAGGTGCTGACAATACTGTGAAGAGTCAGGCAGGCGTGGCTCCTTTTTCTCAAGCTTCCTCCGTTGCTGCTAGAGCCACAGCCAATAACACAGAAGGGTCTGGGTGAGCACTGGAGATAACCAAACAGAGCTGTGCTTGTGTAATAGGAGGAGCTGATCCAGTCTAGTTCAGAAGGCTTCCTGGAGGAAAGGGACTGGCCAAAGGGGAGGGTCTATTGATGTCTCAATAACTTCCCACAGGATTCCCATGCTTTCCCCAACCACCTTTCTGACTGCAGCATCATCGCCTCTCTGGCTGGTCAGAGATGCAGATAAAGTGGGCCCTCCCCAAAGAGATCATGCCATGACAGTCCTTCTCTAGATTATAAACTATTTTAAAGCTAGTGGCCATGCCTTCTATCCAGAAGGCAGTTTTCTCACATGGCAAAATAAAAGGACCAATATTTTTGAGCACTCTCAACCATTCAGTTGGATGGCATCCATTTCCATATGATGGGTACCAGCATAATACCTAAACTTAGAGCACCCCAAGAGGTGTCAGCCACAGTGATGCTTTTTTTTTCAACCCCAGTACTTAAATGGGGAAGAGCCAAATGATAAGACCAAAAGAATAGCTGTGCTTAAGATAGTGAATAAACTTACATAAGAAATTCTTACATGAATGTAATGAAATTGGTATGACTCAGAATCTGGTTTTAAGGTGGACTCCCAGGTTAGACACATCTAACATTACGAATATCAAAACCAGTGTTTTATGTGGTAATGTCTGAGCATTTGGGGGGACCAGTAACTAGGAAGTAGAAACTGGAATACATGTGCTTTTATAGATTCATGTATATGGTGATGTTCTAAACTGTTGATATGTTAAACTGCCCTATGTTCCCTAAAGAAATGTTTTAGTAGTTTAGTCTACAGTTATGTCAATTTCTTATAATATTTGATGTATTTTGACTTTCTCTCCTACTGTGAAATGTCATTTCATACCACAGAATTACACAGGGTGTACTCTAGGGAACTTTACACTTTTAGAAACCAAAATAAATGTGGCCTTGCCCTGACCTGGTCTTCTGTTGCCATCCTAGATTAGAACTTAAGCTGACAGAGTAGGTTGCTTTTTATTTATAACATGTTAATCTCAATCTTAACAATGCATAACATCTGTGAATTTCCTGTATGATTAGGTGAAGTAACTTCCTTGAATCATTATCTTGGCCCACACAGACAAAAATTCTTCACATGCCAAGATTAGTAATATGAAGTCTAAGTGAAGAAATTTAAGACTTTAAAAGAGACTAAATGGGAGCTGTTGGGAAGATTATGAGAGAGAATGACACCTTTCACTAAAAGAAAAACAAATTCACATTGTCCATTATAGTAGATAGTAAGCATATGTAGCTATTCCAATTTAGATTTAAAATAAAGTTAAAAATTCAGTTCCCAAGTCCCACTGGCCACATAGGGCTACTGGCTACCCTACTGAATAGAGCAAATATTTCTATTACTACAGAGAGTAACATTGAACCTCACTGGACTAAAACCTAAAAGAAACCACAGTCCTGGAATTGTACACGGGCCTATTAACTCACTACATAGGAAATCCCTAAAAGTACATCTGCTCTTTCATGCTCTATTAACAGCAGGAGACATTTATTTTCTGGGCCTCTGAATTTATGTTTGTCAGATTTTTTTTTTAACCATACCACTACACTTCAAGCATATTTCAGTTTTAATTTTCTGATGGTTATAAAGACCACATTAAGGCATTCCTACCTTCTTTCTGAATCAAACCTAGCAGAACCCAGCCAGTCTTCTCACACAAATTAACCTCACAAAAAGTAATTCATCAAGTAAAGTTACCAAAGGTCATGTTTCCCATGGCCACCAATTTTACACAGGCACTCAACCAAAAAAAAAAAAAAAAAAAGAAAAAAAGAAAAAAAGAAAAAAAAAAACCACCCACAAAAACAAACCCTAAACCTAAACCGCAGACCATTGCTCCTCAAAAAACAATACTGTAAGTATAGTTTTTATTTACCTCAAAACATCTCTTAGATCTGTAGCTTCTGAGTTTTAAGGACAAGTCAATTCCTTGGCTCTTTCCTGCAAACATATTCCTCTGCCAGAGGAATATGACAGGCCCACCTGGCGGGCGAGTCACGGGGGGATGGGGTGGGCAAAGGGAATGGACAACTGGGCCATGTCTGTGGAGCTTCCTGTGGTAGGTGGGCTGACGTGGAGAGTCTGTGGGGCAGGGGACAGGTAGGAAGAGGGACAGGCGCTTGAAAGGAGCTGGGCATGGATAGATGTGGGAGAGGGGTGAACTTTGCAGGGCTCGGGGTTGGGGAGGTAGGTGCAACTGACCACTACACCTTCCTGTGTGTGCTCAGGCGTGACATGGGCAGTTGACCTGTGTGCAGCCCCAGGTAGCTGGAGCCAGGTGCTGAGCCAGAAAATTGGGTGAGTGTAGAGTCCCAGATGGGGTGGCTGGGAGGGGAGGGTAGGCCAGGTCAGGGATGGGCCAGGAGTGAAAACTGGGTTGACATGGGCCAGGCTGTCTGCAGGGGTCAGGGCTCCTCTGCCAGAGGAATATGTCACCACAGGGCTGACAAGAAAAAAGGTATCCTGGTCCCCATCCAGATAAAGGCTGCTTTTGATCAACTATTGCGTAGTGCTCAGTATGGGGAGGTGTGTGTCAAGAACCTCTGAGGTGGCTCCTACCACGTGTGGGGAAGCTTAGGGCTTTAGCAAGGGTCATGCCTGTTGCTGAAGAGAACATGCACCCTCCATGGTGGTGCCCAGCTCTGCCTGATGCACTCCTAGAACTGGACAATCAAGAAGACAAGTATAGGGGCGCCTGGGTGGCTCAGTCGGTTAAGCGTCCGACTTCAGCTCAGGTCATGATCTCGCAGTCTGTGGGTTCGAGCCCCGCATCGGGCTCTGTGCTGACAGCTCAGAGCCTGGAGCCTGTTTCCGATTCTGTGTTTCCCTCTCTCTCTGCCCCTCCCCTGCTCATGCTCTGTCTCTCTCTGTCGCAAAAATAAAAACATTAAAAAAAAAATTTAAGAAAACAAGTATAATCTTTCAAGGTGTGTTTATAAATTCAGTGGGCTTAAATTCAAGGACTGCCAAAAAAAAAAAAAAAATAGAAATTTGGAGTTTTAGTTTTTAGGAACCAGTGGTAGACTAACCCACCAAAGGGGTTAAAAAAAAAAAAAAAAAAAAAGTGCTTTCTAAAGAGACTGAGTGACAGCCAACTGTAAAGCAGATACATTCTACCTCCCAAGTGACCGCTGTGCTCAGGCCCATCTAGGCCCCCAGAGCCAGGGTCATGGGGGGCTGGGGAGAGCATGGATTCAACACCATATTCCACCATCACAAGAATTTGAGCACAGATGCTCTTTCATAATCACATCTCATAAAGGCAGCATCAGGGCTCCACCTCAGGAATGACACCTGGATGTTTGGGCAGATCCCTCCAAGAGAGCAATGCTAACCTCCTTAAGATCAGATTTGGAAGATGGAGACCCTTGTTAATATAAACTCCTTTCCTGCCATATTTGAAATTCCTGTTAAAGAGTAAGTCAAAGGTCCTGATTTTGGCCCAATACCTGCTGGCCTGGGCTGAGGTTGACGCAGGCTGCATAACTAACAACTGAGATCAGCCTGGGTTTCATATAAAGGGCTCATCCGCATCTGCCTTTTCACCGGGCTCCGTTGCCAGCAGAAGATTAGCTGGGAAGGCTGCAGTCATGTTACTAAACCTGCTAGCATTCATCCTGCAGACCGAGAAATTTACCAAGCATATTCAATATTACAGTTTTGAAAGAATGTTGGCATTTCACTTCTAGAAGGGAATCACTGGCCATCTGGTAACGAAAAATACTTAAACATCTGTGACTCTAAGACATTTGTATTTTTACTCAGAAACAAGAGCCTACTTCCTTCATCACCACCATCCCTACCTTTATTTTTTTCTTCTTTTTCTGTCCACCTTAAATCTCATCTTGTGTTGGAGCCCATGAAAACTGTTACAGAGAGCTTTTCCTCCTGCTCATTTGGGAGCTAGGAGTTCATGTTTCGGTGTCCATCAGTTTCTGGGAAGGATTACATATAAAAACTGCATGTGGGGTGCCTGGGTGGCTCAGTCAGTTAAGTATCTGACTTGATCTCAGCTCAGGACATGATCTCATGGTTTGTGAGATCAAGCCCCAAATCAGGCTGTGGCTGGCAGCTCAAAATGTGCTTGGGAGTCTCTCTGTCCCTCCCTTGCTTGCACTCTCTCATGCTCTCTCAAAGAAACTTAAAAACAAAAACAAAAACAAAACAAAACACCTGCATGCAAAAGTGCCTAAACCAGAAGTATACAGCACCACTCAGATGCTACTGGCTATTGTTTTCTACCTCTTGGGCAGAGGTATATTTATTAAGGCAGAATAGGAGTCTTAGAAGGGTTTTTCAAATGCTAGTTACAAGCCTGTAATGAGCCAAAGTAGGCAGTAATCAACATCACATAAAAATTTTGAAATTGAGGGGTACTGGGGGGCTCAGTCCATTAAGCATCCGACTCTTGGTCTTGGCTCAGGTCATGATCTCACGGTTCGTGAAATTGAGCCCCACGTCAGGCTCTGCAAGGACAGTGTGCAGCCTGCTTGGGATTCTCTCCCCACCTTCTGTCTGCCCCTCCCCTGCTCATGCTCTCTCAAAATAAAAAGCTTTTTTTTTTTTTTTTCCAAATCAAGAATAAAATACCAGAATGTGTCACTCATGGGAATGGAAATACCATTTCACCAACGTTTTGTTTCATTTGGCATTTGTTTCCAGTACTATCGGTCTCAGTCAAAAGTGAAAGCTCCTAGTGTAGAACGGGGCCTAATTCTGCAATCAGGCAGTCCTGGGTTCCTGCACCAAGCAGATCCAGTCATTCCCTTCCTTGAAACTTTCAAGTGGCTCCCACTGGGCTAAACGACCCAACACCCCTCACCAGGAACATTAAGGCTAGTCTTCCGACCTCTGCCTCCTTTATTTCCCACCTCCCTCCTCCCCATTGTGTTGTGGCCACACTGGCCACACTTCTTTCTCCAAAAACCAAGTCAGGACCTTGACAGCCCTTCTATTCTCTCTGCTTAGAAAGATTTTACCTCAGCCCTTCAAACAGCTAGCTTCTGTCTCAATGCCACCTTTTCGGAGAAATCTTTGCTGACCACCCGCTACCACAACCTCCTTCTTGTCCCCACCCCCAAGAGGCACCAACCTGCTCAGAACAGCCTTAATTTTCCCTCTTTTCTTACAAATATTACAATTATGGGCATTTGGAATGTGTTTTAGTCTCTGAGCCTTAGTTTTATCATCTGGAAAAATAGGAGGGGAAAAAAAAGTCCTTTCCAGCTCTAAACGAGTAAAGGTATCCACTGCTTTTCAAATATTTGAACCAAGCTACTTTGTTGATAGGAAAGAGCTACATCAGCAGGGGTTTCCCCACTATCTATCTGGAAGTGAAGTGTTCCTATAAAAACTTTCATAAGCAGAAATGGTGTAAGGCGAGGAGCATTTCCAGTTTTCCAAAAATTAGTGGTAGGCCACTCACTGTTACAAAAGACCTACCTCAGTATGGTAACTTTGTTTTCATAGCAGCAAGAATTCTCTTTAGATTTCTTTCATTTAGTGAAACACATACTTATCTAATATACGTCTTTTATAAGAGAAACGCAAAGTTTCTCTTATAACGCAAAGTCATGCAAAGTTTCAGAAAGTGAGGGATAACTGTACCTGTTTTTGCTAATTGAAAGAAATCTGAAGGAGATTTTCTGCCTTTACAAAAAGGCAAAGGGTCACCTGGGTGGCTCAGTCGGGTAAGCATCTGACTCTTGATTTCGGCTCAGGTCAAGATCTCACAGCTCTGCACTGATACTGTGGGATCTGCTTGGGATTCTCTCTCTGCCCCTCCCCCGCTCATGCTCTCCTTCTCTCTCAAAATAATTTAAAAAAAAAAAAAAAGGTGAAAACAACATCCCCGAAGCGAGCCCTTATACCAGAGAGCACCTGGAGCAGCTAGAGGGCCCCGCCAGGCCCCTTCCCTGGGAGCCACACCCAGCGTGTCAGCCTCTAGTCACCATAGCTCTGAACTGGGTCAGTGAGCATCTGGGCTTGATCTCGATTTATTCTGGCCACCCATTAGCAAGATACGTCCTAAGGTATCAAAAAAGTCTAAAAGAGGTTATTTGGGGGTCTGGGAATGCTAAAAAATTCTTCCATATAAATAACGGTAATTGCTTCTTCACTTTACACGATTTTGGGTTAGAAAAGATTTCAGAGGGATGCCCTCTCGGAGAGTGGGGGGAAATCTGTATTTCTACTAAATTTTTCTAGAAACTCTTAGTATATGACCATCCATTGTTCTTTCACTGGTGCAAATACATTACTTACTCGGTGTTGCCAGGAAGGTAATTTTATTCAAATGCATTGTCTTGTTTCCCAAAGCTTACTCCTTTCAAGCACATGATCTCTTAAACATTTTTATGTATATTATCTTTCTAAAAGTGATTACAACCTCTTCTGCCATCACAATAGGAAGATCCTAAACACACTGTCACTTTTTATTAAGGCTTTGGAATTCATTAGCTATTTTATTTCTCTAACTAGAATTACAGCAGAGGAAGATCCTTAGAGGAACACCGGGCTGCCGTGTCTAGATATGCTTTTCACAGCTGCTCTCTGAATTGCTTTCTCTTGCTTCTGCCTCAATTGATTTGTATGTAGCTCATCGTAAACTAAGAAACCAGATGCCAAGCTTGCAGCAACTGTGTATAAAGTGAGTGCTCTCTGGGTAAAGGCTTAAGACACTTCTAGGAGTAAAATGCATAAACTTTGTACTTAGAAGCCTTTTGTTTACTTCCTAGTCCTCTCTGTATTTGAGTACTAAAGCCCACAGAGCAAGACCCCTAGATACAACTTAATACAGAAATGGCAGCCTTGGGGGCCAAGAAGAGAGGACCACCATACTTAGCACAGGCAGCACTACTGAAAGTGTGTTAGATAAAAAGGTACCTTCTAGGGCACCGGGGTGGCTCAGTCATATAAGCATCTGACTTTGGGTCAGGTCATGATCTTACGATTTGTGGGTTCAAGCCCTGCATTGGGCTTGCTGCTGTCAGTGCAGAGCCTGCTTCAGATCCTCTGTTCCTCTCCTTTCTGCCCCTCCCCCCATTCACACGGTTCTCTCTCTCCCAAAAATAAAGAAAGATTAAAAAAAAAAAAAAAAAGTACCTTCGGGGCGCCTGGGTGGCTCAGTCGTTTAAGTGTCTGACATTGGCTCAGGTCATGATCTTGCAGTTCTGTGAGTTCGAGCCCCATGTCAGGGTCTGTGCTGACAGCTCAGAGCCTGCAGCCTGCTTCAGATTCTGTGTTTCCCTCTCTCTCTCTCTGCCCCTCCTCAGCTTGCACTCTGTCTCTCTCTCAAAAATAAACACTAGAAAACATTAAAAAAAAAAAAAAAAGTAACTTCCAAATACCTGACTTATGTAAATATGTGAACATTTCCAGCGGGAAATGAAGGAAGCACTCCCAAATAACCTCCTTAGGTTTGTCTGAGGTTTAAAGTTTTCAGAGTATATCCTTTCAAACAAAAACTTTTTTAAAAATAAAAAATGCTAACTTTCTAAGGATTGAAGGTCACTAACTCTTGAAAACACTTCAGACAAGTGCCGGTCAACTTTTACAGGTACTTTAAGATCTTTATGATCTCTCCAGAGCATTAAAATATGTGAAGCCCTGTGTATCGAGCCCATGACCCCTGCAAGTAATCCAAATGGGGCACAGTCACAGCCTAGATTCTTACTAGCTTCCAAGAAAAGGGTCAGGAAGTCTCTTGCCTAAGGGTTTTAACTCTGCTAAATCAACATCCAGTTTAAAAAAAAATAAAAGGCACTAACCAAATCCAATGGACTAAAAAAAGGACGGGGGGGGGGGGGGGGGGGGGGGGGGGGGGGAGACAAGACCAGTGGGTCTGTGTGAACATTTACGTAATTAGGAACATCTGGTTTGGGTTCTTTCGTAATCTTACTCTGGAAACTACTACCATATCTCAAATTCTGACCATGACAGACACAAAAAAAACCTAAGCATAAGGAAACTTTCAGAAGAGTGTCCAACAAAGTACAACTGTAGCCACATACACTCTCTAAGGATATACCAATCCAGATAACCAAGTTTTCTGAATACCTATCAACATGTATCTAAAATGAGTTCTTTTCGCCAGAAGTCTGAGACTTAATCATGTTTCCCCAACTTCTTAAACAATGTCTGAGAACACCAACCTTTAAGTGGAGATTCAGGATCATCATTCTAATATACTCACTCCATTACAATCATTCTAAATATACTACTCCAGAGACAACTTAATAGCCACAATGGTATTAAGTGATACCCAAACTCACACGCCATCCAGTTCAACTGAAATAGTTCAATTCTGTTTCTTGCTAAAATTATAATCAAGATTTCAAGGACCCTATGAACTGTGAAGATATCCATGGGCTTTGTGCCATTTATTTTGGCCAGAAACCAATTTTTGTTTTTTCCCCCCAAGTTCTCAATATGTCTGAGATAGGCTGTTGCCAAAGCCTCCAGTTCCTGCCTAACCAGCAAATCCAGTGGCTTCCTTTCAGTTCTTATCCTTCCACACCTCTCAAAAGCCTGCGAGCCCTCTTCCTGCACACAGCAGTCTTACTACCCCTCACACCGTTCCCTCTTAGGATCCCACACTTTATCCCTGTCCCTTAAAATGTGTATCCATCATGGGGCGCTGGGGTGGCTCAGTCAGTTAAGTGTCTGACTTAAGCTCAGGTCATGATCTCACGGTGACTTGGAGCCCCACGTGGGGCTCTGTGCTGACAGCTCAGAGCCTGGAGCCTGCTTCAGATTCTGTGTCTCCCTCTCTCTCTGCCCCTTCCCCGTTCATGCTCGGTCTCTTTCAAAAATAAACATTAAAAAAAATTTTTTTTTTTAATGTGTATCCATCAGGGTTCTGAGGTGCTGCCAATGTTTCCTCTCCCTGGTCTATCTTGCTCTCCACTTTGGTTTTAACCACCATCTTTAGGCCTGTGGTGAGCGTCTCCCCCCCCCCCCCCCCTTCGGGCAACTCAGATGTGGCTCCAGCTTTCTCCTGTCTACCTGGTATTTCTACTGAATGAGTACTAGGCCCCTTAAAGGGTTCCAAACCAGAATATCCAAACCAGTTCCCCGAGGAACTATCCTTCCAGGGAATCTTATTCACTTAGTCATCTAAGTTAGGAACCAGGATGAGAGACATACCTGCTCACATGCCAGGTCCTTGTACTCCTTCTCTAAAGTATCTCCTTTAACAGACAAAATCTTTCTCTCCTGAGTCTTAGGCTACACTCTTTTCTGTCTCCTAGCAATGACATGTCCTCCATAGTGTGGGCTCCTTGTCTCCAGTTATTCCTCCCAACCTATGTCACACTATGACCAAAGGGACCTAGAAGACATTTCCTTGTACTATTCTTGGACTTACAACATTAGGTCTCCTGACATGGCCTACTAGCAAGGACCTTCAACAGATTGAACCCAACCCACCTTTCTAGCCTCAACTTCTAGCCATTCCTTTTCCTCTGCTTTGGTCCTGTGTTACAGCAGTACTCTCTCAACTTCAGGCACCTCCATAATCTCACATTTGCACATGCCCTTTCCTTGCCTTTCTCCTTCTCCCTTTGAGTTCCACCAAAAGGTTCACTCGCCATCCCTAAGACCCCCAGGATCTCTAGATATCCTCCTCTCCTCCCTCCCCCTTGTTCACCCACCTTCCACTCGAGTTCAAAAGCAGCTTTTGATTTCTCTCTTCAACCCCATGACCTAACACAGGAAGCCCTTGATATATAGGAAGTACACAACAAATACTTAATTTAAAAATTATCCAGGGGCGCCTGGGTGGCTTAGTCGGTTAAGCATCTAACTTCAGCTCAGGTCATGATACTGCGGTTCGTAGGTTCCAGCCCTGCATTGGGTTCTGTGCTGACAACTCATAACTTGGAGCTTGCTTCAGATTCTGTGTCTCCCTCCCTCTCTCTCTGTCCCTCCCCCACTTGCGCTCTCTCTCAAAAATGAACATTAAAAAATTTTTTAAAAAATTATCCATCATGTGGAACTACACTGTATTATACTAAGCCAAATAGATTAGTCAGAGAAAGACAAATATCATATGATTGCACTCATATGTGGAATTTAAGAAACAAAAATAGATGAACATAGGGAAGGAAGGAAAAGTAAGATAAGAACAGAGGAAGGCAAACCATAAGAGACTAAATACAGAGAACAAACTAAGGGTTGCTGGAGGGGAGGTGGTTGGGGGGATGGGCTAAATGGGTGATGGGCATTAGGAGGGCACTTGTTGGGATGAACACTGGGTGTTATAAATAAGTGATGAATCACTGGGTTCTACTCCTGAAACCATTATTCCACTCTATGTTAACTAACTTGAATTTAAATAAATTAAAAAAATTATCCATCATGGAAATATAGCCTTTAGTGTTTTGCCATAAGTAAATAAAACTTAAGTATCAGCTTTTCTGAGGAAAACATTTTTGCAATACCATCGTGATTTTAATAGAAAAGTTGTGGGACGCCTGGGTGGCTTAGCTGGTTGAGTGTCCATCCAGATCTTGATTTCGGCTCAGGTCACGATCTCAGGGTCATGGGATCCAACCCTGCATCAGGCTCTGCCCTGAGCATGGAGCCTGCTTAAGATTTTGTATCTCTTTCCGCCACTCTCCCTCGCTTGCACTCACTCTAAAATTAAAAAAAGTTGTGAGGCTCAAATAGGCTCACCTAAGACGTTAAAAACAAATTTCTAGAAACCTAATATCTATGACTATATAATTAGATTACTTTGTCAGTAGCCAGTGAAGTACTTTATCTTAGATGAATGCTAAAACCCAAAAGGTGACAGGGTAAGGAAATAAATTCTACCATTTCTTGTACACATTTCCTGATTTTTGTAAGTTGTATGGAATTTAAAGTATTCTGAAACAAATTGTTAAAAGACACAATTAGAAACTATACACACACACACACACACACACACACATATAGGTCAACATGAAATTCAAAACCAAATGATATGACTTTTTTTTATTAGTCTTACAGATGAGAAATTTGTGGTCTAAAGAACTTAAGTTCTATACCTAATATCACACAGTTATTTGGAGGAAGATTCAAGGCTTAGACTTGCATCTTCAAATTAAAGTCCGTTCATAAAACGTATGCAAACTTTTAAAATGACTGTATTTTCAACAAATACCCAGTTGTAGGATGACAACAGTGATGCAAAATGATGAACATGACAGCATAAAAGCAAAGAAAATCTTGACTTTAAAAAGTTGGCTAAATCTTGGTTACTGGAGGTATTTTATAACCACAAGGGCAGACAGCCTCTGGACAAAGTTTCCAAAGGAGGAGCAGAGCTTAAAAAAAAAAAAAAAAAAAAAAAAAAAAAAGATAAAGAGAAAAAGACCTCTGCTCAAGATGGAGTAAAAGCAACCAATTTTACCTTCCCTCCTGAAACAACCAAAACCAGAGTATATGAAAGAGCAGCTTTTTCAAGACACTGGTGCCAAAGACACAAAGTGCCAAAGAGAGGTGCACAGATAAACCCAGAGGATCAGCAGAGGGCTCCTCCTTAGGAATTCAGTAGTAAGTCAATCCATACATGAGGCAAGTACCCAAAGCTAGGGCAGAATTGTATTCCCACAAGTCAGAAAGGAACAACTTCTAATTCAGGGGCACTGGGGAAAATGCTCATAAAGGTCTTGCCTCAGTAGAAGAATTAGCCCTAAACTAGAGACTTCTCTGGATCTGCCTAATTACAAAATCAGGACCTCAAAGGATTAACCTATCTCCAAATTAACTATATTCAAGAACAAAGCTTAAGAATACTCAGGAAAACCCAAGTAACAAGCACCCAACAAGGTAAAGAATCCAATAAAAGATTACCAGGCATGCAAAGAAGCAGTGAAGCATATTCAGAATTAAAAGAATTAAAACTGAACTTAACCTTAAATAGCAAAGATGAAAGTATTAGCAAAGACACTAAAACAGTTATTAATTACAACTGTACCCCACATGTTCAAAAATGAGGTTAGAATATAAGATAAATATGCAAAAACCAATTTTATTTCAATATATTAGCAATCAATAATCAGAAATTGAAACTTAATAGCATTTACAATAGGAAAAAAATATGAAACCATGATAAACCTAACAAAAGATATGCAAGACTTGTACATTAAGAATGACGAAATACTGGGGCGCCTGGGTGGCTCAGGTTAAGCCTTCAACTCTTGATTTTGGCTCAGGTCCTGAGATCAAGCTCTGCAGGGACAGTGCAGGAGCCTACTTGGGATTCTCTCTCCTGCTCTGTCTGCCCCTCCCCCATTCCTCTTTCTCTCCACTCCCCCCCTAAATAAACTTAAAAAAAAAAAACAAACTATAAAACAATGATGAGAAAAATTAAAGCTGTACTTGTTCTTGGGTCAGAAGACTCATTATGGTTAAAATGTCAATTCTTCCCAAACTGATCTATGGATTCAATCCAATTGCAGTCAAAACCCCAGGAGGGTTTGTTTGTTTTTGGTAGAAATTGCCAAACTGGTTCTAAAATTCATGTAGAAGTTCAAAGGGCTCAGAAGAGTCAAACCAAACTTTGCTGGAAAAGAACAAAGCCGGAGAGCTAACACTGCCTGATCTCACAATGTAT
Organism: Panthera onca; assembly: GCF_046562875.1. Taxonomy (NCBI): domain Eukaryota; kingdom Metazoa; phylum Chordata; class Mammalia; order Carnivora; family Felidae; genus Panthera; species Panthera onca. The sequence goes on from NC_138343.1 coordinate 50,759,212, forward strand.
TATAAAGCTACAGCAATAAAAAGAGTGTAGTACAGGCATAAAGATAGACATACAGATCAAATACAAAGAATCCAGAAATAAAATCACACACACACAGACAACTGGTATTAGACAAGCCACAAAGGCCATGTACCTCTGGCAGTGGAGAAAGGATAGTCTTTTCAACAAATTGTGCTGGGGCAACCAAAAGCAACAATCCATACCTTATACCACAGACAAAAGTAACTCAAAATGGGTCGTAAACCTAAATGTAAAGCCTAAGATTATAAAACTTCTAGAAGAAAATAAGGGAGCAAACTTTTGTGATCTTGGATTAAGGAAAGATTTCTTAGATACCACACCAAAAGTATAAAAGAACAAGTGGACAAACTGGACTTCATTAAAATGAACAACTTCTCTGTTCTTCAAAAGACATCATTTGAGACAATGAAAAGACTGGGAATGTCTATTATCTGGGAAGAATTACATCCAAAATATATAAAGAATTCTCAAATTCGGTAACAAGAGAACAACTCAGGGGGCACCTGAGTGGCTCAGTAGATTAAGCGTCCAACTTCGGCTCAGGTCATGATCTCGCGGTTCATGAGTTCGAGTCCCTCATCGGGTTCTGTGCAACTCAGACCCTGGAGCCTGTTTCAGGTTCTGTGTCTCCCTCTCTCTCTCTGCCCCTCCCTGTTCACAGTCTTTCTCTTTCTCTCAAAATAAACATTAAAAAGAAAATGTTTTTAAAGTTTTATAGTTTCCTTAAAAAGTTAAACACATCACTCCTAGGGAATAATCAAGGTAGATAAAAGCATTGAGTACAAAGACATAATGTTCATATAAATTTTGTTTGTAAAAGCTAAAAATTGGATACAATCCAAACAGTGGATAAACAAATCATAGTATATCCATGCGATGGAATACTACTCAGCAATGAAAGGGATGAACTACTTATACATGCAGCAAAAGGAATGAACCTCAAAATGTATATGCAGCTTAAAAAGCCAGACCAAAAAAGTACATGCTATAAGGTTTCCTAGATATAAAACTCTTAGGAAATGCAAATTCTACTATGGTGACAGAAAGGAGATCATTGGTTGCCTGTTAAGTGGGGAGGAAAGGGGGGTATTACAAAGGGGCACAAGAACATTTTTAGAATGATGGATGTTATTGTGATTGTAGTGATAGTTTCGCAGGTGTATACCTATATCAAAACTTATCAAACTGTACATTTTAAATATGTGCAGTTTGATGTATATCAGTTACATCTAAATAAAGGTGTTGAAATGTTTTTAAAAACCCACCTAACTTGGTTCAATCATGAACGAACAGAGATTAGCAAGCTTATTAGAATACACTCCCATCCAATACCAGCAGCACCCGTAATGCGCCAAATACAGTTTTCTAAATTTAACAACACATTCAGATGGCTGGAGTATATAAAATGTTCAGAAGCACAAATTCATTTTTTCCTTGATTTCACCACTGTGCTTTAGACATATGAATAAATGCTGTAAAACAATGTACACAGTGACAGCAGAAAGATAAAACAACTTGGCTTTATAGGTCACAAAACACTCAATGACCTATGTAAGAAACCTGAATCTTGACAATGACTATCAAGAAATAGTTGTGCTCAATATCTAATTCTAGTAAATCAGTGTCTAGTAATTATTTTTAAGACAATTTAGATTGTTAAAAGCAATTTAGAAATACTAGAATTACCATCAATACCATCAAAAATAATAAGCTAATGAAATATATATCTGAATAAACAAATATAAGTTTGTTAGTTTAAAAATAAACCCTACATACAGGGATTACCTCATTCCCCAATGACTATAGCTATTTTTTTTCTTCAAGTTTATATTTAAATTCCAGCTAGTTACCATACAGTGTAATATTAGTTTTAGTTGTAGAATTTAGGGATTCATCACTTACATACAATACCCAGTGCTCATCACAATTGCCCTAATAGCCATCACCTATTGATCCACCCCCTGTCCACCTCCCCTCCAGTAACCCTCAGTTTGTTCTCTATAGCTGAGAATCAGTTTGACCATGAGTATTTAGATGAGATATAGCAGATATTTTAAAACTTCCAAGTAGGGGCACCTGGGTAGCTCAGTTGGTTAAGTGACTGGCTCTTGATCTCCCCTCAGGTCATGATCTCACTGTTGTGTCACTCTGCACTGACAGCATGGAGCCTGCTTCCAATTCTCTCTTCTCTCTCCCTCTCTCTGCCCCTCTTCCACTCACGCTCTTGCTCACATACTCTCATTCAAACATTAAAAAAAAAAAAAAAATTCTTCCAAGTAAACATTTTAAGTTACCATTTATGAGTCTTTGTTTAGTAAGTTAGGCACTTCCTTGTACACCATTTCATCAACATTATCCTATTTAATCTTAATAACCCTATGAGGTATTATCATCCCTGTTTTATAGATAATAAAACTGAGGTTGAGATTAAGCAATTTGTCCAAGCTTCACATTCATTTACACTCAAATGGCTGCTTTTATTCATTCTAGATTTATAGCTCAGGGTTATGTTACTTTTCCTACAGGATCATAAGCTTATTAATCAGCAAGCTATGCATTTTCTAAATAGTCATTTAAGCATTCTTACCCTACACAAGCAAATTTGTAGTTCAAAGACCTATCAGCACTGAATATACCCCACCCCAGTTTTACTGGCTTTATGCAAAGAACACACTCAAGTATTAAAGGCATATTATATTTTCCTAAGATCACATGCACTTTTCTGCATACTACAGGACAATTACCTTCTTAACTTTGACAGCCACAACACTGGGTTAAAAAAAATTAGAAAAATTAAACGTTTGCTTTCAAATGTTGTTTCCTGACACCTTTACAACCTGTAGTGTGAACTGTGTAAAAGGAGATTTGATGAAATCTCATACATCGTAAATAATCCAAAACCTGGTATAAGGTGTTTAAGAAATGGACCTGGAGTCAGACAGATTTCAACTCTGATAATGCCTCTGCCATTATTAAGTAGCAGAAAGGCCAGGAAGGTAACTAACACGAGAGTGATTAGGAAAAAATCAAAAGTTGTATTTAGTGCCACGTTGGCAGCATACATTTCCTAAGTTGGTCTTTTAATGAGTACACTCTGGTTATAAACAAAAACTGTACCTGAAAAGTTGTGTCAGCTGTGAAAAGGGAAGGGCTTTCTTTTTTGCATACATAGAATGCTTAGCAGGCAGGAGAGCACCCAGGAACATCCATCTTACCTCTCCCCCAAAGCCCCCATCCTGGGGCAAAATGAAGTGTTTTCCTGGTACCCAGGAGTTAGAACGTCTATCTCCTACAGAAACAGAATAAATGGTGGCTAGGGTTAGGACCGGTTAAACCAAAGGTGAAACATACATCTGTAAGCTGATCTGGGAATCTACTCATGCATAACGTTGTCACAGGAGAATACTTTGGAGTTCCAAAAAGCCAGCATACACACACCTTTACAGTACGACCCATTTTTATCCCAGCGGCTGGTGGCAGCCTTCTCCTTTCCTCAACAGCCTGAAGATTATCTATCTCCAGGTGAATTTCAAAGAATAACATTCTGGTTTGAAATTATGTACGTTGCTTTTTAAAAATCTTATTCAAATTATACTCAAACTATAAAAGTTAGAAGGGAGATTCCAACCCTGTCATTTTCCAAAAGAGAAAACTGAGGCTCACCATCACACAGGCAGTTTGGCAGGCCTTGGACTACAACATAAGGAAACTACAACTCCAGGGTTCCTTCTGATAAACACTGTCAGGTGTAAATACTGTCCTAGTAACTAGGGCTGAGCATTTCCAAAAGCGGCAGGGTCTCCTTCTAACCACGGTTTGAAGGCCTTTTTTTTTTTTTTTTTTGGAGGGGGTGGGGTGGAGAAGAGGACTTATGAGTACAACACCAAAATTTCCCAATAAGAGCAGTAATTTGGTATCACACCAACACAGTCCAAATATCACATCTCAAACACCATTTTCTGTCTGGCAAGGCCATCCTTCATCTCCAGGGCCATACCACCCACCACACCCTTCTCTACTTTTATCTGCCCAGCCTGTTTCTGTTAATTCCCAAGGCTTCTGCATACAAACAGGCTTGCTTGCTGTCTGACCCTGACTGCAGACTTCACTTGGTGGATGTGGTCTGTGAGTCCCTCTGAGCAAGGAAAACTGCTAACACTGGAGTGGATGACTGCTCTCCTGCTCTTTTCAAAGGCTCGTCTCATCAAGGAAGCCTCCTGTGATAAATAGGACAGTATGGTTTTCAAACTCCTTAAGTGGCCACCATACTAAGAAATAATTTACATGTGACTCAATACATACCTGCTCAACATGCTCTCAAATAACCCAAAAGTTTGACCTAATACTGTTTGTGGTAATTGGTACTCTTCATCTTATTCCATTTTTTTCTTTTTTTTAAGTTCTGAAGAGAAGAAAACAAATCTAGGGAAATCCAAATTTATTTCTCAACCCACTAATGGATCATGACCTGCATGTAATAGTAACGTTCTGGGGCGCCTGGGTGGTCAGTCAGTTAAGCGTCCAACTTTGGCTCAGGTCGTGATCTCACAGTTCCTGAGTTCAAGCCCTGCATCAGGCTCTGTGCTGACAGCTCAGAGCCTGGAGCCTAGAGCCTGCTTCAGACTGTGTGTCTCCCTCTCTCTCAGTCACTCCCCAGCTGGAACTCTGTCGTGCTCGCTCTCAAAAATAAACATTAAAAAAAAAATTTTTTAAGTAGTAATGTTCTGTAACGTAAATGAGTAATTACTTTGACATGATACTAGGAGGAAGCACCAGCAAGTGTTTAGGCATGAGACTCCTCCCCGCCCCCGTTCAAAACATCACCCTCTCTATCTGCCCAAACAGAGATACCACAATGGAGAATTCATGCCTGCAATACCACAGGTCAAGGATCTAAGAGAGAACCAACTTCAGGGAACTAAGGTTTCACTTAAGCGCCATTTCAGGAGAAGAGTGGGGTCCCCCCCCAACCTTAACCATCTGAGCAGTCTTCACAATCTCACTTCTTCACAATCTCACTTCTTCTCCTTACATCAGGCTGCCTATTTCTAACTTGACTGTCAAAACTTGAGGGTAGGAATTTTACTCTTCCTAAAAACCCTATACTCTGCCCAGACATGATTGAAGCAGAATTTTCAAGGGGGCTGGAGAGTAGAGGATAGATCGTAAAATGCCCACAATATACAAATGAACATGTATAATATCAGATGCTGTGAAGAAACAAAGAACTTCAGAATAAAACTGAAGAATTACCAGTAAACACAATCCTGTACACTCCTTTTCTGTCCCAAGTATGACAAACCCCTTCTAGTAGAAATGTGAATGACTGATCATTATACTTTTCTAACTTAAAACAGCACAATTCCTTCAACTGTAAAAAAGCAGAATTATCTTCCAATCTTAGAAACAGACAAACTAGTTTTGCAAGGAGACACAGATATTCTGCATTGGCGTACCAGCACCTTGACGCTTAGGTCAAGAGTAATAACATGGACTAAAGATAAGCTTACACCTAAGCAAGCCATGGAAGACAGATGGTAAAAACAGACGCACTTTTCAAAAAAAGCATTTAATTATTTGAATTGTATCTACATGCGACTTTCAAAACGGAAGGGAGAGCGCAAAACGCTTTGGCAGAAAAAAAACTAAATCCAAAGGGGCAATGCTTTCCAGATCTTTCCCATAAACGATGGTTCAACATACTGAGAATACAAAAACATTTCACCTCTAGGCAGAACACATGTTGAAGCACTGATTTGTAAAGTTTAGACATTGGATCCAGGCCACGGAAAACCACTAACAAATCCCAACTGTGAAGCTTCAAGAATTCCCATTTAGAATTAAACAGGACAAGGAAGTTTCCTTCCCTTTAGGAAACCCGAGCCTTAATTTCTACAGAGGTGGTGCAGCAGAAGAGGGAGGAGGGTGAAGAGGGTGCGAGGTGACTGATGAGAAGTTGGGAGGTTTAAAACGTAATCTGCATGAGATGGGGCAGAAGCGAACATCCTTAAAACCTGACTCCTAGCAGCAATGGGCCTTCTAGGACAACTTTGTGCCTCTCTCACTGAGCACAAAAGCCCATTTTTACACGGGACGGTAGATCTCGAAACGCGGCCGGCACATGTATCAGACTGAGAACTCCTAGAAGCACCAAATGTCACACCTGCTCAAGCTCGCGCCCTCCCAGCGCCTACCCCGTTTTTTTTGAATAAAGGGGGAAACCCGTTAAGAATGAATGAATGGGATGGAGAAGTCTGGTGAGAAGGCTCAGGCAGGGCCCCACACCCCGGACGCGCGCCAGGCGAGGGCAGGGACAGCTCGTCCGAGGACCCTAGAGGCACACCGGATGACACGGACCACCGTGGGGCCCCGGGGCGCGCCTCGCAGAACAAAGGAGGCGCGGGGTGGCCTGACAGGGGAGCCAGGCGGGGGCGGAGGCCGTGGGCGCTCACCTCGTCGCCCCACTTGAGCACGTCCTTGTGCCGGTCCTTGACGGCGTGGTAGATGTGCAGGAACTGGAGGATCCCGTGCCGCCGCACGTGGTCGGCGTGGCGCTTGGTCTCCTCCCAGCTCAGCGGCGAGCCCTGGGACAGCAGCCCCATGGCTGCCCCCTCCTCCTTCTCGGGGCTGACGGCTGCCGCTCGCTCGGGGCGCTGGGCGCGAGACGGACACTCAGCTGCCCGCACAAGACGCCGGAGGCAGCAGCTGCTCCGCCCCGCGGGGGCGCCCTCGTGCCGCAGCCGGCGGAGAGAGGGAGGGTCCGCTCCTCTCCCGCTCCCCCGCGCGGGTCCTTGCCCCCCAGGTGACCGACTCAGGGGTCCGGCGCACCGCACGGGCACAGAGGCAGAGGGCAGGAGGGCAGGCTGGGCGGCTCTCGGCCAGGCGGCCTCGCCCGCTCCGGCTCCCGCCCCGCTCCTGCTCCCAGGCGGTGGCGACAGACCCCACCGCCGCGGTGCGGCAGCGGCTCCCGCTTCTCTTTGCCAGTGTCGTGCACTGGCTTCTTCCTACTTGTGACCAAGACCTGCGCCGCCACCGAGCATGCCCAGTCCTCCTATCTGCTCGCTCGCCGCTCCGAGGCGCGATCCGTAGCTCCGGATTTTATAGACTACGGGCGAGGGGCGGGGAAAGAAGGCGGTGCAGAAGAGGAAGCGTGGCCAAGCGCCCAAAGAAACACTGAGGAGGCTGAGGAGGAGGCGTGCGCAGGCGTGGTTGGGGCGGAGTCGAAGGGGAGGAGCTCACCGGGGGCCGGGAGAGTGAGATTCGCCCCTCTTTAAGCAAAGGAAACGTGTGGAAACTCGTTTTCTCTAATCCAAAGAGATAAACTTGGTGTTGGAGAAGAAATTTGATCATTTGAATTAATGAACAACCCTCTATATTCTTTGTGAGGTGAGAAAAGCCCTCACACTTATAAAAAAAACAGGTGAGGGCAGCCAGGTATGGTAATGACTCTGTAGCTTGGTAGTCAGATAAAACACCTGCTCAATTCTCGTTTCCACTATTTACTGACTGTGGGACTTTGGGCAAGTTATTTCTACACCCGTGTAAACTTATATTAATTCTATCTTTTATGTTGTAAGAGTGTGCACGATGCAGACGTGCATAGAGTTGATGACCAATACATTACCTGGTTATTAAGGAAATACAAGCTTGTGTATTTATACCATATGTATATATATGACAAGTATTTCTGTATTCTGTAATTATTTGACCTATATTCTTTGCACAGACACCATTCATTGCAACAAGAGGGACTCTGTCAACATCTACAGATGGATTTATTGATGGAATCTTCTCCAAAAGCATATCCCTCATCCAAACCTAATATTCATCCATTATGTGACTAAAATGATGTTCATGTGAGCTTACAAGAGTAGAGGATTTTAGAAGCAGCTGGGGTTGACCCTATCCTGGTGGCAAAGAGAAGGAAGGCGGTATCTCAGACCCAAGTTATTGTTCAATAAATATGTGTTGACAGAGTGCTGATGTGTCAGCGAGGGAGAAAGTGACAGCAACTAGATCACACACATGAGGCCAAAAGTGTATTCCATGAACTACAAAGTTAACATTTCTTAAGCACTTATTAACTAACTGCTGAGAGGCTATATGACAGAAGTCCCTTCTCCCACACCCATCCTATTGGATGTGCCCCTCTTAGGGCTTGGGGACATGGAAACCCAAGGTTTGGTTATAATCCTACAGTGGAGTGTGTGTATGTGTGTGGGGTGTGGGGGGGCGTGGATTTGTGGGGGTGTTTGAAGCTCAGGAGAGGTTTCAATCCCCAGCACACAGCAAGGATAAAAACCAAGCTTCATTCTAATTTGTTCACAGCCAACTCGACCTCAGCTGCTGCTGCATCTACTCTTCTTTGTACCCTCTGCACCAGCATCACCAGGCTTGTTTGGTCCTGGCTTTCCACTGACTTTTCTGCTTGGAAATCTCCACTTGACACATTCCTGTTTATCTGCTCAGTCCCAGTTATGCCTCTCCTTAATTTGGTTGCATTTGTACATGCCTCTAGTTCTACATTATGATAGAATAATTTTAAAAGTATCTCTATACTGACTTCCTCTGGGATAGAGTTAATTTATGCCTTTCATATCCTCGATTCTAGAAAAGTGCTTCCTATGTATCTTACTTCCTAAGGAAGGCAGGTAGTGTGGGGATCTAGGAGAGCAGTGTTGCTCATGTTTCACATGCAAGTGAGACATCTAAAAGATCATTTTTTATTCTCAAAATCTAGCATTTGCATGGGCCTGCATTGTTCAATACAATAGCCATCAACTACATGTGGCTACCGAGCATCTGAGGAATGGCTAATTTGACTGTAAAACTAATTTCAGCTTTATTTTAATCCACTGAAATAGACATTTCAAACTTGAAATTCCATTTGGTTACTGGAAAACTTTTACATAAATTTGGAGCAGGTTGGGAATATGAATTTACTTTTTTGCCTGTTAATTTTATAAAATGGAAATACAGATCAAGTATTTCCATTGAAAACTTAGTGGCCTAAGAGACCTACTGTGAGTGTAATACACATACCAGATTCAAAGACCTTACAAAAATAAGCATGTAGATACCTCATTAATAATTTTATATCAATTACATGTTGCCCTAACAGTATTTTGAATATGTTAAGATACAGTATGTGCTTAAATTAATTCATCTGTTTCTTTTCCGTTTTTAAAGGTGGTTAATGGGAAATTTAAGATTATCTTTGTGACTCGCATTCCACTTAATTGAAACAGCACAGGTGTAGACATTTACACTTTGCAAAGCACACACTCTTCTCCTACACCTGCTGCATTTCCTCACAATACCTGAAGCTGGACTCTTGGGAGAGTGTCAGTTTCATTTTAATGAACAAACAGGTATGGGGGGGGGGGGGGTTCAGTAAGAGATTTAAGTTCAAGTCTAGCCAAAATTCTAGATAGCACTGCATGTAGTGAGAGCGCTATAATTTGAGTCACTCAGTCCCAGGTTCCGGGTGACACAGAAGGGGGCCTCTCTTATTCGAATTCTAAACAAGCACCCCCCCCCCCCCCCCCCCGAGAGCCCCTGGGCTCAGGACGATCCCAAATGGGGTGCAGCATGATGGTACTATTTGGCAGTTATGTCAAATGTAAACTGTGGCCTCCACAGTGCCTTAATCAATTGCTGTTACAAGGAGAAAAAATCCCCAGCACAGATCAACGGAATTACAGTCAACAGTCAATCCCCTCTATTTGACAGTGTTTTTCATTTTTAGGTTTACTTCTTCGGTACTTCTACGAGTAGGTTTTCAGCGACTAGCCCCAGACAGATCGTTCAGGGCTTTAATGACCACTAACGGGAAACGGTGCCCATAGTCAGCTCTTCTTCAGGCCTTGCTCAAAGCGGATTCCCGGTCACATCTTCCGCGGAAAAAAACCCGGACTCAGTAGGCTCTAACCAACCGTTGCTACTGGCGATCAAGACGACGCTTTCACCTTTCACGCCTCCTAGCCCCGACAGTCGCAAGCCCCGCCTCCAGGGACGCCTGGAAAACTCGGACCACGGAGCAGTGAAGCTGGGGACCCGGAGCAACCGCGGGGCCGAGCTGAGCATGCTCGGAGGGAGGCTGGATAGCGGGAGGAAGCGGCGCGGGCGGCCGGCGCTGCACGCCGCGTCGTTGTTGTGATACAGCCCTCGCCACGTGACTGCGCCGGGCCCGCCTCCAGGCGCACGGTGCCGCCTCCCCGTGACTCAGCACTTTGTGCCTGTTCTGTGCTAGAGGTCACTGCCGGGATGCTGCTTGGGGCAAAGTTTCGGCCCTCCACTCCTGACACTCTCCCATCCCCCACACCCGGCTGCTGCTCCTAAGTGTTGCAGCAGCCATTTCAGACTCATTGGTTTTCGGGCCTCTTGAGTACGGAGGGAAAAAAGTCTATTTCCCTGTGGTCATGCCAGTTCCAATTTTCCCTGAGTCAGCAGCTTCCGATGATAGCCTGGAGCTGACCGCACAAAGATCAAACGAGGAAAGCAGAGGGACTTTTGCCTAAGGGTCTCTAAGGGAGAAATTTGCAGGTTCAGGCCGCTTTGCGGTCACCCGCCCCAGCCCTTACTGCTCTGTTTGGCTTGAACGTCCTCTAGATGGTATCCCGGCCGTCGCAGTAATTTACTCTTCATGGTGCACCTGCTTTATGCCGAGCACTTTGATCTAGAATCCATGGAACAATCCTGGTTGTTGCCATGTTTTATAGATAAGGCAACTGAGATCCAGTAATAGTAACAGGTAGTGGCTACTCAGGGATCTGAACTACAGTGCACTTTCTATTACAACTCATAGTCTGGGTGGAGCTGAAGGCCTCCTTCTGTGGGGCTCCTGTCTTCTTGGTGCCACCTCCGCTAAGGCCTCCTCTCCTCTGACATTCCCTTTCCCCCAAAAAACCTCTGTTCTGACGGTGAGGTGTTTAAGATTTTCTTGCTTTGTGTTTTAATTATTGGTAGAAACAACTAGTTGTTTCTCAACTCAAGTGCATACAGTACAAAATGCAAAAGATGCATGAAGGATTTTTTCCCTACCATCGCATTGTGCTTAGAATTTGACTACATTGAAGAAATACCCCAGGGCTTTATCACAGAAGAGCAGTGCCCAAAAGACTGTGGTCTTCACCCTGGCTCAGGGGAGCGTGCCCAGTTCTTCTAAGCAAAGTTGTGTTTGTTATCATCAGGGACACTTCCTTCTTCACCTGAGGTTTCTCTCCCAGCCTAAACATTCTCTGATGTCAATACCACTAAGTTAGTTGAAAAAGTGCAATTTTTTTTTTTGTATTGTGTAGTATTTCTAACACATGTTGCTGAAATATGTTACTGTCATTCTAAGTCGACAAAACACTGAACCACCATCAACTTGATTTTTAAAGCCGACTTTTAGTTCATATGGATTTTTAAAAAATAAAAATGTGCTTATTTTCATATAGTCACAAAAGGTTTGCTCCCTCAAGTGAGGCCTATATTAAGATGAGGAAGCTTGAGTGTAAAGAAGATGGATAGGAGTCAATGGGGTGAGATTAAAGATGTGGGAATGAGAGAGGATGCCTTTAGAAGATCTCTCAGGAGACATGATGGAATCCGGGACACATGTGAAATGGTGAGGTTTTTCATAACAGTATCACGATCTTATCAGATGCTAGGGAAGCAGATAAGGAGGCCAAGATTGATGTGTTTGGGACAGGGAAGGTAATAGCTCAGCCCAGTAGATTCACTCTCTTCACTGGAGTATGGTTAAAGAAACACAATTTTTTATTGCAGACATTTCCGAGCAAGCAGAAAAGTACAGAGGACATAGTGTAATGTACCTATTACCCATCTTCAGGATCACCACATAGCTAATCTCATCTCAGATATTCACCCCCTCCCATTAATTTAAAGCAAATCTCACTGGCATCTGATCTCAGGTAGTTAGCTTTAAGTGACAAATGTAAAAGACAATTTGAGCAATTGGTACTGAGGGATGATCCAGGAAGATGAAAAGGAGAAAGCAATAGGCTAATCCCTTACTGGAAGTCAATTTCCTTCATCCTAAAATTGGAGACAGGTGATGTTATCCAATTGTTTTTATTCCAACTTTTCTAGCTATTGTTCCACATTGGGTGACCTTGCATTTGAAAACAAAACTAAAAAACCCTACTTGTCACATGTGGTATAAACTTTCACAGTGGCTGGCATGGGTAATTATTATTGTCAAAGGAGGCCCACTGTCAAATATGAGTAAGGTCTTTAAGGCATGTATTTATGTTTTTGAAGATTCCTATTTTTTCTTCCCATTGCACTCACCTTTATTCACATAGATGTAAGCTTCATTCTAGATTAGATAACACCAAATAATTGACCTTTGGCACACAGCAATTTGTGGATGATGAAATGTGAAAAAGTGCCAATCATAATTACACCTACGTGGAAAGGCAACTATACTGGATACCAAGCAATTTTGCTTCAATAAAACATGTCCAAAAAGCAAAAACAAAAACAAAGGAATAACATAATTGTACTTCCGGGAGGTATTTTTCACACACGATACCCCCTGCTGCTGCTTATTTTAGTACTTAGTTATTTAATAGTTATTTTGAAGGGAAAAATCAACTCATGGAAAAACTGCCTATCCTACAATGCACGGGAGAGCCCCACACAAAGAACTATTCAACTCAAAATGTCAACAGTGTGAAGGTTGAGAAACCTTGGTCTACATGTATTAGGATTAACTCTAAATATTACATGGGTGCCTTTCTTTAAACATTTGTAACGGGCACCTGGGTGGCTCGGTTGATTAAGCAGCTCAGGTCATGATCTCACGGTTTGTGGGTTCGAGCCCCGCATCGATCAGGCTCTGTAATGACAGAGCGTGGAACCTACTTTCGGATTCTGTGTCTTCTTCTCTCTCTGCCCCTCATCCGCTCACACTCTGTTTCTCAAAAATAAATAACTGTTTATATGTAGCTATTGAATATACCACTAGTCTCCAGTGTGTTGATGGGGCCCATGATAAGAGGGAGTAAGACCACTTCTTTATCTTGTTTCTCTTTTCCTTGTGGCCACTTCCTGATCTAGCCCTGGTCTACTCTCCTAGTCTTAGTTCTTGTCCATGTGAGACCAGTAATATATCAATATCAATATTAAATTTTTTTAATGTTTACTTGTGAGAGAGAGAGACAGAAACATGCACATGTGCATGCCCATGAACAGGGAGGTGGCAGAGAGGGAGAGAGAGAGAATCCAAAGCAGGCCTGGTGCTGTCAGAGCAGAGCCCTGTGTGGGGCTTGAACTCACGAACCATGAGATCACGACCTCAGCCGAAGTCAGATGCTCAACCAACAGAGCCACACAGATGCCCCACCAATATTAATATTAAGCTGCAGAGTTCTTAGTGCCCTGCTTACATTTTTTAAAAATTCAGTTTTAAAGAATAAAAACTCATTAGGTCTTAGAAGCTCTGTTACTACTGGACAGAGAATATGGCATACCAGAAAAGTCTTGGCTTGAGTGTTAGAACTGATTTGGAATCCCAGCTCTGGCCCCTCTAGCTCTGTGACCTTGGGCAAACTCCTGTGCTTGAGTTTCATCATTTGTATAATGGGGGAAAGCGATACTTTGATGAGTGCTTGTAAAGACTGAAAATAACATGCGGAATATCTGACACATATAGTGAGGAGGGGGAGGCTCACTGAATGGTACTTCTTTTTCATCAATTAAGGCAAGGTAGGAATTTTAGGAGACACAACATCACTACGTTCAAGTAGCAGTAAGCTCAGAAAATATCTTCCTGCCACAGATGTTTTCCGCTGTTGCAATGGTAAAAGGTTGCAGTTTCCTGGAAAGACACTCCCCTATTACTCAAAAGCTTAGCACCTGTAAAAGCCAGGGCCACTAAAAACCGTCTCTGGCACTTTAATTTTTAATATTTTGTGATGACAGCCAGTGTTTTCGCTGTAAGAATAGTTTAAGCAAACCTTCACTGGCTCTTCTACCTTCTCCCTCCCCAAATAGACACCTGTACAAAGTAGAGAACAGCTTGCTAGTCAGCAGTCAACTCCGTGGCCTTGGGTAGGAACTTTATGGAACTATGCTTAAGGTTATCAGGCCACAGCTTATATATAAGGGGATGCCAGTAAGTTCACCAAAGACAGAGTTGCTATGAAGCATCACTTGGTGTGGACAGCTCTGCTCTGGCACAGTCCAACGGTCACTTTCAGAGGAGTGTTCAGCCAGGGAGATGGGCACCAGATAAACACGTTGTTTTGCTTATCCTTGATCTAGGGAAGGAAGGGGAACTAGTGATCAGGAAGATTCACATTTATCCCCCCACCCACACCCCCCTGCAAAACAAGGCAGAGCTTCCCAAAAAGCATGGCTTGGAATACTAATGTGCCCTAACTAGCAATGGGATACCAAAATGACATTCCCTTCAGCCCTTGCAATGGCAAAGCAGGACCTGATTTGGGTGGCCAGAGCCTTCTGGTCTGGTCACATCTCACTGTGGACAACAACATCCTTTACAGTAAAAACATTCTCAGTTTCAAGGTGTGTAATGTTGTGAAAAAGGTTAGGAAAGATTTCTATGAGGTGTTAGCCCATTTTACAGAGGAGGAAGTGGAGGCTCACAGATTAGGAAGCACACTCAAAGGCTAGCCAGAGACTTGTAAATAGCAAGTAAACAGCAGAACTTGGATTTGATTCCAGGTCTCTTTGCCTTCAGAGTCCAAATTCATTCCACTTTCCCTCTCACTGCTGAAAACAAAACTCAATCATATGTATCAACAGTAATACTTAAATTTTTTTTTTTTTTTTTTTTTTTTTTTAATATATGAAATTTACTGTCAAATTGGTTTCCATACAACACCCAGTGCTCATCCCAAAAGGTGCCCTCCTCAATTCCCATCACCCACCCTGCCCTCCCTCCCACCCCCCATCAACCCTCAGTTTGTTCTCAGTTTTTAACAGTCTCTTATGCTTTGGCTCTCTCCCACTCTAACCTCTTTTTTTTTTTTTTTTTTTTTTTTTCCTTCCCCTCCCCCATGGGTTTCTGTTATGTTTCTCAGGATCCACATAAGAGTGAAACCATATGGTATCTGTCTTTCTCTGTATGGCTTATTTCACTTAGCATCACACTCTCCAGTTCCATCCATGTTGCTACAAAAGGCCATATTTCATTTTTTCTCATTGCCACGTAGTATTCCATTGTGTATATAAACCACAATTTCTTTATCCATTCATCAGTTGATGGACATTTAGGCTCTTTCCATAATTTGGCTATTGTTGAGAGTGCCGCTATAAACATTGGGGTACAGGTGCCCCTATGCATCAGTACTCCTGTATCCCTTGGATAAATTCCTAGCAGTGCTATTGCTGGGTCATAGGGTAGGTCTATTTTTAATTTTCTGAGGAACCTCCACACTGCTTTCCAGATTGAATAGGCCTTTATGGCTTGCGATGTGCTTTGGCAGAAGAAATGGGGAGTTGAGGGGTAAACGAATGAACATTTCTCTTATACCTATACTGAATCGTTTCCACATACAGGGAACTAATCAGGGTTCACCTTGCCCTCAGCAAGGTCAGGGGCACAGTCCTGTAGTTGAGGGAATGTGTGATGGGGAAATTCACTAGGTTTTCTAAGTTGTAATTAGATTGCAATGGTCAAAACAACAGCTAAAACCTTGAATGTGAGAACGTGTCCTTGGAGATAGTATTATTATTGAAGTTAGAGTTAGGCACTATCTTCTAGTTTTCAAATAACTAAGACAGTTTTTTACAGATGTCTTCTAATACTTAAGAACACAGATGAAATATGTCCATAAACTAGCTGTGAAATTAGTACCAGTGTTGATCTGGGCTACAAAGAACTTTTGGAAGTTTGGACAATATATAAAGTTCTGTGATTATACAACTAAGGCAATTCTCTGCCAGTTGAACTAAATTTGTGTTTATTTAACAAATATGTACTACGTACCCACTCTGCACGGGTCCTGTTCTTGGTGCCGAAGATACTGGGTGAAAGGGAAGAGCAACATTCTGTTTTCATGGAGCTTTCTTTCTAGAGTGAGAAGACGGACAATAAACAAGAATATAAACTCAGTAATTTTAGGTGTCATTATGAAGAAAATAATAAAGAGCACCTATTGTTTTTGTGATGATTTATGTGTGTCAGACTGGTTAGTTCTGCTAATGATTTAGCTCTGAGTGCTGTGATTTGTACCCTGAAAAAGACACCAGCCCTGGAGAATTTCCCTTTGCTCAGACTGGGGATAAAATCTCTCAGTTGAAGAATTTTTCCCCCTTTATCTTCAGGTAGGGCATACAGCTTACTTCTTAGATGATTTCAAAATGAGGTAATCAGTGAGGAATGCTATTGAAAGATAGATGCTTTAGTTAACCTTTGATAGTCTCTGGTTTCTGTTATGAATCTACAGACCTTAGAAGCATAATATTTAAAACAGTATG
Source organism: Panthera onca (assembly GCF_046562875.1). Lineage (NCBI taxonomy): Eukaryota > Metazoa > Chordata > Mammalia > Carnivora > Felidae > Panthera > Panthera onca. The sequence continues at coordinate 50,775,688 of NC_138343.1, forward strand.
TAAAATCTGAAGGGTTTATGAGAGATTTATAATGGGATTTATTCAGTAAGTCAAAATTGTGTCAAAATGTCAAGGAATATTTGATTTGACGTTAATTAAATTGACTGGACTTGTTACATGATTAGGGTTTTATTTTTTCAAACGTTACTTGGGGATGAAAATGATAATTGATAGCATGCCTTTGCTAACATTACACGATACTATTCTGCAGGCAGACCATATTGATAAAAAGTTCCTAGTGCAGATGGTGGAATGCTTTAGTATTTAAAGCTAAAGAGGAAAAGTGCAAATAATCACATTTTTCAGAAATTTGGTACATTTGATAATGTCAGATTTGTAAGATATAAATAATCTAATCCATACTCAGTATATTACATCCAAAGTGGCTTATGAATCCTATTTTTTTTCCTTGTAAGAAAACAATATAAATTCTGCTTGAAGGTGGCATCCTCAATAAGAGTTTTCTCTCTTTTATCTATTTAAAATTTTTCTAGATGGGGGGGGCACATGGCTGGCTCGGTCAGTAGAGCACCTGACTCTTGATCTCAGGGTTGTAAACTTGAGCCCCATGTTGGATGTAGAAATTACTTAAAAAAATAAAATCTTTAAAAAAAATTCTAGATGTAAAAAAGGAGATTCAACTAAAATATTTTAACTAAAATAATATGACTTGAGGTTTCCAAGTTTTAGTTTTCAAGTTATGGCTAGTTTATACAGTTTTGGCTGTTTTATATTCAGATGATTATATGGTAGTTTGTTTAAAAGGCAAAAACATGCCAACGTAAGCCAGCAAATATTTACTTGAACATTTAAAGTCTGTTACCAGCTCAGTTCAGCTAATGTGTTGTTGCATGATTGATGAAAGCTGGCTTTCTTTTAATTGTACTTAGGACACTGCAGAAATAATAAAAAACAATGGCTATTATGTTTCATTTTCTCTGAGGCTTGTAGTTCATTAATGTCATTAGTATTGCATTCCCGAGTCCCAGGGGAAGGACACAAAAGCTGATGCAGATTATGAGAAGTTACCAGAAAATGGGAGAGAGGAAGAAAGAACAGAGGGAAAAATGAAAGAAAGAAGAAAATGATAATAAGAAGGAAAGGAAAGAAAACAGGAACAGCATGGGTTAGTGTCTTAGATTCCTGACGTACCAGCTCATTATGATTCACTCACTCATTCCTTCAAATATTCATGTGATAGTGATATTACTTTGGGCAGATAAATTAATTTCTTCACCTGGGTTCTGGAAGAAAGAAAGATTAAGAAAAAAAAGTAAGAGGGGGTGCCTGGGTGGCTCATTCGGTTAAACCTCCGACTCTTGATTTCTGCTCAGGTCATGATCTCACAGTCACGGGATGAGCCCTGTGCCGGGCTCTGCGCTGAGCGTGGAGCCTGCTTGGGATTTTCTCTGTCTCCTCTTTCTCTCTGCCTCTCTCCCGCTCATGCTCTCTGTCTCTCTCTCAAAAAAATAAATAAATAAACATTAAAAGAAAAAAAAAGTAAGAGAAGAAACTGGTGGAAATGATCATAATTCCAGCCCTGGTTCATCATCATTGTGAGGGTAAACAATATAACATATATGAAAGTGCTTTGAAAAAATTCTCTATAGAAGAATATTCTCAATAGGTACTATTAATAAGAGGCAAAGGCCCATTCACCATCTAAAACTGTGTTGGAGGTTTTGCAAGTGGCCTTCCAGATGGACTCAGGCCCCAAAGTACAGACAGTAAGGTGGACATCTTTTATCTTGTGAGAAAAGCGTGCAGAGTGTCCAATATTCAAGCTGAGTGTATGAGGGTATGGTAGGAACAGAACAATGTCTCTTCAATGGCCTATGGTAAAATAAAATTAAAAAAAAAAACACACTATAGCTTTACATATTTAAGATATGATACCTTATTGTTTGGGAAGAAAGTGGGTAGATGATTCACTCTACAAAACAGGAAAAGATCAAGGCAGCTGATTCATCCAACTCAAGGCCGGGATCAGATAATTACGGAGGCTGCATTCCACTGACGGAGGCCATAGTGTGGGTCGGTCACTATGTGCACACTCTTAAGTGTCCTTAATTGTAACATTTAATTGTAACAATATGAGGTGGGCGACAGTATCTCCAGTTGAAAAATTTGAGGATTTAAGCCTACTTGTAAAGTGACATAGCTAGTAAATGGCTGAATCTAAATTCAAATCCAGGTGTTCACCACCTTGCTTCTCCCTTTCAGTTCTCTAGGCATCCCTCTGCCACCTGCTCTTCCCCAATTCTGTAGGAGAACAGAGGTCCCAGGCCCAGGGACCTCCTGCAAAGTCAGCTGTTGGTTCTGAGGACACTGAGGTCAGGGACCTTTCTTTCCCCAGCCCTTCCCCATTTTCTGTAGCATTTCTGGAGAGTGTGGGCATTTCCTCCTCGTTTCTTGTGGTGATGGCATCCATCTGGTTGCTTCAGTTTCTGCATCAGTTTCCTGCTTCTCAGTGATGGTCTAGTTCCGGTAGTCAGGGACTACTTTGTGGGGATTAACAGAGGAGCTGGGAAGGGTGGGGGTTCACTAAAAAGAGGCAGGTAAAGTAGTAAAGTAAGGGTACTGAGGAAATATGAATAGATCTAATGAATATTTATTAAGTGCCTACTAGGTGCCAGGTATGGTGCTAGGTGCTTGGACAAAAAGGTGAGCAAAAGGCATGGTAGTTCCTTCACAGTTTACAGCCATGCTGGGTAGGAAGAGACTGGTGTTAAATAAGGAGCCATATGAATTAATGCATAATTTAAAATTATTATGCTTTATGACAGTAAAAGAGTGTCATGACAGAGAATAAGGGGAGGAGGACATAGTTTAGATGGGACAGGGGGTGGCTGTTTCAGGAAAGGCCTCTCTGGGAAAGTGACATTTAAAACAACATGTTTATCAACTGAATACTGAAATACTTGTATTGTTGAGGATTTCAGAGTAATAAAATTATTAACCTCTGATGAAAGTTACAGGTAATAGTAGGGAATACTTTTACTTTTATTACACACACAAACTTTTCCTACAGCTTTTATTTATTTATTTTTATTTATTTATTTTAAATGTTTATTTATTTTTGAGAGAGAGCACAAGTGCGGGCGGGGCAGAGAGAGAAAGAAGGGAGACACAGAACCTGAAGCAGGCTCCAGGCTCTGAGCCGTCAGCACAGAGCCTGATTTGAGGCTTCAACTCCGGAACTCCGGATCAGCAAGGTCATGACCTAGGCTGAAGTCGGACACTTAACCAACTGAGCCATCCAGGTACAGTCTACAACTTTTAAAAGTAAATTGCAGCTGGTGGCAAGTATTTCTACTATGACGTAATTATACATTTTCACAAACTATTATTGTCTTTGTATCTCCTGGAGTAAACCATAATAATCACCATTTTTACAGATAAAATAACTATTGTGTTGTGAAGGGATTTCTTTTTTCCTCATATCCCCCAAGTAATCAAAGTTTACTCCTTTCTATACACGTAACAGAAATTCTTTTCTCTCCATTTAATAGGTCTGTTTTAATATTAACATTCTACAATTTGTGGGCTACCTCTCATTTTTAAGTCTTAGGTAAGCACATAGTGATTTGTGCCCAGTGTAATGTTACTTAAATACTTATTTAGGATACACCTACATTTTCATAGAGAATAAAGTGATGAAATTTTAGCAACCTTTAATGGTGACCAAATAAAACACTTTGAAAGCTTTTAGAAAGTATATAATAAAATATGTATTTTCCCCCTTTTTGGGATATAAATTATTCGCCTTGTTTTCTATTGAAAGTTACTGCTTAAATAGCTTACGTTAAAAAAAAAAGTTATCTTAGTTAGTGGGAAAGACTATTAATCAAAATCTTTTACAATCCATCCTTACCTCTACGCAACGACTTTGTGCAAAACCATACATGTTTATTTCAAAATGTAAAAGTAATGTTTGTAAAGAATCTCACCATCATCAAAGCATTAAAAGCATTTACTTGCTGAGTAACAGGAAAGTTTGTTAAATAGTATAAATAACAAATTTCCTCAGTTCTGATTCTTATTTTTTATAATTTATGATTTCTGAGTTCAAGATTTATTTTATAATCATTTGAAACAGGGTGCTGTCGAAAAAACCACCAGACGCTGAACAGAAGCGAGGCAAGATTTTATTCACGGCCAGGCCAAACCTGATCTCCTGATCTTAAGGAGAAAAGTGCAGAGAAGGGCCCTGAACAAAGGTAGCAGTGAGCTTATATGGATTTTAGCAAGTCAGAATACGTCATTATTTAGTTAACCAATTACAATTTACAACATTTCATGGTAGCCAATTATATTGTGACATAAAGACGTTAGTTTTGGTGGGAACCTATCAATTTAAAGGTCTTTGTCCTAAGAGGGTTTAAAATGACCAATCATAGTTAGACACCTGAGATGCTGTAGGGCAGTGAGTACGTGACTTTTTACATGTTGGTCTTGCCTAGCCCAGATCTTGGTAGAGGGGGTGGGGGAGCGTTTTGCATCCTAAGTTATCTGTTTAGTAAGCAGGCGAGGTCACAGAAGTGAGATAGGGCAGTTAGTAATTTCCGATAACCCTAATAGGGAACTACATAAGCTTTTGTCTCAATTATTCATGAAAGGTGTGTTTAAGCCGAACTTATATACAATAAGCTTTCTGATATCTTATAAGTTGACCTATTACACATTGTATATGATCGATGTTATAGGTAGGGTTAAAAAAGTATTTTTCCAAGAAAAAAAGAAAACTTATTTAAATCGATGGCGCAACTTACAACTAATGGCATCTTAGAACTGGCAAAATATAGTGTGAGATACATACTGATGTCAAAAAGCAAGTCTTGACTTCACCCATCTGGATTATATACAAAATGAAATACCATTCAATTTTAATACCCAACTTACCACAGTTCTTCTGCTGCATGAATGTCAGAACATGGCAAACTGGAATCAACTGTTGCCACTGGAACAGACTGCTTCTACTGGAAGAAAGGAGGGCTGGTGTGCTGGTAATGTTTCCCTTTTAAATTTTTCGGTTCTTTAAAACCTGGCTAGCTATTCCTTAATTATGTTAAATCCTCTCTGTCAACAATAGCTGTGTGTTTCTGCCTCTTGCCTGGACTCCAACTGATACACATCATTTCCTATCCTTCTGGCTTCTCTCCACCACTGTGTTGTTAGTATCTAGAGTTTGAGTTCTACATTATTAAACAAAATATATATATATATATATATATATATATATATACATATATATATATATTTGTATTTTTAAATTTTTCTCTGTTTATTTTTTGAATAAAAAATGGGGACCTGCATTTCATCTATTTCAGACAAAAAAATTTTTTTGACAACTTTTTCAGTTAACAACTTTCTCACTGTATCACTGGCATATGACAAACTATACATATTTAAAGTGTACATTTTGATAAGTTTTAGTATATGCATACAGTTGTGAAATCACCACTATAATGAAGATAATGAACATATTTATCACCTCCAAAAGTTTTCTTTTGCTCTTTTGTAATCATGCTCTCACACCCTTCCCTGCCTTTCTTCCCCATCTCTAGGCAACCACTGATCTGCTTCTTATCACTACAGATAAGTTACACTTTCTAGAATTTTATATAAATGGGTCAAACAGTATGTACTCTTTTATTTTGTCTTGTTTATCATTATTAGTTTGTAGCTTGTTCATGTTATTGTATGTATCAATAGTTCATTCCTTTGTATTGCGTCTGACTAGTATTCCATTATATGAATGTGCCGCAATTTACTTATCCATTTACCTGTTAATGGACATTTAGATTGTTTCCAGTTTGGGCTATTGCCAGTAAATTTGCTAGGAACGTTCAAGTACAAGTCTTTGTTGTTGTTATTTATAAAGAGCAATGTTTTTTAAGTTTATTTGTTTTTTAGAGAGAGTGAGAGCGGGCATGGGGGTGCGTGCACATCAGTGAGGAAGGGGCAGAGAAAGAGGAGGCAGAGAATCCCAAGCAAGCTCCTGGCTGTCACAGCAGAGCCTGATGTGGGGCTGGAACTCACAAACCACAAGATCATGACCTGAACCAAAGTCAAGAGTCCAATGCTTCACCGACTGAGCCACCCAGGCGCCCCTCAGGTACAAGTCTTTGAATGAACGTAAACTTTCTTTTTCCTTGGACAATGTGTTGGAGTGGAATGGCTGGTTAGATGGTAGGTTTATGTTTAACTTCTTAAGAAACAGCCAAGCTGGGGCGCCTGGGTGGCGCAGTCGGTTAAGCGTCCGACTTCAGCCAGGTCACGATCTCGCGGTCCGTGAGTTCGAGCCCCGCGTCGGGCTCTGGGCTGATGGCTCAGAGCCTGGAGCCTGTTTCCGATTCTGTGTCTCCCTCTCTCTCTGCCCCTCCCCTATTCATGCTCTGTCTCTCTCTGTCCCAAAAATAAATAAAAAACGTTGAAAAAAAAAATTAAAAAAAAAAAAAAAAGAAACAGCCAAGCTAGTTCTCAAAGTTGTTGAACCACTTCACAACCCAATCAGAAGCATAGGGGAGTTCTAGTTCCTCTAAATTCTTGGCAACACTTCATATGGTTAGTGTTTGGAGGTATTTCATTATGGTTTTAATTTGCATTTCCCTAATAACTAATTGTGTTGAGCGTCTTTTTCATGTGCTTATTTGCCATCCATATATATTCTTTGGTGAAGTGTCTGCTCAAGATAGACCATATTTGGAGCCATAAGACAAGTCTCCATAAATTTAAAAGGATTCAAGTCATACAAAGTGCGTTTTCAGGCCACAGTGGAATTAAATTTGAAATCAGTAACAGAGTGATATCTGGAAAACCCTTAAATATTTGGATCCAGTGTTGCTGTTAAAAAATCTGATGCCTGTCTGATTTTTGTAACTTTGTAGGAGATATGCTCTTTTTGTCTGGAAGTTTTCAGAATTTTCTCTTTCTCTTTCATGAGCTTAAATTTTCCAAGACCGTATCTGAGTTCTTACTTTTTCTTATTGGGCACTCAATTCTTTGCATTTGAGTTCTTTCTTCTCCCTTTAATTCAGGGATATTTATTTTTCTTATTTCCTTTAACATTTTTCCCTCCCTTTATTTTTTTCTCCTTTTGGATTCCTATTTTCCATATGTCAGCTTGTCTACTTTTATCTCTATATTTATTTCTATAATTATCTCTTATCCCATTTTTTGTCTGCCTTCTGGGAGATTACCTCAGTCTGCTCTTGCAATTTTACAATTTATTCTGTGGCTATGTTCAGCTTGCTATTTATTCCATCTACTATTCTTTCTTTCAAGATATATATATATATATATATATATATATATATATATATATATGTATATATATATATATGTACTTTTCACTTGGATCTCTTTGTGACTTTTTCTTGCTTCATATTACCAATATCTTTTTTTTTTTAAATGTTTATTTATTTATTTTGAGAGAGAATGCAAGCAGGCAGAGGCAGAGAGAGGGAGACAGAGAATCTGAAATCTGAAGCAGCCTCCAGGCTCTGGGCTGTCAGTGCAGAACATGATGCGGGGCTCAAACCTACGAACTACAAGATCAGGACATAAGCCGAAGTTGGATGCTTAACAGACTGAGGCACCTAGGTGCCCCTTTATTACCAATATCTTTTTCTTAACTTTGGTTGTGCTTATTTTACATTCTTACTCTGCTTGTTCCAGTTTTTCTGCTTGATACGATATACATTGTTCAGTTTGTGGTTTTTCGCTCTGTAGTGGTTCTAACCTCAGGTATTTCAGGCTGTGAGCTGTATTACCAAGGCTCAGGCCTTAGTTTAGGCTCTTTTGTGATTTTGAGTGGTTAGAAGATGAGCCCCAAGGCACAAAGCCCTGGACACCAGAACTGTGATTAACCACTCATCTGTTCTCCTTCAACAAGCATTCCTCTGGCCAGAATCCTCCTCTAAAGTATTAAAAGGGAGAAGACAATGATCTCACATGTGATCTACTATCCCTTAGGCAGGCTTGCTGAGGATGTGTGAGGAGTGAGTGAGCGCTCAGGGCACTGGTCAGCCTCTCCCGCACCCCTTACCCTTACGAGGGCTATTGTTGCTGCCTTCTGACTCAAGGCGGTCCTGAGATAGGCAGGGATCCAAAGGATCAGAGAAAGGCAGAGCAGAATGTGGCCGGGCTCTCTTTACTCTTTACCTGCATGCGTCTTCACCCAAGGTTTATGATGGACTTTAGTCTCCCCAGGGATTTCTTAGTTTTTAAGATCAATACATTCCTGTCTCTTCTGTCGTTTCCCCAGAGCTAATTCCCTGTGGCCTGCGCCTGGTAAACATCTTGTCTGTATTTCATGGGTTGTCACTGGGGGATAGGTTCCTGAGAGATTTTGAATTTTGCTATAAGGAAATTAATCTTGGGATGCCGGTGGCTCAATTGGTTAAGTATCCAGCTCTTGGTTGCAGCTCAGGTCATGATCTCACAGTTCGTGGGTTTGAACCCCACATCGGCTTCGCACTGGCAGTGAGGAGCCTACTTGGGATTCTCTCCTTCTCTCTGCCCCTCCCCCCCCCCTACACACTCTCTCTCTCTCTCTCTCAAAATAAATAAATAAACTTACACAAAAAAGAAAATTAATCTGGTAGCAAAGTGAAAAAAAAGGAGGAAGCAAACAATTACTAGTATAGGTAAGCAGTAATGAGGTTTGAATTGACAGTTTGTATGTTGAAATGAAAAGACATTTTTTTCTGTGTAAGTGATTTGTCAGTTGAGCCCAAACTTGAAGAAGCTGCTGTTTCATTTTATTTATTTATTTATTTATTTATTTATTTATTTATTTATTTGAGTGAATTGCAAACTAAGCCCTGGGAGAAATTCAAGATGTTACAGTGAAAAAGGAAGCTAAGTGAGACCAGATTGGAGAGCAAATTGTTATTATTTAAAACTTATGGACCACCCTGGATATGCTAAGTTTTATTTAAGAAAATACTGAAACACGATCCCTTCCATTTAACAACTAACATTTTCAGGAAACGTATACCACATTTCTATGTGTGTTTTACTGCACCCACTGCCAATATTTAAACTTGTTTAATTTGAGGAATTTCCTCTTCTTAGTTTTCTTTCCCTCAATTTTTTTTTTGAGAGTCGTTCCCTTCCTTTTTTTTTTTCCATAAAAATTGAGACTATGAACAGATGTCATTGTATATGTTCATATTCTTGGGTTGAAAGTTAGCAATTAAGACACTATCTTTATGCTATGATTCTTCATAAAGCAGGCTAGATGGAGAATTTTTTACCTCCTTGCAACTTTTCAGTGTGTTTGGCCTTCCACTCAATAGTAAAAAATGGTCTATTTTTATTTTAGATGAAAAGAAAAGAAATTAGTTTGAATAGCAGCATGAAAAATTTATGTTAATGATAAACATGAAAAATGTTCAGTTTTAAGTCAGACAAACAATTTTTTGTTTTGTTTTTGTTTTTGTTTTTGGACTATCAAACTGCCCCAGAATTATATATAAAAAGATCTTGGCAGTAAGAAGTCTCATAAAATGCTGATGAGAACGTAACTGCCGACCATACTTATACACATAGCTATAACTGCCTCTGTGTAGCAGGAGAGCCCCACCCCCACCCCATCCCATATACCAGTGCCTCTTAAACTTCAGCATGCATCAGAATCACCCAGACAGCTTGTTAAAACATGGATTGCTGGACCCCACCCCAGAATTCTGATTCAGTAAGTCTAGGGTGATGCCTGAGAACTTGCATTTTTAACAAGTTCCTAGGTTACAGTGACACCTATAGTCCAGGACCAACTTCAAGAACCACTGCCATCTATTAGCTCAATCCTGGCTGTAATGTAGCTGGAGATATTTAAAAGAACACTGTTGCCAGGGGCCGTGGCTGGCTCAGTCGGTAGAGCAGGTGACTCTTGGTCTTGGGGTTGAGAGTTTGAGCCCCTCATTGGGTGTAGAGATTACCTAAAAATAAAATCTTAACAAACAACAAGAAAAGGAATACTACTGCCAAAAAATACCAGTGTTGAGGTCTACTCTCAGGGATTTTGATTTAATTGGTTGGGAGTGGGGCCTGGACATCTATGTTTTATAAATTTCTTCGGGAGATTCTAAGGCACCCTTAGCATTGAGAAGCACTGCCACATACTCATTCTCCAACCAGCATCCAGAGGAACTCGTATAGCTGCTGTTCTACTTCCATTCAAGCCTTTAACCTTAAGGTTTTATAAAGGTATTTTCATTTAAATTGTTTTGCTCATTGGTTCTGGTCACCAGCAAAACCCAAGTCATTATTGACCTTCTCCCTTACTCTTACTAGTTCAGCTGTGAATTCTCTCTTCTGGTTCAATCTCCCCTTTCTCTTCTCTCCTCTCCTCCATCTCTCTCATTTTCCTGTTGTTTCCTCTAGTGTTCTTCACTAACAATTTCATCTATGCTCTCAGGCTTTCTACCATTGTTTCCCTTGGTCTCCTTGCCTACCTGTAGACTGACTTGTTTCTGAAGACAGTACTTCCCTGCAGCCCTTTCAAATGCAGGCTGCTAGCTTTCCCACATTCCCTGGGTGTTGGAATCTGGACACCAGTTTGCAGTCTTTTTCCCATTTCACTGCAGCTTCCAGACATTTACTCCTCAACCCTTATGTAAATTTCTTGTGCCTTTGAGGTTAATGCTATCTGGCTATGCCATCTGCCTCTTACATTGCTGTCCACCAACCTCCTTGTCTCTCTATTCATTCACTAAAGTTTGGGCACCTGGCTCTCAGCCTTTGCTTCAACCCTACGCCCTGCCATCACCCTAGGAGACGTCTGCATCCACGTGGATGACCATCTGGCACTCTGGCATCTTCAGTCTTTGGTCTCCTCATTTTCCATGAGCTTTTCCTTGACCCTATCTTCCCATCCAATGTCACTGTTATGCTTTGGGCCTTTGCCATCATGAAGAGCTCACCATCTGTGAATTACTGTCTTCCATCATTCCAGCCCATAGTCAACCACCTAACATCATAATCATAAGAAGCTTATCCAGAATAGGATTTAATTCCCTCTTTTTAGAGGAAGGCCCTGCACGTGGGTACACAACTGGGCACATGTTGCTGATAAAGCGGCAAATAAAACCTTACATTATTTAAAATCTTATATGCAATAAAATTGATGAACTTGTGTACCTAGTATGTGAAATAATGAAATTCAGAAGCCTATTTCAATGAACTTAAATTCTTTTTTTTTTTTTTTAATATTTATTTATTTTGACAGAGAGAGAGAGAGAGAGCAGGGAAGGGGCAGAGAGAGAGAAACCCAAGCAGGTTCTGCACTGTCAGCACAGAGCCCGATGTAAGGCTCCATCCCACAAACCATAAGATCATGACCTGAACCAAAATCAAGAGTCAGATGCTTAACTGACTGAGCCACCCAGGCACCCCTCAGATTCTCTTTTTTTTAGGAAAAAGTAACCTATTATAAAAGGAGACTCTCTTTGGGGCTTTCTACACAGAAACCTGAAATGGGTAATATATGGCCCTAGGCATCCTAAATTGCCTTACCCAGATACCTCAAAGTTTTACCCCTGACATTTTATCCTTAAGCTAGAGATAGGTAACATTATTATTATGTTTTTCTCAGATATTTGGGTTTTACAGTGAAAAAGTTTCAGATGCCTTTTAAAAAGGTTATGGGCCTTATACAAGGAATCAGCTTTCTATCAAAGCATGATTCACAACATGATTCTGCGATATGTATTAAGAATATTACAAATATTTATACCCTTGGACATTTAAAAAATTATTTTATTTTATTTTTTTAAGTTTATTTATTTATTTTGAGAGAGAGAGAGAGAGAGAGAGAGAACAAGCAAGTACAAGCAGGGGAGGGGCAGAGAGAGAGGAAGAGAGAGAATCCCAAGCAAGCTCCGTGCTGTCAGCACAGAGCCAGACACAGGGCTTGAACTCACTAACCATGAAATCATGACCTGAGCTGAAATCAAGAGTCAGATGCTCAGTCTATTGACTGAACCACCCAGGCACCCCATACCCTTGGACATTTTTATGGGCAGAGGGAACACAGGATAGGGAGGCAGGGACCCATGCGGGCGGGTCCCTTCTATTTATTTCATTCCTTCAGTAAGGGATGTGTGGAAAGGGAGATTGCTTCCCATCTTTTCATCAGGCATAAAACAATGCACAGTGATCTTGAAATTCAGTTCTCTCCAGAGCTATCATTCTCGGTTGGGAGGAAGTTCAGGGATGTTGCAAGGAGACATGTTGACTTATTTATCTACGAACACACTTTGGACTATTTTTTAGTATCTCTGTGTCACTGGCTCATGGTGTTTTGTTTTCCTACTTTTTATGTGTGCATAAGGTCTGGATAGTTTGGCTGGCGATGATGGGAAATGAGAGTAGCCTGAAGGGAATGGGTAAGGCACAGCTGATAATTATTTGATAGAGACAGGCATACTCTGGCCCAGGTACAGATATTGGGTGCACAGAAAGATAGCAGATACAGTGGGACAGTGAAAACAGCAGAAGACCAGAAATCAGAAAATTCAGAGTAAGGATTTTTTGACTTAATAGCCTTGTGACTTGAGACCGTTTGCTTAGTTTTTCTGAGCCCCGATTTCCTTACCTGTAAAATGGGGATTGGAGTGTCTCTTTTCCTTTCCTCACAGGGTCGTTGTGAGGATGAAATAAATCACTTAATGTGTGTGAAAGTGCTTTCACAATAGTAAAGTACTACAGAATAAAGGTAAGGTGTTCTTGGAGGATGGGGCGTGGTACTCTCCTGAGCTCAGAGGCGAATTTGAAGATAAGTAGATAAACTGACTTGCGAAATCTGTGAGGCTGACATGTTAGCAATGATCGATTGTAAACTTACAAAAACGGTTGATGGACGCCTGGGTGGCTCAGTCAGTTAAGTGTCCGACTCTAGATTTCGACTTAGGTCATGATCTCACGGTTTGTGAGTTGCAGTCCTGGATCAGGCTCTCCACTGACAGTGTGGAGCCTGCTTGGGACTCTCTCTCTCTCCCCCCCTCTCTCTCTGCCCCTCCCCAGCTCACTCTCTCTCTCTCTCTTTCTCAAAGTAAGCAAATAAAAACTTTAAAAAAATGGTCAAGATAAGTTGTAGTTTGGGGAATTATAAAATGATTGAGTGAAGATGAAAAAAATATCAGAAATTTAGTATATTAAGAAGTACCTCTAATTTTGAAAATATGCTGCATAGTTAAGCTACATCAAATGTTTTACTATCCAAATAAAAACACATACAAGCCCTTTCATAAGACCTTTTTCTTTTAGAATAATGATTTTCCGGTTTAAAAATATTCCCTAGATCCTAGTTAGATGTAGGAATGGTTTAGGTGTTCTACTTTACTTACCAAGAATAATCTTTTATAATTTACTTAAAACAATCAAACAAACAATAATCAAGCAAAAAGCAAAAGTCGATTCCAAAATCCTCAATCATAATCACATTTTTCTGGCAAAGGTATGGATGTTCCTCCTAAGGAACATATCTCCTAAGTTTTTTTTTTTTTTTTTAATGTTTATCTATTTTTGGGAGAAAGAGAGAGAGGGAGAGAGAGGAGACATAGAATCAGAAGCAGGCTCCAGGCTCTGAGTTGTCAGCACAGAGCCCAATGTGGGGCTTGAACCCACAAACTATGATATCCTTTACCTGAGCTGAATTCAGACGCTCAACGGACTGAGCCACCCAGGCCCCCCCTCATATCTTCCAAGTTTTGACTTCAGTTAGTCCTTTATCCCTCACATCCTGGGCTTCATAAACCCCATCGCTTGTTTTATGCACACCAGTTCTCAAATTGGGTTCCCTTCCATCATCTCCAAAACCATCTTCTTAACCTATGCTCGTTAACCTTCTGCCTGGGTAACTTCCAGAACCTTCAGTGCAATGTTCTGTGGTCATACTTTGGCGTTGTTTCAAAGCAGTGCCAAATTATTTATTGAATCTTTACTGCTTTCTACTCCTTTGCCTTTTCTTTAAGCTAAACCAGTCCTTTTGCCTGTATGTCCACCAAATAGAATGTTTTGTTCATTTTAGGTTTTTAGCACATGTTGAATCCAAGTGAATAGTTTTGTTTACCAAACTTGCAGTGTAAGCTGGACACTATTTGAGCAAACACAAACGTATGTATCCCTGTTTGTTATATAAAACATGAGTTTAGAGTTTTCGATTTGAAACCACCATACGGGATGGTGAAAAGCATAACACACTCCCTTCTTCCCGGGAAGCAGTTCTTGGGAACTGTAGAGGTTGTCCAGGATCCCAGCAGAGAAGTTGGACTGGTTAGAGGTGACAGTGGAGCTGTGAAGTGGATGAATTTGGCCAAAGGAGCATATGACTGAGAAAGAAAGGAGTCATTTTCTAAAGGGAAAAATGGCAGTTGGGCAAGCTTGGAGGAAGGAGAATGGGAGAGCTGAAACGTGAAAGAATTCAAAAATATTTGTAAGAATGTAAAGTCCATGAGGACAGGGATATTTTTGTCTGTGTTGTCCATGGTTGTGTCTATTTCTAGCACCCAGAATAGCACCAGACATGAAACAGACACTCAATAAACATTCGCTAAATGAGTAAGTATATGAGGAATAGATATCCGTGTGTAAAAGATGTCAGAGAGTGTGAAAAAGGTCAGGGCTAAAACAAAGTCGCACAAACGTCATGGCAAATGCTAGATAATGGGAGATTGAGAAACAGAAACTGAATCTGTTTTCTTGCAAAGCTTGTTGGTTCCTCATCTCCCAAATTCCCCTCAAAATGATCAAATGAATATGTGAATAGGGTGACTCCAAGTCAGCCCTGTCCACATGACAGAAATAGCAAGTAATTTTTACTGGATCCTATATGGATGGGTGGTTCTTCATTAGAAGCCCAAGAGTGGAAGTACTCTTGTTCTGAAACCATGACATCTTTGGAATGCAAATGGAAAAGGCTAGTAGTTTCCCTTTAAGGGGGACAGGCAATGAGGTAGGCAGTGAGTCCATTAGTGGCACATTCTTTGGCCTCTCTCCTGTTCTGCATGTCGTATGAAAGCCTGAAATCACTATTCAGGCTCCATCCAGAGACCACACTCTGTAGGTCATCCCTCCCAGTCTATTAGAAGGCTGTACTGATGTGGGAAACAAAGGCAAATGAAAAACTGAATTTCCTTTCTGCCTACAGTGCATTGACAAGTCCTTGGGACAGGCAGAGTGACATTCCTTTGGAAGCTCAGCTGCCTTGATGATGACCCTTTGCTAAGGGCAAAGGGAATCTTAGGTTAACATTATCCCAACCTTCAAGATGGTGTAAGTCTACTTTAACATATAAAATTCCTTTGGAAACTTCCTTTATCTCTACCCCCAAAGATATATGTCAGCAATCATCCTCCAAGCATATGGCCCCCTGATATACATCTGAAGAGTCTCTTGACTAAGGTTTTACTAGACAGTTATAAATGACCTTTTCCTAACAATAGCTAGCCCCCTCAAGGCCCTGGAAACCATGTTTCTAAAATTCTTTAGTGACTTATGCTGTCTCTAATCCCCTCCCAATCTGAGGTATATAATCAGTCACTCATCACAACCTCGGTGCAACTCTTTCTGCCGATGGATCCCGTCCCTGTGCTTTAACAAAACCATCTTTTTGCACCAAAAATGTCTCAAGAATTCTTCCTTGGCTGTTGGTTCTGAACCCCAACACTTCAATCCACATCATTTGGCATCCTAACATGGGGTTAAGACTTCTCATCTGGACTCTGAGCCTCGGTACAAACTTGATGAGTATTTTCTCTTCTCTTCCTTTACTTTCATTTCATTTCAGGGACTTTTCAGGGAGTATGGTCTTATTGGAACAATATTTTCTTTCCTTTTTCTTTTCTTGTCTTGTCTTTTCTTTTCTTTTGTCAATGTTTATTTATTTTGAGAGTGCATGGGACAAGGGCAGAGAGCAAGGGAGGGAAAGAGAATCCCAAGCAGGCTCCACAGTATCAGCACAGAGCCCAGTGGAGGACTTGAACTCATGAACTGTGAGATCTTGACCCAAGATCTGAAATCAAGAGTCAGACATTTAACCAACTGAGCCACCCAGGTGCCCCAGTCTTATTGGAACACTTTCATGTCGATTGCTCGGGCTGCAATCCTCTAGCTTGTGGCTACTCTACAGGGAGGGGAAAGCCTGCCTTTTGGCTGGAAGTTAGTACCATGGCCAGAATGGAAAAAAGACCCAGAAACTTGATGCCCTCTTTTTATTCCTGTCCTTGCACAAAGTTGTCTGTCTTGGGCATAGGACAGCCACCTAAATAACCAGGACAATTGCTAATCTTAAGACTCCTATGTGAGGTTTCTTCTTCATTGGTCTAATATGATGCCTTCCACATCCCTGGTCTAGCAGCTTCTGGCCAACAGACTTCCACTGGGAGTGGCCAGAACCCGATTGAATTAAAGCTCAACCAGGGACCATTTCCTAGAGATGTTAGCTATAAAAACTATATGTGTTGGAATGTCATTTAGACTATGATGGACTTCTATCTTTACTGTTTTATCTCAATGTCCGTTAATAACTACTTAAGCTACAGAATTGGGGAATTTCCCCTTGTAAAGCTTTTCTAGTGTTTTCCATGGGTTAAAAACAGCACAACCTTCACAGCAAGGCAATAGCGTGGCCTTCACAGGAAGGCTTGGACATGGTATGGCACAGTATTTCAGTCCGTTTACCAGGCACCCATCCGTAGCCTAGGATACAATAGGGAAGGAAGGGGAAGGGAGGGGGAGGCTAGCATCCTTCCTACAGGGCCTTTATGGCAAGATGGTGATCAATAGTGATTTTCATTGGAGGGACATCTCTGGTTGCTTTTGATATGCAGAACCTCTGACATACCCTGTGTGTGATACCATCTGGGAGTTAGGGGGGATTTTTGGTAATGGACCCTCTCTCTTTAGTTCTCAAGGACTCATCCTTGGAATGCCTTTTAACCCACTGGAAAAAACTTGGATTACAAAATTTAGAAAAGGACTGGTCTTCTATAACACTGCATGGCCTCAGTAGTATCTATTAGTTAGATCTCTTTTGCAGAAAACAGGGCAAATGTTCAGAGGGACCTTAGGTCCAGGCCTTCAGGGCTCTAAATCAGAACCCGGACCTAAGGGCCTCTTCCAGAATGTGTTTGGTCACTAACCAGGCCAGTAAACTCCCTCCTGATATATTGGATGATAATTATCTAAATAGGCCTCCTCCTAAGAGAAACCAATTGCTTGAGGGAAAAATAGGCCATCCCTAACAAAGGGGATACTGACTCTCTCACTGTTCCTCCTCCTAACAGATGTTGGGCCTTCTCCCTCATTCATTTCCCAGGTTAATGGCTGTAATTGGAGCCAATTGTGGCTAGTCTATCTTAGGACAGAGACTTTAAGGAATATTTCCAAACATCTACTGAAACTCCCTTTGTTTCAGGGAAATTCTCTGTCTTCCCTGGCCCACCATGGACTGCATATTTCCACTTTGTTGGAAAAAAGCCATGGCATCTGCTCATCTGTCTGAGCTGATGAAGTTTAGAACCAGGAACCCTCTTTCTCTGCCTTCTGGTGGCCCCTCACCTCTTCTGCCTGCCCCCCACCGCCTCTCCTGTTTCTGTACCACCTTGGGTGCAGCCTGTATAACTAGTTCCTATACCAACCTCGGTACCTCTGGCACCATTGGCTCCTTCTCCTACCGTTGAGGTCAAGGAGTGAACACCACCCCCCTAGGACCACCCACTTCAGGTTTCCCCAGAGGTGCCCCAGGTAAAAATTGACAATGGAGTACAAATTGATTGACTTTTTTAAGCAGATCCAGGTAGAAGAGAATTCTGTATTTAAGCTAATTTAAGTTTGTTGGTTTAAGTAAAATAGACATGTCTTTAGAGTTGTCAGCATTAAATGTGAAACTTTTATTTTACCAAGGTTTATTAAGCTCACGTTATCTCTGTTGCAATTTGTTACCAAAAAGGTGACTTAAAAATGATGGTTAATTTTGTCTGTCTCAAACCTTTTCATGGTTAATTGTTAAGATCACTCTCAAAGTCTTTGGTAACCTGAAACTTTAAAGTTTTGCTTGGATAATAAATTGGGCTGAATTCATTGGAATCCAGGTTTTTTCCAAATAGGATAATACTAAAGCATTGATTACTAAACATAAGGTTTATTTGCTTTTGACTTCTTATTGCAGAGAAACTAAGGATATTTGGGTCTGTTAGAAAACATGCTTTGTGCTTGACTGATTCATGAATTTGCCGTCTAAAGAATTCTGGTGTAACAGTTCACAACTGATTACTACTTAGTTTTCACTGGAGACTAAGATTTCTAAGAATGCAAAATTCTGCTAAATGTAATGAAGACTGAAATAAGGGAAGCAACTCTGTATGTAGGAAAGTAGGAGATGTGTAAGGAAGGTATAAGGAATGGAAATACATTTTTGTTGAAGGTAAAAGAAGGTAATTTTGGCCTAAATGAGACTGATTGGAGAGAAATGGCTTGGGACAAAATCTGAATGTAAAGGAAAGTTGTAGAGGGTTTATGAAGTGGAATCTTTGGAAAGGAATTCTATGTGTGGTCAGGATGGCCTAAGGTGAAAATGAATGAATTTTAAAAGTACACTGGTGGGGCACCTGGGGTGGTTCAGTTGGTTAGGCATCTGACTTTGGCTCAGGTCATGATCTCATGGTTTGGTTTGTGAGTTCGGGCCCCACGTCGGGCTCAGTGCAGAGCCCACTTTGGATCCTCAGTCTCTCTCTCTCTCTCTCTCTCTTTGCTCCTCCCACCTCTCCCCCCACCTCCTGCTCTTACACATGTGTGTGCACTCTCTTGTGCATTCTCTTTCTCAAAAATAAACATTAAAAGATGAGCACTAGCATAAGATTGAAATTCTGCTTTCTCTTTGTTAAAAAGACAAAGTTTCTTGGACTGTTGGTCTTCTCTTGATAAGAAAATGTAAACCAAGTTGTTTTCTCTTTTCTTTGCCCAGAAAAAAGTTTCTATGTTGTGCCTTTATCAGGTCTTTGGTGAGCTACAATCCTATTTAGGCATGTGCTTTAAAACTTCTAAGGTTTTAACAAACTTCCCCAAGATTTAAATCATAAATGAAGTCTTTTTGACTAATTAAGCTTGTTAATTTGGTATGCTACATTCTGATATAAGGTCATCACTCAATATTCTGATTATTGAAGTGTTCTGTGTCACAGAAAAAACCAAATATCCTTATCAACTGCATTATAACGAACTCTCATATCAGATCTTTAACAATGTCTATTGCTGAGTTTGTTGTCATTTATAATTGTTCTCATGATCTTACAAAAGGTGTTTCATTTTCAAGGAGGCTCATAAAAAGGACTTTTAGGACGAATAGAGATATTTGACGTCTTTAAGATCGTAAAACTGAAATGATCTTTAAGATCATAAAACTGAAATGCATTTCCAGAACTAACTAAAAGCTGCAATCAAACTGAAGAAAAATTAGTAAAGTGGGACTAAATACACTGAGAAAAGTGATTATAGTTTTTGTGACTTTTGTTTGAAACATTGCTGGTTCTCTTGTGTTTGCTCTTCCAGATTAAGGAAATTTAAGATATCTCTGATTTAGAGAAACATGATCAAGTATTCACTTGGGAACAAACAGAAGCATTTAACTTTTCTCTCTGTCTGAATCCTCTGAAAGTCAAAAGTCTCAGTGGGAAGTCTTTCTTCCATGGCAATCATAGTCATTTGCATAAGTTCAATAGGAATCTGTTCTCCTCGTAACATGATGCCACTGGAAGCACTGGTGATTTTACCTAGATTTGACTGGAATGTCATATTTGACAGAGACATGCACAGACTCAGATATGACCAGACGGCTTTAAGCAAGTAAGGTTGACTTTATGAAACATGGAGCCAATAAAGCCCCCGGGAAATGTTGCTTACAGAGTTCCCAGCAGCCTTACCAGGAGAGTAAAGAATGTCACTTCCTGGCAGGTGCAGGAACCTCAGGATGCTTTGAGGACCTCGTGAAGAGGAAACTCATGCTATCCTAACTACCTCCCAACCTGAAGGTATATAATCAGTCACCCATCACAACCCCAGTGCAGCTCTTTCTGCCCATGGGTCCTGTCCCCATGCTTTAATAAAACCACCTTTTTGCATGAAAGATGTCTCATGAATTCTTTCTTGGGCATCGGTTCTGAACCCCAACACTCCAAACCACATCAGTAACTGCTGTTTCTATAGCTGCATTTGCCTCAGTCCACAAAGGAAGGAGGAGGAGAGGGGAGGGTCTGAGATCAGCAGTTAAGTACAGTCTAAGCTATGGTTTGAGCTGAAGGGCTGGGTCTGGGATTCAAATGGCAGCCCATGCTTCTCAGGAGACTGCTGATGGATGCCCCCTTACTGGGTTAGGAAAAGCTGAGCAAGATCAGGGGGAAAGAACACATGTGATCCAGGTGGCCATGGGGAAGAGTAAAGGAAACCAGAAGGTCAAGGATGGGGTTTACCTTTTAGTAGCAACAAAGAGAAATCAAGGGAGTGGAGGGTGTACAGAAACCTGGAAGGGAGTGTGACCCAGAAAGGACAGAGGGACATCTCTGAATGCAGTAAAATGAACTGCCACTGCAGTACGAATCAACTCCTTTACAAGTTGACTGAGAATTCTCGCCTTTTCCCTCCCAAGTTCTTTTCCATGCCATAGAGAAGCAAAGTAAGAGATGAGGAAGAAGAGTCAGAGTACAGTGCATGTGTAAAAGCCATCTATAGGCTTGAGGTCCACTAATTTCTATTAAGGTGCTTGATGATTGTGACCAGAAAAGAATGATTTTATGGCTCATTAATGAGTACATTAACATATTTCCTCCTACTCGGTAGTGGGGAAGTACATTTTCTTTCTCTTTGCAGGGGGTCCATTTTCAACATTTGCTCCTGGGAAATGTTTCTTGTGATAGAACCCAACAGCCAGAGATCACCAGAAACAAATCAATATCTCAGCAAAGTTAGATTTATTTTATTCTTTCTCTTGTCTTCTCCCTCCTGGGAGACTGTATTAAACCAAATGAGGGGTGCCTGGGTGGCTCAGTCGGTTAAGCGTCCGACTTCGGCTCAGGTCATGATCTCCCAGTTCGTGGGTTCGAGCCCCACGTCAGGCTCTGTGCTGACAGCTCAGAGCCTGGAGCCTGTTTCGGATTCTGTGTCTCCCTCTCTCTCTGACCCTCCCCTGTTCATGCTCTGTCTCTGTCTCAAAAATAAATAAATGTTAAAATAAAAATTAAAAAAAAAACAAACAAACCAACTAATACCAAAGGTGTGTATGTGCTGAATAAAGATCATTTACAAGCATACTGTTACTTGATGCCCCACAGGTGACACAAAGGAAGAGTTGCCATCATGAAAGAAGATGGGCCAGAATTTGAATAACCCTAATGAAATGCATACTGTAAAGGTCAGGTTTCTTCCCAAGATCTGTGCCCTCTAGCTGTTTCAGTGAAGAGCTGACAAGTATCAGCATATAATGAATATGACTTGCGATGGAGAAGAAAACAATTTATTTATAAAGTCCAAAATCTAGAAACCAATAAAAGTAAACCAAAATGTATGCCTCAGTATATCATTGTATATTCTGATTGTATGTAATTCTTCCTTTTTTTTATTCTTAGGAAGTCATGAAAATCAAGATCTGTGAAAATCAGCAGCTTTTTATTCTTGCTGTGTTGATGTTATTAGATTTAGGTGACAAACCATTCATTCATTTAAAAAAAAGTTATCATACTGCTGGGATACAGAAAAGAATCCGACACAGATCCAACCCTTTAGGAACTCAAAGTCCCAAGAATACCCTTCCTCCATGGTGTTTTAGAACCACCTCTAAAGAAAAGAAAAGGCAGGATGCTTCTTCTTTCAAGATATGGTATATATATGGCTATTATATTTATGATTCCTTTAAACTTAAATTAGGAAGAAGTTCTAGGAGTATTTTGTAGACTAAGAAAAGATAGTTGTCACAGATTGAAAAATAGCCACATATTATTTCATCCCTGTACGTATGCCCATTAGTAATGTGGCTTTCCTGTATTCCCATTCACAGGCTAGCTCTATTTCTCCATCCAGTAAATCTGGGCTTGGCCATGTGACTTGCTTTGCCAACATTAGCCACATTAACAAATGTGCTACAAGTAGACGCTTGAAAAGTGCTTGTGTGTTAGGGCTTGTTGTCTTACTGCACTTGGAACCCTAAGAGAACCATGTGAATGGGCTTGAGCTACCTTGCTGAAGGAAGAAAGACACATGTGAGAGGCTAAGAGAAAAATTACCAGGTGTACTCAAAACTGCAAAGAAAAGATTCCCCCCCCCCCCCGCCATTCCTGAAACCAGCCAGGGCGTGCCCGGTTGTAGTCTGACATAAAGGCGGGAACCAATCAAGTTCTGCTGAATGGTTTAAAATAAAGGCGGGAACCAATAGAGTTCTGCTGAGCGTTCAAATTTAAATGTTAACCAACAACAGCTCTGTAACCTCTAAAAAAGGTCCCTAACTTGTTTGTGCGGGGCTATAAAAGAAGCTGTAAGATCCTTACTCGGGGCCTCTTAGCGCCACCAGCAACGAGTGCGCGGAGGACCGGGTTCGAACCTGCAATAAACGACCCTTGCCGCTTGGCTTTGATTCTGGACTCTGGTGGTTTGTTTTCAGGGGGTCTCTCGAATCGGGGCATATCAACATGGTCATGTCCATGTCACCCCGCTAACAGATGCCAACCACCATGAGGCTCCCCTGGACCATGAAACTCCAGCTGAGCCGCCTACCACCTGGAGATGTAGGAATGAACCAGCACACATCATCTGAGCAGACCCAGACCACAACTACCCATTGGAAAGCATGCACTGCATTTTTCCCATCCACAGAATTGTGAAAAGTAATAATGTTTGTTGTTTTAAGTCGCTAATTCGAGGTGCTGTTATGCAGTAAAGCTAAATGATACAATAGTATTTCTTAATATCTTAAAACTTTAAAAACTTTAATTTAACCCAATGCAACCATGGGATTAGGATGAAGTAGAGGGTAAAGATATAGTCGTATCCTGTAACATTCCTCAAGACTGCCTATCAATTAAACGTTGTATGGTGTGATTGACATACAAAAAGCTGTAGACATTTAATGTACACAACTTGATGTGTTTGGGAATTGGTAGAGGTCTCTATTGTTTTTTTTTATGATCTCTAGTACAAGATCTGAACTTGAAATTGGTTAGGGGTAAGATTTCTAGCTAGTAGATGAATAAAAGAACAGCTGAATGTCCCGGCTTTTGTTCTGGCTCTAACATACTATGAGTCAATGTTTGCTTTAGTGAATGATCAGTATTTATTGCCTTTTAGTTCAACATTGGGCTATGTTTTAAACATGAAAATTATCATGCTGAGTTCTTCCCACCAACCACTCATCACTCAGCTGCTCCTTCCCTCTATGCAATGGCTCCAAGGCATACATTCAAGGAAGTGAATGTTACAGTGCTTGGCTGTAAGCCAGGTGGACACAGCAGTTGTCTCTGTGGTGTCTTTGTCACCTTCTATGCCTCCACCTACTTTAATTGAGATTTCTGTTCCACGATGCCAACCAAGTGCTTCTTGTCAAGGTCACAAAGAACTCCATATTGCTAAATCCAATGGACACTTTTCAGTTTCTATTTTAACCTCTCAGCAGTATACGACACTGCTGACCAATCCCTTCTTAAAGTATGTTCCTCCTGTAGCTTCTATTACCACATTGTTTTCTGGTTTTCTGCCTACTACTCTGAACATTGCGCAGTCTTTTTTGAGGGCCCTTTTGTATCTCTCCATCCTTTAACTATTGGTGTTCCTTTAGGTCATGTCCTGGGTCACCTTCTCTTCTTGTTCTACACACCCTTCCAGGGCAGTCTCATCTGTGACATACCTTCATGTCTTCTGTGTATTAATCTCTTTCAAATTCAGGTCTCCAGTTAAAATCTCTTTCCTGAGGATCAGAAATCAAGCCATCTACTGAGCAGCTCCTTTTTGCTCTCTCCCAGGCCCCTTAATCTCAACATGTCCAAAACTGAAGGCTGAATCCTTCTCTCCCTCCCCCAGTCCCCAGCCCCTCTACGGTCCCATCTATAGCATCATGACACCACCATCTATGTGGTTACCCAGGACAGAAACTCAGGAACCATCCTTGATGTCTTCCTCAATTAATTAACAAAACCTGTTGGGTCAACCCTCTCCACAGTTCTTGAATAAATCCTGGTCTCTTTAGTTTTCTTTCTCCATTTCAGAGAATGTGAGTTCCCAAATCATTTCCATCTCTATGCCAGCCAAGGCCCAGCCTTTTGAAAGTAAAATGCCAAACACTTGACTCCATTGCTATTTTTATTTTGCCAGATAGTACCTGCCTTGAAGCAGAAAGAAAAATGCCCAGGATGACTTAATCTGAAAGGGCCAGAGGGCATACAAATGTCAGTGGATGTATGTGAAACTTTATTTTAAAATACTATCCAGCCACATCTATAGGAATTTCTACAGCTTAACAATTTCCCCATTTGTTTTTCTAGAGCTCCGTATCTACTTCATAGCAAATAGTAATTATATAAATAGCATAGATTTTTTTTTTCATCTTCATCATTTTAGTTTTGAATCACCTATGTTGGAAACTCAGATGTTTGTTTTCTAATCTCTTGCATATCCTTGAAAGATACTTTTCCAGTCTGCAGAGATTTCAAAACTTTTTTTAATGTTTATTTATTTTTGAGGGAGACACAGTGTGAGTGGAGGAGGGGCAGAGAGAGAGGGAGACACAGAATCCAAAGCAGGCTCCAGGCTCTGAGCTGTCAGCACAGAGCCCAACGCGGGGCTCGAACTCATGAACCACAAGATCATGACCTGAGCTGAAGTCAGACGCTTAACTGACTGAGCCACCCAGGTGCCCCTCCAGTCTGCAGAGATTTTTCATTTCCACATTTGTTTGGTATTTTTCACCCCAAACTGTCTACTGTACACCACAAAATTATAATTTTGTAAAATAAAAGATCACACTCTCAACTGTTTAGTGACTCCTCACTGTTTACAGTTTTGTTTTGTTTTGTTCTTTCTCAAAGATAATTACAGATAATTTTTTTTCTGTAAAGATAATGACAATCAAGAGGACCACCTTTGAAAATCTCCCTGTGCAGACATCACTAATATTTTGGACTGAGGAAGAAGATGGGTTATGGGAATATCTTCTCCCAAAATTCTTCTTCATGTATTTCCAAATATTTGTTAGGTACCATGTGGCAATCGGCAGGCCCGTGGACGATGGCGCTGTGATCTGAGAGCTCTGTGTGGGCTAGAGATCAGAAGATTAAGGACTATATGCACATATGTTTGTAGTTGGTGGGTATATGGGATACCTCTTGTACATCATCTGGCACGAGTGACCAGATGTGTAGGTGTAACTTGGGGGTGCCTGGTCTCAGCTGTACTGTGTATCTCTGGCTGGCCTATTACTTCTCTGTTCTTGCTGTGAAGGATGTCTTCAGGAACTCACTGAGACATTGTGACAGATGCACAAACTAGAAGTACAAGAGAACAACATTCCATGGGGCAATCTTAACCAATCAGGGATGGCAGCCAGGGTATAATGTGCATAAGTTTACTTTCATTACTTCTTTTAGCCTCAGTCCCTTGCTCTGTAAACTATAGAGAAAAATTTCTACCTAATAATAAATACCTTCCAGTGTAATGGGGATTAAATGAGATAAAGTATGTATAGGTCTACTAAAGAATAGATGCTCAATAAATGTTAATTGCCCTCTCCTTTCCTACACTTATAAAATTGTGTTAATGAGTGTTACTATTTTGGTTATTTTTTTCACTATTAGGCTTTAAAAATAATTTAAAGAGAATAATCTTTTAAACATAAAACTTTTGTTGTTGTTGTTTTTTAAGTAGGCTCCATTTAAGTACTTTTTTTTTTTCAAAGTAAAATGGAACCCAAAGTGGGGCTTGAACTCACAAGTCTGTGAGATCAAGACCTGAGCTGAGATCAAGAGTCAGACACTCGGGGTGCCTGGGTGGCTCAGTCGGTTAAGCATCTGACTTCGGTTCAGGTCAGGATCTCACAGTTCGTGGTTTGAGCCCTGCATTGGGCTCTGTGCTGACAGCTCAGAACCTGGACCCTGCTTCAGATTCTGTGTCTCCCTCTCTCTCTCTGCCCTTCCCTCACTAGTGCTCTGTCTCTCTGTGTCTGTCTGTCTGTCTCTCTCTGTCTCAAAAATAAATAAACATTAAGAAAAAAAGAAAAAAAAAAAAAGAGTCAGACACTCAACCAACCAAGCCACCCAGCTGCCCCAAAACATAAAACTCTTTGGAAATTGGAATTGCTAACCAATAATCAATCACTATAGTCAAGAAGCATAGTTGAAAGAACATCCTGTGTATAATCAGAAAAATCTAGATTCTAGTTCTCCTCTCAACTATTACTGCCTATATCACTCTGGACAACTTGTGACAACTCACAGAACATTGGATAAGGAAATAGGTTTGTTCCAACTCCTAAGCAACGGTTGGCAGGAGGGCGGGAAGCAAGAAGAAGAGAATGTTTAATAGTAACACAGTCAACAGAGAATTTATTTCTAGCTTTCATTCCAAGTAGGAAGTGATTCTCAACAACTAGGTTTAAAAACATATACCATACAAAATGATTTGTGGAAAGGACACCATGACTCCATATTCCACAGATGTAGCAACAGAGCTCAGTAATTCATAGCCATGTGAGAATTTTGCAGCCACTAATAGGCAAAGAGCTTTATTGTAGTTAGCTGATAAAACCTCAGTCTTCAAAGAATTTCTGTGACCAAGCTAAGAAGCAAAACTAACTCCCTGACATCACTTTTAAGGACCCCAAAGCAAGAAGCAGGCATCTAAATGAGTGGGGAAGCAAATTGTGAGTCATACAGAGAATCCAGACTGAACTCTAACTAGTGCCTTTAGGCCACTAAGGATTTTAGGAAAGAAAAGCTAGAGATTATATCAAGACATGCTCTACATCTTTTAGAATTTGTCATAGATGTTTATGGACAGCGAACTGTTTATATGTCTCCTTAATGGGTGTCAGTTTAGTTATTCTCACCAACTTTTATTTCTTTAAAAATACTGAGCTATTTTTGGGTGTCGTTTGAGGTGTTTTCGTGGTGGTAAAAAACATATAACATTAAATGTTCCATCTTCACCATTTTATTTCTTTTTTTTAAGTAAGTTTATTTATTTAAGTAACCTCTACACCTGACATGGGGCTCAAACTCACCACCCCGAGATCAAGAGCCACAGTCTCCACCAGGTAAGCCAGCCAGGTGTTCCTCTATCCTAACCATTTTAGAATGTACCATTTAGAGTTTCAGTAGTGTTAAGGATATTTACATTGTTGGGCAACAGATCTCTAGAAACTTTTCATCTTGCAACACTGAAATTTGACACCCACTAAACACTAATTCTCCCTTCTTCCTAGCTCTTGGCAATGACTTTTCTACTTTCTATGATTTTGACTACTTTAGATACTTCATTTGAGTGGAAACACATAGTATTTGTTCTTTTGTGACTGACTTATTTCACTTAGCATAATGTCCTCAAGATTCATGCACGGTTTTAGCATGTAACCGGATTTCATTCTTTTTAAGGCTGCAGAACATTCCATTATAAGTATATACGACATTTTCTTTATCCATTCATCTTTCTAAAAAAACTTTAACTGCAGTAGTTAACATACGGTGTTGTATTAGTTTCCAGTGTATAACAACAGTGATTCAGCACTCATACATCTCCCTGCCCTTATCACAACAAGTGCACTCCTGAATCCCCATCACCTATTTCACCCCCCACGGCCAGTGTTTGGTAACGATCAGTTTTTCTCTAGAGTTAGAGTCTGTTTCCTGGTTTGTCTCTGTCTCTCTCTCTGTTTTTTCCCCCTTTGTTCATTGTTTAATTTCCCCCTTTGCTCATTTCATTCATTCCACATATGAGTGAAATCACATGATATTTGTCTTTAACTGACTGATTTCACTTAGCATAATACTCTCTGGTTCCATCCATGTCATTGCAAATATCCATTTGTCTTTTGATGGATATTTGGGTTGCTTCCACCTCTTGGTTATCATGAATAATGCTGCTGTGTGTCTGATACTTCTTTGAGATCCTTCTTTGAATTATATATAAAATAATATATATAATATAATGTATAATAATTAATAATATATAATCAGACTATATGTAGTCAGAGTGGAATTGCTGGATCACATAGGAGTTCTATTTTTAAATTTTTGAGAAACATCTGTACTGTTTTCCATAGTGGCTGCACCATTTTATATTCCCACCAACAGTGCGTGAGGGTTTCAATTTCTCTGCACTCTGGTGAACACTTTTAAGTGAGCTTCTCACTGTGGTTGCGATTTACATTTGTCTTATGATTACTAATGTTGAGCATCTTTTCCTGTGCTTGTTGGCCACTCCCATATCTTTGGAAAATTGTCTCTTCAAGCCCTTTCTCTATTTTTAAGTCAGGTTATTTTGTTGTTGAGTTGTAGAAATCCCTTATATAGGTCCTTTTCTGGATATCAACCTATATATGTCAGATATGTGATTTGCAAATATTTTCTCCCATTTTGTAGGTTCCCTTTTCATTCTGATGATGGTTTCCTTTGATGCACAAAAGTTTTTAACTTTGATGTCATCCTATTTGTCTATTTTAGCTTCCTTTGCCTGTGCTTTTGGTGTTGTATCTAAGAAGTCATTGGCAAGTCCAATGTCCTAAAGATTTTCCCTATGTTTTCTTCTGGAGTTTTGTAGTTTTAGGTCTTACCCCTAGGTGGTTAATCCATTTTGAGCTAAGTTTTGCATCTGTTGTAAGGTAAGGGTTCGACTTCATGTTTTTTGGATGTGGATATCCCATTTCTTCCACATCGTTTGTTGAAGAAACTACTCTTTCCCCATGTGTTGTCTTGTTGAAAATCATTTGGCCATATATAAAAGGGGTTACTTCTGGGCTTTCTATTCTTTTCTATTGGTCTATCTATGTGTCTTTACACCAGTACTACACCATCTTAATTACTTCTGCTTTGTAGTATTATTTGAAATGAGGAAGTATAAGGTTTCCAGCTTTGTTCTTTTTCAAGATTGTTTTGGCTATTTGCAGTCCCTTAAGATTCCATATGAATTTTAGGACTTTTTTTTTCCTGCAAAAAATACCTTTGGGATTTTGACAGAGATTGCATTGAATGTGTATATCTCCTTGGGTAGTATGGACATTTTAACAATATTGTTTTCCATTCCACGAACAAGGAATGTTTTTCCTTTTTAAGTTTTATTTTTTTGTATCTTTGAGTTTTTAAAACAGTGTTTCATAGTATTCAGTGTACAAGTCTTTTACCTCCTTGGTTAAGTTTATTTCTAAGTGTTTTATTCTTTTTTTAATGGTATAGTAAATGTTTCTTTTTTTTTTTTAATGTTTTTTGTTTTTTGAGAGAGAGAGAGAGCGTGCATATGCATGAGAGAGAGAAGGGGAGGGTCAGAGAGAGAGGAAGAGAGAGAGAATTCCAAACAGGCTCCACACTGTCAGTGCAGAGCCCAACACAGGGCTCAAACCCACCAACCATGAGATCATGACCTTAGCCGAAATCAAGAGCTGTATGCTTAACTGACTGAGCCACCCAGGCACTCTAGGATTATTTTCTTAATTTCCTTTCCAGATTGGTCACTGGTAATGTATAGAAATGTAACTGATTTTTGCGTGTTGATTTTTTGATCCTGCGTCTTTGTTAATTTCTTTTATTAGTTGTAATAGGCTCATGTGTGTGTACATGTATGTGTAGTATTTAGAGTTTTCCATATATAAGATCATGTCATCTTTGAACAGAGATAATTTACTTCTTATTTTCCAATCTGGATGCCTTTTCTTTCTTTCTTTCTTTCTTTCTTTCTTTCTTTCTTTCTTTCTTTCTTTTAGATTTTTGAACATCGGAATTAATATTCTTGTGTGATATAAGGGGCGCCTGGGTGGCTCGATCCGTTAAGCGTCCGACTTTGGCTCAGGTCATGATCTCACAGTTGGTGAGTTCAAGCCCCGCATCAGGCTCTGTGCTGACAGCTGGGAACCTGGAGCTTGCTTTGGATTCTGTGTCTCCCTCTCTCTCTGCCCCTCCCCCGCTCACGTTCTCCCTCTCTCTATCAAAAATAAACATAAAAAAGAAAAAGATTCTCGTGTGATATGAAGCACCTGGTGAGGAAAAACCAGGGCCTTTGCTACCCTGTATGGCATCTTTGTATAAATAAGAGAAGCAAGCCACTTCTTTCAAGTAGTTGCAGCCTGCACCAGGGAACATGATACAGAGAAGAGGGCACAGGATGAATTTCAGTCCCTCTGATCCCCTTGACTAAATGTTCTTGGGTAGTAGACACTTGTGCATCATTTCACAACCTCTTGGCCTCACCTTTTATTCCAGCCACAGCTGCAGTGACCAGTTCTGGGCAGGCATTAACCATTTTCATGCAGATGCCCTTGAATAGTGCCTCACCCAACACCCTAGTCCTCTCACTTCCTGCTTTGGGGCTTTTGTGATTCCCTTTATGGGGACACTCATAGGAATCTTCTTGGCACTCACACATATGCAAGATTAAAGCGTGGGGTTGCGAATGGGGAAGAAGGGACAAGAAGGGACAATAGGAGGGGGGCAGTTAATAATGCCCCCTGAGGCAACCCTTGACCAACGGGGTAAAAGGGTCAATGAATAAATGCTCTGCCCTCTCCACAACCCTCCATGGAAGTTTCTGAAGACACATTTCATAAGTTAAAGGGTCCCACAGGACAGACCAATTGATTGTCTGATGTAAGACATGCTCATAGAACTGTATGTAGCAGGGGTGCCTGGGTGGCTCAGTCAGTTAAGTCTCCGACTTCAGCTCAGGTCATGATCTCACACTCTGTGAGTTCGAGCCCCGCATCAGGCTCTGTGCTGACAGCTTGGAGCCTGCTTTGGATTCTGTGTCTCCCTCTCTCTGCCCCTCCCCTGCTCATGCTCTGTCTGTCTCTGTCTCAAAAATAAATAAAAGCATTAAATTAAAAAAAAAAAAGAACTGTATGTAGCAGCGCAGACAATAACCTCTAACACCACCTGCTTCAGATTTCACCTTAAAGAGACTCATTTGTTTTGGGTGCTTTACATGCTACATAACCACTTCGTGGTTTCTGAGTTCTTCATCCTCTTTATAAAACAGAAGTAAAAACATTTAACAATGTATTTAAAGTGTAAAGCACTAAATACATTTAAATTATTAAATATAAATCATTCTTTCTGTTCTCAAGTTTCACATCCATTACCATATAAACAAATATTTGCCTTTATAGAAAATCAGTTATACAGATGTCTAGACTCATGATGACAGGGAGTGAGGGTTTTAGACTGAGCTGCTGACTCTAGAGAGAGCTCTTTTCTACTTTATCTTTTAATCTATCTAGACAGCAGGATTGTGGAGCTCAATCAGCCTGATTTGGGCTCCATCATGGCCCCAACTTTCCTGAAATTAATGCCAACTCCGACCCCTTGGTCTGTGTGATTTACCCTTCCTGCCTGTGTCCCAATGTAAGCATCACTCATCCTAGATGGGTCTTTGAAATCTTTTAGAATTTGATAGTGCCAATCAGGTGAGGGCAACTTCGATCTGCTCCCCCACCCCCCGGCCCCTAGCACCACCCAAAATTTTACCTTCGCTTCAGTCTCTTCTCTGTCAATGCTTCTATAGGTGCTACTCTGTGATGCCAAAATCGGCCTACATTTAGTTTATTGCTGTATTGGAATTTTATCTTATTTTTGTTTTCATAAATAGCCCGCCATTCACAGATGAGAGAAACTACTACATAAAAACTCTTATGTCTTATATTATTAAAATGTAATCAGATTATTGTCATTTGATAAAACACCTTTGCTTCTTCATTTGGCCCTAAATGTTTTTTCATTACTGGAGTCAAACTTGTATTGGAGAAAACTGTAGTTATCTGCTTTTTATAATGCATGATTATCACGTTACTGACTTCACTGTGCTATTTTTGGTACTGTGAAGTGAAGGCTGGGTGTTTAGGGGCTTAGGTCAAGGCCCTTTTTGCCATTGGCTGTGTGATCTTGGACAGCCACTTAATTTCTTTGGCTCCACCTTCCACCTTTATTAAATGTGACTGTTGGACTAGACATACCACCTGCTCTAAATACTATGAGTATCTCCTCTCTGCCTTTGGGTTAACTGAGCACCCTGGGTCAAGATGTCAGTATTAGTGTGTCTTACTTTCATATTTTCTCAATTGTCCTTTTCATTGTTTGTTTATTTTAAAGTCACACCAGTACTTTTCTTGGAATCTTACTATGGCATATGTCAAAGGCAAACACACCATGTGTCTTTGCCTGTGTATTTCTATTCATGGAATATCATTAAATGTAGAGACTTCCAGCCCATATTCAAATGTTCTGGTTTTCTATATAGTACAGACTGTTCCACACTTAATGATGGTTCCACTTAACGATTTTTTGACTTTATTAGGGGAGAAAGTGATATGCATTTAGTAGAAACTGTATTTCCAGTTTTGAATTTTGACCTTTTCCTGGACTGATGATATGCAGTATGATGCTCTCTTGTGATGCTGGGCAGTGGCAGCTCCCAGTCAGCCACGCTATGAGTCCAAGATCAAGGTCTAAGAAGCTTTAGTTTCTTCTGAGGCCACTCTCCTCGGCTTGCACATGATCACCTTCTCACTGTGTCCTCACTTGGTCCTTTCTCTATGCCTGTGCATCTCTGGTGACTCTTTGTGTGTCCAGATTCCCTGTTATAAGGGCACTAGTCAGGTTGGATTAAAGCCCACATTAACAGCACTATTTTAATTGATGCACCTCTTTAAAGGACTGTCTCCAGTCACAGTCACATTCTGAGATACTAAGGGTTAAGGCTTCTACATTCAAATTTGGTACGTACAAATTAGTACGTAGCATTCTCCATATAAGGTAAGATAAGATAAGGGAAGATAAGGTAAATCAGCAGCTCCAAGAAGTTTATAAGAATAAAGTTGTGATAAGAAAAGAGCATTTCATAAAAATATATATTGGGAAAAGTCTATTGAATTATTTTAACTTTTCCAATCCATTCTGAGTATGTTAAGATACACTAGGTGTCTCAAAGAGAAAGAAGACCAGACACAATACTCATTTGCTAGGTGTTGGCCTGGCTGATTTTTAAAAGTGTTTTGTCAGTTGCTGAAAGGCATTAAAGTTTCCAGTTATGGCTGTGGATTACTTCTCTCTTCAGTTTTATTGGTTTTTATCCCATGCATTTCAAAGGCCTAATATTAGAAGCACACACATTTAGGAGTATGTCTTCTTGATGAATTGGTCCTTTTATTGTATGAAATACTCTTTTGCCTTGAAATCTACTTTGATTGATATTAATATGCCCACAGTAACTTCTCACATTTACTGTTTGCATGATGCATCTTTTTCCTTCACTGTATTTGTGTCTTTATAATTAAGTTTCACCCTTTGTAAAGAGTATGTAATTCAGTCTTGCTTTTTAAATTCAAATGCCCTTGAATTAGAGTACACAGTTCATTGATATTTTATGTAGTCATTGAGATGGTTGGGGTTAGCATCCATCAGTCTGTACTTGTTTTCTGGTTGTCATGGGATCTTTGTTCCTCTGTTATTCCTTTCCTGCTT
The DNA here is from genome assembly GCF_046562875.1 of Panthera onca. Lineage (NCBI taxonomy): Eukaryota > Metazoa > Chordata > Mammalia > Carnivora > Felidae > Panthera > Panthera onca. The sequence continues at coordinate 50,809,386 of NC_138343.1, forward strand.
TCTTTTTGTTTAATTGAATTTTTAACATTCCTACTTATTTCTCCTATTGTTTTTTAAATTTACTGGGGTGGCTAGGTGGCTCAGTGGGTTGAGCATCTGACTTTGGGTCAGGTCATGATCTCCACCTGGTTTTGTGAGTTCATGCCCCACACTGATCTCACTGCTGTCAGTGTGGAGCCCCCTTCAGATCCTCTGTCTCCCTCTCTCTCTGTCCCTCCCCCACTTGTGCTCTCTCTCTCAAAAATAAACTAAACATAAAAAAATTTCTTAAAATTATAGTCTATGTTAAATTTACACTGTAGCACTTCATGTAAAATACAGTTTACAAGAGTATAGTTCCTTTTACTCCATTCTTTATGCTAACTTGTCATCTGTTTTACTTCTATGGGCTTTATAAACCTCATATGCAACGTTACTACTTTTGCTTTAAATTGTCTTTTAAAGGAATGAAAAGAAAGATAGCCTTTTAAATATCTACATATTTATTAGCTTACATACTTTTCATGCCTTCCTATAAGTCTGAGATTCCATTTGGTTTCATTTTTTCTTTCAGCTTGAAAAATTGTCTTAGCATTTCTATTTTTATAAATCAGCTGACAACAAGTTCTTTCAGTTTTCATTGGTCTGAAAAGGTTTTTATTTTACCCTCATTTCAATGATAATTTTGCTGGATATAGCAATTTGAGTTGATGGTGTTTTTTGCCCTTGAAACACTTTAAAATTTCACTTTCTGACTTTTTTCACCACTGTTTTTGCTGAGGTACCAGTTTGAGTTTGTATTATAGTTCGCCTGAGCATAATATACCTTTTTCTCTGGCTTCTGTTAAGATTTTTCTCCTCATCTTTGATTTTTCTGCATTTTGACTATGAAATGTCTCAGTATGTTTTTCTTTGTGTGTTTATCCTCCATAAGTTTCACCAAGCTTCTGGGATCTGTAAATTGACTTTCCAATAACCAACTTTAGGAATATTTCATCCATCTTTACTTCAAATATATTTTTTCTGCTCTGTTCTTTTTCTCTTTTCATTCGGGTACTCTCATTATACATGTTAGATCATTGGTATCTTTCTAGAGATTACCAAGACTCTATTCATTAACAATTTTTTTTTTCTTGTTCTTCAGATTGAATGATTTCTTTTAATTTGTCTTCAAGCTCACCAACTTTTTCTTACGCAATTTTTGGTCTGCTGTTATGCTTATTTCATGAATATTATATTTCAGGTAATGTAATTTACAGGTATAGAATTTCCATTTGGTTATTTAAAAAAATTTTTTTTAATGTTTATTTATTTTTGAGAGAGAGAGAGAGAGACAGAACACAAACAAGAGAGGGACATAGAGAGAGGGAAACACAGAATCTGAAGCAGGCTCCAGGCTCTGATCTGTCAGCCCAGAGCCTGACACAGGGTTCAAACTCATGAGCCATGAAATCATGACCTGAGCCAAAGTCGGACGATTAACTGACTGAGCCACCCAGGTGCCCCCTCCATTTGGTTATTTTTTATAATTTCCATTTTTATGCTGAGATTTCCCAGGTGTTTACTAGTTTACATTTTCTGTTATATCCTTAAACATATTTATAACGGTTACTTTTATGTCCTTGTCTGCCCATCCTAACACTTAGGTCACCTTCGGGTCTATGAACAAAACTTTATGGGCATGCAACTATGCTCACTCATTTACATGTTGTCTGTGGCTGCTTCCATGCTACAATGACAGAATTGAGACATTGTGAAAGGGAACATATGACTTGCAAGCCTGGAGTTTTTTCTCTTTGGTCTTGTAAGAAAAATTTTGCCAACTTCTGCTCTAAAGAATGCCCCAGACTTGAGGCCACATTACTTCCTCCAATCACATGGCCTTTCTGGGGTCTCTGGAAGTGATCAAAGAGCCCAGAAATGTCTCCCACTCTGGTTGGGTTGGAACTCCAAAGCCTCTCAGCACTGAGCTACCTCTGTTAGTACTCAATCCTAGGGCAGCCACTCTCTGCTGGGCCTTACAGAGTTTTGCCCTGCTTATGTGCAGCTCTGCCCTCAGCCAAGGATCTATCAGGAGCTGCCACACAGACTTCTAAGAACTCATCTCTGCAGCTCCATTCTCTCTGGTGCCATGCCCTACAAATTCCTTTAGCAGCCCTGAACTTCACTCTTGCCCTCTTCAGTGCAGGGCAAGAGGGACATAGAATCTGTGTCTTCTAGAGTCTTCTGTGCCCTTCTAGCACTTCACTTCTTGGCCCTGTGGTTTGGAAGGTTTCCCTAGGCAAAAATCCAGGGTGAATGTGCTGTTCACTTCATGGGCTTCCCTTTTCTCAAGGACCTCTGTCCTGTGCTGCCTGGTGTCCAAAGTCTAAAAATAATTGTCTCATTTATTTGTCATTTATTGTTGTTGATGGCAGGAGGACAAGCCTGGTACTGGTTACTCGGGAAGAAAGTTGCTCTTTTTTCCTTTTTTACTCTTTTTTTTTTTTTTTTAACGTTTATTTATCTTTGGGACAGAGAGAGACAGAGCATGAACGGGAGAGGGGCAGAGAGAGAGGGAGACACAGAATCGGAAGCAGGCTCCAGGCTCTGGGCCATCAGCCCCGAGCCCGACGCGGGGCTCGAACTCACGGACCGCGAGATCGTGACCTGAGCTGAAGTCGGAAGCCCAACCGACTGAGCCACCCAGGCGCCCCATTATTCCTTTTTTACTCTTACATTTAATCATATGCAATTATGACTGAAATGGCCTCTAAGTTACAGTGAATAAAAGCATAGTCTTAGATGAAATGTGTAAAGACTTTAATTAAATCTACCTAACAACTATATTTCTTTTTTGCTAATTGGGCTATCCCTCTGTCTTTTTACTTAGTAATTGGAGACATCCTCCATTCATGTATTTTGCTTTTGTTTTGGGGAAAAATAAAGATTTAATGACTACCATGCTGTTCTATACTCATAGGAAATGTTCAAACCCATTACAACATCATGTATGTATATTTTACTTTATTTTTATTATTTATTTAGAGAGAGAGGCAGAGAGAGAGCATGCCAGAGGTGGAGAGGGGCAGAGGGAGAGAGAGAGAATCTTAAGCAGAAATTGTGCTGTGCATGGAGCCCAACGTGGGGCTTGATCCCACAACCCTGGGATCATGACCTGAGCCAAAATCAAGAGTCAGATATTCAACCAACTGAGCCACCCAGGCATACCTATTTAATTTTTTAAATTGAACGTCAGTCGACATACAATATTATATTAGTTTTGAGTGTATAACACAGTGATTCGACAATTACATACATTACAAAAAGGTCACCACAATAAGTGTAGTTACCATCAGTCACCCTACAAAGTTACAATGTTATTGACTATATTCCCTGTGCTGTATTTTCAATCCATTATGTATTTATTTTATCCTTTAAAACTACCACTACTAGAAAATAATTCAAAGCTAATAGCACTATTTCCTATGCTAAAAATATTTGTAGAATTGGGAAAATATTATCTCAAACTGTCTATAGACGTCATGTTTTATTGCTGCAGCCTCTTGTCAGGTTGTGCTAGCTGGAGTTTCTGCTGATGGTCCTTAAGTTTCAATTTCAGGGAATTGGAAGGTTATTTTCTAGAAGGTACTGCATTATGCTGATTGTGCAAAGTGCCAACATGGATAGCTTAGTTTCTGGGCCACAAAGAAGCTCTAAATTAGCAGATTAATTTGGACTGCCTTCTTAAAATTTCAGTTATTTGACAGTTTACCTCAACTTTAGAACTTCTTGCATCAGGAAATCTTAGTGATTTTACATTACTAAGTACCTCTTAGATGTTAAATTGATAAGCATCAATGTGAATTTTTGGAATAAGCGCCCATAGACACAGAGATAAATTCCAGTTCAGAGGAGTAACTGAAGTTCTGAGATGTGTGTAAATCATGTCATAAGAGGAACTACCAAAGGAATTAGGGCTGATGATGAAAGTGTTAAGTGTTAATTTTTCAGCACACTTTAAGGGCTGTTTTAAGTGCAGAAAGGACTATGCAGAGGCTTGTTTAAGCTTTTGAAGTTAATAATAAATTTATTATAGTTACACATTCAAAACCCTTAAGGTTTGAAGTTCAGCTTACAAATCTTATTTTATTATATATCAAGCACATTTTTGCAATCACTTGTAAGGCTCTTTGACTAATATTTGGCTCTATTTATGGATCTGTTAATCAAATATCTTCAAATACTTTACACTGCATTTGTATATTTAATGTATTTCAGGTTAGGTCTTTAGCCTTAAAAATCTTTTGACCAATAAACCTTTCCAAGTGTTTAAATAATTCTTAGAAATCTGATACATTAAACTTATAACAAACTTAAAATTCTATTTTTTTGGGGTGGGGGGAAAGCCTGAAAAACAAAATGATTAAAATTAAGGACGTGTGTTCATCCAAAGACACCGCAAAGAGACTGAAAGTCAGGTCACCAAAGGACTTAACACTTGCAATTTGCATATTGAAAAAGGCCCATGTTAGAATAGGTAAGGAATTCGTAGAAATCGATGAGTGAGGCAGAAGACCTTCCTCAATACTTCCTGACCTTTGAGTGGGGAAGACCTGGAGAGGGGAATCTATGAGGTGAGTGGCTGCTGAGGTAGCTGTTTAGTGATGGTGGCAAGAGGCTGGGGGACAGAGTGTTGGATAATCCCTGGTGGCTCCAGGACTGGTGGGGGCAGGGAGACGCAGGTAGATGCCCATGGTGGGGGGGCTCCTCCTCTGTTGACACCCATTCCCCTGGGCCTGGGAGACCTCCTCCAGGAGGTGCTGGAAGGTGCTCTGTGGAAACTCTTTCCTCCTCCTCAGAGCACTCCACTCCGGCCTGCCCTCATTTCCTGGCCTGAGGTGGGTGTCCTCAGAATCCCCTTCCACATGCTTAGGCTCTTGCTCCAGTTTCTTCTCCCAGAGTTTCAAGGTCAGTCCGGTCATTTCATCTGCCACCGAGGAGTCCAGCATCCTGGGACGATAAAGAGACAGGGGACACTACAGGCCCACCTTCCCACCTGGTGCTCAGGTTATCTGCAAGAAAGAACTGTTCAGCTGGAGAGTGAACTTAAGATTCTCTTAAATGTTCCAGTGCTTCTTCCCAATGTAGAAGATTTCAACCAAAAATTACAAGTTGATACTGACTACTCAATTACACATTTAAATTCTAATTAGGGGGCACCTGGATGGCTAAGTCAGTTGAGCATCTAACTTCAGCTTAGGTCATGATCTCATGGTTTGTGAGTTTGAGCCCCGCATCAGGCTCTCTGCTGTTGGCATGAGCCCACTTTGGATCCTCTGTCCCCCGTCCCCCTTTCTCTCTTTGCCCTTCCCTCGCTCATTCTCCTTCCCTCCCTCAAAAATAAATAAAACAAAACTTCTAATTAGAAGGTAGACACTCTGATAGACTTATTTCTCCTAAATATTCCTAATACAGAAAGCACTAAATTTGCACACACTCTAGTCTCAATAGAGTAACATATGGCCTTGGTTATCTTAAATATTTCTGTGCTTGGTTCTGAATCCTCTTTGGAGTCAAAAGATACTTCTTCACTATGGAAACCATTTCCTTGTCCCATGCATTTTGGGGCTATCTCAGCTTGCCTGACGTGGCTTACTGCCTGGAAACTTCAGCCAGAAGAAGGCTTACTATATATTCTTTTTGGCAATCTTGACGGGACACACTGAATCCGCTTTTGCAGCTTTGTCATTGACTCTGTGATTTCCGGAGCCAAAAGGTCACTTAGCCCTCAAACCTCTAATTCTCTCTGCAGGAAAGCCTGCAGACCCTCTTCTCTTGACTCTTAACATTTGCGAACAAATACAACAAATACAAGTTGTCTACATACAACTTGGCTGCCCTTTGGGTTTTCTGGAAACTCGTAAGAGCTATTGCAAATACTGGAGTGATAGCAAATTGAATTTTTGAAATCTCTTTTGGCTTTGTAGACTAGTTGGTTGCAGCTCCAAAGTCATATTCCTGGTAGGTGTGTGACTCCAAAGTCATATTCCTGGTAGGCTCCTGGAGAGCCCTTGTAACTGCAGTCACGACAATTCTGTGATTTTCACAGAATAATTTCACGTGTTTATCAGAATCAGGCATCCACAGGTGCCTTTTTGTGTCTACGTAACAGGTGTTTCTCAAACAATCTGGCCATTCAGTTATGACTCATCTTAGTTTACAGTCCTGGGTTATTGTGTTTGTAATGTTCCTCCACTCCTTCCTCCACCACCATCCATTCTCCTGAATCTCTTCTTCTCTCCATTATACACAAAAAATGAGTGCCTACTTCAAGCTGGATGTGGTGCTAAAAATAGAAAGGTAAGCCAGATAGGGGAGCCTGGCTGGCTTAGTCACTGGAGCATCTGACTCTTGATTTTGGGGTCAGGAGTTCGAGCTCCATGTCAGGTGTAGAGATTACTTAAAAAAAAAGTTAACAAGGCAAGCAAGGAAGACGGATATAGTTATTAAACAAATATACCCTAATAACATTTTCAAACTTTAAAAAATTGAGCTATAACTTTCATATCGTAAAACGTACACATCTTAAGGATAAGCTCAATGGGTTACCAATAAATTAGGAGTTATCATAAGTGCCAGGAAACTTATTCAAGGATAATTGCAATTTTACCAATGAGCATATATCCCAAATAAAATCAATGGACTTTGTCTTGAAATGTCAGTTTGAAGGCCATTACTCAGATATTTGTGAGTTGTTGGTTTGGAGCGGGATCAATAAACTATGGCCTATGGGGCAGTGTAGACTATTTCTGTATGGTCTAGGAGCTAAGAATGTTTTTTTTTTTATTTTATTAAAAAAAATTTTTTTTTTTTTTAACGTTTATTTATTTTTGGGACAGAGAGAGACAGAGCATGAACGGGGGAGGGGCAGAGAGAGAGGGAGACACAGAATCGGAAGCAGGCTCCAGGCTCTGAGCCATCAGCCCAGAGCCCGACGCGGGGCTCGAACTCACGAACCGCGAGATCATGACCTGAGCCGAAGTCGGACGCTCAACCGACTGAGCCACCCAGGCGCCCCGGAGCTAAGAATGTTTTAAAATTTTTACATGATTTAAGGCAAATAGGAGAGGGAGAAGAAGGAACAGAAACTATATGTGAGCAGCAAAGCTTAAAATATTTATTAACTGGAACCTTTAGAGAAAAAAAATTTGCTGACCCTGAAGCTACAGAGAAAAGAAAGTTAACTAGAAGCCAAGGATAATGGCTCTTTTTCTTTGCTCTCTAGCCTAGTAAGCCAGATGTGTCAACAGGTTCTCTCTCACTGGCACTGACATGTTGCTTAATCAGAAAAGGGTTTAAATTTTTACTAGCTTATGTCAGCCCCACCTAGTCATATTAAATGCAGGGAAGAGTTTGCTAAAACACCTTGCCAGACCACTAAGCCAGGACACTCAGAGGTGGTGACTCTCAACCTTAAGAAGGCCTGGATTTTTCAGAAATATAGAAATAGGGGCGCCTGGGTGGCTCAGTCGGTTGAGCGTCCGACTTCAGCTCAGGTCATGATCTCGCAGTGTGTGAGTTCGAGCCCCATGTCGGGCTCTGTGCTGACAGCTCAGAGCCTGGAGCCTGCTTCAGATTCTGTGTCTCCCCCTCTTTCTGCCCTTCTCTGCTCATGCTCTGTCTCTCTCTGTCTCAAAGATAAATAAAAAAAAAAAAAAAAGAAAAAAAAGAAATATAGAAATAGTTATGGCTGTGTTTACCTATTTTCAAGGCTATGCGTGTGTTTGGAAGACTTTGCCATAGATATTGTCATCATCTGGAACCTTTGCAGTAGATGGGGGCTGGGGAGAAAGCAGATCAAGTATGCATGGGGCTCTGATTCGGCACATATCCTGCCACATATCCTATCCCTCCTTCTCTCTCCAAATAATCTCTATGCTGTTTCCTCAAGTCTAATCCAGCTCACAGTATGCTTCATTCAGCAGTCAATATCCTACTCTCCAGAGGGAAATTCCGGCTCAAATAAGGCCAGGCTGGCCAGCATTTGGTCTGATTACCGATGGGGGCTACATGGGAGTTTCTAGGCAGTGTCGGTGTTAGAATTGTCGCTGTGGTTTGGGTTGGTCGATATTGCTGGATCGGCTATGGTTACTGGCATAGAGAGGAGAGGCTAGAAATAACTAAGAGAATGTTTGAGCCCTAACAAAATGGGTGGGTCTCGGGAGAAAGTTTGTCCTGGAAAGGGAAGTAGACTGTAAGCCAAGAAATTTGTGCAAAAGCCAAGAACAAGAATGACTGGGGTCAGAGACAGATTGCCATTTGTTGGGCTCAAGGCTCTGTTGGGGCACATGGCATTCCAGGCTAGGGGTAGGGAAATGAACTGCAGACCTTATCCATTTGCAGGGTCTCAAACAGCCTTGGGTTGACTGTTGGAACTGAACTTGTCAGTTGGAGGTTGAATGGCGATTGCTGAGTGTGATTGGGTTGGTAAAGCCCAGTTTTGACAGGACTAAGCTATTATTGTTATTATTATTAAAAAAAGTATTTGATGGCATTTGCCATTTTATTGAGCAATTTCTATGTGCCAGACACCTTATAAATCATATCCCTACTCCTTACTACAACTTTATTGAAGCATGTACTATTACCTCTATTTTCCAGAGCAGACAACTGTAGGTCAAGGAAGTGAAGTGACTAACTTGGGCTGGTAAGTTGATTTTTTGTTCCAAATCTCTCAGAGCCCTAAGTATAAAACTGCTTAATTTTATGCCTAATGTTCCTTCCATAAGGGGCATTTAAAAAATTCTTACAACCATAAAGCAATTACTTATTCTACATCCTGGAATATGGTCCTCCCTAGGGATTTTGGATACAGAATAAATCTAACCTCAGAATCTTCTGACATGTTAGTATAATGTACTTACTTAGCCAATTCTAACTAAACATCTTTTTTATGTCATGCACTGTGCCAGTTGATGAGTGTATGGTAGCAAATGAAATATGCATGGTCACAGCCCTCATTGGGCTTCCAATAAAATGGGTTAGATAGACACTGAACAAGAAAATAAGAGGAGCCTGGGCGGCTCAGTCAGTTAAGTGTCTGACTTTAGCACAGGTCATGATATCACAGTTTGTGAGTTCCAGCCCCGCTTCAGGCTCTGTGCTGACAGCTCAGAGCCTGGAGTCTGTTTTGGATTCTGTGTCTCCCTCTCTCTCTGCCCCTCCCCTGCTTGTGCTCTGTCTCTGTCTCTCAAAAATGAATAAATGTTAAAAACTTAAAAAAAAAAAAAAAAAGAAAAGAAGATAATAGGTGTGTAATCATAAACTTTGCAATGTCTATCTTAGTTTACTGGGTGATATGTGAGAGATATTAATAAAGGGATTTACTTAAAAATTTTTTTTGAGAGAGAGAGACAGAGTGAGGTCAGGGGAACAGCAGAGAGAAAGGGAGACATAGAATCCAAAGCAGGCTCCAGGCTCCAAGCTGTTGGCACAGAGCCCAGCGCAGAACTCAAACCCAGGAACCATGAGATCATGACCTGAGCCAAAGTCAGATACTTAACCAACTGAGCCACCCAGGTGCCCCTAAGGGGATTTGCTTTAGATTAAGTAATCAGGGAAGGCCTCTTAGAGGAAGTAACATGCCTGAGCCTGAACGCTGAGCTAGCTGGAAGCACCTAGAAGCAATGGTGCTCGTGATTTGCCCCTGGGGGACATTCAGCAATGTCTACAGATATTTTGCTTGTCACAACAGGGGGGGGAGGGGGAAGGGGTGGTTTTGCTGGTAGTTTTGTCAGTATCTAGTGAATAGAGGCCAGAGATGCTATTGAACCTCCTTCAGTGCAAAGGGCAGCCCCTCACGCCAAAGAATTTTCAGGCCCCAAGCGGCGCTGAGATTGAGAAATGACATTTGAGGTTATTCAAAAGTAGTCAGCAAGCTCGCATTTTCCAGGAATTCTCAGATTTACTCCAAACAAGGGGGAATTCTTAGATGAAGCATTGTAATAACAGTTTCCTTACCTGCTTTTAGAGTCTAGTAAAAAAGCCCCTAGTACAATTTTAAGCATAAATTAAGCAGGTCAGATGCTGGCTACTGACTCTCTTACATCATTGGATTTTTCTAGCAAAAGTTGCCCTTGTCACTTTGATCTTTCACACGTGTCCACGTTTCTTGCTGGGGCTGACTAGGTAACCTCTAGACAGGGTCCGACTAGGTCATTTCTAATGGCTTAATATGTCACTATTCCCAGAACAATGCAGCACTATAGAAATTTCTGTACGTTTTTCTAGACTAAGTAGGAGCAAAAAGGTAAAAAACATTTTGACACAGCTGTCAGTGGGTGACACTGAGCAAGCTTCTAAACATCAATTTTCTTATCCGTAACACTGGCATTGCCTTCATGGAACAGTTTCTTGACTATTTTGGTATTGTGGCAATTCAGAGCCGAGGTTGAAAATCCTGACTGCTTCATGGAGGGGATTAAAGAAAATAAAATATAAAGAAAAAAAAAAAAGACATACCTTCTTTCATTCTGCCAATGGCATTTTCTAAACTAGCCAGAAAAGAAGTAATTTGATTAAAATAAACAAAGATACATGAAAGCTCTGTAAATAATTGGATGTGACAGAGCAAGACTGCTGTAGAAATATTGATGTGAGCACTTTTCCATTCGTTTTGATTCAGGCATTGCAGACAAGCCAATGATCTTCAGCCCTGGCTCCACTTCCCTGAAACTTTCCCTGACGAGTCTTTCTTGCTTTTCTGGGAACTCCTTATGTGAGGGCCCCCTCCCCTTTTTCTTTTTTCTTTTTCAATAACTTAAAGCTCATTTGCCTGGCCCTTACTTAAACACCCAGAATGTTGGGATAGATGGATGATCGAATGGATGGGGAAAACTGAATATTTGACACTGAACTGTTCTATCCGTGGGGGTTTGATGTGAAGGACACAACACGATGACCTTTCTAGTTAGTGTACAATCTGTCCATATTATAACCAGCTGGTAGGGCTCTGCCAGTGACTTCTCAGTGTCCTGTCAGGTTCTGTCTTCCTCTGTTCTCTCTACATCAGATTATTATCTTTAAGACTGAAAGTGAGGAGTGCCTGGGTGGCTCAGGTAGTTAAGCATCTGACTTGGGCTCAGGTCGTGATCTCATGGTTCATGAGTTTGAGCCTCAAGTTGGGCTCCCTGTTGTGAGCGCAGAGCCTGCTTCGGATCCTCTGCCTCCCTCTCTCTCTGCCCGTCCTCCATTCTCTCTCTCTCTCTCAAAAATAAATAAAAACAATAATAATAAAAAAGACTGAAAGTGTTACTCAGGATTTTTCTCTATTGGATATTTTGCATGTTCTTCGCATACTTAATTGCTTATGATTTCACATGTAGGAAACGGGACTAGTTACTTCAAATTACTAGTTAAATCAAAACTAGTCAAATCAAATTTCAAACTCTACAACACAACACTCCCCAGGGTGCCTCAGTATTTGAAATGCTGCTCCAAGAACTTAAGTACAGTTTTTAGTTCTCAGCTTATATATTAGAATTATTTCAGTGCTTTAAAAAAAAACTGGGGGTTTTAGGGGCCCCTGGGTGGCTCAGTTGGTTGGGTGACTGACTTCGGCTCGGGTCATGATCTCATGGTTCATGGGTTCGAGCCCCGTGTCGGGCACTGTGCTGACAGCCTGCTTCCGGTTCTGTGTCTCCCTCTCTCTGCACCTCCCCTGCTCGTGCTCTGTCTCTTTCTAACTCTCAAAAAATAAATAAATGTTAATAAAAAAAAACTTAAAAAAAATAAAAAATAAAACTGGGGATTTTATTCTAGAGTAAGATTCCGGTACTCTCTAGCTGTAGCTCTGCCCTTTCCCCAGCATTTGACATGGGCTGGTTTCCATCCTCTCCTCTCATTCAGATACTTATCTCTTAACCTTGACTGTTGGAACTACAGCAAATGTTTTCAGGCACTGTAAATATGTCAAAGTAAACATAGTGTTGACAGTGTAAGGGCAGTGTCCAGCCCTAATGCTGACCATTTAACAGATCCTATCCTCCCCCCCCCCCCTTTTTTTGACAACTATAATTAAGAGCATGCTATTTCATGAGATCTACTGTGTCCAAAAAAAGAAAGAAGACAGTGGAGTTATTAAATAAACTGTTGCCATATATTTCACAGGGCAAACAAAAGTACTTACCATTTAAAAGTAAACCAAGAAGAAAATGCCCACTTTCACAATGCAGAAGGTTCTGGTTGTCTAGGTTAAGGAGGGGAGGAGACTCAGTGGAGTCGAGAAAGTGGGAGAGGTGGGGGACAGGAAAGGGAGAAGATGGAACCTCTTCTGTCCCTGGAAGCAGGGGGCATTAAGTTATGGTGAAGGCATGGAATGGCACCTGGATTGTTCCTTTGTGAGCTGAGCAATGTTGACATTCATTCACTCATTTCTCAGTGTTCACTGAGTGCTTACCACTGGCCAGATGCTGTTCTAGGTGCTTGGGATATATCAGAGAACAAAACAAAGACGCTTGGCCTTCTGGAGTTTACGTTTTAGCAAGGAAAGACACACAGTACATATGGAAAATAAGTAACTGTACAGGAAGTCAGAAAATGATAAGTGTTATGGGAAAAAGAAAAATTAAAGCAGGGGATCCATAGTATGCAGTTAGTTCATGGTCAGGACATGATATGGCCTGGATAGTGGCCAGGGTAGTTAGGTCTTCTTGAGAAGGAACAATGTGAACAAGGACTTGAAGGAAGTTAGGGGTTTAGCCAAGTAGCCAAGTGAGGAAGAGTATTGCAGGCAGAGGAAACAGCCAGTACAAAGGCCTTGTGCAGGGAGGGAGTTAGGAGTGGTCAGGAAAACAGCAAGGAGCTCAGAACGACGGCACTGGCATGTAAGAGGATGAGGTGACGGCAAAGGAAGCAAATCTAAAAACCGCACAGGGCTTTGTGTATTCGCTCTTTGTCTCTTCTAGCTCACCTGAGCCTCCCCCACCCCCAACTTCTAAAACCCTTCTATGATTCCCTTTGGAATTCACTACCCATTGTCACAAAACACACTTACAATATCAGCCCAGACTCTAAATAGTGTCTTCCTCTTCTTGTTCTAATGTGGACTCTACTTCTCCAGCAGCCCTCCAGGGGGTGGATTCTGTCATAGCCCTCAAGCTACTAGGCCTGGGGGTGGGGAAGGGGGGGCTCAGCTATTCTGATGGGCAAATATTTTCCACCCTTTTAAACTCCATTTATAAGATGGTTTGCTGTATTTGATATATGTGTATATATATATATATACGTATATATATGTGTATATATATATATACGTATATATATGTGTATATATATGTATATATATGTATATATATGTGTATATATATGTATATATATGTATATATACACACACACACATTATATATATATATATATATATAATGTTTATTTATTTTTGAGAGAGAGAGCATGAGCAGAGATGGGGCAGAGAGGGAGGGAGGAGGGAGACAGAAAATCTGACGTGGGCTCTGTGCTGAGAGCAGAGAGCCTGATATGGGGCTTAAACTCATGAACCATGAGATCATGACCTGAGCAAAAGTCAAGAGCTTAACCGACTGAGCCACACTGGTGCCTATTTGTTTGTTTGTTTATTTATTGTTAAATGTTTATTTTTGAGAGAGAGAGAGGAGAGAAAGAAAGAGAGAGAGAGAGGCTATAGTTGGTTTTTTTTTTTTAACGTTTATTTATTTTTGAGACAGAGAGAGAAAGAGCATGAATGGGGGAAGGTCAGAGAGAGAGGGAGACACAGAATCTGAAACAGACTCCAGGCTCTGAGCTGTCAGCACAGAGTCCGACGTGGGGCTCGAACTCACGGACCGTGAGATCATGACCTGAGCCAAAGTCAGATGCCCAACTGACTGAGCCACCCAGGCGCCCCTATAGCTGACTTTTTAAAAATGGTGCTTTGAAACAGAAAATCTGGGTTCAATTCCTGCTGTGCCTATTAATTGTATGACTTTGGCAAGTCATTTAATGTCTTGTACCCTCTTTTCCATTCCTTATGAGATGGATATAATAAAAATCTTTCAGGTTGGTAGTGAAGGTAAAATATGGTAATGTGTCTACGAGTGCTTTCTGAACCATACAAGGATGAGCCCTGTTATCCTGTGGCCCACATGGCCAGAGCTGACCATTATATCCTCCTGGCACTCTTATCTCTGGGCCCAAGCCTTACTGTGAACACTTGAGATTCTCTACCCAAGGGCTTTGCTCTGGTCCTGGGAACATGCACAGCAGCATTGTGGCAAGCCTGAGTGCCAGAGAGCCAATGCCCCCAGGAGCAGCTCTGAAGCAATGGTGGACAGAAATTGGTGGCCAAATACCCTGGCTTCCTAGCCCCTGGTTGGGATAACTCTGAGGTAATCTCTGTTCTGTCTCCTAGGGTTCCCCAGCAGGATTATGCACCCATTGCCCCCTGTGACAGTTGACTTGATAATATACCCTTTATTAGCTTCCCTCCTTTTCCTATTTTATTCTCTTACTCTCTGATGTTTCCTGAGATTACTTCCCAAATAAGTGGCAGAACTAGAGCTTGGTCTCAGCTTATCTGCTTTCAAAGTCTATGCCTTCAACCACTAAGTTCTAATACCTCTGATACTGCTTCAGATACTGTTCCAGATAAGAACCCGGATGAGGGTTGTGTTATACGTGTAACTGGGTTTTCCTGCTTCATGGATCTGAGTCCCATTCGTCACATTCTTTTAGATTTTCACGTTGAGCATAAGAGCGCTCAAGAGCCCCAGCTGCCAGGTTAACGGGCAGTCCAACAGCCCCGCTTCCAGGTTCCTTTCTATGAATCGTTGGCATACTCCGCCCCCCACCAAACACCGCGGTACTTCTAAGGTCTGAAGAGGGCCTTTGTCTGACTTTTAAGTGATCTATCAGCTGTTGCCATTCTCCCCACCCCCATCCCCACCACGCACAGCCTGTGAGAGAGAAAACAAATCCTCCCCCATCAGCAGACGATGACAGTCCCCTGTGAAGTGGTGTCTCCTGCTCAACACCTGGCGTCTCAGTTCCTGGGGGGGTGGGGGCGGGGGTGGGAATCCCATCCCTCAGCTCGGGACCTTGATGCAGGCGCGCCCCTTCCCCAGCCCGTGTGCTCCACGCCTGTGCCTTGGATCACAAGCCCCACGTCCTGCTGGAAGGCCAGGAGGCCTCCAGCTTCAGCAGGATCTATATGTTTAACGCATTCCTTCCGCATTCACTCGGGGGCCTGTGACCTGAGCTCCCCTCCCTCGTTGAGACCCCTGTTACCCTAGAGTTAATTTCAGAACCATCCTAGTCCATCCCGATAGACCCTTCTCTTCACATATCTGCAAACCGGGTTGATTAAACAGTCTGCTGCCTCCCTGAAGACTCCGGACTCACTCAAACTGACCCACTGTGTCCCCAGTGTTGAATTTTATGTAACAAGGATCTCAGACTTGACTGAGACACAAAAGCTTGGGTTCCATCCTAATCCCAGGACAATGCCTGCTTTCTTGCTCTGTGTTTGTTTGCCTAAAATGGCCACTCATGTGACTACCCCAGGGCAAAAGAAGGCTCACCTCTCAGGGACAAATTATTTGAAAACTATTCATCCGTGCACACCCATGTTTTAAAATTCCGGACAAAACTTTTTGACCAGCTTCTGTTTTAAGGAGATACTATTTTTTTCAGGAGCTCTGATTCCAAAGGAAAAACCGGATAAAATTGAAGAAAGGTCCCCCGCCCCCCTCCCCCCTTTTTCGTGCCTGGAAGAGTACTCACTTAATAGTGTTCTTTTCTTGTAGGGGAGCTGGTGCCAGAAAGAAGTTGAAAATGTCACCCTCTCTGCCTTGTAGAATCGGGACAAACATCATCCTGGAAAGAAGTGAGAAAAAGGAAGGGAGGATGACACAGACTGCATCAGAAAAACTCAAAACTCGCCTGTGAGGAGATTTCACTGAAGAGCCACAGCTGAGATGGCTGGCTACTGTTTGCATCCTAACCTCCTGTGGCTTAAACCTCACAGTCCAGCACAGGATTCATTTTTATTTTTATTGTTTTTGAATGTTTATTTATATTTGAGAGAGACACACAGAATGTGAGCGGGGAGGGCAGAGAGAGAGGGACACACAACATCCGAAGCAGGCTCCAGGCTCTGAGCTGTCAGCACAGAGCCCGACGCGGGGCTCGAACCCACAGACTGCAAGATCGTGACCTGAGCTGAAGTCAAGACGCATAACCGACTGAGCCAGCCAGGCGTCCCCAGGATTCATTTTAACATTTTTAATTTCTCTATTTAATGTATAGAACTCTTGTTTCCCCAGGTGGATTGAAAGCTCCTCAGAGCCCAGCACAGAGTGAACACAGCTGGCTTTTGCTCATGTTCAGGAATTACAACATTCTTTTCAGGTAACCTTATGTTACTGGTCTCATTCTCTTACAAAGTGGGGGAGAGGAAGAGGGGCCAGGGTGGAATAAACAACATACTTACAACGTTACCATGAATGAAATGTCATTGTCTTCAAAACTTCCTGATAAGGACAACTGCACTTATTTTCCTAAAGACGTGTTTTCCTCACTCTGTGTTCCTTTGGCACGCTTGTTTCTTTTCTTGCTGCTTTTTTACGTTATTTGCAAATAGGCATGCAAGGAGGCATATTTTAGAAATTCGTGGCATCTCAAAGCCCAATTTTTTGAACACATGTAATGTGTACCAACCCAGTGCAGAGTGCTGGTTGCTGACCCAATGGCTGTCTGAGACTCCTAGTCACCAGTCTCCCTCGAGGTGAGGGGCGGCCACACAGCTTGGTTTTAGCCCACGAGCTGTAAGCAGAAGTCTTCTAGCTGAGGCTGGTGAAACAGCCTCTGCTTTTCTCAGTCAAAAGGGGCAGATTTAATTGTAAGTGCCCTTCACCTTGCCCTTTCTGTCTCAGCACAGGTGAGATTGCCTTGGTGCATCTGGGAGGAGCTTGTTCTCTACAAGCTGCAGCTCCAGGAAGGGATAACCTGCAGCCGAGGCAGGATTTCCTGAGATCCCATCACCTCCCTGCTGTCCTAGGAGTCTATGTTGGGAATGTGAGTGATTAGAGCCCTGCTGAGGTTGTTTTTTGGATGATTTTTAAATTATATCTTCCCAGGAGAGGCATGGACGGTATTAAATTTTTAAACAGTACTTTAGCTGTTTAAGTAACACATGCTTATAAAAATATTTAAACTGTCGGGGCGCCTGAGTGGTTCAGTCAGTTAAGCGTCCGACTTCGGCTCAGGTCACGATCTCGCGGTGAGTTTGAGCCCCACGTCAGGCTCTGTGCTGACAGCGCGGAGCCAGGAGCCTGCTTTGGATTCGGTGTCTCCTTCTTTCTCTCTGCTCCTCCCCTCTTCACACTCTGTCTCTCTCACTCTCTCTCTAAAATAATGAATTTTTTAAAAAATATTTAAACCGTTCAAAAGGTATTAAGTTAAAGTCTTCTCTTCTTCCCCTAGAGGACTCATCATTGACATTTCTTATGTGTTCTTCCAAAAACTTTGGGTTATGTGCATGTATATTTATTTACACAAAGAGATCACAGTACGTGATATTCTGCTCTTGCTTTTTAAACCTATCTTTTTCAGCATATGTACATATGCAATATTCTTAAATTTTTAAAAAAGTTTTATTTGTTTTATTTTTTATTTGAGAGAGAGAGAGAGAGAGAGGGAGAGAGAGTGAGCACATGTGTGAGCAGGGAAGAGGGGCAGAGGAACGGAGAGAGAATCCTCAGCAGGCTCCGTGCTCAGTGTGGAGCGCAATGCAGGGCTCGATCCCACGACTCTGGGATCATGACATGAGCCAAAATCAAGAGTTGGGTGCTCGACCGATTGAGCCACCCAGGTGCCCCACATGTGCCATATTTTTAATTGGCACATGGTGTAAAACACTACATGGATAAATCAGGAACATTAGAGAAAAGCAAATTAAAATGACAGCAGCATACCACACTGTACACCTATTAGAATGATCCAGATAAATTAAAAAACAAACCATAAAAAGCTGACAATACCAAGTGCTGACAAGGATGCAGAGCAACTGAAACTCTCATAAACCGGTGAGAAAGCAAAACGTTACTGCCAGTTTGGAAAACGGTTGACAGTCTCTTATAAAGGTGAGTGCGTACTTCATATACAACAAAAATTCCATGCCCAGACATTTACTCAAATGAAATGAAAACATGTTCTTTTTTGGAAATGTTTATTTATTTATTTTGAGAGAGAGAGAGAGAGAATCCCAAGCAGGCTCCATGCTGTCAGCTCAGAGCCCAATGCGAGGCTCCATTCCACGAACCGTGAGATCATGACCTGAACTAAAATCCAGAGTTGGACGCTTACCTGACTGAGCCACCCTGGTGCCCCAAGACATATATTCTCACGAAAACCTCTCCATGCATATTTATAATGGCTTCATTCATAATCGCCCGAAACTTGAAACAGTGCAAAATTCTTCAGGTGGATAAACCAGCCGTGGTACATCCACACGATGGAGCAGGCCCAGGATTAGGGTGAGGCAAATGAGACACTCAGCTCAGGCACAACATTTAGGGACACCAAAGCACTCAGTAACCAAGATAAATAATATTAATGCGATATTTTTTAAAGATCAAAACTAATGCAAAAAGTACATGACGAACAAAACATGAAAATTTAATGCAGAAACTGACCCTGCACTGCTACAACCATGAGAATTACGCAAGTTGGGGGTGCACGTGCAAGGCGGTAAAAATGATCCAATTTGCATTTTCTTTGGACAATCATGACCATTGTTCCCAAATGAAGGAAATTGGCAAGTTCTTTCCATCATTTATAATTGTACATCTACAGTACTGCAGTGTAAACGGGAAGGTTTTATTTTATTACAAATAAATGTGTGATTTTAAAAATAGTAAGAACTGGGGCGCCTGGGTGGCTCAGTCGGTTAAGCGGCCGACTTCGGCTCGGGTCATGAGCTCACGGTCCGTGAGTTCGAGATCTCACGGTCCGTGAGTTCGAGCCCCGCGTCGGGCTCTGTGCTGACAGCTCAGAGCCTGGAGCCTGTTTCGGATTCTGTGTCTCCCTCTCTCTGAACCTCCCCCGTTCATGCTCTGTCTCTCTCTGTCTCAAAAATAAATAAACGTAAAAAAAAAAATTTAAAAATAGTAAGAACTGAAGTGAGGTATACAAATTTTATTTAATAAATATTTACTTAAAAATAAAATAAATATTTATTTTTGATTTATATTTATTTCTGAAATATATAAATAGTGTATAAATCATATATTTTACTTTTCGGGAATAAAACTTGGTCACTTCAAATGTTTTATGAAAAAAAATTTTAATCAGGAAAATAAACTTAGGAGGCTTTTACACTTTATTTACTTAAGACAATGATAAATAATTCACTGTGTTTCATATCTTTATATCAAACCTATTTTTTAAACTACTTTTCGTTTTACTAACTTGTCTAGAAAGCTAGTATGTAATTTTCTATTTGTAATTGTTGATTTATATACATATATATGTATACACACACATATATAGAGTGGTTTTTAATTAAAATTAAAGTTTTAATTAAAGTAAATTTTAAATTGTGGTAAAATACACATAAAAAATTACCATCTTAATCATTTTTAAGTGTATAGTTGAATAGTGTTATGTATATTCACATTGTTGTACAACCACCAGAACTTTTTCATCTTGCAAAATTGAAAGTCTCTGCCTATTGAACAATAACATCCCTTTCCCCCATCCCCGGCCCTGGTAACCACTGTTCTACTTTCTGTCCTTAGGAATTTGACTGTCCTTGGTACCACATTTAAGTGGAATCATACAGTATTTGTCCTTTTGACTGGCTTATTCAGTTAGCATAATGATTCATCCATGTTGCATTGTGTGTCAGAAGTTCCTTCCTTTTTAAGGCTGAATATATACTATTGCAAATGTACACATTTTTTAGTGTTTATTTATTTTTGAGAGAGAGACGGAGCATGAGCAGGGGAGGGGTAGAGAGAGGGAGACACAGAATCTGAAGCAGGCTCCGGGCTGTGAGCTATCAGCACGAAGCCTGATGCGGGGCTGGAACCCATGAACCATGAAATCATGACCTGAGCCAAAGTCGGACGCTTAACTGACTGAGCCACCCAGGTGCCCCACATATACCATAGGTTAATTATCCATCAATCTGTCAATGGATGCTTGGGTTGCTTCCACCTTTTGACTGTTGTAAATAATACTGCTATGAATGTGGTTGTACAATACCTTTTTGAGACCCTGCTTTCAATTCTTTGGCCTATATATCCGGAAGTTGAATAACTGGGCTATACAGTAATACCATTTTTGAGTTTTTGAGGAACTGCCATGCTGCTTTCTATGGCAGCTGCACCATTTTGCATTTCCACGAACCATTCACAGGGATTTAAAAAAATTTTTGATACAAACTTTTATGTACATATATTTGATTGTTAAATATTATAATTTATATGAATTAAGCTAATTCCAATTCACTATATATTATATTTGCTTGAACTGCATATGGATTAAAAATAAATATGTTTTATACTAAAATTTATTTTTCAGAAATATGGCATCTAAAAACTGTATGTGATGATAAAATGTTCAGGAAAAGGAGAAAGAATGCATATAGAAATGGATCAAAATTATATGGGGCAGTTACAAGTTTGGCTAGACAGCAAAGCACTTGTACTTCAACCACTGAAGGGGAGCCTGGGTGGCTCAGTCCGTTGAACGGCCGACTTTGGCTCAGGTCATGATCTCGTGGTCCGTGGGTTCAAGCCCCGCATCAGGCTCTGTGCTGACAGCTCAGAGCCTGGAGCCTGTTTCAGATTCTGTGTCTCCCTCTTTCTCTGACCCTCCCCTGTTCATGCTCTCTCTTTCTCTCTGTCTCAAAAATAAATAAATGTTAAAAAAAATTTTTTTTTAAATAATTGAGTGTCTAATATTGGCATTGTTAGAATAGAACAAGCAAATTCAGTTTTCTAAAGAATCATTTTGAATGTGAAGAAAAATCTGAAGAAAAGAAAATGTACATTTCAGAAACTAGTAACAAGAATATGAGCAAGAGAGCAAGAAAAATGACATTTGTAATAAATTTTAATAATGTTCCATTGTGGACACCAATTTTCAGTAAAAAAAAAACTGATGTTAATAAACATAATCCAGGATAGGATCCAGATTATAATGACTTTCACATAGTGGCTGAAGATTTCAAGAGACCATTTTAAAAAAAAAAATTATTTAAGGGGGGTGAGGAGAGGGGCAGAGGGAGAGAGAGAGAGAGAGAGAGAGAATCTTAAGCAGGCAGCACGCTCAGTGTGGAGCCTGACACAGGGCTCAATCCCATGACCGTGAGATCACGACGTGAGCTGAAATCAAAAGTCAAATGCTTAACAACTGAGCCACCCAGCCACCCCTCAAGACACTTAAAAAAAAAAAAATGTTTTAAAGGCAAATAGATTCATTGTGACTGGCTGATTTATTTTAAAAAGTGTTTTTCTTTTTTTTCATGTGTACTTTTTAGCAGTGATACTACAAAATCAGATATTTGCAACTTAAAAACAGTTTTAAAAACAGATATTTGCAACTCAAAAACAGCTTTCAAAGACTGGAAGATTTAAGCATTTTTTCTCCATAAAAATGCCTTGTTTTATCATGATGCTTTTCTAAAATGAAAGTGTTTTCAAACTGTTTAATAGATAATACTTAGCAGAAGGAAGTAAAATTAGAGGAAAAAAATGGTGGAATAGTTTGTAAGTGATTTTAGATGTTATATTTGGTGCAAAAATGATTTACGTCTTAGAGAATGGCAAGAAATTATTGGAAGTCTAGATGCTGGAATGTTTCTAAATTTAGTTGAACTTATAGATCATGAATGTCAATAAAGCTAATCACATGGCTATTATAAAAATGAACCCATGATTTACTTGTCTAACAAAATTCAAAACAAATTAGTAATGCTACCAGGAAATCCTAGTAAATCTGAAAACTATTGAGAATAAAGGAAGCAGAGTAATTTTGATTGTACACCTTATATAGCTCATTGTGAACAGGTGTGTCAGATTATTAGGTATATTCACATGATGAATAATGTCATCAATAAAAGACTTTACTGAAATAAAAAAAACTGGATATGGCCTATCTTGTGAAACTATTAATAAATTAGAAAAGATAGTATTAACATAAAAATGCTTGTGTCCAGGGGTGTGACAATGGAGCAAACATGGCTGGTGTATACAAGGGTGTACAAGCCAGTATTTCCTCCCAAAATTGATTGTCCCAAGTCTGTGCAATACTTAGCTCATAGTTTTAATATGCAAAAATGTTGCTTCTGTGAATTGAAATATAAACTGTCTTGAGTATGGAATAAAGTACATTTACTTTTTTTTTTTAATTCAATGACACATGGAACATTATTATGTCTGTTTTAAGAATGATATTATGGAATATCTGACAAGCATAAAGATCAATTGCACCACGGGACCTTTTACACAAATTAAAAACACTCACCAAACATTAAAAGATATACTATCAAATGACAAAATACATTATGCTGTAACCAAAAGCATCTTAGTGCAATAGATCACATATTTTATGAAACTTACATGTATGGGATGTTTTAAAGCAACAACAAAAAAGTTAATAAAGCTCTATGTTAAAAACGTGACTGTATGGGGCACCTGGGTGGCTCAGTCGGTTAAGCGTCCGACTTCGGCTCAGGTCATGATCTCGCGGTTCGTGAGTTCAAGCCCCGCGTCGGGCTCTGTGCTGACAGCTCAGAGCCTGGAGCCTGTTTCAGATTCTGTGTCTCCCTCTCTCTCTGACTCTCCCCTGTTCATGCTCTGTCTCTCTCTGTCTCAAAAATAAATAAACGTTAAAAAAAAATTTAAAAAAAACAAAAACAAAAAAAAAAAGTGACTGTACATAATGCTGCATGCTTAATAGAAGGCCTATCCCTTTGCTTATAACAAATGAAAAAATTACTTTTAAAGCATATTTGATGAATGTAAACTTTAACAAAAGATATGAATATATATCCAGAATTTGAAAATAAATGAAAAGAAAAATTAGGAAGTAAGAAATTTACAAATCACTGCATGAGAGTATCAATTATTATGGAAAAAAATGCACATCACACAAAAACTATGTCAGTTGGTGAGTTCAAGCCCCGCATGGGGCTCTGTGCTGACAGCTCAGAGCCTGGAGCCTGCTTCAGATTCTGTCTCCCTCTCTCTCTCTGCCCTTCCCCTGCTCATGCTCTGTCTCTCTCTCTCTCTCTCTCTCTCTCTCTCAAAAATAAATAAACCTTAAAAAAAAGCTTTTGGGGAGAGGGGAAAATGGGTGATGAACATTGAGGAGGGCACTTACTGGGATGAGCACTGGGTGTTGTATGTAAGCGATAAATCACAGGAATCTACCCCCAAAACCAAGAGCACACTGTATACACTGTATGTTAGCCAACTTGACGATAAATTATATTTTTCAAAAAAAAAGCTTTTATTTTTAAGTAATCTCTACATCCAATGTGTGGGTCAAACTCACAACCCTGAGATCGAGAGTCACTTGCTCCACCAACCGAGCCAGGTCTTGATTTAAAAACAAGATTTAAAAAACAATCTCAGAAGTGATCTTGAGATTTAAAAACAAATTTTTTTTTAATGTTTATTTATTATTGAGAGACAGAGAGAGACAGAGCATCAACATGGGAGGGGCAGAGAGAGAGAGGGAGACACAGAATCTGAAGCAGTCTCCAGGCTCCAGCTGCCAGCCTAGAGACCGACATAGGACTTGAACTCGCAAACCGCGAGATCATGACCTGAGCCGAAGTCGGAGGCTTAATGGACTGAGCCACCCAGGCGCCCCGAGATTTTTTTTTTAATGATGCTAATCTTAGTGCAATAATCTTCTACAAAAGAAAATGAGATAAGCAAAGAAGTGGATTTTGAAAATATTAATGATGAGTTTGTTTCCATTAAAGCCAAGAAAGTAAAATTACAACAAATTCTGCTTTGGTATAAATATAATTTTTATACTTAATGTGAATTACATCCATTTTTCAAGTCTTCAATATTTTTCAGCTACTTAAATGTTCTAGAAAGAAAATGCCCATAAAATACATAAAAATATGTAGATAGGGGTGCATAGTTTTCCTTTTGCCATAGGCTCCAATATGGCTCCGCACAGCATTGCAGTGGGAATACTGCTCAGCATCGGGAAGGAACAAATACCTGACTGATGTATCTCTAAGGTGTTGCGCAAAGTTGACAAGCCAATTCAGAAGGCCCTAGATGTATGATTCCATTTAGAACATTCAGAAATAGAAAAAACTATAGGAAGGGAAAGGAAGTCACTGGTTGCAAAGGGCTGGGATTGGGGAACGGACTGGCTATGTAGGTACAGGGAAAGATTTGGGGGATGATGGAAGTGTTCAATACCTTGATTGTGGTTGTAGTTCCACAACTGTATGCTTTTGTGAAAACCTATAGAATTGTGAGCATTTATTTTTCTCTATGAGCCTTAGACTTCACAGCAGAGCAGCATGCAAAAAATTCTCTTTGGAGAGGATGACTTTGGCTATGGTAAGTAGCATAAATTGGTGTTAATGTTTCAAGAAACCAGGAGGCCAGTTTGAATCTGGTATAATAGCCCTTATAGAAATGGTTCACTCTGAATTCCTTTTTGTCCTTGATTATTGTGGTTCTCCACTTTGCCCTACTTCTTTTACGGCCTATTATCTAACGAACATCTTAGTTGTTTATGGGGTCTTACTGTTCCTTGCAAGTAATAGATCTAAGATGTTAAAGGAGTCCTCCAGAATTGCCTCACTCCACTTGAGGCTGAGATGGTTCAAAAGACTCTCGGGAGCACATGTTTTTTCAAGGTTAGACTTAATTACCTTTTAGTAAAATCTTGGCATAGGGACAACCATATTCAGGGTGCATGTCAGAGCAAAGGTTTTTAGTCTTTGGAGGTTTTCGCCCACATCTCAATTATGTTTTCCATTATCCTCTTGGCAAGCTAGCTAGATTGCTAAATCACATGGAGTTCTCCTAAGACTTTGTGTATTCGAAGATGTACGTTGTCCTCCCAAGCGACGAACAGTAGTAAAGTATTATTACTCTATATTTCTGTAGTTCATTTTACAGATAGATTATATGAATCCTTTTATAGAGGATTGTAACTCAGGGTTGGAAGAAGCTTTAGGGCCTTGTTATTCAAAATGTGGCCCACCATAATGGGGTGCTTGGGTGGCTCAGTTGGTTGAGCCTCCAACTTCGGCTCAGGTCATGATCTCATGGTTTGTGAGTTCGAGCATCACATTGGGCTTGCTGCTGTCAGTGCAGAGCCTGCTTCAGATCCCCTGTCCCTGCTCTCTCTCTGCTTCTACCTTGCACCATCTCTCTTTTGCTCTTTCTCAAAAATAAACAAACATTTAAAAAAATGTGGTCCACCAGTCAGCATGTGCATCACCTGGAAGTTGGGAGAAATGCAGAATCTCAGGGCCCAACTCCAGACCTGCTAAATCAGAATGCATAGTTCAACAACCCCGCCTCCCCATTTGTGTGCACATTTTTGAAGTGTTGGAACACTGCTGTCCTTGCGCTTTGGCCTCATCACTTATGTGGTGCTCAGCTCTGCCACAGCACCCCTGCAAAGAGCTCAAGCGAGGTGAATTTATTGTATATTGCACCTTCCATTACTATTTATACAATGCTTGTGTAATATCTTGTACAACATAATATAGATATGGAACACAATAACGCATTGAATACTTTGGTTGTTATTTATCATGTAAATGAATGTGTTACGGTAGGAGTTTGAAAAGCACACGGAGTATTCACAGGGAACTACTAGATATCATTTGTATGGTAATGCTGAGAAGCCTGCTTAGGTATTTTCAGGTAGAGGATCATCTCTGAGTAACACACAAGATCAAAGACCTCTGCCGCAGCTACTTTACTTACACTGGACATCCTGCGGCAACACAGGTGGGCAAATAGTAACATTAACTTGTACTGGTCAGTGATATTTCTGGGACTAGTCTTAGGACTAGTTTAGCATTCAAATGTATGTAATGTTTAAAATTTAGGGGGTGCCTGGGTGGCTCAGTCGGTTAAGCGTCCAACTTCGGCTCAGGTCATGATTCGCGGTTCGTGAGTTCAAGCCCCGCATCAGGCTCTGTGCTGATGGCTCAGAGCCTGGAGCCTGTTTCAGATTCTGTGTCTCCCTCTCTCTCTGACCCTCCCCCATTCATGCTCTGTCTTTCTCTGTCTCAAAAATAAATAAACGTTAAAAAGAAAATTAAAAAAAAAATTTAGAAAGAATTCTTGATGCCCTCCTCATAGGTGACTATAGAAATGGTTTAAATTCCTAATTTTTTTTTTGAGAGAGAGAGAGAGAGAGAGAGGGAGAGAGAGAGAGAGAGAGATTGACAGTGAGTGAGGGAGAGGGGCAGAGGGAAAGAGAGAGAGAATCCCAAGCAGTGCAGGGCTTGATCCCACAATGCTGGGATCATGACCTGAGCGGGAATCAAGAGTCAGATGCTCAACCAACTAAGCCACCCAGGCACCCCTAAATTACTCAGTGTTGAGGCATATTAATTGTACCTTCTTCCAGGTTCTCAAATGTCCGCATTTTTTTAAACCTGTGATTACTTATGTAATTACCCTGTGCTTTCTGCTAAACTGTGTATTTACATCGAGGTCATCTTTCTAAGTGTGGTTCCACGATCCCCTATTCAAACCATTGAGAAGAAGTTTTTTGGAATTCAGAACTTCAAATATTATTATGTAATATTCCAAGCAGAGCCTGTGACAGCACCCCTTAACCAAACATTAATATTTCTGCAACGTATGAAATAAACATTCACACTAATTCATATGAATGAAGCCTCTAAATATGTTTTTCTCATGTCAGATCAAGCTTTTGCCACAAAATCAGTTACAACATTTTTTCTGTTTTCATGGTTTTTGTCTTGTTTTTACATTTTGCAAACTGTGGATAAAGGAAGATGGACCTGTTTATCATAACAAAATGAGAAGACATTTTAGGAGTGCTTCAGTTCACCTTTTGCTTACGAGTAGGGAGGGACTAGGCAAAAATGAAGGTACATAAGATGTTTATCAAAACTAAAATGTGTTGAAATAGTCCATAACTTTCTGAATGTTTAATAAGCAACACGGTCAAAATATCATGTGAGGCCAGGGGTTAACCCTGTATCTGCTGATGCCAATTCTCACTGGCCCTGTTTCTTTCTGAAAGACCCTAATTTTAGCTAATGAGCCAAATTAAAAATACTTGCTTCATCAGACTATCTTGCCAACTTTGGGGCCATGTGACCCTGTAGCGTTGCATGAGATATATGCAGAGGGTTTCTGGGGAAACTTCTGTTTTCCTGATATAGATCCAGCCTTCTTACTTTCTCTTCTCTTCTCCCTGCCTGGGTGTTGCTGTAGTACGTAGGGGTACAGTGGCTCCCTTGCAACAAAGAAGTGGTCAGCATGAAGATGAAAGCCTCATGTTCAGGATGGTGGAAGTGAAAAGCAGGAAAAGCCTCTTGAGCCTCCAGGGCAACGTTGGACTACCCCAGCTTCTTGTTGCACACGGCAAGTGTATCATTTAAGATACTGTTTTTGAATCTGTTATTTGCACCTACACATTCCTAAATGCTGTGCAGTATCACTGATTTTTCCCCTGTTTTTTATTTTTATATGCAATAAACTGACTCTACCCATCTGGCTTCCCTGGAATGATAATTATAGCTCTGTACAATGTCCATACCCATTATTACTTGCCTTACCAATTAGAAACACCTTTAACTTGCGTTGGTTTTCAAGGCTATCTTTCATCTACCAAGAAAAATTATGGTACAATGCTTCCCTCACCAGTAGCTTTTGTCCACTTCTCTTCAACATGTGTTCACTCTGGTAAAATGATGCCCTTTTCTCCTAATAAAAATGACTATCAAGCAAGGACTGCAGAGGCTGAAACAAAACATTTAGAATAATTTTTTAAAAATAACTTTTCTAAATAACTTTGGAATAATCAAAAAGTTTTAATTGTCAGTTTCATATTTGTTTCCTTCATTTTTTTGCCTATTCTTAGGCAAAATTTACAACAAAGTTTAGTCAGTAATTGGTCAGCTTTGTATTCAATACAGGTCAAATCAGTAGATTATAATTCAATCATTCCATTTAACTCCCTTCCAAATCTGTATGCTCTTTTTTTTTTTTAAGTTTATTTATTTGGGCACCTGGGTGGCTCAGTCCTTAAGCATCTGACTTTCACTCACGTCATGATCTCACGATTTGAGAGTTCCAGTCCAACGAACCCCATTTCAGGTGAACACGAGCCCCACGTCCAGTAAAAACAGGAACCTACTTTGGGTGAGCCCTGTTTCTTTCTCTCCACCCAGTCTCTGCCCCTCAGGGATTCTCTCTCTCTCTCTCTCTCTCTCTCTCGCTCTCTCTCTCTCTCTCTCTAGCTCTCTGTCCCTCACTCACTTGTGCCCTCTCTCTCAAAAAATAGACAAATAAACAAATAAATAAATAAAGCTTATTTATTATTTTTGAGACAGAGGGACAGAGAGAGAGACAGAGACAGAGACTATGTGAGTGGGGCAGGGGCAGAGAGAGAGAGAATCCCAAGCAGGTTCTGTGCTGTCAGAGCAGAGCCACACTCAAGGATTGATCTCATGAAAGGTGAGATCGTGACTTGAGCCAAAATAGTCAGACATTTAACCAACTGAGCCATCCAGGCACCTCCAAATCTGTATGTTCTTTTCTTGCCTTATAGATTCTCTTCCTTCTTTTATCTCTTTGACATTTGAAATGTTTGTTTTAAAGTTCCCTTCAGATGATTCTATAGCATGTAGTTCATTCAGGGTGATTCCTTACATATTGGTGTCTGCCGACTCTCTCCTTGGCCTGTGAGCATATCTTCAGAAGTAATCAAGACCTCTATTTGGGTCCTATTTGATCTCAGGGTATAGAAGAATCTCCAAGGGTTGGTTTCTTGTTGTAGAAATGTACCCCAACACACATATAATTTAGGATATGATAAAAATGGCATTTGAAATCAACAGGGAAAAGACAGTTATTTGATAAATGGTATTTGTAAACTTGAATGGTTATCTGGAAAAAGATGAAGTTATATCCATATCTTATATTTTATACCCAAGTAAATTCCAGATGAACCAGACATTTAAACAAACAAAGTGTCAAAATAATTCATGGGAGAATCTTCTCTTATAATCTTTGAGTGGAAAAGTTATAAGCTACACAATAAAATTCAACTTCATAAAAAATCTGTATGGCAAATGCCAATATGGCAAAGATAAGAGATAAGCAAGAACCTAGGAGAAAATATTTGCAAGACATTTCACAATTAAAGGCTAAATTTCCCAGTATATAAAAAGTATCTTCAAAGAAATAAGCCAACAATCAAATAGGAACATGAATAAAGGTGTAAAAAGATGGTGTATAGAAAAAGATCTACAAATGGCCCTTATACCCATGAACATACACCCAACCGCACTCATAAATGCAAATTAGATCTACAGAGAGGAAATCATTTTTTTCTTGTCAGATTGGCAAAGATCCTAAGTTTAATAACACTCTATGTTGGCAAACGAATGAGAAAACAGACCCTTGGAGCTTAAACTGGAAAAAACATGTCACTGGAGTAATTTTATAAATGTATAAAAATTGCATATACATTATGTCATTTGACCCAACAAATCCACCTTTAAAAATGTTTTCCCATAGATTTACTTCCCTGTGTGTGAAATAATACATTTAAACGTTTATCACAGCAAAAAATTAGGAAGTAAAAGCTTATCAGTAGGGGACTAGTTCATTAAAGGAATGTTCTGTGGCAGAGAAAAGATCAGGAAAGTCTTGAATAGGAACAATATCCGTGATATATTTTGTGTGTGTGTGTGTGTGTGTGTGTGTGTGTGTGTGTGTAAAATGCAAACTATAGGTCACTGTGTGTATAGCATTTGGTAGAACTTGTGTGAGGAGGAAAACTATGTATATGCATGTGCATTTGCATGTGTATGAATAAATATTTCCGTAGAGATGCACAAGAAGCTGGCATCATTGGTTGCCTTGGGTAGAGGTGTGAGTGGCTAGAGGTCAGAGCTGAGAGAGAAACACCTTTCAAATGTATTGCATTTTTAAAAATTAAATGGCACTAAAGTATATACTTTAAATATACATTAAAGTACATACTTTAATAGATTCAAATTACATAAATCTCAAGAACACACAAAACAAATTATGGTGACAGAGGTAAGAATAGTATTACCTCTATGGGGAGATGTTTACTGGGAACAGGCAAGAGACAGCCTTCTTAGAGGAGCACAGAGATGTCCTCTATCCTGAATTGAACGTTAGTTACGTAGGTAAATGCATGTGGGAGAATCCATCAACTCCACATTTCACATGTGTGCCCTTTACAGGACGTATATTGCACCTCAGTACATTTCTTTAAAGTGTATGCTTTGAGCAAGGAAGTTGATATATACAACCAAATACTAACATTCTGTGGACTCCTTGTTCACTGTAATCTTAGTTCAAGTTATAACTGTTTTCCCTCATTTGGTTTTAAGCTTTTAAAAAAGAGTTTTCATGTAAGAATGTATATGGATGCATATGAATCTCAATGCAGAGAGAAGTTGCTGCCACTCTGTAGTGTTCCTTCTCATTTCTTATGAAAAGTAATCCTTTGGTGACTTCATTTCAGTGTCCAGTTATCATTCCATTTTTCTACAGCCATGTTGTGTGTGGATGTGTGTGTGTGTGTGAGTGTGTGTGTGTGTGTGTGTGTGTGTGTGTACTCATTAATAAGAACATACCCAGGTATGAATAGACCCAAGTCACATGCTCTTAAGAATTTGATATTGGACTTTGCTTCCATGTTGAATGAATTTCTAAACATTAGCTCAGTGCAGCTTGAGTACTGTACAATGAGTCAACAAAAGCTCAAGTCTAAGAGTGTGAACCAATAACAAATTCCTTTTGAAAAGGAACTTTGATCTTTACCATAACACTGCCTGCTTCCACCATGTAATCTCTCATATTCTTTTTGTGTAACAAGTGTGTTTTCCCGCATGGAATGTTTTTCTAACAACAGTGGTGAGGTGTGACATGGCAACATGATTGGAGCAATGTTTGGGTCCTAAAGGAATAGGAATAAGTGCCAATGACCAAAACATATGATGGTGCTGAGTCACTGTGATTTGGTGATTGTCTAGTGAAAAGCATATACAGAGAGCTTGGCTTTCACTTCCTTTCTTTTGCTGAAATAAGCTGGAGGCACTGTTACATGACTGCCTTTCTTTCACTAAATCTCACATTTCAGGTGCTTCTCCCTCACATAATAAAATGCAAGGCACACAGGTGCCCACGTCCCTGGGGGGAACTGAGTCTGTCTGGCTGCCTCAAAGCCTCAACTAGATTTGCCTTGGAATTTTAGGTAGGGGTGGAAGATTGGGATTCATGCTTAGGAATCAGCACACTGAAATTTAATGAGCAAAGGAGTGTGTGTATGGGTGTGTGTGTGTGTGTGTGTCTTAAACTCACTCCTAGGTAGTTAAGAAACTTATTCAAGGTTGAACAGAGTAGAGGTATTTCAAATTGCTTTAGAAAGAAAATTACAAAAAAACAATCTAGGAGCCAGAGAACCTTTTGGAATGCCAGTAAGAGGGCTCCAACACAGGTGAGATGAAGGCCTTTTTGATAAATAACAGCAAGGTCCACCTGGCAAGATTAGCCATGATAGATGTGGTGGTGACAATGTGGATGGAAGAATCAACTGAGACCATCCTTCCTCGGTGTATGTGCGTGTATGTGAAGGTGTGGTGGTGGTGGTGGGTGTATTAGAGTCAAGACTTAGAGTAAGACAATGTTAAGAATGCCAAAGAGTATTGTGAGTGATCCAGGATCCTCTTGGGATAAAAGATGGGCTGGAAGGCTTGGGGCTTCTGAGGGTCTACTGAATGGCACCCAAATCACCAAATCACTAAAATACATTTTCATTACCTTTATGTTTGTTACTCTTGTCCTTGGTAGCTCTCGGCACAACAGATTGTAGTTATCTGCCAGTTCCATTGGATCGGAAGCTCCTTGACCAAAGGGGACATATTGGATTGATCTCAATACCCCTGATGTTTAGCAAATGTTTCTATTGAGTTAGTAAATAAATCCATCTTCTACTTTTTCTTCAAAACTCTGAGATGTGAAGAAAAACTTAGTGTCTCAGGACTTTTGCTTCTATACTCATATGTTCATACAGAGTAAGCACCATACAAGTGTTAACTATGCTTGCCATGATTACTACTATTTCTAAGTTTTCTTTGAACCCTCATATGTAAATATTTAACCGACTTTGGGGACAGCACAGTGGCTCAGTCAGTTAAGCAGCCGGCTCTTGGTTTCGTCTCAGGTCATGATCTCAGAGTTTGTGGGTTCAAGTCCTGAATTGGGCTCCGCACTGTCAGCGGGATTCTCTCTCTGTATATATATATTTGCCCCTCCCCTGCTCTGTCTCTCTCTCTCTCTCAAAATAAATAAATAAGCTTAAACAAAAATTTAACTGACTTTGGTATTTTTATCTAATCACATTCCTCTGGTTCCTTCCTTTTATTTTTCATTTTATTTTTAAATTTGTGTGTGTAGTTTTATTTTTTAATTTTTATTTTAAGTAGGTTCCACACCCAATGTAGGGCTTGAACTCACAACCCTGAGCCAACTGAGCCAGCCAGGCAACCCCTCTGGTTCCTTCCTTTTAATTTAACTGTATGCCACGTGGCCTTATACACAAAAATTTTAAGTTTTATTTTTAGAATCCCACTATTTTCTGCACAAATGTTTATATTTCC
Source organism: Panthera onca (assembly GCF_046562875.1). Lineage (NCBI taxonomy): Eukaryota > Metazoa > Chordata > Mammalia > Carnivora > Felidae > Panthera > Panthera onca. The sequence goes on from NC_138343.1 coordinate 50,842,264, forward strand.
CATATTTCCTGTTTCTTCTGAACATTTTCCCAATGACTGGAGTCGTGAAAGCCATCCTCAGGAGCTGATTCAATATCTACAGCACTGGTTAGACACAGTCTCAGGGAGTTTGTAGCCAGTGTGTAGTGTTTGCTCTTAAAGAGTATCCCTCCCTTGACCTCGCTACAGCATCCAATTGCCATTTCATTTTCCACAATCATGTGTGACAAAGTGGACTTTTTCACCCTACTCACTTTTATCTCAGCTAGCTGCTGCCTGACTTTGGCTTCACTGCTCTTCAGAACACACCACTTCCTCTTTTTTTTTTTAAATTTTTTTTAATGTTTATTTACTTTTGAGAGATAGAGTATGAGCAGGGGAGGGGCAGAGAGAGAGGGAGACCCAGAATCTGAAGCAGGCTCCAGGCTCTGAGCGGTCAGCACAGAGCCCGACGTGGGGCTGGAACTCATGAACCAAGAGATCATGGCCTGAGCCAAAGTTGAACCCTTAACCGACTGAGCCACGCAGGTGCCCCGGAATACACCACTTCCTATAAGGCCTCAGTGCTTTCTTCTGACCTTGAGCCAGTAAGCTCTTTTCATACTCCTCTGTCATGCTTAGTTGGTCTGACATTATTAAAAAAATAAAATAAAACAAAAATCCCTCCTCAACCAAAAGCCTTTTCTTTAAGATAGTCTCTTCTTCCTGACAGGTATGACCCTGAGCTCCTTTTTTTTTTTTTAACCCATCCGGTGAACAGGTTAATGCTGATTTTTCTTTGTCACACCCATTATTGGCATCCTTTTGCTTTCTGAGGTGAACCCACGACTCTCTACCCTCTGTAGGTCCTCATGTGTGTGGTCCCCTTCCTGTGCGTCTTTACCCTGATCAGGACACTCTTAATTCCACTTGGTTTTCTAAGCCAATTTGAAAACTCATACATTCAAGGAAAAACATAACTTCTTTTTTTTTTAATTTTTAGTATTTATTATTATATTTTTTTAACTTTCATTCAGTTTTGAGAGACAGAGCATGAACAGGGGTGGGGCAAAGAGAAGGGGAGACACAGGATCTGAAGGAGGCTCCAGGCTCTGAGCTGTCAGCACAGAGCCAGACATGGGGCTTGAACTTACGAGCAGTGTGATCATGACCTGAACAGAAGTAAGACTCTCAACCGATTGAGCCACCCAGGCGCCCTTTGGAAAAACATATCTTCTTAAATGTTCCCTACTCTAATAACTTCCATAGGGTTTCTGTGAAAAGTGTTTTCTTCATATAATACTAATGTATCAACACATGTGTGCTTCCTAGTAAATATTCTTAACCTTTTGTCTTTTCATGAATGGGTATTGTTCCTTGAGACTCTTTCTTCTATTTGGGTTCTTTCCAAAATGCATAATATAATCTTCCATCCACAATGGATACCAACTAACTGTTGGTTAAAGTAGATAACAATTAAAAATATAATATTCACTCCTGCCAGTTAAGTAAATATTTAACTTACTTAATATGACTCAGTGACAATTTGTTCAGATACTGCACTTCCCTGCTCTCAGGGGACTGCTGTCTGTTGGTGCTTCTCTGGGTCTTCCGTTCCCACCTAGCTCAGATGTAGAGTGTGGGGCTTATGCAATAGACCAGAACATTGTTCTTATAAATTTTACTACCTATATCACATGCCAACCTATCATAAAAGCCACGTTTAATTTGCTAGGCTGAAGGCTTATAAAAGAGGTGAGAGATTTATTTGAGAGAGAAGGAACCCATAGAAGCTTCTAGTGACAGATTGCTGGGGTTGAAGTTCAGGTTTTGCCATGTTCTAGCTGTGTGATTTTGTACAGTTCCTTAACTTCTTTGTGCCTCAGTTTCCTGTCATCAAAAGGCAGCCATGATAATTGTATTACTCTCCTAGAGTTATTACGAGGAGCAAATGAGTAAACATATGAAACAGAGTAAGCTCTATGTATTACAAGCTTCCACTGCCACAACTACTACTATTTTTAGGTTTGCTTTGAGTCTTTGTATGTGGATGTGGATTCAGATGCTACACATAACGATTCATGAAAATGAGTCATTGGGTTGATTCACCCTTAAGAAATAGATTCTGGCAGGTTAGAAGAGCAGACACCAAGTTCCCTCAGCTAAGACAAAGCCGGTGCCAGAAGGGATTGAGGAGAGTGAAAACTAGTTCCCGTTCTAACAACTGCTCTGACTCTTTACAACGGTTGCTGTCAAGACAAGGAAAGGCTGAGGAACTCTTCCAGATTGAAGGAGACGAAAGGGGCAAGGCAGCTAAATGCAACTCAGAACGCTGTGTTGGATCCGGGGTGGCCATAAAGGACATTGTTCGGAAAACTGGAAGTGTGCGAACAGAAACTGAATGATAAAGAGTGATTATGGCATCAGTGCTAAATGTATAACTGCAATGTGGTTATGTAAGAGGATACTCTTGTTCTGGTTGTGTGTGTGTGTGTGTGTGTGTGTGTGTGTGTGTGTGTGTATGTGTGTACACATGGAGAGAGAAAAGAGTGAGATGAGAGAGAGAGTGGAAAAGTAAATGTGGCAAAATGTTAACATTGGATGAACTGGGGTAGTACAGGATTCTCTTTCCTGTTTTTGCAACTTTTCTATAAATTCGAAATTATTTTGAAATAAAAAATGAAAAAGAAAATTAGTCCTGTGATTTGAAGACCCAGTTTTCCAACTTAAAAGATGGAGGAGTTTTAATTTATGGTCTTTGAGAAGGATTATAATATTTTCTGAGCTGCTAATTGGCATATTTTGTCTGAAGAGTCTTTTAAGATGTTTTAAATTAAAAAAATCCTCCAAAGATGACAAATTAAGGCACATATTGAATATACTTCTGTTGAAAAGAATAAAAATTCATGAGAAAAAATAATTTAATAAACTGCATCTATTGGTTTATAGAAGAGTTGAATTGTCATTTGACCATTTTAAAGTCAATGGTATATGATCCATTTGTATTGTCTGAAGAACTCAGTTTGCTTAACAATGAACTCTTTTCTCAAAATTTTGAAACAAACAACAGACTAATGGATTTGAGTTATCAATTTTGAAACCTCCAATTCATCATAAGTTCTTAATATAAAAAATACAAGGGTACTTAAAAATATAAGTTGACCCCAAAGTGAAAGGACAAGGTTGTATATTTTCTTTAGGTCTGAAATACATTCATAGAATAAAAGTTTATAAGTAAATTTTATCATCTTTGACACACTGTTTCTTTTTCTGTGTCATATTCAGCCATTAAGTTCTCTTTAATATATGCTTTTATAATACAAATTTAATTATCAAAATCATATTACCAAATAGTAGTGAATGTTCAAAACATCGCAAGTTGGTTCCAGTTTAAAATAGAATGTGCTCTAAGATACCTGGGTGGCTCAGTTGGTTAGGCGTCTGACTCTGGCTTAGGTCATGATCTCATGGTTCGTGAGTTTGAGCCTTGCAGCAGGCTCTACACTGACAGGGTGGAGCCTGCCTGGGAATCTCTCTCTCTCTCTCTGCCCCTCCCCTCATTCTCAAATAAAAATAAAAAATAAACTTAAAAATAAATAAATAAATAAAATGGAATGTGCTCCAGTGCAATCTCTTCTAGTTTTATGCATCCAGTATCTTACCCAGATGAACCCACATAAAAATGATGAATCCATTATTAATTCCAGTGACACTGGAAATGAAGCTTGAGTGGCAGTCAGAATCTGAGAGGGAATGTCATTAGGTGAAAATCTTACGGAGCTTTCTGAGGATCTCTATCAGGAGCCATCAAAGCTTTACCCCTGACATGGAAGATCTTGCTGGGGGTTGAGAGAGGCTTTGCATACTCCTTGGTTCAAGAACTCAGGACAGTTGCTAGCCAAAAACTGGGCAGCCATTACTCAGCTGTGAGCGTTAAAAATAAAAAGATAAACGATGGGAAAAAAAAGGAAGAAGAAGGAAGGCAAGAAAGAAGATAAAGGTAGTGATAACAATGTCATTAAAACCAAAAATAATTTGTCAGGAAAACAAGGATCATTTTATTTTTTTAATATTTTTTTGAGTTTATTTATTTATTTATTTTGAGAGTGAGAGTGTGATCATGAGTGGGGGAGTGGCAGAGAGAAAGGGAGAGGGAGAATCCCAAGCATTCTCTGTGCTGTCAGTACAGAGCCCAATGTGGGGCTTGAGCTCATGAATCATGAGATCATGACCTGAGCCGAAATGAAGAGCTGGAGGCTTAAACTACTGAGCCACCCACACACGCCAACAAGGATCATTTTATATAGATAAAAGAAGATGTAAAATTCATGAGCCTTCTTAGTAATATAGCCTTAAAAGAAATAAAGAAAAAACTTTCTGGAATATCAAAGAGAAAATGATAAATATAATTGTAAGAGGAATTAAAATATTTTTCTCAAGATTTTGTAGAGAGCAAAAAGTAAAATAAGATTGACTCAGTAGGTAGGTATTGAACTTTGTATTTTATAAGCAGAGGCTATACCTTTGCCATGCATCTGTGGACCATTTGCAGCGGCTGGTCATATACTTGGACACAGAAGTCCAATTATATAAGAAAAATGAGAAAATGGGGGCACCCAGGTGGCTCAGTCAGCTGAGCATCCTAATCTTGATTTTGGCTCGGGCCACAGTCTCATGGCTCTGGAGATCAAGCCCCATGTCGGGCTCTGTGCTGACAGTGCAGAGCCTGCTTGGGATTCTCTCTCTCTCTCTCTCTCTCTCTCTCTCCCTTTCTCTCTGTCCCTCTCCTGCTCATACTCTCTCCCTCAAAATAAATAAATTTAAAAAAGAGAAAATGTAGTAAACATATTTATATAATCATAGCTAACATACACAAAGAAAGGTTTAAGCAAACAAAACGCTTCAGTCCATGAATTATCTAACAGTTTCCAAAATAGTCTTAGAATATAAACGTTTCCAAAACTCCAAAGTTAATTTATAATCTTTAGGCAGATATTCACTGCAACTCTATTTGTAACAATAAAATGCTGGAAATAATCCAAATGTTTGTCAATAGGGGACTCAGACACTCACCACTGGAGAAGTGTGGCTAGAAATAAGGAGCTTCTTATGCTTCTATGGATATGTACTCTGTAGAATGTTATAACCTGAAAAAAACAAGATGGAAGAAGATATATTTCACTATTTACCCCCAAAATGTGGCAGGGATATGAATATTTGCTTATATTTGAAATCATAACAACAAAAGGGCATAATAAAAACACTGAAAAAAAATTGTTTATATTGGGACTACAGTGAAGGAAACACAGATTGAAAACTACATTTTGGATTATACCTTGTTTTGTGAATTTGAGTTTGGAACCATTTTTATATCATTATAAAAATCAAATTAAATTTCAAAAGTAATTCCTAAAACAGAAAGTAAGATAAAGATTACTGTGTTGAGTTAGTAGCTTAACTATACAAAGATAAATTATTTCAAGGGGCTTAAAAAACAGCGATTTAATGTATAACCATTGGGATATATCCTAGGAATAAAAAGAATTCCAAGTACACCTTAATATGATAAATACTATATATATATATATATATATATATATACACATACATACGCACGCATATGCACACGCACATACCTACATACATACATATGTTTTTCCTTGCCAGAATGCTGGAATTTCTGGGATATTCTGATGATTCAGTAGGACAGAATATGGGACAGAATACTGGAAAGTAGCACTTAGAAAATCTAAGATTGTAAATGCTGAATCCACCTAAGGGCTATGTGTTACTGAAATTTGCAAGGTGACTGCCTTTGCTGGGACCCAAACCTGATAAGAGCAAAAATTTTATTGGGAAAATCTTTTAAGTAAAAGAATAGTTAGGGGCGCCTGGGTGGCTTGGTCGGTTAAGCGTTCGACTTCGGCTCAGGTCATGATCTCACGGTCCGTGGGTTCGAGCCCCGCGTGGGGCTCTGTGCTGACAGCTCAGAGCCTGGAGCCTGTTTCGGATTCTGTGTCTCCCTCTCTCTCTGCCCCTCCCCTGTTCATGCTCTGTCTCTCTGTCTCAAAAATAAATAAACGTTAAAAAAAATTAAAAAAAAAAAAGAATAGTTATTAAGTGGAGGTGTAGGGTATATTTGAGGTCTTAGCCTGTAAACAGAAAGTTGCAAGCAATTCCTGCATAAACTTTCTGTCTTAAAATATATATATAGATATAAACGTATCACTATATTAGTCCCTAAAAATCCCATCACTTCCCAGGAGTTCACACTATTCCTGAGATTTGCTTTCATGCAAGATTTTCTAGTGATTTAATAGTCCTTGTTTTCAAACTATCAGGTAGAAAAAATAGTCATTTCATTGGACAATAAGCTACGATTTTGATTCAAAGAAGAGTCAGAAGATTCTGAAATGTGCACTGGAGTATTTTTGGAATGTGATTCAAATGGGTAAAGTTTAAACTGGAAACAGCAAAAAATTAAACATTTTCTATTTATAAAAAGCCAAACTATTTTTTCCTCACCTGGTTAAAAAGTTGGTACCAAAGTCACTAAATAGTTTCATGTGATAGATAATCCTTTGTTGGATTCATTCCTACTTCTATTTCAGGAACTTATTGTGGTTTTCCCCTTTGGTTACCACCTCTACGTATCTTATGTTATCAAGCTATCTTTCATAAAATCTTCTAAGTGCTCTTTTATTCTTTATGGAAAATAGTGTGGGTGTGGGAATAACTAACTGGTTAAATTTAAAAACCACAAAGACAGACACAGATGTGACATGTATTACTGTCTTCATGTTAACAACCTTATGACATCATTTTCTAAGCTGTTTCTGAGAATGAAATTCCCAGCCACATCATCAGCTAAATTCACTCAAATTCATTATCTGGATTTGGTGTTTCTCCTGCATGGTTAAAGCTTGGAATTTGAAAGCTTGAAATTTCTTGGAATCAAAAGTGATTTAATAAACAAAGTTAATTTCAATGAGTGATAGATTTGAAGTTTTTGCCAACACAGAGTCAAAGAGATCTATTAAGGCTCTACAATAAGTAATTTTTTAAAAGATATCAATGGACATTTTGGTTCCCCCAAAGGACTCTGAATTGGCTAAGCATTTAATAATAAGAATGACTTTAAACTTCCTTTTCATCTCAGTATATTAAAAAATCAGTTAATTTAACATCATCAAAGTGTAATTCCCCATTCACATCTTTCTTTCACAATAAAATTTTATCTGCAGAATTCCAGTTTGATCCTTATGCAGCACTGTGCTGAGTTCTCCTGCTCAGCTGCCTGAGGTATTCATCTGAGTCTGTAGTAGGCATATGAAAGCATATTCCACCCATGTGGGACCAGAAGTTACCCCCAGAGCAGAAAGTCTTCTATCCTCAGCCCACTGCCTTGTAAACTTGCCCTTTAACTCCATACACTTTTGGACCTACAGTTACATTAACTCCAAGGAGGCAAGTACTTTGTTCTCTCAGGAGGGAAGGCCAGATCCCCACAGTAAATTGTGTACAGGCTTCTTGGGTGCCTGCCCTCAGCCTGGAACTTTGCATTTGCTCTCTCATTCCATCCAGTCAACAACACCAAGAGGGAAAAAATCTCCATTAAAAATGTTTTTAAAATTCCAGTATAGTTTACATACAGAGTTATATTAGTTTCAGATGTACAATATAGTGACTCAACAATTCCATACACCACCTAGTGCTCATCACAAGTGCCATCCTTAGTCCCCATCCCCCATCTTACCCATTCCCCCCACTCCCTGCCCTGGTAACCATCAGTTTGTTCTTTGTAGTTAAGAGTCTGTTTCTTGGTTTGTATCTCTCTTCTTTTTTTATCTTCATCATTTTTTTTTAATGTTTATTGATTTTTTAGAGAGAGAGAGAGAGAGAGACAGAGAGAGCATGCATGAGTGTGTGTAAGCAGGAAAGGGGCAGAGAGAGAGAGAGAAAGAGAAAGAGAATGAGAATCTCAAGCAGGCTCCTCACTGTCAGTGCAGAACCTGATATGGGGCTCCAATCCTGAACTGTGAGATCATGACCCGAGCCAAAGTCAGACACTTAACCAACTGAGCCATTCAGGCACCCCTTTCTATTTGTTTCTTAAATTCCACATATGAGTGAAAATCATACGGTATTTGTCTTTCTCTTACTGACTGATTTCACTTAGCATTATTTTCTCTAGTTCCATCCATGTCATTGCAAATGGCATGATTTCCTTTTTTATGGCTGAATGATATGCCCTTGTGTGTGTGTGTGTATATATATATATATATATATATATATATATATATATATATACCACATCTTGCTTATCCATTCACCTATTGATGGATACTTGGGCTGCTTCCATAATTTGGCTCTTGTAGATAATACTGCTATAAACATAGGGGTGCATATCCCTTTGAGCTAGTGTTTTTGTATTTTTTGGGTAAGTACCCAATAGTGTAATTACTGAATTGTAGGGTAGTTCTATTTTTAACTTTTTGAGGAAACTATGTTTTCCATGGTAGCTGCACAGTTTGCATTTCCACCAACAGTGCATGAATGTTCCTTTTTCTCCACATTCTTGCTAACACTTACTGTTGAAGAAATCTCCATTGAAATTGGGGACACTTCCTGTGTGAACTAGTACCAACCATGGCCACATGGCAGAAAGCAGAGCCTTGGGAAACTGACTGATATGTGTTGACCAGGCCGTAGGCCTGAGGGAAATAAAGCAGTTGTGGGTACACGGGGGTGGAAGTCAGGAAGTTACCACAATAACTTGGGAGGTAGGGCTTTGCAAGAAGCTGGGGAAATAAACATTTTTCAAGTTTCATATTTCTCTGTTAAGGCCGGAGAAAATTGGAGCGTGTTTTATAGTAGAAATGAGTCAGCCAGACCGCTCTGTAGGTCTATAGGGCAAAAACATTTTGTTGAAAAGCCCTGTGAGTATTATTCTCACGGAACGGTCTTTTCCTAATTCTAGGGTCTTTTATGTGCTCTGTAGAATGGAGTGTGTATGTTTGGGTGGGAATATATCGGCCACAAGTCTCTCCATCTTTTATTTTTCCTTTCCATGTTGTTTACTGTCTCTTTTCCTCTTGCTCTATCCAAACATACCAGTCAAAGGAGCCAAGCAAAGTGCCCCCCTTTTGTAGAGTTAAACATCTTCATATACGGATAGATGGCTCTGTTGGGTAGGTGAGTGCAAGATCTGGTTGTAGCAAAGCTGGGCAGCACATCAGCAACTCCAGATGCTTAGGCCACCTCTCTGTCACCCTTCTACCCCCCACGTGGCACTGTGCCCTGAAGGTCAGATGGAGGCAGGGCCTGGGCCTGCCAAGTTTTTTACTGGTATTCACGTATCCTTTTTCTATGTGCCAATTCAGCATGATCTAGGCAAGGATGATTTATTTTGTAAGGACTGAAAATGACTGAAAGTAGCTCAAGTAAAGGAGGGTCCACTGGAAGACTTTGAGGTTATGTCCTGGAGTTCATTTGTAGGAAGTGTGCCTGGACCACCTGGGAACTCTTTCACTCTTGCACTGTCTCCCTGAGTGAGGTGCCAACTGTTCCTGCTATTTTCCAGGATGGATGTGGCAAGGCTCACCTGACATGACTCCAGGGCTGTAACGACTATATGACTGCACCATTTTGTTTTAAAAAGTGGTGTTCCTCTTAGCCAATGTGTTATATACAAGCTGTTACAAGGGATGCTGCAAAATGCCTGCAATAAAATTCTTGTTAATTCACATTCATTTAAAAACATTAAGTGGATTTCATTTAATTTTCATGCAAGTGCAGGATTGGAAGTTGTCACATCAACACTAGATGGTCAAGTAGATAATGATAGGATGCCAGAATTCCAAAAGGGTTGGGAGTCATTGTTGGGGGTGTCAAAGAATTTGTTTCCCCCATAGGCACATGGCATTGAGCCAGCATACCTCATAATTCCTTCCCTTCCATCCCCTTCTCTATTTTCCACCCCTTTCTTGTAGTCAGTTCAACCAGGGGGATGTGGATGTCAGGTATTTCTGCTAGCTTTTTAACATCCAAATAGTTATTTCTCAGACACATGGTGACTTGTAAGTGTTGGTGCTGTTCTGATACTTATCCTTTGGAAATTTAAAAAGTCTTTATTTTGAGGGTGCTCAGGTGGCTCAATCGGTTAAACATCCAACTTTGGCTCAGTCATAATCTCGTGGTTCATGAGCTCAAGCCCCACACCGGGCTCTATGCTGACAGTTCAGAGCCTGGAGCTTGCTTTGGATTCTGTGTGTCTCCCTCGCTCTCTGCCCTTCCTTCGCTCATGCTCTGTCTCTCTCTCTCTGTCTCTCTCAAAAATAAATAAACATTAAAATAAATAAATAAATAAATAAATAGTCTTTGTTTTGTATTAAATATTTGACCAGAGGCCAGGGTCCAGAAGGTCAGATTCAGATGATAAACCAGTAGGTTGTAAATAGCTCCATAAAGGTCATTGAATCCAAACTGATCTAGAGTGAAGGATTAAGATAAAGGAACAGAAAGGCAAATGTAGATTCATGCAAAGAATTAACAACATAAATATTCAGGGGGATAAAGAATGGAAAGAACTTGCAGTGGTCATTGTTCTCAGGTAAAATGCCAGGTTGGTCACCTCTATTGCTACGGCTGTGACCCTACTGTACTACTTATGCCACTGTAACATCCAGAAGATGGGACTTGATGAGTCATGCACACTTCCAGAGTGTTTGGTCAGGGAAACCCTGGGAGTACTAGGATGGTGAATACTGTCAGCACCAAAAGGACAAGAGATGATCTTTCATCAGATGAGATAAAGAAAGGACATTCAGAGACACAGAATATGGAAGCAATTATCTGCCCTCCTAGGAGAGGATGCTGTAATCAAGTACAACAAGCATTTGGGTGAACTCCTGCATCTAGGCTTGGAGGGAGTTGATGCCACCTGGCAGATGGGTGGGAGAACTTTCATTAGTCCCAGGTGTTCTTCGAGGGCCACAGATCCAGAGCATTATAGTTGTTTTTTTTTTTTTTTTAATTTTTTTAAATGTTTATTTATTTTTGAGAGAGAGAGAGAGACAGAGAGAGAGAGAGAGAGTGAGAGCAGGGGAGGGAGACACACAGCAGAGAGAGGGGGAGACACAGAATCTGAAGCAGGCTCCAGGCTCTGAGCTGTCAGCACACAGCCTGACGTGAGGCTCGAACCCATGAACTGTGAGATTATGACCTGAGCTGAAATTGTACCCTTAACCGAATGAGCCACACAGGAGCCCCGGGAGCCTTTTAGCTTTAAGGCAAGAGTGGGACCAATATTTCCAGTCCATTTGTGAATGATCCCAGAGAAAGAAGCAGAGGAGAGGAAGATACCACTTTTTATCCACCCTGGAGGAGGCCCTAAAGCCTCATTAGTATCTCAACTGTTTGGTCTAAATTGAAGGGTGTAAATACAGTGTTCTTTTTAAACCTAAAGTTAAATTTGATTGATTGATGAATTAATTGATTGATCAGTGGTCACTGGGAACTTAAACATGAATATTATATGATCAAAGCCCTTAAGGAGGTTAGAGTTTAAAAGGGGAATACAAATATCTATGATACTGTGTGATAAGGGCAACAATAAAGCAAGTACAAGATATAAGGAATCTTCTGGGCTTTGCATTGGACAAAATGTCCTTGGGAGGTCCTTTCCCTGCAAGCCAGTATGGGCTCAGCTCCAACTCCAGTGATTCTAAATGAGTCTAAAGATAACAGATTATCTCACATCTGGAACCGTGCCCACTGTCTGAAATTTCCCAGTGGCCACCAATAAGGTCTGGTCCCTACAGGCCCATTAGTTATTATCTATCCTACATTGCTACTTCTGGAACAGACACCAGACATGTAGTATTAGAAACAGTACCACGGGGCTTTGTCCCAAACAATCTTTGAAATAGGCCTGTTTCCACTCTGGCTCATGCTGGGGAAGCAGCACCTTTGCTTCCTGATTTCTGTCACATGTCTTCCTGCAGTTTTGTCTCCTAAGACCAGCTGGTGGAAGAGCTCAAAGTGCAAGGAGCCAGTCATGAGGGACCTGGAGCTCAAGAAATGAGCAGTAAACACTTAGCACATCATAAACATGGATAATTTAACAAGACATACAGATAGATGGCCCCGGTGGACTTATACTGGATTAGTAGACTGCCTCTTGCTCTTAGTGGTTCTTTCCGTGCTGGTTTTTGGGGAAAAAGTATAAAAGACATTCTGTTAGGAAGATGAGAAAAAAAATGCTTCTGTTTTAGACAAAGCTTGTGAGGGTTCAAGGATCACCCATCTATTGGCCAAAATGAGTTTCAGTGGCTTAAAAATGAGAAAGATAAGTACAGGCATTTTTGCCTTCTCATTGTACTTAAAGGCAGATTTTACAAGTCTTTCTTCTCCACCTGAAAACAGGACTTGAGAAATAGTAAAAAGAGATACTGGATATGACTAGAGTTTCAGCATCCTAAAGATGAATATTGTTCTTAGAAGTAAATGCTTGGTTCCAGAAGCTTTCTGAATACCATGTAGCGCTGAAGAAACTATCACTGCTGGCTCAGACCTTGATAAGATAATAACATATATTAGATGTTTTCCCTAGTCAGACACACTTCTAAGTGTCATATATATGTGTGTGTGTGTGTGTGTGTGTGTATGTATATATATATATGTATATATATACATACACACACACACATATACACAATTTATATATGTATATATACACACTATATATTCTAATATGTGATAGATAGATAGATACAGATATACTAATTTATTCTCTTAGGACATAAGGGATTAGCAGACCTTTCAAGTCCTGGTATGTTCTAAGACAAGTTAACCCAGAAACTGTCATGGAAAAACAGATTCAGCAAAAAGGGACCAGCCAACACGTTACGCAGAAGTCCCCGTGGCTTAGTGGCAGGGATTGGACATTGTGCCCTTAGGGGAAAAACGATGAGATCAGAGCAGACTGGGAGAGATCAGGTCTGGCACTTGTGCAGCAGGCCTGGATTCAAAGATGATCTGATGGGAAGCTGGGCAGACAGTTGGGCCAAGGCATTCATCCATAGGGGCCGGCCAGAGAGGCACAGTTTGGATTGAGAATGTGGGTGCACCAGATCAAAGCAGCAGGCCTGAGGAAGGGGTGCTGGGGCCTAGAGAGAAACCTCAGCCCCTGGGATAAAGTGGCAGTTGCTTTTTATAGAGCACTGGTGTATGGGGTGCTCTGGGAGAACCCTGTGAAGGGTGTGGGGTCTCCAGCACTATTTGGGCATACCCTCCCATGGTTTGGTGACCCAGGCAGAAAAAGGGACAAAGTACAAGAATAACAACAGCAGGGAGAAGTTGTGCTAGATTTCATCCCAACACCAAAATGTAGTTACAAACAAGTAGAAGAAGATTTTTACACCCTACTCTGAGCCCTAGAAGGCTCTACTGGATTGGGATTCATTCTCCTTTACCATCAGGTCTAGGATTCTTTTTTTTTTTTTTTTTAATAAAAAAAATGTTTATTTATTTTTGAGAGAGAGAGATAGAGAACAAGCAAGGAAGGGGCAGAGAGAGGGCGACACAGAATCTGAAGTAAGCTCCAGGCTCTGAGCTGTCAGCACAGAGCCCAACACGGGGCTCAAACCCACAAACCATGAGATCGTGACCTGAGCTGAAGTTAGATGTTTAACTGCCTGAGCCACCCAGGCGCCCCAGGTCTAGGATTCTGACTGTTAATAATACTGACTTTGGGGATCTCCATTCTTAGGATTACTCAGGGTTTGTTGTTTAAATCCTACTTGGCTTGTACTAATAGGCACTAATGCCAAGCTTTTAAAATTCATAGGCTTGTCAAATAAATGGTAATACCAAGAGATCTGCTGCAAGTTACTACTTGTAACCCATGTGTAATCCATTCTTGCTTGGTGTCTTAAGGTATTCTTTAGTTCCTAATCCCTAAACCTAAATAAAGAGTTGGCAACCTTTTTCTTTTAAGACCAGTGGTAAATACTTTAGGCCTTGCTGGCAATATTCATTTCTGCCACTGTGGTGGGAATCTGTGATAGACAGTAAGACAAATAGGTATGGCTGTGTTCCAGTAAAACTTTATTGACAAAACAGGCAGCAATCAGATTTGGCATGTGGACCACCGCTGCTGATCCACGATAGAAATGAACAGACAAACAGATATATACATTTTATACTCTCCATGAGCAATTTTTAAATTCTAATTGTTTTTTTTTCCTAAAGGATGGGGGGTAGGAGGAACCATTTTACCTGTGTGTCTCTGTCATTTACCTTCTAGCTTCCATTTGTAACTCTGGAAGCGAATAGCCTCAAACCAAACTTCCTGTCTGCTTTTAAGATACAGAAGCGGCTGGAACGTGTTATTGCGGGTTTTTTATTTTAAGGACCGAGATCCTGTTTGCTACTTTTTCCTCCCATCTAGTGAAGTTCTTCATACACAGACGGCCTCTGCTAAGAGTTGAGTAGTGTCTCTTACGCGGCCACTACTCTTTCTTTCTCCCATTTCACTGGCAACAATGACCATTTAATTTGGCCTTCTTTGGCACTGCTTATCCAAATAGAGAGTTAATGTATTCAAAGATGAGGCAAATGCAGTTTCTTTCAAAATGCAGGAAAATACCAAACGCAGAACTTGAGTGAGAAACTACTAGAAGAGACTGATCCTGGCCAAAATCAAGTCCAAAGGTTAAACATGTTTGCCCTCCTTATCTAAGGAATGAAAATGCTCAGATGCAGGGCAGAACCTGATAAACACCAAATTGTCTTCAGCAATTAGCAACTTCCGTCACCTGTTATTGCTTGGCTAGTGTCTTCCCAAAAGATATAGAGAAATGCTAATTTAGCCCTTGGGGCCTGTGAATGTCACCTTATTTGGAAATAGGGTCTTTGCAGATGTAATCAAGTTAAGGTGAAGTCATTAGGGTAGATCCTAATCTAATATGACTGGTATTTTCATAAGGTGACAGAAATCTGGACACAGACACACACACAGAGGAGAATGCCACGTAAAGACAGAGATGTGCAGGGAGAAGGAGGCCACATGACAATGGAAGCAAAGATGGGAATGAGGTAGCCACAAGGCAAGAAATATCAGAGATGGCTGATAACTTTCAGGAGCCAGGGGAGAAGCATGGCACAGGCTCGCTCTCAGGCCTCCAGAACCTTGCTGGCACTTTGATTTTGGACTTCTAAGCCTCCAGAACCATGAAAGCACAAACAGCTATTGTTTTAAGTTATTCAGTCTGTGGTAATTTGTGGCAGTCCTAGGAAACTAAGATACCAACTATGGGCTGACACAGAATAATTCAAATAAATTTCATAGAGCGTTCCCCTCTCCTCTTGTTAAATGTCCTGCTCACTGTCTAGATACCTCAGTAACGGAGTCAGCTCAGTAATTCTGCCATCAGATGCACAGGCCACATTTGATTTTGATTTATCTTTCAGATAACCCGGGACTTTCAAAGTTAAATGGAAATGATCATTTTAATACTTTGCCTGATGTGGATTCAGAGCCAGGCCAAAGGCAGTTTGGCAACCTGTCAGCAACTGATAGTATGACTGAAAAACCTGATATGTCAGCTATTGTTCTACTGTATTAGCTTCTTTGGGTCCTATGAACTCATGAAATATAACAAAGCGCTGTATTGTCTAAACTCTTCTGAATATATGGCTAGCGGTCACATAACTCCTTTTGTCTTAGTCTACGCCTGTCAAAGAGGAATTCTCTGGTGTCTTTGTTTTCCTTTAGAGCTTTCCCCTCTAATTTGATCTGTACTTGATGACATGGTCATAAAGAACACCACGTACCTGGTAGAGCAGAATCGCACGTAAGCATTGTTAGAGTCAAAGGAAGGAAATTTCCCAGGCAGAAGAATTCTAAGAGCTAACGTTTATTGATTCCTGTGTGCCAAACTCTTCTTCAGATGCTTGACAGCAGATACCATTTTTATTGTTACAAGGACCCTATTGGGCAGGTGTTATTTCTCTCCTCCCTTTACAGCAAACAAACCAATTGATGGCAGTGATGAGTAGAAGTCACCAGAGGTCACGGGGCTGATGAGCACCAGGGCTAAGATTATGAACCCAGGTGGTCTGGATGCAAAGTCTTTTCCTTAACCATTACTCTGTTGGCTTTCTACCTGGGAAATACTCCCATCCTGGATCTGAACCTTGGCGTGTTTTCCTCACTGAAAAGCATTGTTTTTATGGCCTTTTCAGCTAATGGAAATTTTGGATCTATGTGTTTGCCCAAGGTTGTAGGATCATCTCTGCAGGAAGGGGATGGAATGAGCCCCTGAAGTCCAGCTCTGGAGTATTTGTGATTGTTGATGCTACAGAGGCCTCTTGATCTTTGAATGATCTGGGCCACAGGGGCACCATTTTTAAGCAGTCACATTTTCTCCAACTAGACCCACTAACCAGAAATATCACCACATTTTCAAAATGAAATGTTTTGTTTTCGTATCATGTTATTATACAATAAAATTAGTGCCAGTGATTGACTGCAGGTCTACTTACCTCCTTACACAGCACACATCTGGGATGAGACATCAGAGATCCAGGGAAGAGAGGGCCAGAGTCCAGTGCCTCTTTTGGGAGGGCTCCTATAGGCCAGCGTCTCCTACTGTTGAAGTGGTCAAGAGGGAAATGGATTAGGGAAAGGATGGGTCAGGATTGCTTCTAGGATAGGAGTTTAATCCCATCGTCCCCAAAACCCCCTGCCCACAAAAATTTTTTTATTAAAACTCTTTTGACTATTCTAAAGTGACTTTCCTAGATAACCTAATCTATTTATACACATAATTGAAAATCAATGTTATGCCCAGCTGAATCATAAAGAAAGAACAAAAGGAAAGTAAATGGAAAGTAAATAGTATGATACTTCTAGCTCAGGACCAACTATAGCAAAGTCATAATGATGTAGTCAAATGTTTGCACCCATATGTGGAATCTGCAAATGTGAGTATGTGCTGATACAGGGTGTGGTGTGAGTCACCTATCGAGAGTAGCCTTACCTCAGGAGATGAGATTTTTTCCAGTGGTGAGTAATCTAAGTAAAGTTATTAGCAAAACAGCATATAAGCTCCCCCTGATTAAAAAAAATTGTCAACAAAGCAACATATAATTTTCCCTCCAATTTAGTGGCATTGCGGGGATATTCAGCCTATATCAAAACCCAGAGAAAACACTGTGTGAATGTGGGAAATAGGCTGGGGTCCTGACTTTGTCACCTACGTGAATTAATTCAATGGTTAAGCAGGATGTGGGACTATCTAGTTGTGGGACCATCCACAGTTCCATGATATCCACCATACCCAAACTTCAACTGTTGGGACATACAACTGCCCCTTTAAATTTCCACACCTCCAGGTGCTGGATCACTCCAACTGGCAGCCACTAGGTTAGGGCTTCCTTATTTCCAAATCTCTTTTGTCCCCTTGTCCTCTCCTGTCTCTGCCTTCCTCTCTTCTCCCTTCTCTTTTCCTCTGCTGCCACTCCTGTTCATCTCCCGTGTTCCCTTGCCTTTCCCCTCCTTGCTCTGCTTTTCCCATCTCCTCCTCCTTCGCACTTTCATCAGGGAGGAGGTGGTGGCCCTCTTGTAAGAGCAGAGTTGAGGGGTTCCTGTCTCTTGTGGAGAGTATATCTCATAAGACTGCCTGCAGCTATTTTCCCAGCCCTGAACATCCTCACACTGCATTTTCTCTGTCTCTCTCTCCAAATTTCGATCTGTAATTTCAACTGTATAGGTCAGAAAAATACAGTCAGAGAAACACTGTGGTATCAGAGCCTTAACTCTTTAATATAATTTTAATATAGACTCTTAAACACCAAATAATGGCTAAAGTATACATACATTATTGCCTTTAAGTTTCATCTTATCCCCATTTTACAGATGAGGGACAGAGACACAGAAATTAAATGACAGGCCCAGCCTACAGA
This sequence comes from Panthera onca, assembly GCF_046562875.1. Lineage (NCBI taxonomy): Eukaryota > Metazoa > Chordata > Mammalia > Carnivora > Felidae > Panthera > Panthera onca. The sequence goes on from NC_138343.1 coordinate 50,860,192, forward strand.
GTTCATAAACAGCAGAGCTGGGATGTTGTGTTAACTCGGCAAGGGGTGTCATGACGGCAGTTCCTATCCCCAGAGAACTGGCTACCTAGCGCACAGGAAAAACCTGAAAACGAATAGGTGAAAATTTGACAGCTAATATTTATTGGGTATTGTCATGTGTCATTAAGTGTGTTCTACACACATTATCTTATTAATTTTTTTAAATGTTTATTTATTGATTTTGAGAGAGAGGGAGAGAGAGAGAGCATGTGGGGAGGGGCAGAGAGAGAGGGGAGAGAGAGAGTCCCAAGCAGACTCCATGCTGTCATCATGGAGCCTGACTCAGGCCTGAACTGACAAACTGTGAGATCATGACTTGAGCCTAAATCAAGAGTCAGATGCTTACTGAATGAGCCACCCAGGTGCCCCTCTTATTAATCTTTTTAATAAACCTGTAATGCCCATGATTTTGTTGTTGTTGCTGTTTGTTTGTTTTTTAGTGTCACCATGCACTTGCAGGTAAGGGACCACAGGTAGAGAGGCTGCTAGTAAGTACTTGGTCTGGGATTCAGACACAGACTGCCTGGGGAGCCTGGGTTCTCACCCACTGGTCTAAGCGCTGGGATTTCAAGAGAGGGAAATGTTTCTGGCAGCTGGGATCAGGGAGCGGCATTGCAGCTGAGCTTAGGGTTGGGGTAAATTTCCACAGGTGGAGAGGGGGAGGCATATTCCGTGCCTGGAATGGGTGGAGCCTGGGGGACAAGGAGAGGTAGTCACATAGTGCTTTCTCCTTTTACATTAAAAACTGTTTTTTAATTAAAAAAAATTTTTTTACATCTATTTATTTTTGAGAGACAGAGAGAGACAAAGCGCAAGCAGGGGAGGGGCAGAGAGAGGGAGACAGACAGGCTGTTGGCTGTCGAAGCAGGCTGCTGGCTCTGAGCTGTCAGCACAGACTGTGACATAGGGCTCGAACCCATGAACCATGAGATCATGACTTGAGCCAAAGTCAGACACTCAAACGACTGAGCCACCCAGGCACCCCTCCTTTTACATTTTAAAGGCATGCTTTGTTTGTTTGTTTTCTAAATGTTCATTTATTTTGAGAGAGAGAGAGAGAGCATGAGTTGAGGGGGACAGAGAGAGAGAGAGAGACAGACAGACAGAATCTCAAGAGGGCTATGTCTTGACAGCCCCCACTGAGGGCTCACGTTCCATGAGATCATGACCTGAGATGAAACCAAGAACCTGATGCTTAAAGGACTGACTCACCCAGACGCCCCTGTTTGTTTGTTTTTAATTCCAGTTGAATATTGAAGAGAATGAGCCTTACTATTGAACATCTGTAATTAGAACAAATACATCTTTATCTGTTCTGGGTGACTATTGAAATAGTTTGTGAGAGGGGCACCTGGGTAGCTCAGTCTTTTAAGTGTCTGACTCTTGATTTCGGCTCAGGTCATGATCTCGTAGTTTATGAGTTTGAGCCCCCCATCAGGCTCCACACTATTAGTGTGCTTGGGATTCTCTCTCTCTCTGCCCCTACCAAACTCATGTGCTCTCTCTCTTTCTTAAAATAAATAAATAAATTTAAAAGAAAAAACACTTATTTTTAAAAAATGAAATAGTTTGTGAGAAAGCACCATGGTCATTCCTGCCTGGCGCTCTGTGCACTCTGTGTACCAGGAAATGGTCTGAAGGCAAGGGCCGGAGCTCCAGTCCTCACTCTGCCTGTCAATCTTGGGCCTTCTACCTGATCCTCCCCATTCTTCCACAAGTGTGGGGTAATGACACAGGCCATGGTTATCCTGGAAAGACCCTGGAAGGCCTAAGGAGGGAACAGGGGTGCCCAGCTTCAGAGGTGAGGTGCTACGAAACTCTAAGGCATCAAACATTTTTATTAGTCTGCTTAATCTGTCCTTTTAATATGTGGTAGTAATTAACATTGGCCCTGGGCAACTCAGAACAGGAATGTTGCGACCTCAGTTAATTTGTAGAGTGCCCTGGTGTTTGCACATACATGCTCTAATTCAATCTTTACTAATTTTCCTATGAAGGAAGCAGGATGATTATGATCAACTGCCATTTTTATAAAAACTGAGACCCAAACCATTTGTTTAGCAAATGTGAGATCTGGGTATAAAATTCCAGGCTTCTGACTCGCAGTTTAGACTACTTTCCAAGGACCATAGAAGAGGCTTTCTGGGGACAACCCTTGCTAAATTTCTTGGCAAAATTCAAGACAGGCAAGAGCACAGACTTGCTAATGCTGTTTGCACATAGTACATAACCCACAGTGACACTGAATTTCTAAATCTTTTTAAAAATTCAGCTCCAAGTTTGCCCCTCTTGCTTTAACCCCTCCAGATAGAATCTGCCACTCCTGCAGCAATCCCGTGAGGCTGCCCACCTGCCCCTGTAATTACACGTACTGCATTGTACAACAATAATTCGTTTACATGTCTGTCCCCTCCACCTCTTCCCCTTGTCTCCCCACCCCCCGGGGACAGTGACACAGGGCCAGCCATCTTGGGTCTCCAGTACCAGCAGGTTGCTAGATGTAATAAATGCCCAAGAAAGATCTTTATGTTTTTCATAAAAGGAAAAACTTAATTCGACTGCATAAAATTCAGAAATATTTGAACAGTAAGGAATATCAAAAATGAAATAAAGTTAAAAAGAAATCGAAAAATAAGAAATGGCTACAAAATATCAAATCCTCTAATCTATGAATTAATAATAAAAATATTACTAAGTTCAGCTAGGGATGATGCTGCCATTTGGGGCTGTGTGTATGTGTTGTTTTAAATACCAGTCAAAACATTTTGAGGTAATACTTTTACTGATTTCTAAAAAATTTTAATGTTGATTTATTTACTTTGAAAGAGAAAGAGCATACACATATGTGAGGGAAGGGCAGAGAGAAAGAGAGAAAGAGAAAGAGAAGGAGAGAGAATCCCAAGCAGGCTCCACACCACCAACACAGAGCCCAGCTCGGGGATCAAACTCTCAAACCGTGAGATCATGACCTGAGCTGAAATCAAGAGTCAGATGCTTAACCGACTGAGCCACCCAGGTGCCCGGGGACTTTTACTGATTTCTAGTAGCAGCTCAGAGGGCATAGAAATGGTCTTTACTCTTCTAAATGTCTCCATTTGGTCATGTCAAGGTTCAATGATAATTTAAGTAATAATGGACCTTTCTCTTGAAGCAAAATGCAATATATCATCTATATTCTATAGGGTCTACTGAAGTGGAAACGACGTACCTACAAGAATTACAGAACAATCATCTATATTAGAAAAACACTACCTTAGGAATTATCATTCTATCAGACCTTACTAACAGCACATGTTTCATCAATTAAGTAATAGTAGTTGAACTAAAAAGAGATGTATCAAAATGACTTCTAAAGTCTTTATTTTTTTAATGTTTATTTATTTTTGAGAGAGAGAAGAGCATGAGCAGGGTGGAGGCAGAGATAGAGGGAGAGAGAGGGTACGAAGTAGGCTCTGTGGCACAGCGCAGAGTCCTATGTGGGGCTCAAACTCACGAAATGTGAGATCATGACCTGAACTGAAGTCAGACGCTTAACCAACCGAGCCACCCAGGTGTCCCTCAAAATGACTTTTAAAGAGAGAGGATGCAGGAAAATCACTCGGTTGTTGTGGATACACAGAGACTGGGGGCTTTGAAAGTTGAATCAGACCAGCATGTGACCCTGGATTCCAGAGACATCAAAGCTTAACCCTCCCTTTCCCCTGGGGACCTGATGACCCAGGGGATGCCCCAATTCTCTTGGGCCTGTGCCCAGGGCTGTTTGTTGAATAATAGGGGCTTTAGTTTTCTACTGTTGCTGGACAAATCACCCCAACTCAGTGCCTTAAAGCAACACACATTTATTGCCTTTTATTCTGCAGGTTGCAAGTGTGGGTTAGCTTGCTGGTTTCTCAGCTCCAGGTTTCACAGGCTGTCATCAAGGTGTCGACAGGACACATTCTTCTGGAGAGGCTCATTCCACGCTCATTCTGGTTGTTATTGGCAAAATCCAGTGCTTTGCAGCTGTAGGACTAAGGTCCTCATCTCCTCGCTAACTGACAGCTGGGGGCTGGCTGTAGCTTCTAGAGGCTTCTCTTCAATCTCTGCACGCGGACACCTATGCCTCAGTGGCAGCAATAGTGCAGTCAATCCTTCTCACACTTGGAAGCTCCTTTCTCTGCTGCTGCATCTCTGACTCCAGCTGGAAGTGGAGTCTCATGTTAAGGTCTCAAGCGATTAGATTGGATCCAGTTGGTTAATCCAGGCTTGTCTCCTCACCTCATGAGTCATAGCCTTAATTACATCTGTAAAGCCCCTTTCGCCATGGAACAGAACATACGTACAGGATCCAGACATTTGCGTGTGGGTGTGGACATTAACCAGCCCCGCATAAGACCCCGTGGGAAAACTAGAATTTAAACTGTGCTTCAGCCAACTTTTGGGTGTTTAGCCATTTCCTGGTCCTGGCTTGTTGAGCTTTCTCTCAGTTGGCAACCAACCTTCTTGAGCTTCTTTTCCCATAGGAGATAATCAGTCCAGCTTGCAAAGAAGGAAGCTGTGCACTGCCATTCTTCCCCCAGGTCTCCAGCCATCTTCTGGGTGGGAGCTGTGTTTCCAGTTTATAGTGCTGATGCTTTCCTACATTTTAACAAGTTTTTTTTTCTCAACTTCTAAGGTAAATTACCTCCCCGACTGGTTTTCTGCAAAGTTTCATAATATGTTCTTGACACAGTTCAGGCAGTATTTGATGTTTCAATGGAAGCTCTTAAATCTCCCCATCAGGCTGTGAATTTTCAGCCACTAAAGATGGTTGTTTGGATTAGAAACTTTTTGTGACCTGTAAGCTCTTCATTTGATTTTATTCAAAAAACTTTTTTTAATTTTATAGTTTTTTTAATTAAAATTTTTTTTAAGTATTTATTTTTTGAGAGAGACAGAGACAGTGCAAGTGGGGGAGGGGCAGAGAGAGCAAGTGCTGCACTGTCAGCATAGAGCCCGATGCAGGGCTTGAACCCATGAAACCTTGAGATCATGACCTGAGCTGAAACCAAGAGTCAGACACTTAACAGACTGAGCCACCTAGGCACCCCAATATTATTTTAAAAACTTTTAAAATTCCTTGTTTCTTTCCTTGAAATCTTCTAAGGAAACATTTAAGTTAGCGGCATCAATGAGTTTCTTCAAATTGACTTGTGGCTGACCATTTAGGCAGCCATGTCCAGTTCTCTTTTTTCTACAAGCTGCCATCATCCACGTGGCCATCTCTAAATGGAGCAGGCGAGTGGATCATCTCCAGCACGGTTTCAGTCGGAGATTTCAATGGGCCCCCTTTATCCTGTATGGCCTGTTTTATTCATGTGGCTTAAATTTTCAAGTATTTCTCCCCCTACTTTTCATCTATCATATCACCTCTTGGGATGAGCGTTTTCATCCAAGCCACCCATTATTTTCCTCAGAAGTTGTTCTACATTCTTCTGAGATTCCTTTAAGACATTTTTTTAAATGTTTATTTATTTTTGAGAGAGAGAAGGCGAGAGAGGTGGGGCCGGGGAGAGGATCCAAAGTGGGTGCCATGCTGACAGTGGACAGCCGAATGCTGGGCTTGAACTTATGAACTCCGAGATCATGACCTGAAGTCAGATGCTTAACCGACCAAGCCACCAGGGCGCCCCACCTTTAAAGACACTTTTGATGTAGGGACAGGAGCCAAGATGGCAAAACAGCATGGAAGTTTTTTTTGTGTCTCGCATCCATGAAATACAGCCAGGTCAACACTAAACCATGCTGCACACCTAGAAAACTGATTTGAGGATTAACACAACAATCTGCACAACCTGAACCACAGAACTCAGCAGGTACGTGGTACAGAGAGGTGAACTGGGGGAGACAGAAGCCACAGAGGGCAGGGAACTGTTTTTGCTTGCAGGGAGAGGACAGAGATGGGAGGAGAGTACGGGAAAAGCACCACACCCCAAAAGCAGCTGGAGAGAAAGTGGAGAAGTGGAAACAGCTGCAGGGAATGAACAAAACAGGGAGAAAGGAGAAAGGAGAGGGTTTAAATTCCATTAAGACTCTATAAACAGGGGAGTGCAGAGTCTGAGGCTCTGCAGCTCGGTACCTGGTGGTGCTCTGGTGGGAAGGGCGAATCCCCAGGAGCAGAGAGCAAGGTCCTCAGGTCCTTGGGCCACATGTGGAGAGGTGGTTCCCTTGCTGGGAGCTGCAGAGTCTGTGTGGCCCCCCACCCCCAAAAGGAAAAGGCCCCAGTGGACCTGGGAGAACAACCACATCCACTAGTGCTGGAACAAGGTCGTTGAGGGTGAAGCCTGGAGCCAGGTGTGTGTTGTGATTTGCCATAATCCCTGAAATGTTGCTGCTGCACGATGGCGTGAACTTTTTCTGGGGCAGGCTGGCACTCAGCTGCAGTCTCTGGGTACCGGCAGCAGCACAGTCATGCAAATGTTCCTGGGTGCGGCCGGCACCCAGCCATTGCTCAGTGAGACGATTCCCCAGAAGGTCTGAGCTGGTCAAAGCCGCAGTCCTTCACAAGCGAGGGGCTGGGAAACACAGCCGCATCTGAGACAAAACTCGGGAGGGAGGTGCTACCTGGGGCTTGGTCACGGACAGCGTCAAAGCGGGAAGTGGGAGGAAGCCAAAGACAAAGGACAGGTGCGCGATTGCTAATCCGTGAGCAGAGTTCCAATACTAGAGACTGGGTAGCTGGGTAACACCATTTTCAACCCTGCGGCCTGTGCACATACACACCTACAAGCACCACAACCATCCACCCCAGTAAGCTAAGCAGCGCCATCTAGTGGAGAATTGAGCCATTACACTAAGCCCCGCCCAACTGGGCCAACCTTGCTCTTCAGGAACACAAGTCTCTCTGCCTGCTTAGTTTATGGACAATAAAGAGCTTCATAGTTTGACTTCTAGGGGAAAATTAAGTAATTTCAATCGTATTTCAGTCTGTTCACTGGTCCATCTATTCAATTTTCTTTTTCTCATAAAGAGAAAAAAATTTTTATTTTCAATTTTTATCAAAAACATTTCTCTTTAATGTTTTCTACTATATTTTTTAGTTTTGTGTAAATTTTTTCAGACTCTACTTCCATCATTTCATTTCATTCTATTTCAGTATATTCATTTTTTCAAATTTTCAAATGATTTCCTTTTTAAAATTTTTCTTCCCCCCTTTTTTTTCTAATCTATGAAGCCCCATTCAACAACTAGATGGAAACATACCTAGGACCTAGCATCATGTATTTGATTTGTGTGTGTGTGTGTGTGTGTGTGTGTGTGTATGTGTGTGTTGTTTTTAATTTTTTAATTTTAATTTTTTTAATTTTAATTTTTCTAATTTTAATTTTTTTACCTCATTAATTCCTTTTCTCCTTCAAAATGATGAAACAAAGGAATTCACCCCAAAATAAAGACCAGGAAGAAATGAAAGCCAGGAACTTAACCAACACATATACAAGCAAAATGTCTGAACCAGAATTTAGAATCATGACAATAAGAATACTAGCTAGAGTCAAAAATAGATTAGAATCCTTTTCTGTGGAGATAAAAGAAGTAAAAGCTAGTCAGGATGAAATAAAAAGTGCTATAACTGAGCTGCAATCTCGAATGGATGCCATGGCAGCAAAGATGGATGAGGCAGAGCAGAAAATCAGAGATATAGAGGACAAACTTATGGAGAATAATGAAGCAGAAAAAAAGAGGGAGACTAAGGCAAAAGAGCACGATTTAAGAATTAGAGAAATCAGTGATTCATTAAAAAGGAACACCATTAGAATCTTAGGGGTCCCAGAAAGTGAAGAGAGAAAAAAGGGTAGAAGGGTTATGTGAGCAAATCATAGCGGAAAACTTTCCTAACCTGGGGAAAGACAAAGACATCAAAATACAGGAAGCACAGAGGACTCCCATTATATTCAACAAAAATCAACCATCAACAAGGCATATCATCGTCAAATTCACAAAATACTCAGGCAAGGAGAGAATCATGAACAGCAAGGGAAAAAAAGTCCTTAACCTACAAGGGAAGACAGATCAGGTTTGCAGCAGACCTATCCACAGAAACTTGGCAGGCCAGAAAGGAGTGGTGGGATATATTCAGTGTACTGAATCGGAAAGATATGCAGCCAAGACTTCTTTACCCAGCAAGGCTGCCATTCAAAATAGAAGGAGAGATAAAAAGTTTCCCAGAAAAACAAAAATTAAAGGAGTTCACGACCACTAAACCAGTCCTGCAAGAAATTTTAAGGGGGACTCTTTGAGGGGAGAAAAGATGAAAAAGAAAGAAAGAAAGAAAGAAAGTCCAAAAGCAACAAAGATTAGAAAGTACCAGAGAACACCACCAGAAACTCCATCTCTACAAGCAACATAATGTCAATAAATTCATATCTTTCAGTACTCACTCTAAACGTCAATGGACTAAATGCTCCAATCAAAAGACACAGGGTAACAGAATGGGTAAGAAAACAAGATCCATCTCTATGTTGTTTACAAGAGACCCACTTTAGACCTAAAGACACATTCAGATTGAAAGTAAGGGGATGCAGAACCATCTATCACACTAATGGTCGACAAAAGAAAGCCGGAGTAGCCATACTTTTATCAGACAATCTAGACTTCAAAATAAAGACTGTACCAAGAGATGAATAAGGGCATTATATCATAATTAAGGGGTCTATCTCCCAAGAAGACCTAACAATTGTAAACATTTATGCTCCAAATGTGGAAGAACCCAAATACATAAATCAGGAAAAAACTGAGAGTTTCCTCCTAAGGTGAGGAACAAGACAGGGATGTCCACTCTAACCACTGTTACTCAACATAGTATTGGAAGTCTTAGCTTCAGCAATCAGACAACATAAAGAAATAAAAGGCATCCAAATCGTCCAGGAGGAGGTCAAACTTTCACTTTGCAGATGACATGATGCTCTATATGGAAAACCCAAAAGATTCCACTAAAAAACTGCCAGAACTGATCCATGAATTCAGCAAAGTCGCAGGATATAAAATCAATGCACAGAAATCAGTTGCATTCCTATATACCAACAATGAAGCAACAGAAAGAGAAATCAAGGAATCGATCCCATTTACAATTGCACCAAACACCATAAAATACTTAGGAATAAATCTAATCAAAGAGGTGAAAAATCTATACATTGAAAATTATAGAAAACTTATGAAAGAAATTGAAGAAGACATATAAAAATGGAAAAAGATTCCATGCTCCTGGATAGGAAGAACAAATATTGTTAAAATGTCACTACTACCCAAAACAATCTACATATTCAATGCAATCCCTATCAAAATAACACCAGCATTCTTCACATAGCTAGAACAAACAATCCTAAAATTTGGATAGAACCACAAAAGACCCCAAATAGCCAAAGCAATATTGAAAAAGAAAACCAAAGCTGGGGGCATCACAGTCCCAGACTTCAAGTGGTATTACAAAGCTGTAATCATCAAGACAATATGGTACTGGCACAAAAACAGACACTCAGATCAATGGAACAGAATAGAGAACCCAGAAATGGACCCACAAACATATCGCCAACTAATCTTTGACTAAGCAGGAATGAATATCCAATGGAATAAAGACAGTCTCTTCAGCAAGTGGTGCTGCTGGGAAAACTGGACAGTGACATGCAGAAAAATGAACGTGGACCACTTTCTTAACACCATACACAAAAATAACCTCAAAATGGATGAAAGACCTAAAAAAGCCATCAAAATTCTCGAGGAGAAAGCAGGCAAAAACTTCTTTTGACCTCAGCCACAGCAACTTCTTACTCAACAAGTCTTCAGAGACAAGGGAAACCAAAGCAAAAAGGAACTACTGGGACCTCATCAAAATAAAAACTTTCTGCACAGCGAAGGAAACAATCAGCAAAACTAAATGATGGGAATGGGAGAAGATGGAATGGGAGAAGATATTTGCAAAGGACATACCAGATAAAGGGTAGTATCCAAAATCTATAGAAAACTTATCCAACTCAACACCCAAAAAACAAATAATCCAGTAAAGAAATGGGCAAAAGACATGAATAGACACGTCTCCAAAGAAGACATCCAGATGGCCAACTGACACATGAAAAAGTGCTCAACATCACTCATCATCAGGGAAATACAAATCAAAACCACAATGAGATACCACCTCACACCTGTCTGAACGGCTAAAATGAACAACTCAGGCAACAACAGATGTTGGTGAGGATGTGGAGAAAGAGGATCTCTTTTGCACTGCTGGTGGGAATGCAAACTGGTGCAATAACTCTGGAAAGCAGCATGGAGGTTCCTCAAAAAATTAAAAACAGAACTTCCCTATGACCCAGCAATTGCACTAATAGGTATTTACCAAGGGATACAGGTATGCTGTTTGAAGGGGCACATGCACCCCAATGTTTATAACAGCACTATCGATAGTAGCCAAAGTATGGAAAGAGCCCAAATGTCCACCGATGGATGAATGGATAAAGAAGATATGGTATATATATATATATATATATATATATATATATATATATACACACACACACACACACAATGGAGTATTATTTGGCAATCAAAAAGAATGAAATCTTGCCATTTGCAACTATGTGGTTGGAACTGGAGGGTATTATGCTAAGCAAAATTAGACAGAGAAAGTCAAATATATGACTTCCCTCATATGAGGACTTTAAGACACAGAACAGATGAATACAAGGGAAGGGAAGCAAAAATATAAAAACAGGGAGGGGGACAAAACATAAGAGACTCAAATATGGAGAACAAACAGAGAGTTACTGGAGGGGATGTGGGAGGGGGGATGGGCTAAATGGGTAAGGGGCATTAAGGAATCTACTCCTGAAATCATTGTTGCACTATATGCTAACTTGGATGTAAATTAAAAAAATAAAATAAAATAAAATCCGTAAAAATAAAATAAATAAAATAAAATGAGCTTGCTTTTCCCCAGCACACAAACACACACAAAAGTAAATAAAGTGGAAATTTGTACTACCTAACCTTCAGTTGTTACCTGTATTTCCCAAGACTATTATCCACATCCTCTGTGGATCAACATGGATCAATTGCACTTCCTAAAATCTTTTTATTTCTCAAATTTTAGGGCCTGGGTAATTGTTGTAATTTAATGGGAAATATTCTATGCAAGCCATATCCTTGTATTAGAAACGCTTGACTGCTCTTGCTGTGAGATTTTCCTAACCTCTTTAAATGGGTCGTATTTGTAAATTTCAACATGGCTTTTACCTTGGTCCTTTTCTCCTTTACCTAAAGAACAAATACATCTTACCATTGATGGTTTAAAAAAAAATAAAGGCATATTTTGATGTGAGTTACTAGGGACTGGAGGGATTTTGAATCATCTGCAAGTGACCATGTGTCTGTCCTTGAAGGCGAGTCTTTATTATTCCATGAAATGAAATGAAAGTTTGGGTGTCTCGCTTTTAAGGTTTTTTTTTTAAGTTTATTTATTTTGAGAGAGAAAGAGAGCAAGAGCGGGGAGGGGGAGGGGGAGGGGGAGAGAGAGAGAGAATCCCAAGCCCCATGTGGGGCTTGAACTTATAAATCATGAGATCATGACCTGGGGCGAAGTCAAGAGTCGGACGCTTTACCAACTGAGCCACCCAGGTGCCCCATAGGTGTCTCGCTTTTCTATGATCTGTCAGGAAGGCCTGCTGTATCCTCTAGAGAAGAGATGAACTTGCTCAGCTTTCAGTCAAGGGCTGCCGAATATGGTGCTTGGCCCATCGGAGGACTCACCTCCACTGGTGGTGACTTGAGTCCTTCTTGGTCTTGTGAGCAGACCAGTCTTCTCCCTGACTTTGCCATATTCTTCCACCCTGGGGCAGATGATCTTTTGCCTAGTTCTTTTCCCCCTCTTTAAAGAACATGGGCTCTTTACTATAAAGAGCCAATGCCAAAACCATGAGAAAACCCAGAGAGAACTGGGCATTGTCTCGAGTGTTCCGACAAGCCTGGCAGAGCACAACACAGCTGCTCAGGACTGCCGGAAAGTCATTGTTGTGGCAGTCAGCAGGCCCTCCATCGCTCCAAAGGGTCCCACAGTGCCACCTCTGGTTGCTAGTATCCTCTGAGCCACATGACTGGCACAGGCCCCTGCAAAGTGTGCCACCTCTGACCCAAACAACTGCCTCAATCCAGGACAGACCATTAGTGGGACTGGGAGAGGGGGAGGCCAGGGTTCGTAACTTTGCTCTGCCCAAGCAGAGAGTAAGTGCACAAAAAAATTATTTGTATGGTGCACTGAGGAGGCTATGGAAAAGGCTGATGCAGCCAGAGAAGACCAGCCTGTGAGCACTGGCCTCTCTAGGCTCCACCTGCAAACCTACAGCAAAATCCCTACAGCAAACCTAGGAGGCATCACAGCCATGCTGTGCGGGAACCCAGGCTGTGTGTGTCAGGGCATAATGGTGGCACCCACTGCAGCAGAGGACTCACATCCCCCCAGCCCTGGGTGATGCTCACTCTTCTGATTTAAAGTTTCCTTCTGCAGCCCAGAACCCTGATCTGCCTACAGACATCACAGGGAGTTACCACCCCTGAAGGCTTCCTCTCTCTTCTGTGTTTGGTCAGTGCAGGCTGGGGGTGGGGGTGGGGGTGGCCGCAGAGGACAGAGGGCTTCACCAAAGGTACTAGCTTACAGAGCTGGATTTCAACTGGAAGAATTCAGGAGGAATCAAGGTGGGACTGAGACGGACAATGTCTTAGTATTTTGGGGATTTTCGATGGAGCCAATTTGTCCCCATTCAATGCAAGCATTCCACAGGGAGACTCCCTTCCAATGGCCTTCTCACTTCCAGCGCATGGCTCCCAAGGTTGCCCAGGGTCAGTCTCCCGTCTCTCACATCACTTTCAGAAGTGTGCTTCCGCGTTGTGTCTCTGAAGGACAGGTAGATCTCCCTCTCAGCGGAATTTGCAACGTTTTATCTTTTTATTTATTTATTTTTTTAATGTTTTATTTAATTTTGAGAGAGCATGAGCAGGGGGAGGGCAGAGAGGGGGGCGGGGGCAGAGGATCCAAAGCAGGCTCCGTGCTCAGGCCTAGAGCCTTACTGTTCATTGTTCAGGACTCTGCCTTGTCCTCTGTATCTTTAAACTTGAAAGACAGAACCACTGATGGAGGCTGCTCTGGGGTTCTGAAAGGTGCCGGGGTTTGGGCTGCAGGGACCCTGCTCCCAGGAGTCCCTCTATTTATCTCTCATTGCTGAATCAGAAGAAGTCCTCTGGGCATCAATGGGTAGGCTCCAAACTTCTCAGGTTCCTACATGTGACCACGAACACAGCTGCCCTCAAGAAGTATTTACAGAACTGAACGTTACCTATGAACTCATTTAGCTGTCATGTAAAGTAAGGTGTTGGAGTCAGAACGGCTGTAAATCTCAGGATGCAAGCATGTAGTGACATGATAAGATATAAATACAGATATGTCTCTGTCTCTCTTTATCTCCCTATCTTTGTCTCTTAGTCTGCTTGGGCTGAGACCGCCATAATAAAATACCATAGACCAGGTGGCTTAAACAACTCTTTATTTCTCACAGTTCCGGAGGCTGAAAATCTGAAATAAGGGTACCAGTGTGGTTGGATTCTGGGCGAAGGCCCTCTTCCTGGTTTACAGATGGCCGTCTTCTAATTTGTATCCTCACGTGGCAGAGAGAGCTGACTCTTCAGACTCTTCTCTGGGGACACTGATCCCATCATGGGACTCCACCCTCATGACCTAAGTACCTCCCAAAGGCCCCACCTCCAAATGTCATCATATATGGTTTCAACATATAAATTTCAGGGGACACATTCAGTCTGTAACAGTATAACTATACATATATATATATATATATACACATATATATATATATATATACATACATATACATATACATACATGCACACTCACACACACACATATGTATATATATTTATAATAGGATTAGTTTCAGCCCTTAGCTGGTGTTTAGTGCTTACTAAATATACATATATATGCACATCATTTGATAGACTGTATATAAATATGGATATATACATAAATACCAATATATGTATTCCATCAAATGTATGTATGTATATACATAACTATATTGAATAAACAGTTTAAATATGGACACTAAATATTTATTACTAAATAAATACACTAAATAAACACTTACCAGCTAAATGCTGAAACTAGTCCTAATTTGCTTTTAAAGATTTGGCAATTATAGAGAGAAAGCAATGAGATTTTAGAAAGTTTAATGGGAAAATAACTATATAAATATTATCAATCTTTTGAGATTTTTTTTTTTTACAAATGTTTCTTTCTTTTTTTAATGTTTATTTATTTTTGAGAGAGAGAGAGAGAGAGAGCACAAGTAGGGGAGGGGCAGAGAGAGAGGGAGACACAGAATCCAAAGCAGCTCCAGGCTCTGAGCTGTCAACACAGAGGAGGACCTGGGGCTTGAACCCACGAGCTGTGAGATCGTGACCTGAGCTGAAGTCGGACGCTTAACCGACTGAGCCACCCAGGTGCCCCTGACAGATTTTTTTAAAAACAGAAATGTACAGTAAAGGTTTGGCTGGATAATTCCTTCCACCTGTACTGTTTCTTGACAATGTAACTCTTGGCTGCCATTCGTTTAGAGAAGACCTATTTTCGTGGTCTTGTACAGTACTTGTGCTCACCTCTTCCGGGGTAAGGGAAAGCGATTTGAATATCCTAGACACACAGTAAGTATTTACTGATTGAATAAGTGAATATCATTAGAATAGGAATCTGGCAAGCAGTCAGTCATGATGATTTTATCATTTCATTCATTCATTCATCCATTCACTCAACAAAAAATACTGATACCCTGGCTGTACACCAAGAATTGTTCTAGACACTAGAGGTACAGCAGTGAACGGGGGAGACAGTGTTCTCACTTTGAAGGAACGTATTCTGAAAGGGGTGGCGGAATGTACATAAACCGGCAAGGAAATATCCAGGAGCTGCAGGGCTGTGACGTGTTGTGTGTGAGAGGTGGAGGCAGAGAGGGGGGCTCGCCCAGCAGAAGCAGTAGTTGCAGAGAGTTGCAGCAGTGTCCAGAGTGCAGTGCAGAAGCCCGGAAGGACAGGAAAGAGATGCCCCAACCACTCTCTTCTGCCCTCTACCTCCTCCTGATGCCTCATTGGGTAAATACAACCTATGGAACAAAGAGTCTGAGTCCGGAGGATGTAGTCCCTGGGGGTCAGCCTCTGAGAGCACAGAGCAGGACAAAGACAGACAGAGCAGGATCAGGGGTATGGGGTTGGGAAATAAAAGAATACTGTCCAAGTGTAGTCAATTAGAAAACTTTTACTTCTCCTTCTTTCCCTTCTTCTGCTTCTCTTTCTTTTTGGGAGAAGGAGAGAGAGAATCTTAAGCAGGCTCTACATTCGCTTAGCGCAGAGCCCGATGCGGGGCTTGATCTCATGACCCTGGGATCCCACAACCTGAGCTGAAATCAAGAGTTAGACACTTGACCAACTCAGCCACCAAGGCACTCAAACTTCCACCCCTTCTAAAAGGCTCTGTGAGGCCAGGCTCTAAGTTAGGTTTATCTTTCTCTTCTGCACAGGACCTCAGGAGCACGAAAGTTGGCAATAAGTAAATGCCTGTTAATTTGATTGTACTTTGTAGGGTCGCCTCTGCCCAAATGAGTATGCATCAGGTAGCAGTGTCCCATGGGAATTCTGTTTCTTCACTTTCCCTGGGGGAAACCTAGCACCTTTTCACGATGGTGTTCCAACAGTGTTCTTGGTACATGGTTATGTTCAATGAATATTTGCTAAACAAGGAAAGGATTCTTTCTGCATACAGAATTTCCTTTGTTACCCACATGCAAAATTGTGATAGAATAAAACACTTCTTGGGGGCACCTGGGTGGCTCAGTCGGTTAAGTGTCAGCCTTCGGCTCAGATCGCACAGTTCATGAGTTTGAGCCCCGCATCGGGCTCTGTGCTGACAGCGGAGGGCCTGGAGTCTGCTTTGGATTCTGTGTCTCCCTCTCTCTCTCTTTGTCCTTCCCCTCCTTGTGCTCTCTCTCTCTCTCAAAAGTAAATAAATAAACCTTAAAAAAATAAGAATAAAACAATTCTCAGCTTGGAGCTCTACACTAAATGGAAAGGTTGCATAAAGGTTAGGGAAGAAGACTTGGGGGTCAGATTATAGCCATTTCATTTTCTTTCTCCCTTTCTCATTAAGGAATCCTCTCTTCTTGTGGTTATTAAGAATAGATCCATGTATTTCCTCTTTTAGACTCTACATAATGTGTTCTATTCTCTCCAAACAATCATGCATTGGGAACTTCCTTGTATGACTGGAGTAAGAGGAATTTAATCACAGATGTATGATTTCTAGTCAATATTGTTTTAGAAGAGGTAAAATCAAGAAGAATTTAGAGTATTCTAGAAGTAGAGGGGCAGGGAGACCCAAAGAGGGAGGGATGAGGGGGTGATTCTGGTATTGGATGGGTTTCCTTGATGATTTGGGGGAGCCAGATTTATACCAATTCTCAAGGCTTACAGAATACATGTAATGTATGCTGTAGACCTATCAGGACCCTGAATTGAGAAAAGGCTGCAAGAGTCATCTGGACTTGTTCTTCAGAAAGAAAAAGGCAAGATACAATAGAGGAGCTGAGTGCAAGTCTTATGAGGCAGGAAAGGGAAAGAGGAGAACCCGCTGTGCTGTGACCACATCCAGAAGTTGAGGGGAGGCAGTTTGCCTGGGAAGCTCCTTGCTCCCCACCTGGACAACCAGGGAGGAAGATGAGAGCAGTGGTTTCCAAAATGTAATCATTCAATGTGCAGAGACAACGCTGTATGAAATCCTTTCTTCTTCCTCTTGGGCTCACATGAAGACTGTTTCTCCAGCTCCCTTGTATCTAGGTACAGCCATATGCTTAGTTCTGGCCAAAGTGATGTAGGTGGAATTGACATAGGTTACTTCCATACCTGGCCCACCAAAAACAGATCCTGCTCAGTTTCCCCCGCTAATTGTTGGTAGTGATGTCTCCAAGATGGAAAAGGAATTTCTGAATGCAGAGTCTATAGTGATAACCTAAATGTGAGCACAAAGCAAAAACAGCTAGATAAAAAGATGTAAGTCCTCCATTCATATCACTGGACACTTCCCTCCTGTGGGTACATGTTGCAACAGTGGGGATGGAGGTAAGGTAAAGAGAAATGTTTGTCACTATAATCAAGGTCTCACTTCTTCCATTTTGATATATCACCCTTATCTGCACTAGATGAATCGTAATTTTAAGAGGTCTTCTTTTTTGAAAGTTGCAGTCACTTCCATAGCTGTGACTGAATATCAAGGCAAAATCTGAATAGTAATTTCTCCAGGATGAGCCAGACTGACTTTAAAAGGTGCTTTTCTGAAAGGGATAAGGAAAGAAGACATATAGGATCTTTAGGCTAACCAGAGACTACTGTATTTGTCAAAAGGTTGGGGAAAAGGGCCTCCCCCTCACCACTCTTTAAGGAGCATGTCTGGTCTGAAACTGGGTGGAAGATTGGCATTGGCATAAGGAATAATGCGTCCTACACCTACATTCATAGACCATCTTGTGAATGTAGCTAGAAAGGAAAAGAAGGGCCAAGAAGAGTATTTCTAGAGGGTGTGGGTTGGATTCCTTCAAGTCCCTTTCCTGAAATGGACTTCCTAATCCACTTCCCCTGCAACCCCGGTGAGGGGAAAGCCTAGAGGTAGTTTTGAATATCTTTCGGTCTCTAGTCTATCAAATTTGCAAACGCAGTGTGTGCAATATGGTTATTCCTTTGATACATACTGGAGTGCCTTAGATGTAATTAGTGTCTTTAAATAATTTCACGTGTGCTAAGAATTGGATAAACAGACTAGTATGTGGACATGGGAGGGAGTGCAGACCGGTGGGGAAGCTTGGAGTTATAAATGTGGGAGTTCAAAGAAAAGTCAAGGAAGCTCTGGGGCACCTGCCAGTGTGCTCAGAACTGGGAATGTGGCACCAGGCTGTTTCCGTTTGGGGGCCGTTCTAGTCTCTTTTCATGGTGGCAAAGCTTGGAGAAGTTTAAGAAAAAGTAATCGCTGTCATTTAGAATTTTCTAGAAATGACTAATGGCCTCAACTGAGTGTTATTCTTTAACTACTAAACCAGATCAAAGACTGGGCATCTTATGTTGGTTATATTTCATTTGCTCATTTGGAAGGTGAGGTGGAAGAGTAAGGCTGTGAGGGTTTGTTGGCACAACAATACAGTTTCATTTCCTAACATGTAGTTTCGATGCAAATGATGATGAACCAGAGTCCATGCCAGGTTGGCTGTGGTCAGAGTGGGAACGAAACTAGAAACCACCACACTTCATCTATGACTTGTAAGTAGTCAGGGCTGAGACAGACCAAATGTAGGCTTTTGTCTGAGCTACAAAGCAAATCACTCTCGATGTATAAAAATACATTTTTCCTTTAGCAGTCCTCAAGCAGCTGAAACAGCTCTTCAATCTCATTTCGTTTTCTTGTTGTGTTTTGCTGAAGTGAGTCACCATGAAAACTAACTAGAGGAAGAAACCACACACCCCAGTTATCACGCAAAGGACACTACAAAACTGTCCACGTGGATCACTGACTGAGCTCTTACTGAATGCAGCTTTATTGGTAGTGATGAGGTTACAGACACCACATACATTTTAGTTTGTTGTTCCTTATATGGTACCAGAATGTTTTAAGCAAAGAATTTTTTTTTTTTTTTTTTTGCCAGAATTTGCTGACTAGATACAAAGTTGTTTTAAAAGGAGTATCCAAGACAAGCATTTCATCTCAAATTCTCTGGGAAGGAAATTTAAATGGTTTTTACCTTCTGAATGTGCTGGAGGGTAAATCTTTAATATTTTAGATTCTTTAGTTCTCATAATTACCATGGGAGGAGCATTGAGGAAATTTTGCTACAGTTTTTACTGATATGAAGAGACATACTGAAAAATAATTCCTTATAATTCTGCCTTGTGCTAGAAGACATATTCATCCGTGGCTGGGATGGGGATATAGCTCATTCAGAGAACATTCATTCAGAAAAGAATTCAGAAGAATCATTCAGAGAAGATTACATAAACTTATTGCTTTGTAACTCAGGGAAAAAATTAAATGAAGTGATTTTAGTTTCTTTTATCTAGTGTCTTGGATAAATTCTGAAGGCATTTGGCCGAGATAACCAGCAAAGAATTGACCTTTTAACACTTACATATTTCCAGGGAAGCCTCTAGTTACATGCATATTTGTAAAATACACTTACTATAATTGCTGTGATGCCTTAACCATAGAACCATTCAGTACATTTTCACTTCCTTCTTGCCTCAATTACACCTCCTCACTTGTAACACCTTGCTACCGTCTAATTACTGTTTAGAATTATATTAATCTGTACCATCACTGACCTTCTATTCATAACCAGTCTTACAACAGAGAAAGTAAACACAAAACTCATTCAATGACACCGAAAGCAACTGGAGCATCAGGGACGACAGTGGCACGCTAACAACGGACAGACCACATGACAGTCTTGTTTCCTTGAGACTCGCACATCAGGTCTCTGGCCCATTCAGAAAAAGAAAGCTTCTTATTTCAGCTACTGGGTAACTTGCTATTGCTCTGATAGGCAGAACTGATGCTTTTATTTAGTCACAGGATGTTGGCATTACAAAAATAACACGTCCTTTTCTTTGAGAAAAATAAAAGGAGGTATAGGGTTGGATCCTGAGACCAGAAGTGTAATTGAATGCTTTAAACACATGGAAAATGAAGTGCTTTTCCAGTTGGGAAACATGGAGAAACCATCGCGGTTCTAGGGGCAACTGCTTCAATGGCAGTGTTAAAGAGTACGTTTCGCTCGTGCGCAAAAAGTGACGCGCATTAGTTTGATTCTACATACTTTCGTGTCTTTCAGTTGTCAGTGAGGGATGTTTCAGGACACAGCACTTTCACCAACACTTAATGTTCCATGCTCCCTACCAATTTCTTATGTCAGAAATTCCAGGATCCGAAATTCATATTGGTCTTTATTTATGGACCTAACTGTTGAAACAGAAGGGAGAGCAGCAACGTCCCCAGGAACCTGGTACGCCCAGACACGTGGGTTTTCTCAGTCTTCAAATAAACAACGTAGAAAATACATTACATGGTAATTTCAAATGATTTACTCAGCTCCAACATGTCTCCAATCTCAACTCTAAAAAGCCACTTCCGTGTCTGCACCAAGCTCTCATCAAGCTCTGATTGCTGAAAAATCCTCTAGTGTCAATCTCTCCTCATTCTTCCAAGAGAAAATGTTACAACTGATTGATTCTCATTTCATTCCAAGCCACAGGCCCTCCACTTCACCGAACTTCTAGGATCTCAATGGGAGAGGCTACTAGTGTACATCAGGAATTATGTCTATTTGCCCACTTATGACCTACAATCCATAAGAAATCACTTTTTTTCTCTCAAAATTTGTAATATACTATAGGCATCAACTGTACAAGAACATACATTTATATCAAACTAAAAGATGTTATAGTCACCCTCACACAGGCTTTGTGGGTTGTGGCCAAAATAATTTATTAAAAATGAAAAGTTTATTTTCCCAATGATGCTTCAAGGACAAGGGTTATCTGTGGTGTGTACAATGGTAACTTAAGGGGCTCAGTGATTTAACTTGCTCCATAAACTAGTTTCTTATACAGCTTTACTTTCCAGCCTGAACAGAGAGTCAAGGGAGCAGATACCTTTAGATTTGCTCCGTACGTGGAGAAGCTCTGAATGTTCTGTGTGGGGTGAGGAAACAGCCCAGTGTTTTTACATTAACAATGCCTTGTTCTCAACTTATAGTGTCGTAGGTTTTACCCAAGTGTTACCATTAAATACACAGAAATTGAACTTTTCATAAGGGGCAATGATATAAAATTGTTCCACAAAGTGTACTACATGAACCACTTTTCACAGTTCAAATAAAATATTTTAAATATAAATATTGTAACTCTAGCAATAACCTATCTACACAAGGTAGGAGAAATGGGATTAATGAGAACCCAGTTACATTTCCACATATCCCGTGTTTAACCATTTAAATAGTTTTATTTTTCAAAACCTAATTGCACATAACCCATAACTGATAGGCCACTTCTCCAAAACAAAGAAACTATCAAAGAATAAAGTGATAAATTATAAGAAAGGAAAATATGTATCATTTACTACAATCATTCCCTTGCTCCAAAACTTGGCAAACATGTAAGAAAATGATATCAAGTGGATACACCTTAATTTGCAAAGCTAATTTGGAGCAGACGAAGTGAAAACATATATAACAGAATGGGCATATATTATTTTGATATTTCCATGTGAGATAAATGTGTTAGATTTTTAATTAAGAAATCAAGTGGATTGCTGTGAAATGGAAAACAATGACATTTACCACCAGGATGTTATTGCCAAACCCAAGAATTCCAAACGTTCCCTTCATTCTCATCCATTAAAAAAAAAAAAAAAATGGGGGAAATCACATTACTGTTACCAGTTGTATAACCTTCGGGCTACATAAGCTTTAAGTTAATGATCCTTACAGCCATAGTTTTATTTGGTGTTCTTTCTTGGGGCTTACATTGGGTCAAGGTTGCATCTCCGTGTAGTTTTTAGGGTCAGAGTAAGGCTCCCATCATACTTGCAATTTCTTTAATAGGGGAGGAAGGTTGAAGTGCAAACACTTGTAGGAAAAACAAAAAAATGATCTAAATTTACACCATAAACGAAATGACTAGTGGTTCTCTTCTTTGAGAGCAGTGTTTTTTGATAGCAACTACAGTGGAGACTGAGGCACAGAGGAAAAAGAGAACAAGGGATAAACCAAAGGTATCAATGTGACAGTTACAGGGAGGAATCCCTGTTACTTTCCAGTCAGACGTTGTTTTAAGCTTTATGACTTTGTCACGGGATGCCTTTCAATATTCTTTACTCAGTCACGTATAGAAAAAGAAACTGCATTTAAATATAGAATTAAGTCTTTATGGATATAGACGGATTTCCATTTTAAAATAAAAGCTATAAATGCTTTTAACTTCCTAAAGAAAAAGAGAAAGAGGAAGATAAACTTTTGTACATGAAACTGCTTACTCGAATAAGCTTCCCGTCTACTGAAGGGTAAAAGAAAATTCTCAGACGTGGGTGTAACCGCTATGCATGAAGGGAAAACGCCCTGGTGGAAGACTGCCTGCAATGAATTCTGTCTGCCACCCAATGGCCGGTGAAAGGAGTGGTTTCTTTTCTTTGTGGCTTACAGAAAAAAAAAAAAAAAAAAAAAAAAAAAAAAAAAAAAAAGACCCAGAGGTAGATTAAGCCATACCCGGAATTTAAAACCACCAAGACATAGGCCTCGATATAGTTTAAGATACAATCACTGTAGTAAAGGTTATATATTTTCCTTTCCGCTAACTCAAAGGTTACCCACGAACGCCTATTTGTTCTTCCTGCGTCCCCGCATCTACCTGGGTTCAGATACTGACTGGCACGGAGGACACCGAGCTGGCTCGGGATTCCCGGGTCACGCTGTTGGGCATCGAGAGGGTGCAGCAGGACACGCCCACGGTGGCCTCGGGCAACTCGTCTTCCTCCATCCACTCGTTGAGCTCCGGGCTGAAGCACTGGATGCACTTCTTGTATTTCTTCTCGCCCTCGTTCCAGCCCCCTACGAGATAGGCGCGGCCGTGCAGCGCCGAGGCGCCTGCCGTGCTCACGCCCACCAGCAGCGGCGCCGCGTAGCTCCATTGGCCAGTCGCGGGGCTGTAGCACTCCACGGTCAGCACGTCCACGCGCTCCCCGCGCGCCCCCAGCTGGCTACCCCCCATCACGTACACCCTGTCGCCCAGCGTGACCGCGCAGTGCCAGCCCCGCGGCGTGCTCAGGCCCGGCAGCTCCTGCCACGAGTCGCCGGCGGGGTCGTACGCGCACACCGAGCGCGAGTACGCGCTGCCGATGTACCCGCCGGTCACCAGCACCCGGCCGTCGGTGACCGCGCTGGCGTGGCAGCAGCGCGCCACCTCCAGGGGCGTCTTCGGCTGCCACTGATTGGTGGAGGGCACGTAGCATTCCAGCGAGGCCAGACTGCCTTCGGTATTGCGGCCGCCCACGGCGTAAAGGAGCCCGTTGAACACGCTCAGGCTGAAGTGCGTGCGCTTCTGGTTCATGCTGGCCAGGTGTATCCAGGTGTTGAAGCGGGGATCATATCTGAAAATGGCAGAGGAAGTGTGACAGCCTTGTTGGCGGCAGCTGGAGAACCCACGTGAGTCCACAAATGGAAATGTTGACACTTCCTGCAAGGAGGCTTCCCTACCAACAGAGCGCAGCCCCTCACCTGGAGGCTGGTGTTTGTCAGCCAGTAAAAGAGCGTGACACTTGGAAAAGGCAAGGTAGGCATTGGTGACTCCTCCTCTTCCCGTTTATAAAACCCACTGTCACTTGGAGAAGTCCCTACAGAGCCCAACCTTCCAGTCCCTCTTCCTCCATATTCAAATATCCATCATGGGGAAGATTTATGCATGTAGGGGAGGCCGTGCAAACTGGGTATTTGTGGCAAGCAGAAAGGGAACACTGCCACATTGACATCAATTCCACATATCTACAGACACCAGCCATCCCTCGCTCATTCTCACTGCTTAAGATAGGAGTTGGCTAGTTGGATTTCTCCATTTCTCTCCAATACCTTCTCATTTACACACCTGTCCTGGCCATTGCAACAGTAAAGCTAGGTTACTCAACCAAGTCTTCTATCATCTGTTTAGAATGAGATCAGTGGAACTCATATCCAAAAACATCAATAGATGCCTAATTTTTGATACCTTTCTATTTTCTAGCACCTCTGCGCAGGGAAGATTTTTTAGGTTAGAGGTATATTTTTTCAGTGTTTGATATTACAGTTATTATGTCACAAGGCATTGAAATCAATACTGCAAAGCAGTGGCTAGAATACTAATAAGAGTTATCAGCAGGAGGAAAATAAGCAGTCATAGAAAACCTGTTTCAACTGTTTACATAGTTTCAAAGTATTGTAAACACAGATTCTTTCCATTAGTTTGATGTTCCTTCATTTTTGTCCCATTTAACCTCCAAATCAAAGCTGAACCACTCTTATAAAGGACAAAAATCAGTTAATTGTTTGGATTCATTTAAATGACACACAGACTTATAATGAAATAATAAAGAATTTTTTTCATGATATGCTGTATAAATTTTCAGATCTTGCTCATTAGTTGTTTGACTTTGTACTTGTACCATGATAGAAGCATGACTTTCTGACATTTCAAATATATGAAAGTTGTTATTATAAATATACAAAAATAACATGGCATTTGAGTTCCATTTTCTGAAGGCTATATTATACTTTTACTGTTTCTACATGCATCAAAAATGTAGATATTTTCTAAGGTATTCAGTCCTCAAATAAATGTTTAAAATTAATTACCTGTCACGTGTTTAACGATCTCATTGTATCTGCCAATTATAAATCTGACAGTCATCAGTGACAGTCACTTAAAATAAATTTTGTATTATTGTGATCTTTCTTACCATCTAGTGTTAAAAACTACATTTGTACCTAGTTTGTTTTCAGAAAAACAATGTATTGGGAAGGGCGCCATACTATAAATGAGAAAATGTGAATTACTACTTACTAGTGGTATAACTTCTCTGGGTATCAGATTTCTCACGTGTATAATCAGAATAACCACATCTTCCCAGCTCATTTCCTAGGCTTATTCAGAAATCTGGAGTGCACTATTTATATATGCATGTACTTTATGTAATGTGAACTGTTGTGTACATGTAATGTGGGATTATTGTTATTGATTTACTGAGCCAATGAACTAACAGAAATGACTAATTTACTTCTGTCAGGGAAACTGTCTTATATTAAACCATTTGAGTTTCTAATAAAGGATCAAATACCTGCAGAAATTGCTGACTGCGTGCTTGGCTTGATTTCTTGCATCATTCTGGTCTTCGCCACCGGCCACGTAAAGAAATCCGTCCATCACAGCCACACACTGATTAAAACTCTTGGCTGGCATTTCTGTAAGCTTGCTCCATCCATTTTCAGGGTCTCTGTACAAGATGTCTCTACTAAGGGACTTCTCAGTGAGGCCTGGACGTCCCCCAACAGTGACAAGGACTCGACAGCCCCCACGGATTCTTGTGCGCCTAGACTGCAATGTGTTTTGATGATATGGAAGTAAGTGGTAGTTCATAGCATCTACGAGAAGTTTGTGGCAGTCAGCATCTTGCATCATTCTTGGTACAGACTGAACATAGTTGACCAGGTCTTGTGCAGAGATGGTACCAAAGCGAATATTGCTCAAGAGATCTGCAGCATACCTCACTCTCTTTTGGTCAAATTCTAACCACTTCATTGCAATCTGGAATGCTACTATTTCAGAAGGCAACTGTAAGTCATCATCTATGAGAAGTTCATTAATTTGCTCAAAGGTAAGTTTCAAAAACTGATCTGATTCTGCAAATTCAAGGAAGTTATCCCGGATAAATTTTTGGGTTGCTGCTTTTGCATTTTTCAAAGAGTATGTTTCAGCAATGTTAGCAATGTACATGCAATTCTCAACACTCATCTCCCGTATCAGAAAATCACTGCACATCTTTACAAGGGTGTGGATCTGAAGATAAACAGCAGCAGAAATAATGCTTCCTATCGTGTACAAGGAGAGAGTCAGCTTTCCGGTGTAGGCATATGCGATGACAGTAGCCAGGCCTAGTGGTGAGATATCATTGAGATCCACCCTTTGGGTAGATGGGTCTTTTTTTAGGATGTTGTAAAAGTATTCACTGCATGAAGCCATCACTGACTTGTGAACATCAAAAGATTTGGTTTTGGTGCCAATGACTAAGTCGCAAAGGAAGTTCTCCTGCCTCATTCTACTTAAGCCTTCCAAGAGATTGGGGCCATAAGAAGCATCAGTTAGTTCAGAAGAAATGCAGTTAAGGCCATTGCCTCCCTCTAGGAGCCCATTCAAAGCATTTAATTTGTTTAGGGGGCTATCTTCTACGATTATGGTCATCTCATTGATATCTCCTTTGTTCTTTTTGACAGTCTTCTTTTTGGGGGCCATGTTGGCAAACACACTGTCACAGGCAAGATTTTGCTACAAAAAAAAAAAAAAAAAAACCAAAAAGAAAAGAGAAAGAAAGAAAGAAAGAAAGAAAAAAGAAATAAAGAAAAGAAAGAAAGGCATGGTTTTATTTTAACTGTGCATTGGGCTTTGAAATGTTACACTGAAAACCTTCTTTTTCATAATAGTTTTTTAATAGCATAATGTAGATTAAACCTCAAAAATGGGCTTAAAGACTTACATTAAACCAGATGCACATTTTATGGATAGTTTGCTTCAGCATCAAGCACTGAAGACAATTCTAGAAAGATTTATATTATCAAATGAGACCTCTCAATACCTATACTGCCAAGTAATTTTATATAGCAGAAATGATCAAATATTCTCTGTTCTAGCTGTATAGTATTTATAGAATAGTAGTTAAACATCACTTGAAGGGCTTAGTTTATTCTCATGAAAAAAATGAATTATAACTACTCTGAAGTCTTCCTCAATAAAATACTAAAATTCAGGAATCCATGTGAAATGTATATATATATTAGAATAAATGTGGAATTTAAAAATCAGTGGGTAAGGATTTGTAATGATACATTAGTTCAATTAATTTCTAGTCACTAAAATAACTTTCAGATGGATGAAATCCCTAAGTCACACTCACACACACACATACACATACACACACACGCAATGTGTACAAAAAGTAGAGCAAAGTAGGGTGTTTTTTTTCTTTTTCTTTTTTAATTTTAGGGTAGGAAAGGCCCTCTTAAGCATAATCCCAAATCCAGAAGTCATAGGGGAAAAGACTGAAATATCTGAATACAAAAAAAGGAAACTATAAAATAACACCAGCCATTTAAAAGGCAAGAAACTGATGTTTAAAAAATGTTTGTCACATTCTTTTTTTCAATGTTTATTTATTTATTTTTAGAGAGAGAGAGTGTGCACGCAAGTCAGGGAGAGGCAGATAGAGAGGGAGAGAGAGAATCCCAAGCGGGCTTGATCTTAAGAACTGCGAGATCATGACCTGAACCAAAACAAAAAATTGGATGCTTAACCTCTGAGCCACCCAGGCACACCCCACCTTTTTAAAAATTGTAACACTCTTGACAGATAATAAGTTAATTAACATGATACTTAAAGAACTCCAACAATTAATTAACAATAAAACAGTAATCCAATTAAAAATTATCTAAGACTATGACTAGGTAACTAGATTGTTCACAGAAAATACAAATAGTTGATCAATACATTTTTTAAAGCTAAACTAATTATAATCAGGGAACTGTCAACTGAAATACAGAAATCCTTTTTATTTATTTTTTGTGGATTCATTTTGCTTATCAGATGGTTAAAATATTTTTTAATCTTCATATATACTGGTGTGGTGCTCTCCACACACATTATTGATGGGAGTATGATTGATACAGTCTTTGCTTTGATGCTAAATCTAAATCTAGGAATGTGCCTCATAGAGTACTATCCTCATAAAGATATATTTATATGGATAGTATCCATTTTTCATTATCAATGTTATAAATATTTGAGCCAGTTTAAGCTGATATGAAGTGGCTCTGAACCTTTAAGGTGATTTAAGCTTTAGTATTAAACAGACTTGAAATATACTAAGTTTAACAAATACATGCTTAGCCCTTAAAATATCATTAATTAAACTGTTTTAGACTTTTAAAAATATTGAGCTTAGTCACCAGAAGATGTTATATTTGGACTTTTCAGTGGGTTTTATTTACACCAGGATGGTAGTAGTCACTTTTTTGTGAGATTACTGTTTTTTTTTTTTAATTTTTAAGATTGCAAAATCAGTATTTATAAATCAACAACTCACTTTGGTAGATATTATTCCAGATAATTGGATAAGCTTATACAAACTTATATTTGCGTATTTTTGAGCAGTGATGTGTTGATAAACCAGCTCTCTTAAAGGTGAAAAAGTCCTTCTTTGTAAGGTATGGATTTCTTTAGTGCAAATACACTCATTGTGGCTGCTTTTAAGCTATCCACTGCTTAACAATCAGCTTGTCAAATTCCTGAAAATGTAACAGTTGGCTTTCAGAAGCCAGTACAAGTCAGCTCCAGCATACCACTATATGAGAACTTACATCAAAACATATTGATGCTGTATTATTCAGCAGTTTGTTTTTTCTCACCTACCATAAGTTATGTACTTCCTTCCGTATCAGTACACACATGCATTCACATCATTCTAATAGTTGCATAGCATCCCATACTAAAGATGTATAAAACTTATGCAATTATTCTCCTACTGATGGGTATTTGGGTATTCAGGCATTTCATAGTTTTTTGAAGGGTGTGTGTGTGTGTGTGTGTGTGTGTGTGTGTGTCTTTTAAGTCTCACTGTTGAATTCATTCTGAAGGGTAAAACTTGGCTTTGATCCTTCTTGAAAGGCCTTCAATTTAATTACTGGAATATATGTTAAGAATTCCATAACCTTTTTATTTTGTTTGTCCTTATTCCTTTGATGTAGAAGAATCATAGCAAGTACGTGGGAAACAGAGAAGATCTATCTCTTTGCCAGGGCCTTTTGTCCTCCTCATTAAGTTCAGATTGTCATATTCATATTTATATTTGTTTACAAGACGGCAGCACATATGTCCTGCTTCATTCTTTTCTGCAAGCAATGCCAGATGCATCCTGACCTTGTGAAATAGATTTCCAAACACGCATCAGTTTAGTCTTCAAATGCCTTTGACTTAGGTGGTTAGTGTCCTCTTGATGGATTTTTCTGGGGAAATGTAAAAATTTTGTTCAGCAAGTACTTATCAGACACCTACTGCTGTCTGGGCAGCACTGTGCTGGGAGTGATGGAGTAATACAATACGTAATTTATGTTAGACAGACAAGGCATACAAATATAAAATAGCAACAAGTAACTAGGTAAACACAATAATTTTTTTAAAACATCAGTTTCTACCATCTGGAGTAGAAGCACCAATGTCTTTGGGAAAAGCCTGGTCTATTTTCTTGGAAGAGCCCCTTTGGACAATTTTTTATTCCCATAAATGTTGGGCTTATAATCACTCATTATTTTGGAGGAAATCCTGAACTTGAAGAGTAGTATCAATGTTTTAGACCGAAAAGGTAAATATTCTGTTCATCTATCATTAAATGATTACAGTAGTCCCTTTTTTATCTGTGGTTTTGCTTTCCTCTCTTTCCATTACCCATGGTCAGCTGTGGTCCGGAGGCAGATGATGTCCTTCTGGACAGAAGACCAATAGTAGCCTAAATGCTACATCACAACGCCTATGTCATTCACCTCACTTCATCTCGTCACGTAAGCATTTTATCATCTCACAGCATCACAAGAAGGGTGAGTAAGGTACAGTAAGATATTTTAAGAGAGAGCACATTCACATAGCTTGGATTATAGTATGTTGTTATAGTTATTCTATTATTATTGTTGTTAATCTCTTACTGCGCCTAATTTATAAACTTTGTCCGAGGTATGTATGTATAGGAAAAAACATAGAGTGTGTGTATGTATATGGGCATATATATATATATATATATATATATATATATATATATAAGCTTCAGTACTATTTGCAGTTTTAGGCATCACCGGGGGTCTTGGAAGATATCCCCTGTGGATAAGGGGTGACTACTGTATTCATTGGTAGCATATAGGATATTTTAAATATCTTAAGATATTCAACAACTGATAAAACAGGGCGCCTACTAAATAGCATGGATTCACAGGCGCCTACTAAATAGCATGGATTCTGGAGCTGAGTTCCAGAGGCTTCCCTGGAGCACTCTGTGTAAGGCATCAGTTGCTGGATAACAGTGGGGCCCAGGGGCTTCTTGGAGAAGGCTGGAGGGGTGGGAGGGAATCAGGGGGAGGTCAGGGCAGCAAATATCCGGAAATACAGAAGGATCAACTCCGTACGGAAGGATCTCACTATTTTAACAAATGGTATACCGTACTGAATCATTCTTGTCTCAGAGACAGGGTATAATCATGAGGTTTCTGAAGAAAACAGAAAATCTAGCTTCAACAAAGCAGCAATATTATGGGGCTCTGGAGACAAAGGGCCAGCAGGGAATTCCAAAGGAAAGGGTGACCAGTGGACCCTGGGAGCAATAATATATGATTGCCAGTTTTAAATCTTCCTTTTCTACATTGTTACTCTCCTATATCACACTTAATTGAAGAATCTCAAGTATCCTTAATAAAGTCTGATAAATTGCTGACTAGCTCCCTTTCTGCCTGTAGGAGTATCATCTGGTATTGTCGTGAACACCTCAGCCTCTACAGAAGGACTGCTTCAGTTTAACAAGCAGCTCTAGGGGTTAGGGTGGGAAGCTGTGGATTGGGGGGGCGGGGAGAAGCAGGGGAAACTATCAAGTGACTGTAGGGAGTATAAAAAGCAGGATGTGGGGTGCCTGGGGGGCTCAGATCGTTAAGCCTCCAGTTCTTGATTTCTGCTCAGGTCATGATCTCACAGCTCCTGAGTTCAAGCCCTGCATTGGGCTCTGTGCCGACAGTGCGGACAGAGCCTGCATGGTATTCTCTGTCTCCCTCTCTCTCTCTGCCCCTCCTCTGCTTGTGCTCTCTCAGAGACTCAAAATAAATAAATAAACTTAAAAAAAAAATAAAGGCAGGGTGATTTTGTAGAGGAGTCAAGAGTTGGAAAAAAGAAATAGCATAGGATGAGTTCCCCTACCCTTGCAAAGTTTTGGGGTGGTTTTTTTGTGGGTTGTTTTGTTTTGTTGGTGGCTTTTTGCCTAAGAGCAGATTGCAACTGGCACTTCACGGGGCAGCTACACCTCCAACAGAAAGTATCACTGCATTGAAGAACCAGAGGACAGTTTGTGGCAATCACATCCACTGCAAAGTGAGCTGGGAATTCTGGGAAAAAGAGATCCTCAGTGGAAATTTAGATCTCAGGAAGGAATGAAAAGTATCAGAAATGATAAATATATGGATGCATATAAAAGACCTTTTTTCCCTCTAAAATTCTTTAAAATTCATACAACTCTTCAAAGCAAAATTGATAAATTGTCTTGCAGGGTTTCTAATATTTCTAGATGTAGCACATACAACAATTACAGCATAAAGGGTGGGGTGATGGTAAGTGAATCTATATGGTTGCAAGGTTACTACATTTTATGTGGAATGGTAAATATTAACTTCTGTAGCCTGTGAGAATTTAACTTTGCATATTGTAATCTCTAGAGTAGTGCTATCCAATAGAAATGTAACATGAGTCACACATGCAATTAAAGAATTTCCAGTAGTGACATTAAAATGTTAAAAAGAAACAAGTGAAATTAATTTTAATAATATAGTTTATTCAACCATATACATGCAAAATATTATCATTTCACTATGTAATTGGTATAAAATTATTAATGTGATATTTTACATTCTTCATTCATCCCAAGTCTTCAAAATGCAAGGTGTATTTTATACTTACAGTGCAGCTCATTTTGGACTAGCTACACTTAAAGTGTTTAATAGTCACATGTGACTGATGACCATGGTATTGGACAGCAAAGCCCTAGAATAACCACTTACAGAATGCAGAGTACAGGGCGCCTGGGTGGCTCAGTTGGTTGAGTGTCCGACTTTCGCTTATGATCTCACAGTTTGTGAGTTTGAGCCCTGCATTGGGCTCCCTGCTGTCAACATGAAGCCCACTTCAGATCCCTGTACCCCCCTTTCTCTGCCCCTCCCCTGTTTGTACTCTCTCTCTCTCTCAAAAATAAATAAAAACATTAAAAAAAAGAATGCCGGGGCGCCTGGGTGGCGCAGTCGGTTAAGCGTCCGACTTCAGCCAGGTCACGATCTCGCGGTCCGTGAGTTCGAGCCCCGCGTCAGGCTCTGGGCTGATGGCTCGGAGCCTGGAGACTGTTTCCGATTCTGTGTCTCCCTCTCTCTCTGCCCCTCCCCCGTTCATGCTCTGTCTCTCTCTGTCCCAAAAATAAATAAAAAACGTTGAAAAAAAAAATTAAAAAAAAAAAAGAATGCCAAGTATAGCTGAAAGACCAATAGATTAAATGGAATTCAAAAGAAGGCAGGGAAGTTGGAGCAGAGAGACAAAAATTAGAGGGGACAAAACCCCCGCTAAGTAATTTAATGGTAAACCTAAATCCAATTATATTACTAATTATATTAAATGTCAGTGGGTAGAACATTATAGTTAATGGGCACAGATTCTCAGAACGGATAAGAAAAGCAAGAGTAAGACCCAGATATATGCTGTCTACATGAGACTCACTATAAAGACACAGATAGGTAAAAAATAAATGGGTACAAAAAGATTTACTATAGGAATAGTAGACATAAGAAGACTGGAGTGGATATGTTAATATCAGGTGAAATACATTTCAATAAAAAAACAATTACCATTGGTAAAGAGGGAATTTCATAATGATAAGAAGGTCAAATCATCATGAGAATATAACAAATATAAACATATATGTGCAAATAACAGACTTTCTTTTTATTTTTTTTAAATTTTTTTTTAACGTTTATTTATTTTTGAGACAGAGAGAGACAGAGCATGAACGGGGGAGGGTCAGAGAGAGAGGGAGACACAGAATCCGAAACAGGCTCCAGGCTCTGAGCTGTCAGCACAGAGCCCGACGCGGGGCTCGAACTCACGGACTGTGAGATCATGACCTAAGCCGAAGTCGGAGGCTTAACCGACTGAGCCACCCAGGCGCCCCAATAACAGACTTTCAAAGTTACGTGAAGCAAAACAAGTGACAGAATTAAAAGGAGAAATGGGCAATTCCTCAATTATACTTGAAAATATTAATAACTCTCAGACACTAACAGAACTACTAGGCAAAGAAATCAGTAAAGGTATAGATTACCTGAACAACATTATTAATCACCTTGATTTAACTGATATTTCTATGACATTACACCCAACAACTGCAGAATACAAATTCTCCTCAGGTGCACATGGTACTCTCACCAAGACAGATCAGACCCTATGCTGGACCACAAAACATGTCTCAGTAAATTTAAAGGCACTGAAGCCATATGGAGTACATTCTCTGATCATACTGGAATTAAATTTAGAAATTAGTAACAATAATCTAGAAAAACCACCATTATTTGGAAATTAAACAGTATACTTCTAAATAATCCATGTGTCAAAGAAGAAGTCACAAGAGAAATTAGATAATATTTCAAACTAAATGATAATGAAATGTGATATAAATACAGCTCTGCTACTAATCCAAAGTAAGACTCACCATAGATTACCTAACCTCTTAGAGTCTCCACTGACTTGTCTTTAAAGTGAAGATAATAATAGTGCCTGCCTGCAAGGTTGCAAATGAAAATGTAATGAGAAATTAATGCCTATACAGCACTCGGCTGAGTATCTAGCAAAAAGTGAGCATTCAAAAAATTTCAATCATTTTCATAAAAATCAACAACATTGTGTTGTGGGTCTTTGGGAATAGGAAAGTAACTTGTTTAAGCCTTGAGGTGAAGCGAATCAGAGAAAGATGCCACATTATGGAAAAGCAATCATGAGGAGCAGGGGACAAGCATACACAGGGACCCAGAATGAGAAATGGCAAACAGCAACCTGGAAGCAGGGGGGTGTTTCTAGAAACTATGAACATTTCTAAGAATTTTTGAAAATCCTAGGGAGAGAAATGGAATTTGTGCAATTATGCAGTATGAGGAGCAGATTATTTTTATTTTGATATGAATGATAAAGGTAACCCTAGAAATTTAGAAGACTTGGGACATTTGGTTATTGGTTATGTAGCAACACAAAATTACATGAAACAGATTGAACCTGTAAGACTGGGCCTAAGGATTCAAATACAAGGGCTATTTTGGTGAAGTGGTGTTGGGATGGGAGGGTTTGCAGATAATAGGTTTTGCTGGTCCTGGTACAAAACAAAGGGTTTTTAAGAGAAGTGGGTCGGGGGGTGGGAGCAGAGAAGATCACTTAGTAGTAGAGGAAATGCCTCATGCTGAAGCAGGGAGGCATGACTCAGCATGGTACATGCAGACTCAGATGGCTGTCATGAGGGATAGGTGGGCAGGCATATTAGGCCAAAACATAAAGGTTGTTGGATTCTGGGAAGGGTCTGAACTCAATAAATTAGTATGTGATCAAGAAGGATTAAGAAATCTCCAGAAAGGGAGAAGAAGATGACCTGAGGCCCTAGTGAAATCAGTAAAAGTTCTTCCAGGCCTCCATCTCTTATCTCCTGTTGCCACTTTTAATTTCCTTTATATATAGATATAGATATAGATGATATAGATATAGATATAGATATAGATATAGATATAGATATAGATATAGATATAGATATATACATATCTATCTTTCTATCTACCTAGATATATATGTACATGTATATGTACAGTTGACTCTTGAACTGAACTTCCACACAGGTTTTTTCAATAAATACATTGGAGGTTTTTTTGGAGATTTGCAATAACTGAAAACACTTGCAGACAAACCATATAATCTAGAAATAGTGAAAAAATTAAGAAAAAGTCTGGTACGTCATGAATGCATAAAATGTATGTAGATACTAGTCTATTTTATCATCTGCTACCATAAGATACACACAAACCTATTATAAACAATTTAAAATTTATGAAAACGTACACATACAAACACAGACCATGTGTGGCACCATTTGTAGTTGAGAGAAACATAAACAAATATAAAGATGCAGAATTAAGTCATAACTGCATAAAATTAATTGCAATAATTTTGCAGCAACCTCCTGTTGCTACTGCAGTGAGCTCAAGAGTTGCAAATATTCTCTTAACATGCTGCGTGACCCTAATCACCTCTGCATAAACAGTCTGTCTCTCCAGGAAATTTTTTATGGCAGCAAAACGTGATATCTTATGGTCCTTGTGATCAGTAGTTAAGTTTTGGGGGAGTCAAAAGCTATACGCAGATTTTTGAGTGTGCAGGGGTTTGGCTCCCCTAACCCCCATGTTGTTCAAGGGTCAGCTGTTTATTATGTATATATAATTTTATTATTTAAATGATATTTTAAATAATATTAATCAGTTCAATTAATTTAGTATAATTAATATTTTAAAAACATTTTATTTTTAAGTAATCTCTATACCCAACATGGGCTCAAAGCCACAACCCCAAGATCAAGAGTTGCGTGCTCTACCGACTGAGGCAGCCAGGTGCCCCTATTAATTAAAATTTTATTTTATTTTATTTTATTTTATTTTATTTTATTTTATTTTATTTTATTTTATTTATTTTTAAGACATGCTCTTTGTTGACACTTTTTAAATGTTTATTTATTTTTGAAAGAGAGAGAGAGCGCAAGCAGGGGACGGGCAGAGAGAGAGGGAGACACGGAATCCGAAGTAGGTTCCAGGCTGTGAGCCATCAGCACAGAGTCTGACACAGGGCTCAAACTCACGAACCGCGAGATCATGACCTGAGTCGAAGTCGCATGCCTGACTGGCTGAGCCACCCAGGCATCACTTAATTAATATTCTGGGTAACATTTTAATATGTACATTTTAAAAATAAGAGAGGTCTTTTAGAGCCCTCAAAATCCAGGTAACTGGCTTCTTAAGCGCTCTCCAGGCGAGTTAGAGGGAGAGAAGTCGTCAGGAGACTATAAAAGACTACTGAAACCAGAGCTTGCCTTCAACTTCCTAGTGGCCATATTTTCCCAGACATGCTCACATATTCAATCATTCTGTACTAGAGCTGCCACTACATCCTTTTTCTAGGTGTGCACCTTGGAGGTGAGGCTGTGTATCCACCTGGCCAGGTGTTCTTAGTGTGGGCTATGTTCCTCCAATAAGGAGCCTAAAGACTCCTCACAGGACTCTGAGGGTCAGTCACTGCTCTGAAGCTGGACAAAGCTCTGATGATGTCCTCTAGGCTGCAGAGATGTTCACGGGCTCCTGTATCCCGACAGATGCTTTTCCACTGGGCCTGCTCCTCTAATTCCTATTGGCCCTGCATGGGGCTCTGGCCACTGCTTTTCTCAATTCGAGGAGGATTACAGGTCAGTAAGAGTGGTAAGGGCAGCTACTCAGGGCCCTACTGCAGAGAAGACTAGCTTTCTCATTATGGCAGATCAAAACCCAAGAGGCTCCGTTCTCATCAGGCAGACAGACAAGCCTCCAACAAACTCTACAGATCCCTCACCCTGGGGCCTTGCTGGGGAGTACAGGCACAGGGATGTTACAGTGGGCGTATGTGCGCACACACACACATATACACTCACCGTGCCACGTGACCGACCATCATTCTTTCACAGTCACATTTAAATGAAGAGCAAGGACAGCTTGAAAGGAAGGGAGTTGTAAAAGGGCAGCCTAAGGAGCAGATGTGTGAAGGTAAAGTGGAACAATTTAATCCACTGCTATTTACTCATTCTGTCATGGCGCTGGGCTTCCAAGCTGATTGTACAACGAATGATCAGAAAGAACTGAATATTTACAAAATATATTACTCAGTCACTGCAAATGCAAATGGCTCAGTCACTCAGGTCATATGCAAACATATATTCAGAAACAATTTGTACAGGAACTCTTTACTGTTTCTTCTACAATTATACAAATGTTCACTGTGTGCCCTGGGTCATACTGTAAGTGATGGCTGATGATGGTCACAGTGACAGCCCCACAACGTGGTTGTGAGGAACAGATGTTTTACAAATGAGTTGCATACATATGTTCATATGTAATCTAGAGTATAACCTAGAAATTAAGCAATAAATTTTGAAAGCATTCCGCTTTCATTGATTCAATTATATATTAACTCACAGTTGGATGAGGGTTTTAATTACTGTTATTTTTTTTAAAGCTTTTTTCTCTTTTTTTAACTGAGTGAGTGTCTTGTGGTCAAGCTGCTGAGACATTGTCCAGGCTTCTTGGCAGGGCAATGAACACGGTTACCATAGAGGGAGGTTAGGAAGGCTTTGACTGGGGTCATGGTCTAGATGGTGAGAAGCACAGCCTTGCTGAGGTGTCCTAGGCTGGGAGAGTTTCAAGACTGTTTCTCTGTTGTTCTTAAAGCACAACAGGCTTGATTCTCCCTCCCTACCCAGGGGGGCTCTAGGAAGCTGTGGGCCTCCCCACCACCACTCCAGGATCAAAGAAAGGAAGAACCACACATGCTCCCTGAGACAGTTAGGCCTTGCAGTTTTCACACAGCCCCTACCATAGTAGGACTCACTGGAAAGAGGAACTGGTCCAGTTAGTTACAGCAGAAGAGGTTGTGTAATGGGATGAACAGCTAAGTATAATGGAAGGCACCGCAAATCCTTTCCTTTCCCTTCTCTTTTTGGGTGAAAGACTGCACAGGGTGCAGAGGGTTATAGAAAGCTCGCTATACTTCCAAACTATCCCTTCATTCTGTGCAGAAACCCCAGACAATTCTCTTTTTCTGGTGATGGACACCATAGCCTCCCTCCTTCTGTCTCTGCTCTGTCCAATATTACCCGGAGCAGCCTCTTGGGTCCCCTGGAAGGGCTGCCCATTAGAAACTAGGTAGAAGGGTACTAGAGATGCAATTCCACACTTTCCTCCCATTGTCCACCGCCGATCTTGGCTCTTGTGTAATTTCTATTACGATGGTGTCATGTATTCAACATCTGATGAACACATGCAAACACTCATGTGAGCCATCACAGTTTTCATCATCTTTCGTATTTGCCAAATTTAAGTACATTCATAATTAATTCCTCACTATAAGCCACCAAGCATGAATCTACACTATGTATTAAATGTCAACTGTTACCTCCATGTCTGTTCAAAATAATTATATAGCTAGCATTTATTAATTGAGACCTTACTGTGTGCTGAGCCCTGAGTTAAGTACTTGATGTGACTTTTTTTTTTTTTTTAATTTAAGCATCACTGAAATCCTAAAAGATAGGGTATATTATGTTCATTTTACCAATGAAGAAATTAAGGTTCAGAGAGAGTTTAAAAACGTACCAAGGTCACACAAGTATGTAGTGTGCAGTGGAGCACAGATTCAAACCCAGATTGAGTCCTGACCCCTATAATCACCTCTCTTAGACCCAGGGTAGGCTAAACTCTGTAGCAGGTTAAAAAGTTAGCTCTTTCCAGCATGGGAAGACACAGACTAAGTGAGGCAGAACCAAGGTTCTAAGATAAAAATTTGGATACAGAGAACACGAAATGGAGTTATAAAAACTCCAAACACTAAAATAAAGGAAATGCCTTTTTGAATGTAAAATAAATTTGAGGAGGAACAGAGCCTGTGGATTTCTTAATCCTGTTACGGGTAGTAAAGATACAAAACTCTAATCGGTTGGGTAAGCCAAAAACAGAAATAGGTTCAAGGAGATCCTACAGGAATGTGTTGATCAGAGAATAAAGCACTTCCTTTTATTATGTGTTGGGATGAATATGAAATTATCAATTTTTGTTTAAAAACAAGTATTAATTCCATATGGTTTAACTTAGCTAGAGAATTGCGCCTGGCTTTTATGTGTAAAGGATACAGAAACCATACGCAGAGTTGATTGTAATTCCACTCACTAAGACCGCACACAGGATGCAAGGAACTAGTACTAAAATGTTTGGTTTTTGGTTTTGTTGAAATCTCTTCTTAGACTTTTGTATGTATACGGGTTGTGGGACAGTTGGAAATGTAATTATTCAGATTAATGTCTCTTTGGTTGTCACAGAACTGGAAATTGAGTTTTGGGGATCTTTTTGCTCTAACCGTCTAATGGAAGTATGGCAAAACCTCAACCGAGTAGGAATTCACTTCAATCATCCATCAAATGAGGACATGTGTACCTCTCAGTTCTAAAAGTTTACAGAGAGTTAAGGTGAAACAGCTGGCTTTGGCTGCCAGAATTGTCAAAGTCTGGTCCCATATCTTTTCTCCCCTCAATATGGTTTTTCAGAACCCTACAATCAATTTTATCAGATACAGATAAACCAACTGGGACAGAAGATTGCCAGATTTAGCAAATAAAAATACGAGATGTCCAGTTAAATTTGAATTTCAGATAAACCTTGAATCATATTTTAGAATAAGCATATCCCCTGAAATATTTGGGACATACTTATACAAAAAACTGGGTGGTTTATCTGAAATTCAAATGTAGTTTGGGTATCCTGTATTTTATCTGGAAACCTTGCTCTGGCTAAGGTTTCAAGTGAGTCCGTGAATTCCATGAAAATTTCTGGAATGTTATGAAACATGTTACGCCTGTGTGTTTGTGTTTTTCTGTAGAGCAGGCTTAGAGATTTCATGAAATCTTCTGAAAAGGACCCGTAACCCAAAATAGACCCAGAACCATTGGGCTGAGAATGGTCAGACAAGAAATAGTCACAAAATTCTACTGTCTTCAAGGAGTGGGCAAGTCACTGTGAAAGAATTACACTGTGTCCCGGCCTGATACAGCTCTCAAATGAAAATCTTCTAGAGCTGACTATAGAAAAGAATTGTCACTTTATATTTAAGAACAT
Source organism: Panthera onca (assembly GCF_046562875.1). Lineage (NCBI taxonomy): Eukaryota > Metazoa > Chordata > Mammalia > Carnivora > Felidae > Panthera > Panthera onca. Next base: position 50,899,839 of record NC_138343.1, read on the forward strand.
TCTCTTTTCTGCTGCCCTCCACCCTTGCCTCCTGGGAGAGACTCCACATGGGGCAAGCTGAAAAGCCATGTGTGCTAAAGTGTCACTGTCACTCTCATGCCAGAATGAGCTGGGATCCCAGAATGTGTCCTTGCCAAAGGGGCGAATCAGCTGCGCCTTCTCCCTGTCCTGTCACATTCCTGTGGCTGCATCTGTCCGAGCTCATCAGGACTGACTCCTGGAATAGAAACACTCCAGCCTCTGCTGCTTGCCATTTTAAGTTAAGTTGGACTTGAGGGGGGTTTTCCACTTTACCATTTCATTTCTAACCTAAAACGTATGATCAGCATAGCCATATGTGTACATCGGGAACAAAAACTTGTCTTATGGTTCAGTCAACAATACTTTCTTTTCATAGGGGGAGTTTCTATCTTGCCAGTAGGAATATTTCTAGGAATTCAAAGAGTTTATCAACCAAAAAGTTGGTAGACTTTTGTGCTATCAACTGAATTGAAACGTACTGTATTTCATCTAAATGGATCAGGTACTAAATGTTTACATGGTTCCTGATCAAAATGAAGAGGGAATTCTAAACCTTGTGAACCAAACCTAATAATGTTACTTTGTCCCTCCTTTCTTTATAAAACAGAGAGGAAGAAAAAAAATACATTAGGCTTTAGAGACTTAAAATTATTAATAGAAACGACTAGCAATTTTACTATTTAAAGGCATCCCTCTCATGCATTTCTATCCCTAGGCATTCTCCTAATCTATGGCATTCCTTACATTTCAAGAAAATGTTTTCTGGCTCCCAATTTCCCATCGGGCACAGGCACAGAACGGTACCGCCCGCTGTAGATGGCAGTCAGTGAATTGCTCCGGAGCCGGGAGCACGCGGTCACGGCCACCCTCTCCCACCCACACACCCATACGCACCCTCGAATCTAGAAGACAGGAATTGGAGAGCGTGGCCCCAGCTCCTTACCCTCCTGTGCGAAGTGGCGTCCAGACGTGTGATGGTGAGTTTTCAGCAGCAGGCTCCTCTTGGGAAGCAATCTGTGGAGAGAGAGAGAGAGAGGGAGGGAGGGAGGGAGAAGGAAAATGCGGTGGGGAGCCACCAGCAGCCACCTGACAAAGTCCCAGCAGCAGCAATTTTTAGAGTGACCCTTGGCCGTCCAACCAAATGAGGTGTCAGAGCTTGAGCTCCTCAGCCCGAATGGCCTGGAGTAGGAGGGGACCCCCTCCCCCCCGGGGCTTCAACTCTCAGCCTCCTGGGGCAGAGGCGGGGCTCTGGTTGCTGGGGAGGGGTTGGGTTTCTTGACCTGCTCAGTAGTTTAAAAAAAAAAAAGAGTCAAGAGTCAGCCACCCTGGGTGTGAGGAAAGGAAATTAATTAGCTGGGTATTTAATTATTGGAAGCAGGGACGGGGAAGGCATCCTTGGTAAGAAGAAGGGAAGGCTGTGAATCACAAATTAGCTTCTAGAACGGTAAATAGCCTGGTCACCTCAGGTCCTCCCCAAAGCCCAAGTTTATAAATAGGTTGTTCTTTAGAAGAGGAGCACATGTTTAGGAGGACAAGGTGTGTTCTTTGATACCTCACATGTGATATCGACATCATTACGGTCATGGTATAGTTGAACAGAGTGAGGTTTGCGACCAGTCCCTGACTCTGCAGTGATGCACAGGGAGGTCTGCGATGAACACACGCTCTGGCGTACAGGCAGGTGGAAAGATGTCCACTTTGGCAGCACTTCTTGTGAAAAAAAAAAAAAAATCAGAGGATTACAATTGACCACAAGCTTTTAATAGACACTAAGAGTGTGAAATGGCTGTGAAGCATTAATGTGATATTAGGCTGCAATAATGGAGAAATGGATCAGGGAAAATTAATGTTCTAAATTAGTCTTCATTACTCAGGTGATGTGTTAGGCATTGCTTTGCCCCTTGGCACACTGGGAAATTATTCTGCATCCTGAAGGAAATGTCTGGAATGAAGAGAACTTCAGAAGCTGTGCATATTGGGCCTGTCTGAAGCAAAGTATCGAGAGAGGACTTAGGATAGATGAAACTCCCGTGTCAAGTGTTTTGGGGGTTGTTGTGCAACAAGGGGATTCAGTAAAAATTCTTGCAACATAACAAGGCCAAATTTGGGCCCCATGGGTGGAAGTCCAGGGAAATATTAAAAATAAGAAAGGAAAATTCCGGTAACAACTGGGTTCTAATGATGAAACAGGATCCTAATGATGAAAAGGAGCCAGTTCCTTATGAGGGGAAGCGGGGAAATAAAAGAAGCTATAGGATTGGGTGAGGTAGGAGGGACTATCGCTCTGGCTGGCCCTTGCACTAGATCATGTCTGATATCTTTCCAACTCTATGATTCTATGATTTCCGTAGGTACTGGGCTTAGTCCTCCTGTCACCTCTCAGCTCACTGGTTAGAATCTTAGTTATCACTTCTACTTAAATTCCATTCAGCTTTTTTAGAATGGGAAACTATTTTGATTTCTTTTTTTTTTAAATTCTTTGTTTTCACCCATAGATCTTCAGCTTCGAATGTGTCAGAAATAAATCAAAGAAGTTCTTTATTCTATGGTTTACATAAAGCTAATAGAGGACCACTTCCATGTGATCCTTCCTGTTTCCACCTCCTTGATTGCAGTCAAGGGCCAGGGCATTCAACTGTCACCTTAGTAGAATGATAAAAATCAGCTGATATCAGTATTTATGATGATACTTATATGATTATGGAAAGGTCCTTCAAGAAGTAAGAAGGAATGACCTGGGAACCTTGTTAAAAATCAGTTTTGATAAGGTAGGCCTGGGGTGGGGCCCGAGATCCTGTTTTTCTTTTCTTTCTAACGTTTATTTTTGAGAGACAGAGAGAGATAGAGTGCAAGCAGGGGAGGAGCAGAGAGAGAGGGAGACACAGAATCTGAAGCAGGCTCCAGGCTCTGAGCTGTCAGCACAGAGCCCGATGCCGGGCTGGAACTCACTGACTGTGAGATCATGACCTAAGCTGAAGTCGGACACTCAACCCACTGAGCCACCCTGGTGCCCCGATTCTGTTTTTCTAACAAGCTCACAGGTAATGCTGATATTGCTGGTCCCAGGGCCACACTTGGAGTAGCGAGGATTTAGAATGCTTGGGCTACTCAACATCTGAAGGAAAGGGTTTGTTAAAAAGGCAATAGAAGCCATTCTATCAGAACACATTCAATGTTCCAATACCAAATCCACCAGGACGAAGTCCACAACCTTTCTTTCTTTGCCTTGTTAAAATGGAACAGCCCCTCCTTCTAAACCCCTCTGCTGGTGCTTTGGGTTACAGACATAGCCATCTGTTCAGGAACCTTGCTGTATCAATTCTTCCTACTCTCCTGTACCCCCCCACCCCCATTTCTGCTGGCCAATTTCTACCTATATTTAATGGTACACAAACTCTTCTATTTAAAACAAGTGCAACAAAACAAAGCTTTCAATTTTGTCCATATTTTCTCCAGATAATGCCATATTTCTCTTCACTTCTTTATAGGCAACCTTCTCAGATGTATTGTGTGTATTTATATCTGTAGCCTCTATCATGTTGCTTCCCATTTTCTCCCCAAATCAATCCAACTAAGTTTCCCTGTTTGCCCTTCTACCAAAGTGCTAGTGCCAAGGTCATAAATAACCCCGAGTAACTAGTTTTTTGGACATTTGTCAGAGCCTGACCTTTCTGAATTATTCCACACAGTTGACCAATCACTTCTACTAAAATTTTTTTCTTCCTATTGGTTTTGACTTTTCTCCAATTTCTCTGGTCTTGTATTCTCATTTTCCTTTTCTTGAAGAAGATCTTCTGTGGAACTTTTGAAGATCCAAGTGCTTCAGAGCTGTCCTCGACCTCTTCAATCCTCAAAGCTGCATTTGGCAGATGATCTCAGACATCCTTAGATATCTCACAGGCTCCTTAAAATTCATTATTTCCAGGATTAAAGTCATCTTTTCCCTCAAAATATGTTCTTTCTACAATATTGCCTTTGGTAGTATACAAGCCATCACTCATCTAGTTCTATAAAGGGTGAACTTGGGATCATTATTTGCCTCTTCCTCACCACCCTGCACCCCTGTATCCACATCTTATAATTCACCATGTCCTGTTATTACATATCTGTAATATATTTCCCACTGCTTCCATTATGGTCCTGGCTATCATCATCTCTCACTTGAACCATTATGAAATCTCCCAAAATGGCTTTCCCGTGTCTACTCTTGCTTCTCTCCAATCTGTCCTTAACACAATGTAACCAAAGTGATATTTTCAAATCTGGTCATGTAACTTCCCTGCAGAAAATTCAATAGCTTTCCATTTCCTCAGGATAAAGTCCCAAATCTCTCTCTGGCTTACATTGCCTTTCAGCCACCCGATCCCTGTTTTCCTCTACAATATCTTCATGCTCTAGCAAAGCCAGTCCTCTCCAAGTACCTCAAATATACCACCTCTCTCTCTGGCCTTAAGTCATCATACTTGCTCCCGAGGTGCCATCTATTTCCCCTTCCACTTCACAGTTCAACAACCCCTCATTGGACTAGAAGTGCCATAAATAACAAAAGTTAGCATGTACTTACTCTGTACCAGGTAACTGTGGTAGGTAGCTTCTACGATGGTCCCCAAATGATCTCTGCCTCCTGGGATTCATAGCATTAAATAATCTCTTAGCTTTCAGCAACTTACTTCTAAACAATAGAATACCTCAAAGTTGAGGGACTATGATTTCTATGACTAGATTGCAAGAGATTCCTATTTCCACATTAAAAGAAGACTTTCTCTATTCCTGTCTTTAATGAAGCTCAGTGCAACATCTGAAATACCCAGGCAAGGAACAACCTCTAGAAAATGAAGCCCTTAGTCCAACATTCCCCCAAAGATGTGAATCCTGCCAACACCCCTGCATGAACTTTCAAGTGGATCCTTCTTCAGTTGAGCCTTCAGATGAGACTCAACCTTGGCAAATATCCTGGATAAGCACCAGCAGGTGGTTAACACTGCCATGACCTCTGGCCAAAGCCATTAGCCTGGAAATCAAGCTCTGTATGTTGGTCAAAGCTTGAGAGAGTGCTTCAGTTAAAATCAAGGAGGAGGAATCTACTAAGGACTAGTTTTTTTCCTTCTGTCGCCTTTGTTTCTGGCACCAAGGATCCCCAGTGTGCACCGATGTTGTATTTTTAACATGTCAAAATCTGTCAGTTCAAATGTGTTGTCCACAGTTGTGTGTGGCCTTGGCTGACATGAAGCTGCTCTGTGAGGTTTGCTTATTAGCTAATTACTTAGTAATCAAACCGTGCAGTACTTTGTGCAGTACTGTGATTTCACAGTTAAGCTTGGATCTCTGATCTACTGAAACTGTGAGATAATAAATGTGTATTGTTTCAAGCTGCTAAGTTATGCAGCAGTAGGTAACTAACCCTTCCATGTACCTTTCATGGATAAGCTAACATAATCCTCACAACATTTTTACCAGCTAGGATTCATGTTTTATAGATTAAAAAAGTGAAGAACTCTTAACTTATCCTAGATCACATGCTGGTAAGGGATGGAACCAGAATTTAGACCCACATGGTCAGGCTCCATGGCCCATGCTTTTAATCACTTCATTTTGCATGAAACAGTGACTGTATCTGATTTGTGTATAACTCTAGTCCCAACCAACAACACAGCATTTGACACACACTAGTGCTCAATAATTGGTTAATTGATTACTTAATTTAGAAAAGTGCTAAATGAGTGATGAATAAATTTTGGGTTTGTTCATGCAAAAGAATTTTAGAAGAGTATTCTCAGTTACAGTTGAGTCTCAAAGGCTTTTTTTCATTTTGTAGTATGCAGGCATAGAATGGGCTACATGCTCATTGACTGAAAATTATAGGTGCATACCAGCAGCATTTTTCACAGAACTAGAACCAACAATCCTAAAATTTGTATGGATCACAAAAGGCCCTGAATAGCCAAAGCAATCTTGAAAAAGAAACACAAAGTTGGAGTGATCACAATCCCATATTTCTAGGCACTTGTACCCCAATTTTTATAGCAGCACTTTCAACAATAGCCAAATTATGGAAAGAGCCTAAATGTACATCAACTGATGGATGGATAAAGAAATTGTGGTTTATATACACAATGGAATACTACATGGCAATGATGAAGAATGAAATATGGCCTTTTGTAGCAACATGGATGGAACTGGAGAGTGTTATGCTAAGTGAAATAAGTCATACAGAGAAAGACAGATACCGTATGTGTTCACTCTTATGTGGATCCTTAACAGAAACAGAAACAGAAACTTAACAGAAGACCATGGGGGAGGGGAAGGAAAAAAAAAGTTAGAGAGGGAGACAGCAAAACCATAAGAGACTCTTAAAAACTGAGAATAAACTGAGGGTTGATGGGGGGAGGGTGGGAGGGAGGGGAGGGTAGGTGATGGGCATGGAGGAGGGCACCTGTTGGGATGAGCACTGGGTGTTGTATGGAAACCAATTTGACAAATTTCATATAAAAAAAAGCTGTAGTAGTCAAAATGGTATGGTATTGGGACAAAAATAGACACATAGATCGGTGGAGCAGAATAGAAAGCCCAGAAAGAAACCCACAACTATATGGTCAATTAATCTTCAACAAAGGAGGAAAGGATATACAATGGGGGAAAGACAATCTCGTCAACAGATGGTGCTGGGAAAACTGGAGAGCCACATGCAAAAGAATGAAACCGGACCACTTTCTTATACTATACTCAACAATAAACTCAAAATGGATTAAAGACCTAAATGTGAAACCTGAAACCATAAAAATCCTAGTAGGGAGCACAGGCAGCAATTTATCTGACATTGGCCATAATAACATCTTTCTAGATATGTCTCCTGAGGCAAGAAGATAAAAGCAAAAAGAAACTATTGAGATTACAGTAAAATAAAAAGTTTCTGCACAGTGCAGGAAACAAACAACAAAACTAAAAGGCAGACTACTGAATGGGAGGAGATATTTGTAAATGACATATCCAATAAAGGGTTAGTACTCAAAATATATAAAAAAACTGATACAACTCAACACCCAAAAGACACACACACACAAAAGACACACACACACACCCCATGGAATATTCTTCAGCCATAAAAAAGAATGAAATCCTGCCCCTTACAAACAACATGGATAGATCTAGAGAGTATAATGCTAAGTGAAATAAGTCAGTTAAGAGAAACACAAATGCCATATGATTTCATTCATGTGTGGAATTTAAGAAACAAAACAAATAAGGGGGGGAGGAAGAGACAAACTAAAAAAACTCCCCAAACCCAGTCTTTTAACTATAGAGAACAAACAGATGGTTACCAGAGGGGAGTTGGCGGGGTGGGAGGGGGGGGGGGTTGGTAAAACAGGTGAAGGGGATTAAGAGCACACTCATCTTGATGACACTAAGTAATATATGGAATTGCTGAATCACTATATTGTACACCTGAAACTCATACACTGTATGTTAACTATACTGGAATTAATTTAAAAATACAGGTGCATTTCAGAGTGCAAAACAGTGTAATGTAAGCATTATGTAAGCATATGTAAGTTTAAATGTTCTAAGAGTTGCTTTAGAAATTAGAAAAGGGGAACAGATGACATTAATTTAATAATATATTTTACTGAACTCAATATATCTATAATATTGTTTCAATAGACAATTGATATAAAATTATGAGATATTTTACATTCTAAATAAATACTAAGTGCTCAAAATCTTTTATATTTTCAGTACATTTCAAGTGCTGAAATTTGGATTTGCCTTATTTCAAGTGCCCAATATTAGTATTAGGCACTGCATACATGGACACTGCAGGAGTATCGACAGCCTAGGTGTATGGACAACACAGGTGTATGGACAGTGCAGGTATAAAGAAAACTTGGAAGGAAGATGCAGCCTCTGGGAGTCAACAGGGTATCTCTTATTCTTGTAAGTACTCCTTCTGTTATGATCTCAAGAGGTGCTAGAAACTATTCAAAATAAAAACTGAACTTTAGGGACAGAAGTGGTCTTAAAGTTTTTCTTTAAGTGGGACCTGGAAAAGAAATCATGACTTGTCATCTTAAACAATAGCCTGAGAAGAGTTTAAGCATGTCCTTCATCTTCTAAAATTTAGGTTCCCAGAAATATACAGTTTCATTTCAGGCAGAAGACAGGAAAGTTTGAGAGAACAAAACTGACAGGTTTTGCATCCTAGACAGTGAGGCTGGAGAAGATTGCCCTTTGTTTAGCAAAGGCAAGGCTATAGTAAGTCTTTGGTTGTGCAGAGTCATCAAGGAGCCAGAAAGGCCAGGAGGCAAAACAGGCGATAGAAAGTGACGCTGACACTTTTTACTTCTGGCTGCTGGACATGTGAACCCCTTGCTGACGGTTGTATACTTATTTTCTACTGTATGAGATTGGGTGGCAAGCAGAGTCTGTCTCTGCCATAAAAGCCAAGAAGCCAGATGCTTAATTTGTCAGCTATGGCATGGATGGGCATAAGTCATGGGTTTGGCTCATCAGATGCCCGCACCCCAGATTAGAAATTGGGAGCTAATGATGCAAAGAAGCAGGGCAGAGAGGAAGCTGTTCTGGCCCGAGGGGGGCGGTGGGGAATGGCTGAGCCGCATCAGCAACATCTGTCTGCCACAGCAGAACTGGCAGTGGGGCCAGTGGTGGCCTCTGCGTCCAGATCTAGAGGTTTTCGGACTTCCTGCCATGGCTTCTACTGTTCTGTGGGGGCTGTGGTGTCTGGGCCTCTCCGCTCTGGCTCCAGCTGCAGAGGCTTTGTTTGTTCTCTTCCTCTCTCTGGCCTGTTTCTCTGGCCGGTCAGGAGTGAGTCCGTGGGCTCCACAGTATCCTTTCAGTGCATTTCTTTCCTCTTTAGTTACTCAGCTGACAGGCCCAGGAGCTCAGCTCCTCGGTATAATGAAATGGGGGGACTTGAGGGGGGGAAACTCAGAGAGGGCAGCCTGGAAGCAGGGAAGCACAGAGCCGGTGGGAGTCTTGAGGGAGAAGGGCTGAGTTAGGAGATGTGAGCTGTAGTCTGCAGGTGGTGGGGGCAGGGAGTCAGAAATGGAGCCATTTCTGATGCAGGGTGGCTGATGTACCTGTAACAACAAAGGTGCCTAATGATTCATTCTCAGCAGTTTGTATTTCTGCGTTGTAAATACTCTCCATGGCACAAAAGTTTGAGTAAAGGCTGCTCTACATAATGTTCTGGGTGGGTGTTTTCAGTGGAAATCATAGAAAAGTCACCCGCATTGGCGCAGAGTAAAAATGACAGGAGAGTTATGGAGATGAGCTGTGAGGAGGTGAGCAGTTACTTGGAGTCACAGGTGACATACGTGAGCCTAGGTCCCTGGGTAATTCCCCGAAATCCTGGTGAGGGCATGGCTGTGACTTAGAAAGGTGAAGCCAATTTTATTTAAATATCATAAAGGCTTGGAGATGTCATCTGACATGTTAATCTATTTGTCATCACTAAGAAGGACTAGCTCAGGGATCAGTCACAGGGGACAACAGATAGTTTCTCGTCTTTATTGTGGGAGTAAATCTTTGAAAGGATCTGTTAGTGACTCTCTAAAACAAATGGAACAGGCGGAGCCGGGTTCCTGTGCCAAGAATTTTCAGATAATAGACATGAAGCATTGCCTTTTCAAGGTGACACAAAGGGATCTATTTCATTATTGTAAACACATAGGTTTTATGGAGAAAACATTGGCTAGGTAAGTCAAGCATAGAGGCGTTCAAAGGTCCCATTGAACTCTTACTTTTGGAAGATAAACATGAGGTCAATCAATGAAGTAAAAACTTTCATGGATACTATAGCCGATTCATGAATGTATGCAGCCCATTCCAAAAGCATCTACAGATGCCAATTGCGCATGGACTGTGCTCAGTATAGTTAAGAGGTTCTTGACGTAAGAGGACATTTACAAGCCACATGATCTGTTGTGACATTTTAAAAGTGGCAGTTCTGTTTTGGTATAAAGACACACTTGTAAAGGAGAAAACATATTCATTGCAAGCACTTCTAAAAGTATGACAGTTTTGGGGTGCCTGAGTGGCTCAGTTGGTTGAGCGTCCGACTTTGGCTCAGGTCACGATCTTGCGGTCTGTGAGTTCAAGCCCTGCGTCGGGCTCTGTGCTGATGGCTCAGAGCCTGGAGCCTGCTTCGGATTCTGTGTCTCCCTCTCTCTCTGACCCTCCCCCGGTCATGCTCTGTCAAAAATAAATAAAACATTCAAAAAAAATTAAAAAAAAATAAAAGTATGACAGTTTTCAAAATATATGGCATGCTTCTCCAATGATTGCAAGTGTACAGTCACTGAGGGTTGCTTTTAGACAGCAAATAATAAAAACAATCTACATATGAAAGCTGAGGACTAACACTCACTTTGGTTTGGCACTATTGAAGAGTCATCTAAAATGTAGAAGCCCCTTATTCAGGGAATTTGCTTTCCCGGCCATTGTGAGTTAAAATGATATAATTTTCTTTATTCCCAAGTGTTGAGTGGTGTTTCTTCATTTACCTTCTTCTTGTAGAGTCCTTCCCTGACCTGTCTTCTTCCTCTTCTTCCCAAGTTGTGTTAGGTGCCTCCTTCCATGGTCCTGTGATGCCATGGATATAGCTGTCTCTTGTGGCACTTACTACATTATATTAATGTGGTTTTCTCCTCCCTGACCTGGGACATCTTAGAGGACAAGGTCTTTTTTTTTTTTTCTTTAACTTCTATATCAGTATGATGCCTGGTACATGGTCAGTGCTCAAGAAAGCTTGTCACCCTAGGGATGATCCATTTGCTTGCATTAATGACCCACTATCCCTGGAATTAAACAAGATTGAAACAAGATTAGAAAAGATGCCAAAGATTAGTTTCTCATTAGTCGCATCGTCAAATTACCTTCAAAAGGTAATTGAAAGACTAAAAGTCCCTTCCATTCAATGCCCTAGACAAGTGATGGCCTCGTTCTGTCCTTCCTGCCATGCTCTTCTTTTTTCCCATCTAGCTATTCCACTAAAATATTTTTCCTTTGCCTCACCATGATCAAGAGTGAAATCATTCTGGAAGATTTAAAGAAGTTGAAAGGAGAGATGTGAGGCCTTTTCGGTAAAGTTAAATCTATCATTTTTCATTCCTGCCCCTCCCCCTTTAAAGAAGGCCAGCCATCATAAAATTTTGAAACCATAGTGGCTTGTGTTTATGCAAGTTGAGATCAATTATATGTTATCTTAAAACAGCTTTAAATTTCAAAAGCTATTTCTGAACAGAAAAATTGATTAAAATTATCTTTTGAAAGCTTGATGGCTGTCCCTGAGTCCTCTCGGGCAACACAGTGACTCCACGCTATGTGGAAAACAGCTGGAAAGAATAAGATGATCAAAACTCAGATGTTATAGGTTCCTTATTGTTTCCACTTAGGAGGTCCCTCCACATCCTCACTCGATGCATATTCATTCTTTCTTCACATATTCCGATCAAGTTGGTTCCCAGGCAGTAAAGAAGACATTCACAGCAAGAGGCGGCGGATTGATCAGATGGAGGCAAACTGATGAAAATGTGACACAGGACTTCCCAAACCCTCAGTTTTACATCATAGGGTAGGGGCACTCATTTCTGAGCACCATTGTGAGAGGACTCAAGACAGTTGTCCTGTGGACCAAATTTAGCCTTTACAATGTTTTTTGTTTTTTATTTTATTGGACTAATATATTTTTTAAACTTCTTTTTTTAATGCTTATTTATTTTTGAGAGATATAGCACAAGTGGCGGAGGGGCAGAGAAAGAGGGAGACACGGAATCTGAAGCAGTCTCCAGGCTCTGAGCTGTCAGCATTGAGCCCAATGTGGGGCTTGAACTCACCAACTGTGAGTCCATGACCTGAGCTGAAGTTGGCCGCTTAACTGACTGAGCCATCTAGGCACCCTGCTAATATATTTTTTAAATAAATGTATATTCATTTTTGAGAGAGAGAGAGAGCTCAAGTGAGGAAGGGGCAGAGAGACAGGGGAAACAGAGGATCCGAAGCAGGCTCTGCGCTGACAGCAGCGAGGCTGATGTGGGGCTTGAGCTCATGAACTGTGAGATCATGACCTGAGCTGAAGTCGGATGCTCAACCAGCTGAGCAACCCAGGTGCCCCTTAGCCAATAGTTTTAAATAAAGAGGTTTTCACAGAACAATATCTTGCTGCATAGAACAATTTCCATAGAAAGGTGGTTTCATGAACAGTCATACAATCTAGCGATACTGGCCCCGTCCATCTACGTGAGAACAACAGCTGAAGCTGAGTGGTGACTGCACCCATTAGGGCATATGCCCCCAACGCATCAGTTTCCATTGCCCACATGGGGTTTGCCCGGCACTTATCCTGGATGGTTTTCTCATTTCTCCTTAGTCATGGTAGGCAATTGAGTTTGCCACGAAGAGCTTCATATCATAGTTCATTGTCTAATTGTCTACCATTCTAAAATTAGAAGCAACTTTGTAGAAGTGACTTCTTCAGGTTTGAGATTAGACTAGAATATCCTCAGCAAGGAGTCACTTAACCATTTATAGTTTTTCAGTAACAGGGAATTCTCCATGACACCAAGAAGATATTTTCACTCTCCCTGCTCTCCCCGCCTAGAATTAGCTACTTTTATTTATGTGAAACTCAAAGTATGTTCTGTAGAAACTTTGTTCCAAGGGATGTTAAGATTGGTGTTACATAAAAGAAAAATTTCAGTAGCCAGGTATTTATTCATTTATCAGCAAAGATAAATGACTGCTTTTCTTTTCTTTTGTTTTTTTTCTTTTCTTTCCCCTTTTCTTTTCCTTTCTTTCCCCTTCCTTCCTTCCTTCCTTCCTTCCTTCCTTCCTTCTAGTGAAGGACTTCTTAGACCCTTTAAAACACTTATTGTGCATTGTTAGTCTCTAAAAGGAGAATAAACATGTAGCCTTTTCTCATATATATTTGATCAAAACCTATTTTCATGGGACTACCCTGTGGCACAAGTGTTCCACGGAATAACCTTAGAAAACGCATATAGGAATTCCTAGGGACTTCCAACTTTTCTTATGTGGTCTTATACTATTTCTGAAAAGTTGGTCAGAAGCAAGATAAAGCAACTTGCTCCAGAACAGAAATGGTGGCTGTGATGAAAGTGGGTTGAAATCCCAGAATCCTGTCACCTAGTAGTAGCAGAATGCATATGGAATGCACACACTGATCACTAAGTTTGGGGGTAAATGGTCTTAGTTAAACCCAAAATTGTGGAGAAGGAAAGTGTGATCACCTTAAAAAAGGAACACGGATGTTAATGGAGAATCAATGATAACAAAATATATAATAATAATAATAATAATAATAATAATGGGAAGTGATAAGGAGATTAAGGAGGTAATTAATGAGGGTTAGCTTTATTTTCATAAAAAGTGAAAGCACTACTTTGTTTAATGTTCATGTTTTATATAAAAGTATAATATATGCTACAAGCATATCCTTTAGAAAAGCAAGCCATACCAGGGGTTAGAGTCTCATTTTTACCTCCTGTCAAAATTAAGTCCTAACAAAAGTGAAATGGAAGAGAACAAAACAAAAATTTTTCCATTATCATCATTAAATTATCATCATTAAAGACAAGCAGGCTAGTTAATAAGTCTCCTTTTGTACTCAGAATTTAATGTTAGCTAAAATATGTATATTAATGTTTTGGGGCCATCTCAAGAAGAATAGCACGGTCATAACCACTGTCAGGTGAGGAATGCAGTAGAATAGCAGTGGAGAAAATTGGAAACTAAAGAGTGTATATTCTAAAATCCCACTCCCATATCACAGGTAGCAACATTGGTGTTTATTTCCTACTATTTGTTAGTGTCCAATGTGTTTTTTATCATTATAATCTTATTATACTTACAGTTTTTATTATAATTATTTATTATGGTAAAGTATCCATAACAAAATGCATCATTTTAACCATTTTTAGGTGTACATTTTAGTGGTATTGAGTATCTTTGCACTGTGGTGCAGCCATCACCTCTCGCCATCTCCGGAACTTTTTCATCTTCCAAACTGAAATTCTGTTAATTCTTCCACAATAATTTTATTTTTATTTTTTTAATTTTTAAGGTTTATTTATTTTTGAGAGGGAAAGAGAGTGAGAGAAAGCAGGGAAGAGGCAGAGAGGGGGGAGACACAGAATCCAAAGCAAGCTCCAGGCTTTGAGCCGTCAGCACAGAGCCCGACGTGGGGCTTGAACTCACAAGCAGTGAGATTATGACCTGAGCCAAAGTCGGGCACTTAACCGACTGAGCCATCCAGGTGCCCTTAAAATAATTTTAATTCCATTAAAAATAACTCCCTATCCCCCCCTCCCTCCAGTCCTTGGCAACCACCAACTAGTCCCTTCTTGCTTTTTAATGAGTCTATTCTTTTAAAGACATTCTTTGGGATAACATCTTCTATCTGTTGGAGGTAATTCTATTCTTAGGAGTGGTAATGAATGCAAATGATCATTCATGATATTTTTGGAGACCCAGTTATGCTCATGCATCCACAATGGTTAAGGTCTTGTTTATTCACTGGGTCATTCATTCATTCAACAACAAATTGTTGCATCATATGTTGCCCTGGATTTCCCTGAGAGCAGAGCCTATATACACCTATATAGGTATACGCCTCTATGGGAGGTGTATTTGGGAAGTGATCGCAGGGAAGAGTGAGAGGCCAGAGGACTGAAAAAGAACAGAGAGAAAGACAGCACAAGGATGCATTAAGAAGTTGCCTAGCACCGTGGGCTGCTGTGCCTCAGCCCCCTGGATCTCTTGAGAAGCTTTCTGAAATGGATCTCATATAACTGTCCACTGACCAAGAGTGGCCCCACAGGCACTAACAACCTGGCTTCTGGCTTGTGTATTCTTGTGAGTCAAGTAGGTTCTCCCAGGATTCCACACCTTGGGCCAGTGAGGTACTGACAGATTTTACCTGCACAATGTAGGTGAAAGTTTGCACAGAACTGGGGGCTGAGGTGATGACTAGAGCAAGGGATACGCATATGTGGTGCTCCAGACACAGACATTGAACTAGGCACTGGACTGGAGCCATAATGGTGAGCAAAAGAAGGCAGGGGCCCTTTCTCCTGGGACTTACAGATGGTGACAGCAGACAGGAGCATGGGGGCAGTGGCAGAACTGTTATGCTGGATACTCATGACCCTGATGACTATGCATGGGCCATGCAACCACTTGAGAATAGCTGCTGGGCACTGTACTAGGCAGATGGGTGAATACACTGAGGAACCAGAAGACATAGGCTCAGCCTCACGAATCTGGTGGGGAAGGCCCTGACAAACAAATAATTCCCACCAAACAATGAACTACCATTGTAACAGGTGCTGTGAATGAGAAGTTGGCCATATTTGGAGAGGCATAACAGGGGTTCTGGTAAAGTCAGTTGTGTCAGGACAGGTTGGAAGTTTTCTTCATAGAAACTATATCTAATCTGAGACCTGAAGGATGATGCACTATTAAATAAGCATTAATCAGACATTATAGCTCAGCTGCTAGGAATGCCCTGTAAATTATTACCTTTTTTTTTTTTTTTTCTCAAATTGCTCACAGTCCGGTTGGGGAGATGAATGATGATTACATCATCAGAAAAAGACTAACTAGACTTAGGTATAATGGAAGCAAAGGGAAGCAGCCCCAAGAAGCTGGTGACGTTTCAGCACAGGAGATCATGTTTGGCATGGTCCTGAAGGCTTTGGAGGTATTTTCTGGGTGAGTCAGGTAAAGGACTCCATTAAAATGTGTTTCTCCAATGGGCAGAGGAAATTGCAGTGCAATTCATAAGACCTTAAAGAGAATTTCAAGTGTAGCTTTTACTTTTTTTAAGTTTATTTATTTATTTTGAGACAGAGGGAGAGAGAGAATCCCAAGCAGGCTCTGTGCTGAAGTGGGGCTCAAACTCACAAACCGTGGGATCATGACGTGAGCCAAAATCAAGAGTCAGTTGCTTAACTGACTGTGCCACTCAGGTGCCCTTACCTTTTACTTTTAGGATAAACTTTTTATTTATGTATTTTAAAAAAATTTTAATGTTTAGTTTTTTCCTTTTGAGAGAGAGAGAGAGAGAGAGAGAGAGAGAGAGACAGTGTGAATGGGGGAGGGGCAGAGAGAGGGGAGACACAGAATCCAAAGCAGGCTCCAGGCTCTGAGCTGTCAGCATAGAGCCTGATGCAGGGCTTGAACCCATGAACCTCGGAGATCAAATGTGTTTATTATCACAGGGTATCAGGAAAAAATGTTTTAGTTATCTGTTGCCATTTAGGAATTTAGGCCCAGTATGTTGAGAGAGATTCTAATTTCAAGACAAGAAAAAAAAATCACCTTTTCATGCGATATAGCCTAATCTCTAAATGTTCGTAACTAATTTGTTTTCAACATTGCCCATGGCAACAAAACACAAAACACATGTTTTGCAACTCCTACTCTGCAGTGTCTTTGGGCATCAGGGTCATATCCACCTAATGGCCACATAGTTGCACTGCAGTTAAAGGGGCTTGAAGGAAATTTGCTTCTTTCAGTGCTGACCTTGAAAACTGTAAAGTACAAGGCTGACCCAATGACAAGGTCCCAAAGAAGAACTCAGCAGGAGGGAAGTGGGGGTCTGGCCTCAGTTTTGATCTCACAATGGCAAAGGCTAGGTCTGGAGAAGCATGGGACTGGGGTGACACCCATCAGGACCATGCTAGCTTAGTCCTCTGCTGTGGAAAACACAGCTGAGCCCATGAGTGTGGACCTGGAGGGCTACCTCTCATGGCTTCAGCAACTGCATTCTTGAGCAGTGTATCATCCTATGGGGTTTATGGCCATAGCCTTTTAATTTATTTTTATTATTTTTGAGTGTGGGGGGGAGGTGCAGAGAGAGAGAGGGAGACAGAAAATCAGAAGCGAGCTCCACACTGACAGCAGCGAGCCAGATATGGGGATCAAACTCACAAACTGTGGGATCACAACCTGAGCTGAAGTCTGATGCTCAACCGACTGAGCCACCCAGGTGCCCCACAACCATAATCTTTTGATAGGGTTTAAGGCTGTTTCATGACACAAATTAGGAAATATTTCACCTGACATCTCTTAAACAATCATTCTAACTTCTAAAGCAGGAAAAGAGGCTAAGATTATCCCGTTCTTGTGTCTTTTTGATGTTTGCCAGACCAAGTTTTCACAGACATGATAACATAATTTGAGTGAATATGGATAGTCAATGTCAATCTCTCCACCAATAGGATCCCTCTCTGGCTCCTGTACCCTTCCACTTAGATTTGGTCTGGCAGATGTTTCAAGGCTAATGTAAATTGTGCATTTCTGTGAAGCATTTCTGTGAAAGTTCTCTGAATGCCTGATTCCCTTCTGTTGGCGCATCCTCCTGCATAAAGTGTTTCCATGTACAACAGCCATTGGGTCCACAGTTGGTCAATTATTGTTTTGTTTTTTTTAATGTTAACTTATTAAAACATTTTTTTAATGTTTATTTTTTACTTTTGAGAGAGAGACAGAGTGCCAGTGGGGGAGGGGCAGAGAGAGAGGGGGAGACACAGAATCTGAAGCAGGCTCCAGACTCCGAGCTGTCAGCACAGATTCCAATGTGGGGCTCAAACCCATGAACTGTGACATCATGACTTGAGCTAAAGTTGGGCGCTTAACCAACTGAGCCACCAGGCACCCAAAATGTTTACTTATTTTTGAGACACACACACACACACACACACACACACACACACACACACACACACAGAACACGGTAAGCAAGAGAGGGGCAGAGAGACAGGGGACAGAGGATCTGAAATGGGGCCTCAAACTCAGGACCCATGAGATCATGACCTGGGCTAAAGTTGGATGCTTAACCGACTGAGCCACCCAGGCACTCTCTTGGTCAATTAGTTTTAAAAGTCAATTAAAGGTGTAACAAGAGCAATTTCTGTCCTGTTTGAAGGAAGGTATAAGAACAAACAATAAACTCATACTCCAAAGTGTCCTATGTAAACCAGGTGGTCAAAAAAATTCTGTTTTTGTGACCCTTAGAAGTAATTTAAGATGGGGCTAGGAAGTTGAAGAGGAGAGTAAAGAGGATCAAAGAGAGAGGATTCTTATGGAGAAAGTTCTTGGAGAGCTGTGACATTTCCCCTTTAATTTAGTAGGGGGGAGAGGTGTGCTTTATCACTTCCCAATCCAAGTGAAAAAGGCTTTGAGGCAGTCACCTAAGCTTGATGTGTGTTCTCTGGGTTTCAGTGAGCTAGTGACTCTGAGGATGACTGTTCAGATGGTACACTGCACAACTGTAAGGTGCCATCCACACAGATGACAATGTGTATAATCTGTACAACTGTACTTGGAGACCCTAGGTGTTGACAAGCTCTTATGGCTAGAACTCTAAGCTGTTCTTTCACCAACATTGGGACAAGGAGGTGAGTTTTTCTGGTTTGTTGTTTGGATTCATGTGAGGGAGCTGGCCTAGAGTCTTCTTAAGAAGGACCACCAAGAAAGGGCCTTCTGGAGAGTTCTTCAGACTAGCAGCCTGAGGGTTGAGTGTAGGCAGTGAGAGCAGGCAGGCAGAGGAATGATCGCTTTCATCATGTGCTTTTCAGCGGGGATTCGCAATGGGGAGAATACCTCATGACAGACTCAACCCTGTACACCCAAGACCAATGGGCAGCCATGCCAGGTTGCGGACGTATTATCCATGGAAGACTGTGCCCTTTGTCTTAACCCGCTTGTCCCAGGCCCAACCCTGGAGGGGATGGAAAGGCAGTTAGTAAGGGGAGGCACTGAAAGAGGATGGACATCCACCTGTCCTAATGGCCCTTGTGTCCCCGACTCCCAAGACCTTGGGTTTCGTGGCCTAAATCAAGCCTCAGCTCAGGGAGGGGGAAAATAGGGAATTTTGTTATTAAACTAAACTGATTATTTTAATTACTAAAACAAGGCTTTCCTTAAGACCAAAGGTGATCTCAGGACATTTCACACCCAGAGTGACTGGGAGGGCTGCTTGAGGCTTCATATAAGGACAGGAAAGAATCAGACCACTCAGTGTGTACATTAGAGGCGATGGCAGAGACAAATTCTCTTTGGGCCCTGCAGAGTGCCAAGCCTTCTGTGACCAGAACACATGGGAAATCTTTCCAAGAGATGCCTACCCATACTGGAGATACTTTATTTTAACTTGACACATAGAGATACTCACCCCCAATCTTTTGACATAGACCCAAGGCCTTCTGTGTGAGCACAGGTAGATGGACCTTTCTTAAATTCACGCACAAAACGTCAATTGTGAATTCAATTTTGGTTTCCTTATTTTGGACAGAAAAATTTTCAAACCTTGCCAAGCAACCTGAATATAATTGTACATGCATATGACTTCTTTTCTCTTGTCTTCTACAGTTGTCTCACCCATGCGCATTTTTAGATACTTGCATTTATTGGGTCTTTTGAAAGCCTTCAATGTAGCATTTCATGGGAACAGTTTACTTTTTGGACTCCTATTTCATTGGTTTACATAATGTTTAATTAAATTATGTAATTCAATAACAAGTGCTACTGGCATAAACAGGTTTGGGAACACACCCAGCTGCCTCTTGGTAAACACACAGCTGAACCTGTGGGAGCAGAAGCACATGGGTGTGCTGGATAGTAGCCACCACCTCGTGTACCCTGATCATTGGTCTGTATGTCTCACAGAGAGTATGCAGAGCACAGGATTTTCTGGTGAGGTGGTCAGTGGAGGTCGGGTGGGTGAGCCATCCACTTTTGAGGCGCAAAGTTGGAAGTAACCAGCATGCAAAAGGTACCATTCACTGGGTCCCTACTATATGCCTGGTGGGGCCCTGGACACTTTACACACATAAGCCCATTTAGCTTTCAGAGATATTATTTCCCTCTATTTTACAGTCGAGAAAAGTGGAGTCTCCATACATTAAGTAATTTACCCTGGGTCACTAAATGGAATAGTCAGCATTTCCCAACCTAATGTGCAAATGAATTCCCTGGGAGGTGTGATTTAAGATGCACAGAGTAGGTCTCCGGTGGGGCCTGAGAGTCTGCATTTCTAACAGGCTCTCAGATCCTGTTGATACTGCTGGTCTGCAGACCATGCATTGGGTGCCTCAGTCCTACCCCTGAGATTCTGACTTACTTGTTCTGAGATGGAGCACAGGCATTACTGTTTTCTAAAATCTTTCCAGGGAACTTTTTAAAATTTTTTTTATTTTTTTAAATTTAAAAAATTTTTTTTTCAATATATGAAGTTTATTGTTAAATTGGTTTCCATACAACACCCAGTGCTCATCCCAAAAGGTGCCCTCCTCAATACCCATCACCCACCCTCCCCTCCCTCCCACCCCCCATCAACCCTCAGTTTGTTCTCAGTTTTTAAGAGTCTCTTATGCTTTGGCTCTCTCCCACTCTAACCTCTTTTTTTTTTTTTTTTTCCTTCCCCTCCCCATGGGTTTCTGTTAAGTTTCTCAGGATCCACATAAGAGTAAAACCATATGGTATCTGTCTTTCTCTGTATGGCTTATTTCACTTAGCATCACACTCTCCGGTTCCATCCATGTTGCTACAAAGGGCCATATTTCATTCTTTCTCATTGCCACGTAGTACTCCATTGTGTATATAAACCACAATTTCTTTATCCATTCATCAGTTGATGGACATTTAGGTTCTTTCCATAATTTGGCTATTGTTGAGAGTCCTGCTATAAACATTAGGGTACAAGTGCCCCTATGCATCAGTACTCCTGTATCCCTTGGGTAAATTCCTAGCAGTGCTATTGCTGGGTCATAGGGTAGGTCTATTTTTAATTTTTTGAGGAACCTCCACACTGTCCAGGGAACTTTTTTTAAAAAAAAAACATTTATTTATTATTGAGAGACAGAGAGAGACAGAGCATGAGCGTGGGAGGGCAGAGAGAAAAGGAGACAGAATCCGAAGCAGGCTCCAGGCTCTGAGCTATCAGCACAGAGCCCGACGCGGGGCTTGAACTCACAAATTGTGAGATCATGACCTGAGCCGAAGTTGGATGCTTAATCAACTGAGCCACCCAGGCATGCCCCAGGGAACTTTTTTTTAAAGCTCACTTATTTTTGAGAGAGAGAGAGAGAGAGAGAGAGAGAGCAAGCAAGCAGGGGAGGAGCATAGAGGGAGAGAGAAAATCCCAAGCAGGCTCTGTGCTGTCAGTGTAGAGCCCAATGCTGGGGTTTGATCTCATGAGAGATGATGAACTAAACCAAAATCAAGAGTTGGAGGCTTAACTGACTGAGCCACTCAGGTGCTCCTCCAGGGAAATTTTATACACCGAGGACAGGTGATGAGTAGCTTGGACCCCAGTGAGGGCAGGAAAGTTGGACACCTGGACTGATAGATACTTAATTTTGAATACTGCAGCTAAATCGAGTGTTTTAAAAACATAAGACTAATAACATTTGAAACAATATAAAAGTTCATAAAATAAAACTTAAAACTCCTCCATTCCCTACATAACATGAAGAATTTTCTTAAAACTCAAATTAAACCATCCTTGCATACACCTATGTGACAATATTGCAATTCAGTGACATGTCACAAGCTTTTTTCATCGTTGGTACACGCAGAACTATTTCGTCCTTAATGACACTGCATTGCATCCTCTAGCGTGGTTAAGTCAGAATTCATCTCACCAATCTTTTATAGGAACACATTCAGTTGATTCTAATTTTTCAGTTTTATAGGTAACACTTTGTGTACATATCCATGGTTAGGTTGTTTTGTAGAATGGACTTCTAGATGTGGAATTCCTGGGTTATTTAAATATTTATTCTCAAATTGACCCCCACAAGGCTCACCAAATTACATTCCCACCATCACGTATAGAAATACCTCTTCCCCACCACCTTGCAACTACTGGGTATTATCAATCTTTTCAATGTTAACCGATCTAATGTAAGAGACATGGATCCCAATGATGCTTTAGTTTGCATGTCATAATGAATGTATGAAGATGAATGTCTCTTCATATGTTTATTGGACTTAAGCATTTCTCCTTTGGATTTGCCCCTTTAGTTATGTGGTTGCTTACCATATTATATTAATCTTTTGTCTACAATTTATGCTACAATTTTCTTTCATGACTTCTGAATTTTCTTTTTACTTAAGAAAGTAACTTATCCCAAGATTATAAAATAGTCACTGGTTTTTCCATCTACTACTTGGATAGACTTGTCATTCATTAATCTTTCCAGTCAGAATTGAAGACAGGAACTCTTGAAGTAGAACTCTTACTTTGTTTCTTTTGCTTCTGAAATACCATTCTCAGCACTATGCATGGAGCAGGCCATTGTCACTCCTGGATTTGAAATACCCCCTGTATCAGATAATCAATCTCACACAGTCTGGTCTCTTCCTTCCACCTCTTTCTTTATTTTCTGTTTTAATTTCTGCAGTTTCACAGGACTTTTAGAAAGACAACTCTTTCCTTGTTATTCTTTTTTTTTTTTAACGTTTATTTATTTTTGAGAGAGAGAGATAGACAGAGTGGGAGTGGGGGAGGGGCAGAGAAAGAGGGAGACACAGAATCCCAAGCAGGCTCCAGGCTCTGAGCTGTCAGCACAGAGTGCCACACAGGCTTGAACCCATGGACCATGAGATCATGACCTGAGCCGAAGTCAGCACTTAACTGACTGAGCCAGCCAGGCACCCCTTTCCTTGTTATTCTTTTTTTTTTTTTTAACGTTTATTTATTTTTGAGACAGAGAGAGACAGAGCATGAATGGGGGAGCATCAGAGAGAGAGGGAGACACAGAATCTGAAACAGGCTCCAGGCTCTGAGCTGTCAGCGCAGAGCTTGATGCAGGGCTCGAACTCACAGACTGCGAGATCATGACCTGAGCCGAAGTCAGACTGAGCCACCCAGGCGCCCCCTTTTCCTTGTTATTCTTTAGTTTTTCTTCTTTTTTAAACAAATTTCTTCTCTATGATGAATTTAAAATTCCCATGTCAGGTTCTAAGGAAGCCTAACTGGATTTTTTTTTTTTTTTTACTGAAATTGCATTTTAATCCACTAATGTGGATTCTTTTTTTTAAAGAGTAACCTGTTTTTTAACGTTTATTTATTTTTGAGTCAGAGAGAGACAGAGCATGAACGGGGGAGGGGCAGAGAGAGAGGGAGACACAGAATCGGAAGCAGGATCCAGGCTCTGAGCCATCAGCTCAGAGCCTGACATAGGGATCGAACTCATGGACCGCGAGACCGTGACCTGAGCTGAAGTCGGACGCTTAACTGACTGAGCCACCCAGGCTCCCCTCACTAATGTGGATTCTTATAGCATTTTTAGTATTTGGTGTCCCACGTGGAAATAAGATATGTCTTTCCATACATATATAAATATGTATGGAGATATATATATGGATATATATATGGATATATAAAATATATATATATATATATATATTTTTTTTTTTCTTTACATAGATCTTGCACGTTTCTTGTTAAGTTTATTCCTGGGTGAAATATATATATTGTGACATCTCTTTCCAAATCATCATTCTAATTGATTATTGAGACTAAACTGATTTAAATATATTTATCTCCTGGGGTACCTGGGTGGCTCAGTTGGTGAAGCATCTGACTGTTGGTTTCAGCTCAGGTCATGATCTCTTGGTTTTGTAAGCTTGAACCCCACACTGGACTCTACTCTGGCAGTGTGGGGCCTGCTTGGGATTCTCTCTCTCTCCCTGTCTCTCTGCCCTTCCCACACTCACATTGTCTCTGTCTCTCTCAAAATAAATAAATAAACTTTTAAAAAATTGAAAAAAATATATATTTATCTCCTAATTATCCATCTTACTAGGCTCATAAGGCCTAAAAATTTAATTGCTTGTTTTAGTACATTTTTTCAAATATGAAATTAATGAGTATGCAAGAAAAAAACCCAGAAATGTAGAAAAAACTACCCCGACAACCGAGGACAATTATTATCATTTTACTTGTATCAGTTTTCATTCTTTTTTTTTTGCATAGCTTCTGCCACATAATTGTAATCACAGTTTAATTAACTGGTATATATATATATATATATATATATATATATATATACACATATATGTGTATATACACATGTATATGTGTGTGTGTATATATATATATACATATATATGTATACATATATATGTATATATATATATATATATATATGTATATATATATATATTTATTTATTTTGGGAGGAGTGGGGAGGGGCAGAGAGAGAGAGAGAGAGGGAGAGAATCCCAGTCAGGCTTCATGCTCAGTGCAGAGCTACCCCACCACTGTGAGATCATATGAAGCATTTTCTTAAAACTCAAATTAAACTATGCTTGCATACACCTATGTGACAATATTGTAACTCAGTGACATGTTACTCACCAAACCGAAATCGAGACAAATGCTCAACAGACTGAGCCACCCAGGTGCCCCTAACTGGTGTGCTTTTTGAAAGAATAAGTGCATTCAATATGCCAACACTGTTGTACTGGAAGTTTGTTTTATAAAGAACCATGTGCTTGTCACTAATGGGCAGAAACGCTAATGTAACTTCTGCTACTCAGATTATTGGGTTCAGTCTCTCCTTCTGCTGCCAGCCTGGCTTGCTGGCATTTATACCAGCCAATTATAGCCCAGCATCATGGAGCCCTCTCTCCCTCACACCACACATAGCTGCTGACCTCATCGCACACTCAGCCATTCCATTTCAGGCCTCTGCCGGATTCACTCTTATCGCACAGGGGACATTGAGGTTGCTAGGAGTTTTTAATTCCATTTGAGAAGCAAGCTAGATCATGACATAGTCAAGATTTCCAAAGAAGTTGTTCGAAAACCATTTCTCACATGGCTCTCATCGACATAAACATAAATATGGTTTGGGTTTGGATGGGTTGTTTGCTGCTTCTTCTGTATTACTTTAAATTTGATTTCCTCACATGTTCATTTTGTGACTTATGCAGATTGCTCTTTATTCCTTCAGCTCTCTACTCATTCACCTTAACAATGAGGATTTCCTTGGCCTAATTATATAAAATAGGAATCCCCATCCTGACACCCCGGCCAGATAAGTCCTTCACATACACAGGCCTGGAGCAAGTGTGAAGGGAGGTCCACATACCATATGTCTCAGTATGTTAAAGGCCCAGCAGGACTTCATGTATACATGTGACCGCCTTGTCAGCCTGTCCTAGCTCCCTCCACACTCCTTCCCCAAAAGCCACCTTTGGCGTCTCCTTGGGCCTGGAGGTACACACACTTGATTTTTTCTTCTTATATGATGATTATGCATTTTTTGGACGTGTTATTTTTATGGCTTAAAACCCCAACTATAGGGGCACCTGGATGGCTCAGTGGGTTAAGCATCTGACTTCAGCTTAGGTCATGGTCTCATGGGTCATGAGTTCAAGCCCCACATCAGGCTGTGTGCTCATAGCTCAGAGCCTGGAGCGTGCTTCAGACTCTGTGTCTCCTTCTCTCTCTGCCATTAGCCTGCTCATGCTCTCTCTCTGTCTCTCTCTCAAAAATAAATAAACATTAAAAAAAAAACCCAACTATATCTTTTTTTCCATTATTTATCTGGTTGATTGTTGCTGCTTAATAAGAGATATTTCTAGCCACCTCTGAATATGACTTTGTCCTTCTGTTCCACCCTTCCTTTTCCTTTTCCAGGTAAAGACAACCTTTTTCAAATCCCCTTGGCCATGTGACTACATTCTGGCTAATGAGATGGCAGCAGAAGCGGGATGTGGGACTTCTAGGAAGTCTCCTTCCTAGGAGGGAAAGAGGGAAAAAACACATCTTTCATTTTGAAAAAGATGTTCTTATTCAAGGTAAATGATTAGCTTCCTCTTTGTTTTCTCTTCTGGTTATTATACAGTCAAGTATCCTAAGTCTTTTTGAACGAATCTTAATTTGCGTTTCTCTAGAAAACTATCTGAAAAAGTTATGTAGATTTTTAAGCTTACTGACTAGTATGCTCTTCAAGTGGTTTTATTCCCTACTTCATTTATAACTATAGACTCTTTTTTATCCATAATGTTACTTATACATTATCTCTTTTGGTGTGATCGTTTGCCAGGTTAGATTTAGTAATTTTATTACTTTCCAACTTTTTATTTTTTTTAAGATACCTATTTATTTATTTTAAGTAGGCTCCACACCCAACATGGGGCTCACAACCCTGAGATCAAGAGTCACATGCTCTACCAACTGAGCATATTTGACTTTTATTTTTAATTGCTATTCGTTTTTTCTTTCAATTTCTCATTTGGTTGGTTTCTGCCTTTATCTTCCTTATTTCCTTCCTTTCTTACCTTTTTTCTTTGATTTTATTTGTTATTTTTTGGTTTCTTGAATTTTGTGCTAGATCCATTTATTTTCAATTTTCCTTATTTTCCAATATATACACTTACAAGCATACATTTTTCTTTAGGTATGATTTTGGCTACTTGAAATAGCAGGTGTAAGGCACTTAGAAATGTTGAGGCACATGGTAGGCACAACTTTTTAAAAGTGGGCTTTCATGTGTCACGTAAAAGTCTTTAAAATTAAAAGAACTGTTTAAATTATTGCCTTCACTAAATATTTTCCTAGTCACATTTCCATATATATTTACATTTCCTGTAACCAAATTAAAGAAGAAATCCTTTTTTTTTCTTTTTAAAATATTTATTTTGTATGCTTTTAAAAATTAAAGACTTTTCCTTTAGAGCAGTTTTAGTCAGGCTCACAACAACGAGAGGAAGGTAGAGGGATTTTCCTTATGCCTCCTGCTCCCACACAGGCCTACCTCTCCCTTTACCAACCCCAACCAGAGTGGTGCGTTTGCTACAGTTGATAAACCTACACTGACATGGTTAAGTACCCTAAGTCCATACTTTACATTAGGGTTCACTCTTGGTGTTGTACATTTCTATGGGGTAATTTTTTTTCCTATGGGATATTTTTAATTGTTGTTTCTTTTTCATTCCTTCTCAATCTTGGCTGTTTGTCAGAATTACCCAGGAAGCTTGTTACCTGATACCAAGGCTCCAACTCAAATACTATCAGAATCTCTAAGCATTAGACCCAGACATTGCACATTTTAAAGCTCTCCAGATGATTCCCAGGTATAGCCAAGGCTGAGATTTACATCTATCTCTATTTTCTGTCCCATCTTTCCTAATCATAAGCCACAGCCCTTCAGAACTCTTAGAAGTCTAATAAAAATGGGTGGATGTAAATGTAATGCAGAAATTTTAATAACTTACATAACACTCTGGCAATATTTACTCATTGACATTGGAAATCTATAATACATAATTGAACATTACTCTAAATATATATTAATAAATGAGTTTCCTCAGCAATTTGGGACAGATAGTTTCCTCAGCAATTAAAGGGTGAATAGATTTTCAGGCTAGTTCAGAAAAGCCTGTATAACCCACAATGTAGCTTAAATGGTTATTTAAACAGAAATGTATTAGGCACAATTGAATTAAGGACACTGTTTTCAAGGCTGGTGATCAAATAAAATCAGTTCTAATTAGAAAACAAAGTAAAGAGAGGGTAGGATTTCCCATATATATAAATGCTATAATTATTTTCCTAGTCCCTGAAAGGGGCATCCTGGTGTGGTACAAGCAGAGTTATCATCTCAAGCTGAGAAATAGAGGATTTCAAGTCCAGTTTGATTACCTGCCGTTTAGATGAAATTTGGGCAGAAGTCTAAACTCTCTGAGCCTTAGTATCTTTAAATGCAAAATGGGGACAACCTATCTTGAGGGAATGTTTCAGAGGTTACATTGTGTTGAGAAGGTGCTTGGTAGATCCTTTCTATGAGACCACTCACATTGCTTCTTATTTATCATTATATTAAACCTAAGATGGGGTGCCTGGGGGGCTCCATCAGTTGAGCGTCTGACTTCGGTTCAGGTTATGATCTCACAGTTCATGAGTTGGAGCTCCATATCGGCCTCACGCTGGCAGCACAGAGTCTGCTTTGCATTCTTTGTTCCCCTCTCTTTCTGTCCCTGCCGCACTTGTGCTCTCTCTCTCAAAAATAAAATGAACATTAAAAAAAATTAAACTTAAGATATCCCTTTTTTTCTTTGCTGCAGTGATATCTCCAGGGCTATTCACTAAGCATGATGAATTGTATAACCAGGAAGGAAGAAAGAAATGCTGTGGTGGTTGCTGCGGATCTCAGGCCAGCTAGGGTTACTTTTTAGCTGAGCCTCAAGGAGGCATTGCGCAACCAGACTTTCTTATGTGCCGCTTCTTTAAAGGTGAAAAGTCAAGTCACACTCTTCTGTGATCTCTGTTTTCTTTGTAAAAGTTTGTATAAATCTTATAATGCATATAGGCACGCTTTCTCTTCTCTGACTGTTTTTCTGGCCAGTTTGAATTCGTGATTAAGATATGCCCAGAGTAGCTTCCCCCGCCCCCCAGGTTGTCACAAAAGGAGTCATTCTGTGAGTAGTAGAAAACTTATATACCAGCAATTCACTCCTAAGACTGTAAAGCTGGCCCGAATTGAGGATAATTGATGCCATCCCAGAGCCATTGTGGGGTTGTCCTCTAAATTAAAAGCAGAATGAGGTACAAAGGAACTGCTTAATTTATATTTGTGCCTAAGACTTATAAGAGACAGAAAGAGTGAGAAGCCTTCATAGTGACTGAATTACAGTATTGGGTTGTACTTTGATTGTGGAATGCCAAATTAATGTACAACTGTGGTCCAAATTTACATAGCTAATAAGTTTTACTGGTCTGAGTGATCAGCTGTGAATGAGTTTGTCCAGAAGAGTTTAAAATACTAACTCGTTGGTGCCTCACAGAAATGGTTTGCGGACCCCTGGTCTAGAAAATATGCGGGCAGCTCTGAGAAAAGAGGTCAAGAAGACCGAGAGCCTGAAATGTCTCAGCACTGCCACAGACCTTTGCCCATTCACTGTTTCATTTAGTCCCAACAAGTGAGCAGGATAAGAGGTATTTCCCCCATTTTCACAGGGGCAAAAAATGTTGTTCTCAAGATGAGAAGTCAAAGTCTACATGGCTAGTGAATGTGGGGCTTGAATTAAAGTCCAAGTCAGTCTGATGCCAAAGTTCTTTTATTTCTTTCAACAATATTTCTTCCTTCTGGGTACGCAATGTCAAAAAAGAAGTTCAGTTTCTGAATTTATGTACAGTGAGGTGTGGCTCAAGTTCAAGAACACTAATAGCGGGCATTCAAGCAAAGGAGGCTGTGAGGAACTGAAGGCAGGGTCCTAGACTAATGTTAGAAATAAGGATTCTGGAATCTTGGTGAAGCAAGAAGCAATCAATAGGATGTGTGTTCAGAGGCTTGAGGGTGAAAATAGGCTAGGGGAGGAAACATTTGGAGTTCTCCTAGGATCCTCCAGCTTCTAACCAGACTGGGCATCAGTGTGACCTTCGCATGCCCAGCCAGTCCAATGAACCTTCTGTTAGCTTACTAAGGGTGAACTCACATGTCAGAAATTAAATTCCAATCACTGCATAACATGTTTTTGATCATAGATACATATTTCCCAATCATCTGTCTTGATTTCCCTATCAGGTAACAAAACCAGCTGGAGAATATGGAATGTCTTATCAGTGGCACTGAGGCCACTGCTGAGATAGAGCGGCTGCCCTGTCTTGGCCCCAGTGGGGACCCACTCTTTAGTAAAGTCATTATGGGTCCAAGGTCTGAAACTGAACTTCAGAATCCAAAGAACAGTATTTTCATCGGTTCATCTAGTCATGATTGGGATTTAAAGGGCAGATTCATACCAATAAAAGCCAACTAACTGATTAATCCTGTTGGAAGTTGATAGCAGAGTGGAACAGAGTGCTCATGCCTCATGACCGACATCCTCTTGATCCTCTGGACGTTATTCTTATTTTGCATCCTTCTATATTGCATGTAGGCCCCCATTGCATGTTTGCACTGGATGCTGTTCTGAAATGCTCTATGAATGAGGACCCTGGAGCCAGATCCAGGATTTGCATTCTAGTTTCCTTGGTTTCAAGCCCTATGACCTGGGCAGCTTACTATCTCTTTACACCTCCATTTCATTCTTAAAAAAATTTTTTTTATGTTTATTTACTTATTTATTTTTGAGAGAGAGAGAGAGAGAGAGAGAGAGAGCGCATGAGCAGGGGAGGGGCAGAGAGAGAGAGGGAGACACAGAATCTGAAGCAGGCTTCAGGCTCCGAGCTGTCAGCACAGAGCCCGACGCGGGGCTCAAACTCATGAACTGCAAGATCATGACCTGAGCCCAAGTCGGACGCTCAACCAACTGAGCCACCCAGGCGCCCCTCCATTTCATTCTTAAAATGGGAATAATAATAGTAACATGGTTATTGTGACGCTAAAATGCAAAGATACCTGAACGCAATAAACACAGAGCCAGGCACATAGTAAACATTTAAAAATATTTGTTTAATTTATTGGCATATATATTTATCTTTTAAAGATGTAAGAAGACCCTTCCTCCTACTTTACTATTACCATCAGCATTAGATGTTATCTCTTGGGATGGGATCTCTAATGATGACCATCTTCTATAATATTAATTTTTATCAATATCTGAAATTGGAGCTAAATTTTCTTGAACTTGTCTCAAAATAATAGTGTGCCCCATGCATCTGGAGGTGAATACACGTTTGCATTCCATCCTGATAAAAGAATAGCACTGAGGGACAGCTGTTTTCTACACATTATCTCTAACAGTTCCACCAAATGGCTGCTATGTTTGCAATCCCATGAGTGGAAATCAACACGGGTGGTCAGAGGCTATATATGAAAATTTTTAACAACTTCTGGGGGGTGGAATTATTATTATTTTTCACCACTTTCCATATTTTTCTGTATTTCTGAATATTTCATAATGAACATATATTGGTGTGTGTGTGTGTGTGTGTGAGAGAGAGAGAGAGAGAGAGAGAGAGAGAGAGAGAGAGAGAGACCAGAGAAATAAAAATCTATTTATGACTTAAAAATAAGAATTTTCCCAAATTGCAACTGGTAAGCAGGGCAAGTCAGTAATGAACCTGCCCCTGGTGATAAAGCCCATGTCCATTGCATCTCTCATGAATTCAACAACTATTTGTTGGTTGTCTCCAATGCTCTGTGCCAGGTGCTGTTCTACCAACAGGGGAAGCAATGAACAAAACTAGCAAAAGTCTCTGCCTTCCTGGAGAGCATGCAGGGGAGAGAAAGACAACAAGTAATTAAAAAGTATAAATCATGTATCAGATTGTGGTCAATGCTGTGTAGAAAAAGAAAACAGAGGAAAAGCGGATAAGGAAGCACAGGGTAGGGTAGGATTTAACCAGGCATATGACTGAGAGTGACCTCACCAAATAATCTAAATTGTTTAACATGGAATGTCAGACAAATTAGTAGTTTGCATTGTACAAAAATGTTAGCATGGCTGTCATGCAAGGGACAAAAAGTATGATAGTCAACATTTTCCCTGTTCATCTGCAATGAGCTTAAGAATGCTTTTGTAGGGGGGCACCTGGGTGGCTCAGTGGGTTAAGCGTCCAACTCTTGATTTTGGCTCTGGTCATGATCTCACGGTTCGTGAGCTCCAGCCCTGCATCGGGCTCTGTGCTGGCAGTGCGGAGCCTGCTTGGGATTCTCCCTCTCTCCCACCCTCTCTGCCCCTCTCCTACTTGTTCTCTCTCTCTTTCTCTCAAAATAAATAAATTAACTTAAAGAAAAAGAATGCTTTTGAAAAATCTGATAGATTCTAAATACATTTTAAATAAATTAGCTATGTGTGTACTATCCAAATCTTCTTTTGGCCTCGCTTGTATTACAAATAAAATCTAAATGCCAACGTTAAAATAATAGTCCACTCAGTCAATAAGAATTGGCTATCACATCAAAACAGAACTTAAATCCTGGATGAATGTGTATTAAGAAGGGCCAAACCAAGAAACCAGTTATTGAAAAATTTAGGTGGGCATGCTCAAAAGTCTAAGTGTTTTTTCTAAGTCTCTCATGCAACTGATTAACGCCTGTTCTTTATCCCGTACTTTATCATTGATGATTACTTTTTAGTCTATATAAAATAATATACGGGGGAAAAAGTTAGTGAATTTAAAAAAATACTAAAATGTGCCTTACTTGTAGAGTAGGCATTATATAAAGTAAACATCATACTGACCCCTCCCACAAAGTCCAGTTAAAAGGTTCACATTTGAACATGTTGGTATGCATTATTTTCAAATCTATATTTGCACATACATACTGAATCTGTTTCTGTAACTATGTAATATATAAAACTCTTCCACACACACTCCTGTGATTTTTACATATTGAACATGGCTTGCCTTCTTACCTCCAACACAAAACATTCTAAGTGATACCTAAACTGTTTTAAATTGTCTGTAGAAACAATGATTAACATTTGTGGAATGCGGTAACTACGTGATGGCAGCGACATGACATGAAAAAAATACTAATGGGACATAGAGTTGTATGTCTGTGGTTGAGAGATGATAAATTTTATGGAAAAGGTCTTCTTCAGTGGGACTTGTCTAATCTTTAACTGGCACCAAACACTAAAATGATAGTAGCACAAAGTCAATGTCACCTGGAAGGTTGGGCCTGGTAAGTTTACCTTCAAAGTACAAATTTTAGTCTCAAGTTTGTCCTTAAAGAGTCAGACAAAAAACACCAGATATTTCACTTGTCTACACAAAATAACAAGTTTTAAAAAGTATTTCATTCTGGGGGGTGCCTGGGTGGCTCAGTTGGTTAAGCGACCAACTCTTGGTTTCAGCTCAGGTCATGACCTCACAGTTCATGGGTTTGAGTCCTGTGTTGGGCTCCATGCTGACAGCGTGGGACCTGCTTGGAATTCTCTCTTTCTCCCTCTCTCTGCCCCTCCCCTGTGTTCACGTGTGCTCTCTCTCTCAAAAATAAATAAACTTAAAAAATAAAGTATTTTATCCTGATAAAGGTGATTTCAGTTTCTTGGTAAGAAGAAAAATTTGGGGGGCAGCAAATATCACTTGTCCTTCTCCACATGCAAAACCTCTGGTGGTGAGAATGGATATGTTCTTACCTATGAATTGTCTAATAATCCTTTCTACTTTCTTAAGTATTGAAATTACCTGAATCTTCTAACTGAAATATCCACAAGTACTTCCTTTACCTTAGTCACTTTCTACCCTCCTATTTCTCAGACATCTTGGAGGAAGCCTGATATTCTAATAGCCATGTTTTCTAGGCCACAAAACTGAGGCTATGGAGGACTACCTCTATCTATGGTGATAAAATGAACACCTAAGATGCACTTTCCAAGATGCTCCACATTTTCCCCCAACTGAATGAATACTTTTGCTCTGGAGCATAAGATCCAGAGGGCAAAGGCCTCTCTGAAGAGATGATGTTTGAACTGAGCAATGGATGACCATTGCATAAAGCAGTGTTCCAGGCAGAAGGAGCAGCAATCCTTCATCCAGCAGGTGGCTTTCTCTGGGGAGGGCTGTCACAGAGGCAGCCAGTCCTAGTGACCTTCCACGCTCCCCTCCCTCCATGGGATACTCATGCCAAATGGTGGATGTACAGGGTACCCTCTACTGCCCCCCTCAGCCCTGTCATCTCTCTCCAGTCTCCTTTCCTTTGTTCAGTCTGGGGCAGATCTATTTAAACAGAGGAAAAGAGAGGCAAGCCTCCCTTCCTGTCCAGAGTCTGGGGAGAGGAGATGACCTTCCCTTCTCCCACCTGGTCATCTTATAATGAATGGGGGTAGAGGTGGGTAGGTTAGGGAGCAGAACTTCTGGTTCTTGAATTGGTGCTTCTCCATCAACCCCGGGGGGAAGAGGCAGACTCCAGCTGCTAGGCGTGGTAGGGTCTTTTCCCCTTTAGGCCTCAGCAAAATTCCGTACAATAGGAAAAAAACATTTACCTGATACTCTATTACTCTGGTATAATAGCCATCATTTGGGGAGTATTGGGGGGTGAGATCTGGGGTGTGTGTGGAAGCCTATGTGAGCCACTCAAGCAATGAAAAGTAGATGACTTTCCAGTACAGCTACAACCAGTGAACCTGGGACAGGAGCTTGGGATTCCACCCTTGCTGGTGTGGAAATGAGCAGAAATATCCACAAATGGCAGCTGCAAATGTTCACAGTCTAGATGAGGCTTTTGCCATTTGGAAATGAGCCAGACTCAGTCAATGACTTTGCACCTGTTTATCTGAAGGCTCTTAAAATGATAATCCGAAGAGAGCAGGAATATTTATACACTTGAATAAGTCAGGGTTCTTGTGTGGGTGGAATAAAACAACCAAGTTTATGAGTTTTAGGGCTCAAATTGGTCAGGAGTTGGTGAAGATTTCATCTTTTTTTTCTTTTAATCCAGTTAAACAGGTTTCATTTTTCTTTTGCTTCAGTTATGAAGGGTCTCAGATAATTCATTAGCCTAACTCCATATGACTGGAGGTGTCCTAAGTGGTGATCTCAGCTGAAGGTTTGAATATTTAAAAACACTGTGTGGAGCATACTCAGACCTGTACCCACAATCAGTTCTAAGGAGCTGATCAGACTGAGTCCATCCCTCATGGACAGACACCATGACAGATGCCAGAGGAGTTCTTTGAACGTGGGCCTTTCCTCTTCAGAAAACGACATTTTCAGTTGAGAGCTAAGTTGTGCAGCTGGACAGAGTTTGACATGGACAAGGCATTCCCACACCTTATCCTGGCTATCTCCTGCAAATTTCTAGAATATTACAAATTGAGAACCAAAACTATTTGCTCACAGCTGGTGTGAAGCTAAGGCATCTTCATTTGTTGCAAATAGCCTGCCAATGCTAAGAAAAGAATTCATTTCATCAGTGGCTTAGATTACTGATTAACTGGGCTCCAATTTAAGCTGTTTCAAACAACCATACTAAAATTAACCAAATAGCCATGTTACTTTAAAAGTAGCCTGTAGCAGGCAATCAATAAATATGTGCTGAATGGAAGAACAAATCTGTCTTCACTAGTGTTTATGAGGTGGGCAGGGAGATGTTAGAAGACTGGAAGGGCTGTTGGACTTAATGCCTGTGATTGAGGGTATACTGACACCAGTGATGTGACACAGTGTCCAGTCAGCCCCTCAATCCCAAAACCCAAGGGCGATTCTGGATTACTGCTGCCCACCTTCATGTCCACAGCCTGTCAGCAAGTCCTGTGAGGCCCACCTCCAAAATATAAGCAGATTTTCTTCTTTCTCCACCTCCACTACCTCAGACAGCTTCAGTTGAAAAGACTAGCCTCCCACACACTGTTTCCACTTACACTCACACAGCAACCTCAGGAACCATCCTGGGACACTGCTCTACTGATAACCCTTCCGCGCACTCTGCTCGTCCGAGCCCACAAGGCCCTTTATGACTTGACCTCCCCTTCCCTCACCTCTTTTTGTACCTTCCATCCCTTGGCTCAATACTCTTTGGAAACATTGGCCTGCTTTTCATTCCTCAAATGTGTCTCATGGCCTTTGCACTTGCTGTTTCCTCTGCCTTGAAGGTTCCCCATGTGGCTCACCACTTCTCTCTCAGGTCACAGCTCAGACGTAATCTTCTTAGAGATGCCCTTCCTGGCCTCCTTAGTCACTACTCAGTCACTTTTTATGAAATTACCATGCTTCATTCCCTTTATAGCATTTATTGTAATCTGACATTCTGTGTTTATTTGCTCACTGTCTCCTTCTAGCAGAGGCAGTGACTTCATCTGTCTTATTCACCACTATTCCCAGCACTTGCTCATTGTTCAACCAATAATTGTTGAGTAAATGAAGTGGATGTTTCTTTTCCCCTGATATTTTCTTCTATTTGGATTGTGACAAAAAAAAAATCACACAAGTATAACATGTGACATTTGAGAGGAAGGTGAGATTATCTATTACCATTTCTTCACTTTGGGATGGGCAAGTGGGGACTGAAGCTCCAAGGTGATTTGCCCAACATCACATAGCTTATCGGGGCAGAGTCCAGAATAAAGCCACATCTCATGATTCAATCTGGCACCCTCTCTACAAAAACCATGGACAGGGCCAGGCTCCAAAACAATTGGATTTTGTGGCCCAGTTAACAGTAGAAAGGAATGTATGTTGAAACGTGGAAGGAAAGATGGGAAAGAAAATATTATAAGACCTCTTAAAATAACAGATATATGTAAGAAGATCTCACAATAACAAATAAAGGAAAATATGTATATGGGAAGAGTAGTCATTATTATTAGCAGTGGGAAAAAGTACAATCTGCTGAGTTCTTTTTTTTAAGTTAATTTTAATTTATTTATTTCAAGAGAAAGAGAGAAAGCACAAACAGGGAGGGGCAGAGAGAAGAAGAGGCAGAATCCCAAGCAATCTCTATGCCATCAGTGTGGAGCCCTATGTGGGGCTTGAACTCATGAACTGTGAGATCATGACCCGAGCTGAGATTAAGAGTTGGATGCTTAACCGACTGAGCCACCCAGGTGTCCCATAATCTGCTGAATTCTATCCCAGGGGCTCCCAACAGTGAATGTGCATGTGGGAAGGGTGTACTTGTTACTCTGTAAGACAACATTGATGTGGAGGCACCATGGCAGGCTAGAGAGGGCACACCTTGCCTCAGACATTCACATTCACTTAAACACTGTTCTGGACAAATATAAACTTTTTATGGGGTCAGATTCAGCCTAGAGGCAGTTAGTTTGAGTCCCCTGACATAAATCCTCAGAATCTGGTTGGTTCTCAGGTTATACCAAATATATAATGAACTTGACTTGTGGTTTAGTGTTGAACAGATCTACTCTGATGGGAGAAATGATAAAAAAAAAAAAAAGCCATTGGATTGCTTCTAAATCTAAGTCATCTTCTCTTTCTACCAAAGCCATGCCCAGGGTTTCACAAATAAGTGACCACTTAGGCAGAAAATCACTCAGGAGATGGTAAGGAGAAGAGGGGTTTGGTTTGTTGGTTAGTGCTATGCACTCAGCACTCCACACACACACCATTTTTTTCTTTATTTGGATTCCAGGCTGTAACAGGTTGTGTCTGAGCCTGGAAGATGGTCAAGTACTCTGGAAAGAGGTCATTCCTGGTCACTGGGGTGGGAATCCCAGAATGTGTCATTGCGTTAGGAAGGAACCCATGGTTGGGTTGAGCGAGGGCAATGGAAAAAGGGGAAAAGGTCTAGGGATTAATATCAAAGAAGGATATAGTAAGAGGAATTAGAAGAGTAGCAAGTAATTAAAGGGAGAACTCTTTGCATGATAAAACCTCTAAAAGTAAGAAGACTCTTCAGGGCTTCATCAAACAGTTTATTTAGTGAAATTTAACTTATATTCCCTATGTAACAGCAGCTTGAAGGTAAGTTCTATTTATTTCTTAATATTCACTTGTTTACTTATTCATATATTATTTGTTGGGTGTCTAGCACACCCTAGGCACTTATAGACTAAGAATACGGTGGATAACAGCAACAACAAAATGACATGTGTTCATAAAGCTACATTTTAGTTGTGGAGATAGTATTTTAATAAGTAAATCACATAGTGGGTTAAATTTCAACTGAGAGGTACTTTGATAGGCGCTTCATGCATGTCTGATCTTCATGTGGGAAAGACAGATGGCATTCCTGAGAGAGAGATGGACAGTCAAGTGCAGAGCTGAGGGAAAAGTAAGAGTCTGCCAGGCAGAGCTTGTGGAGAAAGAGTCCAGGAGGAGGAAGTAGCATGTGCAAAGATTGTGTGAAGGCAGGAGACCTTGGAGGAAATTCGAGGAGACCCCTGTAGCTGGAGCTGAGCACATGATTGAGCTAGAGTGCGAAAAGGAGTCAGAGCTGTAGGTGGGGCTAGACCGTGTACACGGCAGACCCAAGGAGTAAAGTAAAATAGACCAAGCAGACTTTGAACACTTTCCAGTGGTAAAATTCAAAAACAACTGGATAATACCAGCATGGGTGAGCATGGGAAAACAGTGCTCTTCTGAAATGCCGGGAGACACTTTTCTGGAGGACAATTGGGCGAAGTATATTGCGGTTCACTCTTGAACAATGTGGGGGGTGGGGAAGTTAGGAGTGCCACCACCCACATAGTTGAAAATCCAGTATAACTTTTGACTTCCCCAAAACTTAATTACTAATAGCCTACTGTTGATCTGAACCCTTACAGATAACAAAACAGTCAATTAACATATTTCGCATGCTATATGTATTATATATTGTTTTCTTACAATAAAGTAAGCTAGAGAAAATAAAATGTTGTTCATCAAACCTTAAGGAAAATCCATTTTCAGTACTGTACTATACTGCTAAATCTTCATGAAAGTGCATCCTCACAGTTCAAATCGTTGCTCAAGGGTCAACTGCATAAGGCTTCCTATAATATCCTTTGATACAACAGTTCTACTTCTAGGAACTTGTACTAAAGAAATAATCAGATGAAGGCACTAAGAGAGTGTTATTTAACTTTGCATGAAGGTGAATTTCACAAATTGGAGGTTGTTACTGCTTTTCTGTTCGTCTGAATTTTTCTTTCTGAGTATGCAAAGCAGTTTACTCATCTGAACAGATTGCTTTTTCTGCCTATGCCCATAACCAAGTAAAAATAAAAATCAAACATTGCTAGTTTGGTCAATGTCTTAGTTGTTCTCAATATGATAAGGCCATTTGCTAAGAATGTGGGCATTTAAAAAAGAAAAATCTAAACCACATGTCTTGTGGACCTTGCTATTTAAGGTACTGTTCAGGAGCCACAAATCACTGCCTGTCCGTGGCGACTGTTTTAGGTAATGTGATTTTGCAACACGGCAGCTTGGACACTGTGCTGCTTATGTCGGCAAGTGATATGGTTCAGTTTTCCTGTCTCACATAATATGGTGCCCCTGGTACATGGATTATAAGCCTTCATGTCTACAACTATGACTTTTAAAGGTGATTTAAATGTGGTTCCACGCATTTTGGAATGTCATCAAGAACTGGGGCTACCAACCATCACCCTAGAATACATATAATCGTGTTAATATTCAGCATCATGGGGCTTAATAGGGCTCCAGTAAACGGTAAATGAGTCCTACCTCAAGTTTCACAGTCAAGAAGACAGATTCAGCCTGCTTCCAATGCTCAAGTGACCAGGAAACAGGAGGTAAATGAACTTCCCTGAATCTGTTTCCTTACTTGCAGACTGGCAATAATGATAGTATCATCTCATCAGGTTATTTATGGGGACAAATGAGCTAATACAAATAAAGAACTAAGAGCCAGTATGCCCCCAAAGTGACAACTATCCTATCCACAATAAAGAGATGCCACGAGAGATGAAATTTTCCAAATTCAAAGCTTTGAATCCACTGGGAGGAAAATGCTGTTACTGAAGACAAAGGGGGCATTTCTAAGTGTATCCTTGAAACTCCTGCTTCAAGCAACTTGGTCTTTTTGTTACTAGCCCAAAAGTGACATAAGCAGCACTCCTTGGTTTCCAGGACAGAGAGGAAGGGGGTGGACCTGGGCAACAAGTGGGGATGAGCAGTGGCCAGAATTAACATTACTGCCCTGGAGGAGGGGAGGCAGTGGGGGTAAGCTTGTGGAGGCAAATTTATTTATTTATTTATTTATTTATTTATTTATTTATTTAGCTTAGATTCATTTATTTATTTAATATAATTTATTGTCAAGTTGGCTAACATAGAGTGTATACAGTGTGCTTTTGGTTTTGGGGGTAGATTCCCTTGATTCATCGCTTACACACAACACCCAGTGCTCATCCCAACAATGATCCCATCCCTCCTCAATGCCCATCACCCACTTTCCCCTCTCCACCTCCCCACTTCAACACTCAGTTTGTTCTCTGTATTTGAGAGTCTCTTATGGTTTGCCTCCCTCCCTCTCTGTAACTATTTTTTCCCCTTCCCTTCCCCCATAGTCTTCTGTTAAGTTTCTCAAGTTCTACATATGAGTGAAAACATATGATATCTTTCTCCGGCTGACTTATTTCACTTAGCATAATACCCTCCAGTTCCATCCATGTTGCTGCAAATGGCAGGATTTCATTCTTTCTCATTGCCAAGTAGCATTCCATTATATAATGTAAACCAAACCACATCTTCTTTATCCATTTCAGTTGATAGACATTTAGGCTCTTTCCATAATTTGGCTATTGTTGAAAGTGTTGCTATAAACATTGGGGTACATGTGCCCCTATGCATCAGCACTCCTGTATTCTTTGGATAAATTCCTAGTAGTGCTATTGCTGGGTCATAGGGTAGTTCTCTTTTTAATTTTTTGAGGAACCTCCACACTGAGTTCCAGAGCAGCTGCACCAGTTTGCATTTCCACCAACAGTGCAAGAGGGTTCCTGTTTCTCCACATCATCGTGTGGAGGCAAATTTAAAGAAAGCAGACTTTGACCCAACATAAACAATGAATGGTTACCTTGGGAAAAGTCATCTCTAGATAGCCACAGGCTATATGATTTTCCAATAAGCACAAACCTCCCAAATCCTGAAGAGTCTTATTTCATTTTTAAAGAAATGTCTTTTCCTTATTTACTTGACATCGTTCAAAGGGACATTTTGTGAAGGTTCTATGCACAGACCCTAAAGTCAGGAATGTCTGCATTTGTTTCCTGCCTCTGTCCCTCTCTTGGCTATGTGAACTTAGGCAAGTTAATGAGCCTCTCTGGGCCAGGGATGATATTAAT
This sequence comes from Panthera onca, assembly GCF_046562875.1. Taxonomy (NCBI): domain Eukaryota; kingdom Metazoa; phylum Chordata; class Mammalia; order Carnivora; family Felidae; genus Panthera; species Panthera onca. The sequence continues at coordinate 50,940,558 of NC_138343.1, forward strand.
TACATCCATTTCAATCAGCTGCTGTGAAAATTCAGATAATATATGTAAAGTGTTTCAATATTGACTAGCACCTACCAAAATGCTAACTATTATTATAATTATTATTTTTCTTTTTTCATCTTCTGGTCCCTGGACTCCTCATTTTTATAGATGCTTGGCACCTTTATGGATATTTTTCTCCTTACCAAACTTGAGACCCAGCTTGTCATTTTACAGTAACATTTTCCAACATTCTGAATCCTCTGCCACCATGACCCCAAGATTGGCTGCTGAAATGGAGTGGTGCCATGAGAGTCAAAGTGCATGTCTGTGTTGTCAAGTGAGATGTCAACATTTCTGCAATGATGTCAAGGCTGATACAATGCAAGAATACCAGCATTAAAAAAAAAATGTTTATTTATTTTTGAGAGAGAAGGGTGGGGGAGGGACAGAGAAAGAGAGAGAGAGAGAGAGAGAGAGAGAGAGAGAGAGAGAGAGAGAGAATATCCCAAGCAGGCTCCACGCCATCAGTGCAGAGTTTCATGTGGGGCTCAAACTCATGAACCATGGGGTCATGACTTGAGCTGAAATCAAGAATCAGACACTTAGCTAACTAAGCCACCCAGGTCCCCCAATATACCAGCTTTGAAATCACATCCACCTGAGTTCAAATCCTGCCTCTGGTAGTTAACAGTTTACTCGGCCTTAGACAGCATGGTCTCTCATGCCTCCATTTGCTAACCTATGAAATTGAGCCGCAGTATCTATGGGGCTGGGCTAGACATCTTCCATGTGCCCTGCCAGATGTCGCTCTACCCATTTCCATTTAGTTCTATGCTCTGAAACTCCTTTGCCCTCTGGCTCCATATGGGAAGGACCCAGAGGTAGGTTCACACCTCCGCCTCCTGGAAGGGCCCGCAGTGGTTTGGACTTCTTCAAACACAGTTTGACTGTCACTGCTGAGCACAAAAAAAACTTGCCCATGGAGTAAGTCTAACTTTGTAGTCTGTAATTTGACATAGTTCCTGATCTGACAGGAGTCTAACTTTTATTTCCTCTTAGTCCCCTTGATGGCCCCCCATACTGATGAAACCGAATTACTTGCTCACTGTTTCCTGAACACGTCCTTGTGCCTCTACTTCTGCTGTTCCCTGCTAGGGCCTGATCACACATGACTAAATCCTACCTTATGCATTGGTCTGGCTCACATACCTTTAAGGTATTCTCTCCCTTGACTCCTAAACACAGGAATTGCTCTCTTGCAAGAACTCCTATATCCTAACTGATATGACTGTGTGTGTATCTTTCTCTCAGCACTTTATCATGACCTGCTTCATATTACAATTATGTGCTTCATTTCCCATGTTGTTTTGTAACTTCCATGGAGAAATGTCTGTATTTTACTCATCCTGTGCCTCCCACAAGGGCTTGGCCATGCAGGGTGCTCAACAAAGACTTCATGAATGGTGTGTATGGTGCTGTTGGTGGGTGAGGTCCATACGCTGGCTGCAAGACTTTAAAAGGACTTCTTTTGGGTGTTCTTCAGCTGTATAACCAAGTACTGTGTTTCTGTATAGTACTGCTCAGGGCAAGGGAAAGGATGAGGAGTAAATTCATCTCTAATCTCTGTTTTGAATCACTACTACTTATAGTTCATGACAAAACACTGTCTAAAAAGGCTTGCTAGGGGTAACCCTGCATGAATGATGGTATTCCAGAACAGATGGCAGGCTCTGGGGGAGGGGAATGTGTGAAGGGAGAGCGTAAAGGGAAATTTTCACTCTCTGCCTGCCAACCAGGAAAAATCGAATACGTCCTCCACACTAGTGTCTTTGATTCCCCTCTTAACAAGAGGACACACCATAATAAATTAAGATTTACGTCTTTGCAATAAATGCTGCCAAGATGCATTGAACTTGTGTTATGTGTCCCAGCACAGCCATGTGCTTTGGGGGATACTGAGGACCACAGGCAGGGTCTCTGCCCCTAATTTATTGCTCAGGTTTACATGGGAAGCAAAATCTAAAAATAATACCATCCATAGAGAGGAGGCATATGGATGGATTCATTATTTGACAGACTCTGCCCTGAAGCCATTCATGAATTGAAAGCATTTTGATATAATTTGAGGTTACATTAGGTGGGCCAGATTCTCCATGCCTGAGTTACTCTCTGGGAAGAAATGAGGTTCCTTTAAGGTAGCCAGGGGTAAAAATAGCTCACTGTGGACTTTGAATTGGAGCTAAACATTTACCTCGTATGAAGCAACCTTTGCTGGCTACCTGCCTTTCTGGCTCCAGATTGGGCCTTTACTTCTGTCCCTCATCTCAGAAACTCAAACCGACGCGCTGCTCATGGCCATTTGAGGGAAGTGCCCAGAATGGTCTTGGATCCTGTGGGTTGGCCACAGGGGCACAGGCGACCTGCTGGGGCTGCGGCTGGCAGGGGGAAGGAGCAGGTTGGGTTACAGAACACCCAGCAAGTGGAGCACATGTCTTCCTCTCCTGAGCTCCCATCTAGCTAGTATTGAAATTTACTTCACACAGTCTGTGACTTGGAAACGAAGAAATAAAATTTCACATTTATAATGTCACTTAATCTATTGGTAACTGCTTGATTCTTGCTGTTCTTGTCCGTTTTCCCAGCAACCTGCTTCACAGAGTGATTGGGAGGTGAGCTGAAGTAGGTTAAAGCACATGGTAAGCATGCAAAAATATTAGGTGTTATGGGGGGCATGGGAGGCTCAGTAGGTTAAGTGTCTGACTTTTGCTCAGGTCATGATCTCACAGTTCATGAGTTCGAGCCCTGCATCGAATCCCTACTTGGGATTCTCTCTCTCTCTCTCTCTCTCTTCCTCTCTCTCTCTGCCCCTCCCTGACTTGTACTCTATCTCTCAAAAATAAATAAACTTTAAAAAATGAATCTTAGGTGTTATATTGTAAAATTCATCACTTGCTACTTTGTGTCTCAACCCATTAACTCCTTGAGAGCAGAACATATATTTGACTCCTCCTTGATTCAACCTAGCACAAAGCATAGGTAAATTCCTCCCTTCTATTCTTTAATACTTTCTGATGATGTATCCTAAAAAAGTAATATTTAATACTAACTGCTAGTCCTCTTCCTTGTTTTATACCCACATATATATTATACATATTCCTCAATCCAGCACCTACTGGTTCAGGAGAAAAGCACTCTGCATCTCTTGACCAGCAGGGCTCATCACTTAGAGCTGAATTTGGAGTGGCTCAGGGAGGGCATTGGTGTCCCCTCATTTGTGAAGGTTTTTTCTTTATTTCTTTTCTTTTCTTTTTCTTCTCCTTCTTATTCTTTTTTCTTTTCTTTTTTTCTTTTTTTTCTTTTTTTTTTTTGCCACAGATGAATAGACATCAGCTCTTGCAGCTGCTCTATTGACCCTGTCCAAAGGAAATCCACTCTAAAAATAGAATTGAAGGGAACAAATGGTCTGCCTGATAACCTATTTTGAGGGGTAGGGGGTTGGAGGATTCAAAAATGAAAGTATGTTATCAAGTAGGATGAGAAATATAAAGATTGGAAAAGTTTTAAGGCATGATTTTTAGCATAAAGTTCAATTGGCCAAATTCATAGCCATATGCCACCTATAGAGATTAAACGTGTAAAATTGCCAATATCAGATACAGCCTAATGTTTTGAAGTTTTACATGATCCTTCCTATATATAGCAAGGCTGTTGGTATCTTAGGAACACAATTATAAAAATTTTCATCATAAACCACAGGCCTTTAAAATGATGTCAAGGGGAAAGCCCTAAAGACTCCACCAAAAAAAAACTTCTAGAACTGATGAAATAATTCAGTAAAGTTGCATGATATAGAACAAATGTACAGAAATTTGTTGCATTTCTATATACTAATAATGAAGCAGCGGAAAGTGAAATTAAGAAAATAATCTCATCGGCAATTGCCAAATAATAAAACATGTAGGAATAAACTTTACTGAAGAGGTGAAAGACTTGTATTCTGAAAACTATAAAACTGATGAAAGAAATTGAAGACAAGGCAAAGAAATGGAAAGACATTCCATGCTCATGGTTTGGAAGAACCGATATTGTTAAAATGTCCTTATTACCCAAAGCAATCTACAGATTTAACGCAATCCCTATCAAAATACCAACAGCATTTTCCACAGAACAAACAATACTAAAATTTGTAGAGAACCATGAAATACCCTGAATAGCCAAAGCAATCTTGAAAAAGAAAAACAAAACTGGAGGTATCACCATTCTAGACTTCAAGTTCTGTCACAAAGCTGTAGTAAACAAAACAGTATGGTACTGGCACACAAACAGACACATAGATCAATAGAACAGAATAGAGAGCCAGAAACAAACCCACAATTATATGGTCAATTAATATTCAACAAAGGAGGAAAGAATATACAATGAGAAAAATTCTCTTCAACAAACGGTGCTAGGAAAACTGGACAGCTACATGCAAAAGAATTAAATTGGACCACTTTCTTATACCATACAAAAATAAATTCAAAATAGATTAAAGACATAAATATGAGACCTTAAATCATAAAAATCCTAGAAGAGAATACAGGCAGTAATTTTTTTGACATAGGCCGTGACAATAATTTTCTGGATAGGGCTCCTGAAGCCAGGAAAACAAAAACAAAAATAAACTGTTGGGACTACATCAAAATAAAAAGCTTCTGCACAGTAAAGGAAACAAATAGAAAAACTAAAAGGCAATCTACTGAATGGGAGAAGATATTTGCAAAGGATATATCTTAATAAAGGGTTAGTACCCAAAATATATAAAAAACTGATACAACTCAACACCCAAAAAACAAATAATCCTATTAAAAAATGGGAAGAAGACATCAACATTTATCCAAAGAAGACATCCAGGTGGCCAACAGACACATGAAAAGATGCTCATCATCACTCATCATCAGGGAAATGAAAATCAAAACCACAATGAGATATTGCCTCATACCTGTCAGAATGGCTAACATAAAAAACACAAGAAACAACATGCATTGGTGAGGATATGGAGAAAAAGAAACACTTTTGCACTGTTGGTGGGGATGTAAACTGGTGCAGCCATTATGGAAAACAGTATGGAATTTCCTCAAAAAAGTTAGAAATAGAATTACCGTATGATTCGATAATCACACTACTGGATATTTACCCCCAAAATACAGAAACATTAACCCAAAAGGATACATGGCACCCTTTTGATTATTGCAGAATTATCTACAATAGCCAAATTATGGAACCAGCCCAAGTGTCCATTGATAGATTAATGGATAAAGAAGAGGCGGTACATATAAACAATGGAATATTATTCAGCCACAAAAAGGAATGAATCTTGCCATTTGCAATAGCATGGATGGAGCTAGAGGGTATAATGCTAAGTGGAAGTCAGTCAGAGAAAGACAAATACCACATGATTTCACTCATATGTGGAATTTAAGAAACAAAACAAATGAACAGGGAAAATGAGAGAGAGAGAGAGAGAGAGAGAGAGAGAGAGAGAGAGAAACCAAGACACAAACTCCTAACTACAGAGAACAAAGAGGTGGTTAATGGAGGGGAGGTGGGCAGGAGGATGGGTGAAATAGGTGAAGGGGATTAAAGAGTACACTTATGATGAGCACTGAGAAATGTATAGAGTTGTTGAATCAGTTTTGTACGCCTGAAACAAATACAACACTATTATTAACAATACTGGACTTAAAATGAAAAAACTTAATAAAGGAAATAATAAAATGGTGCCAAGGGGCTTCCAGGTTTCCCAACTCTTCAGAGAACACATAGTTCCCAGGGACTCTTGGTATTATCATGGTACAAACTGAGTACTCACCAAACACATAACGTCACCCTGGACTTTCTCTATGAACTCACAGCCCAAAGCCTTGCCTGGGAGACCTTGTTCCTGTGGGCTTCCAATTTTCCCTTCTCCCAGGGTAAACTGGAAGTGATCTAAATGAAGGGAGAGCAAATCAAACAGCAGAATCACAACCTACAACTTGAGTGGACTGATGTTATACATGGAAGCCCCTAAATGTGTGGCTAAAACCATTAACTTTTTTTAGTGTATGTTCTTATGTAGGGTTTTTAATATGTTAAAACCTTATGTAGGGTTAAAACCTTATGTAGGGTTTAATATGTTAAAACCTTATGTAGGGTTTAATACATATGTTAATATGTAGGGTTTTATGTAGGGTTGGTTTCCATACAACACCCAGTGCTCATCCCAAAAGGTGCCCTCCTCAATGTCCATCCCCCACCCTCCCCTCCCTCCCACCCCCCATCAACCCTCAGTTTATTCTCAGTATTACTCTGCCTTATAGAGGCAGAAGATCCCTTGAGGCAGTCAGAAGGAAGGAACTGAGGAGAAGCCCAGGCCAGGACCTCAGGGGCCCCTATGCTCTGCTAATTTCTTCAAAACCATCTAAGTCATCCTCCAGTGCCTGGGATTGATGGGGTTGCCAGAATCTTCTGGGTGGGGTGTCATGATTCCAGACCAGGACTTATTTAGAGCCCTTGGTTCCCCATGGGCTCTGGCCTGTTTTTCTCTCTTTTGAGGAACTCTCTGATCCTCTACCCCAACTTCCTCCCATTGTCCACATGTGGGGTTGTTAAGTGCTGATGAGCATGGGAGACTTTGTGCTTATGGGATCTTCTGGGGGCCCTGGGCTGGGCCCCAGTTCCAAACTGGAGGCTTGACAAGTGGATCATCTCCACTATCTTGCTCAGTATTTCTCACATAGAATTGCATGACATTGGGTAGCCGGTGTGGGGCTGACATGGTGATTTTGAGTTATTCAAATTGTTTAAGTCCCTGGTAAGAAATTTGTTCCTCCTCTCCACCCCCTTACCCTTGAGGCAGCCCTGGAGAAGACAAGTGGAGGGAAAGAGGAATGAATGGAAAACTGGCAAAATGAGGGTGGCAATTTAATAAAAGGCCTGAGAGAAACCAGGAAACCCACCTGAGAAGATTCTGGGGAATGTCTATGGTCAGGTGTCTAAGAATTTTGTATATGCTAACTTGTTGAATCCTCACAACAATCCTAGGAGGTAGGAACTATGGCCACCCCAATTTACAAAAGAGGGGGAAAGAAGAAGGAAAGAAGGAAGGAAGGAAGGAAGGAAGGAAGGAAGGAAGGAAGGAAGGAAGGAAAGTCCAGAGAAATTAGGTACCACCTAAGATTACACAGGAGCTAGAAAGTAGTAGAGACGGCTTTTAGTCATTAGGGTTGACTCCAGACTCTATGGTCCAAAACACTTGGCTATTTGTGACTAATGTGGATTCTTAATTTATTAACTGCGTAGCATGTGATATAACCACTTCCATTGCCCCCCAACTTTCCAGTAAACTTTACAAGTGACTGGTTATGTTTTAAATTTTGCTTTGTTTAGAAACCAGTAAAAAGGCTATTTCTTATTTAGATATATAAAGTAAAGAGGCAGGAATGCCTGGGCAGCAGTGAACATGTGACCATAAGACTTTCTGGAGTTCAAACCAATCTTTGGGAAGGCGTATATATCAGTCAGGATACCAACAGGGAAAGCCAACAACCTCATAGTGTTTAACTGAGAGTTTAATGAAGAAACTCTGGGGGGACAGAATTAAGGGAACCAGCAAAGGAGGGTGGAGCACCAAGGGACTAGCCATAGACAGAAGCTTTTATATGCTTTGTCCTTAAGAGGCAAAGGGAGGTAACTGTGTTGTCAAGTCTTGAGAGAGCTTGGAACCTTGGAAGGTAGATCACCTACCCAGAGCTATGACTACAGAATGAAGAACCATGGACACAGGAAAGAAGCAGAGACAGTAAATATCTCCTCCTCTTTCTCTTTCCAACCTCTGATATCCTGCATATGTTTCCACTGGTCAAACCCAACCCAGAAGCCAGAAGGCAAAGGGACCTTGATGATGCAAACTAAGGGTCAGCATCTGGGGGGGCCTCAGATGGTTAAGCATCTGACACTTTTTTCCCCCAATGCTTATTTATTTTTGAGAGAGAGAGAAAGAAATAAAGAGTACGAGTGGGGAGGGGAAGAGAGAGAGGGAGACACAGAATCCCAAGCAGGCTCTAGGTTTTTAGCTGTCAGCACAGAGCCTGAGGTGGGGTTCGAACACATGAACCTGACCCGAAGATTAGGACCTGAGCCGAAGTTGGATGCTTAATCGATTGAGTCACCCAGGTGCCCCAAGCATCTGACTCTTGATTTTGGCTCAGGTCATAATCTCACGGTTCATGGGTTCGAGCCCCACGTAGGGCTCCGTGCTGACAGTACAGAGCCTGCTTGGGTTTCTCCCTCTCCTCTCTCTCTTCCTCTCCCCTGCACTCACTCACTGTCTTTCTTTCTCAAAATAAATAAGTAGATACACTTTAAAAAAAATAAAGGTCAGCCTCTGAAGACACAGAGGAGGCAGAGAAAGATGAAGGAGAAGCAAACATAAAATTATAGCACTGAGATTGGAACTTTCATAAGCTTTGGAAGTACTGGAAGTGTGTGTGTGTGTGTGTGTTTAGAAAGACACTAGTTTGGGTTTGGGTTCAGGCTCTAAGCTGAGCTTCAGTTGTTCCTAGATTTCACCAAAAGTCCAGATATGTACTAGGAAAATGGAAGTCTGTAAAGGCATATGCTTGGACTTCCCAGGAGCCTGGGTATATCTCGAGGTCTCTCTATGACTGAAAACAGCCTTCTGCGCTTGTCTGAGTAGGTGTGAAAATCCCAGGGCTTGGTCTGAACAATCTGGCTTCCTGAGGCTAATGGTCACCTCTCTTGACTAGCCCACTGGACCAGCCCACTGTCAGAGGGGCTCATTCTATTCAGATGTCAGTGATAGTGATGAGTGAGGCATCCACAGACTACTTCTGAGTGTCAGAGAAAGTATTCAGAACATTGCACAGCTCATGTAAGAGAGACTATTTTATGATTTATTATTTTAAAAAATTATATAATGTCATCTGCACTCAACATGCTATGTAAGTGACACATGATTCTCATTTGATTGGTTATTTTAGGTGAAACCTTCATTAGAAATAGTGGTTGCTTTCATGTTTCATTAATCTTAAGACAGAGGACTTTTAGGCAAGAGGTAATGATCTTTCAGAATAAGTTTCTCCTATATAGGCTTTTGTTTATTATCTTGAAAGTCCAACAAGGTCTACTTGTTTGGACTTGAAGTAATGTCATTTGACACTGGAATTGCTACCCCTTAGAATAAGATTATACTGATCACAGTAAAATGTGACTCTCATCTCATAGTTTTCTCTCTACCTTGTAAACCTGAAAATTGGAGTAGGAACAAGAGTTGACGGTTTTTAGGAAGCAAATTGTTGTTAGTGCCTAACAACTCATTTGCAACAATTTATTCTAGCAGAAAATGTCAGGTGTGTGTTCGCCATCCTGTCACTGGAGGCAGCGATGATTTATTTGCTCCTTGACAATGGAAAACTGAGGGATTTAGAAGGTCAGGGACAACATATTGATGTGGATTTTGTAGGGTAGGGTTACTCCAGACTCCAGCAGTAGTATTGGAGTCCTGTGGCTTTGCTGAAACCTTCTAGCGCTTTTCGCTAACCCACGTAAGTGGGTTTTTCATCTGATCTTTGCTTCTACTTGATACAGTAAAAAACAAACAAACAAACAAACAAACAAACAAACAAAACCCCACAAACCATAATGTGGCTAATACAATGTTCATGATTAGGTTGCATAAGGTGATGCTGTGATATGATCTCTGAGATTATCTTTGAAATGTTTGAAGTGTCATTTTGTTCTTACCTTTTTCAGTGGAGTGTTGGCCCTTTAGGCTAGGGATTTCTTGTCCCCCCCCTTTTTTTAAATCTTTTTGTTTTTCAGTGCTCCTCATCATCTTGGCCTTGGCTATGTGGTTATTTCAAGGCCACTGTCATCCAAATGCTACTCAGTGAAGTGATGCAGCCTCTTAGTGTTGGATTCCAGGCCCAAAGCCCTCCCAGAGGACAGGGAGGGGGTGCAGAGTAGGCCAGAGAAGCTACAAGAGAGAGAAGAGGACCATGTTCTGAAATGCCATCCCATTAAAACTGTCCATGTGAAGGATAAATTCCAGCAAATATACCTTCTGATGCTTTGCTGAACTTCTAAGATCTGAAGGCAAGCTCTAAGGGCAAAAATCTTAAACATAAAAAAACCAGAAACACATAGAAGTAGGGCTAACCCTGAGACTCTCCCCATACAGCCAAGATACCCGGAGATGTCACATTCTCAGTGAAATGAAGGGGTAGGCTGGGAAAAAAAAAATCTGCCTGCCAGCAAAAGTCACCACCAAAACAAAAACAAAAGCAAAAGCAAAAAACACAAACAAACAAACAAAAAAAACTGTTGGTGGGGAAAAAAAAAGACAATAACAATTTCTTCTCTAAAGACCTCTAGTCAGAGGCCTACCTTTTAGAAGATCTGGGATTCCAATCCACACTGCCCACTTAGTCAGGGACACCCCAAACCTAGAAATGAAGTGACCCCAGGTTAGTAGCAGCCCTGGCACACCCTCTCTGGAGAGAATTACCCTCAGTCAAGTTCCCACAAGTTCCCACAGGTTATCAAAACCTAAGCTTATAATAAAAAGATTACTAGGTGCCTTAAGAAACCACATATACCATGAGTGAGGCTCACCAGAACCACAAAACAAAACAAAACAAAACCAAGAAAAACAAACACCAGTTCAAGACCCTGGTAAGATCTGAGATATTAAAAATTTCACGCCAAGCTCGGCCGGGATTCCCAGTGCTGTGAGCAAGCTCTGTGGTGTTCACAGCATCTGTCATGGTTCGTCCGCTAAACTGTATCATCGCTGTGTCCCAGAACATGGGCATCGGCAAGAATGGGGACCTGCCCTGGCTGCCGCTCAGGAATGAATTCAAGTATTTCCAAAGAATGACCACAACCTCATCAGTAGGAGGTAAACAGAATTTGGTGATTATGGATAGGAAGACATGGTTCTCTATTCCCAAGAAGAATCAACCTTTAAAGGACAGAATTAATATAGTTCTCAGTAGAGAACCTCCAGGAACCTCCACAAGGAACTCATTTTCTTGCTAAAAGTCTGGATGATGCCTTAAAACTTATTGAGCAACCAGAATTAGCACATAAAGTGGACATGGTTTGGGTAGTGGGAGGCAGTTCTGTTTATAAGGAAGCCATGAACAGGCCAGGCCATCTTAGACTACTTGTGACAAGGCTTATGCAGGAATTTGAAAGTGACACATTTTTTCCAGAAGTTGATTTGGAGAAATATAAACTTCTCCCAGAATACCCAGGTGTTCTTTCTGATATCCAGGAGGAGAAAGGCATCAAGTACAAATTTGAAGTATATGAGAAGAACAATTAATGTGAAGGTGTTTTCTGGTTTATTTCAAGTTAGTTGTTCCCCCTCCCCTCCAATTCTATATTTTTTTAATATTAGAAAAAAAGACTTTTGTGACTTTAGGTCAATGGGTAATCATTTCTTTTAAAAAAAATGTTTTTTTTTAACATTTATTTATTTTTGAGAGACAGAGAGAAACAGAGCATGAGTAGGGGAGGGGCAGAGAGAGAGGGAGACACAGAATTCGAGCAGGCTCCAGGTTCTGAGCTGTCAGCACAGAGCCCGACGCGGGGCTCGAACTTACGAACCACGAGATCATGACCTGAGCCAAAGTTGGACGCTCAACAGACTGAGCCACCCAGGCGCCCCAATGGGTAATTATTTCTAAGCAATGAGATTTTGTAAGTTAATCCTAATTAGACTATAGTTAAGATTAGTTTTAACTAGACCATATCAGATAACCATTTGTGAAACCTTTTTTGCTATAGCTGTATGATGCCCATCAAGGACCAGCACCTGCCTACAGTAGCATATCTTTTAAAAACCCAAGTGAAAAAATTCCCTGAGAGCATGAGTTGAAACCAGGACCTATAGAGATAGAACTAGACAGACTTGTCCAAAGGTCAGACATGGATTATAAACAGAAGAGATAGAACTCAGATATTAAAAGAAAATTAAATCAAAATACGGACTTTGAATTCTCTATGCATTTCACTCTTCTCAAAAAAGGTTCTGTTCATTCAGGCAATCATTAAGTTGAGGGAACTCTGGTATATTCCACTGGGATAGTAAAGAGGCAGGTAGGACACTGCCTTTTTGAAGGTTAAAAGAAAAGGTCTGAGACCTCTAAAAACTCTGTCTCTGATCTTCTGTGAGATTCCATGGATGTTACAATGATAGAAGAATAAATTGTTCTTTACAAAAAAGAGTGACTTAAAACAAGCATATGGCTAAAATTAGAAACTGAAAAGGTAATGAACTGAAACTAGATAATGCTAGAAACCAAAATTATGAAGTTGGAAACAAAATTAAACTTCACTGAATTAAAAAGTGAAAATTAAAACATGTTTTCTTATCATGTTAGCAAAGATTTGGATTGTTTAGTAACCAAAGAAGGAGCATTTTTTGCCTTGTAAATTAATACAACTTTTTTAGAGTTTAAGTTAACAATATCAATTAAATTATTCTGGACCCAGAGCTGAGCTTCCACTTCTAAATATTAATCCTGAACAACAAAGAGATAGACCCAAGGGGGAAAAAAAAAGATTTCAGATATTAAAATTATCAGATATAGAACATAAAATAATTTTTAGATGCGCATTTATTTATTTTGAGAAACAGAGAGAGAGAGAACATGCATGCACATTCATGTGAGTGAGCGGGGAGGGGAAGGGACAGAGAGAAAGGGAGAGAGAGAGAATCTGAAGCCGACTCCCTGATGTCAGTGCAGAGCCTGATGAGGGGCTCAATCCACAACCAACCGTGAGATCATGACCAGAGCCAAAATCAAGAATCAGACACTTAACCGACTGAGCCACCCAAGACACTCCTAGAACATAGAATAATTATCCATGAAATGCACACTTACAGAGAGGTTACATATTTTTACTATCACATTTTAAAATAACCGTTTTCTAATTAAAAAGATAGAACTAAAATACTGGACAATGAACAGTCAGTCAACATTACCAACTGAGAAGGAGTGATTCAAAGTACAAAATTTTAGGATTCCTGTCATTTTTGGAAGCAGAATCCATATTTTATTTTACTTGAAGCTTTGCTAAATTATATATATAATTTTAAAGGTAACCACCAAAAGAATAAAAAAATAGAATGTATAATGTACAAATAGTAGAGTGGAAAGAAATAATCTGAAAGACATCAGGAGAAAAAAAGAAACATGAAAAGAATAACAATGAGACCACAAAAGAAGATGAAAGGAATAAATACAAATTTATCAATAATTGTAATGAATGTATACAGTAGTCCCCCTTTACCCATGACTTTGTTTTCTGACGTTTCAGTTACCCACAGTCAAGTGCAGTCCAGAAGTAGATGATCCTTTTCTGACTTATTGTCAGAAGGTCAGTAGTAACGTAATGCTACGTCACAGTGCTGACGTCATTCACCTCATGTCATCGCATCACATGGGCTTATTGTCATCTCACATCATCACAAGAAGGGTGAGAGGCACCTGGCTAGATCAGTCAGTGGAGCATGTGATCTCAGGGTTGTAAGTTTGAGCCCCATGTTGGGTAGAGATTACTTAAAACTAAAATTTTTAAAAGAAAAAGAAGAAGGGTGAGAAGAGGACAATAAGATATTTTGAGAGAGAGACACCACATTCACATGACTTTTACTACAGTGTATTGTCATATTTTTTCTATTTTATTATTAATTATTCATCTCTCACTGTGCCTAATTTATAAACTAAACATTATTGTAAGTATGTATGTACAGGAAAAAACCAGTATCTATAGGGTTTGGTACTATCTGCGGTTTCAGGCACCTGAGGATCTTAGAATGTACCCCCTTTGGTTAAGGGAGGACTAGTGTACCAATTTTTTTTTTTTAACGTTGAAAAGAAAGTTTCTAATTGTAAAAGTGCTTTCACCCTCCCTGTGTGTGGCCTTGGAGCTGCCCCACCCTTTTTCCCATCACTGCTCCTACCACCACCTTTCACCCCACAGATGGTGGGTGGTTCAGGACAGTGGTGGCTTTCTCCTGTCACCCCTTGGCAGTCCCTTAAGGACCAACTCGTGACCTCAAGGTGCCTTACCTGAGGCAGCCATTCAGCAGTGTCTGAGATACTCATCTTGGTGGTAAGTTACAGTGGCAGATGTTTCTCTGTTATAGCATCTCTTAGAATGCTTGTTTCTGATGCTAACTCTGCATTCAACATGAAAAGAAAACGTGTCTCTGAAGGTAACAAGGGACGCTGAGGCGTGCAACCTTTGTTTCTAAGGAGGAGATTATCTGGGGGGGGGGGGGGGTGCAAAACAACCAGCAGAACACCCAAAGGATGCAAAAAGTCCATCAAAATCTGGGAGCAGCTCTCACTCTGGAGCAGATAATAAAAATGAAAGGAAAGTAAATCTTTAAAAAAGAAAAAAAGAAAATGGAAGGACTTAATGTTGGCTATCCAGAAAGTCAGGAAAAATGATATATTAAAATTTTTTAAAATATTTATTTATTTTTGAGAGAGAGACAGACAGAGCGCGAGCAGGGGAGGGGCAGAGAGAGAGGGAGACACGGAATCCAAAGCAGGCTCCAGGCTCTGAGCTGTCAGCACAGAGCTCAACACCCACTAACCGCAAGATCGTGACCTGATCTGAAGTCAGACACTTAACCAACTGAGCCACCCAGGCGCCCCAAAAGGAGATAATTTTTGAATGACATTTTGTCCTAAGTCTGCTAAAGAAAAAAATAAGAGAGAACTAATATTCTGGTGGAACAGCAAGGCCCCGGGCATTTAGAAAAATATTCCCAGAGCATTTACATGGATTTTAAGACCATAACAAAACAAAACAAAAAAACCCCACAATGCTTTGCTTTTTTTTCTTTTAACTCTTACTTAAGATACTTCTAATATATAACCTTATCCAAGGTTAAAGCAGGAATGAGAAGTACAGCCCATCCCATTTTAATGAATTCACCCTGGTTCCCAGAGATCTCAGCCATCACCCAGGTGTCTACTTGATATAGAGCTAGGCTGCCACCAAGTGGCGGACCGTGGTTGTTCCTGCTCTGTCTTCCAGGAAGTATAACTGATTTTGTGTTTCCAGGGCGTGACCTTTGGCAATTTCCTCTCTTCTGAAGTCAAGTCCAAATCTAAAATCACACTTTAAGTGTCCCAAACCGCTTTTGCTGGTTGATTTTTTTCCACCAAATAAATAGGCGTTGGAGCTTGCTGGGGCCCTACTCCTAACTTCTTGAGAAAGGGGTTCAGAACAGTCCAACATCCAGTTAACCATCAGATTAGTTGAGAGTTTCATTTGTAAAGTAAATTCAACTCAGACTGTCTCACACCCAAAATCTGAATTTATTTTCTCCTGTAACTAGGAAGTCTGGCTGTGGAACTGGTCTCAGAGACCCCCCAGCACCCAAGGCATGTGTGGCGTAGGACACAACTGGGAGTCACAGAGCAAGGTTTGTTTTGTTGTTCCCTTGTGCTCACGCTCAGCATCCCCACTGATTCAGAGGTCGCCTTTCCTCAAGAAAGGATCAGGATTGTTATAGCAGGAAAGCAAAGAGGAAATGTAATGCTTATCTTTTCAATTTCTAAACATATTTAACAATTTTCCATAACACAGATTTTTGAAAGAAAGCTTTGGATCTGTAAAACCAGAGAGTTCTGAGAGAAGAAAGACTTACCGAGAATCAAAAGAGCTAAACTCTAAAGGAATCAGGGGGTAGGGGATGTGCCTTGACCAGTAGGTAGAAGAGGAAATAGTTGGCGCTGGTCCTGCAGACCAAATTAGGATTGCCCAGATGTGGAGTTTGAAAGAGGAAGAGATGGAGTATGCTCTAGAGGGAAGCTGGTGATCCTATGAATGGAGGAGCGCACCTGGGGGGGGGGGGGATTTTCCCAAGAGGCTCTGGGGTCAGCACTGGGGTACTGCCCAGCAGCATTTGAGATTAAATACCTCGTTTGAATCTCCCACTGAAATTTAAAAAAAATACATATTTTAAACAATCTTCTTAAAAGCATTGATGACCTGGAAAAAATGTAAAGAGTATTGAGGATAAAAGCTATCATAGAAACATGAAGTGATGAGAACATAGATGTTGTTCTTCCGAAAGGAGTAAATGTGAGTTTTGAGTTTTAAAGGACTTGCTAAGGGGCACCTGGGTGGCTCAGTTGGTTGAGCATCCTCACTCTTGATCTCAGGTCAGGTCTTGATCTTAGGGTCATGAGGTCAAGCCCCACATTGGGTTCCATGCTGGGTATAGAGGACCTACCAGTTACAGAGTACAAGAAAAAAAAGCCCCATAAAATAGGAGACATCACCCTGCGTTCTGTAAACAGACCTTCCATCACCAGCTTCATAATTTTTTGGGCCCCATGCAAAATGAAAATGTGGGGGTCCTCATTCAAAATTATTAAGAATTTTAAGACAGTAACAGCAGAGCATTAAACTAAGTAAGGGGCTCTTCTGAGCTCACTGTCCTATGCAACCCTTTGTGGAAGGGTGAAGTAGATGTAAGCCCAACTCCCACCAACCCCAGCAGACTGCCTTTCTAAACAGTCACAACACAGCCTTCGTGTGAGTTTGTAACTGAAATTCGGACTGTCTGGGTTATCCCAAAATACCTCCAGCCAGGAATTTAGTGTAAGGGAGACTTGGGTTGGTAATCCCACAGGGCACTGTACAGAATCCAAGACAAATCCTGCTTGATAGAATCCAACTTCAATCCAAAGACTAAATCAATCTCCTTATTTCCAGATCCAAGTAAAACAGTTCACAGCTACAAATCATATACTACACAAGGAAGCAAGCTACCATGAACAAGAACCAACAGAAATAAGAAAATTGTAAAACAAACAAAACAGAGCTACAAAACACCGAACATTAAAAGGCAATGTTTTTTTAAAATTAAATTAAATTAAATTAAATTAAATTAAATTAAATTAAATATGTAGTGTCCCGGTGCGCCACTCCACTACAGTTTGGCAAGATATTACCATGGGAGGAAACTGGGTAAACAATGCATGGGATCTCTTTGCATTATTCCTCACAACTACATGAGAATCTGCAATTATCACAACATAAAAAGTGTAATAAAATTTTGAGGAAAAACTAGATAATATGAAAAGTGAATAGGATAATTAAAAGGATGAACAAGTAAAAATTTTAAAGTAGGTAGAATTGAAAAGAAAGAAAGAAAGAAAGAAAGAAAGAAAGAAAAGAAAAGAAATGAACCAAAAAAGAAAAGAAAAAGAATTAGTTAACTAGAAGAATCTTCCAAAGAAATTTTACGAATGCAGCTCAGAGAGAAAAAGAGACGGAAAAAGCTGACACGTTAAGAAATGAGTGGGGCAGAGTGAGTAGATCTAACATGTCGAATTAGAGTTCTCCATGAAGAGGAGAAGGTCAGAATAGGAGAGAGGAAATACTTAAGGAGATGACAGCTGAGAATTTTCCACAATTGGTGAAGGACACTAATCCACACCAAACGTCACAATAAAAATAAACGACAAAACAGCCATGGTGAAGACAGGATTACTTCCAAAGGAACAAAATCAGACCAGTGACTTGTTGACAACTCATTTAGAACCTTCCCGCATGCACTGAAAACCTTTCAATAATTTCCCATCAGTTTCTGGGTACAGGCTAAAATATTTTGCACGGTCTACAATGCCATACGTCAACAGTCTTCTTTAGGAGCCACTGTCACTTCAGCAATCTGTGCTCCATGGTTTTCTTCCAATTTCTGGTATAACTGCCATATTCCCTCCTGACTGGAAACTTCAGACATTCTGTCACTGTCTGAATCACCCACTCCCTCCCTCCTTCACAACTGTTTCTCACCCTGCAGGACTCTGATAAAACATCTTTTCCTTAGGAAGTGCAGCACACAGTTGTTGAATCTGTGTTTGTTTTTTGTTTTACAACCCAACATCTGAGCTCCACCTCAAGGGGATTCTTATAAATTGTATCCTTTGACTGATAAGGCTTCAAATGTCATATTCAGAATAGCTATTAGAAAGTATTCAGCATATGTAATACGACTGCCAATAACTGAAACTTATTTTCTGGTGTGGTTTAGTAAAATGTCTCCATACTGAATAGTGAAAGTTTTGTACTTTTTTTTTAATCAAGAAAGTGTATTTTTCTTATGTGAACTACTCTATCTTCAAATTTTCTAAATTCCAGTGTAAATTCAGTTGAAGATAACTATTTATGTGAAACACTTCTACAAAGTGGCAAGGCCATTTTTAAGAAAATAGGATCAAGAAGTCGCTCTTCTTTTTACATGTACAAAAAAGGTAGAAGTTATCACATCCATAAAATGTGCCAGAGTCTTATTGTCTCTTGGTGCTATAACAAATCATTCTTCTGTCTTTTCAAAGCAAGATGATTTGGTCTCCAAATACATATGGGTTTGGTGCAAGTACAAAGACCTTTGTTTGGGGTAGTCTGGAAGCATTCAGTGAGTTTTCAGGTGGAGGATGATATGCAGAGTTATTAATTTAAATGATGCTCTTTATTTGTTTTATTTTTAAAAATTCCACATGTCAGTGGAACCATATGATATTTGTCTTTCTCTATCTGACTTATTTCACTTGGCATAATACCCTCCAGGTCTATCCATGTTGTTACAAATGGCAAGTTCTTGTCCTCTTTTATGGCTGAGTAATATTTCAGTATGTGTGTGTATGTGTGTGTGTGTGTGTGTGTGTGTGTACCACACCTTTATCTCTTCACCTAACAATGGACACATGGAGTGCTTCCATATTTTAGCTATTATACATAATGATACAATAAACATAGGGGTGCATAGATCTTTTTGAATGTTTTCATTTCTTTAAAAAAAATTTTTTTTAACGTTCATTTTTGAGACAGAGAGAGACAGAGCATGAATGGGGGAGGGTCAGAGAGAGGGAGACACAGAATCCAAAACAGGCTCCAGGCTCTGAGCTGTCAGCACAGAGCCTGACGCGGGGCTCGAACTCACAGGCTGTGAGATCATGACCTGAGCCGAAGTCGGCTGCTTAACCGACTGAGCCACCCAGGCGCCCCCTCATGTTTTCATTTTCTTTGGGTAAATATCCAATAGTGGAATTACTGGATCACATGGCATTTCCAATTTTTTGAGGAACCTTCATACTGTTTCTACCATGGCTATACCAATTCCCATTCCCGCCAAATGCACAAGTGTTCCTTTTTCTACACGTCTTTGCCAGTACTTGTTGTTTGCTGTCTTTTTGATCCTAACCATTCTGACAGATTCTCACTGTGGTTTTGACTTGCATTTCCCTGATGATTAGTGATGTACAGCATGTTTTCATGTGTCTGTTGGTCATCTCTATGTCTTCTTTGGAGAAATGTCTATCCAGGTCCTCTGTCCATTTATTACTTTTTTGGTGCTGAGTTGTATAAGTCCTTTGTATATGTAGAATATTAACTCCTAATTGGATATATCATTTGCAAATATCTTCTCCCATTCAATAGGTTGTCTTTCCATTTTGTTGATGGTTTTCTTTGCTGTGCAGAAGCTTTTTATTTTGGCATAGCCCCAATAGTTTATTTTTGATTTTGTTTCTCTTGCCTTAGGAAACATATCTAGAAAAATATTGTATGGCCAATGTCAAAGAAATTACTGCCTATGTTTTCTTTTAAGAGTTTTATGTATTAGTTATTGTTGTTATCTCTCAGAGTGCCTCATTTAAGGTTTGGGATATATGTAGTGACTGAGATGGCCTCTCTCAGAAAAGCAGAGAATTTGACTCACATTTAAGGTGATAATATTTACCTTCCAGAACTTGTTTCTGCAAAGCCCAAATCATTGAGAACATTAAAAAAAATCAGTTAGGTCATAAGAAAACAGAACACAAATAATAAGAAAATCTGCCCATAATTATTTCAATCTTTTATAAATCTAGTCAGATGGAAATATACTCATTGAAGGATTATCAGAATAGGAACTATGTTAAGTCTGCAAATGAAGGTATTAAGAAATCTAATTGTGTATCCCCTAAGTTTTGCTTGGAAGAGAGCAGGCCTGTTCTGCAGCCTAATGCTCATCAATCTCATGATATGTACCAGACATAAATTCAGAAGTGTTATTAAATTTTATGTCATAATTCTGTTGCTGATAATAAAATAGAACCATAACTAAAGACTAAATTCATTGATTTTTTTTAAAGTTCACTTGTTTATTTTGAGAAAGAAAGCACAAGCAGGGGAGAGGCAGAGAGAGAGGGAGAGAGAGAGAGAATCCCAAGCAAGTTTTGCACTGTCAGCGTGGAGCCTGACTCAGGACTCGAACTCACTGAACCATGAGATCATGACCTGAGCTGAGATCAAGAGTCAGAGGCTCAACCCACTAAGCCACCCAGGTGGCCCTCATTGATATTTTTATTTGAAAGGCAGTCCTGTACTTTAAGCATGTGTGCATTTATGCTATACCCTAGAGAGTTAAAGGACCATCGGTCTTAGACATCACAGAGTTGTGATGTGGTGTTTTTTTTGTTGTTGTTATTTGTTTTGTTTTGTTTTTGAGGAGGCATAAAAACATGGTTTATTCCAACACTGCAATGTATAACAGGAGAATGGGAGGGGAGGTTGGTGGTGGGTGTGGATTCCCAGACCCTCTCCTCCATCACCCAGCTCCAGACCAGGCTGGAGCTCTAGGAAAAGGAGGCTTTGGGGGTTGAAGTGGGGGGTAGACTCTGCTGGGTTACCATTGGGAGGGTCACAAACAAGGGCTAGAGTTGGAGAGGATGTGGTTGGTGGCACGTGGGGCTGGTAGTGAGGTGGGACAGGGTGGGAAGTTTTGGCCTGATGTTGGTTGGGATCAAGGCTAGGGCAGGGGGAGGCGGGGCTTCCGTTGGGAGTGTCCGAGGTTAAAATAGGGAAAAGCCACCGAGGGTGGGAAAAAGAGGAGGGTGTGTCACAGTTTGACGTCAAGGGTCACAGTCTGCTCAGGGCACAGTCTGGGATTTGGGTCACAGTTTGGGGTGAGGGGTCACAGTCTGGGGCCGGCTAACCATTTTTAGGGGTCGGAAGTCACAGCCTGGGGTCAGGGGTTTCTGTGTGGCAGGGTCAAGGTCTGGGGTCACAGTTTGGGGAACGCGTCTCACAGTTTTGAGTCCCAATGGGTGAAAGGTTAAAAACGGGCATCCCCAGAGATGTTGCTGGGGCCCGGGAGGTCACGGAGACCAGGAGGCCGCGGCCTGGGCTTGGGGGTGGGGCGCGGGTTCGACGGGTCCCCCCACATCTGGAGCCATCTGGTGACGCTAAAAAGTCGTCAGCAGGAAAACTGGCACTTCTCTCCTCAGGCTAGGGGCTGTTTCTCAGGATTCTCTTCTCTCCATGGATCCAGGCTGGAGTTGCCAGGAGAGGAACTGGAAGCCGATGCGGGCAAGAGGCCGTTACCCTCGGAGGCACTGTTCCTGACCAGGGGCCACCTTGTCCTGGCTGTCCTCTGCTCCTCGTCCAGCTTGTCCTTCCACCTGCAGGTCTGACCAGCCCACAGCAGCCAGCCCTTGGCTGAGGCCCACAGAGGTGGGAGTATCCTCGGTGGAAGAAGCTTCCACAGACCTCTCTGGCAGCTGTCCCTTGCAGGTCCCACCTCGGTGGCCCACACACAGCTTGCCACACACTCCCACAGGCTTAGACTCAGGCAGGACCTGGTGCTGCTGTGTCTGTTAGTGACTGTTTCTCGGCTGTGCCACTTCTCCATGCAGACCTTCCTCAGCTCCCAGCACCTCTGACATTCTGTAAGCTCCACTTTGAATATTAAACTTACATCTCTGTAAGACTTGACATGGCTCTGTTTTCCTGCCTGAACTCTGACTGATACGTTTTAAGTTTGACTTTGGTTAAAAAAACAAAACAAACAAACAAACAAAAACTTGGGTGATTAGTTAGGGGATGATGAGATCAGATAACATTCACTGGATCGTCTCCAAACCTTTAAGACAGAAGTCACCGTGGCTGTGTTGATTGTGAATAAAAGTGTGAACTTGGCCATCAGACAAACTGGCTTCACCAATGAATAACTATGTCATTCTGGGCAGCTTATTTGATCTCTCATATTCCATCTCCATAAAGTGTGGAATTGATCACCCCTTGGTCACAGGATTGTTTTAAGGATTGCATAAAATAATTCATGTAGTGTTTAGCCAGTATCTAGTGCAAAGTTTAAAAATTAAAAAAAGGTACTCTCATATATCTCTTATTTCAGACTTGAGAGTTTCTGGGAATACTGCAGAAAAAAAAATACTCTAAAAACATCTCTGCTTAACCTAACTATTAATGCTAGATAAGGAATTTGTAAAAGACCTTTAAAAATGGACAGTTAAAACTGACAAAGGAATAAAGAAAATCCTCAAAGGTGATGCATGTATAACACACGTACATATATAGCACAAATACAGAAAAGAAATTAAGCACCGAAGCCACTGGCTGCTGTACGGACATTTCTCCACCTAGTGGGACCTAGAATTTTTTTTTCTAAGTTTTTTAAAAATGTTCATTTATTTTTGAGAGAGTGCAAGCAGGGGGGAGGGGCAGAGAGGGAGACAGGATCCAAAGTGGGCTCTGTGCGCTGACAGCAATGAGCCTGTGGGGCGCAACCTCACGAACCCGCAAGATAATGATCTGAGTTGAAGTGGGACACTTAACTGACTGAGCCACCCAGGTGCCCCCGCTCACCCAAAATGTTTCTGTCTGAGAATAATTGACACATAATGTTACATTAGTTTCAGATGCATGACATAGTGATGCAATTTCTCTATTCATTTTGCTGTGCTCACTGCAAGTGTAGCTACAATCTGGGGACCTAGAAATTTGATTTTAATAGCATCTTGAGATCCAAGCCACGGGGAAGACAGGGGGCCCTGTAAGGTAAATATTTGGATGAGAGAGCCCCATTTAAGTCAGCCAATAGGGACCCCAAAAGGAACTTGGAGGGAGGGAGCACTGCCATTCCCCGAAGCTCCCTGTGCCATCACCTGACACTGGCTGCATCCTAACATCGCTGTTTACAAGGTGGCTCTCTCCATTAGCATCCCCATTACCACTCCCTCCCTTTGCCCTGGATTTGAAGGTAGTAACCACTCTGCTGCTAATGCTCTGCTTTACTTTTGGCGCTCTCTCTCGTGTGCCCCTGCACCTTTCCCACACATTAGTAAATAAACCCTCCTGGGACTTGGGCATGCTACCTGTTTCCTGCTGGGACCCTGACTGAAACACTTTCCAGCTTCTCCAGGACACGATGTAAAGTCGTTGAGAGTTAGAACTCACTTTTTCTTGCTTTGAATCTCTCTTACAGTGCTCCATGCTCGGGGGGAAAACGTTCAATAAAGGCTGTGAGAAGTACTGGCATTACAAAATATGAACATAAAATATGTGATCGCTAAAAGTCTTCCTTGGAAGTACTCTGTTTCCATCCGAGATGAAATGATGAGGGTTGAATGTTGCTCTGTCTCTATTGGAGCCACTGTGGTCCACGTGAAGGTGGTTTCTTGGGCTAGTTGTCATGTGACACAAACCTAGGTCTCCACGGTTCCCTTTGAGTTGGCTGCATGAAATCACTGCAAGTGGGGAATTATTGGAAGTGTTTGAATAGACCTAGGAAGGCCAGTGTAGCCCCTGGGCAGCTAGCTTTCTATCCCTGAAGTGGACGTGTGCCATGTTGCTACTGAGGTAAACCACTTTCCAAATAACCTCAAAATTCCCTTCTTTCCTTCTCTCTGAAGGAGCCAGCTGTCATGTTCACTACAAGACAGTGTCATTTACTCAAAGATGTTTGAAGCAAATGCTACCTTTTACCTTTGGTTTCTACTCTTCTCCCGGTAAAATTCCAAAGGAACCTTCCTTGCTGGATGCTTTATTCTGTGCTTGTTTTATTAGGAGCTACCTATCAACTGCTGCAGTGGCTGAAATATTGAAATGCTACCAGCGTCTGAGCTGGGGCTGCTGCTCTGCTCTGCCCTCTAGTGGCAGCAGGATGTCAGAGCGGCGGCTCCTCTAGCCTCCTGCGGCTGAGGCTGCCAAAGCTGAACCTTCAGCCCTGGGCAGTTTCTCAGTAATGGAGTTCTTGCTTGATGCAGCTTTCTTTCCAGAAGAGGATTGACTTTAAGGGACAGCAGCTGTCTTGGACCCTCGTTTGAATCAAGGTGCCCAAGAAATGTAGGCCATCCTGATGCATACAATATGCTACTTTGGAGTAACTACTACGGGATCCAGGCCCTTTAATGTGAGCCTACAATTCAGCATGCTGGAAAAAGGATGTCAAGATGTCAGGGATGTGGCAGGGTCAGAGTCCCGTCTTCACCATCACCTCTGTCTTTCTCTGTCCTCTTGTACTCCCTCCTGATGGGGAATGTATTAGTCAGTCAGGTTCTCCAGAGAAACAGAAACAATAGTAATCTGTCTATGTGTCTATCTATCTATTTATCTGGAGATTTATTATAAAGAAGCTGGCTTACACAATTACCGAAACTCAGAAGTCCCATAATCTACTGTCTGTAACTTAGAACCCCAGGAAAGCTGATAGTTACAATTCCAGTCAGAGCCTGAGAACCAGGAGCTCCAATGGTGTAAATCCCAGGCCAAGGGCAGGAGAAGACCCATGTCTTAGCTCAGTCAGGCAGAGAGAGAGAATTCAACCTCCCTCTGTCTTTTCATTCTATTCATCTTCCCAGTAGGTTGGATGATGTCCACGTTGGGGAGGGCAACCTACTTTACTCCGTTCACCAATTCAAATGCTCCTCTCCTAGAAACACCCTCAACAGATACACAGAAATAATGTTTAATCAGATTATCTGGACCTCCCATGGCCCAGTCAAGTTGACATGTAAATTCACCATCATAGGGAAAAATTATTTGAAAGACAATGCAACATGACAAAATTAAGGAATGTGCTAGCATAATAATGAGAGCAGGCTAATGGTAGCAGTGTCAGCCACATAGATGCTGTAAGATAAAGAGATGAAAATTGCCAACCATCACCACATATACTGTACAAGATAGCACAGAGGGGGCTGCCACCCAAAGTCCAGAGTGAAGCGGAGAAGGAGCTTCAGAGGCTGGGGCATCTCACTCTGCTCTTCAGAGATGAAGCTGGGAGCCCCAGGGAGGGGCAGAGTGGGAGCCAGAGCATCCCGAAAGGATGATGTAAGACAGACCAGAGGGAGGGGTTCCTGGGTGGCTCAGTCAGTTCAGTGGCTAACTTCAGCTCAGGTCATGATCTCATGGTTCGTGAGTTCAAGCCCCGCATTGGGCTGTCTGTTGTCAGTGCAGAGCCTGCTTAGGATCTGCTGTCCCCTACCTCTCTCTCTGCCCCTCCCCTGCTCATTCTCTCTCTCTCAAAAAAAATAAATAAACATTAAAAAAAAAAGAAAGACCAAAGGGGGGAATTTTCAGATGCCCTTTTGGACTGGCGGGGGGGGGGGGAACTCCTAGAAATTTAAAGTCTAAATAAAAAAAAAAAGACTTATGAACAGTAAAAATATTTTGCAATGTTTTCTACCCTCTGTTGATTCATTTTAGTTGTAACGTTAATTTCTTTGTGATAACATATTTTACCTACAAACCATTCCAGGTGCAAAAAGTTTAACACAGGGTTCAGTTCATTCCTGGTGCTCAAGAAAGTGAAGATGCCCATATCCTAATTGGGATTTTGTGTTTTCCCTGTGGAATGTCATCAGTGTATAACTCAATATGCCTCTACCCTGACTTCACATTAGAATAATCTAGAGATTTTTCTAAAATTAAATCACAACAGGGAGGGGTTGTGGGGCTTGACATTTGCATTTTAGAAGGTCCGCAAGTAATCTTGGTGTTGCCAAGACTGAGAACCACTCTATGAGCACTTCAGGCACATTCGGTGGGTTAGCTAGACATTTGGAGAAGGGGAGACAGGTTCTAAAATGACTCCTAGACTGGCCTGCAGGGGTCCCAGATGCACCCCTGCGCACACAATAAGAATGATATTCAAATGGCTTCTTTCAGTGCAGTGTGGTCATGTTATTGTTTTCTTCCTAAATTGCTTTTATCCCAAACCTTCTGAAATGTAGAAAAGTGCATAGTTGAAAAAACCATGGTTTTTCTGTACCAGCTATTGACTTTTCTCTCTTATTTTGCATTTGGATATTTTTTTTTTCCTGTTACATATTCTGTTGCACTGAAAGCACTTTATCATATTTACCTACTAACTGGATTTTTCTCACCTCAGCCCCCTTGTGAGAAAATGGAGATTTTTTTTTCCCCCAACAAATGTGTGCAAGTGAGATCCTTGGAAATAAGCAAGTAATCACAGATTAAACCTCTTTCTGCCTTGTCTTTCTCCTTCCCTCAGTGACTTCTGATTTGGTCCTTGAGCCTCTGGCACATTCACTTATTAAATCTGTGGGGAAATAAATGCTACCTGCTCACTCACACCCAAATCTGGCTTAGATTCTCCTCTGAGCTGTACTGCATTTAGAAAGCTGTATTCTCTTGATTAATTCACCTGTGTTGGCCTTGCTCCCTAAACTGTAAGCCTGTAGAAGGGAATACGCGAGAGCTACTTGGATTATTTTCTCAGTGCCTACCAGTCTCTGGCACATGGAAAGGGCTGAAATATTTTAACAGATGAGTTATCAAAGGCAAGATTCTCTTCTTCAATGAAATACTACATTTCAATGCAATTGATGCCGTGCGTGCCTGCTCTTCCCTCTGCCCCTAACCTTCAGAGGTGATGCACATGTTGGGTGAAGTTAAAAGGTGGAGAGACTTTTCTGTGCAGAGAGAGGTCTGCCCAGCATTCAGCCCTTCCTTCAGAACTGGTCTTTCAACTTTCCGCTGGGGAAAACGTGTGGAAGTGGTCTGCTCCGCCCTCTAGTGGTGGCCAAGTTGCAGAACACCTTCAAAGACTAGGAATTACTACTCTGTAAAAGCTCTCCAGAATAGTATCGAAACTCCAGTTAGTATAATAATCTGTGTATTATATATACGTTGTTATCTGAGCCTTCATTTTCTGTTTTTTATAAGAGGCTTGCAGTCCTTTGGTCAAAGGTCTGTAGTCATACATGGGAGGATGTCTCCAGAAGGGTGTTTAAGATCAGAGTCCTTACCACTCTAAATATTGGGTGTCCCAGCAGCCCCATCAAAGGGGTACATAGGCCCTTTTGAATGTTTTCTCCCTTCCATACCCAGGTGTTTTCCCATATGGCAAAGGGGTACCTGTGCAGATCAGGTTTGGTAAGGCCCCAGGTATTACAGTCCCTTAGGGTAAAAACTCAAACACAATTCTACAATAACAATCCAATGTGGTCCGGAACAGTTGATCCATTATATACCCCCAGGTGTTTAAACAAGCCTCACTGACTTAAATAAAATTACTTTGTTTCTGAGTTTTGCTGTTGTTGATAGCAGTAGTGGTGTGGTAATTTTTTGTTTGTTGGCTTTTTAATTCAATCATGACAATAGAAACTATTGCTGGTGCTTGGGGGAAGAAATCTAGAATATCACTGAAGCCAGCAGCTTTGTGGAACCTACCACATAAAATATGTTGATAAAGGTAAAGGACATGCTGATTCTAATCTGACCTTTTCCAGATAGGGGCTATGTAGAAGATGAGGGAAAATAGGGGAAAGAACGTAGCATCTGCAAAGAGAACAGGCCCACTGCCTGAGAACGGTGCTGTCTTCTGTGGACGGCATTTTGTTGGCAAATTGCAAACACTTTCTCCAAATTGCAGGCACATTTTGAGTCCTGACAATGTGGCTCATGAGGCAATTTGTAGTCAGTTTCTTTCACAAAATGATGATGTTTAAGAACATCTTGTAATTAGGTCAAAGGAAAACAGTGTTTATTCTATGAGCTGAGAATAGGCAGCATGTCTGAGTTCTAATTAACCCAGTGGTTGATTCACTAATGCCAAGCGTCTGTTGTCAAGGAAGATATTAAAGCAGTTCCACAGGTAACATTTTGCAAGGGGCTTCTTTCTAACAGCAGTTTACATGGGCAAACGATGGTAGCAATGCATACCCTAACCCAGTCTGATGAAATGTTTACCTACTAATTGGATTTTTCTCACCTCAACCCCCTTGTGAGAAAATGGAGATTTTTTTCCCCAACAAATGTGTGTAAGTGAAGTCCTTGGAAATAAGCAAGTAATCACAGATCAAAGTATTAGCCCATGCATTCTGAACAAGCACAAACAGCAAAGCTCAAGAGAGAAAGCTCTGTTTTGTTTTCAATGCTAGATCACAATCGGCTCCTTCAGAGCCCCAGAGAGCCAGAGTCAGAACAGGCTGCCTCGGGAGCTCTTGTTCCACATTATGCTTTCCTTTTGCAGAGTTAAGGCTTTGACTGAAATGCTAATTGTGAAAAAAATCTCCTCGGGAGCTTGTAGGGTTCCACTCTGTCCCACTTGGAGATAGTTATGAAGTCCCTTTCTGATAAAGCTCCACAATCCTACAAAAAGTCAGACTAATTAATGAAAAAACAGGACTTCACCTGGTACCTCAAAGTTGAAGGATAGAGTAGAAAATTAACCTTAGTCACTTCAGTGTGGCAGAAATGCTAGGTATTCCTGCTGCCCAAATACCTCTGTCCATTCTCGATAACACATTAAACACACACACACACACACACACACACACACACACACACACACCTTTTAGTCTTTTTGGGGAGTGTGTTTCCTTCCTGATGTTTCTTCACGTGGGAGGCAGGTTAAGGAGAGAAGGGATTGTCTAGGTGGAGGGAAGAGGCTGGATTTAAGAACCTTAACCCTTTTCCAGAGGCACGAACCTAGACATAGCAGGACTCCAGTCTCTGCAAATTTAGACAGATACCCAAGCTATGGCTCTCATGCTCAGTGCCTCACTTTCCCTCCTGTGCAGGCTGCCACCCTCAGTCCTGACTTCCCTTTACTGCCTCTGTGACCATCCTCCTCTTGAAGGAAAGCTGCCTTTGGAATAGTCTGGCCTCCTTGGCTCTTGACTGATAAGAAAGGGCTGGAGAAAATCCTGCATGGCTATATATGTCTCTCTCTCTCTCTCTCTCTCTCTCTGTCCATATAAATATGTGTACATAGATATATACATCTTTAGGGTCCTCTCTAATGCAGTTGTCTACTGCCCACCAAAATCTCAAAAGATCTTCCACTTCCTGCCCACCCTTTAATTTTGTTGTAAGACCAGGGAGATCAAATATGAAACCTCCCATTTTAACCTGTGGGTTGCTGAGGCTGAAAATCTGAACAGGGTTGGCCCTGAGCAAAATTGTGAAATAGGTATTAGGTATCTTCCTTCACCTTTTGCTTCTCTTCCCTCCCTGTCTGCCTCCTTTTAATCCCTCTTCTTTGTTTATTCTATGCAGAGCCTTCCAAGAGCAAATTCTCAGCTGGCTCCAAATCCTTCCACCTTCCACCTCTTTAACTTATCACCAATAGGGTCTCAAGGCATTTTAATTCCCTGCAGTGACAAGCTGGTGGGTAGGGAATCCTTTCTGTCCCCTAGGATCATGCTTCTGGAGAGCCTGCCTTGGGATAGGTATGGTCAAGTTCTCCCTGGAAACGTCAGGCTCTCCAAAAACCTGTTCTAGCACTCTGCTGCATCACCAGCATAACCTGCAAAATGTGGATTTTCTTTAAACAGAAGATTGGCAATAGTTACTGATGTGAATTTTTCTGTTTTCATTTGCTTTTTTGATCTCAGAGGGATTTCTTATCGCTTTAATCCAAGCAGCTACTGTTTTCATGGGACACAACAATTTTTTCAGATACAATTTTTTTTTCCCAAAAGGAACAAGCGTGGGTGAACAAAGATCTGGGTTCTCATTCTTACCTGCCAGTGAGTAGTAGTTGTGTGACCTTGAGCAAGTTGCATCCATTCATTCTACAAGCATGAGAACCCTGCTCTGTGCCAGGCACTGGGATATAATGGTGAAGGCGGCACAGGAAACTGATTCAAGAAACAGGACATTACAGCTTGCTGTATAGGAGGTTTGCCCAGGGCACCCAAGAAGAGAGAGGAATGCACTTTGAAGTCTCTTTGGAGGGGGGACCTTTCACAGAGCAGGTAGAATGTCAGCTCTAGTGCTGTGAAAGACTTTGTCAGCTGCACTAGACTGCAGGCTTTTGGACAGCACCTACTGCTTTGAAAGCTGTGTGTTTGAAAAATATATATTTCTACTGGTGGTGATAGTTAACATTTGATCGTGCACATGTGACTTTCGATGTCTAAGGTTGACAAATGTCTCACCTCCCAAGTAATAGACTTTTGAACACTCTAAGTCAAAATCTCTTTCATCTCATTTCAGTTCCATCCTATTTTTGTGACTGCAAATCGATCATTATTATGTTGTTTTATCCAACAAAGCCTATTTAGAATTATCTGAATATTTATTAGTTTCTTTGATTATGCCTTTTTGCATCTCACACCTTCCTTCTGAGTTCAATTTTGTTCTTCTTGAAGTATTAGGGTTTGTTATAGGTGCACCTCTCAATTATTATTATTATTTAATGGTAGTTTAGTCTGGCATAGGATGTTAGCTGGATGACTATCTTCTCTCAGCACCTGAAGATATTATTGCATGGTCTTCTGACTAGAGCATTGCTGTGGAGAATTCTCCGATCAATCTATTTATTGTTCATTTTGGGTACATGTTTCTGACTTTTGCTGCTAAGATCTTTGTCTCTGATATTCTGCCGTTTCACTACAGTGTGTTTCAGAGTGGATTTACTTTTATTTATACTAGTCAGGACTTCCATGAACTTTCTGAATCAGATGACTTATGTGTGTCATAAATTTTGGAAAATTCTTAGTCATCGTAACTTCCAATATTGCCTCTTACTTATTTCTTCGTATATTCTCCTTCGGGAGCTCCTGTTAGGTAACATTTCATCTCATCCCCAATGTCTCTTCATCTCTGTTCACAGTTTTCATCTTGTAATCTCTCTGTGATTCATGCTCACATATACCTCCAGTTTGACAGTGCTCTCTCAGCCCTTCCTAATCTGCCTATTGAGTTTTTAATTTCAAAGAATGCATTTGTGTGTTTCTTTTTTCCCCTCATCTTTGCAGTTTTATTTTTCTCCTGATTCTTATTGTTTTATGCTTCAGATTCTGTGTCTCCCTCTCTCTCTCCCCCTTCCCGCTCACACTCTGTCTCTCTCTCTCTCAAAAATAAACATTTAAAAAAATTTTAAAAGAATGTTTGGTATAACTCATTAAGCATTTCTAAGTGTTTTATCATTGGGGGTTCTACAATTTTCTATACTGTTAGAAATGAACACCCTTATATACTCTAAGAAGTAGATCACAAAGGAATTTTAACTAGGCAGAATCATTTTGTTTTTTGTTTTTGGGTTGTTGTTGCTGTTGTTTTGCTTTTATTTCATTTCATTTTATTTTTTATAGTCTCAGGAGTAGAATTTAGTGATTCATCACTTACATATAACATCCAGTCTCATCCCAACAAGTGCCCTCCTTAATGCCCATTGCCCATTTAACCCATACCCCCACCCAACACCACACCAGCAACCCTCAATTTGTCCTCTGTATTTAGGAGTCAGAAATCATTCTGTTATGTGAAAGGGTGATCATATTTGATAGCTAATGTGCTAATGAGAACTAGCCGTGTTTAACATACTATTACCCAAAAAATTGGGAATAGGGGACTTAAATGAATCAAGAACAAAACTAATGCTATTTGAGGTAAGAGGTAATCAAGAAGAAAATGATACAGCTGTAGGGGGCCTCAGAGATTAATGCATTCATTGATTCATCAGTTTTTTTATTTATGTTTCCTATGACCCAGAAACCGCTGGAGATGTAGTTCTTCCCTTTACAAAGCTCACCTGCTGTTGGGCAGCAACACTGTGAACAGTAAACAAATGATTAAATAACGTAGATGGTGATAAAGGCTACAGAGAAATAGAGGGACTGGGAAGTGTTAGTTTCCAAGAAGTAGTGTCAGCTGAGTGCTAAACATTTAGAAGGAGCCCATCATGAGAAGAGCTAGGGAAGGACACTCCAGTAGGGAGATAGCCTGCAATCCAGCTGGTGGAGCGCATAGGGAATCCAAGGGAGAAACCAGAGTAGACAGAGGGTCCTCAGAACACAGAAACTGACTTTGGCCGCAGTTGGGACTCTGATCATACCTTTTCTCTTCTCCAATCCCCAGCTCTCCACATGCCACTAATCCTCTTGCCAGCCGTCCTGTTCAGGCTCATCATTAAGCAAGCTGTCATCTACCACGTCAAATATTTCTAAGCGCTCACACGAGCCATAAGAAGACGTAGAACACCTGCTTCTGTGGTATTTTATAACGCTGGCTCCAAATCCTCGGAGCCTTTGCAATTAACGACAATCTATGAGTTCTTGCACCTGTTGTTTTTATATAATTCTGTCCGTGTTCCTGTGAATAACCACTAATTATGTTCTGGTATAACAAATATAAAAATTGCTATCGTGGTTTTTAGAAAACAAAGAAAGTGCTTGATATGTTGATAGAAAAAACCTCTAGCTTTAATTATAAAATTCCCATATACCTTTGTTAGGTGTAGATCTATACAGCTGTGCTTCAGGTTAACCAGAATAAGAATAAATATATACCCATATATGCATGCATACATGTATTTATGTGATAGTATGGAAAGACTGGAATTTATTGTGTTTCTTTCCTCATAATATTACTAATTAAGAGCTCTATATTGTTAACAGTTTTTTAAAAGTATTGTTTACTTGATTTTGCTTTATTTTCATAATAATGACGTGAGGTCAGTAGTATTATCCCCCTTCTTTTACAATGATTTGAATACTGAGTCCTCAAAAACTGGACTGACCTGTCATGATGGCTCCACAGAAAATATTACTAAGACCAGAGTAAGGGTAAAGTGTGTCCATCTCTGAACATCATCAACATTTACACCTTAATTTGCAATAGTTCAATATTTAAATAGCTATGTAATTTCCTACCATTAGTAGGAAGGTGGCTGTGCATGCCTTTTCTTTTGAAATAAACATTCATTGACCAAGATTTATTATTGAATATAATATCAAAATCAAAATTTTGTCTGTTATACTTAGACATCTATGATTTTATTTTCTTTACCTTGTTTTTCGAAGGCCTTTCTATAGGAAGTCAGGGTCTTCTATGAATTCTACGATGGGATATATTTCTGAAACATTAATCACATGAGAAGGAGTTATTTTCACTAATCCTTTGTGTAGCAACTGAAAACAGATCTCGAGCTGAGTGTTGAGAACATTAAGCTTCAACGTGAAAAACACTCCGTGGGAGGAGTATCCTGGCATAGTTATGGTTTCCTGGGGCACAGACTTAATTTAATCTTAGCATCAGAGCCGCTAATGGTGCGGCTGTTGGCAAGATTAGGATTTGTCAAGTGACTTTTCCCAGTGACAGTGTTGTCTCAGTGCTGGCACTGTCTGCCCATCCCATCAAGTTCTTTCAGTACACACTTCAGGACAAGTTAGAACGGCAAACCAGGGATGGGAAAGCGTTTCTGTTGTATCTATGTTGCATTTCAGGTTTTGTTTTACTTGCTCTAAGTAATTCTCTTTACTTCTTGTCCTTGATGGCAAGTACTCTGTTCTGTGCTAATCGCCTGTAAAACACATCAGTCAGGAAAATCAACTGCTGTGGAATCACACACAGCTGATTTATTTTTTCTTTCTTTTTTTATATTTTTCAGAGAGAGAGAGGAAGAGAGAGAGAGAGAAAGAGAGAGAGAGAACGCACATGTGTGAGCAGGGAAGGGCAGAGAGAGAGGGGGACAGAGGATCCAAAGCGGGCTTGGTGCTGACAGCAGAGAGTCCGATGCATGGCTCGAACCCATGAACCGTGAGATCACAACCTGAGCCAAAGTTGGACGCTTAACCAACTGAGCCACCCAGGTGCTCCCCCCCAGCTGATTTCTAACCATCACTTGAATAGCTAAGCTTTTGTGGGGACACTTACATGGAGTAACAGCTCTTGGAAGCAAAGTAATGATCAGAATATAAGGCCTCCTTATCATCCTTTCCTTATTTATTAAATTTTAGGTGTCATAGAAACAGATAAAAATCCCAGCAGTCACTGCCATGTTGTCACTTGATTGAACAACACTTTGGAAACTGAGACGGTACTTGTCACAAAGAAATTAGAAAAATGTTGTGGGGTCAGGCTATAGTTACTAGGTTGGGTGATATAAGTTCTCCTTCCTCCACCTCTACTTACAAATTTCTCCCTTAAGGCAGAAGTTTGAATCTTGAATGTAAGGAGACTATTACAGAAATTAGGAATTTTTGGAGCACCTGGGTGGCTCAGTAGTTTAAGTGACTCTGGGTTTTGGCTTAGGTCATGACTTCACAGTTCGTGGGATCGACCCCCACGTTGGACTCTGTGCTTGGGATTCTTCCTCTCCCTCTCTCTCTGTCCCTCCCCGCTTGTGTGCATACACACACACATTCTCTCTCAAAATAAATAAACTTAAAAAAAATTAAAGAAAAGAAATTAGGAATTTTCCAAGTTAATAACAGCTAATGGTTATGTGATAAATGTATACCAAGTGCTTTATATATAACAGCTAATCCTCACCTACCCAGTGAGCCTGGTACATCAGCCCCTTTTTACAGATCAGGAAAAGAAGGGGTAGAGCATTTAGGCACCTACATTAAAGAAGGAATGGGGCAAGATCCGAACCCAGACAACCTCACCCCAGGGCCTGCGTGCTTAATCACCAGTATGTAGAACATGGATTGCTTGTTATGTTCAGAGCATCTTTCTAGGTATGTCCTCAGGAATCTTATATTCTAATAAGTTAAGAGTCTGGGAGGAGGACGGATAATGCAGAGTCCAAAATCCTTTGCCTCATCTTCATGGCCCTTTATTTTGTGATTCAACTTATAAGTCTTTTCACCTATCACCTACCATTTTCCTACCTGAGCCCTGGACTCACTGCGATGTTTCAAGAGAAGCTCTCATGTTCACAGCTCCATGCCTTGGTTTACTTGACTACAATATGTTGTTCTCTGTCCCCATTCAAAATCAGTTTTTCTCTGGGTGAATCTTAATGACTCTCCATGATGCCCTCCTTACACTTGAACTCATAGTATTCCTTCCCTCCTCTTATAATAGCTCCTGTGATCCAGGTATAATTCTGTGTGCTTCGTATCTCTCACTGACACAAGCCTTGAGGATACCTAGAAGAGTGTTCTAGGGACAGGGAATGGAAAATTCAAAGGCTCCAAGCAGGAGTGTGTTAAGCATGTACCAAACCACAAGGAGGCCACTAACATCTAAGAGTAACAGAGCAAAAACGAGCTATATGAATGATCCAGGCCAGCCAGAGGTCTTTCCAGGTCTCCTGGATAACCCAGCACTCAGGGTTGCCCAGTGGAGTGGTTCTTTGGAAGATTATCACTATTGATTTTTGTGTAGCCTCAAAATATGTGAAACAACATTCTCAGAACGAAAGGGGAGAAGTAGATCAATCCATGATCATAATGGGAGATTTTAACACAACTCTTTTGCTAAAAGTTATAAAAAGAATGAGCAAACCAAAAAAAAAAAAAAGTAAAAATGTGAGGATTTGAGCAACATGATTAACAAATTTGATGAAATTAATATATAGAGAAGAGTGAACCAACTGAATTCTAGAAAGGAAGTCTTAACAAACATAAAAAACTGAAATAATAGAACACTTGCCTAGTTCAGTCAGTAGAGTGTGCGACTCTTGATTTTGGAGTCAAAACTTTAAGCCCCTGTTGGATGTAGAGATCAGTTAAGTTAAATAAATAAATAAATAAATAAATAAATAAATAAATAAATAAAAACTGAAATAAAGCAGAGTATGTTCTCTGACCACAATGTAATTAAGCTACTAATAACTAACAAAAATACCTATACAAACTCCCACAATTTTAGAAATTAATAATATATTACTAAACAATCTGATAGGTCAACCCAAAAATCACAATAGGAATTCAAATATATTTTTAATTGAACGTGTTAAAAATGCGATGTATCAAAACTTGTAGGGCTGCATCTGAAGCTGTGTTCCCAGAGAAATTTATACACTTAAATGTAGCCTTTAGAGAAGTAGAAAAACTGAAAATGAAAAATCTCAATATTTCAACAACGTAGAAAAAGAACAGCAAACTCAGATTAAGTAGAGAAGGTAAATAATAAAGAACAAAATAGAAAATAATAAAACAGAAAACAAATAATGAGGTTTATCTGATCCTTAAAAACAAAACAAAACAAAACAAAACAAAACAAAACAAAACAAAACAAAACCTATGAAATTGACAAACACCTGGCCAGTCTGACCAGGAAAAGCAGGGGAGGGAGGGTAGTGGAGGGGGGAGAGAGGGGAAAAAGGAATTGGCAGGGTAGGGAGTGCAACTAAACAAGTTTAGAAATGAAAAAACAATCATTGAAAAGATCATTAAGGTGACCATGCAAATAATTTTATACTGATAATTTTGCAAATCTGGGTAAAGTTGACAAATTGAAAATCTCAATGTATCAAAATGAACACAGTAAGAATAGGAGGATTTGAATAATGTCACATCTATCAAAGGAAGTGAGCCTATAATTAAAATCTTCCCCACCTGAGATGTTTCACTAGTGCATTCCACTAAACATTGAAAAAAGTTATAACATCAATCTTACACAAACTTTTCCAGAGAATAGGAAAGAAATAGGAAAGAAATTTATGGGATTTACATAGCCTTTATACCCAAGCCTGACAATGACACACAAAGAAAGAAATTATAATCCATTCTCTCTCATGAACATGCATGCAAAATTTTTTTTAAAATAACAAGGAATCAAGCTTTGTAATAGGTAAAAAGAATAATACCTCATGAACAAATTGGATTTATTTGATATGTAAGATTGGTTTTAAAGTTAAAAATCAATGTAATTCATCACAGTAATGGATATAAAAAATCATATTATCATCTCAATAGATGCAGAAAAAGTTTTTTTATAAAATTCAATACCCATTTATAATAAAAATTCTTGCCTTCCCAAACATATCTGGAAAACCCACACTTAAGAGTTAAATATTGAGGGGTGTTTGGGTGGCTCATTTGGTTAAGCATCTGACTATTGATCTCAGCTCAGGTCTTGATCTCAGGGTCATGAGCTCAAGCCCTGTATTGGGCTCCATGCCCAGTGTGGAGCCAACTTAAAAAAAAAAAAAAAAAAAAGAAAGAGTTTGGGGCACCTAGGTGGTTCAGTCCGTTAAGCCTCCGACTTCAGCTCAGGTCATGATCTTACAGTTCGTGGATTTAAGCCACATGTTGGGCTTTGTGCCAACAGCTCAGAGCCTGGAGCCTGCTTCAGATTCTGTCTGTCTGTCTGTCTGTCTCCCTCGGCCCCTCCCCCGCTCATGCTCTGTCTCTCAAAAATAAATAAACATTAAAAAAAAAAACAGTTAAATATTGAAAAATTTTTTAAAAACCAAGAATGAGACAAGAATGGCTAGTTCATTATGCTGGAGGTCCTAGCCAGTGCAATTAGGTAAGGAAAAAGGAAATAAACCCTATTAGAATTGGAAAGGGAGACATAAATCTGTCATTATTTATACATAATTTCATATGTAGAAGAATCTAAAGTATCTACAGATACACTGTTGAATTAAGAGGAGAATTAAAGAAGGTCACTGGGTACACAGTCAATAAAACAAAATCATGTATTTAGTTTCTATACACAGTTAAATTTCTATAAGCTAGCAATAAACAATTAGAAAATCGAGTGTTAAACATAGTGCCATTTACCAATAGTATACACAAGCCATGTGTCTAAGAACCAATCTAAAAACATGTGCAAGATCTCTACACAGAAAACTATAAAACGTTGTTGGGGGAAATTGAAGATCTAACTAAAGGAGAGATATAGCAGGTTCACAAAGTAGAGTAATAGTATAGAAATGTTGTTTTCTTACCACTCCAAAACATAGTGGCTTAAACCAGCCACAATTCTGTCATTGCTCATAATTCTACGGATTGACTGGGACTCAGTGGGCGGTTGTGGTGGTGTCACTTGGGGTGTCTCATGGAGCTGCGATTAAACATCAGCTGGAATTACAACAGCCAGGATGGCTTCACTCACTGACACCTTGTGGGGGGAAGGCTGGGAGGTTGGGCTCAGCTGAGACAACTGGGCTCCTCTCTTTGTTTCCATGGATCTAGGCCTCTTCCCTGTCCACATGACCTTTCCATATGATCCCTCCATCAGGGTATCTGAATGTCTTCTATGACAACTCAGAGATCTCCAAAATGCAAAAGTGAAAGCTACCTGGCCTTGTTGAGCCTTATGCCCAGAACCGGCATGATGTTGTTTCTGCCATATTCTAATAGTTAAAGCAAGTCACAAAGTTAACCCAGATGTCATGTGGGAGGGGACTAATTACATAAGAACAAGAATACTGGGTGTCATGTTTAAGACGAGATATTACAGTGTACTTTCTGGTCTTTAAGGATTCACATCCTGCACAGATAAAATATACTTACATTCACCTCTCTCTGGACTCCCA
Source organism: Panthera onca (assembly GCF_046562875.1). Taxonomy (NCBI): domain Eukaryota; kingdom Metazoa; phylum Chordata; class Mammalia; order Carnivora; family Felidae; genus Panthera; species Panthera onca. Next base: position 50,979,103 of record NC_138343.1, read on the forward strand.
AAGCTCATCCCATATGGCATCTTGTAATCTAAGTCACGTCCAAATTCAGATGGGGCTCATGAGATGTTTTCCTGCAGATACACTGAGGTAGTGCAGACCGTGAATTAAAAAGACAAGTTATCTCTATCCCCCTTCTCCTGAATACACACAGACACATACACTCAATATACCTTCATAAGCTAGGGATACGATGACCAAAATAAATGCTTGCATTCAAAACAGGGGAGTGAAGGGGCGACTGGGTGGCTCAGTCGGTTGGGCGTCCGACTTTGGCTCAGGCCACGATCTCGCGGTCCGTGAGTTCGAGCCCCGCGTCAGGCTCTGGGCTGATGGCTCAGAGCCTGGAGCCTGCTTCCGATTTTGTGTCTCCCTCTCTCTCTGCCCCTCCCCCGTTCATGCTCTGTCTCTCTCTGTCTCAAAAATAAATAAACGTTAAAAAAATTAAAAACAAACAAACAAAAAAAACCAGGGGAGTGAAAAGGAGGTGCAAAGCGGTCATTGATACATAGCAATTCCCAAATCCACTGGGCATATGTTGCTAGTCCTGCTTCTTGGAATAGATCTCCGTTGCTCTTCACCCTAGCCTCTGGAGAGCCCTCTATCCTGCTTTTTCCACTGGATGTTTGTAGCTGAGAAGCCTTAACCTACTTCCTCCCCATAGAAGTTTGAGGACTTAGAGGCCTCTTTTCATTTGGAAATGTCTCTGCCCAGGCCAACACAGTTCTTTAAGAACTTTTTTGGGTTTCTGATGAATCAAGTGATAAATTGACTCCAAGTGATAAGATGACTCTCATAGATAAAAGACTCTCTTACTCTTCTGCTTCACTTATCCATTGCTCTTGAACACACTCCCCAAACAAAGTGGCTTAAAATAACAGCAATGTGTTATTTCTTATGATTTGGTGGGTTGTCTGGAAAATGCTGATAAACTGGACTCTATTAAAGTTATAAAGAACCTCTAAAAACAATAACAGAACAGACAACCTTGAGGGGAAAAGTACATGTGTAAGGGGTGATGTAAACAGGCACTTCAGAAAATAGGATATCTAAATGGCCAATAAATATATGAATGCTCAACTTCATTAGTCATTAGAGAAATTAAAATTAAAACCACAACAATACTCAAAATGATAGCTAAAATAAAAGAGCTGATTACAAGCAAAATTGTTGGGGGAGTATAAATACACACAACTACTTTGAAAAACTGTCATTATCTGTTAAACATATCACATACCTTATGACCCAGCAATTTCATTTTTAGGTATATGTCCACCAGAAACATATACACACATGTGCACCAAAAGACATGTGCATGCATGTTCATAGAAACATTTTTTTTAAAGTAGACTCCATGCCTAATGTGGGGCTTGAACTCACAACCCTGAGATCATGAGTCAGGTGCTTTACTGACTGAGCCACCCAGGTGCCCCAGAAGCATTATTTTTAATGTCTCAAAATAGGAACAACTCTAATATCCACCAACAATTTGAAAAACAAATCAATACATGCAATGTTGACATAAATTAAATACTATAAAGCAAGGAAAACAAATGAGCTGCTCAATACAGCATGGGATAAATCTCACAAATACAATGAACGGTAAACTAAAGAAACCAGACAGAGAAAGTACATGTGATGTGCTTTCATTTGTATAAAGTACTAGTTAGTGGAGAGAGGGACTCATAACTTTCCATTTGTTGGCCAGGTGATGGTTACACCAGTTGTTCTTTTTGTAATAATTCACTGAGCTATGCACCTTGGGCAAAAGTTTATTGTAAAAAGGAGGGAATGTGTGAACACTTTAATTTAATAGAGCATACAAATGAAAATAATCCATTCTCCCTGGGAGAGCCTTCATAGTTGAGTTATGAATGAGGAGGAAATGTGCATCAGGCCAACTGGGGGAAGAAAGTATTCTGGGAATAGGCATTCTTTAAGCCAAGTGACTAAAGTGTGAAACAATTGGCCATAAACTGGGGCTCTGCAAGAAATGTCATCTCACAGGCTAGGAGGAAGGGAAGGTGAGAGAGATGGAAGAAACAGGAAAGATCCAGGCCAAGTAATTCAGATTTTATAATGCTGTAGGAAGGTACCAAGAGGTTTTAAGTATGGAAGCATAGGTTCTGGTTTGCATTTAAAAAAAAAAAAATCAGGCTGAGTACAGGGTGATTGGAAGGGAATGCCTGATAAAGTGTGCCCACCTCCATACCTTCTCCCCAGTTATTTCGCCCGTACCAAAGGTAGAGTGAGTGAGAGGTCAGATCACAGCTCCAGAAAATAACAAAGCTCACAGGTGAATTCAGTCTTGCTCTGTGTTTTCAGCCTCATTAGGACCAGAAAGTCACTGGCTATCAGAACTGGATGACAGGTACAGAATTCTCAGTGATAATTAGTCCACTGAAATGTCTTAGTGCTGATGACTGAATCATCGTCCAAAGTCTAAAATACCAGGAAAGACACTGAAGTACCTGTGTATGCGTTCATTTGCTACAACTAGCTTTTCCTGTCCTTCATCAAGCCAAAACTAGCTATTCTAGGCTTTTCTTAGTCAAAACCAGTTATACCTGTTATAATACTTTACCTCCCACAGTTAGCTTGTTACAGACATATTTTCACAAATGCAAACTGAGAAAATCTACCTTGTCAGAGTCACACAAATGGGAACCTAACAAACATATAGATGTCCAACCTAACTATTAATCAGATAAGTGCTATAATTAAGATGAAATATCATTTCACAGGTACCGTGTTGGCAAAGATTTTGAAGTCTGACAACGCAACTGGGAAAAAAGAGAACCTTCATATACCACAGAAGAGAATGGAAATTGGTTTGACTGTTCCGGAGTGCAATTTGTTAACACCTTATAGAGCTAAAAATGCACCAGTTCATCAAACCAGACATGCCACTTCTAGGTAGAAACTGTCTCGAGATCCTCAAATTCTCTGAATAAAAAACCAAGTGTTAACATTCCAACATGTTGAGGATCAATATTTTTGTAAAATACAGTAAAAACATAAAACAAATAAAACATAAACATAGACAAAATAGGAGCACCTGGGTGGCTCAGTTGGTTAAACGTTCGACTTTGGCTCAGGTCATGATCTCGTGGTTTGTGAGTTCGAGCCCCGCATCAGGCTCTATGCTGACAGCTCAGAGTCTGCAGCCTGCTTCAGATTCTGTGTCTCCCTCTCTCTCTGCCCCTCCCCTGCTCACACTTTGTCTCTATCCAGCCCCCCTCTCAAAAAATGAATAAACATTAAGGAAAATTTTTAAAAATACAAAATACAAGCCTGCATATGATACTTTTTTTTTTTTTCTTGTCAGTTCAGCAGACATCAAAGTACCCAGGTAATTTGCTTTTCAAGTTTCTGAAAGCTTATTCTCAATTTCGGTACTTTGTAGTCATTATCTGGTAATAGTCTTCAGTCCACACTTTGAGGAGCCCAGACAATGCTAATGCTAGCCCGTAGGAACAAGGACATGCATCGAGAGGATGTTCATTGCAGTACTGTTTTAAATATAAAAAAGTTTAAGTTCACTACCATAGTGGAAAATAAACATTATAGTCAAACAGTGAAACACAATACAGCAATTAAAATGAATAGATCTAGGGGCACCTGGGTGGCTCAGTTGGTTAAGTGTCCAACTTTGGCTTAGGTCATGATCTTACCATTTGTGAGTTCCAGCCCTGTGTCAGGCTCTGTGCTGACAGCTCGGAGCCTGGAGCCTGCTTTGGATTCTGTGTCTCCCTCTCTCTTTGCCCCTCCCCCGCCCATGCTCTGTCTCTCTCTCTCTCTCTCTCTCTTTCTCAAAAATAAATAAACATTAAAAATTGAAAAAATGAATAGTTCTATAGATATTAACATGGATAAATCTTGAAACTAAAAGATTGAGTGAAAAAAAATTGTTGATGGAATCTTTCTTGCATGGCATCATTTGAAAGTTTCAAAAATACTCAAAACAACATCATATGAAAGTGTTACAGATATAAATGCATTTACAATTAAGGAATGCGAGATTACATACCAGCTTCAGGGTAGTAATTTTCCTTTGGGAAGTGTGAGAAGGAATATGAGGTAAGGAACCTGATTTTATCTGTAATGTTGTATTTCTTTAAAAAAATTGAAACAGATACTATATAATGTAAATATTTGTTAAATTCGGGTATTGGGTACATAGGTGCCATGTTATTTCCTTTTAAAACATGTTTGAATTATTTCATAAGTTTTCACTTAAAAAGGCAATGAAAAAAGTTCAAAGAAATTCAGTACATGTTTGAAAAACAAACAGTTTTAAAGTGTCACAGTTTATTTGGCCAGAATATATGTAGCTTTAGAGAAATAGACTTTATCGTATTAAAACTTTAATCAGTTTCGGTTCACAACAAAATTGAAGGGATGGTACAGAGATTTTCCCTTGTACCCCCTACCCCCACACAGAGAAAACTCCCCCACCAGAGAGGTACATTTGTTAAAACTGATAAACCCACACTGACACATCATAATCACCCAAAGTCCATGGTTCACTCTTGCTGTTGTATATTTTGTGGATTTGGACACATGAATTAATCGTGTACTTTTCATTTCAAAGTTCTCTCTTAAAACTGGAATAGTCCATACACTCATGAATAAATGAATGAATGAAAAAAGCTGCCCTGCTCTGAACACAAAATCTGTGTTCCAGTCTCATATCTTCCTATAGTAACGTGTGGATATCAACAAGTCTCAAATCACAGTGGGAAACTTAGAGGTCACCTACTCCACCCTCCTCATTATAAAAGAAACTTGCTTAGAGAGGCAGTGAATTGACCAACGCCACACACTGATTGTTGCTGAAACCAAGATGAGGGTTGGACATTTGAACATTTTCTTCATTAGAAAAGTCAAAGTCATTTAGAAACAAAAGTACAGCATTATAACTGCTCCTTGTGTCTCTAAGTGTCAATTTCAGACACTTAAATCCAATAGCCTACACTGTTTCTTCTTCAAAACTCAGTTGAGGGATCCCTGGCCCATAAGAAGCAGGGAAAGAATGCTGGCTTTGGAGTCAGGCAGATCTCAGTATGATTTCCAGCCTTGCTCTGTGCTGAGGGCCATATGACCTTGAGTCCACGTTTACTCATCTTCAAGTATGGGAAAAAACAAACTACAAGTCATATAAGGAGTCCCTGGCACATGATGGACACAATGAGTGTCTAATGAATGCTCTTTTCTTTCATGATCCTTAACTGCTAAGGCACAGAGCATAAAATGACTCCATGCCTGCCTGGAAGTGATGAGATGGACATGTGACAAACAACTGCAACAGAGTGAGGCAAGGGCCAACCTAGATACATTCAGAGTACTCTGAGATAATCGAACAAGCAGCAAGTCACTATTTTGCTATACTACATTGCCACTTAATGTGTCTGAGTTACAATTTATTCACTTATAAAATGGTTCTAGGGGCGCCTGGGTGGCTCAGTTGGTTGAGCAACCGACTTCGGCTCAGGTCATGATCTCACGGTTTGTGAGTTCGAGCCCCGTGTCGAGCTCTGTGCTGACAGCTTAGAGCCTGGAGCCTGCTTCAGATTCTGTGTCTCCCTCTCTCTCTCTGCCCCTCCCCCATTCATGCTCTGTCTCTTTCTGTCTCAGAAATAAATAAACATTAAAAAAAATTTATGAAATGGTTCTCTGCTTACTATTCTGCTGATTCAAAAGTGAGCGCAGAAAAAAATGAAAGTGCTGGTATGTCATCGAGCATAATGCCAATGCATTGTTTGTCACCCCCACTCCCTGACACAAGTGGGAGGCAGAATAATGGCCTTTCAAACATGTCCACATGCCTAGGTTGCATGGCAAGGAGGAATTAAGGTTGTAGGTGGGATTAAGTTTGCTAACTAGCTACTCCTAAAATAAGGAAATCATCCTGGATTAACAGGGTGGGCCCAATATAATCACAAGGTCTTTTAAAGGTGGAAGAGGGATGCAGAAGCTCAGAGGTAGTTTTGAAGATGCTCCACTGCTGGCTTTGAAGATGGAGGAAGGAAATACAGAGCAAAGGAATGCTGTTGGCCTCTGGCAGCTGGCAAAGGCAAGGAAACAGATTCTCTCCCAGAGTTTCCAGGAGGAATGGAGCCATACCAACAGCCCGACTTTAGCCCACAAGACCCATTTCAGAACTGTGAAATAATAAATTTCTGCTGTTTTTAGGCCATTACATTTGTGATAATTTGTTTACAGCGGCAGTAGGAAACCAGCACAAACCACAAACTCAATACTCGAAAGACAACAGCATAAAGAATGGGTTGGTGCAAAAGGCAGCACAGACTGTGAGTCCTGGTTTCCTTCTTTTAGATTTCAAGGTCATCAAACCAGAGACACTGGGTTAAAAACCAGAGACACTGCCCTTTCACGGTCAATCTGGACCTAGAATCAGCAGGATGGGGTCTTTCATTGAATATCCTCTAGATCTACTTAGCTCTGACAGGCATAGGCTGGGCTCATCTCTACTCACTACTGGCCCCAGTATATTCCATGATGGACATCGAACATGGATCCCCCAGAAAAGCCCCAACTCCTACGTGTCAGAACATTTCTCTCGGGCCAAATACTGCACACGAATGTTCCTTTATTTCTCCTGATTCTTATTCCAGATATTTAGGTCCACCAGATAAAACTGGTAATCCTCTCTCAGAATGTAGATCAAAGGTCTCTCTCCTACAGTAAGTTCGCTTTTTGGTCCCAGCTCTTCACTTCCCTGTAGCAGTATCCATATCCATGTAATGGAACGGTTGAGTATACTTCCCTACTCCTTGACTTTGGGCTTGGCCAGATTACTTGCTTTGGCCAATGGAATTTTGGTGACTGCGGCAAGAGCAGAGAATGAAATGATTTCTGCAGTCAAGCTCTCTTGCTTTTTAGTGACTCACTATGAGACCATCTGGTCTGAGGAGGAGGATGAGAACCATGGAGAGCAGATCTGAACCCAACCTGCAGCTTAGAGAGTGCAGCCCAAAGCCTGGAGTCAAGCACAGCCCAGGGAATTGGCTCTCATCTTGCAGACCATAAGCCTCAGAAGCATTCAGTCATCACGTCTTTGAGCAGTTTGTTGCAAAGCATTATTGTGGCAATTGCTGATGGATAATACCTCCTACACGAAAGCTTTTATAGTAACTCTTCCTCAGTAGAAGTGACCAACAGTATCCTCTTTTGTGCCCATTGTACTGTTACAGATTTATATACCTGCCTCCCCAAATGAACTGAAGTTTCTCAAGGGCAGGTACAGAATATCATTTGACTTTGTATCTATGATCCCTAGCATGATGGCCAAAATATAAGGGGCCCCTATGCTTTTTTTTTTTAATGAAAAGCTACAATTAAACCAATAAACGAATGAATGTAAGGAAGACACTATTCCAAGTCTGAGACCTTGAAGTAGGGGCAGTGCAGGAGAGGAGGAAATCATGGGTTTCTGGGCTGCTGGAAGTGTCTTCAAATACATAAGGAGCCAAGCTTGGTGAGTAGATGGAATAAATCATATTTTTAAAACACAGATGTTCTGTTTTTCAGGTATCTATGCATGCTATTGTGATGAATGAAACACATTTATCTCTAAGTAATAAGAAGTGTGTAGTTACTTGTATTATGTATTTTCGCACATAATGTATAAAAAAACCTCTCATTTCGTATGAGGAATGAAAAGTTTTGACATTACTACAAAATGGGGCAACAACTATTCTAGACTATTCCCTCTAAAGAAGGGAACTCAGCACCGTGCTGGGTCTCCCTTGCTTGTTGACTGGTAGACCATGTAGCAGGGACTTGGCATGTCTGTCTGGCTTAGTCTTTCCTGAGTGTCTGGGTCACTGCACATTTACATCACAAGGGCAAGGCTACTGTCAGACTTCAAGATACCTCAAAGAAAATTATAAGCTTTCACTCTTTCTCTACCCTTCCTATCACAAAAGCTGTCACATCACTGCATTTTCCAGCTCAGTCTTTGGGTGTAATTATAGTCATTGCCATGAGCATTCTTCCAAAAGAGAGGCTTATTTAATAGGGGGGAGCTCACATGCACAAAAGGAAAGACTGCCAGAACAGGAGTAATGATTGAACACTGAGAGTTTCAAACATAAAAACTATACACTGAAGGTGGCAGGGAACTGACTTAACCGTGTGCCTTCCTGTCCTGAATATTTATAGCAGGAAAGAGGTTTCTGTGCAGAAGCCCTTTCTCCTTAAGTGGGTTTATTTCCTTTATTCTAATTCATTTAAAGGATGCCATCTCTAATCTGTGGATGGAATAGTAGATAGAAATATTTAAGGGTTTGAAGGCATGCTATGGCGACTGAGAATGGAGGTTGGGGAGAGGGAAGCAAATAGATCAATGGTGATTTCACTTAGAATTTTTTTATCTATTCACGGGTGACTCTTCTTTATTTTTTCAAAAATTTTTTTTAACATTTATTTATTTTTGAGAAAGAGAGAGAGAGTGCAAGCAGGGGAAGGGAAGAGAGACGGAGACACAGAATCCAAAGCAAGCTCCAGGCTCCAAGCTGTCAGCACAGAACCTGACGCGGAGCTCGAACCCATGGACCCTGAGATCATGACCTGAGCCGAAGTCGGACGCCCAACCAACTGAGGCATCCAGGCACCCCTCAAGTTCTTGACTTAAGCCAGGACACAGGCATAGTTCTCTGGGGCTGACAGAACTAATAGGAAACTCTGGGGAGGATGTTAGGTAAAAAAACATTTATTGATGAACACATGAATGAGTGAGTGAATAAACGAACAAATGCTTCAGACTAACCGTTTGCTCTCCTGCCCCCTCAATCACCCTTCCCTGAGCACCCTACCCTCCTGTGGCAATAAAGTACTTTCTATTTCCCAAACATCATGCTTCCTCATGCTGTAAACTCTGGCTCCCTTATCTCCCCATGCAGACCACCATAGCCTGGTAGCTTCCTCCTCAACCTTCAAGTCACAACTCAAGCTCCGTGCTCTGATAGTACTGTATACAAATATAATGGTACAAAACGTATTATAGTGCAATTCTCCCAGCTTCAGTGCAGGAACCATGCATTTTAATCACCGCAGCTAGTCATCTGCCTTAACGCCTGGTGCATCGCAGGTATTCAGTAAGTGATCACTGAATGACCTATCTGACTCTTCCAGTGCCTTCCAAATCAGACTATAAATTACTTCAGTGCAGGATGATCTCTTCTACAATTCTTTCCTTATACATCTTCCTTCCCCAGCATATATCAGTCCCTCACCCTGTCCCAGAATTGACCAAGCAGCAAAAGGAATAAGACATAGTTGTGGGTTTTGGGAAGGAGGAAAGAGGAAAAAAATCACTGGATGAATTTTAGCTGGAGGTGACATCACCAGATTTGCCTGTGGGAAAGAAACGTTATAGTTTATAGACAGTAGCATTTTGAAGTAGACAAGAAGGTCATAGTGATAGTACAGAAGAAAGATGATTACAGGTTAATGCAGATTTTAACTAGGATCAGGGCAGTGGGAATACAGAGCTGGGGATATAGATCATGTGTCTCAGAGACAGCATTTATAGGATTTGGTGGCTGACTAAAAATGATGCAAAAGATGGAAAGAGTCTAGGATGACTGGAAGGTAGTTACCTTGGGTGAACCGTGTGCCCTTCAGTAGGTGGGGGTACAGGGGGAGTAGGTCCACCAGAAGAAGGGAGAAGGGCCCTGAGTTAAGTGTCTCTTTTAGTGCAAATGAAAACCCCATGGATCCTCCAGAAGATAAATACCCACCAGCCGTCAGTTGTTCCGGAGGAGAGCAGTCTGGGCTAAAGATACAGATTTCAGAGTCATTAGCGAACAAGTGGAAGTTGAAGGTTAGGTAATGACTTATTTTGCCCAAGGATATTGTATACAGAAGAGGTTTTAGGGATCTGGGGTGGGAAATTATATGGTTATATAGAAAATGTTGGGGAGTTGACTTAAACTACCTGCCTTCCATTGCTAAATATGTGCAGAAGCAGTTTTAAAGAAGTGAGTATTGATAGTGTAACACCTTTCCTCCGGGGCTGGCTGTGTGTAATTTGAAAAGCTCCCTACGTATGTCTGATATAATCTCCCATCTCGTGAGCCACTGTGGAACATACTTCCACAACACTCGATATACCTATCTACGTGTCTGACTTTCCTACTAGATTCTGCGCTGTTTGAGAGCAGGAATTTTATCTTGCTCAAATCTATATCCCCAGCACTTAGCACAGTATCTGGCACACGGGTATCCAAATGCTGTAGGAGTCAGATGATCTTGTTGATTATTATTGATTTCATGGGTATGGCTTGTCACTGACATCTTAAATGTGAGAAAAGGAGGCCTCACAAGATTGAATAACTTCGTCATGTCATGCCGCTAAGAAGTGGTTCAGCAAATATCTTGCCCCAGTGGCAATCCAGTGCTCTCTCACCATGGCCCATTGCCTCTGCTCACTTAGATCCACTGCCATCACCAGGCAGGGTGGGAAGATAACTTAGCAACTGGCTGTAGCGTTTCTGAACACCTTGCTAAATTAAATTCAAAGTACCCTCTAAAGTTTGCTCAGCTTGCCTTCCCACTCTCGGCTAGCAGACGTCTTGAAATATCAGGTGAGAAGAATAAATATTAAGATAGGAGCCATATCAGAGTGGACTCACTGTACAGAAATACTCAGGCTGGCTGGAGAAATAGAAGGAATGACTAAGTGAAGGAGAAGTGTGTGTCATAATTCTAGATAAGCCTCACCCCTTTTATCTGATCAAATAAGGAGTTTGTTTTCACATGTTTCTTATGTGAATAATCCAATTTTTCAAGCAGGAAATTAAAAGCTTTGCTGCTCTTTAGATCTGTCTTTAACCAAAAAAACTGACATGTGGTTTCTGTATTTAATATATGGAATATATGCTAAAGAAAAAAAAAAAAGACAAATGCTAGAGGGGATTTTTATGAGAGGAAATTTTATGATGGAAAAATGTAGAGGAGCAGTACGGAAACCCAGCTCATCCATGGTTTGGGAACAAACAGCCCTTGACTTATAAACACCTACTACCGATGAGGTAACATGGACTCTCAGCTGGCCAGAACTCCTCCGGGAAAGCTGTCATGGAGAATGTGGCAGCTTTCTGAGAGCCTAGGCATCCAAGGGTGGTAAAAGGAAGACCCTGAAAAATTAACAAAGCTTGGAGGAGCTGTCTCAATGGGTATACTCTCAAGGGGCAGGGATGCTGCTTAGATTTCTCTTTGTGAAATGAGCCTCAATGAGGAAGAACTACGAATGTTAGGAGGGTGGAGGCCACAACCAGTCATGTAACTGGATGGGGGTTAGTATAATCTGTTTGCTTTGGAACAAATAGCAGTAACTCCAGAAGCGAGGGGAGCTGGGTTGGGGGAGCTGGCCAACACTGCCCACTCCTCTGAGTCAGGCAACGTGGATGGGCTTCACTCCACCTAAGGATCCAAAGGACAGAGGAAATAAGAGGCAGGAGACAGGTACAAGAAGAAAGTAGAGTGCCAAAGACCAGATTTGCCCAAGTAGAAACTTGGCCATGGGATGACCACGTACTAGGAAAGGGGAAGGGATTCTCTTTCTCTTTTACTACAGACCTGGAAGCCTTCCCGGAGCTTTCTTGGCTTAAAGTCTCCTTTCCTTTCTCTGTGATTCAAGGTCCTTTGTTCATCCTTTGCTTATAATGGATGTTTTTGTAGTTATCTGAATTGACCCCTTGAGTTAAGCTCATGAGAGGGAAATAACACTTAACAGTAATCAAATGTACTGGCTACTTTAAAATTGTTATTTCATTTCAGTCTTATGCCAATCCTGTAAAGAGAGAACTATTATTATCCTCAGGAAACCAAGCCTCAGAAAGTTAAATATTTTATTCATATTCACCAAGAAGTAAGGGGCAGGGCAGAAATTCAAATCTGAACCCAAAATCTTCCTTCCAGAGATTTGCTTGTCTCCCATGAGGCCCCAAATCAGTTCTTGCATGCCATTTTCCTCTCAGAGTACCTAGCATGGCAACTTGCACATGCTAAGTACTCAATACAAGTTTATTGAATTGATTTTGAGTTTGTCAGTTTTTTTTGGGGGGGGGTCCATTTTTATTGAATTGACTTCAGGGTATTATTATTACATGAGAATATATGTTAGTAGAGACGTCCCAGACATAAATCTTGTCTACCTTCTCGGAGTCTCTCAAGTGCCTCACCCACCTACAGTCCACTCTACTCTAGATTTGGACGGGAGGCCACATTTCAGGACATTGGTCTGGCTTCCTGGGAGCTTCTGAAAGGCCAGATGACAACACTGAAATATGGGGGGATCAGGTCCCAGTGGGATAAAGTTCAATGAAAGGTAAGTGGGAGAGAAGGGAGCCAGATGGATAAACCGTGTCCTTTCTTTTCTCGTAACCTTTGTGGAGAAAGTCCTACTGAATGGTGAAAGTGTTATGCTTTCTGAGCTATCTGGCAAGTACTGGTTGGCAGGGTAACTCATTGCCTCATAAGGCCTTGCATTTTTTCTTATGGCACTTTCGTTCTTCTTCACCTGCACTGCCCTGGGCTGGCACTTCCCAAGTAAAACGTCACCGCTGAGGCTAAGGAATAGACATGTGCTAGGTCATAACATAAATAATCCAATAGGGGGCACCTGGCTGGTTCAGTCCGAAGATCATGCTACTCTTGATCTCAGGGTCAAGAGTTCCTGCTCCCCATTGCACATAGAACTTATTTAAACAAAGAAAAGAAAAGAAAAGAAAAGAAAAGAAAAGAGGAAAGGAAAGGAAAGGAAAGGAAAGGAAAGGAAAGGAAAGGATCCAGGGAAACTGTAACAAACATATATGCACCTAGCAACAGAGACATAAAATAGATTTATAAAGAAAAACTGATGAGATTGGCAAACTCTTAAGTCATACTGGGAGATTTTACTATACTCCCCTCAGAAGCTGGTAGATTTCAATACTTCTCACTTTGAAGTTGAGACAAAGAGAAAAGAAATTAAGTGTACCAGATCCAAATGAGAAAAATGATGCAAAATATCTTTGAAAACCCAACTGGAACGTGGAATCCTATTGAATAATCATAACATAGCTTCTATGGAAATATAGGTTTGGGGTTTCAGAAAAATGTCATAGTTTAGGATATAACAAATTTCTAAGTCAAGGAGAACCCAGTTCTCAAAGTCAGGGTGCAGTGCTATGGCACCTAGATTCCCACGTGCAGATACTACTGGCCCCAGGCTCCTGGGTCACTGTACATGGAAGATCACCCTTCCATCTGGTCAGAGCCCATGCTGAGCTGTTAGAAGGTGGGCTTTTGAGGATTTTTTTGGTCTCTGCCCCCAGCCTCCCAATCTTTTAACTCTTTCCATGTGATGAAAAACTGCATACCAAGCAAAGTTAGCCCAGAAACTGGAGAACTGTGAGAAAGTTGTTTTGATGCTAATGCTTCTACTGAGTTTTGCATTTGAAATTCTTGGTGGTCTTTTACAGTAAATACACATAAAATTTTACCCTCTCATAGTTTCTCATGTACCATATATTCAGGTTACTATTAATTTGAATTCCTGCCTCCCTAAACAATCTGCAGTTTTCTAATGACACATTGGATTAATTTAAAAAACACTTGCCATTTTTTTCTTCATTATAAAAGCAACACTTATTCGTTGTAGAAGACTTGGTAAATACAGAAAAGCAGAAAGAAGAAAATAAAATTCACTCATTATCCTACCACTCAGTGGTTTCACATTTTATCTTAACCCCATCACAACTTTTTGAAACTGACTGACTAGATTTTCCTGAAGTTCTCAGGCTGGCTTTTCCTTCCCACCTCTGTCCTTTCTTTCTGTTCTCCTTCTGGCCTCTCTCCCGCCCCATTTCCTTTACACCTGCTGTTCATCACTAAATAACAATCGCCTTCCCAAATTACTATTTCAAATTTCGTTATATTTTATTAACTCAGAAAATTTAGGTGTAAGAGATCCATAGGTGAAGACATGAATTTGTCCATCAGATTTGATGTAAAAGGTAACTACTAGCACATGTCACGGGAGGGATGGATTGGGCGAGACACGAGAAAGAATCAGTACCTGGAGCTACCCCAAAAGCTCACTTTCTCCCAGTTCTACCGAGTCACCAGTCTGGATGAGCAAAAGCTATTTACTGTGCTCTAATAATAATGATACATAGGCACATAGCACTCACTATGTGCCAAGCCCTTTTAGAAGCACTTTGTATATGTTAACTTATTTAGTTTTTATACTAGTTTTGTGTCAGAAGTACTAGTGATATCATCCCATTTTGCGGAGAAGGACACTGGGACATGAAAAAATTAAGTCACTTGCTCAATGTTCCAAAGCTACTAAGAAACAGAGATTGGATTTGAACCCTGCCCACCTGTTTCCAGACTCGGTCTTTCAAACCACTGTGCTACCCTGCATCCAAAGTCCCTTCATATTCTGTAAGTGGTGATTTCCACAGCATGGGATGTGAGAGACAACTTTGGGCATGGAGAACTTTCTAAAATACTTTGTATTTACTTAAATGTGTGTTAGAAAAAAATATCCTTCACAAGAGTGATATCGCAAATATTTTTGCTCTGGATGAATAAAGCTTAAAGTCAATTTCAAGAACCATATTAATAACAGTACAGATGGGGCGCCTGGGTGGCTTGGTCGGTTAAGCGTCCGACTTCGGCTCAGGTCATGATCTCACGGTCCGTGAGTTCGAGCCCCGCGTCGGGCTCTGTGCTGACAGCTCAGAGCCTGGAGCCTGTTTCAGATTCTGTGTCTCCCTCTCTCTCTGCCCCTCCCCTGTTCATGCTCTGTCTCTCTCTGTCTCAAAAATAAATAAATGTTAAAAAAAAATTAAAAAAAAATAATAACAGTACAGATGGTATATAAAGGTTGCAAAAATAAAAGTGACACGCTAATGAAATCTAGGAAACACTGTTCATTTAAAACCAACATCTCACCTCCAACTGAACGCATCTTGGAGAGATTCCCCACCAGCAGAATGGATCAAAGATGGCTGACTCTAATCCTTGCCCATACTGAATTCTGCTAGCACACTAAGCGAGGGTCTTTGGTGACTGCTTTTTTAAAAAGTCATACCCTTTCCTCTCCTATAAATTAAAATTCTACTAGTTTATTAGAGATTTTCTGTGTTGAAAAACTGCCAGTCTGGGTTTCTTAGTCTAAGGTTCTAACCAAGGAGTGGTCAGGAAACTGATAGGTATTCTGTTGCTAATCTTTTCTACATTTTTATTGACTTTCAGAGGGTTTTGTTAGAAGTAACACAGGTTGTGTGTAGTGCTTACACCCAATGCCTTGGCCATGGGCTGGCTGGATGAGAGGTAAATAGACCTCCCCTCACTGACATGCACCAAATTCTGCCCCAAAGGAATCAGGGTCAGGAGGGACAGTGTTTTGGCAGCTCTGATAGCCATTTGCAGTGGATAAATAAACATGTATTCTGTATACAGTTCCTTTAAATTTATGTTTCAAAGACTTGAAATCCTACAAATCCATAATCCTACAAACTTCTTGGCTATATAGAAATTGAGGATGTTTTTTCAATTTTGTACAAGGTCCTTTTTATGTCAATGCAAGAGGCATTTTTTTCTCTAGTTTCAGTTATAGAAATAATAGACCTTTATTTTAGGAAATTGTGAATATACTGTTTTGATACAATAAATCTCAGAGTCCAATTAGTAGCCCTCTCTCTTAGTAAATAGTGGCTTTCATACCTCAGATACACAGAACCCAGTGCATACAATTTTTTTTAGTTTTTAAAATTTATTTGTTTATTTATTTAGAGAGAACAAGTGAGGGAGGGGCAGAGAGAGAGAGGGAGAGAGAGAATCCCAAGCAGGCTCTGTGCTATCAGTACAGAGCTACACATCAGGCTCGCTCTCACATACTGTGAGATCATGACCTGAGCTGAAATTGGGCTTAACCAACTGAGCCACCCAGGTGCCCCTCTTCATTCTTTCACTCAAAATTATTTTCTTCTATGGCATAGTATCTGTATAATCCACTTTATAGGTTGTATGGAATAAAACAGAAGCGAATCAATAAAACTATTATTCCCCAAATACTAAGTGTTCAGTAGAATGTGACTCAAATCAGTAAAAGCATGCTTTTTTTTTTTACTGCCAGTTTCAGTAAATGGGGTTTCAGAAACCCCCCCTTTTTTTTTTTTTTTTTTTTTTTTTTACTGCCAGTCACAATTAATTTGGCTTGGTGGGGCAAACCTAATTCAGGGGTATTTTCCAATCCCACTCCCAGACATATATATTCACAGTACATTTGACAGCATATTTTTTCCCCTTCCTGCCTTATGTCTCAATAGGAGAACTAATTGCCTGAGTGTGGAGCTCAAGCAAGTGGACATATTCTTTTTTTTTTTTTTTTTTTTTTCCGGACAGACTACCCAGTCTTATTTTATTTTATTTTATTTTTATTTTTATTTTTATTTTTATTTTTTTAATGTGTATTTATTTTTGAGAGAGAGGGAGACAGAGCATGAGCAGGGGAGGGGCAGAGAGAGAGGGAGACACAGAACCTGAAGCAGGCTCCAGGCTCTGAGCTGTCAGCACAGAGCCTGACGTGGGGCTCGAACTCATGAACTATGAGATCATGACCTGAGCCAAAGTCGGATGCTTAACCAACTGAGCCACCCAGGCACCCCAATTTTAGACTGGGTCTGGGTATTTGTGATTATATGCATGATTCTTTTGCTTTATGACAGTTCATGGTCATTCTAGATCATAGATCTATTTAAAATAAAAAGAAAAAAGCCTCTAAAGAAATTCACAGCACAAAGAAAGAAGTTGGAAAACCTAAGTGTTGGTCAAAACACTTCCCTGAGACTGGTCAGGGTGCACCCTGCCTCTGTAAGGGCTCATTGCAAAATAAATGCTGAATACGATTTTTGCTTTTTTTTGTTTTTTGTTTTTTGTTTTGTCAAAGTGAAAGTTCCCTTCAGATTTCTTTTGGTTAGCAAAGAGAGGTATTAATATAGGCATTAATCAATACAGGTATTAAAAAGTAGGCAATACCTGTGTCCAGAAATGTACCATGTAGTACATTGGTTTCCATACTTTGCTGCACATTGGAATCACCTAAGAATCTTTAAAACATACAGATGTCCCCTTCCTATCAGACATACTGATTTTATTGGTAAGGGTGCAGCACAGGGATTTTGATAAGCTCTCTAGGTAATTCTAATGTGCAACAAATCTTAAGAACCATCTTAAGCTAGTAGATGCCATCTGATCTTTGGGCACATAATATCCAAAAGTGCTTAGCAAAATTATAATAGAAAACTTGATCTGCCTAAGCCTTCTACTGGAAAGGATCTTCTGAGCTTTCAACTCAGACACTTTAGATCCATTTTCTGATAGTTTTTATGAAAGTTTTTCTAGGTTTTAACTGTTAACTGTTAAAAGGCCAACCTTGATAGTCAAGCAAAACTAGAAAAAAAATTAGTTATTTAGGGTAACATAAAATTAGTTATTAACGTATTAGTTACTAACATAAAATTAGTTATTTAGGGTAACATAAAATCGATATTGTAAGTAGAATCTTAAATGATACAAAGAAAAATAGTTCAAAGTAGCATGAACAACTGCTTTGTAAACAAATTGATAATGGAAATTTCCTATTAAAATATGTAGGATCCTAATGGGGCGCCTGGGTGGCTCAGTCAGTTGGGCACCCGTCTTTAATTCAGGTCAGTATCTCATGTTTCGTGAGTTCGAGCTCCGCATCAGGCTCTGTGCTGACAGCTCAGAGCCTAGAGCCTGTTTCAGATCTGTGTCTCCCTTTCTCTTTGCCCCTCCTCCACTCACACTCTCTCTCTCAAAAATAAATATTAAAATTAAATAAATAAATAAATAAATAAATAAATAAATAAATAAATAAAATATGTAGGATCCTAAAAATGGGTTCTGGATCCAACTTCCAAATTGTGTCAGGGATTCCCCCCTCCTTAAATGAAAAGCAATTCTCCGGACACCAGCTGGGTGTACTACAACTCAACTCAATTCTGACACTATCTACCTGGAGGTAGTGTCAGATCTCACAGATTTAGGGCTCAATCCCACAAAACTGTCCCCACAACTTCAGATATCAACTGAAAGCCCAGGCTTCTGACCCACTGGCCATAGATTGAAGGTTCCAACAACCCCAACCTTGGATTCAATTAATTTGCTAGAGCTGCTCACAGAACTTGAAAAAAACATTTTACTTACTAGATTACTGGTTTGTTTTTTTTTTTTTATAAAAGGGTATATAATTCAGGAACAGCCATATGGAAGAGATGCCCAGGGCAAAGTATGAGGAAAGACAGCAAAGCTTCCATCCCCTTTCTAAACACACCACTCTCCCAGGACCTCCAAGCTCCAATCTGGAGTTCTCTGAACCCTGTCCTTTTGGGGTTTTATAGAGGTTTCATTACAGAGGCATGGTTGAAAAAAGGAAGCATTTGAAACTGGATATTATTCAACATCTAGTCCCCTCTACCCTCCTGGAGGTCAGCAGGAAATGGGACTGCAAGTTCCACCCCTATAATCACAAGATTGGTTCTCCTGGCAACCAGCCCTCAACCTCAGGTGCATTCAAAAAGTTACCTTATTAACCTAACATAAGACAGCTTTAGCACTCTCATCACTAAGGAAATTCCAAGGGTTTTAGGAGCTCTGTGCCAGGAATAGTGAACCAAGATCAAATATATCCTATTATAAATCACAATATCACAGATCCGTATGAAAAAAAGTAATAAAACTTTATTGAGCTATAATAGAAGATTTAAATGAATGGGAAAATATAGTGTGTTTCTGGGCAAAAGGACTAGAAATACAATATTATATTTACCCAGATGGATCAAAGAGTCAGACCTCTGTTTGAGTCCCAGCTCTTCTATTTATTAACTTCTTGAACTTGGACCAGGATTCATGGGAATATGGGAAGATGCATACTATCAGGCCTCAGGAGGTCAGGAGGACCAAGGCTTTTTGGGATCCAACACAGCTGCAGGGTCCAGGTCATCGAGAGCAGCGCTTCCCAAACGTCAGTAGGCAAATCAGCTGGGAACCTGGTCAGGTTGCAGATTCTGATTTAAGTCTGGGATTTGGCCTGAGTTTCTGCATTTCCAACAAGTTTGTGGTGATGCTGAGGCTGCTGGTCTGCAGACCACACTTTGGGGAGAGGAGATATCTATTTCCTCAGCTGTGAGAGTTACTAGAGTCCCTGTGCTTTCTCCGTCCTGTGTCTCTCCAGGAATCTGTAGCTTCTGTTCCATGTCCAGTTGCTAATATCTTAATTACAATTTCCACAACAGAAAAGTCTGGATGGATTGATTAATATCAGTGTGATGAAAATATAGGCACCTTTTGAAATACTTACATAATACATAATACTTACATAATCAGAAATTTAAAAAAAACATATTTTATGCTATTTGTAACTAACATTATCACTTTGGCTGTCTTAGTCGTGATGCTGGATACCTACAGAGCTGTAGAGAAAAACAGAGATTTGAGAAGCAGGGAATAGAAGTCAGAGCACTAAAGAGCACATCCTAAGGACACAGCCAGCATGTTTGGAAGGGGCTGCAGGATTCCAAAGGGGCCAGTAAATTGCATTCGAACACCAAGATGTAGAAGCCACTTGTAGGCAACAGGCTTGAGCCATGGAAACTTGAGCAAGGCAAAGGGGCTCACAGCGACCACCGCTCACCCCCCCCCCCCCCCCCCAGCTGACTGACACAAACAGGCTCATTATGCCCTAGGCCTTAGCCAACCAATGGGATCCTTACAACTGGGCACAGTTCCTAAGATGACCAAAACAAGTAAAATTCCATATGTCTCTATACTCTTTTACTCTGCCCTGTAACTATAGCCCCTCACCATTGCTTCATGGCAGACAGTCTCTCCTTTGCTGTCCTGCCTGCTGTTCCCTTGTAGCGTATTCAATAAACTTCTATCTCCTTTGGTCGGACTTGGGTGAATTCTTTCACCGCCCTCGACGCAGGCCCCTATCCAATCAGGACAAGCCACATGAGAGCCTTGCTCTCCTGAACCGAGGAGATTCCTCATGTTCTTATCGGTCAGTGAGTCTTAAACTGCACTGCAGCTTGTGAAGATTAATAAAGGGAAATCTTGTTTCCCCTTTAAATTTTGTTAAAATCCCTATTAATAAAGGGAAATCCAACAGGAAGAGTGGGACTTTGGGAGTGTTTACTAACTACCCTAGCCAGCAAAGAAAGGTTTTCCTCCTACCCCAGTGGCAATAGCCCAGCTAATGAGAGACTGTCACAGCTCAGTCAATAAAAAGCCACTATACAGCAAACTCTCAGTTTATCCGGTGGACTTTTTACTTCTAATAGCCTTCCCAATACCCCACTTTGCTCTATGAAAGAGCCGCCCTCTGCTTTGTTCTGTGGATTTGCCTATGGTTTTGCTATAGCTTCCTAGTTCTGGATTGCAATTCTCTGCCATGCCCAAATAAACCCATCTTTTGCCAGTAAAATAACTGGCAGTTTTAGTTTTTAAGGTTAACAATCTGTATGGGCTCACTTTGTAAGGGAGTCGGAGAGCTCTGTCATTCTATCACTGCTTCCTTCTTTTTTTTATTAAATTTTTTAAATATTTATTTTTGAGATATATATATATATATATATATATATATATATATATATATATATATAGAGAGAGAGAGAGAGAGAGAGAGAGAGAGAGAGAGAGAGCACAAGCAGGGTAAGGGCAGAACGACAGGAAGACACAGAATCCAAAGCAGGCTCTAGTTGGTCAGCACAGAGCCCAATGCTGGGCTCAAACTCACAAACCACGAAATCACGACCTGAGCCAAAGGTGGACGCTTAACCGACTGAACAACCCAAGCGCCCCTATCTCTACTTCCTTCTCTAGACAGGCTTGTAAGGACTCTGCTGCCTGCCACGCAAGGGAACACAGATAAAAGGAGCAAGAGAAGATCATCAGAGAGTATACATAGGAGCTAGAGTTGGCCTCTCGGTAACTAAAAGTTCTAATAAAATATTTCTCCAGATCTGTACTAATGACTAGCTTAGGGCTTAACCAGACCAAGATGGTATGTTTTACCAGCCTCTTTTATGTTCAACTAAGTAACTTCATCAGAGAAACAAATGTTGAACATAATGACTTCATCAGAGAAACAAATGTTGAACATAATGTAGTTAGGTGTAAATCAACTTACAGCCCTCCCCTTCTTTTAAAAGCTCTAGGGTTCAACTAAAAATTCCTTCAAATAATGGCCCAAAGACCCCAGCCTCTCAGTAGGCCAGAGCTAAAGGGTGGCTCCACTGTGCTAGGCTTCAGATACTGTTTCAGTAAAAGAAAAGGGCTCTCTTTAGCCTGGGTCCTTGCCCCCCCCCCAGCAGCAACACCCCCCCCCCCCCCCCCCCCCCCCCCGCGCTGGTCATTAGCCTTTTGTTTGTATCAGTTACAAGAAGCCAGAGGTAGGAGAGGACTGCTTTCTGGACTCAACGGGCTGGGATGTCAGCTGATCCTGCCTCATGCAGACCCCACCTCCCATTCCCTAGTTGACTTTAAGTACAAATGACACCTGCCCCGAGACCGAAACCGAAGGACAACCTTCGAGGCTGCCATTTACAGGGTTCTGCCCCCACAACCTGAGTTCTTCGCTGGGGGTGCTCAGGGCCCACATAAGCTACTAGTAGCATCTTATGAGCTGCTGAAGGTAGGGCGGGGCTAAGGACCCGACAGTATTTACCAGTTCAGCACAGATACCATTTAGATCATATGGTACAGACCTTATCCCATTGTGATGAGCCAACTGATATGTGTAGATATTTATAATTGAGTCATTAAATAGTTATTCACTTTAGTTTGTTTTGCTGACATTCTCACTTGATCCCTGAAGACCCTCAAACACCAGTGGTTTTATGATGTAATAAAGACTTTCTGTGGTGGCTTGAGGCTATTTACTTCCTTCTTCTATGCATTGCTATGGCAGTTGAGAGAAATCAAAATTAAATGAGGAGGAAAATCAGTGTGCCTCTAGGGGTAAGGACAAAGGGGGAAAATGTCCATAGGCAAGGCAAAGCTAAATAGCATCTTTGGAAAATTAGAAATGTCTACTGGGTGATTTTTAAAATGTTTACTGCAGGTGTGGTGCAAACTCCCTCTGCTATCTCTCCCATAAAATATTCAGTAAAATATATGGTATTAACTATAGTTAGTGTGAATGTGTGAATGGAATATTTCAGAGTACGCCAAGATCTGCTACGCTCCACGTTGTGGTGGATGTAAAGAAAACATGACAGGACTCTTGGGCACAGGGGCTGGGAGACAGGCGCCCACCAGTGGGGCGCTGTTTGGGGAACTGTTACTCACATTGCAATGTAGGCGAATGTTGTCCCCTAAAGTTGTGATGTTCTCAATCTGCACAACCATCCATGGTGGTCTTAAATTCAGGGTCAGCTGATAGGTAGACTATGCTTTGTTTTTTATATCAGCACATTTATAGAGCATTTCCTGAGTATATGAGTAGGATTTTATTCTTGCCCTTGAGTTTCCTTTCTGCTTTAGGGAAGGCAAAATTAAATGTAAAGATAAAAATGTAAAGTGGCACATGCTGAATGTCACATGAATGACGCTGAAAATTCTTCTCAGATATACTAGTGCTATGGATGCTCTGTGAAAAGCATCCTGAGGCCAATTAAGTTGGGGAAACATATTATGTCCTTTCCTTGGAGACTCACCATGCATATGAGCATATTAAAGGAGTCTAGACAATAAAATCTGCCTATCTTTTGTTAGCCCAGAGTTTCCTATCTATTTCAACATGAAACATGTTTTTGTGTAACATCTATGGACATTCCAAGAAAATGGGGGAGATTTTGTTGTAGAAGGTGCATGCAGAGGATTTAAGGAGGGAAGGAATCACTCTGGGTCGGAATTACTGTTCTATGGAAGCATTTCAGGGATGCGAAGGAAAAGCAGTACAGCCTTATGAGATAGGCAACGTGTAGGTGAACAGAGCTGGGGTGGGAAAAGAATACCCAGGAATCATGACAGCAAGGCAGGAAGGTAGGAACACACAGCGGGGTTTGGAGACCTTTGAGCCTTGACTTTTGGGAAGAAGCAGGGTAAAAAACATTTTGAGAGCCTTTAAAAAAAATTTTAGAGTTTATTTATTTATTTTGAGAGAGACAGGGAGAGTGCAAGTGAGGGAGGGACAGAAAGAGAGAGAATCCCAAGCAGGCTCCACACTGTCAGTGCAGAGCCCCACGTGGGGCTCTGGTTCATGAAACTGTGAGAGCATGACCTGAGCTGAAATCAAGAGTCAGACGCTTACTGATGAGCCACCGAGGCACTCCAAGATTTTTAGAGTCTTAAATGTCAGGCTACAGCTTTAACTTCATTCTGTGCATCACAGTAAATAAAGGTTCTTTTTTATATATATAAAAAAAAGGTTATTTTTTATAAAGGTTCTTGCATGGAAAATTGCCATGTACCAAGCAATGTACAAGGATGTTAGAGGTGTTAAAATAATTAAAGGAGACTGTCAGACTGAGGTGGGTTTTAACGTAACACTTTGGTGGTTGGTCTGCACAAGCAAACCAAGATCTAAGCCTATAAATGCCTCAAGGTCATGAAATCAAAATGCTAAGGACAACCACTCACAAAGAGCCAAACAGGTTTTAAATTATAGCTGATCATAATTTCCTTCTTCTGCCTTTTCTCTATAAAATTCTCCTTTGGCTCCTGTGGGGGAACTCGTCTAACCACTTCCGGTGTGCAATGTCTGATTCAAATTGATCTGTGTTCAGATCAACTCTCAGAAATTTTAATATGCCACAGTCTATCTCTTGACAGAGGAGAAAGACTGTTCGTAGAAAGGAGAGTGGTTAGGAGACCAAGATGAGGAGACCCGAGCCAGGGCAGTGGCTGCAGTGAATGGACAGTAAGGGAGATAAGAAGAATCTAACAGAGAGAATCAACTAGTGGCAGTGGTAGCGGGGGTGGGTGGAGGGAATGAGGGGGTTCCCACGAATGACTCCAGGGGTGGTCCCGGTAGCAAAAACAGGGAAACAGGAGGGCAGGCGGTTCTGAGAGGGGCAGGGCAAGTTTCACCCTGGCCTGTGTTTCAAGGTCAGTGGGTTAATATGCGTCTGGCACAGCCGCAGTCTCCTGTTCCTTCCTGAGCCACATGAACATGAGATTTGGCCACAACTATCCTTGCCTTTGAAGTGCACAGAACTGTTCAGATTGAAGTTATATATGATCAAGTCCAAGTGGACTTTAACTAAGATTGAAGACATTCAGAATCCCCTCCTCTAATCAAACTCTTTTATCTTTCCCTAGCAGTAATTACATCCTCCAATTTTTGAGCACCCACTGTGTACCTGGCATAAACTGGATGTTTTACATACACTCTCTTGTCATTTTCATAACAACCATATAAGGCAGACTTTATTAATTTCATTGTTTTTCAAAAAAGGAAACTTAATTAGCTTTGGTTAACTCAGAGCCCTCAAATTTATTTGTACTGGAAAACCGAGGCTCAGAGAGGTAAAGTATATTATCCATGATCACACAGCTAGGATTTGAGCCCATGTTTGACAGACTCCAAGTTCTGTGCTATTTCCGGCACATTTCCTGACTCTTACTGAAAATACTCATCTCATCCTGATGTTTCTTCTCCTTTTAGACTATAATCTGCATTCTGGCTTCACATATTTCAATTATTTACTGTTCTAAGCAGCAGCTCAAAATCAACATTTTTCGCAGCTCACACACATTTTTCGGTTCTCACTTTCCCCATCCTCAATCCTGCTTAACTCTTACGTGATTTTGTATTTCTGGTCCAATAATGTCAGGTACTGCTAAATATCATCTTATTACAATGGAGAGTAAAACCTTCTGAAGCTGGAGGATTTATTCAGCCCCTAAAACATTAACTTGGGAGCCCAGGTAGGTGAAGCAGCTAGAGATGCTCAAAGAAGAACCCAGTCCTATGAAGATGCAGCCAGACCTCCCGGGATCAGGCCAGGACCTGGGCACCAGTTTTAGCTGTGGACCAAGAATGATGCTAAATGAGTCCACAGGGCACATTCCAGGGGTCACATGAGTACTTGAGACTTTGTGCGAGGGGATGAGCAGGGCTCAGGTCTAGAAGAGCCAGAGGTCATGCCATCAACATCTGAATGGACAGAGTGTAGGCTGCCAGATGTAATGGAAATCCAGCATTCTGCGTGTTTTCTCAAGAGCAGCCTGTGATCTCTCCCATGGAGAAACTCACTGGTGCAGCCTGAAACAGAGTATCTACAATGGCCTGGGCTGAAGCCTCTCTGAAGTCAGCCATCTTTGAATCAGCCCTTCTCCACTCCCTGTTACATTGCCTACAGCAGTACCCTACCTGCTTCAGGCCCCAGAGGCTCACCCTGTCCACACAACTGCATCAGGCCTTTACTATAAATTTGGAGACGGTTCCTTGTAAGCATAAACTTCTTTCCTTTCCACGTTGGCAAATCCCTCAGTATTTTTATTTATCTCCTTCCAACCTCTTCCTTCTGGAAACTAATACAATTCTGCTCCCACTTCCTTCAGTGGTTCTTCTATCACCTGCCTGTTCACTGCCCTGCTCCCTCCACTCTTATTACCCAGATCTCCTGTTTCTTAAAGGACCTGCTTTTGATGGCCTTCCCTATTTAAGCTGTCACTCTTTTTCTTCCTTCCTTCTTGGGTTTCTACTCCCTCACCTCCAATTATCATTAAAATTTTTGCAGAAATACCTTGACTTCTGCAGAAATACCTCTTTCCCAGAGAATCAGGGACCTCCCGTGGACCCCTTCACCACTTCTTCCATGACTCTCTCCTCTATGATGCTCAGTCCCCTAGTGCCGCTCCTGCACCTTCTTTGTGTTTTTATTGGGTCTTTTCCCCACAGTCTGTACGTAGACCAGTCCCAAGATTTTGGCCTGTCCTTCTTTCCTCCTTACTCTTATTATCTCCCTAAGAGAAGATAAAACTTCCATGACTTAAGCTGCATACTCTGCACAGCACAGGTCGGTCTACTTCTCTGTCTCCAGCACAAACCGGCTGAATTCTAGCTCTGCTCTTTCAATTGGGGAAATTAAAAAAAAAATTTTTTTATTTAAATCCAAGCTAGTTAACAGATAGTGTAGTAATGGTTTCAGGAGAATTGAGTGATTCATCACTTATATATAACATCCAGTGCTCATCACCACAAGTGCCCTCCTTAATGTCCTTCACCCATTTTGCCCATCCCCCCACCCAATGCCCCTCCAGCAACTCTGTT
Organism: Panthera onca; assembly: GCF_046562875.1. NCBI lineage: Eukaryota > Metazoa > Chordata > Mammalia > Carnivora > Felidae > Panthera > Panthera onca. Next base: position 51,005,429 of record NC_138343.1, read on the forward strand.
TGTTCTTTGTATATAAGAGTCTCTATGGTTTGCCTTACTCTCTGTTTTTATCTTATTTTCAATTGGGAAAATATCTTAACCTGCCTGTCCTGATTGGGCCTCAGGGTGCCCATCATTCTCTATCTGCCCTCCCTCCCCAACCTCAGGTAAAAACAATTATCCTAATTATAGCTACTTTTAATGAGCACTTACTATGCACTGCAGGTCATTTTCTTCACTGCAGAGCTGGGATTCAAAGCCAGGTGTAATTGAATCCCCAGTTAACTTTTATACTTTGAGAAGAGCTTAGGATAGTGGTTAAATGCATGGCAACTGATGCTAGATTACCTGGATTCCTACCCTGGTTCTGCCACTTCCGAGCTGGTGATTTTTAGCCTGATTCTTAATCGCATCTGTGCATCAATTTCACAATTTATGAAATGGAGACAGTGGTGTCCACTTCTTGGGCTGTTCTAAGGTCCAAGAACTTAGAACAGTGTCTGGCACAGAGTGAGGGCTATGTAAATGTTAGCTATTATGCAGCATTATCACTTCTTGTCACCCCTGTTTCTTGTTAATCAAGTAACCATTCTTACGTTGATCTTTGCGTTTACAACACCCTTTTGACAAATACTGTCATTATTTTGGTGAAAATCAGTATTTGTTTTTCAAATACATCTCTCCCTCACTATGGCTTATTTTTTCACTCCTTGATTGCAAGAAGTAGAATAGATAACTGGTCTGCCCTCCTATATTCAGTGTTTCTCAAACTGTGTGCAAAGGTCAACTGCATCAGCATCAAAGGGAGTACTTGTTAAAAGTGCAAATATTGGGCCCATACTTAGACATATTGATTCAGTGAGTCTGGAGTGAGGCCCAGTAATGCAAATTTTAACAAATTCCTCAAACGGCTCTGATGTCAACAATTTTGAGAACCCTTCATCCCTCCTGCTCCTTCCACTACCATGTAGCTCATCTCAGTGGTGGATCAATCTGGTCGGGTGTCAGAATAATCTGAGCTTCTTCTAATTTAATTTTAACCTTCATCAAAGTAAAATATGCTTGTGAGTTCGAAAACCAAATACGATTACATGGCATATAATTAAAATCCACAACGCCTTGCCCCATCCCGACTCTCTGGATTCCTGCTTCCCATAAGCAACCAACCATTTTCATCTCTTTCTAGGTTTCTTAATAATGTGCATATATTGCTATTTTAATTTTCCAATTTCAGACATTATCTGTATCCATTCTGTTATGGCAGGAAAGGAGAGGGTATAACTCTCCCGCCCCCAGTATCCACACGCCCACTCAGCCCTCCCCACCGTACATACTAACACTGCCAACTCTACATCATGGGGCTATATCATGATTTTTGGTTAAAGCTTTATTTGAACCATCACAGCCAGTATGACTATTTTTGTCTTCTCATGAGCTCTGGTGCCAGATACTTGATTTGAGCTCCTGGCTGCATTACCTCTAAACTTGCAGGGGTGAAACCACTCTCTGCCTCACAAACCTCATCTTTAAAATGGGGATGATAATAGTAATACTCATCACATAAGACTGTAGTAAGGAATCAGTGATTTAATACATGGAAAACACTTAGAACAATAACTGGTGCATAGTAAGTGATTAATAAATTTTAGGTATTCTTATCATGTTTATTACCTGTAAATACCTGAGGTCTAAATTGTCCATTGGAGTTTAAGCCTTTGTAATTTAGTCAGTCACATCGGGAAAAATATTGTTTTTATTTATATATCAGAGACCTCCCTCTTGGAGCCTCTCTCTCCTGTCCCAATCTGGGTTATGTTCCTAAGGACAGCCACACAGGTGTTTATCCTGGGACTTCCCTTTGTTATCATCTTGAGAATCTCTTGATCTCTCCACCAATCACATGCCAGGGACAGGGTATGGATTAGTTCTGTGAATTTAGTAGAATATCAGAAAGGAATGAAGATAAATGAAGGTGTTCAATCTGCCATGTTTAAATAAATCTGGCGAGCTCTTAAAAAATGAGATTTCTGATGCCCCAGCAAACACATTCTGGATATATAAATTCACACATGGGGCTCATGAACTTGTGTTTAAAATTTTTCCCCTAAGTAATTTTGATAGAAAACAGAGAAGACCAGATTCCTAAGAATATAGTTCCTATCAGAGGCTCATAGAGACTAAAATCACTTTTATTATCTTAGTTATTTGTAAGACTTAGAAAAAAACAAAGAGTCAGAAGCAACAGATGAGTAAATCATTAGAAAAAGCTTAGAGTCCCAACCCAGTAATGAAGGGGAGAGGCATAATCACTCTAAAAATTCCAAGGTAAGGAAAGCTATTGAACTTAACCATGATACTCATCTGTGAGCTTCCTTGCAACCAAAGGGTAAAAAAGACTACATGAATGAATTAACTGGCCAGGAATTAAAAGAAGCACGCCGAGTTCATTTGCAGAGAGGTCACTTTAAGCCATGAGTCTGCTCACAAATTTTCGTTTGTCTTATTTCTACCAAGACATTTGAATTTCAGGGTTCCTCAAGCTCTGACTGCAGGCTCTTGGCTTACAAACTTCTCTTCCACTTATCCGCTGCCAATTTAAATTCTCTGAACACATGCAGATCTTCACTGTCTTTGTCTATGCTTCTTCTCACCCTGCATTCATTCCTGCTAAGTAGTATCCATTTTTTCCTGACGCATTTCAAATGGGCCCCTCCCAAACTAGCCACGATATGGGTAATCACAGTATTAGATAATATTTACAAAGCTCTTATGTGCCAGGCTTTGTGAGAGTCAGGTGTTAACTCATTTAACATTTACCCTCCAAGGCAGGTACTGTTATCCCCCCATGGCACAGATGAAAACCCTGAGTCTTGGATAGGTCATGTAACCGGTCTGAGATCCCACTGCTAGATCACACTGATCCCAAACCTGTGTTTCCTAGCCTCCCGCATTTGGATCCTCTTAGAATTGTGTTTGTAATTCTGTTTTGCCACTTATCCTCTGTATTATACTCATGCTATTTATGTATTTATTCTATCTCCATTAATTTGAAGGCACCTTGAGTACAGGAGTAGTTTCTGATTTATTTTTATATGTTTCTCAGATTATAGCATAATTTATATATGTGTGTGTGTGTGTATACATATATAACATATATATATATATATATATATATATATATATATATATATATATATATAACATGTGTGTAATTTTTTTATTGTAACAATAAAGGAATCTTAAAAAACAAAACAAAACAAAACTCCTAGCCTTGCTCATGAAGGAATGAAGAAGAGAAATGAGTAGGCAGCTATTTTATTGATTTGTATGACAAGTGTGAGCCAGGTTTGGTTCTTAAATGATTCAGCATCCTACCCCTTGGACCATCAGCATCAGAGTATCTGGGCGCGTATCAGCATTGCAGAGTCTCAGGCCCCACTCCAGACTGACTGAATCAGCATCTGGATTTTAACAAGATCCCCAGGTGGTTCCTATGCACGTTCAAGTTTGAGAAGCCCTTCTACAGCCCCTTAGTTTCCACTGGGGTCTTACATGAATTCTGGATCATCATGAAAATGATAAAATGAAGGAGTAGTTCCAGAATCCCCAAGGGTTCTAGGTTAAAAATCTGCCTGGACCTATGTAGAGCTTTTCAACTGCTTTTCATCAGGGGAGACCCTTGGAAGTTTCCTTTGAATCTTTAAAGTCCTTGACAAAACAAGAGAAGCTTCTGACATCTGAAACTGTATTGATTGTAACAGTGACAGACAATCAGAATGACCCTCTGTGGACTCTCCATTGACATTTTGGGAGATCCTTCTCCTGCTCCATCAATTGACCATCGGCACTAATACCCACTAGCACATTATCAAATGACTCCTGAATGCTGCCAGTGCCCCAGTCACTGTAGTAGACACACAGTGACCCTGGTAGTGAACTCTCAGATATAAATAAAACTGCTTTATGAGGATAGGATATACTGAGCCTGAGTGAAAGTGCAAAATCATGAGATAGGCTCCATGGAATTTCCTTCTCCTTCCATCATCCCTTTTGGCATGAACCCCACCTCTCCTCAAAAAGCTTAGTTCTTTCAGGGACCCTGGGTGGCTCAGTTGGTTGAGCATCCGACTCTTGATTTCAGCTCAGGTCATGATCCCAGAGACAAGGGGTAGAGTCCCACACTGGGTTCCGTGCTGAGTGTGGAGCCTGCTTAGGATTCTCTCTCTCTCTCTCTCTCTCTCTCTCTCTCTGCCCCTCTTCCCTGCTTGTGTGCCCTCTCTCTCCCCAAAATATAAATAAATAAGTAAATAAATAAATAAACAGATAAATCTTACTTAAAAAAAAAAGATCTTAGTTCAGTGCTGCTGTACTTTAGATTCCTGAAGTGGCTACACGTTAAGCAAAGTCACTTTAACAAGGTTCTGAAGACTTTTCTTGATCCTGCCACTGTATGTCCTCAGTCATATTGCTTCACCATAAGGGGTTTCCATGTCCCCAGCTGTAAATGAGGAGTTGTGTTGCAGAAGATACCATCAACCTTTATCAATTGCATAAGTGTCTTAGGCTCTGGAGTAATTATCTTAGAAGGGACCTTTGAAACAAAGTAGTCTTAATGACAGTAGAATTGCTATTAAGCTTATGTTTCCAAAATGTCTTACTCTTAAAAGCAAATCAACACATGAATAATGTGGCATAATGGTACGAGTCCTCAATTTGTCTATCCGTTTGTTTCTAGTATTTTCTAAATTACCCACTGTGAATACATTGGCATCCCTTAGCTGAGTATACAGAATAAAAGCTTTCCCCTCCTCATTCCCCTTTAATTGGTTAAACTCATCGGGAATCACTTTGGATAACTCTTTAGAAGAATAAGTAAGATTAAAAATGTTATTTCTATTATACGCTTAGGCAAAGTGGAGATGTTATGAGGCTTTTAAAGTATAAAAGAGTGAAATGTATGCTACCGAACTGAACACAATCTGTATCAATACTTCGTTAGTTAGAGCAGTGATTCTCAACTAGAGGCGATTTTGCTGCTCCCCACCCCCACCCAGCCCGAGAACATTTGTTAATGTCTGAAGACATTTTTGGTTATCACAGCTTGGAAGAGGGTGTTACTGGCATCCGGGGGGTAGAGGCAGGGGTGCTGGTACATATCCTATAACTCACAGGACACTCCCTCTCCAACGAAGAGTTATCTAATCCAAATTGTTAATAGTGCCAAGGTGGAAAAACCCTGATTTCAAAATACAGACAGGATGGTTCGAACTTGTCTTCCAGTTTTTAGACATAGTTCTTGTTAAACGTAAACAAAAATAAAAGTCACCACATGAAGTTTCTCTACATTTCATAGGGATAGAGTTAGAGGCATTCAGCTGAGGGTAATGTAATCACCACTTCTGACTTTATTTTGGAGCACAGAGTTTAATTGCATACGACAGTACCCACGGTGAGATAAGAAAATTGTCATGATGGTACAAGAAGAAATAACTACCCTCAAAAGTCCTGGGAAAGTTTTAACAACAAAAGTGGTAGCCAGCAGAAATCGAAGCAGATAACTGTCACCCTGTTTCTAAAACAGCTGAACCCTCCTGGAGGCAACTGCCATCAGCACGCTGTGTCTAAAGGACCTTGTCAAGTAAAGGCTGTAATTGCCAACAGGTTCCCTGGGCAAGAGAGGGAGAGAAAAAACTGGAAAATTTCCATCACTCTGTGAATTGCTTTAACACAGAACACAAAGGGGAGGTGGATGTGACAGCTTTTAAGCAAATGCTCTAGGTGAGCCAGGAATAGAGTGACCCTGCAGATGTTTAATGAGCCCACTTCACTTCACTCTGCTCCACTAGATGTAGACTGTCTTTCCAAAAAAAAAAAAAAAAAAAAGTCATTGACTTGATATGTCAATGTTTTTGCATTAAGATGTCTTACAACCTCTTGGTTGCCTATGAATGCACTGCAAAATGTATAGCCTTATAGAATTATAGTCTCTTAGAAATATAAGGAGATAAAGAAATTAATGGTGGATAGTGTTTACTCCTGCATGGCACAGAAGACAGAAAACCCTGAAACATGGCGAGCATATGAAACATCAGAAACTTTTGGGTCAGTGAAGGATAGGTACCTTCCCTTTCTTCCTCCTCACTAGAAAACACCCCAAAATCATATAGCGTTGCCTCAATGCTATCAATCAGTAGATAATAAGGGATGGTAGGTAAGAAGCTAAGAATGGAGGAACTGTGTCTGGCAGGACAGAGTTTTCTGGAGAGGTGCACACGTGGGGAACAGACCAGACGCTGGCATGGTTTCCAGATGCTGATTTCCAAGGTTCCAAGGTGAGTGGCGAGGGATGGGGTGTATATATGTCCCAGTCACTAGCCCAAATGCAACCCCATCTAAATTAGAAAAGAGACCCTTTCCTCAACACTTTTCTGCTATCTTCCAGAAAATTGTCATAATAATTATACAAGTCTGCAATGACTACTATGTCAACATCTCCTCCCTCCTCCCCATCCTGAGTTGTGCAAAACACAATCTGCAAAATTATAAAGAAGGAGCTCTGGTGAAGAGATCAGTGGTCATCAAAGCCTGAAATTTTAAAATTCAATGGTTGGTCCCAGCTTTTTTCAAGTTAACAAAAGGAAGCTCTTTCTTCATAGCACAAAACTAGCTAACAAATTTAGGAAGAAGGAGACCTAGAAAAAGCATTATTTTTGCAGTTCCCATCGAAATAATTGAGGCAGGCAAAAATCACCAACGAATGCTAAAACTACTTAGTAGGTGAAAGATGGTTGGAGAACAATATTTATATGGTGCTTAAGCAGCACGCTACAAATTACTTGTGTGTGTTTTTATTTAAAAAAAAAAATTTTTTTTTAACATTTATTCATTTTTGAGACAGAGACAGACAGAGCATGAATGGGGGAAGGTCAGAGAGAGAGGGAAACACAGAATCCGAAACAGGCTCCAGGCTCTGAGCTGTCAGCACAGAGCCCGACGTGGGGCTCGAACTCACAGACTGCGAGATCATGACCTGAGCCGAAGTTGGACATCCAACCGACTCAGCCACCCAGGCGCCCCAACTTGTGTGTGTTTTTAAACAAACACGTCCTTTTCTTTTCCCCCAACGAACTCTCCCAATATACATTTTATTTATACACTGTAATCATATACTACTGTATTGATGTATTTCTACAACTTACACACAAAAATCCATCCAAAAGAGTGAGATAAAAACAACTGGAATAAGCTGTTATAGGTTTTTCTCCTGACATCCCAAATCATGGTCTTTCCTGCACACTTTGGAAAGCATCAATTTAGTCTATGCAATATTTTGTGCCTGGAGATTTCTCTGATGATTGAAATCATTGGCCAAAGCAGAAGAAATAAAAGACATGGTAGAACAACTTGACACGGGTTCAAGACCTCGAAAGACTCTCCTTCTCCACCCCTTAATGGTGAAGATGAATCTTTCTGACCCGAAGAGAGCCAAATGTGTTATCTGTTGTGTCTCTCCGTTTCTAGAGACATCAGATGTGATTATGATTTTTGTGCTTTTCTCTCCATCCCACATTCTCCATGTGTTGCTCATTTTTACCATTTGCTTTGGGTTTCATGCCATTCTGTAGCATTTCCCTTGCATTCCCTGTCCTGGGCTTTTACTCCCACTTCAAGCTGCCGGTTCATTTCAGAACAACTTGTTGCATTCCTAAAACAGACAAAAGTGGGCCACTCTTCAAAGAACAGGATGGAGACAGGGACCAGGGGAGGCATCTACAAGCTGTGATGTACTTAAGGAGTGAGAGAGGACTGTATTTGGTTTGTTTTTGTTTCAAATATGTCTTTATAATGGAGGAATCTGGTGGTCCCCACCTTAACCAAGTAACCACACTTAGCATCGCTAATCTGATGAGTTGTGAAATGAAACACACAGCATCAACTATGAAGTATACTTACCAAAAAAGGTTTAACCTGCATTTAATCAAGGTTTTACACCTAATTTCCTTTTCATAGGAAATACAAGTGATAAAGAAACAAAATAACGCCACAATGAGTCAGATCCAGAATGTAGGTCTGGTCTTGGGCAAAGCTGTTATCATATTAAACAACAAGTTAACCACTTTGTTGCCCCAAATTAGAGAACTTATTATTAACTATTAACATTACTATAGTTGTGAAGGGTGAATAGCAACACTTGTACTGAAAAGTCTCCTGGCCAAAATACCATATATCTTTATTTATTTATTTAATTTATTTTTTAAATGTTTATTTACTTTTGAGAGAGAGAAAGACAGAGAGTAAGTGGGGGAAGTGCAGAGAAAGAAGGAGACACAGAATCTGAAGCAGGCTCCAGGCTCTGAGCTGCCAGCACAGAGCCTGACACAGGGCTCAAACTCAGGAACCATGAGATCATGACCTGAGCTGAAGTCGGACGCTTAACTGACTGAGTCACCCAGGTGCTCCAGAAATAGCCAACTTTAAGTCTTTTGGGTATTTTTTCAAATCGGTATTATCATGTCTTTAAATAACGTGCTCTTATTGGAGTTTTTTAGTTTATCAGTGTGAGACCCGCTATGACAAATGAAGATTTAGCTCTATTATCTCATCTCATCTCTCCGTCCTCCAATATAGTTGTATCATCACTTTTAGTGAAATTAATGAAAAATAATTGCATGTAAGTATCATTGCAGAACCAGGTAGTATCCTATGAGCATACTTCTTTCTTGTATGCCTTTGTCCTTGTCCTTCTAAGCAGTTTTCCTTTCCTTTTGTAATGTTTTCCTAATGTAATAATCCTTTTTTGTTGGTGTTTTTTGTTTGTTTCTTCTTGTTCTTTAAAAGCACCACAGTACGTATCTGGTGCCATTATTATTATTATTATTATTATTATTATTATTATTATTTTCCAGAAGAGCTTTCTGTGATGCTCCAACCTCTACTGGTACATCTCTAGATCTCCTTTGTAGTATATCCTTTGAGGATCTCTTCTCTTTTGTGGTATACTATCTTGTTTGCTACAGCATATTTTCTGGAAAATTCCTAAGATGGGAAAGAGATTATTTCTGAGTCTTTGCATGTCAGAGAATGTCTTTATATTACATTTGAATCATAATCTCGCTGAATGCACACTAGGAGATTGGAAAGCATATCCTTTGATGTTTGGAAGGCACGGCTCTATTGTTAGGCATTGTTTAATTTTCAGATTGTTTGTTGCAAGAGTTTAGAAATATAGTTGACTTTTATATATTGGTTTTGTATTCTGCAGCCTTGCTTAACTTGTTTGTTAGTTCTAACAGTTTTTAAATGGATTCTTCATGATTATCTGTATGTAAGATTGTATCATCTTCAAATAGAGATAGCTTTATGTCTTTTTTTTTCCTATCTGGATGCTTTGTATTTCTTTTTCCTGTCTAATTGTCCTGGCTAGAACCTCTAGTACACTGGTGAACAGAAGTGACAAGGATGGATGTATGTCCTTATCTTGTTCCTGATCTTGGAGGGTAAGCATCCAGTGTTTACTAACATTTAATCATGAAAGGATATTGCATTTTGCAAATGTTTTTCTTGTGTCTGTTGAGACGATTGTGTGATTTTCATTTTTTATTGATAGAGTGTATTATATTAGTTGATTTTGGGGTATTAATTCTTGGGATAAATCCCATTTGGGTACGGTATGTAATTCTTTTTATTTATATGTAGAATTCATTTTATATATAAAATCCTTATGTTTCTTTTTTATATGCCTTTTATAGGCTTGCTAGTATTTTATTGAGGATTTTCATATATGTATTTACAAGAGATATTTGCTTGTAATTTTCTTCTATTGTTTTTGTCTGGTTTTGGTATCAGAGCAGTTCTGGCCTCAGAGATGAGCTGGCACGTGATGTCCTGCCCGTTCTGGGAATATGGCCTTCGGACTGGGAACTGGGGGGCAGGGAGCCTTTGTTATTGGTAGCACATGTCTGAAATGGAGTTGCTGTCTCTCTGATCTGGGAAGTAGGGGAAGGAGTAGGTCTTGTTTCAAATGCCACACACTCTTGTTTTTATAAAGTTTTAGCAGGTTTTCTTGACTAAGTGTGTCTTCATTTGCTCTTTGCCCTTAGGATAATCTCCAGAGATTTTCAATTGTTGTTTTTTAAACATAATTTTGTTTTTGTTCTTGAACACAAGTTTTGTTAGGCAGTAGGTCTGTAAAGTCTTTTACACTGTCATGTCAGAAAACAGAAGTAGAACTCTATCTTTTTGTACCTCCGCTAAGGGTCTTTTTGCTTTTCAAAGTTATCTTGGTGTCTCTATTTAATACACGGCAAATCCCCAAAATGTCCTATGACTTTTGATTGGCCATTCATGTTTACAAGTCAGGTATTGAAGAGCTGATTACTCTGCAGAGGGACAAGGGCAGACACCTGGAAACTAATGTGAGTCAATTACAGAATTTATCTCGAGATTATTGGGCAAATTATGGTTTCAGAATAGAATATAAAAGAAAACAAAAAAAAATCGGAAGTCTGAAGGAAAAGTGAGCGTGCTAATCAGCTCATCTTTCCGAGTTGAAGCAAATCATCACTGTCTAGAGTAGAAAAATCTAGCTCTTCTCCCCCGGCCCTGGCATTCTTGCAAACACTCTCCACACTTGAATAATTTCAGTAACTATTTTTCTTTAATTTTAGAAGGATCTTTTAGAAAAAAATGTCTTTTGAGTAAAGGAACATATACCTAAGTTTCAGTCATGCCTGTAATTTAAGTGTAATTAAGATAAAATCAGATTTTTCTCTTAAAAATATCATGTGTAGTATTATCCTATCTTTATAAAATAATTTCTACATAAATCTGTTTACCTCTTTGACTAACTACTAACTACATTGCTTATATATCTACCAACCTTCTGTCTCTATATATGCATAGAGTGTATAACAATGTATAGCAATTCCTAATGCTAGTTATTTCTGGGTGGTAGGACCTGGAGTGCTTTGTTAATTTCTCCCTTTAATTTTTTGTATTGATTGACATTTTAAACTTTTTAAATTTATTTTTTATTTTTTCATGTTTATTTTTGAGAGAGAGAGAGAGAGAGAGACAGAACACGAGTTGGGGAGGGGCAGAGAGAGGGAGACACAGAATCCAAAGCAGGCTCCAGGCTCTGAGCTGTGAGCACAGAGCCTGATACGAGCCTGACCCCATGAACTATGAGATCATGACCTGAGCTGAAGTTGGACACTTAACTGACTGAGCCACCCAGGTGCCCCTAAACTTTTTTTTAAAGTTTGTTTGAGAGAGAGAGAGAGAGAGAGAGAGAGAGAGAGCATGAGCAGGGGAGGAGCAGAGAGGGAGGGAGAGAGAGGATCCCAAGCAGGCTCCTCTCTGTCAGCACAGAGCCCGATGCGGGGCTTTAACCCACAAAACTGAGAGATCATGACCTGAGCCAAAACCAAGAGTCGGACACTTAACCTACTGAGCCACCCAGGCGCCCCATGTATTGATTGACATTTTAAATAAGAATTACGTGTCAATTAAAGAAAAATGTCAATATGAGGCAAAAGCAAAACTCAACCCACTAACAGAGAAACCAGTCAACCAAACAGTCAGGGCTGGGACTTTGGTGAAGCCAATGAGGAACCTGGGATACAAAGTCTGGGCAGGCACTCCCTTGCAGAATCACACGAATGCACCCTCAGCTCCTCTTTGACACCACTGTAGCCCTGGACAGCTTTGCAAACAACACGGGGAGGGCTGGCAGGTCAATGCAGGTGACGAACAGCATGTCTGGAATTCTGGGTAGATGAGTAAAGCATACTTTTCCTGAAAAAACTACTTGCAAAAGAATCAAGCCTTTACACTTTAAATGTTAATTATCTGACACTCGGGAACTAACCAACTTCTAGTCTTCCCATTCCTCCCTGCCCCTTGATTAGGCACTTGAGTGAGTTGCCTGCACGGCCGCAGACTGGAGGGGGGGTGTTGCCGTGAGCTGCCGGTTCTCTGGCTTCATCTAGGACTTTCCTGATCACCCTAGCTAAAATGACACAATACCCTCCTTTGTCCTTTGTCTTTCCGCCTGTTTCCTGCTTTAATGTCTCCCTAGTAGTACTCATATTCCAAACGTATTCATCCTTTCTGCATACGGTTTTATTTTGTATATTATGTGTTGATTTCCTGTCTTGCCTTGTTAGTATATAAGCTCTGGGACGCCACCCTCATGGAAGCCTGATGGTGCACAATAGGTTTCCACAGTATTTGCTGAATGGAAGAATGAATGAGTTCATTGTACACTCACTGAATGACTGTGGACCTGGTGCTGTTATCACAATATGAAAAATGCACGGTCTTTATGTCCCACAGAGAGAGTCCACATGACAGTCTCCCTCCCTGCCTCTATTCCCGGAAACAGTCACTGGCCTCACACAATCATTATCTCACAGTCACATACAATTGTTTTTACCCACCTTTCCGTTTTCTCATATTCTCTCTCTTTGTTTTTCTTCCTTCAACTCTTGCCCAACTAGCATAGGGAAAATTTTCTTCTTCCCTTAAAAGAAGTCACTCCGACTGATAAGCATGAAAGGCAATACTAGTCATAACACACTCATGAAAATAAAGTCAGTCGTGAAGAGAAAACAAGAGTATTATTAATTGTGAACATCTATTAAGTGCTTGCTATATACCTGGTTCTCTGCCAAGCAATTTATATGCCTTGCCTCATTTAATCAGTACAGATAAAGAAACTAAGGCAACAAGAAGTAACTTGTCCAGGTCACAGAGCCAATAACTGGTCTGAACCCATGTCAGTCTGATTCCAGAGCCCAGGTCCTTCCAGGAGTAAGAGAGAGGCTGTGCTGTTCATTTCTAACATAGTCCCCTCTGTGGGTTTTCCCCGCCACCCTCTTCCCACACTACATCCTCATCCGCACTGCAAGCAGCTGCTCTCTCCATGTTCCCACGGCCCTCTACGCATGCTACCTCAGCTGTGATCACATAAAGTTCTAGGTTTGTGTCTGCAAGGTTCAGCTGGATGGATGCATTTTCACTCATGATCAGTGTTATGAGGTATTTGCTGACCTTATTCATTGCAATGAATAAGTTGTAACAGAAGCAGGCTTTGGAGCTACTGTGTATACATATGTATATGTGGAGGATAGGGGAGAGGAAGTTCAAAACCTAGCACCTGCTGCTTACTAGGAGTGTTAAGTTGGGCAAAGCATTTAACCCCTCTGAACGTTAGTACTCATGTGTGATGTGGGGATAATGATGCTATTGTTACAGTGTAATGAAAATAATCTAAGATGTGTCTATAAGGTGCCTCGCATGGTGCCTAGCACAACACAGGTGCTTAGTGAGGCTTCTTCTCTTCATCTCTTTCCTGTACAACCCTCTGCCTACCCTGACTCTGACTCTTCAGTTGTACCTCATACAACATTTCAGCTATGTTATGTGTTACCTCTGGTTTGTATTAGGTATCTATTACTGTGCAACAAATTACCCCAAACTTAGCAGCTTAAAACAATAAATAAATATTTTTTTAAGTTTCTTTATTTACTTTGAGAGAGAGCAAGAGAGAGTGAGGGAGGGGCCGAGAGACAGAGGGAGAGAGAGAGAACACCAAGCAGGCTCCACACTGTCAGGACGGAGCTGGATACAAGGCTTGATCTCATGACTGTGAGATCACGACCTAAGCCAAAACCAAGAGTCAGATGTTTAACTGACCGAGCCATTTGGTGCCCCAACAATAAACATTATCTCAAAGTTCTATGCATCAGTTATGCTGGGAACATCCCAGTGAAGCTGGGAACAGCTTAGCTAGTGGTTCTGGTTCAGTCTCTCATGAGGTTGTAGTCAAGATGTCACCTGCACTTGCAGTCATCTCAAGGCTCAACTGGGGGAGAATTTGCTTCCAAGCTCCCTCATGTGGCTGTTTACACGCTTCAGAAGGTTTGCTTTCAAGCTTACTCGTGTGGACCTCTCCACAGGACTGTCTCAGGCTATGGTAGCTGACTTCCCCCAGGAGAAGCAATCCAAAAGAATGAGAGAGAGCACTCAAGAAGGAAGCCATAGTCTTTTTATAATCAAATCTCAGTAGTGATATCCTATGACTTTTGCTGTATTTTGTATTCATTATAAGTAAGTTAAAAGTCTAGGCAATACTCAAGAGGAGGGAATAATTCAGAGAACGAATATCAAGATGTGGAGATAATTAGTTCCATATGAGATTTTGTCCACTGCGTGGTTTAAATAGTCACAAAGAGCTAGCCTAGGGAATGTGATGTGCCCAATTGTTTCACTGATTTCATAGAAAAGTTTTTATATAAGGGAGAGTCCTACATTTATATAAGGACTTACACAGTTTGGAAACATACAAATTGTTAAGAAGGATAACTGGCTATACCAGTAATAAAGCTTTAACATACTCCACAATATAAAAATAATAAGATAATACTTCTTTTCATAGTCTTACAAGTTTTTGCACCATCTTTACTTTTCAATTTCCACTCTATGCATAATTATTCTTTTCCTCTGAGTTGGTTTGTTTCTTAAAAACCATTTCCCCTTTGACTGTCTCCTTGGTACATTTTCCACTTCCCCCTCTTTAGTCTACACACACACACACACACACACACACACACACACACACACTTCCTTCCTTAGAGAGCACCAAAGATCAGGTAGGTAGTCATGGTGACTTATAAATATTAGTCCTAGCCCCATATTTGGAGGGAAACTTATGTTTTTATTCCCAATTAAGTCACAGTATGCTCCAGCCACCTCCCTAGAGTGAAGTGTCCTGCCTCAGGATGATCTTGGCCCCATTTCCCCCTTTGTCTTAGTCATAGCATTACCTAATTGCATTAGCCTCCCAAGAGGGAATGACATGGGTCAAATTTGATACTTGTGCCTTCTCAGGTTTAAAAGAAAGATTATACAAATACAAAAATATACATAAGCAACTAATAAACATATAAAGTATTATAAATACTAACATTTTATTGGATAAATATTAAAACATATACTTTATATAAATATCTGTTTTGATATTAAAAAGGTATATTCAACAATAGCAGGTTGACATTTTGCCTTCTTCCATTTCTATAAATTACTGAGAGTCTATTTTGTTAGAGACAGTATTTAATTATTGGGTTGTCTATGACTGCCAATAAGTCTATTAAACTTAGCAATTTTTGCTTTTAAAATATTCTTTCTCAGCAAAGTAGACAGAAATGAGCCAGATGAACAGTTAAAGAAAGAAATATAAGGGGTCATAGGCAGGTAAATAGTCTGAGGAAAAAGGATTTGATGTTGGGAAAGGGGGAGAGAAAAATTGAGCAGCTGGCTGTGAATCATGAAAGCAAACTGTTTATAAAAATGAAAACCTGATAGGATCATTTACTTAGGAGGGGCTTTACTTAGAGTTGCCAGAGATTTTATATACTTTTTTTTTAATCCCATCTGCTTTGGTTAGGATGAGAAACAGCAACGAAAGACATGAACCTTTTGATATCCAATGTTATTTTGTTGAAGAGCCAGGACTGAGATTAACTGAATTCCTAATCCAGTAAAGTTTATTAATAATGGCACTTTATGATCTGTAAGAGAATTGGTTTAAGTTTTTACTTATAAATGTGAAATTTATTATTTTCTACATCACTTAAGAGATTTAAAAATCTGAAATAAGTCTGTCAAATGAACTATACTTATATTCTCACGTGTATGTGAACTCAGTAGAGGGGTTCCATAACAGGTGAGATGAAGCAGAAAAAATGATCAGAGCACCTGAAGCCAGGGCAGTGGAATTCATCCAATCAGAAGAGCAAAAAGAAAAAAAAAGAATGAAGCTAGCTTAAGGGACTTATGGGCAAACTTCAAGTGGTCCAGCTTTCATATATAAGGGTCCCAGAAAAACAAGAGTGAGAGTAAGGGGCAGGCAGAAAACTTATTTGAAAAAATAATGGCTGAAAACTTCCTTAATCTGGAAAAGGAAACAGATATTCAATCCAGGAAACTCAGAGCATTTCAAATAAGATGATTCCAAAAAGACCCAAATCAAGACACATTATAATTCAATTGTCAAAAGTTAAAGACAAGAAAAGATTCTTAAAAGCAGCAAGGGAAAAACAACTTGTTCTGTACAAGGGAATCCTCATAAGACTATCAGAATTTTCAGTGGAAACTTTAAATATCAGAAGGAAGTTTTTTAAAAAAACTGAAAGAAATGGAAGGAAAAAAACTGTCAATCAAGAATACTCTACCTAGCAAAGTTGTCTTTCAAAAATGAAGGAGAAATAAAGAGTATTCCAGACAAGGAAAAGCAGAGGGAGTACATCATCGTTAGACCAGTCTTACAAGAAATGTAAAAGGACCTTCTTTAAGCTGAAACAGAAGAGCACTAATAAGTAAGAGGAAAACATATGAAAGTATAAATATCACTGGTAATTATAAATATATTGTTATAGTTAAAATACTCTAGGGGTGCCTGGGTGGCTCAGTCGGTTAAGCGTCCGACTTTGGCTTAGGTCACAATCTCATGGTTTATGGGTTCGAGCCCTGTATCAAGCTCTCTGCTGACAGCTCAGAACCTGGAGCCTGCTTCGGATTCTGTGTCTCCCTCTCTCTCTGCCCCTCCCCCACTGGCACTCTGTCTGTTCCTCTCTCTCAAAAATAAATAAACATAAAAAAATAAAAAATAAAATAATATTGTAATGATAGTAGTCAATCACTTACAAATCAAGTATGAAGGTTAAAAGACAAAAGCATTAAAAATAACTATAACTACAATAATTTCTTAAAGGATACACAAGATTAAAAGACTTTTATTTTGACAACAAAATAAAAAGAAATGTGGGGGGTGGAGAAAAAATATGAAGCTTTAATGTGTTAGAAGTTAAGTTGTTTTCAGCTAAAAATAGACTATTATGAATATAAGATGTTTTATGTAAGCCTTATGATAACCACAAAGCAAAAACCTATAGTAGTTACACAAAAGAAAATGAAAGGAATCTAAGCACATCACTGCAGAAAATAATTAAATTACAAAGAAAGGGACCAAGAGGAAAGAAACAAAGGAATTACTAAACAGCTAGAAAATTAACACGGCATTAATAAGGCCGTATCTATCAACAATTACTTTAAATGTAAATAGACTAAATTCTCTAGTCAAAAGATGCAGAGTAGCTGTATGCATAAAAGAACAAGATCCAACAATATGCTGCTACAAGAGACTTACTTCAACTTTAAAGACACACACAAATTGAAAACAAAAGTATGGAAAAAAGACATTTCATGCAAATGGAAACCAAAAAAAAAAAAAAAAAAAAAAAAGCAGAGATAGCTATACTTATATAAGATGAATGGCTTTAGTCCAAAGACTACTAAGAGACAAAAGAAGGTCATTATATAATAGTAAAGGGATCAATCCAACAAGATGATATAACATTTATAAATATTTATGAACCCAATGTAAGAGCACCTAAATATATAAAGCAAATATGAAGGGAGATCTAGATAAAGATCTGAAAGGAGAAATAGACAGTAATATAATACTAGTATGGGGTGCCTATGTGGCTCAGTCAGTTAAGTGTCTGACTTTGGCTCAGGTCATAATCTCGTGGTTCAGGAGTTTGAGCTCCGCATCAGGCTCTCTGCTGTTAGCACAGAGTCCACTTGGGATTCTCTGTCTGCTCCCCTCCTGCCCCTCCCCTGCTTGCATGCGCTCTCTCTCTTTCAAAAATAAATAAACGTTTAGAAAAATAGTAGAGGACTTTAATACACGTAACAATGGATAGACCATCCAGACAATAAGAAAACACTTAAACTACATGTTAGATCAGATGGACTTAACAGACATTTACAGAACATTCCATCAAACAGCAAAATATACATTCTTCTCAAGTGAATAAGGAATATTCTCCAGTTTTGGTCGTATGTTAAACCATAAAACAAATATTAATACACTTAAGAATATTGAAATCAGAGCAGCACCCTTTCCAAACACAATGGTATGAAACTAGCAATCAATTACAAAAAGAAAAATGAAAAATTCACAAATATGTGGAGATGAAACAACACGCTACTGAACATATAATGAGTCAAAAAAGGGATAAAAATAATAATTACTTGAGAGAAATGAAAACAGAAATACAACATACCAAAACATAGGATACAGCAAAAGCAGTTCTATGAAGGAAGTTCATAGTAATAAATTTCTAAATTACGAAAAATAAAAGATCTCAAATAACCTAATTTCATGCCTCAAGGCACTAGAAAAAGAAGAACAAACAAAGCCCCCAAATTAGTAGATGGAAGGAGATAACAAAGATCAGAGTACAAGTAAAAGAAATAAAGACTAAAACACATTAGAAAAGATGAATGAAATGAATGAAACTATGAGATAGCTTTTTGAAAAGATAAACAAAATAGGCAAATCTTTAGCTAGAGTTACCAGAAAATAAAGAGAGAGGAATCAAATAAAATTATTAATGAAGGATGAGACATTACAACTAACATCATAAAAATTAAAAGGATCATAAGACGCTACTATGAGCAATTACATGTTGACAGATTGGACAACTTAGAAGAAATGGATAAATTCCTAGAAACAAACAACCTGAATCATGAAGAAATGGAAAATCTGGACATACTGAACACCTGTAAAGAGATCATATTAGTAATCAAAAACCTTCCAACAATAAAAATTCTAGAACTAGATGGCTTCACTGGTGAATTCTATCAAATTATTCAAGAAGAACTAATACCAGTCCTTCTCAATCTCTTCCAAAAAGTAGAAGAGGGAACACTTACAAATTCACATTATGTTGGGGTACCTGGGTAGCTCAGTTGTTTAAGTGTCTGACTCTTGATTTTGGCTCATGTCATGATCTCACAGTGCTGAGATTGAGCCCTGTGTTAAACCTGCTTGGGATTCTCTCTCTCCCTCTCTCTCTCCCCACCTCTTTCTGCCTCTCTCCCCACTTGTGTTCTCTCTCTCTTTCTAAAATAAAAAAAAAAATCACTTTATGAGGCCAACATTACCCCGGTACCAAAATCAGAGAAGGAAAGGAAATTACAGGTCAATATCTCTTATGAACATAGAGGCAAAAATCCTCAACAAAATATTAGCAAACCAAATTCAACAATATACCATACACCATGATCAGGAGGGATTTGCTCTAGGGATACAAGTTTTGTTCAATATTCACAAATCAATGTGATATACCACACTAACAAAACGAAGGATAAAAAGTCATATAATCATCTCAACAGATACAGAAAAAGCATTTGACAAAATTCAGTATTGACTGTCATGATAAAAGTGCTCAACAAATTGGGTATAGGAGGCACAAATCTCAAAATAATAAAGTCCATATATGACAAGCCCACAGCTACTCAACAGTGAAAAAATGAGAGTTTCTTCTAAGATCAGGAACAAGAGCAGAAGGGCCACGCTTTCCACTTTTATTCAATACAGTACTAAAAGATCTAGCCAGAGGTACTAGGCAAATAATAATAATAATAATAATAATAATAATAATAATAGGCATCCCAATCAGAAAAGAAGATACAAAACTGTCTCTATTTTCAGATGACATAATATCATATATAGAAAATCCCAATGACTCCATCAAAAAACTTTTAGAATTAATAACAAATTCACTAAAGATTCAGGATATAATATGAATAGACTAAAATTAGTTGTGTTTCTGGACATTAACAATGAACTATCAGAAAGAGAAATTAAGAAAGCAACCCCATTTACACCTGCATCAAAAATAATAAAATAAATTTTATGGGAATAAATTTAACCAAGGTTGTGAAAGATCTGTACACTGAAAACTATAAGATGTAGATGAAAGAAATTTATGAAAACACAAGTAAATTCTCTGTTTATGGATTAAAAGAATTAATATTGTTGAAATGACTAACCAAAGCAATCTATAGATTCAATACAATCCTTACCAAAATTCCAATGATATGTTTCACAGAAATAGAACAAACAATCCTAAAATATGTATGGAACTACAAAAGATCCCAAATAGCCAAAATTGGCTATTTGGCTATCCAAATAGCCAAAGCAATCTTGAGAAAGAATAAGGCTAGAGGCAACAAGCTTCCTATTTCAAACTATATCACACAGCTAAAGTAATCAAAGTAGTACAGTGCTGGCATTAAGAGCAGGCACGTAGATTAATGGAACACAACAGAGGGCCCAGAAATAAACCCATGCATATATGCTCAATTAATTTACAACAAAGGAGCCTAGAATATACAATGGGGAAATGACATCTGTGTATATTTAAATGACTAAAAGACACATTCTGGACAATTGAGATTATGTGTGTTAATAGCTCTTTTGATCTATAAAGCATTATATGAATGTAAAGCATTGCCGGAACCTGAGGAAAGACTGCTATAATTATAAGCCTCCTCTAGGCTTCATCTCACAAGTTTTCTGTTTTATTGGAAAAAGAGGCTGTGAAGCAGTGGCCTGGAAAAAGATGAATTCAGTTGCAGGTGCTTGTTTTGATTGGTTTGTCTGGTGCACCCTCTTTCACGTTGAAATACTTTTACAGTCTCATTTCTACCAATCCACTATATTGTTTTCCCACATGGTAGGCTTTCTTTTAAGCTGGTAACTGAGAAAAAGTACTGACAATGACTAATGCCTAATGGGTAGTTTTCTGCAGTACGGAAAGCTGTTTCCACTACATTAACCCAAAATCTTCTCATCAGCTTTTTGAGGGTGGCAGTTTTCATCTCTTTTGTAGAAATAGAGAAATGAATATTGGAGTTAATATGATTCACCTATGATCTAATCCGTAATAGTGGCAGATGCAAAAATTCAATGCAAAATCATGAGTTCTTTATACCACAGCACATGACAGATTAGTGTTTGGCCCATTTCCACCAAGGCGAAATGATGCTCAATATTTGATTCATCATTAGCACATTTATTAGGAGACTGAGAAAAATAGAAAAGCAAATGAAAGTCAAGCTGCTCACTTGTAACTTCTCTGAATGGAGGAGTAGATTAAAATCTATGTAATACGAAATTTTGGATTTTCCACATACTACTACAATTTGTGAAACTGAATAAAGAAATAATGATTATAATTAATAAAAAGCAAGGAATCGTGTTTTTCTCTGAGTAAGGACTAAGTGGTTACTATAAGACTAACCTTTCTGCAGATAACAATTATAATCCTAGACCAAAAAAACCCAAACAAACAAAAAAAACTATCTGAAGGTGCTAGAGGGTGACCAAAAGCAAGCAGGAACTGAAGGGGACTGTACACTTGGAAGGAGGGAATAACATGGTGTGAGTTTTCTGTTATTATGTCTTTGACAAGCATAGACACTCTACTACATAGAACCACTAAAATTTAAAGTATAAATTAAAACAGCCAATTTTTATAGCAATCTAACTGGTCTGAGTTGGAGCGGATCAGAGTTGGAGTGACCATTTCAGTTGGGAAGTGAGAGAGGGAAACCTAAGAAGGGATTGAGTAAGAGTATTAACTCCAAATTCTGCATATAAACTCCACCCATATCTCTGGCTTACCCCTTAATTATGCATGTGCAGCTCTGTTTGAAGTAGCACAGTTAAGAATAAAATAACAGAACACAAAATTTCAGTTGCCATCCACCACAGAGAAAATAAGATACCATAGGCCAAATATTTGTGTCCCCCCGCCTCAAATTTATATTGTTGAAGTGTAATCCCCAAAGTGGAAGTAGGGCCTTTGGAAGGTGAGTAGGTCATAGGAGTGGAACCCTCATGAAAGGGATTAGTGTCCTTATAAAGGGAGCCCCAGAGAGCTCCTGTGTCCCTTTGTAATGTGTGGAGACACAGTGCTAAGAAAAACATCTATAAACCAGGAAGCAGGTCCTCACCTCACACTGAATCTAGTGGTGCATTGATTGTGGACTTCCAGTCTCCAGAGGTATAAGAAATAAATTTCTGTTGCTTGTAAGTTATCCAGTGTATGGTATTTTTGGTATAGCAGCCTGAAGAGGCTAGGACATAAGAGTTTGATGTTTGATTTCATCCAAGCTAACTGTGTGCTAAAAGAAAATAAAAAAATAATACCCTTTGAAGTAATATCACATAATCCAGAGATTTTATCATTTATAATGTCCAGGATACATTTGAAAATAACCAGGCATATTAAGAGACAAGAAAATGTGACCTACACTTAAAAGAAAAGGCATTCAATGGAAATCAACACTGAGATGACTCAGATGTTGGAATTAGTATACAAGGAGTTTAAAGCAAGGGTTATAACTATATTTGGTTTATAAAGGAACATATACTCTTTTTAAAAAAAATTTTAACATTTTATTTATTTTTGAGACAGAACATGACCAGGGGAGGGGCAGAGAGAAGGAGACACAGATTTCAAAGCAGGCTTCAGGCTCTGAGCTCAAAGGAACATATACTCTTAATGCATGAGCAAATAGGAAATCTCAGCAGAGAAATAGAAACTGTATATATAAAAAACAATGAAAGAAATTCTAGAACTACAAAAATACACTATCTAAAGTTGTATTTCATATGGGCTTAATAGTAGCTTCAGATGATAAAAGAAAGAACCAGTAAATGTGAAGCTGTATAAATATATATTATTCAGTTTGAAAAACAGAGAGAAAAAAAACAATGGGGACAAAGCAGAACCTCAAGTACATGTGGGTGACCACCAAAAAGTCTAACATTTGTGGGGCGCCTGGGTGGCGCAGTCGGTTAGGCGTCCGACTTCAGCCAGGTCACGATCTCGCGGTCCGTGAGTTCGAGCCCCGCGTCGGGCTCGGGCTGATGGCTCGGAGCCTGGAGCCTGTTTCCGATTCTGTGTCTCCCTCTCTCTCTGCCCCTCCCCCGTTCATGCTCTGTCTCTCTCTGTCCCAAAAATAAATTAAAAAGGTTGAAAAAAAAAAATTAAAAAAAAAAAAAAAGTCTAACATTTGTAATATTGGAATATCAAAAGGAAAAAAGAAGAAATTGGGCAAAAAAATTTTAGGGACTCAGTGACTGAAAATATCCTAAATTTGGTGAAAGATAAGTTTACAGAGTCAATAAGTTTAGTAAACTCACATCAGGATAAATACAGACATGTAATAGTCAAATTAAAAAAAAAAGTAAAGAGAAAATCTTGAAAGCAAACAGAAAAATGATACATTATATACAGCTTAGCATCAATTTGAAATATTGCTGACTTCTTATAAGAAACAATAAAAATTGGAAGAAAGTTGTTCATTTTTTAGAATGCTGAAAGGAAAAAAATTATAATAAAAATTTGATACACACTGAACATGTGCTTAAAAAATTAGGATGAAATAAAGACACTTTATAATAAAGAAAACCAAGAATCTTCTGTCAACAGACCTTTACCAAAAGGTAAGAGGAATGAGGTCAGGTAGGAATAAAGAACACTGGAAAGAGTAAACATGTGAGTAAATATAAGAGACTATTCTTCCTCTTGTTTCTTTAAAATACATAGGACTGTTAAAAAATTATAAAATTTCGTTGTGAAGCTTGTAACATAGGTAAATGTAATACATATAAAAATTGTAACATAGGGGCGCCTGGGTGGCTCAGTCGGTTAAGCGTCCAACTTTGACTCAGGTCACCATCTCACGGTCTGTGAGTTTGAACCCTGCGTCGGGTTCTGGGCTGATGGCTTGGAGCCTGGAGCCTGCTTCCGATTCTGTGTCTCCCTCTCTCTCTGCCCCTCCCCCATTCATGCTGTCTTTCTCTGTCTCAAAAATAAATAAACTTAAAAAAAAATTAAAACAAAAACAAAAACAAAAAAACCCTGTAACATAAAGGACCAGAGAGGTGGCAAATAGACCTGGATAATTACAAGAGTCTTATGTTTAACATGAATTGGTATATACTTTCATGGTAAACTGTGAAAATTTAAGGATGCATATTGTAATCCATAGAGTAGCTACTAGAGCCTAGAAGGCCTATAGACGAAATGTGGTTATTTATTTACACAAAAGATGGTGGAAAAGAAAGAACAGAGAATGAAAAATCAGATGGTACAAACAGAAAGAAAATAATACATAGCGGACTTAAATTCAATCATAGCAATACAGTTGACCCTTGAACATGGGTTTGACATGCATGGGTTCACTTATATGCAGATTTTTTACCATACAGTACTATAAATGTATTTCCTATACTTTATGATTTCCTTAATAACGTGTTCTTTTCTCCAGCTTACTTTATACATATACGTATATGTATTATATATAAAATGTATTACATATGTATTAAAACAAAATATGTGTTAATTTACTGTTACCAGTAAAGCTTCTGGTCAACAGTAAGCTATTAGTAAAGTTTTTGGGGAGTCAAGAGTTATGCATGAATTTTCGACTGTGCAGGGGTCAGTGCTTCTAACCACCATATTATTCAAGTGTTAACTGGTAATTATATTAAATGTAAATGAGCTAAACATTCCACAGAAAGAGCCAGGGATAGAAGGGGATGGAATTTTAATTTACTAGCAAGAAGAAATCACAGAAGTCTTAGAGTGGCAACTTTGCTTCTGATTATATAGATTGTTGAATTATAAACCGATTTACCCATATGATCGTGTAGGCTCTTGTGTTTCTTGAATGGTTTGGGTGTCCTTCCCTTACAGCATGATCTCTAGAAAATGATCTCTAGAAAATGTCCTTAAATTCAAATTTGAAGAAGCAGAGGTTGGGGTCTGAGTGCTTCCTCTCCCTGAGGGCTTTGAGATTCTATTGCAAATTTCTTCCTAGTATCCAGCATTGCATACAGTAAGATTTAATTTGCCCATTTGGCTGACACATAAATAATTCAGAGGGCACTCAAGTAATTTTTTATAAGACAAAGATTAGATTCCATAGGTTAAGAAAAAATATTACTATGATTGTTATAATTTTCTTGATAACTGCCATTCTTTCAGTAAGACTGAAAGCTATGTCGTATTCCTTTTTGTCTCCCCAGAAAATTAATCCAGTGTCTGGCACAATAGCAGACATTAAATAAATAACACAACATGATTCCTAGTCCTAGAAGTAATTTACAATTGCCTGTTAAATACATTTACCTGTATATTTATTTGTTAACTTTTAAAACTACTTTTATTAATGCATTATTTTATTTTTAGTTATTTACTTTTTAAAAGTTTAAATAAAATTTTAGTTATACCATTTATTACAGCATAAAAAATTAATTGAATCTAGGAAGAAGTCCTACAAAAGATATATAAAACTTCTTAAGGAAAGTAATAAAATTTTATGAGTTACATTAAAAGATTCCTAAATAGGGGCGCCTGGGTGGCTCAGTCGGTTAAGTGTCTGACTTCGGCTCAGGTCATGATCTCACCGTCCATGAGTTCGAGCCCTGCTCGGTCTCTGTGCTGACAGCTCAGAGCCTGGAGCCTGCTTCGGATTCTGTGTCTCCCTCTCTCTCTGACCCTCCCCCGTTCATGCTCTGTCTCTCTCTGTCTCAAAAAAAAAAAAAAAAACATTAAAACAAATTAAAAAAAAAAGATTCCTAAATAAATAAAAAATAGATCTTGAGCATGGATTAAAAGACTCAGTAAGGGGTGCCTGGGTGGCTCAGTCGGTTAAGCGGTCAACTTCAGGTCATGATCTCACAGTCCGTGAGTTCGAGCCCCACGTCGGGCTCTGTGTTGACAGCTCAGAGCCTGGAGCCTGTTTCAGATTCTGTGTCTCCCTCTCTCTCTGCCCCTCCCCCATTCATGCTCTGTCTCTCTCTGTCTCAAAAATAAATAAACGTTAAAAAAAATTAAAAAAAAAAAAAGACTCAGTAATATGAAGGGGACAATTCTCCCAAACAAATTTATAGATTTTCACATGTTAATTAAAATCCGTACAGATTTTTTTATTATTTAAAACTTTAGAAGCTTATTTCTAAAATTTAACAAAAGTATCAGGAAGAAAGATTAGCTAAACTACTCTTGAAAAAGCATGGTGAAAAAATTTGCTCCACTAAATATCAAGATATCAAATAAAACTTCTGTAATTATATGCTGTGGTATTAGCAGAGACACAGAAAAACAGAGGCATAATATATCCCAAAATAAGCTCCATATATATATATTTACACTAAATTTGTGACTCAGGTGGCACGGGAGATTAATGAGGAAACAATGCTTTTGTTAATAACAGGTGTGTCCATGGGTGAGGGTGGGAGGAAGTTAGATATAGTCCTTACATCATGTTTAAACTGAACCTAGATGAATTAAAGAGCTGAGTCTGAGGGGCGCCTGGGTGGCTCAGTCGGTTAAGCATCCGACTTCAGCTCAGGTCACGATCTCGCGGTCTGTGAGTTCGAGCCCCGCGTCAGGCTCTGGGCTGATGGCTCAGAGCCTGGAGCCTGCTTCCAATTCTGTGTCTCCCTCTCTCTCTGCCCCTCCCCCGTTCGTGCTCTGTCTCTCTCTGTCCCAAAAATAAATAAACGTTAAAAAAAAAAAATTTAAAAAAGAGCTGAGTCTGAAATGCAATATTACAAACGCAATGGAAGGAAAAATTAGAGAACACATAAAGAACAATTTTATATAATAAAAATTTTCCCATTTTAAGTGTACAGTTTGATAGCTTTAATAAATGTATACATCCATGCAGCCATCACCACAATCAAGACACAGAATATTCCATTACCCACAAAGTTCCCTCCTGCCTTTTGCCATCAATCTTTTCCCCTACACTTTCTTCCCAACCCCTAGGTGCAGGTATCTATGGATCTAGGTTGTATCACTTTATCTTAGTTTGTATATGGAATCACACAGTATGGATTCTTTTGTGTCTGGCTCCTTTTACTCAGCATAATGTTTTTGAGATTCATCCACAATGTCACATGTATTATTAGTTTGTTCCTTTTTATTGTTGTTATTCAATTGTTTTGATACAGTACACTTTGTTTATTCATTCATCTGTTGATGAATATTTGGGTTGTTTCCAGTTTATGGCTATAATTAACACAACTTTTATCACTATTGGTCAACAAGCCTCTGAATGGACATGTGCTTTCATTTTCTTGTGTGTGAGTGTGAATACCAAGGGGGTAGGATAGCTGGGTCATTAGGGTGGGTATATACTTATAAAAAAATTCTAAATTGTTTCCCCAAAGTGGTTTTATCATTTTACACTCCCACCAGCAATGCAGGAGTTCCAGTTGCCCATATCTTTAGTAACACTTGAGACTGTCAATCTTTTTATTTTTAGTCATCATTCTAATGGATAGGTGGTAGTGCCTTACTTTCAAATTCACATGATCAAACCTCTGAATCCACATTCTGTCCCATCTTACCAGGTATCACTTTGGACTTCCATTTTTAAAAAAGTTAATGACAATAACCAGGCTCAAAAAATTACTGATAGAACAACCACGACCACCACCACAAGAACATTAATTGAACATTTATGATTCTCCTACCCTTAGAGTATAAGCTTGATGAGGGTACTACCTATCTGGTTCTTTGTATCTAGCACAGTGCCTGGTGCATAGTATACACACATTTAATGGGGCTATCTGTTGTGTTGTCATGAATTACTCCAAATTTTAGCAGCTTAAAATAACAAATATTTATTGTTCCACACAGTTTCCTAGGGTTAGGAATCCAGGAGCAGCTTAATCGAGTGGTCCTAGGTCAGGGTGAATTATGATGTAGTAATTAAGCTACTGGCTGGGGCTGCATCATTTAAAGGCTTGACTGGGGCTATAGGATTGGCTTCCAATATTATTCACTCACATGGCTTTTGGCAAGAAGTCTCAGGTCCTTGCTGGCTGGTGTCAGCAGTCCTCAATTCCTTGCCATGTGGACCTCTCCACTGGGCTGTTCAATATGGCAGCTGGCTTCCCCAAAGTGAGTGATCTAAGAGAAGCAAGGATAGAAGCTGGTTGTATAGACCAATGAAGAGATGGGAATGACAAAAGCCAACCTGAAAGCTGCCTCAGACTGTGCATTAGTGAATATTTGATGCAACTGATGTGTGCCTGACAGCCTGCTAAGAACTGTATTTACATCACCTCATTTCATCCTGATAATAACACCTGGAGCATTGTCCTCATTTGAAATGATAAAACAGACTTATGAAAGTTAAGCAAACTGTCCAATTCTACAAAGCTATTAGGTGGCAGAGCCAGAGTTCAAAATCAGACCTCTTTAGCCCCAGAGTCTGTGAAAAATGGTTCACACTGAAAAGGAGTGAAATGCACCATTCCAAAAGAAATTAATTTAAGCGATCTTTTAAATTTAGTTTACATTGAGTCAAATTCATATTTGTATATGGGGGAATAGTGCTAGAAATTATATCAACAAGGAAAGCTTAAAACTCTTCAGGATAAAGAATCGGTCCCCTATTCTCCAATTCACAGGTTTTTTTCATTTTTTTCTCTCTTACCAGACTAATGTTTCACATTTTAGGCAGTACTGTATATAGAAAACCCTAAAGACTCCACTAAAACAACTACTAGAACTGATCAATCAATTCAGTAAAGTCACAGGATATAAAAATGTATAGAAATCTGTGGCATTCCTATACATTAATAATGAAGCAGTAGGAAGTGAAATTAAGAAAATCCTGGGACGCGTGGGTGGCTCAGTTGGTTCAGTGTCTGACTTCAGCTCAGGTCATGATCTCAAGGTTCGTGGGTTCACACCCCATGTTATGTTCTATGCTGACAGCTCAGAGCCTGAAGCCTGCTTTGGATTCTGTCTCTCCTTCTCACTGCTCCTGTCTTACTCATGCTCTGTCTCTGTCTCTCAAAAAATAAATAAATTTAAAAAAAAATAAAAAGATAATAATCCCATTTACAGTCACACCAAAAACAATAAGATACCTAGAAATAAATTTAACCAAAGAGGTGAAAGACCTGTACTCTGAAAACTATAAAACACTAATGACAATGTAAAGAATGGAAAGTCATTCCATGCTCATGGGTTGGAAGAACAAATATTGTTAAAATATCTATACTACCCAAAGCAAGCTATGTATTTAATGAAATCCCTATCAAAATAACAACTGCATTTTTTACAGAACTAGAACAAACAATCCTAAAATTTGTGTGGAACCACAAAGGACCTTAAATCGCCAAAGCAATCTTGAGAAAGCAGAACAAGGCTGGAAGCATCATAATTCCAGATTTCAAGTTATATTACACAGTGGTGGTAATTAAAACAGTATGGTAATGGCACAAAAATAGACACAAAGATCAGTGGAACAGAATAGAAAACCCAGAAATAAATCCACACTTCGACAAAGGAGGAAAGAATATGTAACGTGAAAAAGACAGTCTCTTCAACCAATGGTATTGGAAAAACTGGTCAGCCACATGCAAAAGGATGAAACTGGACTTCTTTTCACCATACACAAAAAGAGCCTCAAAATGGATTAGAGACCTAAAAGTGAGACCTGAAACCATAAAAATCCTTGAAGAGAACACAAATAGTAATTTCTCAGACATCAGCTGTATAACATTTTTCTAGATATGTCTCCTGAGACAAGGGAAGTAAAAGTAAAAATAAGCTAGTGGGACTTCATCAAAATAAAAAGCTTCTACACAGTGAAGGAAACAATTAACAAAACTAAAAGGCAACCAATGGAATGGGAGAAGATATTTGCAAATGACATATCCAATAAAGGGTTAGTATCCAAAATATACAAAGAACTGATACAACTCAACACCCCAAAACAAATAATCCCATTAACAATGGGCAGAAGACATGAACAGACATTTCTCCAAAGAAGACATACAAATGGCCAACAGACACATGAAAAGATGGTCATCATCACTTGCCACCAGGGAAATGCAAATCATAATGCAAGTCTAAGTGTCATGGAGAGGCACACAGGGAATACTAGTTGAGGTCTGAATTTTTTAAAACACCAGCCATATCTCTAAAACATACTTGGTGTTTATTAAAATAACGGAGCGTGGTAATCTCTGAAGTCAACAGAAGATTAAGATGAAGGAGCTGAGCCTTCTTCATTTTTGTTGCTTTTGTAAGCAGTTAGAAAACTTGCAAAGACAGTGACTTGCTTACCAATCCAGACTTAGTCTCTCAGGCAGTAACCAGTTTTCTACTAAAGGTGGCACAAAGTGGGTTTCTGGGACACGAAAAGGAAGGAAGAGTGGCTAAGGTTCAAAGTCCAGGTGGCCTTCCTTACCTGCTGGGAATGTATAAATCACACCAGGACAAACAAAAGAGAGGGTGGAGTGGGTAGGGCAATGCAGTTTAGGGACTGACGGGATTTAGACAGTTAAGGTGGTGATAATGTTAGGATAGAAACCAAAGTGGTACTCAGATCCATCCTCACTGATTGGGAAGAAAGAAGCCCTCGGCCAGGAATAGAAATGATGAAGTATTCTTCTCCCTGCTAACCCCGTGGGAAACTGTCCTGTGCACAGTTGAAACTGGGAGTCTGTGTAGTATGCACTAGTTTCAAACCAAAATTTTCCTTCGCCACTGAGCATGCTCAGCTTTCAGTTTCTGCAGAAAAGTGGATTTCATGACTCCTGATTTTAGCTTTGGCAACTTGGAGCCAGAGAACATGGTGGTGTCTGGTAGAGGCCACAGGTGGAATCTTGAAAGGGAAGGTGTGAGGACAAGGGGGCAGCTGGGGGGTGGGGAGGGGTAGGGGAATCAGAGTAGGACCCAAAAGACAATCCATCAATGTGATTGGCTTTGATCTGGTCGGCAAGCCTTTGTAAAGGAGCCAGTGCGTTATCTGGAGATAGGGAGAAGTTCAGGGTTCTGGTCCTAGTCCGTGGGAATGAATCAGGGGCGAGCAAATGGTCATTATTATCCAGTAGTGAGCCTCTTGAGTCCTCCCCTGCTATCCCTTCTTGGGCTGCAACCTCCCTTTGCAAGATACTGGGTGTTGGTGCAGAAACATAGGAGCTGGATGGAGGATGTTCACCTAACAGCCCCGTCAATTTGTCCCACCTCCCCCGTTCGTCCTTCCTCACTAGCCCAGAATAGTCGCCAGGGGCCATCATCTGCCTGGCTAGAACAGGCACAGAAACTCACCTTAGCTACTTCGTTTTTGAGTTTGGACTCCTGATGGGGTGCATCCATATCTAGGAGAATCTTACAAACTCTCTGACCCATATGTTTTTGGTGGTAAGGGGAGAGGGACTTCCTATTACTCTGTATAAAAACAATGCTGAAGATGTGAGCCCAGGCTACAACAGCCTGCAGGCGGTGCCCGCGGACCAGAGGGCACGGCCAGGCCCGGTGCAGGGCGGAGGGCGGTCCGCTCACTCCTGCTGGCAGCCAGGGCACCTCAAAATCACACCGAATCTCGTAGCTCGAGGCGCCCAAGGCGCGCAAGGTACGCTTCGGGGGGCGGTCCTGCCAGACCCCGGAAGAGAAAGTTGTTTTGGGGAAGGGGAGCGAGGAGACGAGAGCGAGTTAAGTAACTAAAAATCAAAGTTGTTCTGCTCCTCTCAGGCCACCTCTCCTCTGCTTCATCTTTACCCCAAGCTCCATTGGAGTCAGGCTTCCTCAGAGGGCCGAACGCTCCCGGAATCCCAGCCAGAGTTGGGGGACCGAGAGCGCCCGGTCCGCAGGTTTCGACCCTCTCCGACTCCAGGTCTCCGGGAAAACCCGGAGCGGAGCATCCCCCGGGCCGGGATACGCCCTCGCGCGCGCCCACTGGCGCGCATGCTCAGTCGCGCGGTGGCCGCGAGTAGGAAGCTCCGCGCGGCAGTAGCGGCCGCGGCGGCGCGACTGGAAGGTGGGAGGGGACGCACCGGCTGGCGGGCGGGGGCGCTGGGACTCGGCTGGGGCTCCCGCCCGAGGTTCCTGGAAGCGTTTGGGACCGCGAACCCCGGCGCGAGGAGCAAGCGAGCACGGGAGCCAACGAGTGCGGACTGGGCAGCGGGCGGAGCGGAGCCGCCGGGCGGAGCGGGCTCAGAGCCCGGGTCTCCGCGGCTCGGGACCCGGCGGCGGGGGCGGCGATGTTCCACTGCATCCCCCTGTGGCGGTGCAACCGTCATGTGGAGACGATCGACAAGCGCCACTGCTCGCTGGTCTATGTCCCCGAGGAGATCTACCGCTACGCCCGCAGCCTGGAGGAGCTGCTGCTGGACGCCAACCAGCTCCGCGAGCTGCCCGAGGTGAGTGTCCGGCCTCACCTGCGCGCCGCCTTTGGGGGAACTCGGCCGAGCCTGGCCAGCCCTCTCCTTCCTCTCTCCCGTGGTCACCTCCCTTCCACACTCTATCCCTCTTCTACCTCCAGATCCCGTCGCCACGTCCCGCAGAACCACCACTACCTGTATTCACCTGCCTCTTCCTCCCTTACCCTCCTTCCCTCGCATTAAAAGTTCCTTGTCATTTTATACAAAGCGAGCGACTTGATATTTTCCAAGTAGTCACTAGAGCTTGTGAGACTAAGGAAACGTTCTGGGCTGGTAAGGAGTTTAGATGCACGTCTAAGTACAAACAACTGGCATTTGTACCCGGGCAGGTGAGGAGCCAGGTGGCTGGGGCTGTTCCCAGGTGGAAGGACAGAGCGTGGCATCTGCTCTCAGGGCAGTTTTCCTTGCACTGCATTCCCCGACCACTAGCCAGGGCGCGCTTCCCGGGTGGGCAGCGCGCAAGTGAGCCGCACTAACTAGGCATGTTCGGAGGAATGTGCCCCCGGGGCCTTATCGCTGGTGGGCAGTGCTTGCAAGTATTGTAGTTTGGCGAGCTGGCCGGCCTTGGCTCCGGGGCCGGTTGGGAATTGGAGGTGAGGGGAGGTGAGCTGGAGGATATCGGGCAGGAGGAGAGGTATGCTTTGGGACCTGTGGGCAGGTGCCCAGGTGCCCGCCGCTGGGGCCCTGCCTGCGTGGACCTGTTGCGTGGAAGGAGCCGCTGTGAACGTCAGTAGAGGCTGCGCCCGGCGGGCCAGCATTGCCAGCCGCCTCTCCCGGAGCGCGTACCTTCAGCCTGCTGACTTCTATCCTTGCAGTGATGCGTTACCTCTTCAGAGTTGTTTACATACATTAATCAGTCTGGTGCGGCTAAACTTGTCAGGAGACACATGCTGATTGAGCTTTAACGGAGGGTCTGGGACTGCGAACTTTTAACCTTCGAGCTTGCTGCCGAGGAAATTAGCTTGAGTAACCCTCAAGGAAGAAGGTATCACAAATCCCGGGGTGTGCAGGAAGTCGGTGTGCAGTAATCCAAAGGTGTGCAGGAAGTAGGGAGACTAGACTGCTGGGAATTGGGAGGAGGACGTGAGGCCTGAGCGTTGGGACTCAAATATCTTTCTTGTCCTTTAGTTAACACAGGACTGTCACAGAGACGCTCGCTAGTCAAATGTTCTGGCTTGTTAAAATGACCTGATGGCGTTCCTCAGCGCTTACCAAGTGTTTTAAAAAGCAGAACGGTGTGTTTTTCTTAATATTTAAAGTGTTCTTTCTCTTTGATTAACTTTCCTTGGTTCATGTGGAATCGGATGGTTTGCTCTGTGTAATCATGTGGATTATCCTCACTAGGATCTTTGCAAAGCCCCCCAGGCTTTATTTAGCTTAGAAGCAAAAAAGCCGTACAGTTCCCTCAGGCATTTATTATTTTGCAGGCATTTTCAGACGCATGGCTTTGTCTGGCCTTGAGCTTGCTCAAATTTGACTTGAAAGGCATAAGCTCACTTACTGCCTTAAGTTGTAAGTAAGTTTTAGGCATTGCTATTGCCAGAAATACAGAATACGTTATTTAATACTTTTCAAGTGTGTCAGCATGAAGTTATTAAAGATTGAGTGAAAAACTATTTAACTAGAAATGTTTCAGTGTTCTTTGTGGTATTTTGTTTGTTTGTTTGTTTTTATAGAACTGGAAGATTTCCTTTGACTGGATTGGCTTTTTACTCCCTTCTGCAAAGTTTGTGGGTTTTCCTGTAATGTTGGGGAATTCAGCTTTGTAAGGGGAAATTATGGGTTTTGGAAGTGTTAGGTATTCATACTAATCCTAACTGGAAACTTCTCAGAGGCTCAAGCTAGTCTGATAGCACTCTGTAGATACAGTATAAATAAACAAGCTTTTCAGAGGCTAAAGGTGGTCTTGCTTATGGGTAATTATTGCTCTTACAGCTCCCAAATTAGTTTTAGAGTTTCTAGGTTGTTTAACAATGATTTCTTCATGACTTACTGTGTCTGGGTGCCTGGATGGGTATAAGCCAGACGTGCACAACCACCTTGAAAGCACAGATATTTCATTCAAAGTAGAAGTCCTTTCCTTGGGCTGTTGTTTCCCCTCTGAGATCTGCATAACTCATTAGCACTGCTCCCTGCTGTCCCTACCCCCACCCCTCCTCTAACCTCTGTCTCCTTACCTGCCCCATCACCAGGGGCCCTCTTTTGCTGACAGACCTCCTGGGCCCTTGTGGTGGCGGTCTTGCTGGCTGGCTGTTCTCTTCTCTGTAATTTCTTTGGAAGCACAGACAAGGGGGAAGGCCGCACCCCATACCCCAAAAGCAAAGATACAGACATTGTTCACGGTTCAGGATGATGAAAAGCCGTCTCCTTTCTACTGAAAGGTTTGTAAGCTCAGATTTGCTTCAGCTCCCTCATTTTGTGAATTGAAACTCAGAATTGAAGTGACTCCATCAAGGCTGTTCAGCTGGTTAGATGCAGAGTCACTGGTTGCCCCCTGCCCCGCCCCTGTTCAGCAGCTTTGGACACCTAGCAGGAATCTGGCTTATTCAGCTTTTCACACCCATTAAAATCTCAGTTATTTAGCCCCTCCTATTTTACTCCTGTCATTAAGCCTGGTCTCTGTCAAACATTTACTGACCCTTCATCATTTGCAGTTGCTAGGAATATAGAGATTAGAGAAGGTATGATTCCTATGAGCTATTCACAACTTTATGGGGAAGTAGATGACTTGAATACAGATGTGGTGAGTATGAGGTAGAGGGGGCATGACAGCTAGCTTGGTGGTTACTTACCTAATCTAAACTTTTGCTGAGCCTGCATCCCCATCCTCGGCAGTGGGTCCACCTTGTAGTAGCCTCTCAGTGCTGCTGTTCTGCAGGGAAGGCTTGGAACGTTCATCTGTAGCCTGACCCCAGCTGGATGATAGGCTCACCATCCCATTCCCATCCACCTTCTCCTTCTCACTTCCTCCCGGCTCCATCCCTTTGGGATGCCTAGTAACGGAGACAGTCTGACTCTAACTTCCTGAGATGCTGGCATGCTTTTGCTCATCCTTGTGAGCATAGAGCCTGGAACCCAGTAGGTCCTGCTCAGTAAACAGCTTTTGTCTGTTGAAGGAATTTAGCCTCGCCTGATACAGATCTTTCTCCTCTGCCTCTTTCTCTTAAGCATATCATGGCTCTGGCATCTATCCACCTCTAATATAGTCAGAGAATATTCAAGTTGGGAGTGACCTTTTTCAAGACTCTAGCTGGTTAGATGCACAGTCTCTGGTTGCTTTAAGTTGGAAGCCGCTTGAGAAGTTAAAGGTCACTGATATGGTGAAGCTGTTTTGTCTTCCCCAAGAGCCTATGCTCCCCTCTGTGCTTCCTTAGTGTTTCTGACACTGTCAATTTCCCCCTCAAGGTGCATGGATTCTTGGATACCTTCATGCCATCTCTCTGGCTTCAGTACAGAGCCTAGTCTAATAGGCAGCACATATTTTGAGTAAAGGCTGTTGAACCCATATAGCTTATAAAACCAAGTTTCATTTTGTCACCTACTCTTATTTAGAGTTTAGTTGATCTTTTGATGATTGCCAGATGACATTATCTCAAATATCTCCCCTTTCCCATCATTCTTTCTCATATCCTGCTTTATTTTTTCCCAGCCCTTAGAGCCCTATTACTACCAAACTCTAGAGTTGCTTACTTGCATCTACGTGCTTATTTAGCCCCTCCTATTTTACTCATGTTCTTTGTCTCCCCAACTAGTACATCACCTCCACGAGGGCAGGGATGCTTTTGTTCATGGCTGAACCTGGGGCAGTGGCTGGCACATAGTAGGCACTCACATGTTTGTTGCATGAATGAGTCTTCACATGTGCTGTCATGGGTAAGCTGCCCCCGTTTCTCAGCCATCGTGATTCCCCTTCCTGCAGTCTCACGTCTACTATATACCAATCTATTGAAACTCGTCATGGGATAAAGTCATTCTGAATTCAGTGGTTTTTTCTTACCAGTTTTTGTTCTCTATCTCTTCTGTGCTGGGAATCTTTGACAGTCATATCTTTTTGAAATAATTTTTTGGCATTGTAAACATAATTTCTGACTGTGACTTCAAATCTCCAACTGTAATCTGTTAAGAGGATATCCATTCCTACTTGGAATAAGTCCCTTTTGTCTTAAACTTGCCATGTCCCACTTCAGTGGGACAGCCGTTCTTCACAAGTTCATGGACCAAGGCTCTTTGGGCTTGTCTTCAAGGAGCAGAGACCACGGATGCTGCAGTCAGATAGCTCACATGCTGCTCCATCGCTTAGATACTTTCTTCAAGCCTTGGTTTCCTCACTTGTTGTCTTAGTACCTGGTTTGTATGGTTACTCTGTAAGTGCACGCAAAGCACTTAACAGTCAGATACATGAGGTCTAAGAGTTTTGCAGTTACTGTGGTGAGATGCCCCTTTTTTATTTCCCTCCAAATAAAACAATGTTTCTTAACCCAGAGTTGGTACACATTTTCCTGG
Organism: Panthera onca; assembly: GCF_046562875.1. Taxonomy (NCBI): domain Eukaryota; kingdom Metazoa; phylum Chordata; class Mammalia; order Carnivora; family Felidae; genus Panthera; species Panthera onca. The sequence continues at coordinate 51,042,036 of NC_138343.1, forward strand.
GAGTTTGTAAGTCATTTTTTATAACCAGAATTAAATTTTTAATGCTCTTTTCAATAATAATTAAAAACTCATAGGTTCCATACATCTAGGTGAACTTACAGATGAGTAGTGCCATAAGGTTTTAGTAGTGCCATAATCTGTGTTTGATTGAGCACTCCCTTAATTGTCTCTAGCTGAGGGGGAAAGAACAGATGTGGGCTTATTGCAGAAATCACGTGTTTGGGTCAGATGATAGCTGGAAGTTACGTGAGCAAAGGTTTCATAGCCGTTTGTTAGAGAAGAGTGGTGGGTAGCCGAAGGGGTCACAGAGCTCACGGTGGTGCAGGCAGGCAGAGTTGCCAGGAGCCTGCTCCGAGGTAGTGCTGTACCAGTATGTGCAGCCATGCGATGCCTGTCCAATTGTGTCATTGTCATTTGTCACGTCAGATTAGCGTTCTCTTTTATTGGTTTTTGTCAGATTTTTTAATTGGTTCACCTTATAGTTTTGTAAGAGCTAAGGCGCAGGGAGGGCATACCTAGTTTTATGTTTAGACATACTTAAGTAACATTGGAATAAAAATAATTTAAGTGAAAGCTGAGGAAGAAGGGAGTCCAAGAGAGGACTTTCCCTTTAAAGTGATGACCCACGCATTTGTCAGGGTAAGGAAACCGTTCTCATTTCTCAGGTATCCTGTTGCACAGTTTAGCACTTAATTGTGAGTCTCTTATGTGTTCATCCAACCCCCCTTCTCCTACTTCTCTCTGCCCCCAATTCCCCCACCCCCTTATAGGTGAGGAAACTGAGACCTGGAGAAGTTGTAATTTGCCTTGGGTTAGTGGAGGGCCAAATCTCTCTGATTAAGAAATACTGAGTATTTAGTACCTATTAATAAGAAGTATAATAGTCACCACTTATTGAGATTTTACTAAGCTCCAAACATCGAATTAGGTACTCTACATAAATTATTTCTCTCAAACTGAATAACACGCTTTAGCTGTTAGAATTTCAGTTTTGCAAATGCAGACATTGAGACTTATTTAAGAAACTTACTTAAGAATCTTGTTTAGGAAACATGGTCAAGGTCAGTTCTGGAGTAGGCATTTGGCTCCAGTTCCACGTGTGCGTTTACCACCTGTGGGCCTGCCTGGGCCAGAGGAGGCCCGGCAGTATGTGCATGCTTAGGAGGGAGCCTCTGCAGAAAGCTCATGGCAGCTCTGAGGAGTCTCACATTCTCTGAGGAGCTGAGGGAAGACTTTGGAGGTGGTGACATTCACACTTGACTGGAAGGAAGGACAAAGTATGTCAGCTGTTGCCAAAACCAGTCCTTTCCAGGTGGCTAGAATGAGGGGCACCTGAGCAGTAGAGCGTGCCTGGAGAGGGTTCTGGGGCCAGATCGTGAAAGGCTCTTGACAGTGTTGCTGAGGAGGTACGTTCTGACCTGGAGGCAGAGGAGGCCCATGGATGGTGTGTAAGTAGAGGTGCAGTACAGTTAGATCTTTGCTTTAGAAAGGTAATTCCAGAGCACAGGGTTTAGAGTCAGGGAGACAAGCCAGGAACCCACTATGGTGGTCTAGGCCAGAGGAAATGATAGAGCATCTTGGGGATGAACAGGGGAGATGGCTTTGTCAAAGATGTTCACCCTGGGCATTCCTGCCCTTGGGTCCAGTGCTCTTTCTGCTGTGCTACCTTTTCTGCTGCGCTGATCTTCTGAGGCACTTCAGTAATACTTGTGTAACACCAAGTAAAAAGCATTTACCTCCTTTTGGGGGGACATCTTTTCCTTGACTGTGGCATGTGCCTGCATTCAGCTTGTGAATTGCTCACTAAGACACGGCAAGCATTATATGTAGGTATTGACTCAGGGGAAGGAGGAATAGCCAGATGTGCTATGGGTGGCAAGAGTTTGTTCGTTTTGCGTTTCAGATGAATATGGTCATCAAGTTTATAAACATGAACCTGCAGGAACACTGGTAGCCCTGACGTTCTGTGTTTCCGAGTAATACGAACGCGTACTGTCTGTGTACTGTACCATGGACTTTAGTTTCATCATCTTCTGCTCATGCTTTGAAAGGCTAACACTTGCAGAATTTTTATTTTTCTAGAGGAACTTGGAAGTTATGTGTCTTTAAAAAAATAGCTCACGTCTTTGAGGGAAAGTAAAACTATTCATTTAATAAAACTTTTCTGGGATGGACAAAGATGAGTGATGCTGGTAAAATAGCAAAATAAGCTTGTTTTCACAGTTCCTCCTGCCTCTTCCAAGGGGCTTCCAGTGAAAAGGGGCGCATCGAACCTTCCTTCCAGCTTTCCAGTGCATTATCCTCTCTGCCAGAATTTGCAGCTTCTGTACTATAGTAAGTAGGGACTTGGGATTTCCTTAAAAAGGAATACCTTTTTAGTCTATACCACAGACTTGACATTCTGGGGATGAGTGTAGTTGATATTTACACAAGGGGGTCAGGAATAGCAAGGTAAACATTTCTTAGCAATGATGACAGAAATCTCAGCCATGACCTTGCTGTGCCATGGAACAACCAGAAGCAGTGGGTTCTTTTAGGTAAGGATTGAGCGAGTGCTGAAGGCTTTTCTCTTTGTTCACGGAAGTCTAGGGGATTTAGCCTATTTTGGAACCCTACCCAGAACATAGGGCTACAAATGTTTGTCCTCTCCTTCATGTGATAGTTATGAGGGATGATGAGATCATGGGCCAGAGCTTAGTAAATGCATAGAAGAAACTCCTGGATGTCCATTTACTTTCTCTTGGGTATTATTTAGTGGACAGGAATGGTAATTTACTATTGCATGTGGTATTTTAGAAGATCTAATGGTATGTATGTGTGTCTACTGTAAAAATACTTTGAACTCCTAGAAGTAAGATGAAATATTTTTAAAAATGAAAAAACATTTTTTTTTGGCTTGTCATTATTTTGAAGAGTTTCCTTATCTAGGCTGTAATTCTAGAGTCCAGAGAATTTGACTCAGTTGGAAGAAATTTGGTATTTCAGTTTCCAAGAACCGCAAGGAATGGATTTTGTCATGTGGTGGGTGGAAGGAGGTGTTACACCTAATTACGGCATGTTCCAGACTGATTCCTGGGTAGTGTGGCCAGATGGAGAGGTCTGTGTCTACCCTGGCCACTCTCATCACCTTTCTGTCCACAGTCCACACCTACTTCTTGGGAAAAGATCATCAGGAGGGCCTGTCAGCTGACTTGTGGTAGAAACTAGGAGCTCAAGTCAGATGAGCTCATGCAAAGGCCAGAAAGTGGGCTTCTGAACCTCTGAGGATGTGATGTGGGCTCCTGCTGCTTAACTTGGTTCGGAAGATGCTGAGACCTCTGAGCTCAGGCTAGGAGTGCAACTCGCTTGACTTTGGACCATGACATGGCCTTGTTTTTATCTCATTAAAGGGTGATATGGATTGGATACTTAAAAGAATTCAAAGAATGAAGATGACATTTTCCTTGCATCCTTGAAGTGATACCAGCCATTAACAATTTTAGAATGTATTCTTATGGATTTTTTTTCTCTTTATACATCACCATGTATTTATTATTGTTAAAACAAAGCAAGAACTCTCACTATATAAATTGCTTTGCTATTTGCTTTTTTTACATAACACTGCCTTGGACATCTTCCATATCAGTACGTATAGATGTCTTCTAGCATTGCTTCTGGGGCTGTAGTATTCCACTGTACTGGATGTTTCACGATTGATTGATTGAACCTTTCTCCTATTGCTGACATTTAAATGGTTTCTGATTTTGCAGTGATGAACCATGCTGGATTAAATGTTCTTGTACATATTACTTTGTACTCCTGTGCAAATGTTTAAGATAAATTTTAAGAAGCATAATTGTTGGATGAAAGGGTATACATTACAAATTTTATAGATCTTGCTAGATTGTCAAAGATTTTTTTTAATAATAGTGAGATGGGAAGGCCTTGTTAGAGATTATAGAAATCTACCCACTTTATGTAGCTAAGGAAATGAAAATCTAGAGAGGTAAAGTGTTATGGTCAAAGCAAAATGAAAATGTGGACTGTACATCTCCAACTCTAGATTCTAAGTCCTGTGGATTTTCTAGGGGCCTAGAGACTGGTTCTATCATCTCTGCTCCTTTTTTTTTTAGTTTATTTATTTTGAGAGAGAGAGCGCAAATGAAGGAGGGGCATGGAGGGAGATGGAGAGAGAGTCCTGAGCAGGCTTTGGTTGCAGAGCCCAACTCAGGGCTTGGTCTCATGAACTGTGAGATGGTGACCTGAGCCTACATCAAGGTCTGACACTCAAACAACTGAGCCACCCAGGCACCCCATCTCTGCTCCTTTTATTTTCCACTGTGACTCCTTCCTATAGGCCTGGAAAAGCCCTCAGATGGGCTTCAGTCAGTTAATCACATATTTGTTCCAGATCTTTGGAAAGCTGACATCTAAGTCTTGGCTTCAGGTAGTTTACACTCTTGAGTTCGGGAGAGAAGTTTGAGTCATGGAATTCCTAATGTGGCTCAGTGTCACACGGGTCAGTAAACCAGGACTTGCTGTAGACCCTTGCAGGAGGCTCACTGGGGCATCAGGAAAGCAGGACTCTGGTTTTCACTGAAGGTAGGTTCAGAGAGGCTGGGAAGGGTGGGCGGGCATTGTAGACAGGGAGCTTTGTGAGGCGACACAATCTTGCGCCATGGAGCTCACTCTGGGTTGACTTGGTTCTGTTTCTGGAACAGGGGCCAAGGTGATATGAAGCATGGTGGGGGACAGGAAGCTTGGCATTAACTTGGTGTGCTGACTTGTGTGGATCAGCCTCTCCCAGAGGCTC